>NC_140670.1:15070021-16492521 GCF_054131305.1 Coturnix japonica | reverse complement strand
CTACTGCATTGTCCTGTCTGAGCACTTCAGTGCTGCAGCGTGGGCAAAGGACCAGGAGCAGAATGGGCTGAGCAGCACCCTGGGTTCACAGGAGTCCCAGGGTCCCCAGCCTTCCAGGGAGACACAGCACAGAAATGACTCCTTATGCAATGGAGGGCAGAGAGAAATGGAGATGAGGAACCACAACCAAATGATCCTAAATTCAGTGATGCTTCCCAAAACGATGCTTCACACACACACTGATGGAGGGAGAGGAGGATCTTTCAGTATGTGGGTCACTCCCCTCATTCTGTGAGACAACAAAAAGCCAGTCACAGGGCTGGACTTTGTAGAATACAATCACATCACAGAATGGCTTGGGTTGGAGTGGATCTTAAAGATCAGCCATTTCCAGCCCCCCCCCCCCCCCCAAGGGGGCCCCATCCAGCCCAGCCTCAAACACCTCCAGAGATGGGGCACCCACAGCTCTCTGCGCAGTCTATGCCAGCCATTCACCACTCTGAATAAAGAATTTCTTCTAATATCTAACCTAAATCTCCCCTCCTTTAGTTAAAAGCCGTTCCACCTTTCCCCTTTGTGCTATCAACAGACAGGACAGGCTTCTACAGAATGTAATACAATAAACCTCTCTGGAAACGTGTAGAAAAACTCTGAACATGGAGTTTGTTCAGCCTTACTACAATCATATGGGATGGGATAGTTCAAAGTACTGTTGATAATCTACACCAGAAGATTTTAACCACCACTGTGGTTTATGGACAGCTCATGAGACGCCACAACAGAAACACAGATCCCAAATCCTCTCTCATTGTAATCAGAATGGAGCCATTTCATCATGACTGATTTCATTGTGTCATTACCAATTTACACCATCCAAAGTGAGAGGTGACCCCAGCCCCTGGGGGTTAGAAATGCTGCGGGAGAGTGAGGAGCATAATGGGGGGCTCTGCAAACACCACTCGGAGCTGTCTGCAGAAACGCCACGACAACCTCAGACATATTGCATCCTTGTAGTGTCGCACAATAGCAGGACAAAGGCAGGGGTGTGAGAGGATCCGTGGAAATAAGAGTGCAGGAAATACCAGGCTGTCCAGCCAGTGCTCTGTCTGAGCCCATCACCAGCCTCCAACAGTGACTGTAATTCAAGGGAAAAAAAACAACTCCGCAAGAGGTAATTATCTAACAAGGTACAAGTAACAAGATTTTCATGCTGCTTCCTTTTGGTCAGCGGTAGCCTTCAGCTGGCTCCTACGCAGAGCAAAGCCCATCCCAGACTTGGACATACCTTTACAATTCAGCATTTCCTCCTGATCCATCCGAAGCACCCATCTCATTTCCCATCTCTCTGAGATCACGGCCTCATCAAATCATTGTGCTGAGGACTTTGGCGGCTAACAGCATGCTGGGCTGAAATAAAATAACAAAAAAAGCTGTTATTCTACCCGTGGTAAGTTGCTGCTAACTCAATTTCAGTGGCTGCTAACCACTGTTTTCTAGAGAGGCCCACAAAAAGCCACTTGTTTTGATACTGAGCAGACAGAAGGCATTCTGGTAGTGGGTTAAGGGTTTCTAGGAAACGGCAGCAGAGTTAGAAACCCTATGGCAAGAGCCATGTGCCTGGTGACTCAGGCTGATAGCATGCAAAGTCACGGAATTCTGGATGATGCTGTTTGTTTCATGGCTGTGGACATATTAAGCAATTGAATTTACTTTTAAATCTAATGAGCTGCACTGATATAGGGATGTCAGCAAAGTCCAGCAACAAGCCACTTCTTCACCTGAGCCAGTGCAGGTGACACAACTGCCACTTACACTGGTACCCAAGACCCCTACCCAGCAGCTCACACTATTTCATCTTGGGACATTATGGAAATACACAGTGGAAATAACCATGGTTATACTGTAGGGGACAGCTAAGGTTCCTGGGAGACTTTTCATTGCAAATAAGAACTTCCACCTCTGTGGGGAACTTCCTTACCATGTACAGGGTTGGGAAAAGATATTACAGGACCATCCATAAAAACTGTAACCATGTTTTAGTGATATCCTCTTTCCTCACCACATAGCCAACAAAATTTTAATGTCCATGATGTTTACTCATCGCTGCTGGCTGGCAAATTCCAAAGATAAAACAACAATAGTCCCAATATAAAAGCACCAGCATTAGCCTGTGACAAGCTAGGAAATGCCAAAGGGAACAGACCTGGTTTAGAGACTATGAAGTGGACAGAGAATGAGAAAGCTCTGTGGAAATACCAAGTCTGCCGTCTTTTGTATCAGTGGGTAAAAGCTTGGTAGCTCCAGCAGGGCATGGGATTTGCAGCAGGCAAACAGAAGGATTTGTAGAGCTCCTGAAAGGTGCCATTTATTATTCAACTGGAAACATGGTTAATGCCACTGGGACTTGGTCTTCCTCATAAATGAGAACAATTTTTACTTAAAGCAGTCAAATGACCACTAGGGCTGCTCCAGCCTGTGGGACTGCAGAGTACAGTTTTAAGCAGTTTTATTAACTTTATTTTAAATCACTTCCAGTGCTGATCCCCCTAAAGATCAAAGCTGCTCCATCATTTATACCTGGCAGGCAGTAAAACCCTTACGTAAATCTGTAAGTCCCTTGTTAAGTTTAACATTCATCACTTAACACCACTTAGCAGCCAACCAGGGGACAGTGCGCCTGCCAGGCCAGCTACCCTCATCAGCATCCCCGCAGTGAGGATCCAGTGCTGCTGAAGTGGAGGCAAATCTCTGTTCAGAATGTGCTCCAAAAGGCACAGATGGGGGATGGCCCTTGGAGAGTGCATCTTTGCCCCCCATTTCATCTGCACCCCGGTGGTAACTCTGTCTGAATTCCTTAAGTTACTAGGAAACCTCAGAGAGCCACAGAAAACATTCTGTGCCTAATGAGGCCTTCTTGGACCACAGTGTCATCAGACACTACCACGTCCCGCTAATGAGCTTCTCTCTGTGCAGCGCGGAGCGGCGCTGAACTGAACTCTCCCCATAGGATGACACGCCATGAACTGGCAGATTAAACTTTCCACTGGACCAGGGACAGTTGCAAGGCACTGGGATGGCATCCAACTTCAGCTAAGTGGAGTAGGGACTGAGAACATGAATTTATAACCAGCAGCCATCAATGAGGCGTAGGGAGCCATGTGCACAGCATGCACTTGGGGAAGGAGACTGGGGACTAGAGCAGAGCTGATTGCACCTAATATAGGGCAGGCAGGACACAAAAAGGCCGTATGTATCCAGTAGAAAGCAATACAAGGGCAAGACCACCATATCTTAAAAGAAAAAAAAAAAAAGCAGAACATGGATATATCCAATGAGCATTTGAAAGCAATGCTTCCTCTGCTTACCTGAAGAACCAAGGATGTTTGGAAGGAGATCCAGCAGCCATAGGCAGGGACCATAGCGGCAAGAGATGACAAGCCTGGAATGCAGAACATAATAGAGGAACCAATGAAAGATAAGGAAGAAGAGCCAAGGATGCTTAGATTTTGTAGCAGCAGGAACTAGTCAGGATAGCAAGAGAAACACTAGAAGACATAGATAGATACCATCCAGAAGTGAACTGCAGCTACCCAACAGAACAGTTCCAGTACCCCCTTGACTAGAACAAGTACAAAGTGTCAGCTGTGTGATGTGCCAAAGCACCTCATTGGGAAACACTTCTTGAAGTTTTCTCCTCTTTTTATTCTCTCCTCTCCTCCTCCTTCCTCCCTCCATCTCCCCCCTCCCCCCCTTCAGGCAGAGATATGTTTCTCTCAGCTGCTTCTGTGCCTGTGACTTTACTGCATGGGGGAAGTCAGTCCGGAAGGTCACCTCTTTCATCAAGTATTCTATTTGCATCCAAAATTGTATGTACATGAAAAATGTGGTCGTGTGTTGCACCTAGCTGCAGACGCAGATGAAATTCTGTGGAAAGCCTGATGCACACTAACCTTTGCAGATGGTGCAGCTATTGCTGAAAAATGGATTGCTTAATAAAGCATATCATCCGACATATTTGCTGCTTGGCTAGCCAAATAGAAGTTGTTTTTTGCACAAATTTCCTTGTCAAATTTGTCAATGTTCATGTCATTTTTGCTTTAGGTCACAGAGCAAGGTGCAAATTCTTGGCATCTTTACTAGTTGCAAGCCAATTTCGGCTATTTCTAACAATGAAGTGAATTTCTCTGAGGATAAGACACTCACTTTATGGGGAAGGAAGGAACACAGCAGGAAGTGGATCATTTTTTTCCTGGGATTTTGTTCATGCTTTCTCTTTTTTTTTTTCCTCCTTCCTCCTGATGGATAACATTTACAAACCTTACTTAATTCACAGCAGAGAGAAAGAGGCCTTTAAGCCTGTTAAAAGATTTGTTTTGTTTGACTATTTGGTGCAAGATGCATGCAGAATTTTTGTGTTAGTGCACAGCAAATGTATCTCTTCGTGCCAGACAACTTGCAGGAGAAGAAAAGAATACCATTCCCTTGTCATTCTCAGGCATGGAAGACAGGGGTTCTTCCCTTCCAAGTGACTGCTAGAAGAGCCTTCATTTTTATTAACCCCACAATCTCTTAGGCTCGAAGCCATACAATGCACCTGCTCTGTTTGGTTTTCTACCTGCTCTACGTCCTTCTGCTCTGCCTTCAGACACATCACATTCCTTGCTTAGATGCATCTTTTCAAGCCTATTCCCCTCTTCCTGGTTTTCAAACCATTTTGCTACATGATCCCTTCCCAGACACAACCATGGCAAGCACCTCTACTCAGAGGCAAATGGAAGGAACGCCATTGCCACGTCTGCTGCAATAAAACCCTCAGCTGTGGGAGGGCTTTAAAACTGCAGCATGCTCTTACTGCACAGCCGTGAAGAAATGGTGCCAGTGTGTGGCTGGCTCCCAGGCACTGGGGTGCTGCCCATCAGGAGGGTCGCAGAGAATGCTGAGTAGCTGACTAGTGCATGGAAAGGGCTGGAGCCCCATTCTGGTCCTTACTCTATCCCATTGCATGGCCAAGTCAAGTCACAGAACGAGGGCACTCTGGGGCTCCGTGGCAGCCCAGAGCCTCCTCCTGCAGCTGGGCACTGCAGTGCTGGCAGCGAGCACTTTGGGGTGCAGGGCTCCACAGCCAGCCAGCCATGGCAATACAACTTGTCCAGCCCTCCACAAGCAGGGCAGCAATTTAAGCATCAGGCACGTTATTTAGTTTGCATTTCCCCCACCTTAGTGGATACAATGTTTGCCATTTCCTAGGAACAGATGTGTTCCTCTCTGGCCTGTGTTATATTCTGGCAGCAACTACGTTTTCCTCTACGGAGGTTTCATTTCTCCCTGAGTTCCCACCTCAAAGTCCTTTACCAAGAACAACCTTTTCCAAAGATGCACCACTTGCCAAGTGCATCCTCCATCTGATCTGCTCCTCTAACAGGAGGCTTTTCTGCAAGACATGGGCACTTGACATACTCCCCATTTGTCTTCCTTCAGAAAGTATCTCCTTCTGCAAGGAACATTTTGTTTACAGGGTTTATTTAGTTAGCAGGTGTATTCCCACTAGTAAGTTTTCCTCTGCACCATTTTTTTTTAAAGGTCTTGTTTGGTAGCCAGATAGCCGAGACTGCCTGTGATAAAGCCAGCACAAGTGATTAATAGCAAAGTCTCTGCCATTTTATTATTAATAGCAGTGTGTTGACTCAATTAAATCCAGCCTGCTTTTTTTGGCAGGCCTTCGCAATTATACATATCATTATGGGCTGCAGCCCAAATGCATCCTGGGAGTAGACCAGAACTCCACATTAACTTTTTCTGGCTCTCTGTTTCCAGGTTGGCCACTGAAACATGCCTGCTATAACCAATCCAGGCTGCTTCAGGGATGGGAGGATAGAGAGAAAACAACAAATGGCAGAGGTGTGGATCACACCTAGGTAGGGCACGCTCCCCCACAGCCATAAACAGCCTGGCAAGCACATCCTAGATCCACCCCTCCACGCTGAACCCCATAAACACAATGTAATCAGTCTGGACAGTACCTGTTACTGGCAGGGGTGATTTTCCAGCACGCTGAGGGGAGTGTCCAGTAAACCCTTCCAAAACAGACTTGCAAGCAGCTTGGCCTGGCTTGAAGAGGCACTGAGCTGACATTCAAGCATTTATCTTGAGATGAGTTCCAGCAACGTGTGTTTCATGGTGGAAAGACTCAATAAAGCTCAGGTACCCCAACTCAATGCACACCGATGCATCCTGTAGGCATATTTCACTGCTGGACCTCTCAAAACATCCCAGCCGGTCCTTTTTGGGAAACAAGGCAGTCATGGGGCTAAGGCCTAAGATTAGGACAGAGCCAAGCTTAGTCCTCAGCACTGGCATGGACTCCGTGTATCCTTGCAGGTGAGTCTTCTGTCTATACAAAGTCCTGGGGCAACTGCTGTAGCCTCCCAACTCAAGTGATCCATGAGACATTCAGGTTGCTTGTTATTAGGGAGCACCAGAGTTGGATGCCATGAACAGCAAATGAAGAGACACATAGACAAGGGTAAGTTGCCCTACCTGAGCTTTGAAAGATTTTAGGGACCCTGAACTGAACCATTTCTGTTTTTTTCACAGTCTTTCATGACAACTCGTCCACAAGTTGCCCTGTTAATCATGGCAGAAAGCTCTTTTAAGACATGAAATTCATTAGGCTTGTATGTCCAGCACCTAGCATGGTAGAAACTTGATCTGAGTTTAGGCTTTGTCATCCCCCAGGTAATAAATTGGCCATGAAGTGCTGGAGGAACAATCAGGCCTTGGCCTCTTGCAAAAGCAGCATATGTTGCCCAGCAGCATTTGCCCATTGCTGTCCTTTGCAGACTGGGTGGGCTCCATCTCCCTGCAACCTGCTAACCAGAACTGGCAACTGCGGTTATTTCTCTAGCATGTGAACAGTCTACAATTCATCTCACCCTGCCTGCTGGATTTTTCTTCCCAAACCCACTGCTCTTCACAGCTGCAGCTCTGGATTCTCCTTTCCCATGGAGCTGGAAAACATCCCACTTTTCTCTCCAGGTACCCAGGGTACCACCTCTCATCCTACAGCATTAAAGGACATCCCAGAAGCACAGCTGAAACCCTGCAAAAAAATAGTAAATCTCATTTCCTACCTCCTCAAAGTGGGGTGCTTTGCAATTGAAGGCTCTTTTCAGCTTGTATTACTTCATCTTATAGAAACCCGTCAAGTCAGGAGGGCACTCTGTGCTTTCCATCTCAGCTTGGCCTATCTCCATCCATGTCATCCATCTGGTTTATGTTGCTGGCATCAGACAAACCACAGCTGTGGGGCTCTGGCTAAACCAGTGTGGAAAACTGTAAGTGCTTGGCCTATAATTTCCTCCCAGAGTCTACAGTGCCTCTGTGGAAATAATTTTGCTGCTGGAGGAGGCAGTGCTTTCCTCTGAGACTCCCCTTGGGCCTAGGATGAGCGACCGCCAGAGAGGAGGTGATCAGACATTGGCAAGGACTGTCCCTGTCACCTCACGACCAGTTAGTGGGGACTAAGCTGTTACTGCTTCACTGTTATCAGCTACAGCAGGGGCTTCCCTGCCTTCTGGTTGAGGCTGTGTTGTACCAATGACTCACAGAACATAACTAAACCATGTAAAATGTCATCCTGTGTTTGCCATTAATAAGGTTTCAATTAATGATACAGATTGCCAAGAACACCCTGAGCCTGGAACTCAGCTGTGCTGTCTAGCAGAGCCAATCAGGCAGCTCTCAGAGTTGAGCCACCACAAAGCAGTTCTGCTTTCCAGGAGAGATCTGTCCTTGATGCTATCAGGCAGGGGTGCAAAGGTTTTATTTTTAAACATCCCAGGACCTGACTCTACTTACTTGCTGGTATGAGTTACACACTGATGTCCACAGGGCTGGCCAGCTGTAAGTACAAGGACTGTGTTCAGGTGGTCCACAGTAAAAACTGAAATGAGTCCAAAATGGCGGTGATACCAGCTGACACCAGATACTCCATCACACACAGCCTCCTTTCAAAACTTGGTGTACACATGCAAACACTTCCCTGGTGGAAACACACAGGGGAACAATGGGTAAATTTAGACTTGCATCATCAAACATGTCAACCATTCTGAAGACAGATCTAAAGAGCATGGGGGCATGGCCTGGGCCATCTGTATGCTCTTCACACACCAAGGTAAAGACAAGCAATGCATTGCCACCTACCCCACAGCCTCCATTCCCTTCACACAGCTCTCCTTATCTGGGAGCTCTCTCATGCAGACAAAGCCACTCGGTATGACCAAGGGCATCCTCTCCCTCGCGCACACACACAGCAAGGAGTCTTCCCAATTTCTGCATCACCTCTGCAGCTCCCTCTCTGTGCTTGCAGTCACACACATCTCCTGCTGCCTGCACACACCTCTGTGTACAACACATCTCGGTGAGGCATGCAGACAGACTTGCTCATGCACACACCACCCCCAGGAGGAGCTCCAGGTACAAGAGGCAATCCTCCCAGCTCAGGCAGCCTGCTGGAAGGAATAATTAATTTCCTGATGAACATGAATATCACGCAAAGGCAGCCACCCGGATAGGATGGAACATTTCTAGCCAACATCCCTGCGATCCGGATATTTGGATTCACCCATCCCCAGCCTCTGCTCTCAGCAGTGCTGACTGCAGCAAATCTGAGCTTGCTGCACTGCCTGGGAAGCCCTCTCATACCTGCTGGCCTGGCCTGCAGCAGGCAGCTGCTGTGCACGGCCCTATAATCCTAACAGCAGGGCAAGGCACCTTTCTTTCTGCCTTTCCTGAACCTACTGCTCCTACATAACATGACTTGTTCCCACACCCACTGCTGTCCCCATTCCTGCAGCAAAGGAGAGAACTACACAAGCAGTGTCAGACTGCTCAAAGCTAACAGTCCTCCCCAGTGAAGAACTAAGATGTGGCAAGTCCCTGCTGCAAGAACACGCTCTCTAGGCTACAACTTGAACAAAATGCATCAGACCCAGATCTCTTCTCATCCTGGGTCAAGTCATTTTGCCCTCTTCCATCTTACAGAGAGGGGCTGAAATGCTCACAGACAGCAGCTGCACACCCTAGACCCAAGGTACAGAGGACAAGTGGAGATTAAAGAAGGGCAGGGGATGCTGGGCAGAGCAATTTTCATGGACAGTAGTGCAAATTGTATCCAAAACCACAGGATTCCCACTATAACCCAGAAGGGCTCACTCCCACAACCCTCTGTCCCCCATTAAAGGAGTTTCACCACTGACCTTGCACCACCTTCAGTACCAAAATGACACAAGTACTGAGTGCCTGAATGCAAAAAAGCCTCATTGCATACCTCATGAAAGGGCAGGAACATATAAATAGGAACATATAAACAGGCCAAATAACTTGCAACAGAACTACAAACCCAGAGAACTTTGCCAAAGATGCATGGGGATAGTAGCACAGAAATGGAAGGAAACCATGGTGCTCTCAGCAGAGCCAGACTGAGCAGTGTGCAGCTGGTGTCACTTCAGAATCAAGAACTCTGGTCAAGAGCTAGACCAACACAACACTAGTTGTCTTGTGACAAATAGACTGCTTCTGCTGTAGCAAAAGCACGTGTGGCTGAAGACTCACAGGGATGGCCATTTGCAAATTGCCCAAGACACACACAGTCTTGCCTACGTTCCTCATATGGTGCCACATACCATGTTGGCAGTCTCTGCTCACATTCCACCTCTTAAGTGCTTTCACCTCAGATTTCACATTAGAGGGGAAAACAACTGACACAACTCTTTCCAGAAGTCCTGAGGCCAGGAATTTTGTTATACTCTCAGAGGGGAATTTGCTGAGGGTTTTCTCAAGAGTTCAGGTCTGATTCAAACTTCAGTATCAAAGGCAGATTTCTACTGTGCCAGCTGAGTTCTGTCTATCAGCCTTCTGGATCTGAGCCTTTCTGGCAACTTTAACACTCCTTTGCACATATGAGAAATCTCTTAATCTTCCCTTTTTCCCTAAGAGAAGCCAGGAAAAGAGCTCAAAGGAAATACCTTACTGTAACACTGAGGCTTACAAGTAAAAGCAGAGTCATGGAATGAAAAGCTAAAGGTCCTTAGTCATGCTGAACTTGCTTTTTCAGCTACTGGGGCTGTTGCCCATCCACAAGAACTCAGTATATCACTATTTATATTTGCTAACAGCTTTCACAAAGAAAGGATTATTGTGTAAGTCATTGCCCCAGTCCAGAGTACATGGGGAAATTCCCACAGATACATACAATACAGAGGCAAACTAAGACATTCAAATTTCTGCCTAGTAAAAGACACATCGATCCTTTCAAAGGATGACATATCAATGTGATAAGGAATTAGTCAAAACATTGGATTAGATCTGGGTTCAAGCTTCAGCTCCCCTCTATCCACAATACCATGATTTCCCAGACCTATATGGATAGGCCGCAGTGGCTCCACCGAGCCCCTGGGGTTGGGAGACACAGGTGGAGTTTTCAAGATTACCAAAAGGCCTTAGGAACACACATTAGCAAGATGTGTGCTCCAAACTCCCTCCACTGCTTTGGAAGACATCCAGCCCCAGGAGTAAAATAACAGGCTAATAATAGGATATACAATGCTGCTAGGCTAACAAAGCTTTTTTTTCCTGACTCACATTTTTTTTTCTTTTGTTTTAGTGTGGAGAATTGATGTTGCATTCCTGCATCTTTCAGATATACATATACACAGGCACACACGTTTTACATATAAGTAAAACACAGCTATACACAGACCTGGGCACGGCAGTCTGCTTATATGTGTAAAGCATTGCTATTTACAAGCCGTTTCTATGGTTATAATATACATGGCTCTTATGAACTGCTTCATTAACCTGTCAATCAGATTGCTTTTTTCTTTCTCATTGACCCCTCTTCTGCGTTACTCCGTTTTGCAAGTGAAGCATGCATGTGTCAAGTGCGTTATTTCAGATCATATGGACACACGGACACATGTCCATCCAGGAATGAACACAGTTACATTGCTGCCTCCCCAGGAGCTTGGCTCTGGGCAGCCCCCCAGGCTCATACACGTGCAGCCATTTATTACCCAGCCCGGCTGGGGGGCACAAGGGGCAGGAGCGGCCCCCCAGCCCGGCTGCTTGCAGAAGGGGGGGGCTGCTGCAGGGCAGTGCCGTTTGGAAGTGCTGCTGATGGGCTAGGCCCCAATAAACCCCCCAAAAGTGCTGATGTGCCGAAAGCAGCTGACACTGATGGATCTGCTCTCATCTTGCCTTTCAGTCCCGATGCAAGAGAGAAGAGATAGAGAAAGAGAAACAAAGGCAGAGATTAACTCTTTTGTCACAGAGCTCTGCAGTTTTACAAGGCAAGATAAAGCTGCTGTCCAGGTTGTGTGCAGATGGGACCAGCTCAGCACAGTCTGACTCTATGGAGTCCAATGAAGGGAAAAAACAACCAATGTTGTGCGATGATTTACTGACAGGGACAGAGCTGCCTAACAGAGCCTTATAGCTTTCCTCATGGCTGCAACCACAGCCAGGGAGAACTGCATGGATGGTTTTCCCATGCATACAGGCAGGTATGAACCTGCAGCCTGTGTTTTGATGTCATGCAGCTACATAAGGAGTGCTCAGGATTCTTTCTTCCCTTGCTCTCCTGAAAGGATATGGCCACCTCTCAGATCTCCCTTCCACTACGTTCTCACACAGATGTAGCTGTGCTGCATTGAGCCTAAGCACATCAGTAGGCACCTGTATTAACAGCACTGGCAAACAAATAACGACAATATGAGTGATAATTATTAGTAAAGATGTTAAGCAGCATTCTTTTTCCTACAGAAAAAAAATCATTTCAATCCTGTTCAATTGGATTTTCATTGATTTGGAGAGAGGAGGAGGGAGGCCTTTTCTAAGTCATCCTCAAAAAAAAACACCAACCACTTTAAATCCATGTTGTGATTTTGATCCTTTTCTGTCTTCAACAGAAACTTCCAAATTGTGTCCTTTGATAAAAAGATTTCTTTCTTTCTTTTTTTTTTTTTTCCTAAAAAAGAGATCCTGTGTCATCAAGAAGCCACCTTCCATTAGGAAGCACTGCCAAGCTCTAGCCTAGATTTTTCAAGTCCTGTTTGCTCTGCACTTCTGTTGCGTAGTTCCCATGTATTGCCAGAAGGTCTGGAGGAACCACTCAGAAGGAAGCACAGATCAGCATGGGTAAAGGGGCAGTGGCAGGTGCTGAGCAACGGGGACGTCTGCAGGTTGCTGTCAGGACAGGGACCTTGTGCAGCCCCACAAACACACAGCAAGAACCTGCCAGCCCTGCAATCCATCCATCACTGAGTGCATCAGCACAGAAAAGCACATTACACTGGGACATGGACACACTCTGAAACACAGCCGCGTCACTTCACTGAGAATTCCTGCTCTCACACACACTCTGCTGAGCATGCAGTCCTGCATGAAACACAAACAAGAGCTCCAGGCAACAAACAGAAAATAGAGGTTCATGGTGGCACTATTTTTTCCCCCTGAGAAATAAGGTTCTTCATTCTTAGAAGGCTTTATGCCACAACTTCTCAGTATTCCCTCTCTTGTCTCACCTTTTCTTTCAACAAATATATTCAACGTCCAAAACCCTTCCAGACCCTAACAGAGGCTTACAGAATACCGTTCATGTCTACAGAATGATTTAAAATAAAGTCTGATATGGCCAGTCTGTTCTAAAGGCTGGAAACAAGTTTGAAATTTCAAGATTTCCTACCACACACAAAGAGCAAAAATCATGTCACTGTGTCAAATGCAGACAGCCTTGGAAACAGGCCCACCAAGGAATTATTGATCATCCCTTCACACGTCCTCAATAAGATCCTTGTCTGAGCCCTATCCACTACTTGCAGACTGACACATGCTGAGGTGAAATGTGCTGCCTGCTCATGGCATCCAGCACCACAATGAGCCATTTGTGGGAGCTCTGTACAACTCCACACTCTCGGTGGCACACTTAGGGCTGAAATACACACACACACATATATACATATATATATACATACATACATATATATATATATATATATATATACACACACACACATACACACACACTCTGAAGGGCTGGATGGAAAAAAAAACCACAACAATCTGCAGATTGTTGTACAGCTGGTTGGAGCTTGCCTTGCTCAGTAACTTTTGCAGAGTTACTTAGGAACAGCCCACGATCCCTGGGGTCCTGTGGCCCCTGATACTGAGGCTTGCTGCAGTAAAGCTTTTATAGGAAGGGCTGTCATAGGCTGCCTGAATGACAGAGGTTTTCAGCGCTAGGGTTAGCTAGCCCCTGGCTGTAAGCACCTCTGAATAAACCCATCGGCACTGACAGCCATGAGAGGTGCTCAAGCACGACACTTGAGCAGGAGTCTGCCTATAAGCACCAGAAGAGCAGTGGTGGAAAGAGAATTCCTCCCATGCACCAGCTCTGGGGAAGCAGAGCCCTGAGCTCCTGCAGTGGGCCCCAGCCCAGCGCCCTCCCAGCCCCCAGCCCAGTGCTCCCCGCTTCCTGAGAGATCACAAGGGCCCATTTACCCCAAGATATGAAATTTGTGTTGTTTCTTTATGGTGCTTTAATGAAACCCTGTTTATTCTAGGCTTTTAATTCTTTCCATCTATTATGTTTAGACAACTCATTAACAATCATTTGTTATCATTAGACTTCAATTTTAAGCTCCTTTTCCCAGAGGAGGCAATGCTGTGCTTTTAAACATATTTGCATCATAAACAATTTTGGGGCCCTGCGTGCCATATATTACCCTGGCCTTTCCTCCCTCTTACCAGCCTTCTGCTTACCCACACCTGGAGGCACCAAAGGAGCCCTGCTGGGATTTGCCCTGGCCCAGAGCTGTGCCTGACCTGCCAGACCTGCAGAGGGCTGCACACCAGGATAGCAGACTGGTGCATTGATAGCAAGCTCTTGGAGCCCAGGTCATGTAGTGGTGAGCTGCTCTTTCCACTGGGATTAATGACTACATGCTGCAGCTGAATTAATTAGGGCCTGTTAAAGATATCGTGCTAGCCTAGGATAATGTGTGGGCCTCATTCTGCTCATTTATGGTTGTTCAGCTCCACTGAATTTAGTGAAGTCATTCCTGATTTGCAGCAGGGTCCCCTGCGTGCATGCTGGATAAGCACTACGTCACAGTCTGCATCCACTGACAGCTCCCAGAGGGCAAAAATCTGATCCCTGTTATGTCGTGTAAATCCAGATCAACATTCACTGATGCTGCAAGACATCCCTTGGATATGGACTGGCAGTGTGGGCTGCATGAGGAAATGTGCTTTGGCACAAGAGAGGCCCTTTAAGTTGTGCTGAAAGTAGGAAAGGAGAAACAAGAAAGAGAAAGGGAACTGAGTTTTGCCTGGGCAACTAAAGAAGAAATAAAAAGGAAATCACTAACCTAAATTTTTTTGAGTGTGTCTTGATCTCCAAAAGCTTATTTCAGATTACACTGAAGAATGCCACATTCCCTCACACTGGTGAGCAATCTGAGGACACATCATTTTGAAAGAAGCTTATATCTTATTAATGACATAGCTAGATCGTCTGTCAGTGCCAAGCCTTTTGCTGGTGTAACAGGATTGTTGTTGCTGCCCTGATGTGCTGGGATTTTGCTTTCTAAAGCTCAACTGGTAGTGCTACTAGGACAGGGATGCACACTTCAGGGCTCCCCTACATTCTTCACTGGCAGCACAAAAAAAAACTGCTGCACAAAGGCCTAAGTTCTGCACAGCTCCAAGCCAGTGCTCACCCTGAAGTCTTGGTGGCCATTCACAGTCCTGTCACCTGCTGAAAGCCCCTGCACCACCAAGTGCAAAGAAGGCACTGCACTCAGCTCCCTTCTTTAAGGCCTGGAATGTGCTTTGGCAGGAGCTGAGAACTGTCAGCTAGAAGCAGATGTAGCTGGAAGTGCCCAGGGCTCTGGTTTCAAGAAAGATGCTACAGATGATGCTTGCAAGCAAGGCTCCATCCTGCATGCTAAGTACATTCCTGTAATTTTCTATCCTTCCTGTTGTTATTCTGATCCAATTAAAGTCACTGTGGTTAAGTGAAAAGTCACGATTGGCTAATTGGATTTGGGAAGGCAGAACACCCATCAGGGGCCAGGTTTAATTTAGTTTTTCTTAAAATTTCTAAAGTCACTGGCAGGCTAGAAGGGGCAAACTCCATCCTCGGATAGTTCCAGCTCAGAGAAAAGAGATTAGTCAGTTGCTGAGCAAGCTCCCTGCTGCCTGGTGTCCATGGAGCTTTCCAATTCCAATGGCTGAGTCAGAGTCCTCCTATTTTGGAATGTGCCTCTCACAGTGTGCTCCTGCATGGCTCTCCCACATGCCCTGAGTCTCTTGCTCTCAGTTTGGTATTGCACCATTCACCATCTTTCCTTCTTTCTCTAAATATCAGCACAGTTCCCTTCCCAAAAACACTTTCTCCCATGTTTTTGAGAGGGGTACTTCTGTGCAACTTATGCACATGGTTGGACCTGCATGAAACACTACAGCACATGAAACACTTCTTCAAACACTCAACAGCCAATTCCAGCCAAGCGCCATAGCTCCAGATCAAATGGATCTCCCTAATCATGCAGTGACACAAATAAGATAAAAGTGCAATTTCCACAAATACCTGGCAGAGACCAGAAGCCTATCTGTGCAAGTTCCATTACAAGGCACTCAGAAACAGTATGCCATTTCAGCTAAAAACAGAAGGTTCACTTAAAGTCATTAAAATATTCTATATCATCATATATTGAGTACCTTCTGCATTCCTAGCTTCTACTACATTCCCAAGATGTTTACTCTGATTTCCTACACACCTTGGACATACAGACACTGAAAAGGTAATGAACTAGAAGGACAGCTGACACTCATCTGCTCACCTGATTCTAAGAGCTGGGATCTTCAGAAACTCATTAGTTTTCAAGAAACTTGCAACAAAAGTAAGTGTTAATAACACTGCCACCCAAATATAATATAAGCCATTTGCATAAGTCACTACTAAGCAAGAAATGTATCATAATGATATTAACAAAAGCAAACAGTGGTTTGGATAGAATTTTGATTCACAGTGTTAGAATTATTTTTTTAAATAAGGCTTGAACCTTTAAAAAAATAATAAATCTCAAGTATCACAGACCTTATGCCTCAAATACAAGGCTTTTGAGATCACTGAGCACATCACGATATCTACATGTTAATAGCAATATATATCTGCAGTATCAAATGCTAGAAGAAGGATCATTTGAACAATAGTCTGGACTTGCTTCTGCTCCTGTTGAAACTGAAGGGATGAAGAGGATCAGCAAAGAAATGGAGCCCTTCTTACCTATCTGTTGCCTTTTTTTTTCCCCTTCCTATTCTGGGGAGTTGAAACCAAGTCCACCCAGCAAATATTTGGCCACAGCAGTCCAAGGCAGCAGAGGTGCTCTGTGGGGTTGGCTTTCTGATGAAGAAGGCCAGGAAGAGAGAACAAGGATACTCATGTCAGAATAGAGCGTCCAAGTGACTTTATCTTGCTCCCAGAAGCAGGACTTGGTTTAGGAAACCACATACAAAATGAGAGAATGATGTCAAAATTTGAGCACAGAATGGCCCAAGCAAAGGGGAAGAATGCCTGGATGTAGGCAAGGTGAGCAAACATTTTGTTTTCAACAATAAGTTAATTCGTTAACAAAGAAGCAGTTACTTGAGAAACAGGTACACCTCCCTCAAACTGCTCAGCCTTTTGGCTTTTTTCCTCAATGAAACCAGTATTTTTACAGTGTTTGACACCTGCAGTGGAAATATGTTCCCTGCCCCAATATTCCTAAACCCTGCAAGGATTTTTTCAAGGCTCATTTCAGCCAAGTCTGATTTTTGCAAGCCTAGCCCTTCCACCCAAGGATGCTGCTGTCAAAAAAAACTTTAACATCATCTACGCTTCTATGCTAAAGTCTAACACATGCTTCTCTGTGGCCTTGGCAGTGTTGGACCACAAGCCAGAGATTGCCAGGACCCAGGTTCCCATCCCCTCCTGATCTTGGCATTGACTGCCTTGCAGAATCTGGCCCCTGAGGCCTCGCAGTTGGCTCTTGGAAAGGAAAAGGGCCCCTCCTTAAAATCACAGTCCGTGCAAGTTTGTGTCTTCCATGAAAATTAACATGCTGGACAGCAGATGGGACAAACACATGCTAGAGGCCAGATCCTCATATTGGTTACATCAGCATCATCTGCAAACTTGAGGGAACAAGGGCAAACAATGGAACTAGAGCAATTTACCCAAGCAGTAGATTTGGCCTCCTGCTGGCCAACAGTTTGGATTTTCAAGCAGGTTGAAAGCGTGTGTGTGTGAGAGAGAGACAGAGACTATTATTCAGAATTCCAGTCACTACAAAGCCTTCCTAAGAGGACCCATGCTGTGACACTTCATATCCTGGCACCACTTTGCCAAGCAACGGGCTCCACAACCACTGCAGCAGCCCAGAGTTATAGAGCTGACTTAATTTTCCTTTCTCTGATCTTTGCCTGATTTCCACCTCCTAAAACACCTGCGGATGGTGCAAAATAAGCATCAGTGCAATCTCATGGAAATTTCTGGTAGCATCCTGCAAAACAGCACTGCCCATAGTATTCAGACAGAGCATAGGAGTGCATGACGCTTGGCAAATAAAACACTTTTTCCCTGAAAAGCCCTTACCTTCTTGTACAGAAGACCCACACCCTGAATCAGTTCTGCCCCCATTCAGCCCTCCTCTTGATTCTCAGCCTCGCTGATTTGAGGATGCTCATTCCCACTTACCACTTTTCTGTGATAACTTTTCTTTGACCACCCTCATAGCCAGAAGGAACCTGTCGTCTCGTGGTTCTGAGACCTCCTTTTCTCCTCAAGTTTCTACACATTCTTTCCCTTGGGATACAATGCCTTCAGTTACTCCCACTTAAGTTACATACAAATACTGTCCTTTTTTAAATTCCTTTGCACTTTTCCAAGGAAACTGGCACCTAATGTCCTTAGGATGCTGTGAAAACTCTAGCTGGACAGTAAGAGCAACAGCAATTACCTGCCTAGATAGTCAGACCTGATGGATAAGCTTGGATTTCTGACAACAGTGATCTCAGAGTAAGCATCTCTGGTTTTTGATCCTCTGCTAAGAGTAGCACAAAGACTTCTGTGCTCCCAGGTCAAACGTGTCTCCTTCATGGACAGGCTCTCTGGACACATCTGGTGTGTTATCAAATTAATTTCCATTGAGCTTGATCCAATGTTCATCAAAGTCAATGGTGACATTTCCTGGGTCATGCTGGAGGTCCAGTAATGCTCTGCACCTTCCCATATGTAATCATTTAATTACCTCCCACTAATTACCTCTGCAGGGAGCTTTAAGATGTTAAGTCTGCAACATCTCTTTCTTACATCTCCTGGATCAGGCCTCTGCCCAGGAGAAGGAGACTGGCCCAGCCTGCATTACAGGCAGGGTTCTGCAGCACCTCAGCCACCCGCAAGAGACTCAACAGCAAGCAAAGGGAAAACATGTTTATCATTACTTCTCTTGACCAGGATGCATTTCCTTAATCACTCTTTGGAGCACAAAATTCTGGCTGCATGTGTATGTACATGCAGGCCTGCATGCAGTCCCAAAAAACAACCGATCCCAAAGGTCAAAGAGAATTGTTACTCTAAAAACAATAAAGCTCTTAGCTCAACTTCCAGGAAGATGCAAAAGCAAATGATCAGAGAGAGAGAAAGCAAGAGAGACAGAGATAAAGAGAAAAAACCAAGGGGAACATGATTTTCTATCAACAAAACAGCAGGGACGAATTCTAGTTCATCTCATCGGAAACGTCTCCTTCGTGTGCAAACAGCGCCTGGAGCCAGCACTAATCTCCCAGATTAAAGCCTTTTAATAGCAATTAGTCCTCTCCATGCACTAACCCACTGGACACTCCACTGCATATTTGGGAGAGGGGGGAGGCTGCAGGGAGTGTCAACAAGAGTTTAACTCATAACTGCCCTGATGTGTCCAAATGCTCATCTCCCACACATACATTTGCACACAGACCATGGAGGCCATGGCAGTGAATCCTGTTTGGATCACGGCTGAAAATAAAACCACAACAGCTAGATCTGGATGTTGCCTGTGTAAACAGTTGGCTGAGCAGGATCAAGCACAAATGCAGGAGGTGGGACTTCAGAATGACACCATGGCAAGCCAGAAGCGTTAGCCAGACAGTCAGAAGCACTGACCTACCAGCAGCTCCGAGGGCTGCCCCAGCTGGCAACAAGGGACAGCCACAGGCAACAGGATGTCCTTAGCACTACCTTCATGCAACCAGCCTGCTGAAGCAGCCTCGGTACTGCTCCTCCCTAGGATGCTTTCCTCCATCTCTGGAGAATAGGTCAAGAGATTCTTTTTTTAATTGTTTTTGGTTGGTTCACCTCCATATCCCACCCAAGGCCTTCGTGACCGTTCTGTGAGCGCTTACAGTAAACACGAGCTGGTGCCCCATCTGGGACTGGCAGAGGGAGCAGTTCCCACCTCCTGCACAGGGTGTGAAGGAGCCAGATTGCTGCACCAAAGAAACCCTGGACCTATAGAAAAGGACCTTAGACTGCATACCAGCCCCCATTAATAAGATGAGCAGCTTGGCTGAAATGGCTGAGGGAGGGAACAGGAAAGTAGAAGACACTGGTGCGAAACAGCCATTTCTGCACAGACACTCCAAACTTCCCAAATGGCAAGCCAAGCAGAATTTCTTGGAAGGAGCCACATCAGCTGCCCTTCGAGCCATTAGAGCACACAAACAGGACAGAGAAAAACCTTCCACGAGGTGACTGTAAGAAGAGGAGGGAGAAGGACCCGAGCCATTATAATAATCTCCACCACGAGCAGTGGGAGCTGCCAGAGCCCCTGCACAACCCGGTGGTGCCCCCCACCCCCTAACACACACACACAACATCCATAGGGGTAGTGCAATTACTATTCAGGCTGGGGGCTGAAGATAGTCTCCTGGCCCTTCTTCTAATGTAAGGTTATTGTAATTGATATGAAGGTAATTGATAATGTGTTACGGTGAATAATGTCTTCAATTTTCTGCTAAATCCCATTTTTGTAGCCATCTGGGCTCCTCCAACTGCCCCCCTGGGACGCAGAGTAATAGATAGTAATTATTCTCAAGTCATTTACTTTTTCAAAGTGTTTAGTGCTTATCTGTTTTACAATTAAAATGGAAACGACCCTGATTCACTTCCTTTCTTTTTTATTTAAATAGCATTCACACACACACACACACACTCTCTCCTACACCCACTGGAGCCTGGAGGGTGTGTGTGTGTCTGTACAAGAGTGCATGTGCATTTTGTTGTCCTACAGAACACACAGGAGAGAGGTACGTAGTCCATCATACACCTTCACTGTCACACAGTGAGAGCACAATCACACAGCGATCAAAGAAATACAAATTGTGTTCCTTCCCCCTGCTTGTCCCCACGGTGATGCTCAGAGCAAATGCCTCAAAACACCTCAAAGAAACACCTCAGGGTAGGGATGCAAAGTGCACAAGTTAACAGGGCACCACCCACCCCAGAAACAGGTCACAAAACACCCTTACCTGACTGATGTCTGTTGGTTTCCACAGGCTCTGTCTCTGCTCAGCTATGAGTGCTCAAAACAGCACAATTTCACACCAGAACTGGAAGCTGTACGAAGACGACCTGCAAATTGTAAGAACATAGCACAGTTACAGGATGTAGAGTTCGGCTGGGCATAAAAACACGGAGACTCAAATCAATACTCAGCATTAATCAGAATACACATGTGAGTAAACTAAGGCAAGTCATTCAGTGCACCACTGCTAAAAAGCTCCCTTTGCACAGCAGCAAGGGGCATTTCAGGATGAGAACCCAACCTCCCTGTCATTAACCTGGTCTAGTATTAAGTGGAGAGGTTGGTGGCCCTGCCCATGGCAGGGGAGTTGGAGATTCATGATCCTTAAGGTCCCTTCCAACCCAGGCCATTCTGTGATTCTATGATTAGCAGAACCCCTTTGGGTTCCACCTCAGCTGGTGGTGTGCTTGGTGAGATGGAAAGGAAGGTACAAGGTACTTCTGAGCCTTCTCCTCCTCCCAGTAAAGAACCGGAGTGTTTCTCTGCTTTGCTGCCAGGCAGGAGGGACAAGGCCTTTGAGCTGGAATATTCCATTGTTCTTTTGTCTAAGTTTGTGACTGTTGGGGCTGTTGAGTTGTTGGGTTTTTTCCTCCTCTCTCTCTGTTTCCTTTTTAATTCTTTTTAATGACTTTCCCCGATGCAATAGGCAGAGGACTGCGCAGAGACTGCTTCCCCCTGCTGAGAGGGAAACAAGACTGAGGGAAAAGGGCACCGAGGGACCTGTTCACATCCTCTATTCATCTCTGCCAGCCCCTGTTCCCCGATGACTAGCCCCACACAGCTGGGCTGCCTGGAGCAAGGCAGAACCCAAGCCAGGAGATGCTCAGCTGGCACCATGGGGCCCAGAGGCAGCAGGCACACCAAAGCAAGCCACGGCATCCCAACCATGAGATACAGCCTGTACAGTCCTGATGCAGGGGCAAAGGTATGGGAATACAGGTAGTTGTTTGCAGAGAGCTTGAGACTCCCACACTACTCAGAGACTCCCTGGTCCAGGCACTGCCATCCTTTGTTCTAGTTCCCCTAGTTCCAATCTGGAAATGAGCTTGGGTGAAGCCAGATGGCTCTTCTTCCACCTGCTCCCTGGTACTCGGCCGCATGCACATCAGGGAGCTGAGTGACTGGCTGGGCAGGCCAGAGCGTAAGGTGGGAAGCACTCAGCAAGGAAGCAAAGTTTGCTCCAGCTTATTCCTTTTGCCCAGTGCCTCTGCAGAGAGGCCTCACCCTGGCAAACAGCCCCCACACTGCACTGCACATGGGACAGCTCTGGAAAAGCAGCTGCTTCCATAGCAGGCTCTCCTGATTGCCAGGCTGCTGCTAACGAGCCATGCATATGCCAGGGTCACAGAGAGGGGGGGAGCACAGGGCTGCTGCTAGCATGGTGAGGAGCAGAGGAGCCGATGTGGTGAAAAAGCCACGTGCTTTTTGCACTGCTCACCTCCAGGGGATACCTGTCCCAAGGATCTCTTCCCATCATTGCCAGTTTAATCTTCAATCAAAGAAGAGATGTGATCTGTAGCACCACGTAATAGTTTGATAATCAGTCATCTTCCAAGCAGGAAAGCTTTAAAGCATTTTGCATCAAGTAGGACAAGTGTAGCTAGCTTTGCTTTCTGCTGGGGGAATCCATACACTGTGCTACATGTTTTCATTCATCCTGGAGGATTTATATTGAGAAAAAAAGAAAACCTCAAACTGTCATTCCCCCCCCCCCCCCCCCGATGTTTTTTGTTAGGGAAAACCAACAGTCACAAATCATATCAAGATATAGTAGGTACTACAAGAAAGAGAGACTGTTTGTGTCCAGCGCTGCAAAAATTGTGTTTATATATACACACAAATATGGTCAGAGCCCTCAAATGTGAGAAATCTTACAGTAAATGGGGTAACCATGTCTCAACCTACCCATGAGACAGTTTGGCTCTAAAATGGAAATCTTTCAGATTGAGAGCCTTCAAACAAGCTAGGCATCAAACTACGCAATCTAAAGCATCACTACAGAGTGGGAGAAGGTACAGATTCCTCTGAAATTCCCACTGCTCTGACAGTTCCCAGGCTGATGAGAAGGATGGAGAGAAAGGCAGAAATGCAGACTGGGAAGAAGAGCTCCGAGAACCCCTCTGTGCTGCTGTGTTGAGACAATACATCGAAGATCATTCTTAGCTGATGTATGTTCTGAAACACCCCAGCCAAGATTCCAATAGCTACTCGTGTTTTCATGCTCTGTGAGTCAGCAAGGGCTTTCTACAACCTTGTCTCCTCCATTACATACAAACCTACTTCTTTGTGCTCAGTAGCAGGTGGGCACAGCAAACAGTCATTCACCTTTTTCTTGATATCATTCCTTTCTGCTCTTGGAAACTGGATGTTACACAAACAGCTTTCTCTCCCACACTCCCTTAAAGGTGTTTCTTAACCTTTCCTCACAGTACCCAGTTTCCAGCTCCATGTGTACTCCCTTGGTCTTCTCAACTGACATTCTCCAGAGGACTAACACAGACCTGGAAGTGTGGTACTTTGTGCTAGACAGGGCTCCACAGCAGGATGACAGAGAGCTGCAGGAATCTCATGCCTTAGCAATGAATCTAGCATTAATATATACCAGACCCAAACATGTCCTTACTGTAGGAGTACAGCACTATCATTTCACAGTGTTTGTAACCTGTCCTCACTGTGCAGTGCCCAAGTTACTCCTTTACTTAGTCAAGCTTTGCCTTTGCACCTACTGAATTTTACTTGTCTAGTTTTAGTTTATTTCCTCAGCATACCAAACTACATTATAACCCTATCCTCCAATGGATTTGCAGCTTCCTTTCAGCTTTCTATGTCCTGCAGACTGTATGTGGTGGTTTCCATTTCATTATCAAAATGACTAAAACAACTACTGATCAAAAACAGACCTGGGCCAAACCCCTGCAAAAACTCCTTCCTTTCTCGAGGGATAATTATGTTATACATTAGGACCATATTATATCCAGAAAGCAGTAACTAACATGAGTTGGAACTAGACCTGTGCTAAGGAATGATCCACCTGTATCCTGTATAAGTTCAATGCAAATATTAATGTAAGAAGGAGAGGGGGTGAAAAAATTCAGTTCTGAAAAATCAGAATAGAGGTTCAGCTGAGCATGACTGATAACTGGAAATTGGTCTTCAGCTCAAGCTGGGGGAAAAAAACTGGGGAAATCCCAGGACTACACTTACAGATGAAAAACTTGTTGACTGCCATTCCCTTTCTGGCCTAATGGACTGGAAGAGAAGGAACAGAGAGAATCTGAAACTCTCAGCAGATTGTTTCCAGGTCTGGCTTTTCCTCTTGCAGCATGTGTGGATGCCAAGCAGCAGCAGGGGATAATCAGAATGGTTAGAAGATGTGCTTTCCTTCTGCTCTGCCATTCTACAGTACTCCATCCTTGTGAAGAAAACCAGGAATAAGATTTGAGGCTGTTAAAGTAAGAAAAATAGAAAGTGAAATTTGGAAAAGCTGAAGTGTTTAAGAAAATGCTTGAATAAAAGTATTTTTCTATCATCAAAATAAGACACTGTGCTTGTCAGAAGCTTTCTTAACATCTTAGATACAAAAATAAATTTTCCATTTTAAGATGTGCTAGAAATTTTAGGGAAATCCTCTATAGGAGTGATTCACTTTTATAGCTAGATGCTTAGCCAGCATCCCAGACTCATAGGAGACTGGGGAAGAAAGAAGTTGCTCCTCTGCAAGTGACACTACCCTGCTTGTTGGATTATATTTACTATTCAGTTTTCCTCTTGACATGTGATGCAATCACTAGGTCTCCTACAGGAGTTTCATGGTTGAAACTGACAGACTGTTCTATGCACA
The DNA here is from genome assembly GCF_054131305.1 of Coturnix japonica. Classification (NCBI taxonomy): domain Eukaryota; kingdom Metazoa; phylum Chordata; class Aves; order Galliformes; family Phasianidae; genus Coturnix; species Coturnix japonica. Next base: position 16,468,014 of record NC_140670.1, on the reverse strand, counting down.
AAGCCAAAACAATTACATCCAGGTAGGGGCTACGCAAACTCAGAGTTGCACAACCCCACAGACCTGTCCAGAGGGAACAGAGAAACAATGGCAGCACAAAAGCTCCTTGAATAAAGCAGCAGGGAGATCTGGCAGATACCATGCTGGCTGATAGCCAGAGGGTCCAGGAGCCTAACAGTTCTGGTCCAGGCAGCACAACAATAACTGCTTGCAGCCACAAAAGACAGGTTTGTTGAAGCTCTGAGAAGCCAGATAATACATCCTTCCTTTACAAAGCAGGATGGACTAAATATAAGATATTATCACGACCTACTGCTTTTGTAAGTACCAAAAAGTAGAAGGTACAGAAAACAAATCAAATATATAAACAGCAGGGAAACTGTACCTGTTTTGACTTACCAGTGGTATAGGTTTATCTAGGTTCTGACAACTTAAAGAAATTCTGCTCAATCTCAGCTCTCTAAAACCTAGTCTTCTCCATTTACCTTTTTCCAGAGGCCAAATAAACTTTCAAAGGATTTTTAGACTTTTAACATAGGATGTAAAATTAAAAGTTGCCAAACGAATAAATAAAACAAATAACACTTGGATTGATCCAGCTTAGTCAGTGGACTGGTTTGGCCTGAGATCCCTCCCTAAAATTCTTCCCCTGAAGCACTTTGAAAAAATATCCTTACAGAGCCCCCAGTCTTAAAACCACCTGCTCTCACAAAACTTATTTGACACAAAGGAAGCCAGAAGAACACGTACCAAAAGGGAACAATATGAAAATGCTGAAACACAGCAGGACTGCATGCTTGGGGTCCCTGCACAGGCCTTCAAAACAATGAGAAAGGAACATGTTCCTTGCTGGAAACCATGTTCCAGTGCGTTACATACTCCCCATTACGTAGTCACGTAAGATCCAGGTTACGTACCTTGCTTACCATATTCAGCTTCCCCACTCTGAAGTCTTATCCCAAATCAGTCAGGAAGAAGCACAAGTCATTTGCTCTCTAAAGGTTGGGGAGCTGAGCACAACATTTACAGGCAGGGCAGGGACCTCACCAGCCAGAACCCAGTCCCACAGCAACCAAGCAGAGTGGAAACCCAGTGCCAAGCATAAATAGAGCCTGGGGGCTCATCAGCAAAAGGTGTGGATGGAGGCTCCAGGTGAGACTGGTCAGGACCATTAAGGCCCATTAGAGCACTCAGGGTCCTAAGAAGCCCTTTGCCAAACTTTACTGGGATTTCAGATGAAACTCAGTATAGAATAAAAAGCCCAAGAGAGATTGTTCCTTTGCTGGATCAAGGCTTGTTTCTTGCACTCTAGATATGTACCCTGGGAAGTTCAAGGAAGTTCCAGAGGCTGGTCATAAGTTGTCCAGCTTTGACAACCAGACAATCCCTTTCCTTGTTTGTTGGTTTCCACAACCTAACAAATGGGCTAATCACACCAACTCGTTTTATGTGATGCTGTCAGAGTTACATTTCATTAAGACTACTTTAAGCAGAAGTGAATGATAATCCTACGTGCCAAACTGTCCCCACGTGGTCTACGAGAGGTGAAAATCTTGGAAGTACTACTTGCATCTTCATTCTAGTGGAAGGGACAAGATGAAAGGGAAATTGAGACAACCTGCATCAGAGAACTGATGCTCCAGCTACAACTGATTTCAACTAGGACATCACCTTTACAGGTTGCCCAAGAGATGGACCTTCTACCGTAGTACCTCAATGCTGAAGGAACAGCAAACAGCATAAACACAAACTCAGTCTCTGACAAACGTTAAGACCAGTGCAAACCAAAGCAACATTTGTGGCCCCACTGCATGAGTATGATTCAAGTTCGCTCCCTCTGGAGCGTAATGCAGCCCGTATTGTTCCTGGGAGCAAATTGCAGCATGCTGCCAAAGGCCACACCTTCAGTCCAATGTCATGCAGTGACAGCAGTGGTCAGCACTCAGGGCACTGCATTGAGGTCAGCTGAGGTTAGGCTGTAGCTGACACACATCAGGTCCCCCTCCCCTGCCAAAAGCTGCATGCGTCTCTGCCCACCCTCCCAAGGCAGGTCAGCTGCAGAAGTCAAGATCTTCCTCAGTCCCTTCTCCCTGACCTCCGTCCTCCTCCACAGCCCATGTAGCACTGGACATGCCAACCCTGCCCATCCACCTGCAGCAGCCAGGTAGGCACCTCTATCGCCTGTTGCCTCTCCCAGACTCGGTGTGCAGCTAGGCAAGCCCACTGCAGGGTGAGGCAGGTCATGTAGAACCCGGGGCGGGGGCTGAACCGCGTCTCCCCAAGATGACTTCAGCTGCATTCCAGCGAGCCTGGCAACCTCCCGCACACACAAATAAAAGGAAATGAGAAACTCGGCAACAAAGAAACTGGCAGGGAAGCCACAGAGGCACACAGGAACGGGAAACGAGATTAAACACAGGCTCAAGAGCCCCAGCGTGCTGAGCCTTCCTCTCTAAAGCCTCCCTTTAACTTTGATGGGGGGGCACAGGAGTCTTCTTTTCACTTGAAAGGGCAAGAGGAGGGGCTGGATAAAAGGGATCCAGCATTATCCGGAATTGAGAGCACAAGAACGTGCTACAAGGCTTTAAAAAAAAAAAAAAAAAAAAAGTTTTGTTTTGTTTTTTAAAGTTCAGTACAGACACCCCGCTACCCTGCTCATCTTCCTTGGTGGAAATAAGGAGCTGAGACCTGAATCTGGGCAGAGAAGAGATCAAAGTGGAGCCGTTACAGGAGGAAGCCTAATAAAACTTAATGCAAAGTAATTGGGTGAATCTTCTCCACAATTCCCACTTCTTCTTCTTCTTCTTCATCTTATTATTATTATTATCTATTTAGCCATAGGAAATGGATAGCTGAAATTCTGCAATTTACAATGGGTGACACAAAAGTATATTAATATAAACACACCACCTAAGAGTCCATCCCCAACACATTAGGCTGTATGACCATGTTTGCATGTGTTCGGATAACTACGGTGCTTACATTTCTAGCTGTTAGTGGAACTATTTAAATCAGTTTGTTGCAATACTAAGATGGATTTCACCTGCAGTAAACTCTCCAGAATCTACATACTCCCTGAATAAATCTGTTCAGACCAATTCAGAGACCCATGCTCTGTTCGTCATTACTTCTGTGCTTCCCCATGTGGAGTATATGTGTTGTAGAGGAGTCTGATCATGGAAGTAACACAGCTGCCTTGCTTTTTATGAGGTGGTGGACACCCCATCCCTGGAGGCATTCAAGACCAGGCTGGATGTGACTCTGGGCAGCCTGGCCTAGTGGTTGGCAGCGGGTTCCTCCAAAACTATAGTCTGAATAGAAAAGATAGTTTCCTCTCCTGCAGCACCCTTGGATGTCAGTGGGATTGCTGGCAGAGAACTAAATTCACCACTTCCAGATGCACATGTATCACACACTTGCAATAGGATCTTCACGCATGTTCTTTAAAGAGTCATAGCAGGTAGTAACAAAATGTCAAGGAGGGTCACAAGAATCAGAAGCCCTGTCCCAAGTCTGAATGTTTGGACTGTATAAACTACCCTGTGAGGGCATCGACTGGTGTAGCAGAACTCCAGAGTTACATTGGACAGCCTTCTCCTAAGCGAACACCATCCTGGGAGCACTGCTTCCCATGGATACAAAGCAATCTCAGTTCAAGAACAACCTGGGCTGCTAGATGCCTGAGTACCTATGTATCACCAACCATCTTAGCAGGTCGGCTAGCATCATTTACACACAACAAAAGGGAAGAGGACTAGAACTTGGAGTTAAATACAGCAGTTCTACCAGTCTCCTCCACTGTCTGACTCTGAGGGTCAGAAATAGTGCCACAGAGGGGGATCCCTTTACATATTAGGAAAAAAAGACATGTCCTGGTCGTACTTGCCAAATAATAAAACAAATCAGGGTGTTAGCAAAGTTGAAAGTACCTGGTCATTTTGCACCATGGAATAGGAGTGGAGACTTGATCAGGTGTCCATATGTCCTGCTTCAAGGGGCAGATAACAGGTCTTTTGTTCACATTTCACATCAGTGATTGGTTCATATGGTGTGGTAGAGGTGACACTCTCTCCAAGGTGTTTGAGGGCTACACCCAAGCTTCTGTTGCTGAAAAGAAGTGGGGGAGGGGGAAAAAGAAAGGAACAGAGTTTAGAACTCATTTCTAGTTCTGTGGGGAACAGCATTCAGCAGCCATTGGCAAGCTTCATAAAAATCAAGTTCACTAATAAAATATATGTTTGTCCTTTGCAATCCTTGCTGAACTTGGATGGGCAAAGGACTTAAAAACCAAAGAGCCAGATTCCCAGCTATATAAACACAAAAGCTCCCAAGGGAATTTTACAGTGAATTCGTGGACAAGGAATTTATTTGGAAAGTTCAAGTACTGGGTTGGTCTTTTCAAGACTTTTTGAAGTGATCAGTGTAGATCTGGGATGCCTCTTTTCATGTCTGCCACAGTGGTTTTGGAGATCCACTCATCTGTTCTGGATTAGAACTTCCCAAAATGCAGAAGCAGAAAATGGTCCTCTTTGCTCTAGGCTTGGCTCTTAAGCCTGCTTTGTCCAGATCCTGTAGGGAACTCTCAACCACAGCAAGTCAAGCAACACTGTATTCCCACCACCATCCACCAGAACCAGGTGCAGTGCTGAGTCCACCTTCATTGTCCCACCCTCAGTATTAATTACCAATGAAACAGAGCACAGGGCATAAAAGATGAAGAGCTGGGCACTACATGCAGCTTACAAGGTATTGGGGCAGAGCTCTAAATGCTCTAAAATGCTCAGTTTTCCTTTCTGTGAAACACCTCCCATCACCAAGGGGGGCAGCTCTTCTGCTCCTACCTCTCCTGCCTCCAGGGCACGTGCTAGCAGCCAGATTCCATGTTCATGACAGCTTCAAGCCCACCAAATATCTTTTTAATCTGCAAAAACACCAACCTAAAACTGAAGTCTCTGGCCTAGAAAAAGGAGGCTATTGGAGATGTCATGGCAAGGCCATGTGGCAGTGTCATGGCATCACATTTCTGTCCTCATAGATGCGGGCCGCAAGCTGACTCTGCTCAGAGAGAACATTAACTACACCTCTTTATTATTGAGAAGAAATTTATTGGAGACATCCCTCCCTCTCTCCAGCTTCTCCTTTACCTTCGCGGAAAAGTAAACATTTAATTTTTTTTGTTGTTAATAGATTTAATGTTCATTTGTCGGTAGCCTAGGGGCAGGAACGCGTGACATTTCAAATAATTGTTGTTTCGGGGGTATCCTCTGGAGGAAAATGCTGCAAAAGTGTGGAGAAGATTTAAGTAAATTACTGTGTCAGCTTCTATTTATTCCTTACATGATTGCCAGAGGCAGGGCTGCGAGATAACCATTAGAGGCCCAGCCATAAAACAGGGAAGCAGAATTTCAAAAAGCCGGAGTGCCATTACTGGAAAGTTAGTGTGTAACATGTTAAATTATCCCCAAAGTAGGGGGAGGCAGAAATGGGGGGAGGCATGTGTCTAAGAGTCAGAGGAAAGAAAAAGTGAAAGAGAGAGGGACTGTGTGAGTAAAAGGAATTGCTCCACGGGGAATAAATTAAATACTAGATAGCCAGACAGACAGACAAAGAGGTAACTAGAAGAAGAATAAACAAAGACCAGGTCAGTCCTTGAGTCTGTCTCTGAGGGCCTGCCATGGAACACAGTGTTCAGTGCAGGCCTAGTCCCCTACAACTTTGTTGCCCTCACATCTCTGGGACACAGCCAAAGGTTCTAAAGAAAGTCCAGTTTCCTTTCATTGAGGCTTCTTGGCTGTTTTCCTTACTTTTCACCACTTCTTGCCTCCAAAAGGTACTTGTATGACTGCCATCCCAGCAGTGCAGAGTGTTCAGTTCAGCATGATGCTGCTGTGTAGAGATCCAATTCAAGCATGACAGCACAGCTTTGACCTCATATACAGGCATTTGTGGTTCTGTCAGGTAAGGTATTTGCACCACAAAGAAGCAGCCAGGGCAGGAATAATTGTAAAAAAAAATCTGCACATTCAATACACTATCCCCAGAACCAAAGGTGAGAAGTACAGAGCTAATGCATTTCCTGGGAGCAGACCTTTCAAGTAGATGTGGGGTGGGGAAGAGAAGGAACTAGATTCCAACATGCTGACTGAGCCTATGGATCAGCACAGGACAGAGTAAAGGAGGCATCAGGACCCAGGACACCTGTTCTTGTCTGTCCTATCTTAGCTTTTGTTTGCCTGGCTGCTATGTTGAACTCTTTGAGGTTTACTGCACTGTGCATGGAGGCTGGAGATTTGTGGGAAGGCATGCCTTTCCACCTGATATTATCAGCTTCATGCTTTCCCTCATCAAATGTTTCCCATTTCCTACCTGTGAGACTGGGACAACATGACACCCAAAGGACCAGTGAAGTAGACAGGAAGCTCCAGCTCTGCTCAGGACTTCAAAGCAAGATGATGTTCAGGCTGTAAGTTAAGCAAGTCCTGAAAATAAAAGGAAAAATGTTTGCCAGGGAGGAATGGGAAATGCTCAAGTTCTGACACTGAAGCTAACTGAAACGGACAACAGCCAGCTCATTACTCACAGTGGGCTATAGGAGAAGTCAAGGAGCATCAGGAAGGTTGTACGTGCCATGTGCATTACTGCTGTTGAAGCATCCACCACAGCAGAACGACCTCATGGCCCCCTTGCTGTAATCAGGCCTGGCTCTTCCAGTGCGCTCACAGCTCAGCCATCCCTCGGCTCCCACACCACCCTCCTTGTCAGATCCATTTGTACTGCTCCGACCTGTCCCACACCACCCTTCCTATCAGTTTCCCTCCACTCCTGTTTATTATCCATACTCTGGAGCTGGGCATTGCCCTCTGACTCATTGCTCAGAGGCTGCCTGGTTCTTCTTTTCTTTCACTGTAATTTGTTTACATCACGCAAAACAATTAAGTTCCAAAAAGTCTTATTTATCCCACAGATCTGTTTTTATCTTCCTTAGCATCACTCTCCATTTGTTCCTGCTACTGCTTCAGTTTTTCTCACTCTTTTGCTCAAGGCAAGTGCAGCTGTGTGAGAGCCAAGGGGCTGACAAACTGTAGCCCAGGTTTCTCCAAGACAACAGCTCTTCTCCCACTTCTCACCCAAGAGGATGAGAGTCCAGGCACACGCTCAACAATAAATAACCAGGGAGATTTTTCTTTTTTTTTTTTTTTTAATTTTAACGACTCACGAGGAAGACCTGCTGGTTAAATCATTGCTAACTCTCAACCTCCTCAATATTTCTTTGCTAATAGACTTCAGGTTTAATTGAAGGATCTTCTCTGGACTCTGTCTAAGGCACCATTTTCTCTTTAACCCCACCGCTCACAGTCTCACAAAAGCCAATCCATTAAGGGTCTTCATTAGTTTGAGCACCAGCCAACCACCCAAGCGGCAAAGGTCAAACACAGTCACCTGTCACAACATGGCAGTAAAACTACTAATTGTATGGGAACAAATGAGATAAAAAGATGGTACTATTATGCTATTTGATTTATTTTGTTTCCAAAGAGTCATTTAAGTCTAATTTACTTTGCAAGCTGTAGAGTGGGCCTGTGTGGATACAAATCCCAGTGTGAACAAATGAGGGTGTGTGCATGTACGTGTGCGCACCTCTCTCTCTCACACATGCTTATACATACGTAAACACATACTGGGGTCTGAAATGCAATCTAGGGAACTATAAAGTCATGGCACCATAAGGACTTAGATTTAACTCACCAGGCAGGCAGAACATCACAACACACTGGGATGGCTCTGTTGTAGTCACACACAGCGTCACACCAGCCCTCCTGCTGCCAGCTCAGTTGGCCATGCATGTTTCTTCAGCATCCCAGTTGCAATGGCAGAGGCAGAGGCAACCAGTGCAAGGTCCCATTTTGGAAGAGCATTTGCTTTGGAAACCTGTTTCTTTTTTTTTTTTTTTTTTTTTTTTTTCTTTTTGTGCTCAGGAGGAGAAAATGGCCCACATGCCCTCTGGTGGACAAATGCCATTTTGCAGCTCTGGGATCCAAATGGAAAGCTGCAAGTGGCCATATTTGTGGACACAAAAAGAAGTCATTTCCCTGAAAGGTTCTTAAAATCTTGCCTGCTCTCCAGCTTGTCCTGGCAATCACTATCTCAGAGCATCCTTGACTGCCAACTGAAAAGGTCCTGACCTTTCTGAGGCACAGTAAGCACATTCCATCCTAACTTCTTCATTATAGGTGCTAAACCAACGTAGCCATCTTCACCAACAGGTTCCATTACCACATGAAGGTATCATCTTTTCCTAGAAGATGACTTAAATTGTGCTTATCCTAGAATAAAGACCTTTCTGTTTAAACACAGGACCCAATCTCAAGCTGCATAGCCATCCTTCAGTATATCATACCAAACACCAGCCAAGATCAGGACAAAAAATACTTCCTTTAAAAGATACTGAGCGCTAATCACAACTTTGATATTGAATATATATTGCAAGAAATTCTATAAGTAGAATTTCAAAGAACAGATTTATCCATGTTCATGCATTAGGATCAACAGTTTCAGGGCAATGGAGGGAAGAAATCGAGGGATTACAAACTCCTGAAAAACACAAATGCATGAAGAATCAACCACCTTATTGCAGTGACAGAACATCCTTCTACACATACAACAGTGTGGTATGATGCATAGCTAGACCTGATGAGTAGACTTGTTGGGAGAATGTTATTGTTTCCAAGAAGGCAGCAATGTCATTAATGCTTTTCTTTGAAGTTTTTCAATCATCTCTGTTCATCAGTGAGTCATGCAGATCATCAGAATCAATACTTCTTATTACACATTGCATACACAATAAACGCTCAAATCCAACAGGAAAAATGTTCACTAGAAGCATTTCAGAGCATTAAGAAGGCTATTTTTATATGCCTAATTGCACTGGCACGCACTATAAACTCTACTGAACAGAGGTATAGACAACTAACACTGAGAATAAAGAACAGAAAGACAGTTCCTGGGTGAATATAGTGAGGAAAGAACCTGATGAAGGCAGATAGCTGTACCATCACTTCCAGTGCACACAGCAGCACAAACTACCCAGTAGAAAATACAGCTAAGATATCAGTGAGATCTGGCTGTAGGGGGATGCAAGTTTACCTCTTTTAGTAGTAAGAACATTTCTGTACACTCCTGGCTTCCTCGGCTGTGTTGGCCCATATGGCCCAGTCGTTCAGACATGGCTGCTTCCAAGGGAAGAGCCAGGGTCACGCCTGTCAGCCTCAATCAAATGTGTCCTTGTGTTCACTCCAGCAAGCAGATTAGGGAGACTTAACTTGTTCTTGGCATTATGGGAGATCACATGGGCATCTGTGAAACATGAAAAGCTGTACATGCCATCCCCTCCTGTTCTGGCGCTCTGAAGGTGCAGAGATCTTCTTGGCCCACATTATCTCTTCCTACTGGAAACAGGGAGTAGTTTGAGTACAGCTTCACGTGCCAATGGTGAGCATTTAGATTAGCCAAAACTGCCACTAGGGACCTGGGTCATGTATTAGCTGTGCTCCTGCTCCCTTTATTCCTCATCTTCCTTTCTCAGCTTGTCCCTGACCCCTTTCTTTTTGCCACTCCACTTTCACTTTATTCCTATCTCACTTCCTACCTCCCTCAGTGCTGACATTGGCCATATTATACAGCTTGTCTTCAGCAGTCATCAACATGTTACAGAGGATCCCTCCAGCCCAAACTCATTAGCTCTTAGCTAACAAAGGGCTCGTGAGGAAAATGTATTCCCTCAGCCTGTATTTAGACAAAGACATTTCCAATCATGAGTGAGAAACAGACTCCACCAAGCTTGTGCATCATCACGGCTACCAGCAGGACCCCACAGTGGAGCTGAATTCTGAGAGAAAGGGTAAATTAGAAGTTTCCCTCTGGCAGCGGGTCATTTGCACCATGTGAATGTATTGAACCAGCTCTAAATGTGCTCCAGAACTGGAAGAGGAAGGGGAAAGGATGAGGATGATAAAAGAGTTAGAACGTTTCTCCCCTATCTCCCCCCCCCCCCCTTTTTTTTTTTTAAACACAAATGTTACATTAAACTCACCTTTTCTTACATCGAAATTTGGAAAATAATAAGCCACACAAGGCTTCCCAAGACTTTTTCCCCCATTCCCTAGATATTCCCCTAATAGGAGAGAGTAAGCAGCATTTCACAGCTCCAGCAGAGTCCAAATTAGTTTTTCTGGCAACCAAATGCAGTGCCTACTCCACTATGCACATACAAACACACACATCGCTGCCTACAGCATGAACAGATCCTGCCTGAAGTGCAAAGCCAAGGAACCAAAAGGATTCAATGCCAGAATTAAAACTGCTTTGTAGTGTTAAAGCTCCCCCACAAACATGGCATGCTATAAGATTCAATTACACAACTATATTTTCAAGGAAATGGGTCTTTAATCTAGGGTTGAGGATGGTGTTCCCTTAATAAGTGGCTCTGCCCTTCTTTTATTATCTCGTTGTTTACTGTTAGGTGTTATGCACTATGCTCACTGCGGAAGACGGAACTGTAGATTTCTTTCTCCCATGCTCTATTCTGGTGCTCATCATAAGAGTGGCTGAGTGCTTTTCTGAGCTGAATTCATTTATCTTCAAAAAATGGGATTTGTTATTTTCATTTTACAGGAAAGTAATTGAGGCACACAGGAATGAAGATCCAAAGGCGCCTATTTCATTTTGGAAACCTATATTTGCAGCGTAGTCAGGCCATTCTGTGCAAGCACAACAGTTCCCTTTATATTCAGTAGTGATGTCCATGAATCAAAGCCACACCTCAGGATGAAGCAAGGGATAGCATGACCCTAAAACTCTGTGAGTTATTACCGGGGCACAGAAAATTCCAACAGCTCTTTAGAAATCCCCTTTGAATAATAAGCATTTCTTCTCCAGCAGAGCTCCGACTCATTTCAAGTTCTGTAAGTAAGGAAAGAGAGTCCATAATGACAAGCCTCTTTCTGCTCCACACCTGAGCACAGCCAAGTTGAGCAGTGACTAAGACAGGAATACTATTTAAAATGTTTGTCACCAAAGATATAAGGAAATACAGCCAGAGAGACATGGCAGCAGTGATCACATATTCACCCCAGTGCAATGTGGAGAAATAAAAATGTTCTCAATACTATTGTGACTATTTTCATTCTGTGGCAAAGAAGAAATAAGACAGCCTTAGCTTGCTTTTCCAAAGCATAAGAAAACTACATAATGCCCTCAAATAAATAAATAAATAAATCCAAACTGAAAGAAAAAAGAGCAGGCACCACACTGTCAAGAATAATTGGCTGTGCAAACACAATTTAGGAGGCAGCAGATTTGCAGAACAGTATCTTGGAGTGATGATGAATCACATCCATGAGTCAACCATGTCAGGCTTTTCAGGGGGAAAAAAAAAAAAAAAAAAAAAGCAGCTAAGACACCAGGATTATGAATAGCAGTGTCCTTTGCAAAACACATGAATTACTCTTCTCACTGTAATCTGTCCCAAAAAGGCCACCTTTGGTGGGCTTCTTTACATATGGGGCAATTTAAGCAACATGCACAGTTCCTCAGGACTTTGAATCCTGATGAATGGCAAATGAATGATCAGACATCTCTGAAGATGAAATGAGAGGGAAGATCAAAAAAACTGGAATTGCTTAGTTGAAAAAAAAATCAAGCAGAAAGATGGCAGGAGTTTGCTAATTGGTGAAAGAGGGGAGCAGTAACTTTTTTTCCATGTCACTGACAGGGACATAAAAAGGAAGTTATAGGCTTAGATCACAAGAACAACAACAAAATATATTTACTATGGGCACTGGGAAGAATGTTAGAGGAATATGCAGTGTAATAGCTTTGCCTAGAGAAAAGAGGATGACTTCACTGGAGGTTTCTGAGGACAGATTAAGCAAACATCTGTCTGAAATTGCTTAGGAAACGGTGCTCTTCTCATGGGAAGAGAGGTATAAGATAAGGATCTCCTGAATAAAGCTCAGTTCTCATTAATTTTCAACACTGTGATCCAGAGTGGGGGATGCCAGTTTTGCAAAGAGAAACAATATGACATTCTTTAAAATGATGTTTTGCCAAAAATATATAGCTTAGTTAATAAACTAAAAGCTTCAACTGAGCAAACATCCATCCTGCAAGACTTGTGACTGCGTGGTTAATACTGGACAAGATCACAAGCAAAAGGAAATAAGAGCTGATAAAGGAAAGTTTGGGAAGGTCCAAACAACAGCTGGTGTTTCCAGTCTCCTTTGTAATTCATGAGAGCTGTAGGGATTAAAAGAGCAGTGGCTTGTGGAGCTGATGGGAAAGTCCTGGAACTACTTGTTTCATGCAAAAGTAGGAATGGGCAAAAACTCCAGTTCAGGGCCAGTTCATCCCAGTGACCTCCTGTATTCTAACCTGATTTTGGTTATATCTCAGTGTTCTGCTTGCAGCCAGCGGCTCTCTCTGGATCACGGGCTCTCTGACGCAACACACTGACCCAAAAGCTCATGGGGCACCTCTCGTCCCCATGGCACAAGGGACATCCCCTCGCTGCGTCCGGAGCCTTGAGGAACTCAAAGACCTGGACTCGCTCCTCCGCTACCCGGGTTTCTCCCGCAGAGCCAGCGGCAGCGACGCGTTCAGCACCGCGGAGAGCGGCAGGTCGGCCCGGCGGCACACAGTCTTAAGTAGCAAGAACTAATTAATGTCCGCAACATCCCAGTGAACTACAAATGCTCCATCTTACAGGTAGGGAAACTGAGGCATAGAGCTTCATACCAAGCCACAAAGCACAGCCAGGACAAGGAAGAGCTAAAGGAGAATCCTGGTCCCCAGCTCTGTATTCACTCCACTCCCATGAAACACATGAAGGACGCTTCTATCCAATCATCAACTAAACCATCAGTCAGCCTAATAATTAGCCAATTAATTAGCAACCACCCAAAGCAGATTAATTTACTCAGGCCCCATCTAATATGGTACTAGCAGGAAAGTTGGATGGGGGAATCTAAACAAGGAACAGAATAGCAGAGCTTTACCCAGCACTGGGCCATGGTCCACACAGAAGCAAAGAAGTGTGGTTGGCTTTGGTGCCTACCACTGTGACTGAATAATGACAGCAGGAAGGGAATCTCCCTACAGAAGATGAGAGAAAACAGGAAACACTGGGCATTTCCATCCAGAATGCCCAGGGAATACCAAAGCCCAGAATGACTCACCCAAGCGGTTTAGAGTCAGAAAACAGTTGCCTTGAAAAATCAAAAGGTCTGTAATGCATGAGGAAGATTATGTTTGCAGGTAAAACATTCAGATGGAGATATTTTATGGAGGACACAAAACTGTTGTTTTTACTATTGTTGTTGTTATTTATTGCTATTATTGTTATTAACCTGTAGGCTCACAGGGAAAAAATTAGTTGTATCTTCAAGACTATTCTATCAATTCACCAAGAGCCCACAAACAACCAACTAAAAAAAAATTGGGGTCTGGTTAGCACGGAGTAAATAGGAAATAACAGTTAAATTTATATTTAGAGCTGATTTAGGTACTTAGCCAATAACACCAACAATTGAAAGACTAAGTGGTAGGAGGCACTGGAAAAAGGGAAAATTTAAACCTGATTTAAAAGAGAGAGAGAGAGTGAAAAATAGCCTTGTGGATATCTTCATATAAATTTTTTTTTCCAACATTTGTGCAACTCCCCACACAAATTAACTTAATCAATTATTTTCCTCCTTCCAAAACAAAATGCTTCCTTCAAGCATTTTGATCAGCCTTGAAGACTCAAACACAGGCTCATAAAAGATGATGAAACTATGTCTTAACCATTTGCAGTCCATTAGCTGAGCTCTGCAACACTTTTTTAGCCTCTGAATTGCAGAGCAGTGGTGTAAAGGTGTGAACCAGTCCTTTTTGCCCACTAGCTGGGGCAAGCTACAAGTGGGGCTCCCCAGACTCTACGTGGGCTTAGCTAATGAGAGATAACTTCTTATACTGAGATGCACTTAGAGCAGTGACACCAAGTATTTGCTTTAGGCTTACCCCTCATGCTAATGCCATTAAAATGGTGTGGCTCAGCAGTTTCCAAAGGGATTATCACGAGCCTCCATTTGAGGAACTCCTCATCTGACCAGCCTCTGAGCTGCAACTTATTCTGTAGAGTGGGTGTCAGGCTCACCAAGTGCCAAGCAGGGTCATCCCCACTCAAAACCACCGCTCTCCTTAGGGAAAAGCCTCCGCCTGTTTTGCAAAAGACAGTGGAAAAAAAAAAAAATACAGATTCCCTTCTCTCTTCAGCCCACAGAAGCACTTGGCAGTCTCATGGGAAGCCCAGCAAAGTCCCTACACCTCCAAGGCCCACGGAGCTGTGTGTCCACAGAGCACAAGGACCAGGCTCAGAGGGAGCTGAGAAGCATGAAGTGGCCTCCTGCAACAGAAAAACCTGTGTGAGGATATGTGAAAAATAACCCTGACTCGCTAATCCTAGCTGTGAGCAAACAATTAGCAGGAAGCAGAGGCAAACAGGAAAGCTGATTTAATTATGTGACACTGATACAGCCAGTGAACTGGAGGGGAGGGAAGGGGGGAGGTGGGGAGGGCTGGGGATGTGGGGTCAAAACAGTTTGTAAAAATCTGTTTCACAAAAGCTGTTGTTCCCCTCGGGGCAGAGAGAGATTACCGTGGCTCAGTGTCTATCAAACACGGGAAGAGAATAGGGCCAGGGGCAATGAGACAGCTTCCGAGTATGAAGGGCCCTTCTTCTTCTCCGCAGCAACCAGCAGCCTGCCAAAGAATTCCTGTAAGCTCTCTGCGGCTTTGTGTGCCTGCCTGGGCTGTGGGGAGCACTGCAGCAGGCCTGCCTATTGTCGGCAGGGCTCAAAGGGAGCTGGGCAGAGAAAAGGGGAGCTGGGGGAGGAAGAAGGCTTAAGGGAGCTTGTTGTTATCAAAGCCGCGGAGCTTATTGTGCCAGAGCAGAATCACGCTGCCTCTGAGCCCCTTCAGTGTGGCTGCTCATGGAGGCACTGCAAGCAGACAGGGTGGGATGTGCCTCCCTTGGTTTGCAGGGTGCCCCTACGCTGCCCACTGGCATCTTCTGGCTCTGGGAGGGATGTGCAAGGGGAGGCAGCCCTGCACCCACTGGTACCCCAGGACACCTGCCATGGGACCAAAGCCCCATACAGAGCCCCTGCTGAGGCATCTGCTGGAGGCTGCCAGGTGTATAAGGGCAAACAGTCACATCCAGGTCAGCAAAGGCATCAGTCCATCGCTGAAAGCATCTATAGCTGGATATAAAGATACACCTGGAGCCTCCTGCACACCCCCTCAGCATCTGTGTGGTCCTCAACACAAACACATGCAGAAGTATGCACAGTGGAAGCCACGCACAGCACAGCAATGCAGACACACCTTCCTGGCCCACAAGCAACATGCATCTGCTTCCCTCACCTTGGCCATGCATCTGCCTTGAGAGAGTCTTGAGTTGTGCCACCTCAGGTCAGGGTGTGTGGCAGAGCCAGCAGAAGAGATATCAAACCACATTGTTTCCAAAGCTTCATCTACATCAGGAAGAGGCCAAAGACCCCTGGGAAGCATGAGCCTCGGGAAAGACCCTGTGAGAAGGGGGCAACTGGCAGCACTGCAGACACTACTGCTGATGTGCATTATACACTGAGGTTTCCTAAACACTGCTCCAAACACCATTCAGACGCCAGCTGAATGGCAGAAAGGCCTGAGACTGCAATTGGGACACATCCCCAGGGACCCAGGAGTGCGGCCAAGCAGGGCGTAGGAGTGGGGTGCCAGCCCAAACCCTGTTCTGAAAGGACTGGGGTGACTTAATGCTGATATGAGGATATTCCCATAGACTCCACATGAAAACCAAGCCATTAGACTTACAACCACAAAGTAAACTTCTAATGGGGACCAGAGCCTCCATCAGCTTTTATTCTGTACGGACTTACCCAGGAAAATACAAAGCAAATCCCCAAGACCATCACAGAAACGGGAAATCCCATGGACCTGGCCTCTTCCCATGGTAAGTTTGACTCGAGGAAGAAACCACTCTAGAACAACTCAAAGCTTCCTTTTTCCTGGACCTGGGAATTTTCTCCATGCTCACACCAACCAACTTTCTAGAAGCTCTGCTCCACAGTGGCCAAACCCACATCTGACTACAGGCCTCCCAGAACAGCCTTCCCCTACTGAGTGCAAGTGGTGGGGAGCTGGTGCCTGACCACACAAACAAACCTCTCCCATCCCAGGATGCCTCCTTACATCAGTCCCAGAGGGACCTGGCCAGTTCACCATCTCACCCTGCTCAGACTCACATGCACACACACCTGTGAGGTGGGGACAATTCATCCCCACACAGTGCCTTCTTCCCACCCCAGCCCTCATCCTTCATCCCTTCCCCTCCCACAACTGCCCGAGGCCAAACAGCAGCACTGAGCTGACTGGGCAGGGAGGAGGAGCTGGGGTGGGCAGGAAGGGGCACCCCAATAGGGGAGTGGACTCCCACAGTCCCAGTAGGAAAAGTGGGGGGGCTGTGGCTGCGGGGGAGGGGACGGAGGCAAGGCAGGGAGGGCTTCTCATTGTGAGGGAAATTTTATTTTTAACAGATGCTAAGGCAGATGGCACAGAATTAACAGAAAATGGGAGAGGAAAAAAGAGGAAGAACATTACTGGCTCCAGAGAGAGTGGACATTAAAAAAATAAAGAATAAGGGAATGAAAACAAGTTTAAGTACTCTCTCCAGAGGAGGGGGGGAGGGAAAGCGTGAGGCAGAGCAGGGACGAAGCAGCGTGATAATAACCAAAGGCGTGAAATTGCAAAAGTAAAATTTGTGGCACTCGGGAGGGGCTGATAAGGCCCCAGCTTCATTGCAAAACTCACTCAGAAATTACTGATGTGATGTTTTAGCCTTTATCATTAATAATAATCGAGAGTGGGGAGTGGGGTGGGGGCGACTGAAACAAAGAGGGAGAGAAATGGTGTGAGCATGGGGAACTTGGGCAGGAGGCAAAGGAGGGAGCTGGGGAGGGAAGCAGAGGGTTCAAATAAGGGAGAAAAGGGGAAAGGAGGGAAGGGAAAACTGGAAAAAGAAAGGGAACCAATGCCAGCAAAAACAAAAAATATGAGGAAGAAAGAAAAGGAGGAGGAAGGTTGAATAACCAAAGGAGAACAAAGGGAAAGACGGGCAAAGACAAGGTAAGGGGGAAAATGCCAAAAAGTGAGCAGGAAGGAGAGAGAATGGAGAAATGATAACAGAGATGAAATAGTGGGAGCAGACAGACTGCAAGACACGGAGCAAGGGGGGAAACAAAGAGATATGGCCCTGCCACTCTCCTCCCAAATTAATCGCGGTTACATCAACCCAAGCCACTAAAACAGAGCTATTATGAATGGGTTAGTCACAGGTGGAGTTAAAGGCCTACAGAGGGATATTAGCCAAAATTGAGTGGCTTTTAATTTCTTTCTAACGAGAGATTGTGGCTGGGGAGCCAGACAGTGCCTCGCCTCAGCTAGGCCTGCAGGCACAACACACAGGAGCCGGCAGCTCCCCGCCGCTGCACGAAGCCACACGAGCTGACCTGTGCAGTGCATGCAGCGAGGTGGAAAAGGCACACGTGAGCTGGCCACCTGCTCTGTGGGGTGAAATGGCAGAACCAGGCAGCATGCACAGGGACACAGAAAATACACGTGGACATCGGGATGCTCCACTGCCTCCTTGCTCCGGTGCAAGGATGCGGTGCCTGCATTTCGTGGCCCATCACTGGGCTGGGGGATTCATAGCACCCGTCAGAGGTTGGCTCTTACCATGAGAAGGTTCTCCCTGAACCACAGCCGGCTCATTGCCCTCCTGGAGAGAGCAGGGAGCTTCAACACAAGACTGGGACATCTGGGTTCTATTTCTGGCTCTGCTGCTGGCAATTCACCACATTTCTCCGTTTCCCCATCTGCTATCTGGGAATAACGCAGTATTGTTAAAACTGAGCACTTAAAAATGATGAATCAGGCCATCTATCCATTCTGAAACCATGACATTGGTTTAAAAACTCACGATAACTTCAAGAAGGGTAGGGCCACACACAGGAGAGCTCACACGGCTCCCGAGAATCCAGTCTATGGGACTCCCATTTTCTCCACAGCTGTAAGATTTAGAGACAGATTTCTCACTGTATCTGAGCTTAAAGCTCACAGCTCATCCAGCCACGTGATGTTGGGATGGGAAAAGAAAAAAAAAACAACTTCACAACTATCAATACTCAGTAACCCAAATGTTTTTCTTTCAGAGCCAAGTGCAAATTTTCCATCAAAGCCTCTTACTTCCTAAAGTATCATTTCATTACAGCTGAAGGGATGGGTCAGTTTTAACAATACTTTTTCCCTGAGGCCATTTAGAGAGGAGCTAAAAAAGAACTCAAAGTTGTGGAACCTGGCAACATCCAGCTCTGACATTTTCTAAACAAAAACATTTGCTTTATGATTGAAAACGACATTTCATTTATAAGTTTTAGACAATTTAGGCTTAAAAAGGACTCTGAAATGGAAAAAAAGTTGCACTGGGAACAGAATATTTCATTTGATCTGATCTAAAATTTGGAGGCTGGGAGGAAGAGAGTGGGAGATGAAGTCAGAATGAGAATGAAGTTGACTTTTTGGAAAAGTATTATGTATTTTGTCTTCTTATCCTATTTTGGATAGGAGAAGTAAGGGCAATTCACAAATTCTGATTGGAAAAAAGATTATGTCCTGCCTAGATCCAACTTATATCTACATGGGATATTTTAAGGACTGCAGATAGCGTGTACTAAGTATTGATAATTTATGTATTTATTTCATCCCATTACCCTCATGATCCAGCCTAAGCAAACTCCATAGACACTGTCATCTCGTTACTGGTGAAAACTCACACATCTTCCAACCTGAACCCAGACTTGCTAGTGAAGGCTGTAGGAGTCACTCAGGAGAAGACATGCTTTCAGGTGAAAGACACAAACCAGATGAGCTGGAAAGCACGTATGAGCCAACAAAAACTCATTTGGAGAGTGTACGTGAAGACGGGAAGAAGCACCCCTGCAAATTAGGGTGGCCTCACATAATAGTGACATGGGACTGCACAAGCAGTGCTGTTTTACACATGCACTAATTCATAACAGTCCGCAGAAGCTGCTCATAATGCATGGAACATCATGTGAAATCTGATAAAAACAGTCATATCTAATGAGCAGGATTCTCATCTGGAAATCACCTGCTAACTCATCTGATAAGTCAGGAACTTCAGAGACAGCCAATCTTAGTGGCAAGGTAAATCCTGATCTTAAGAGCTAGGCAGTGCTGGAGTTGGCTGAGCATCCTCATCTCCAGTACAAGAATCTCTTACCCACACATCTAGGAAACAGCCCCACCATGCGAAGATCCACCTAACTAAGAGAATACGCTTAGAGTCAGCAGAAAAGCAAAATTCTAAGATGAGGCAGTCCCAGGAGAGAGTGGAAAGTGGGCCTGGGTGATCAGAGCATGTAGAAAGCATACAAAAAACAGAGTGGAGTGCAAAAAAGTCCCTTAAACCAAGCACAGAACTATACTAACTATACTCACTCCACAATCTCAAATTGCTCTGTGCAGGCCTTCCAGCACTTACACACAAGCACTGGATGAGCATCTACATGTTTCCCATCGATAATCCTTCTTCTGTCAGCACAGAGCAAGCCCACTCCCCCTATCACGAATGCCTTTTTCTATGTGCCCTGTTTCCCCCGGGTTGCCAGCTGAGACCACTCCTTGGAGAGCTACACTCCTCCTGGAGTCTATTAAAGCTCAATTACCACGGGCTGAGTGGCCTTGTTGTCTGGCAAAATGAGGCAGGATGCTCCTCTCTCTCTCAGGACTGGGTCTGCCTTCCAGCCCAGCCAGTTCACATCTCTAGATCAACTTAATAAGCACAAAACAAGTACAAGAGGTGAGGGGAGGATGACAAGGCAAGGAAAAGCTGCAAGGAAGCAGCTCTGAATGCCACCAGTGCCTGCTTTAGTGAGATTGGCTGTCCCAGCAGTGACAAAGGGTGTACTGCTGATCTATGCCACAGACACAAATGAGCCATCTTGATTCACCTCTCCCAGGCCCCACAGACCTCATATCTCATCAGCATCTCCCTCTGCCAGCCCAGCCCCCAACCCACTGGTGCTTCAAAGGGACCAAATACACTCTTCTTTTACACATTCTGTTCACATTCTGCCCCACACTGTTCCCCAGCAGGTTTTGCAGCAGTAAAGTTGTGGCTTTCCCCCACACTGGCAAAAAGCCATCATCAACAGCAATGCAAAAGTTTCTATCAGCAACAAATAGCTTCCCTCCCACCTACAACCCCCCTCCTTGCATGTGCCTTCTGGGGCCGGAGTCTGTAGATGGAATTATACAAATAGATCAGTCATACAGATAGCAGTCGTGTTTCATTTGTTACTCAGAATCCTTATGGACAAGGAAAATAAGAGAGACTGAAAAAATGCAAAAGCATTTATTTCCCCCTCATCCCTTAAGGACCCATGTTTTCCTTAGCTGCTTACATCAGTGAGAGAGGTAGGAGTGATGGAAAGGAGGACACACTCTTAAGCTGAAGGTCTAACTTTGGCTTAGCTTGTCTCCATCACAGACCACAGGACTCTGAACGTCACACAGAGATCAAGAAGTAAAAGCCTATGACAAACGTCCTTTACCTTCATCCCCAGTGCTGGGGAAATTGAGGCAGGGAAGAAGCCTGGAAGCCATTTACAAAACCCCTTAGAAATGTGCCTGAGAACCAGAGACAGCTGAAACAGGTCCCCTAAGCTCTAGGCTGCCTGTCTTCCTTGGTAATCCATAACACATGCCACCAGCTTAGGAACAAGGGAACAGAAGTGGAGAAACTCATCAAATGCAAACCATTCACAGGCATCACAGAACAGACATTCAGTCCAGAAGGGTCCATACAATTTCCTGTCTCCACAGTGCAAATCACCACTCAACCCTAAGGCCTGCGGTAGAAAGCACAACCCATACTTCCTGCTCCCTGCTGGACACCAAACATCGCTTGCTTTTTTGTAGCAGGTTCCTTGCTGGAGTTCTCCAGCTTCCATGTTTTCTAACCAAGACCAAGGAGCTCGGCAGACACTGCTACATTCTCACAACTACCAAATGCGTCACTTCAGACTGGACACAAGAAAGATGCAAGAGTGTAACCTGATAAGGAAAGCATAGCAACATAGGTTGGCTGAGGATCATTGTGCACACAGGAATAAAAGGATGGGGAATTGACAGATTGCCCACACAGGCTGGGCACCAGGGCAGGGGTGACATCTGTCTGACAGACAATGTTTGTGCTGCGATCATACCTGCAGGGGACACTTTCTAGAATGGCCTGATCCACATCCTGTTCCCTTCAAGGGAATGGTTTGGAGAAGCTGTGCTGCACGACCACATCCAAGGAGAAAATCAGTCTGCAGACTCTGCAGTTAGCACAGACAGTCATCTCCAGAGGTACTGGCACCTTTCGCTCCTTGGCAGCTCTGCTACACTGGACACAATACTCTGGCTTCTAGGCACACAAAGGACATTCAGCCCTGAGACTTGAGCTGAGCCTGGGAAAAGGACATTGCTATCACAACTCTCCCCTAGACCTTGGCAAAACCCAGATTGCTTCCTGCAGGTGCTCAAAATGCTGTTTGCCATCTCCCTGGCTTTACTCTGGGCCTTGCAATACTTGCTGCTTCTCTTCAAGCTTCAGCACCTAGAGCTGTGAGATTTAGGAGATAAAAATTCAGAGGGGGAGGTATTGAAGGCAGAGATTTAGTTGTTCTTCAGCTGAAGAGAACACAACAGGTTCAACAACTCCAGAAGGCAATACAAATAAAAAGAACATCACATTGGAGCTGGTGGGTTTTTCTTTGTTCTGTTTTGTAGTTTACTGGCTCTATAAACGCTGAACAAACCCCCCACAAAACAAAACTCTTTCACCTGGACAAAGAGCAGTTGCAACAGGAAAGCCTTGTCCCCTTCATCCCATTCTGAAGAAGCCCAAAGCAAAACAGATCCTTGCTGCCTGTGCCCAGGCACAGCTACTCTAGACAAGAGGAATTTTACCAGGCTGGTGATTAAGGGAGAGTTGAACCTTCATTTAGGAGGAGTCTTGGCTTTGTGCCGTCCTTGGTTGATAGTCCTCAGATTCTCAGAGGTGAATGTGCTCTTGCTAAAAAAAAGAGAAGGGATGGGGCAGGAGAGGAAGCAGATGACCTCCTGTGGCATGGGAGACCTCCAAGGAGACAACACACAGCATCAGAGCTGCCCAGCTGGGGCAGTCCTGCATTCAGTGTACTAAAAGCCCACTAAAGAAAGCCTCAATCTGCAGCAGGGTTGAGCAGCCCCTGGGGCCAAGAGCAAGTGTCAAGCCAAAGGCTCTGCCTCAATGGCCAAAAAGCAGGCAGAGAAAGGATGGTGAGGAGCAGTGACTGGGGCTACCCAGCACCTGTGTGGAAAAAATAAAAAGGACCGAGTATCAGTCTTATTCCCTCCTCTGCTGCCCACATCCAGAAATCCAGCCTTCTCCCACCAAGGTGGCAGGATTTGACACTGCAAGCACCTTATCCAAGCTGACCTGCTGCTGGCATATGACACCATCAAGCCACGTGTCAAATTTTTATCTGATAAAGCCACAGTCTGAGGCTGTATACCTAGGAGGAGTCCCACACATCATCCTCTTTCCTGGAGAAAGGAGAAAAGGCCTCCTTCCCCTGGGTCCCAGCATCTCTGGGAGTTTGGTACCCAATAGAGCGGTGGGTAGGGGGTCTGCTGCCAGGGATCGGGGGTTTAAATAAAAGGGATGGAAGAGAGGCAGCGAGCAGAAGCAGAGAAAGAAAAAAAGAAAAAAAGAAAAAAAAAAGAAAAAAAAAAAAGGAGTGGGAAGGGAGAAAGTGAGAAAAAGAGAGAGAGTGAGAAAAATGACAGGAGCTGAATTTTCGGCGCCCTCACTTTAAATCAAGATAAAAGACTGAAATGGAAAATAACAGTCCAGAGAAACCCCTGGACGGCTTTGGGCGTTAATGGAAACACATGGCTGAAGGCTGTAGTGTTGTCAGCTTCCCCGTGCTCTGACATTCCTTTCTGATAATCCGGCCTGCCATAAAATTAGAATAGCAAATACCTCCTGACAAAGATGCATGTTTCCCTCTATTGTGCCATCATAAAAAAAACTCCGCTGGTGACTCGAGGAGCCGCAAACTTCAATTTAAATTTACAGTGCGGCGGAAGGAAAGTGATATGCACTCAAAAATTTTAATAACCTATTAAGTTACGACTTCAATTTCATTTTATGAATATTTTCCTTGGGGAGCAGTGCTATCACAGAGAAAGATAGAAATTTAAAAAAGATAAATAGTGCCATTAATCTCCAACATTTCTCTTCCATTATCCTTGAAAATTAGGAGTTATTTTTGTTCAGATCTTCATGTAATTAGCTCCCTACACTTGATTCACTAGCCAGAAAATGACCATGTTCAGAAAATTAAAAATTTGTCATTAAGTGGAATTTAACATAATATCATTTATCTTTATCTATTCCCCAGCTGACAGCAGGAGCCTTGGAAGTGATACAGGCTTCTGTGTCAGAGAGTAGAGGCAAGTCCTCAACATGAGAGGGAGAGCACGGGAGCGTGGGGGGAGGCTATAAGGATGTGGGAGGGGAGAGGGGGAGCGTGGGAGACAAAAAGGGAAGTAAGGGCTGGAGTTGGAGGAAGAGGGGGAGATGAGAAGGAGTGGGAAGATGCAGAAGTGCTGGAGGAGCGGGCAGGTAGCAAGGCAGGGTGACGGTGAGGAGAGCAAAGGCTGCCGAGGAAGGGCTGAATGGAAGAGCAAGGAAAGGGCCACCGAGATGCCAGCTGGGTGTTGCAGGGAGCAGAACTAGGGCCTTGGTGACAGACCAAGCTTATGGTCCCTGAGCATGGGATTTGGCTTGGCTGGATGAAAGCCAAAGCACTGCTTTCCTGCTGGCAACTTTCCCTGATTCCTCACCTGCCCCAGCCCACCAGCCCCACATGACATGCAGGGCAGAACCCCGCAGAAATCCTCATCAAGGTCAGTGGAAGGCTTTTACTGCACCCTAAAGACCCAAAGCCTCCACTGGTCACAAAATTCAAACGATTACTGGATATCAAAAGATTTCCTCCTCTTAAAGAGTTTCAGAGTGATCCACTGATTGAGTACTCTCCATCGAGTCATGATCACCTTGTACAGAACAGAAACTGAGACACATAACAGGACTTTGGCATGCCCAAGGCAATGAGACTGGAGCAGAGCTGGGACCAGAACTCAGGCCAGAGGGGCAAACCTCCAGAGACCTTCCTACCCTAATCCTACTTTGCACTCCCTTCCCTTATCAAACCCTATATGCACACCAGAGGTGCAGTAAGTCCAGCTCTCCAGCATGGGCTGAATCACAACAAGACTCATCAGCTTCTCAGTACTTCCCATGAACCAAAACCATTAGCTCCTAACCATCTCATTTAATCTCTGTCTCTCCTCAGCTCCGTGGCTAGATCTGATAAAATATCTCTCTGGAGAAAATGAAAGAGAATAGGTGGAAGGAAGAAGAACACCATAAAGCAAACACTATGGGCAGGAGCTATTTTAAATAACTGGCTAGCTAAAAAAGCCAAGGACATTAGCTACTCAGCAGTTCCATCATAAGAGCTTGTGCTATTTTAAGCAAATCTCTTTGAGTCTCCATTCTGACTTAAAGTTTGGGGATTTTTCCACTCCTCCCAGAGAAGTTTAGGGGAGTTTTATTTAATCGCATTCTCTCCTCATATATCTTGATTTTCAAACTTTGCGCATACATTTCATTCTTATTTTGCTTTACAGGTACAATAAAGTGGGAGGAGGAGAGAGTCATAAAGATTTGCACTTCATCGAAACAAGGAATTCCTCTGCAGCTCATTGACCTTGCATTCTGCTACATATTCTGTGTAATATGTACCACAGATTTTTACACAAATGCCTACTGGCCAGTGCATATTATATTACAGATCCGTACAACAAGACAGTATATATAATATGGCAGAGAAACACTCTAGTATAAACACTTAACATCATGCTCCGTGCTTGTCATTTTTAATGCAACCAAGGGAAGCACACACACAAATTCTCATGCAATAGCACTCTCCCCACAGGTTCCTGCAAGCTACAGTTGGTGACCACATAGTACCAGCATGCAGACATCAATCTCTTTCCACCTACATATGGATCAGGTGGGCCATGTTACTGTACTCATCCTGCAGCTGGATAAAAGGAGATGCAGAAGTAGTCTCAGTAGTACAGCAAACCAAGAGCAGAGCTGAGACCAAACCCCTCTGCACTTTTTGGGTGGGCCTTCAGAGTTTCCCACTAGCAGCTCTGGAATGCAGCATTGCTTTATAGCTTGGACAACTTCACCTCCATTGGTGCACATGTAGCCTGAGCCAACAGCAGGCAACCTCAGTTCTGCCTACTGATTTTCATGACGTACCGGGCATGACCTTCAGCCTTTCTCCTCCAGATAGCTGGCCAGGGCACTCACAAGCCTGGAGTGCCCAGGAGGGAGAGGAGAAAAGCCGAGTACTTAGGTACACAGGGAAAATGTCGATCCTTGGTCTTTGTGGAACGTCTCCATAGATGCATTGCTCTGACCTACAAACTCATATGACACATCTCCCTCTGTCCTCACCAGGGCCTGTTGCTGACCACTGATGAGGAACAGAGATGCAAATTCCTCTCCCTGTCCAATCACCCAGACCCTTTTGTTGTGCATCCTGGAGCATGCTCTTTTCATCTTGACTTTTAAGCAGCCTTTTCCCCCAGGTCTCCTCCCTCATGCCCTCCCACTTAGCCTCATGCTCCTCCTCTCTCATCCCACCACACTCTTCCTTTATCCCTTCCTCTTCATTCTCTTAGTCCTCCTTTTACCCTCTCCATTCTCCACTTCTAGTGCTGTTTGATTCAGGATAGTCTTGGAGTAGATGCTAAGGCCCCTTTTCTCTCTTACCTAGTCATTCAATGATATACCAAAATACCTTCACTTTATTCACTCAGTTCCTTGATCTGGTACCCGCTCCCACTAAAACCAGCTTATTCCCATTACTGGTCCCCTCAAAATCAGCTCTACCCCCTCTTTTTCCCGTTGCCTTCCTCTCCCCTGCTCCTTTTTGCACCCACTCAGCTAAGCCAGACTCTTCTCTCCCTCCCTCCTATGCAGCCCTGGCCCATCCCTTCCTGCCTCTCCCAGCCCTTTCTCATGCTCCCCCTCCTCACCAGAGCCTCAGCGCCGCAGCCTTAAAGCAGGATAAATGGATATGGATATCGTACAATAAAACCTTCAGAATGGAGAGTTTTGTGCAAGTGAACAGCAGCCAAGCCTGAGAGACTGAAAATTGGATAAAGGGATTAAAACAGTAGCACATTAACAGGAGATTTAGAGTGTAATAAACTCATTTCATAATAATATGTGCGTTGGGGCTGGTAATAAATCATCGCGGGATCCCTGCCTTCCGCAGTGCCGGAACGAGGCAGTGACCCGAAAGCAGGGTAGGATTTCAGCAAGATGTGGATTAATTTCACAGGGTTCTTGGCCAGGAATAGAGCGGCTGTGCCATTGCTGTACAGCTGCTGCTGCTGCTACTGCTGGCTTTTCACAGAAAAGCACAAAAGGCAAACAAATGAAACCAAACAAGAGGACCTGCCAACACCGTCTGGCACATGTGTTGGTGGAGAGGGGTGGTCAAAGTGGCCTTCACCACCACAACCCCAGAGGCAAAGCATCAATACTTCCCAGCCTTCTCCCCAGACAATATCATGTCCACTTTCCACACAGACTTGTAAAGAAGACAAAACAAAAACGGGAAAGAAGCCAGCAAGGCAAAAACAGTAGGCTAAGACCCCACATTTAAAGGCCCAAATAACAGTGCCTAAGACACTAAAGGGAAGTCAAAAGAATAGTAGGTGTATCCACCAGTGGGGTACCAAAATGCAGTCCAAGGACAGGTGGGGATGGGAAAGACTGTGATCTCCTACTCGTGTCCGCTGCGCAAAGCTCATGAAAAGTTACAAAACAGATGAAGCCTCAGACCAAGAAAGGCAGGAGAGCAGCATGCTGGAATGTTCCCAGAGAAAGAGTACAGATGGATCAAAGCCATAACACAATTAGGTGAAGCAAGGACTTTGCAGCAAGAGGTAATAAAGGAACAAAGAATAGAAAAATGCAGTACAAGTGTCCTGGAATAAAAAACAAAGGGCTTGAGGAGTCCTTGGGGAGATAGGATATGATGATCATAACTCAAGGAAGTCTGAGAAGCGAATAAGCTTCACAAAAGAGAAGGCACTGAGAAGCAATATCAAGTACAGCACTGGTCCAGACAACAGCAAAGCTGGGCTCTACTTCAGCCCTGGAGGTTGCTTGGCTGGGGAGCTCTCCCTGTAGGAACTGCTTTGCTTTCCATAAGCCAGGGGAGTGCAGACTAGTGCCCACGAGAACAACATCTGGCAACACATAGATGATATTGAATACAAAAACATATATATCACAGAGCAGACAGGATAAGCCAATGTCAGTGGAAATTCTCTAAGCATAAGCCAAATGCAAGCTGGCACAAAGAAAGGAAGGGTAAATTTACATGAGAGAACCAGGACATCATGAAGACTGAGGAGGAGGAAGTGAAAGGCCAGCAGGCCAAAACTGGAGTATCAAAATGAGACTTAAAGGTTGGAGACTCATACATTCATGCAGATTCTCTTGGCTTATAACTCATAGGGTAAGCATCACAATGCTTATTTAGTCAAGGCCAGCATCCCAGTTCTGTGGCAAAGCTCTTGCAAGTATTATGTTGTGCTACCCAAATACAGTGGTAAAAAAAAGCCACCAGCTCATAAATCAACCATCTGCCTGTATGAGCAGACGAAGTATGTTCAGCCCAAACTGCATGTAACTGCCTCTCAAAAGGCAGGCCAAGACTTGCAAGAAGCTTGCATCTGAGGCAGAAAGCTTTGTTTATAAGCAATTCTCTTTTAAAGAGTGGTGGCTCCTCACTGCCTAGTCATTGTGCACAAATGACTCACGGAAACCCTGCTTCTTTAACTGGAGTTCTGCAGCATCAAACTGGTGTGTGCAGAAAACACAGCAAACACCTGCATTTTTACAGGGCCAGTCTGGGAGGTAGGATGAAGTGGTGAATTTGGAGTTCTAAAAAGGTATTTGAAAAGACATTGCATATGCGGGTTTTTTGGCTCCTCATCTCTGTTCTTTTTGACCGTAAGATTCATTGTATTTAGTGGGAGCTTTGCAAACAACATTCACATAAGTCCAGCTGAGAATCAACACCAATACAGTGGGTAAAAAAGAGCATTTCCTTCTTCATTGTTCACTAGCACAGAGGGGCAAGAGCTGCTGATCTGTTCCACAGGTGCTCACATTTGAAACATCTGAAAAGAGCAATCTCAAGAGGCTCCAGGGAAAGCCACATTAGAAGGATGGATTAAGGGAAAAAGCAAAACAAAGAGAAACACAAGACTGCAGTAAACAAACAGGGAAATGAGGCTCAATCAGACAGAGGGCTGAGTGCCCCAGAGCTGCTTGAGAGGTTCATGGAGCCAAGAGACAAAGAATGGGCCCCAGCACTTCTTTGAAAGTCACACTCACAGATCTCCAAGATAAAATCAGAAGAAACGCATGGACAAAACATGGGGTCCCAGTAGATGTTCCAATTTCCAAACTTCTTCCAAGGAAAATACTTCATTTGCAAGACACTATAAGGCTTGAAGAGCAGAAAACTATTTGACAACTGTTGCAGCACAGCACAGCAGCCTGTACTACGTCTGAGGGCCAGTTCTCACACTATCCCAAGCAAGGCCACCAGCCTTGGGAACTAGGGCCTTGCACAAGGCAGTGGGTCCAGCCTCTGCATGGTATGGCTCCAGTCAGTGACAGGTTATAGGAGTTCTAACAGAGGTGATCTGGGGCTTCACACTGGCTAAAGTGCCCGGTTAGGATCAAGCTCAAAAAACTCCCACTATATTCTCCTATCCTCCTATATTTTTATTTCCAAGAAAATGTGCTGTGTTTCAACAAAAAGAAACAGAGCTTTTCACTTAAAATGCATTCATTATAAACAAACAAACACTGGAAAAAGCATCCAAAAAGCCAAGCAGGTCATCTTGGTGGTGAGACCATAGGAGTGGAAGAAAGGAGAAGTGGCGAGGACAAGCTCCTTGTGTCTCTTCCCTCAGGAGCATGGGGCGAGGAAAGACAGGAGTCCCACAGCTCCATGCAGAGCGGTCACACATGGCACACCAACCACCAGCAGTACTCGGCTCCTAGAGGGAGGGGACAGGCTGTGAGATGAGCTCAGGCCAGGAGACATCCCTGGCATGGCACAAAGACTGTGCAGCCTTTGTACTGACTTCACCAGGCAGGAGGGAGTGAGGGACGGTGTCACACAGGTGAGCAGCAGCAGCACCGCTCTTCATCTAAGCTGGCTTTCACTCATTACCGTAGCTCTTGCCACATCACTGAAGTGTAAATCCACTCAGTAAATCACAACAGCTTCACCGTTGCAAGATAGTACTCAAGAAGCACTAATAAAGCAGGAGAAATTGGATTTGCATTGAAGTCAACCTGCCACTTCAGCTGTCAGTCACTGCCAGTCAGGGGCCTGTAAGCCCGTCCAGGCAGTCTTCCCTGCAGCACTGCAGCCCTGGGAAGGCTCAGCACAGGGCCTTCACACTTCCCTTCATCACACACACACCACAAGGACCAGCAAAGCTCAGAATGGAGTAATAATGCCAGGAGGACAGGGAACCACAGAGCACAGAACTCTGAATAACGAGCCAGAGAGCCGAGGGTCAGTAAAGCACCCTGAAGTCCTGCACTGCTAGTCACTCAGCAGACAAGACAAAACATTAAGTACCAAGTATCCAGGGCTCATTCAGCAGCATGCAAAGCTGGGAGTAGAAATTAATAGCAATCCTGTTCATTACAGCTGATTACACATCTGGGATGACAATTTTGTTATATGCTTTTTTTTCCCCCCCAAAAAAAAGCTGAAAATCTTGTAGAGCTGTTCCAACCAACACAAAATATCCCAAAACAAAGCTTTGCTTCACTTGTAAGAAGAAGAGCAACTCCACAAAAGAAAGATAAAGAACAAAAAGAGGAAAAGAAAGAGATTGTAAGTGCATTTTCGTGTGCATCTTCTTTCCCCCGCAATTGGGACAGAGACACAATGACCTCCTACAGCAGTTTTGGGGTTGCACTGCTGGAAAGGGCCACCTTTCAGGACACATTACAGCTGTGTGGCAGGTGAGCTAAAACATGCCATTGATTTTTTTCTACTTGTTTTTGTCACAAAATGTCATTGCAGTGCAGCTGTGTGATCACATGCTGGCCAGAAATCACCTTCAAGACAGTTTAGTGGTATGACATGGTACGTCGTCAACAGCAAATCCAGGCTGGAAGGCAATAATCCATTCTGATGCTGATCATTGAAGACATCAGAATCAATTAAATGCCTGCTGTTAATCATGCTACCTGGCCTACAGACAAACCACCTTGTTTTGTAACCTTCTATCCATTCTATTAGCTGGACAGGCTCATAGTTGTTTGATTTTTGGATAGTAGACCTGCAAAGACCACAGTGTTGATAGAAACACCATCACTGTATTAAAGTACTGACTCCATTCTCAGCGGAAACTGAACCTTTGGGAATTCTAGTAAGAGCAGTTCTAACTTCCTGCAGGGACAGTTTATTTAGTCACTATTTAATCCTGTCTAGAAGGTAGAGTTGTCTTCTATTCCCACACAAAGGTGTTACTTAACACTTCCTTGGATGCAAGTGAAGAACAAGCAATGGAACAAATGTGGAATAAAGAACAATATGTGAGGTAGAAATTCAGTAGAAGAAGCTCAAGCTGAACAGAAGATATCTATGCAAGGTCATTGCAGAAGAAAACAATTACTTGGATGGCTTAATGAGGAGCACAGATGACCAGGCACATGAGACTTCTCTCCACACAAGCGTGGACACAGCAAGAATAGTGCACCTACCAAGG
This sequence comes from Coturnix japonica, assembly GCF_054131305.1. Classification (NCBI taxonomy): domain Eukaryota; kingdom Metazoa; phylum Chordata; class Aves; order Galliformes; family Phasianidae; genus Coturnix; species Coturnix japonica. The sequence goes on along the minus strand of NC_140670.1, from coordinate 16,436,898 downwards.
CATAGACTCCAACATCCAAGGGAGTTGCAGGCAAGAGCTGTTTGTGAAGAGAAATAAGGCTGGTCCAAGATCTGGCAAGTATGACCTAGAAAGCTGGAAGGATCTGAAGGTGTTTTGTATAGAAATGAGAAGACTAAGGAGAAACACCTTCCTACTAATTAAAAGCTGAGCCAAAAGGAAGGTGATAGGTCCCTCTCCATGACAATAGTGGAGGAGAAAAGAAAAGGGACTTAAACTTCAGCAAGAAGGATCTAGATCAGACAAAGAGACAAAGTTATGTGTGCTATGAACTAGTGCTAGAGCCTCGTGATGCACAAGAACAGCTGTAATGTCTTAATTGCTGAAGGCTTTTAAGAATAGAAAATCAGAAAGAAAAATAGAAAGTTAGAAAATACCTTTTCAAGGTGGAATGAGCCTTTTCCCATGATTGAGAGACTGGCTGGATTATTGTGGTGCTATTTCCAGACTTAATTTTTCTGATAATCATACTCCAGATTAAAGAAAATAAATCACAATGAAGCCAATGAATTTGTTCATGTATTGGACCAGGAGCAAGAGGGTTAAGATGACAAAGAGCTGAAAAACGTACATCAAAGATATTTGCTTCAATACGAGATGCAAAAAAGAATAATCTGAAAAGCAAAGGGGGTAGAAGGGTAATTTACTGTGCTTTCCATTCCTTAGTGTCCTAAAGTATTTCCAAAATGGCTGTAATGTGTGTGTCTGTATTTGCATAAAGAGAAATATTTCTCTTTACTACATTTTTTTTTTCTTGAGCTTTCTTATTATTTTTTATGTCAAGCATTAAAATTATACTTCTCTATGAAACAGTACTTTCCATTAAGGAATACAGGCATTTAAAAGAAAAAAAAAAAAAAGTAGCAAGAGAAAATACAATGCTTAGACTTGTTCAGAACTTTCTCCCCAAGAAATCAACCGAGCACGGATGTTTTTCAGATCATTCCATCTCTACCTTTACATTGGAAAGAAGAAAAATATTTTGAACAGATACCTCCTCTGGTTTGGCATTTGTGAATCCTCCCATTTCCAGAACTGATCCAAGAACATCCACGTTGCTGTCTTCTAGATGGCAGCATTAAGAATTTGGGGATCCCCAGAAACATGGAGAGGCAGTAAGTAAAGCTGTCTTGGGGACTTTGTGGCCAAGAAGCCATGGCAGTGCTGGAAGCATTGCCTGGGGTTTCCCTCTGGCACCGCATGTCCCTGCACGGTTTTCTTGTGATGGCAGAAGTCCCAAAATGCAGGGGCAGAGCCACGTCTGTGGAGGAGGCCTGAGCACCTCAGTGCCCCAGCTTGTCTTGGTGAATCCATTCACTATACCTCTTGTCTTCCTAAGTTTTAAGAAATGGGTTCCTTCTCACATAAGAATTTGCAAGATCTGTTTTTGCTGTTCTCATGGGGTCAGAACCCTTGCTGGAAGAATTTAATGCGATCCATTGGTATTTCACTGATGCTGCCCTTGGCCCTACATGTTGCTGTTTACCTTCACCTAATTTATCGTGTGCAGATGTTACAGCCCACACAAATCTACAAGTCCCAGGGCTGTATAACTGAGTCTGAACACACGCAGTTTCTTCCCACTAGAGCCAAGCAATGATTGCAGTGAGACGCCAGTGGGAGAAAGAGGAATTACATTAACAGTCATCTGTTGCCTTTTTCAAAGAGTTAAATGCACGTGTTCATCCAAAAACAACCTGTGTGATTCTCTAGAAAAGGGATTTACACAGGTTAAACCATGCAGGTCAAACTGCCCTCTCTGGGTTACATCCTTATCTCATGGAAGTTGGTATCTTTGCATTAACCTCACAGAGCCCTGTTGATCTGCCTCCCCCTCACCCCAAGCTAAGGATCTGCAGCTTCTTATCAGTGGCAAAATACCATGTTTGTAATGCTGCTTTGTTGATTTGACCATCAAATAAGAGTCTGTTCATCTCACAGCTTGTGCTGCTATTCTCTCAAATCTGCAATAAAGCAGTTCCTCTCGTTTCTCTCAAAGGTCCACTATATACAGATCTTGCTGTGAAGTAAGAACACACTTTGTCTGAACTTCAAGGTTTTTATCACCTGAGTACTAGTCATTTTCAATATGTTTCTGTTGCATTAATGGAAAAATATGGGAGCCCTCCGGTGGTAAAAATAATACCTTTAATTTCCCATGGATGATAACCAGAGACTGTAACCTAGCAGATAAAGTGCCTACTTCAGCTTTCATAGGTGCAGCTGGGATCTCAGAACTGTATTTTCAATACATTTTCCTGTTCGCTTTTATTCTACTCTTGCTGTTTAACTTAATTAATATCCGTTGATTTAGCAGGACCACAATAAAAACAAGAGCAGCCACCATCACCATTACCAATGGGTCAAACTCAGACATGCAGTACAGTGTACAAACATCATAGAAGGAAGATCATCTGGAATAATGAAAAATTAGGGCTTGTTTTAAAGTAGGAGAATCAGTCACAGAGTAAACACACTTATTTTCACCATGAGTAGAAAATATCTGATTCCAGTAAGCTGAAACAGTAAAAACCTCAAAGAAAAAGGTTTCCTCACAGGCATAGTTTTAAAAGCTACAGATTCTCAAGACTGAACTTTTATCATTTAAAAGAATGGAAAGGTAACAAAATAGGTTCATTCCTATTTGCTCCTTGATTAGAGACCTAATGTCTCTCCCTTTTCATTTCAGAAGTGCGTAAAACCCCATTTCCACCAAAACAAACAATAAACTGGTGTGCTGGGAGGGAAAAAGGGACAGGGGGTGGGCAGCAAGGATCAGCAGCTCTGCCTTGGCAAAATGAAAACATACAATGAAACAGAGCACTGTCTGAGTTGTATAACAAAAACACACTGTTACACTCTAAACCTGTCCTTGTGCTTTGGTGTCACGTTTTCTCCCTATAGCTCTTTAAAGTTGCATCTGAACAAAGTCAGTCCCTAAACAAGGGATGTAACAGGGAAAAAAAAAAAAATGAAAGCTTATTTTGCATCTCAGTATTAGAACCTCTAACACTGTTAGGCTCTCCTCTGAAGGCACAAGCACAGAAGGAAGCCAGAAAGCTCCAGGACTATTCATGTGTCCTGGCTGGGGACCTTCCCTGTTCCTCTCTGTGCCACAGCACACAATTCTTTGAACAATCCCTCACTCCAACAAGTTGCTCTGGCCTCCAAGCAGCACATAACACACTGTAAGCTATACAGTTATGGCTTGTGGCCTTTTAGCAGTGACTCAATTTGTTGCATTGAAGTGAAATAAAAAGTAGTTTGGGAGTAAACCAAGAGCAACGTACACTTTGGAAAATCCAATATGCAAATAAAACTGACAACACTAAGATGTTAGCCTAAAGCACAAAGGAGTTAAAGCATTTCCTTACCCAGCAGAGCAACTCAGCTCACAGAGCGTGCTTCCCTCAGGCCTGCATGGAGTGTGGTTGAGGGAGAAGGACCTGCCTCCTCAAACATGCCATGCTCTCTCATCAGCAAGGCAGAAGGCCTTATGCGGCAGCTGTTCTTTCTGCTAGTAAATAGGCTCAGCTCACCCTGACTATCTCCAGAGCCAGTTGCCTGATGCAAGCACTGTAATGTTTTGCATCAAGGTCTTGCTTCTGTTCTGCTCACAGTGCTGGAAAAGGAGTTTCCCAGATCTCCTATCCCCGGTCTCTTCTGCCTGTGTATTGAACACAGAAGAAAACAGAGAAGATGCCAAGAGTTTGATGATGCCCACCACCCTTTTTAAATTTACTTTTGAATAATTCCTTTGTGCAGTTTTTACCCCCTTCTCAATGATGCTTTGGCTAATGATGTTAAACAGAGAAACGAGATCTCATGCTGTCTCACAGATATCTTGGATAGGAAGTTCAGGCTTTCCAGTAAAGCCCTATCCACAACCCCAAACTTCACTTGTTTTGAGGTCAAAATTGTCCTCATTAGACTTCAAAATTAACATATTTTTGAGATGGACAAGGACAACTCACAGCTGTGCTATACCTTAGTAGCCTTAATTCTACTTTTATGCTAATCTGGATTTATAAGACTGAAAGAAGGTAATTTAACCATCAGAAGGGAAGGCTCACCAAGCTCAGAAGACATAATTGGCTTAGAGCTCACAGCCAGCACTGAACCATCATCTCTCATAGTCAGGAGCGTAGCTTAGGAAAGGAAGAAAAGCAAATCAAAGAGGAAATCTGTAAAATGTGGTGTTTCCTCCAGGAGTTTATACCCATCCAAGTCATTATTTATTTGAATTCAAGCAAGAAACTCAGAACAAAACAAGCATTTCTGAGTTACCTCTTGGCATTGCAAGTGGGAAGACAGTACAGATTTTCCTCTCATACATTTCTTCTTGTGACTGTCAGGTCAAAGATGCAATGGCATAAGCTGATATGCCTCCATATCTCTCATTCTACAAACCACGTCTATTGCTAGTCTCCTCTCATCCACTCTCACAAGATGGTCTTCACCCATCTGAAAAGATCTCCACAACCAGCTAGATACATAAATTGAAGAGTACTTGCCAGTATTAGGAGCAACATCCAGCCACCAGTTCCCAGTCCAAGCCTGTCTTTAAAACCTGACAGAAATAGTGGAAGACTACCAGAAAGCAGCTGCGTTTCACAAAGGCTCTGCTCTATTGTTTCCTGAAGGCTTGAAGCAGAAGTACTCTTCTGGACCTCCCAAATGCCCTAGAAGATTACCATCCATTTTTGTACTGATCCCAGTTTGGGATTTATTTTGTTCTCCCATCTCCCATTAAAAAAAATACATACATATATACATACACACACACATATATATATATACATATATATATATATCAGCATCACAGCATAGCAGCCACCACTGCTGCAGCAGCTCTCTTCAAGTCACATCAATTCCATTCCCAGGGGTGCAAACCAATTTCTCTTGTTTTTCCGCCCGTCTCTCTGGCTGAACCTCCAGCAGCCTTCAATCCCATTAATCCAAGCACTGCTGGCGATGACGAAGACTGATTTCACCAGCAAACGATCAATTTGTATCTCCCCCCTTTTTTCTTTTTTTCCTTTTTTTTTTTTTTTTCCCCTCCACACGATGTACAAAATATCATGAAAAAGGCGTTAGTGGTGATAGTTCCACAACAGTGAAATAATAGAGTAATAAGGCAATCCACTTTTGACCTTGCAGGACAGCTAATTCATCTACCCATCTATCTTAATTATTCCCTGGGTTACAAAAGAGAAACTGTACAATTCATTCATTCCACGGTGACAATTCCATTTTCCACCCCCAGTAAAACACCATCCTTTCTCTGCAGTGATCCTGCCATAGGCCACATCCCTTCTGAGCCTTCCCATGCCATCCTACATACAAACAGTCATTAGAGGCCTGATCCAGAGCCTGTTGATGTTGACCAAGTCAGGCCCTCATTGACCCCAGTGCGTTCTAGACAGTGGCCTTCCATATCTTCCTTCCAATTCTAAGAAACAAGAAAATGGCCACCTTGATAAGCCATATCAAAAGCAGCACTGGGATCTCTGGCAGAGCAGACAGGCATTCAGACAGCCCAACTCTGTCTGAGGCATATGGTCTTTTGAGAACTTCCATACTGATGGAAGGAAATGGTTTTCCAGAAAAGTACGTATAGTCTCAGCAAAATTTATGAAATCTCTGTCAGCAATGGATGGGAGCAATATAAAGCAATTCACTCTTAATTTGGACAGTATGGTGATAAGGACATAGGGAAGACGCAGGCCAGAATGCCCATAAGATTTGAAGAGCCTCTTCTGATGGCTCTGCTTGAAGTCCTGCTGCATAATATTTGTTGAAAAATAACTTGGCAGGAAACCTAATACTCACGTACCCATATGACCTTACATAACATTCATATATACACACAGTATGACCTCACAGCTATTTCTGCTTCTCCACTTTGGGGGCTGAGCCCCATGACCTAATCATTTTCAGGCACAGCACCCACATGTTGGACATCTTCTGTCAGAGTGGCCAGGCACCAGAATGGCTGCCCAAGGAGGTGGTGGAGTCACCATCCCTGGCAGTGTTCAAGAGGCATCTGGATGAGGAGCTATGAGAGATGGTTTAGTGGGTCATGGTAGCAATGATGACGGGAGGATGGTTGGACTGGATGATCACGTAGGTCCTTTGCAACCTTGCTATTCTATGACTATTCATGACACTGATCTGTAGGGAGAAGCTGCTGTGAATGAATGCCTGTTTTGCTATTTCTGGGAAGAGACAAGACTACTCTTTTCTTTCAGTGAGCAAAAAGGTCTGAGTGGTATTTGCAATGCCAGAATTTCACAAAAACACCATAACACTTGCTAGGAAGAAAGTAGAAATCTTAACCACAACAGAAGGTAAAGAGTACAGTCCTTCAAAGAGAGCAGTGGCAACTGAGAAAAAAACAAAAGACTCTTGGTTGTTCCTGCTGTGAATTAGGCTGACACAAAAGCAGCAGAAGTCTCCCTAAGTGACTGCTGTCTCTGGTCAGGTCTTCTACCAGAATGAGCCCTGGTTGCTGACATATCCTTGAAAAATGAGCATTTTGCTAGCATCCCAGTTCCCACTTCAGTTATTTTTAACACCATCTTTGGGCTCCTTGTTTTACTTGATTCCTCTAGTTTGCGGTTCTAAATCCATTTTGGACTTCTCAGTAAGCCAAACTCTTCCTCATCTTTCTCTTCATATTGCTTGAAACTGCATCTCTACTTGTCTTTCCAACACAGTTCCACTTATCTAAAATATATAACCTTCCCCAGCTTAAAGCCACTATTATCCAGCACTTCTTTTCCTCTTTGTCTATAACGGGTCTTCTCAGCTTTATTTCCCCTCCTGCTTGATTTCTCTACCTCTGTCCCATTTGTTCACAGCCTGTGCTGCCCTTCCATATCATTTCCCATCCTCTCATCTCCTGGACCCTTCTGTTTATCACACAAATTCCACAAATCCAATTAACACTACGAAGGCAAACTGACACCCCACTCACTTCACTCTGCTGATATATCCTCTGTTCCGTTACCTTTTACCCACTCTTACCTTCATTTTCCCTTTTTCACTGTTTTATGCTTATTGTTGTCCCAGCCACATTATCCCACCAACTTATTGCTTTCTCCTCCCCATAGCCCCTTACATGAGTAGATATCCCATTTCTCTTAGTTATGTCTAATCTGACAAGATAATCTCTTGAAGGAAGAAAATCTTCCATGAAGTTAGGATCCTGCCTTGTAAATTCACAGTTGTTCAAGTCACTATTATTAATACAGTAGTAACACAAAGATACCACCTTGGGTTCAGGTATTCCTGAGTTACTAATTGCTGTGTTGGGAGCACCAGAAGCAAAGCAGGGCAAGCTTACAGGCCAGCATAGCTGGCTGCAAGTTGTTACACTGGAAATGAAAGAGCCCCATGTCCCAGCAAAAGAATCCCAAGTTCCAAGCAATAGAGCTGTACATACACTATAACAGTACAGAGCTGACATAACTATTTTTCCAGTTAAGGTACAGACTACCAGCTAAGGAAACTCTCAGTTCCTGACTCTGACACAGGTTCCATGGCTGGCCTACGTCAGGTGATGTGACATGCTCAGCAGGCCACAACAAAAAGGAAGATCACAATCCTTCATCTGCATATTGACACTGTATAGACAGGATGACTAATGTCCTTTGGGTAAGGTCCAATCTCCAGTACCCACATGTAGCTCACATTCTTCTTTCACAAGGCAGCATCTTTGTCTCTTTGAGCTTTCGTCAGGCATTTTCTTGTCCTTGAGACCTTGGGAGTTTTCCCTAAGATACAACTCGAGCTTTGCTGTTCCCCAGGAAGTCTTCCTTGCCATGTTCCCCCTTTCTAACATATATTCTGTAATTCTCTTCCTCTCCCTTTCCCTCAGAGACTGAGCTCAACTCTTCTTCAAATCGCTATTCAAACAAAGCACTGAGAGTCCAGTCTTCCCCTTCGTTTAAGCATGTGGCTGTGGACCTCAAGGCACTCATCGGTGGCCAACTGTTCTCTATTAGCACAGCAGCAGGATAGCAGAGGTGCTAGCCCCATACATTCTGGTGTAAAACAATCTTTTTCAACAGCCTGGAATTCGTACCAAAGAATCTTCATTCTCCCACCCAAAATTAACTTTCCTGCACCCCCCACTTTGCTGGCGTTTGTGGTATGCAGGAACATTTCCCACCTCAGGCACAGTTACTAGTCTCCTTCCTAGCACTGGAGTACAGCTAGGCAGCTGACTGTTTCTATCTTCTTGATGGCTGGTGCTTGTCCAAAGCTTTTGGAGTCATGTACTTCCTTGTTCCCCTGGAGAGCAAAGTTTCTTGCTCAGCTGAAAATTAACTTCTGGAGTTGCACGTGCTTCTTCATAAATGGCCTGCACTTCTGAAAGCAAAGTACCACGCTCCAGGGATCCTATGACCAACCCTACCCAGGTATTTCTCAAGACAAAACAAGGGGAGAAGAGCAAGTGGAAGGGGAAGTGGCAGTCCCAAATAAAGAATAAGTTTCAAAGGAGAGGAAAAAAAAAAAGAAGAGGAAATGAGAACGAGAAGAGAGTGAAGGAGAGAAAAAGGAATGGAGGGAAAGAGGGAGTTGCAATAATAAGGTCATTTGTTACAGGAGCTACTCCTAGTCTGTGTGTATGTAACACAATTTGAGCTAATTGTATTGCCCTCACTTTGGGGACGCTGCTGTCTGTCTCTGAAGCTTTTTCTAATTTCCCTCCTTAATGTACGATTTCAGAATCTTTCATTCTAATGATTTTAATGCAATCAGCAAAACTATGCATGTAATTGTCTTTGGCATGGCACTCGCTGGAGTGGCACTCAGGGACAGCTCCCTGAACCCAGGACTCCGGCAGGAGAATGCAAAACAGGGCTGTTTTCAATCACCGCGGCAGAAGGCAGCCGGCAACGTCTGCGAAAGGCTGCCGAAAAAAAACATTTGTCGGAAGACAATGACAAAAAAGGGGGTCTCAGCTCGGTGCTATTCAGAGACAATTTGTAAGCACGGCTGTTGAAGTCGATCCAAAGGCTCCGGAACAGCTGGAGCTTTGCAGTGATTGATAAGTGCGCCCAGGAGAACTTCATTTCTGCCTGAATGAAGACAAAAGCCCCGCGATGCTGGGCGGATGGGTAATGTCACTATCATTAAGTAGTGAGAGTGGATATGCCAGACCTTCAGATGGGGACACAGTCAGGGCTATGAGGAGAGGTCAGGGCACCCTCCCTTCCTTCCCATCACCGCCAGCTCTTTCCCCTCCCTGACTCCCCCTCCCCACACACACACACTTTCAGCACAAACACGCCCTTTGCTAATTTAATGCCAGTATAATAAAGTTCCCCTGGCTTATGAGTACCACAGCACAGGTCTCCATCTCCTCTTCGTAACAGCTGTGTACACGTTCCTTCTAACCCCACCAGGGCTGTTCTGCAGTGGAGGCTGCAGGCCACCCAGATGCACTTTGTCCAGGGACAACATGGCTCTTGCTCACAGTGCAACACTCAGAAGAGACACCAGCCTCAAGAGCCACCTTCTGTGCCCACACATGGCTGACACTCAGCAAAAGGCTCCTTGCCTCCTCCCCCTTCCTGCTCACCAGCCCTTTCTGATACCCCACACCTGCAGTTCAGAAGATAAGTGCAGCTGAAATATTTGGGCAGTTAGAGAGAATAGTCAGAGCCTCACCACAGGAAAAGAAAGCACAAAACAAACAATAGTTCATTTTCACTGTGGTTGGCTTTGTGTATGTGCTTTGCATAGAATCTCAACTGTCCTAAGGCTTGCCTGGTTTGGACAGTCTTTTCCTTGCAGAGTTACCAGATCTCACACACTATATTCTGTGTGGAAAGTATCAAAGCCTTGACACTTAGAGATAAATGAGTAGGTAAGGATCCCACACTCCACAGCAAGGGTAATACCCATACAGGTAGGGTAACAAACTGCCTACAATTACTCCAAGCCTGTCTCAGATCCTCAGAGGATCCAACAGTCTTCACCTCAACACCTCCAAGTACTGAACTCTTTTCTCCTGTTGCCAATGGCCAGTAATGCCAGGCACAATACAAAAACTAGAATTCAAAATACAAAAACAAGAATTCTACTACCTGCCAGTGCCCAGCAAATTCCTGCCACCATATCAGAGGCCATGAACAGAAGTTACTCAACTGAAAGCAGAAACACTTGCTACCAAACTTTGGTATTGTGTTCCTTTCTGTGCCATGGATCAGATCCCTATGATCCTCTTAGGAGCTCCACTAGTATCCCCTTGATTCCTGCATCCTCCACAGATGAGCTGCCCAAAGAAAGGGAGCTGAGGGACCCTAGAGATGTTCATCATTACAGAAGGTGAACCTTAGCAGCTTAGCTCTAGCAACTAACAATTCAGACTCTGGGAAGGAAAACCTCGGATTTCTCCTGCTCATTTGACAACACCTGTGCCAGCAGCCATGTCTCACCTGCATTTGCATAAAACCTACCATGTGCCCAGGCCATTCAAACACAGCTTCAGCACACTCACGCAGAAAGCTGCCTGACATCCCTCTGTGCTTTCTGCTGATGGCGAAAGCAGGGTCAGTTGCCATTCCCCTCAATCACCCTCCACTTACAAGCTCCAGGAACCTTTTGCTGAAGCAACACAATTTTTTGACTGCCTTACACCCAGACAGCCAGCATCTTGCTCTCTCTGCAGGATGAGGGAGGAGCACAGGCCAGCCATCAGCAGGAGAGCCAGCTCCTGTTGGCTGCAGAGAAGTGCCAGCCCAGCTGCTATTTGTACACGTCACTTGGAATCTCTGCATTCAGCAGAGATGTCCTTGCCAAAGCCACCAAAATGTGTGCGCCATTCCCTAATCTTGCTGTCCCCAGAGCTGACATTGGCTGAGTGTTCTGCCTCCCTACTCTGCCAGCTCAGTAGTTATGCAGAGCACTGCAGGGGGCTTTCTCAGGTGGTTGGCCTTGCTGTGTGCTTTAGGAGACCCCACTCTTCCTGAGCTGGTACCCCTACCAACTACTGCTCCTGTAGCATCTCTGGGCAGAGAGGTCAGAACAGAGGCTCCCAAAGATCCCAGTGGTCTCTATCAAACAAGGAAGGAACAGGAGCCCAATGCCCAACAGCTTACAGATCCTCTCCTCCACTCAGCAGTACTGTCCTTCACTCTGCAGGTAGCAGAAAACTGCTGCTGAAGGCAGGTGTTCTCCTGCTCCCCTATATGCCTTTTTTTTAAGGACCTGCATGTTGAGCAGTGTTATCAGTAGCACGTCAGATCAAAGCTGTAGCAGCAAGCAGAAGCGAGACACTTTAACAAACTAATCTGAGTGCACAGAAACTTCATCCCAGTTAAGTAAAAACTCCCTGAGCCTGCACTCAAGATCAGTCAGACATCATTGCACAGAAAAAAGGAGTTAGCTGCAAGAAACAGAGTGTCCAATAATAAATGTGTTACTGCAGCTACCAGGGCCCAGCTTCCAGACAGAGGAGAAGAAACTGCCCAATTGTCTCACTGCTGCTAGACTTCCTGTTCCTGATTTCTGGTTACAGAGAAGGATTCAGCAAAGTCTCCAAGAGCATTTTCCCAGTATCTATACCTTCCCAGTTCAGACATACAATCTGATTTGTGGGCTGTCCTGAGTGGAGTCAGGAGTTGGACTCAGTGACCCTTATAGGTCCCTTCCAACTTGGTCCATTCTACATGATCTTATCAAAGACACAGCCTCTATTCCCATCACCAGAACACATGGCAGAACAAAAGATAACTCCAAGACTTCAGAACTCTGTACTGATCCAGACCCAAACACCAGTGGCACTTGGTGCTGGCAGATCCTGACCCCACTCTGCACTTTTCTGCCCAAAGCCACAATGGTAGGGCTGAGCAGGACCCAAAATTCCTCCCAGCATGCCCCCATCCCTATTCTGGTCTGTGCAGTAATAAATAGTGATCAATCTTGACAGCAAGCATCCAAATGCCTGGCATGCTGTGGAAGGTGAGGGCAAGGCAGTGTCTGCTGCAGAGATGATCCCTGGCCTGCGTCCCACAATGACCCCAGAGAATTCACACCACTCGTTCCCTTCTCTTGAAAGGTGATAACAAAGGTGTGAGTTTCTAAGCCTGACTGGCTCATAGAGTTAAAACCCAATGAACCTGACCAGATCAGTGATAAAGCCAGAGCTCAGCTGAATTGGTCATTCTCTTGCTCTCTCGTTCTCTTGCCTGACCCCTCCTTTGCATGGTTCACAGAATCGGCAAAACTCTCTGACACAGAAACTGGAAGACACTCGATCTGTCGGTAACAATTTCCAGCGGCTTTGACGGGAACAGGCAGAGCACAGGATGAATACGAAAGGGAAAGTAGAAGGGGAAAAGCACCAGGGTGCTTTTACTCACTAGAACGCTGGCCCAGTCTTTCCTGCTCTGATCACTGCAGCTTCAAGCTTGGTGCACAGCAGGCTTGGTAAGAGTTGGGGATGGGTTTATGAGCAGTCATGTATATGGACTGAGATTTCTGCAGTCCCTCCTGGACTATACACCTGCCCCACAGTCCAGCACCATTGCTGTAGGATGTCAGACTCCGAAAACTAAACAGTTTCTTCCCATCCCAGTGTTCTGATGTCTCTCCCAAGCAAAAGTCATCCTGGCCAAGTGCCTCAGGAGATGCAAGCACACAGTATGATGCTTACTTCTCCAGACAACTTATCTATGCCCATCTTGACCATAAACCAGATCAGCAAGAATTATATAAAACGTAGTTCTGAAGAGGCAACACTCTTTTCTCCCTTTTCTCTAGATAGAAATTGAAAAGGAAGGCTTTATTTCCTCCTCAATGATAAGAACATCACAAGTGCATTTACAGCGGGAACAATCCCAGGATTGAAAAGAAGGCCAAATCTAACTTTGGAAGTCACTGGTGCTAAGACTGCCCCTGTAGTCAGAGGCTTCTCTCCCCATCCATCTCTTTGCAGCGTCACAATCGAGCTTCCATGGTGCTCGTCCTCACTGACTCTGCTTTATTGTGGCATATCAATAAAGGAGACCTAGAAGGTTGTAACTGCCCTCACTGAGAGGGCTCATCCAGAGCCATGCCAAAGGCAGCAGCTTGTTTCCTCCTCAGCTGATAATTACAGCCACGTTGCTTTTAATTCATACCAGCAGAACTGACAGCTCCAGCTACACACTCAGGGACTGCAGGTAGAAGTCTGTGAGGAATTAAGCTGCACCAGCCCTGACTGCAAAGAGCTGGAAGACCCATCTCAGCTTTCATCATTCCCTCCCTTTGCTTTGCCTCAACTCACTTAATCCCCTCTGCTTTCTGCACCTGCCCCACAAGCTGAATTGGCCCCAGTTGCCTATAATGGTACAGACAGATACATGTCACAACCTAGGGACTCACAGCCACAGAAAAAGCATGGTGGGAAAGGATGCAAATCAGACTGTGTAACTGTACCCTCTCACCAGTTGTCATGCAGTCTATGCTTTGAGACTGTCCACCACAACCACACCAGTTCCAGCTGTTTGAAGTGAGCAGTCAAGTATCTGAACACCAAGGATAAATAAGATTTCTACTAATACTGCTTTCACAGCAAGATACTAGAAAATTTAGCTGACCTTTGTTAAATAAGCTCAATGGGTCCCCTGAGAGGTGGTGAATTACTGTAAGCCAAGCATACAATATCTGCCCCAGGCCACAGCCTACAGAAAAGATTTTTCTGTGCAAGAGGCTGCAATCCACTCCCTTCTCTGGGAAGCATATCTCTTACATGCCAAAGGGAACAAGCACCCCATCCTACAGTACCCCAGCCTACACACAGGAAGTTGATTGTACCCATCTACAAAACAATTTTCAGGACAACAGGAGACTGTAGCAGTGAAGCTTATGACTTGCAGCACAGGAAACCACTCACCGAGAAAGCACAGTGGCCAAAAGAGCACCTCTAGTCTGAGAAAGATGCAGCCAGCTTCACATTCTGTGGTATCCACAATTGCCCCACGAGTCACTATTACTTCTCACAACATCAGAGTGTTAAGGAAAAGGGAAGGGATAGATATAATTGGAAACTACTTTTTTCTAATCCTCATTCTTTAAGCAGCCCTTGGCTAACTGAATAGAGGTTTGCCTCTTCATGAGCAAATTGATATAAATCTGATACGTGTTGGTTTGAGCTACCTTTATTTTTCTCTCTCCTGCAGTAACACCACACAACAACTCTCACCACTCAAAATTTCTTAACTAAAACAGATGACAGATTCCAGTGTCCATAAAAAACAGGAACACTTTTATATTAGTTTTGAAATCCATTTTAATGGCCCTGGGGGACCACCTCATTCCATTGAGGTTGGGACAGAATGGGGCTACCAAGAAAGAGGATCATTCATTGTGGCTGAACAGGCACAGTTTCATTTGCCAGGCTCTGAAATGAGAAACTCATCGTTGATGAGATCAAAAAAGGAAAAAGCTCCTCTGTCATTTTTCTCCTTTTCCTTGCCCAGAGTCTTTCCTTTCCCTTCCCCTGCCATCCCCCCATCCTCCCAGCAGGCTCCCTAGAGACAAAAGGGAAGGGAAGCAGAAAGGTTGGTGTCTCAAGGGGAACCCACACCTCTCTCAATATTCAGAATACTGCATATGAAATGTCAGAGGAGTTATCAATCTTACTTTGATGGAACAAGGATTTTCATTTGTTAGGGCACAATGTGAAAGGGGCCTTTCAGAGCCACACACTTACTCTTCAAAACACATTTCTCCACAGGAGCTCAGGCTGCTCACTCTACACAGGGTCCAAGTAGAAAAGGGAGCCACATCCACTCCTGCCAGCCCACCCCAGGCAGAGAGCAAGGGATGTGCAGACAAGTAAACACAATGGCACTTGTGCTGTTCACAGCAACAGCAGCACAGGGCAAGGGTCAGTTGTCAGTCTGTAGAAAGCCATATACACTACTTCATTTGGCTTGTAACAACTGATGATGCAGCTCAAAATACGTAATGAAGTTAGCTAGACCCTCTGCTGACACCAATCACTACAGCATCTGTGAAACCCAACTGAGCTTAGTCCTCTTTGACTGCAGTCTCATCGCAAGCCCTTAGTTACCATCAGCATGTCAGCACTCTCCTCACCTCCTCCCTAGCAAAGGCAGCACAAAGAAGCCTCAGCAAGGAGGGCAGCCCAGAACTAAGATATACCAAATATTCCCAGCTCACTGATTACACACTACTCACAGCAGCCTGGAGAACTGGGTCCTGGATGACCATAGGGCAGAAACAATACTGGGATAAGGCTCCAATGAGACCAGTGGGGAATAACAGATATCAATATATCCTGAAAATATAAATAGTAGTACTACTGTATTACAAAGTTCCCAAGTGAAAGGTGAGTCTGCTATAGAAAGAGAAAAGAAAGAGGGCAAGACTTCTCTCTGGTAAAGCACTATTATGGGCCATAGCCTACAACTTATTTATTCTGGTCTGCATGGTGTTTGAGATTCTTGTCAGCCCTGCAGTTCAGGAGGTTAGCATTTCTGTTACCTATTTTCTGTGTTGGGTGATCCATAGCCCTCAGGTTTGTGCACTGTTCCCTTGTTGGGCAACCAGAAGGGACAGGTTTCAATCTTCCCCTAATGCATCTCTTTTAACACTATTTGATTCTCCTAAACACCAACAGTTGTATTTGGGGCTGAACCAGGCACCACATGACCAAATTCTCTCTTCACTTGCTACTAACTACTCTAACTTACAGACCCATCAGATATACACAGGCTTCAGAGACCTGCAAGAGTCTGTTGTTCTCTGACCAACATTTTCAGATCTTAAAAATAAGGTTCTGACTCCTAACTGCACAATCCCCACTACTTAGAGCGTTCTGCTGCTCAAAAGTTAGCATTAGTAGCACACCTGCTCAGGAGGTGGGATAAAAGCTTGGACACCCCACAACACACAGTCCCCACCCTTGGATTTAAGAACCGGCTGCTGGAGAGAATTAAAACTCCCTTGGTGGTTCCCTGGGAGCTACCAGTTCTATACAGACAAGTCTGGCAACTCTGGAGTGCTGCTGCTTCCTGCAGCGCCAGCATGCTGCAATGAGGTGCTGTTGTTTATGACAGACCACTGCACAGGAAAAATCTCCTGGTCTCAAGCCTGACCTTTCCATCAGAGGTCACCAAAAAGTCATCAGTGATTTCATCAGATATCCACCAACTCAATTGCCCTGACGTGCACACATAGCAGTAACAACGTATGGGTCACACTCATTTCCTTGTGTGAGTCAGTCACTCTGAGCCCAAGGCCACCAGTTAGGAGAAAGAAAGATCGTCTGAGATCCTGAATTAGATTTCTGCTCTTGGCTCAGATCTCATTCTCAGAAATATGCCTACTGAGTGATTACAGGAATTACACACCCAGTTCAGCATTACAGGAGGCTGTCCGAAGGGGCTGTGCTGCAGCAGCATCAATCAGCGCAGCTCTGCTGACACCCCAGCATCTCAATGCTGATTGTGGATCTGCTCCAACATCTTTACATCATGAATTTGGCTACTGCCTGATGTTAGCACAGGAAATACAAAAAAGAAACAAAACAACACAAAAGACATAAGGGTGAGTATTTCCTACAGAGAAAACACTTAGCTGTCAGTGATTTACAGGGTCACGTTGCTCACTGCTGACAGATTTTATTACTTATGCTCATTGCTAGAAACACTAAGGAGCCCCTATACAGGAACTTGGGCCACACAGCACAGGGTGCTGTACAAATACAGAGGAGAGTACAGCTACCTGCCAGGGAGATAAAGGCACCGAGTCCCACCAGCTGCTGCCCCTACAAAGATGCTGCAGATTCACAGCAGGACGTAAAAGAGGCAGTAGGGGAAGATGGCAGGTGTCCAGAATGCCAGCACAAAACAAAAAGATTCTCTTCACTCCATCAGGTTTATAGAGTTAAGTTCACAAATGCTGAATGCTTGCATCATTTTTAAACACTTTCTTACTGGCCATGAGGTTATCAAAACGCAGAGCAACTGCCTGCGCAGCCAGCATCCTGAACAGGAGATTATCCAATAATAATTATTACTATAGGTATATTAGTACAGATTTATACAAGCTGCCTCTATCGAGAGAGCATTGTGAAGTAATGTTTGCTCTGCTCTTTACAGATGAATTAGAGGCTTTAGAGGTTAAAAAAGAAAATAAACACTGGTAAGCTGCTACAAAAGCACTCTGAGGGACAGCAGAGCTCTACAGACTACTACACCAGCACCTGCTTCATCTGTGATCACCCTTCCAGGGGTGTAAATCAGGAGCAATGCTCCTGCAGTCAGTGCACCAGCTCAGCTCCTCCACCAGCACAGAACAGCACAGCTCACTGCTTCTTCCAAAAAACCCATAGATGTGATAGAGACAAGAGGACATGGCTGGGCCCACGAGGGCAGCCCAAGGCCATATACTGTGCTTAACAGCTGTTCTCAGCACTGGAGACTCCCATCTAGGCCAAGCCCCCGCTACACTGTGTTTCACTCTGGTTAGTAACGACAAAGCACTTGTTTCAACAATTTGAAGTAAGAAGACTGAAAATTCTGGGTGCATGCTCAGGTGACAGAAGCACAGCCAAGTCCTATAGTCATATGCTGAGCCCATAGTTTCTTCAAGCAGCGGCTCCCAGTCTCATGAGTTTTTGAGATCTTCCTAATAAAGTCTTCTCTCACTTATAGGAGCTGCACAACTCAAACCTCCAGGCTGGCTCAGCTGCCCACTTCTGGTTTCTATCTGCATCTCACAGGCACAGCACATTAGCTACTGGCTGGGTTGGCTTTCAATCCTATTTGAGATAAATCAGCCTAGAAGGCTGAAAAAGCCTGAAGATCAATGCAGTGGGAACAAAGACCAGGTAACAAAAGGTCGCCACAATCCCAGCCTGCCAAAATTGACACAAACTTTCCAGACGGAGTTTTCAGTGTGTCTGCAGCTGGAGTAAGAATTACCAACTTGATATGCACATTTATTTCACTTATTCATTATTCAGATCTAAAGAAATCATTTATCTCTGTCAGGAAAAAAAGTGAAATACCAACACAGTGAGAAAGAAAATAAATACACTGCTCTGAGACAGTGATGTGGGAGCTCTACAGCAGAGCTGGCAACCAGCATCCCTGTTCAAACCAGGGCCCACAGGAGGATGCTCTGGGCTGTGTATTGCCAGGGTTTGAGTATCCCCAGTACTCCATAACAACTCTGATGACTTTTTCCTGCCTTTGACCCCTCTCCCCCATAGAAATGACACGGCTCATGGAGATATTCAGCCATCCCAACCTGATTTGTCAGCTGCTTGTCAGAAATGACATGGAGTAACTCCTCTGCACCCAGTTAGTGCTTTACAGAAGTATTACAGCAAGCCTCCTGCAACAGTACTGGGAGCCCAGCACCCCAGACACAACATCTACCACACCATCAGCAGACTAGACACAGAGAAGAAACAATGCAGAGAGGGGTTCTGGTTCAGTTCAGCTCCCACAGCAGGTGGGATTAAACCCAAGGTCTCCAAATCCTCTGCTTACTTCACAGCATCAGGAGAACTCTGCTAAAACATTCACAATAAAGCAGCTTTCTTTTGTTTTGCTAACATTGGCAACGCTTCATTCCAAATACAAATTCAGGCTTTACTTTTTCCTGTTCACAGACCTTAACAGCAAAGACTCTCCAATACCATTCCTTGTCTGAGCATTCCTTGCACAAGGAAGATGCTCAGCTCTTTGCCACAGTAATTGACCTTCAGAATAACTTCGATTCCTATGTAAGATATGTGAGGTCACTCAAGTTATTTGTTCCATCTGCTGCTAAGTGGGATAATGATATAAAAAACAAATAGCCAGAGGATGGGAGTTTTCAGATGGTTCAAGATCTACACGCACCTACAAGACTCTAAGAGGGTTAGATGCAGCAGTCCTGTTAAAATTACCAGGTGCGAACACATATACAGTGCTATGGCCTGTGATCACATTCATGGGCCTCCTCCATTCAGGTCAGCAACACACCTACTTTTACGATTTATTTGCTTCTGCCAGCACTTTTCTAGTTAAAGGAAAAGCAGAAGGAAAGTTAAAGAGCGGTAGCAGCTGCTCCGGTGTCTTCTCCAGATGCTCAGCTATGTTCAGCCCGTTAAGAGTTTGAGAAATCATTTGTCAGCAAACATTTTGCTGCCTTGCAGGCTTATCTCTGAAACAACACAGTACTTACAGAAGAACTTGCTCTCACCCTGCCACATTTCGCACCCTTGTCCTTTCTTAACTCAACAGGTCTTGTATTTTTTCTTTGGGATGCAGAAACCACTCAGTGCCACAAAGGATGAGGATGGGAAGAGACATCAACCCAGTTAGGACTGTTTGCCTGTGCTCACCATCAATCTGAATGTATCACAGTCAAGTTAACTCTGTCTTCCTGAGTCCAGTGTTCCAGCATATCTCCCTGCTGGAGAGTGCAGTCTTCTACTGATTACCATGCAATTACTGTTATGATTCTCCATTACAGAGGTCAATAAAAGGGAGAATTGCAACAACTGAGAATTGCAACAACTGAGTGTTAATGCTGAGATCAGGGTAAGGTGAAGATCAGGGTGGAGCAGCAGCTCACGTCCAAAGTTACAGCAGGTCAAATTGCAGATGGCAAAGGGCAGTTGCAGGAGGCCAGAGTTAGGACCTCTTAACACCAGGTCTCCAGGACTTGGAACTGAACCACAGTGACAAGAGCTAATTGCCAGAGGGATACAGTCAGGACCAATTACAAGTGTTAACTGCCAATTAAAATGACAGGGCCAATATCAGGGCCACTGCAAAGATCAGTTATGGGATTACTGCAAAGGCCCACAAGTAGATAAGAACAAAGCCCACTTACGACCTCACAGATAAACCCAGGTAAGGAGCTTCCAGAAGAAAAAAAATGACTTCTTTCCTTTGAGGCAAGTGGGAGACAGAGGCTCAGTC
Source organism: Coturnix japonica (assembly GCF_054131305.1). Classification (NCBI taxonomy): domain Eukaryota; kingdom Metazoa; phylum Chordata; class Aves; order Galliformes; family Phasianidae; genus Coturnix; species Coturnix japonica. Next base: position 16,416,934 of record NC_140670.1, on the reverse strand, counting down.
TCTCACCAATGTCATGAATGAGATTCACTGAAGTTCAGAAAACAAGGCTGATTTATTCTAGCTGGGGTTTCTGCCCAGAGGTCTTCAGTGTTGGTAGGAATGGTGTAAAGTTTGACTTACCTTCTCCACAGTGTTATCAACCTCATGGCTTTAAAGAACTACCCAGAGGAACAAGAGACAGCTGTATTTACAAAGGGCTCACTGAAAAGGAGCAAAAAGCATAGCCCTATCAGCTCTGAGGAACCAGCCAGGTGTGAAATCCAGATCTCTTATACTGCTTCTTTGCCAGTGTTAACACCAGTGAAACCAGGATCAGGGGTTTTAAGCCCAGCCTTACTCTCTCCATGCTTAATTACCTGCCCATCCACAAACACATTACGCAGTGTGTGAAAGTGCTTCTCAGACCTCTGTTAGGGCCTCCAGCTGCTTCAGTGCAACAGAGCTCTGTGAATAACCTTAGGGTCTTCCCTCCATGTGCAGAGCCTACACTTCATTCTTAGGGCCCAGGTTTGCTTTCTAAGCTCTTGGAGAGCTTGTTAAAAGGGAGACACCTGGGATCGTACAACTCTACTGAACTACAAATTTCTTTTCCAGGTTTTATCCCCTCTGATACTGTAACAATCAGAATGACCAACACAATGAATGGTGATACAGGAGATATAACAGAAAAGGGACTAGTACAATGAAAAGGTGTTAGGAAAAGTGCTCACCTGTCTCTGAAGACGTAGGCTCACAGGGAAAACTCCACAAGGGAGGGATCTCCAACCAGAGACCCTTCCCCAGCAGCAGTCAGCCCTTAAATGAGGTCTAAGAGAAGTGAAGCCAGGCTGCATCCCTCCCAGTCACACAGCTGAATTATCTTCCCCTGTGCTCCCAGGGCTGACTGGGTCCTTTCCCCAGGTGCTCAATCAGTGGTTCGGGCACTCAGCAGTTACCATACAGATAATCAACTCATCAATACTTGCATGATCCCAAATTAGAATCGCTACGTACCCATACAGACTGACTTCTGGGGTAAAACACACGGCACTCCAGTCTTACACACACAGAGGAGATCATAATTCTCTGCATGCTAACCCTAGACAGGACATATTACATAGCTCTGAATACCACAGAGGCTGCTCAGTTCTCTTCAGAGCTGCAGAACCCAAAACAACAATGAAATTAGCTGCAGCCTCCCAGTACACTTGCCCTTGCAGCCTAACCAAGACGACATCAAAACCCCATCCCACAAGGGCTGGCTCTCACCCAAGCACCCACCATTACATGACTCAGCTTCCAAGCAATACCCAGAAACGCCCCAGACTGGGGGATGCATCTCTTACCAGCTGGTTCAGGTTCCCTGAATCCTGTGCTGTGCTGAGGCAGCCAGTCAGCCTTGCACTACCTTACCAGCTCACCTCCAAAAGGCAGCTGTAAATCCAAAGAGACATTATCGTACCTGCCACAATGTTACCTCCTTGACTGCCAGCAACGGCAAAGGGACTGGTGAAAAATGCTGTAAATTAATTAACATCAGACCTCTTGTAGCTGTTTGTTACTGTAAACAAACATTTTAATATGCAGTAATTAATTAAATCTGCCATGCTGTCCCCCTCCTCCCATTGATCTTTCTTCAGCTTTTCTTCTGCTCTGCCTCATCTTTTTCGCTTGGTGAAACAGATCACTTGCAAACACAGACACCGCTTTCCCAGTGGTCCAACAGCAGTGACCCAATTCAAAGAGATCACTTTCCTCTTCTTAATCAAATGCCATTTCTTTCTTTTTGCCCATACATGCTGGCTCCTCCTCCATACACTCATTTCTCCCTCCGACACATTCCTACCCATGCAACAAAACTAAAGAAAGAGCTAAATATAAAGCTAACTTTTCAGTAACTGCTTAAGCACTGCCCCAGAACTTCCCAATTAACCCCACCACATAAAATAAAAGTCATCATACCTGTGGCCTTGTGCATTGCTTCCTTGGGTGGAACCTCCCCAGCCCTGTCCCACTACATCACAAATGTCTTTTATTCTCTCATCTCCGAGTTGCACCCTGTTTCCTCTGCAGCTGTAGGCAGATGCACCAGCTAAGCTTCCTTGCTAGCTCCAGCTTATACTTGATGGTCCATTTACAACCCCAGAGCAACACTGCTCCGTACTTCACCTTTCTCCCATCTCTAGACACTAACAGAAACCAACCATAACTGTATGACTTCTGCTTAAGCTGCAGAGCCCCACAGACATCAACCAGAAAGGAAATTTCTGGGCACAGTCCCATCCTGGCTCCATTTGGCAGATTCAGCTGCTTAGTTCCACACACCCAAAATCATGGTAATATTTGTGTGCATAGCTCTGCCAGATGAGGATAGGAATTCCAGGGGTTCTCTGTACATGCAAGAATGAGTTTATACACAAGTACACTTAAATGCTATGGCAGTATGTGCTGTCTGTAGAACAACTGTTCTCATTGAAAAGCAGGTACCATCTTCATCTTTGTGCAGCATCTCTGAAGACTCTTTATAAACACTCAGTGAATTTTTACTAGCACAGAAAAGTACCTGCTGGTTTGGGCAGAGCTAAATCAGCCCTATGTGAAATGGGAGGCAGTTGGGGTAAAGCTGAGCTACAGTCCCTCACCTGTGCTGGATTTTGAAGCATGAGTCACCTTTCCAGGAAAACAAAACCACAGCCCAGATAACTGGGCCTGGGCCGGGAGCTCTGAGTCCCTTTCTGCTGTCTGAATCTCCTAGTGCAATCCTTGGTCCCTTCAAAGAAGAGGATTCCCACAGCCCAGGCAGGCTGGCCAGTAACACTTCGCCCACAGGAGAACACAAGGTCCAACCATGGCTGGGGAGTGCTCCTTGACTTCCACCAGCATGTGCAGCTCCAAAGGCTGCCCGGTCATTTCCAGACTGTGGGCTTCTGCAGAAAAGCCAAGCGGAGCCCGAGTACCCAGCAGCTTTCAGGAGCAGGCCCTGCATTTGCAGTTTTATTATCCATTTTTCTTTTAATGTCCTGCACACTTGAGAAACCCTGTGTGAGAGTCAGAATGAGAGAGAGGGGAAAGAGACAGCAAGGGAGAAAGAGAGCTCATCATGCCCATAAAAGGGACAGATTCTGATTAGCTGAAGTTATAAAAATGATTTATACTTGCAAACATTATTTCTACTTGTATTGTTTGCCTGCAAGCATTAACATCACGTCACGGACACTGTAGCCAGACTCAGTCATCCCTTGAGACAGGACAGATGGCTAACGTCCCCTTCCCATCAAAGAAACCCCCCAGTGCAGAATTGGGGTGACCAGAAGAAAGACTTTGCTCTGGCTCTTGGCACTTCTGAACCTCCTGGGAGCATTCATCCTAACACAGCCAAGCCAACATCCCAGGCAGCGAGCAGAGCGATCCTGATGTCAGCTCCTTCCCCTCTCTGCCTGGCATTTCCCGACCAGGAGAAGCACGCTGCGTCCTGCCTATATTGTGTGCTTTCCCCGCCTCCTGCCAGCCCAGATCTGGGTTTATTTCCTCATCCGTGATTATTGTAAAGAGGAGCAGAATGAAATGCAGATGCAAAACATGCTCGTAAGAATTTCCTCTCTCTCTCTCCCCCATCTGCCAGAGAATAGATTTTAATCTTTAATCCATGAGCAATCAGCGAACACTAGCGAATTGCAAATTACAGATGTTTTACTGTCTTTGGCATTTTTAGCTTCCTCGCTTCCCCACTGCCACTCAGTGTCTTTCTCACATCCTCCCCTCTTCTGCATTCATCGAATGCCACGCGCCATCACCAAAACCATATGACACTGTCATCATTTGGTAATTAAACCTTTACTCACTTTAAATACGCAAAGCTGGCTGGGGTAAGCGGCACTTAACCCCTTCCTGACAGTCTCTATGTGTATTTAGAATGAAGGGAAGGGAGGATGGTGGAGAGAACAGTAGGAGGGGAAGCCCTAAGTTTGAAACAACATCCGAGTGCTGAGGGCTCTTCTCAAAAGCATCCCTGCTCTCAGAGAGGGCAAAAAAAATGTCAAAAACCTCTGCTTGTTTCCATTTACCTTGTTGTCTGGATGGGAGTTATCACTAACAGAGAAGTACCTAAGCTTCTGCTTGACACCCCAAGGGGTTGCTAGAGTTTGCCAGGTCCCAAGAAGTCTCACTTCAACCCTGCACCACACAATAAAAAACTTAGTCCTGGTGCTTCATCAGCACAAACTGTCTCAGGCTGAGGTCACCTGTGTGACTCTTGGCTGCTCAGAAGGAGGCCTCCATGGCAAACAGAATGCAGGGGTAACACACATCAGATGTAGGAGCATAGGTGACCCCTCAAGAGGAGCATCCAGGGGGCTTGTAACCACCCTTCCTTCCTGCTTCACCTCCAGTAAGCTCAGTCCAGTCAGCCCCCTGGTAAAGACATCATCTTACTTAGCCCCTTGGAATATATTTCAGCTGCTGGGGAAGAACTTCTGTACTGCCTCAGTTATAAGGGGAGAGACAAAGTACAGCACAAAATGACTCCAGACAGAGCTGCAGAAGTGGGATGGATCTCTTGTCCTGGTGTTGATCCCAGGCAGGTGGCAGCAAGGCTCAAAGCACAGGAGAGTGCTCATCACCTCCAGTCTGTGAGAGAGCCACGCTCCCAGCGCCAGCAACATCACACTCCTTTATAGAAGGAATCCAAGACAAACCTGACATGGACAGAGTGAGACATGGCAAGAGAAAGAGAGATGGAGAGGGAGGGAGGGAGAAAGGGGAGAGAGAGGAAGGTGGCTGCAATTATTTTGCCACAGATTGGCAGGGACCGCTTTCCCTGTAAGAAGACTGCAACATTTGGGGAAACATAAATAACAGTTGACAAGAGACGGCACCACAGAGACAGGCAGTAATTGTTTCACCTCCCTCTGTGCCCTGTCCACTGCAGGCTCCCAAGGAACTACCTTTGTATCTTAGCTCGAGGCAGCAGCTCAGGGCCCCTCTGGACCAGGAACAGCGAGAGCCTTAATCATTTTCTACAAGTTTGTCAATTTAACAAGTGTTTGCCCAAGGGGCACCTGTCTTCCTGCCTGCCTTTATTCCTTTCTCTGCTTGTTTGTTTGTGAGCTGGGGCATTCTGGCTGCTATCACCAGCTTCACACAAGTCTGGCTATAAGCAGGATGTGGCCAATACTGGAAGCAGCATGGTTAACCCCACTTTCAAAGGTTACTCACTGGTATCATCTCCACTCTCTACCTTCACCTCCTCTTTCCTCCACCCATCCTTCACATGTACATGGTCTCCTGCAGTCTCAGAAATGCTGATCATTCCCTGTGTCCTTGGCTGACTCCCTGCACTGGAGACTGACCTTATAGTTCGCAGCTGGACTGAACCCATCGGAGGTCTGAGCACTGCCTCTAAACATGGTGCCTTTTGGCCAAATCCCCTGCCCCCCACAGTAGTACCGCCAGGGAGCTCAGCTTCAACCCATTTTTGGAGCAGCTCTCTGGAAGTCGTGTGGGGCCATGAGCAGGAGCAAACACTGATCGTGGTGGGAAGAAGCCCTCTCCATACCCTCTCAGAGTGAGGTAAGCTGAAACACTGAGTTTGGACATTTCCACTGTACATTCTACAGTACAATCTGCCTGTCATTACCCCAGAGGGAAACTCAAGACTTGTCCTACAGCAACAGCAGCTGTGAGAGCATTATGGTGACCAACTAAACTTGGTTACAGACCTGAGATACCCTAGCTCAATTATACTTTGACTTTCCTGCACTGCCGTTTCAGTAATGGTTGATAAAATTATTCCACTAACAAATACATGGGGTACTTGGAACCACCATCATCAGAGCAGGGACAAGGACTCTCTGTGCGATGGTGTAAGGAAAGAAAGGACAAACTGCAAAACACTGTTTCGGACACTGCTTTTCTTACGGAGATGGGTGAGAAGAGCTCAGGCAACAAGATGTTGCTGCAGACAGGCAGCAGGAATAATCCAAGAAAACCCTTTGCCGCTATCAGTGATTTTTATACCAAGGCTGGCTTTGAGTTCTGTACTTCTGTCATTGTTACAGGGAGACTCGTAACAATGTCTTGTTACTCGCCTGGGTCATGATCCATTTGAGAACGGCAAGCAAAGGAACTTGGCCGCCTGGATAACAACAGGCCAGTTACATCTCATAGTAATCACACAAGAAACAGAAAGCCCCAAGTTTAATGGGAGATCTTCCAGGGTAACCACTTGTTGCCTTTTCTTGATCTCTGAGACAGTGAAACTATGTTTTGCAAAAGCGAGGAGTGTAAGAGACTGACATCACTGAGAAGGTGTCGGTGTGAATAACATGAACCACAGATCCCACTATTCCATCCCATCTGCAGGAAACCTACAGCTGACAGCAGAATTTGTCTCTGTCAGGGGCTCTGTGCTCTCTCCATGTTTGGAACTGCACTACAGCCCCTCCAAGACTCACTGCCCCCAGGCCCTCCACATGCCACCAGTGGTATATAATCTCAGCTTCCTCACCACTGGCAGGCAGGACTTTAAGAAAAATGGGTGCAAAAACCCAGGAAATGTACGTCCTTATTAATCACTATTAGGGCTGACAGGGGAGAGCCAAGTCTTGGGGCATATCCGGATGCAGCAAGTAGGGAATGAGAACTGGAAAGACCACTTCCCAAACAGCAAACAAGGCCCCAGAGCAGAGCCCAGGGTGACTCAGATGCGATCAGAGAAGCTGGAATATGTTTACAGGTTCCTTTCAATCTGACAGGAAGATGGACAGAACCAAAGCAGATATCCTGGGGCATTTTCTACCTGCTGGGTACCACAGTTGGAGCACATTTTTCTCTGCAGCACTCCTCCCTGCTTGTCACTGCTAGAAGGGACCTGGGAAGGACAGAGGAGGGATGGGATATGCGCTTGTTCAGCACTGACCATAAGGGATCCACCAGTGGGGGGACAGAGGAGCTTCTAGCAGATGGACCTGATTACCTCTGCTCAGTCCTCCCTGTCTCCTACAGCTGTCTGACCCACAGACACCTCTCCTTCCCCCAGGTGTTCCCTGCCCTTCATATCATCTAACCTGCCCTTTCACTGGCACGGACAACCTGTAAAGCCAGGAACTGCTACAGAGGGTAGCTTCAATGGCCAGATGGACCTTCCCTGACTGCATCTCTGACTCTGATGCCTATAGAGAGAGCCTCAAATATCCAGCATTCTATGTGAACAGATCCTTAGCCCTGAGCCCAGTAAAGCCAGTTCAAAGACCTGCATACCCTCTGTTCTGGTACATGAAAAGACCACAGAGTAATACATCTCTTATCAAACCACCTGGTAACACACAGCAAGCAGTGTACACCATGAACTGCAAAGGGAGATGTGATGAATGCCATGGAAACAACCCTGCCAGCCTGGCTTTGCCAAGGGGGAGTACCTACACTTGGCCAGTGACCCAGCAGGGAGACCTAAGAATAGCAACCCATCTCCAGACCACTGCTTCCCTTCCTCCAGGCTGCTTTGGCTGACCCCTGTAGCCAAGCTTTGACTATTTGCTTCCCCTATAAAGTACTATCAGGATCTGCTTTCCATTTCTCCCAGTCCAAAATTGCTGAGGCTACCTGGGATTGTTCCCAAGTGAGTAATATTGGTTATAAGCTTCAGATTCTTCTTTGCTCCTCGACCTCTTGGTTGAAAGGAGAAGAAAGGTATGAAAATATTTGGAAGTACTTAACACAGCAAATGGCGATGAGAGCCTACAAGGGAAAACAATACAAGCTACTTCCCTTCTCAATACCCTTTTTCCTCCTCTCAGTCTCTCCTCCATTGCCTTTAGGTTGCCTGTGCTGTGTGCTTGTGCAGCACTTTGAACACACTCATGCTGGCCTATGGAGGCATGCAGCAAGGAGATGAACACCATTTGCAGAAAGTCCACTGGGGAGAATGGGAAAAGGACACCCATATCAGTACTGAGGGGAACAAAAAGAAAAGCCCAGCAGTACCGTAATAGCCTTGAGAAAAGGGCCTGGCAAACTTCTCATAAGAAATCAGCACCAGATGGGCTTGCACAGAGCACCATCATGTGTACAGAAACCTGGCTGATGGCCCATAAAGCAAAGGTAGGGTAGCACAATAATGATCAGCACGGAAGAAGGAATGGCTGCATTTGGTGTCAGGCCAATTCACAGCTTTATTAATGATATGAAGCAATACATGTAAAGCGCAATAGTGGATGATAGCAAATCCTGTCATCTGTCAGCCCAACAGGTACAATAGGGCCAAGATAACACTCTCCACTCATTTTTTGCCTATGGTCCAACATACAAGGTCTTCAACCACAGCTATGGCTACAGTACCCACAACTCACTGATCATTTCTATTTCAAGTGCAAAATAAACCTCTGCCTGCTTAGCATCCATGAGCATAAGGGACAGTCCATCCTGCAAAGTGGAAGGCAAGTTTATGTGCTAGGAGTTATACGGTTAAATCGCACTACATTTAATCATGATAAAATCCCAGTATGAAAGCAGATAGGGCATGAACACCAGCTACACCATAACAACTGCCCACAGGTGCTTTCTGATACCCTGGAAATTCACAGTAGTTTAACCCTAACTTGCCCTATTTATCTTGTTCCTGGAAGGGAGGCAGAATTTCCCTTGATGACTTCACCCTTAGTATAGAGTGCTGCAGGACGAGGCATGCACAGAAACCACCTGAAACAGTCAACATTCAGGGCACTCCCAAAATCATTCTACCCCGTGGTAACTTCTTGGCTGAAACCTCAGCAGCCACAGGCAGAAATGAGCTGCTTCCTGTAACTCAGGCTGGGCATTTGCACAAACAGGACCAGCCGCTCCCAGAAAGCGACTCAGACTGGTTGCCAGGATCTATGCAATCAGTGCTTTAATTAGCTTGACCTTAAGCCTGGGACAAACACCTGCCAGTCACAGAGCAAGTAGGTACCCTCACACACCATTGGCAACAGAGAAACCAGCTGGAAGAACAAGAGAAAGGTGGCTTTTCAGCAAGCAAATGAAAAAGTCAGGTTAGAAAAGACAGAAAAAGTTGGCCCTCAGCTGCAACATGAAAATCCCATGAGCAAGGAGGGGCTACATTCATGAAGGAGGAAAAGAAGACAGAGGAAGGTCTCTCTAGGTGCACTGAGAGTGAAACAATCAGGAGTTGACTTGCGGGTTATGTGGGGTGCCCCAAAAGAAGGGATGGAAGCCTCGGAATTATTTGTGTCATTTCAAACTTGTCTGGATACAGTATTTGATTATATATAATCAGGAATAAGCCTCTGCCAAATGTGTGGGGAGGGACAGCCAAAGGACCAGCCCATGTTCCCCAGATAGGAGTGGTCCCTACTCAGACACAGGTGACAAGTCCTGCTTACCCAGAGCACTGTGCAGTGGGCAGCAATGCAGCCAAATGCTGCAGAGCAGTACTCAGGGCTCCTTGCAGGCTCCCAAATCAGTGTTGGAAAGTTTGGCTCGTCATCAGCCCCTGATGTGAGTTCCTTCCTTTGCCCAAGCAGACTGCTGATTAACTAGGAATTAAGCTGGCATGAGACAAGAGCTCATTGATGTCTCTATAATGCTTCAGCTGATAGACAAAAATAACTTTTGTTTTGTCTATTCTGCTTCATCGTCTACAACCAAATCTTACACTGGCAGACTGTCAGGCAAGGTCCTCCCAGCGCTGCCTCCCTGCACTGGTGCTCAGCTGGAGGAAAAAAGTACAGCTCAACCATGTTCCCTGCCCACAGTGACATACACTGCCATATGCAGACATATATGCATCCATATCTCCACACACACATCCACATCTAACACGTGTATGCCTGGGATGAGGCAGAGTCCCTGGAGAGCAACTGTGTAAGGCATCACAGGACCTGAAATCTCCAGCAGGGTCATGAGTAACCACAGGGTAAAAGGGGCCCTTCTCTCAGGTACCTTGCTCTGTCACTGTCCTTTGTGCATCTTGGCCACTCTTAAGATGACCATAACCAGTGGCACAACAATACTGCTACCCCCTTCCTAGTCATCTGTGATGTTCTCAGAGAGATGTTTTGAAGAGTAATAATTATTCCCTAAATCAAGATTGTTGAGTGTATAACCAACAAATATACAGAGAGACATGGTCAGGCTGGCATCTACAGATCATACAAGTAGAAAGATTATCACACCAAAAAAGGATAATTGAAAATAAATGAAAATACTCACCCACATCCTGGACTCATGGAAACCCTCAAAAAGAATCCAGAAAGAAACCCTCCCCCCATCGGGGTCAGCCCTTACATAGAGCTGCAGCCAGGTCCCACCCCTTCTAGTCTCAAGGCTGAATTGCCTTCACCTGTGCTCCCATGGCTGACTCAGTGCTTGCCTCAGGTGATCAATCAGAGATTCAGGTTGTGACTCAACAGTTCCCATATACTGAGCAAAGACCATCTTGAACTAAACCTTTGCCCTATAAGTGACACCAGAATATTAATTACTTAAATAGAATCATGGAATAATCGAAGTTGGACAAGACCTCTCGGATCACTCAGTCCACCCATCAATACATCCCCACTGCACCCACCCTGCCCTCTAACCACATTCCTCAGTGCCACATCTCCATGTTTCCTGAACACCTCCAGGGACAATGACTCCACCCCCTTCCCTGGGCAGTCCCAACACCTCTCCACTCTTCCTGTGAAGAAATCCTTTCTAATATCCAACCTGCACCTCTCCTGGTGCAACTTAAGGCCATCACCCTTCATTGTATCAATATAATAACAGCTCTGTTAAAACAGTGTGTTTCCCCTGCACTGTTTCACTTCTTTTTAGGTAAACTTGCACCTATGAGACCTGTTCACCTAAAAGAAAAAAAAGTGATAACAATAATAACCAAGTAATAACAATTGTTCTAAATAGTACAGCTGAACAAGAGGAAAATCAGTTGTTTGGGGTGTTTTGTTACTGATTGATCTGACTCTGAGCCACATGAACGAATGTGATGGCCCAGTTGTACAACTGCTAGAGAGGAAAATGAAGTTTGTACTCTAAAATGACTAGAAAGCTTGTTCTGTGCTTTTAAAGAAGAAAGCTGTTTTGACTCATAAAATATATAGCAAAGTACCGCTGTAGCCCCCAAACCTGGTAACAGACACAAATCAGCATGAGATCCCAGCAGATTAACAATAAACTTGACATCTTTTCCATCTGATTGCTGAGGTTTGAGCTAAGCTTCCCCTTGCAGTTATATTAGGCTAAAAATAGATGTTTTTAAATCCTTCAAGCTGGGAGCTGCGTGCCATCACCCGGCTCCAGGAGCTGAGACCAAGGGGAGCTGCTGTAGGGTGAGGCCCATGACAGCAGCAGCCAGCCAGGTGGGGGGCAGCCCCAGTGCCCCGTGCACAAACCCAGTGGTAGCTGTGTTCATGCTGGGCTCAGGCTGAGCCTGGGAACAAAGTTCTTACATGCTAACAGCGACCAAGGGAAATAACAAGATCCAATCTGTGTTCAGAGTGCGCTCCCCGGGCTAAAGGGCACTCCGTTCATTACTGCGTTACAATTCCTGTTGCTGCTGGGTGTTGATCATTTGTGCTTGGAAGTCTAATTCATTTGTAAGAGCATCTGGAGGTTGGGGAGTTTTGTGTGGGTGATTTCCAGTCCTCCTTACACCTCAAGGTACATATTTTATTGTGATTCCACCTGAGCACACCTCCTGTGTGTGTACCTGTCCTCGAGCCATCTCAGCACCCAGCAGAGCAAGCAGGGAGGATTTGGGCACCTCCAGCTGAGGCCAACAGGGAGCAGGCAGAGCTCAGCCGAATGGCACTGGCAGCATCGCTCTCAAGCCGCTGCTCCATGCGCATCCCACTCTGTACATGGAGAGATTTGAGGCCCGACCTTCCCCGCTGCTGGGCAGCTGGGGGATGTCAGCAAAGAGGGGTGGGAGCAGAGGGATGTGGCCTCCCCCCAGCCCTGGTCCAGGCAGTGTGGGCCAGGGGGTGGCACTGGGGGCTGCCGAGGCTTTGTCCCCCTCCCCGAAAAGGGAAGCTGAAATAAAAGGCGGAGGGAGCCTTGTGTGTGTTTTTATTATTATTATTTCTGATTAAAGAGGAATTCATTTCATCTTCGCCTCCTGCCAGGGGCTGAGGTGCCGCCATTGAGGTTAACGGTGCGGAAGAATACAAAAAAATTTCATTGAGGAGGATTATAAAAGTTACTAGCTGGAACATTAACAGAAGAGTAACTTGTAAAAAATGCAATATTACAATATTCACAAGGACGGTAGAGCGTGGTAAAGCTATAAAATTCAACATTAAAATCTTCTACAGCCTAGATAACCTAGTTAACAAACATGGCATCGGAACTACTTTCTTTCCCGGGGCCGGGGGCGGCGGATCCCCCCACGGGCCGAGGACGTGGCGAGGGACACGCGGCCCCCGCTCGGGCGCTGACGAACTTTTGGTCATTAGCAAAGTGTGGGCAGCGATTTGCCTCATCCGAAAGCGGGAGCGGGGAGAGCCGACTCGTTCCATTTGTCACCGGCACCGAGAGCCCGCATAAATAACAGCCGGTATTTATCGCCGCTCCGACCGAACTCCGCGAGGCAAAGCGCTGGGAGCGCTTTCAAAAATAAAAAATAAAACAAAATAAAAAGACGGAGGGGAATCAGACACCGTTATCACTTTTAGCACCGCTGCTAATAACAATATTCTCCTGCAAACACGTCAGCCTCAAAGAGAAACAGATGCCGCTCTTCCAAAGCGGGCGCGGATTGCGGGCCGCTGCGGAGCGCTGTGAGGCAGCAAAACTTCGTCCTCCTGCGGGAGGGCAGCGCTCCCCGCTCCCCGCTGCCGGCTCAGCGCCGCCGCATCCTGCCGGCTCCGAGCTCCGTCTCGGGGCTGTCGAGCATCGGGAAACGGAGTGTGTGAAAGGGCCGGGAGAGACGAGCGGGAGGGAATCGCTGTGAGCGGCTGCGGAGCGGCGCGAGGTTCCCCGGGGAGTTGGCAGACAGTTTGTGGAGATGTTACTCCGGAGTTTCAGACTATGATAAATATGATAATTTGTATAAAATTTGAATGGGTTCTTGTTTTCAGGGAGAATGCCTCCGATGATGAATGTTCGTGATTTTCAGATAGATGGCTGATAAAAAGTGTATTGAATTGTTGAAAGCGATTTTAATTTTAATTCTCTACCTGCAGATGTCTGATAATAATAATGTCTCCTAATAAAATAGGAAGGTGTCAGTTTAAGCAGCAGTATTTCGCTTCACTTCATCCTTCCCATCCCCAGACTGTGGCAACATTAACCTCTTCTTATAAAAAGGCACATAAAATTATTATAATTACAGAGTTATTAATTTTAAAAAGAGGGTTAGCAGGATTTTTTATTATTATTAATAGAGCTCGCACAGTACCCCCGCAAGTAAATCCCCGTGTGAAATGATGGATCCGATCGCTAATTCTATTATTAGATATTGCCTAGGAATTGCCTTTCGGGTTTTTAATTAGAGTAATTGAAACTAGATAGAGGCGGGGCTAATTATTTTTATTTTCCCCCTTTGTTATTATTTAAAAGTCATCGATAACGCTCCCCGCATTCACATCTCGGCTTCGGAAGGAGACCTACAACAAAGCAACAAAGGCAGCGCGGCCGGCACTCCGCAGCCGGCGGTCTGCGGGGACTGCCCGGGACTAATGAACACCCCCATCCCGGCTCCCAGGTCCGGGCTGCTCCCCGTCAAACAAAAAAGAAAGAGAGAGAGGGAGAGAGAAACAACAACTCCGGTAACACGAAGTCAATGACCTGGCAGTTACACTCTAATTAGCGCCTCCTGCAAGCAGCCCCCAGCCAGTCCCGCCGGCCGCTCCGCACACGCGGGAGCACAGGAGGGAGGGCGGAGGCGCGGGACCCCCGAGACCCCCGTGGGAAGCGGGCCCCGGCCCCACGGAGGAACCCACGCGGGACGCGACCCGGCCCTGCACGCCGCTCCCAGCCCCCTCAAGGCCGGGAGCAGGGCCGAGGGTTGAGCCGGGTCGCTGGGGCGGGGGAAACGAGCAGTAACCCACCCGGAGGTGTAAAGTAGTGCGGAGGGTGCGAAGGGATGGGCGGCGTTCTGAGCAGCATCACCTGGAATAGAGCTGCGGGGCCCGGGGCTGCCCGGGGCACAGCGGCAGCGTGCTCTGTTTGTGCAGGAGGGTGCGGGAGCGTTCTCCTCCACGTCTCCGCACAGGTGCATTTCTAAATGTGCCCGAGCTGTCTGAAAAAGAAATGGCTACGTGCCGTGACATATATATACATTAAACCCTCTTCGTTCTGATACAGAGATCTGCTTTTGTGTTGCACATTTTGTATATATATACTGCCACTTACTCCTGTGCCCCGGACTCACTTCGGTGTGTGCTGCAGCCCCGGACCCACGGCCGTGCGTGGAGCTCAGCGATCCTTTGGGCTGTGGGTGTGCGGGGGCCGGTGGGTGCTGCGGGCCGCAGGTTGGTGGCAGAGAACCAACGTGCGTTGGGAGCAAGTGGAGAGAGGCACCGCTTCGGACAGGCGTTTGTTTAGGGGAAAAGGAGTTGAAATGACTGCCACAAAGATTGCGAGGAAACGAGTCTCGCGGAGCAGGGAAGCAGGAGCAGCTCGGCGTGTGAGGTATCGCTGTGGAACTGCTTCTGCTTCAGACCCCGGGATTAATCAAAGAAATCGGTGCGGCTGATGAGGAGTTATTCAGCAGCTGAGCTCTGGAAAGCTGCATCCCTGCTTTCTTTATACATTTTATTATTTTCAATTGGGTTGAAAAATTAGGAGCGTTTAGAGAAAAGAAATACACATTTCTTCTTCCAGCGGGCTGGAAAACTCCGGTTTTGCCCTCCACACACGCACACACACACACTATCCTTCTCTTTCTATTTTTACTTCCTCCGAAGTTTGCGGTGGGGCCGAAGGGAAGGATGCTCTGGAGGCTGCTCCTCATCCCCCCAGCACCGGGCCTGGCGGTGCACACACACCCCCCGGGGCAGCCCCGTCGCTCCGCACCCCGCCGTTCCGAAGGGGCAGCCCCAGCTCCCGGAGTCTCGGTCCCCCCGGCGGGGCTCGGCCTCTTTGTCCGGTAGCGGAGGGCAGCGGGGGCCGGGCCGCAGTGGGGGCACTGCCAGCACAGCGTGCTACCCTACCCTGAACGCTGCCGCCGCTCGGCACAGGGCCGCGTTCCGCCCCGACGGGCCAGGAAGGGGGTGAGGGGCCGGCGGGGCGCGGTGCGGGGCTCGGGCCAATTTATCAGTTATTAAAGGGCCCTTCCCGGTCCCGCAGAGCTCAGGGGCATTTTCTCATCTCCACTCCAAATAGGGAAGGGGAGGGGGGGAAAAAAAAAATGTAGTCAGCTATCTTTAATCATTGACTCGAGGGCACATTTCACATCATCTCTCAAATCTGCATTTTTTATGAAGTGGCCAAAACGTGTGCTGGGTGTCTAATTTTCTCTCCCTTATAGGCGCTAAGAGAGGTAATGAGAAATCGGCTGGAAATTAACTTGCCTCGGCCCTTGCAGCCCTCTCCCCGCACACAGCCCGTGCCCCCGCACACCCTTCTATAGCAACGGGACCGCAGCGTTGGGGGAAGAGGAGGGAGGCGAGGGCTGCGAACTGGGGAATGAACCACAAACTTCGCCTTTCTCCTCCGCCCCTAGCGAGTGGCGGGGATCCCCGTCCAGGGACAATGGCCGCGTTCCCGGGGCGAGGAGAAGGGCGCACATGAGCCGCATCTCCGGGTGTGTAGATGCTTCATCTTCCCACTGAGGAACATCTCCCAAACCGAACCCGGCCCCCGGAGCGCAGGGAGCTCCGCGAGTCCCGGCCCGAGGGATGCGGGAGGCGGCGGCTGGGGGAGGACATTTATTTCCGAGGTTTTAACAGACGGAAACGCGTTATCGCCGTTGTCGTTATCGTTCCCCTTATTATTCTTATTATTAATTCCCGAGCTGCCGGAGTTTTCCACCGCGGTTATCCACCGATGCGGGGGAGGCGGCCCAGGACGGAAGGTGCCCCCCTGCCCGCCCGGGGCTGCCCCTTTGCCCCTCCCTCCCCATCCCCCGGGCCCTCCCGCAGTGCCCCTCGGGGGCCGGGAGCTGTTGCTGCTGCCCGCGTTGGGCACCGCACAAGGAAGGAGAGAGCAGTAACGCCTGCGGCTCGGAGCCGGCGATCCGCGGGGCTCTGGGAGCTCCGAAACGGGCCGCGGGGAAACCGCCTCGGCTGGCACCTGTGCTTCTGCCCCTCTGCTCTAATTCTGATGTCTGCTCACTGTTTGATGGCCCTGGAAAAACTTTTTCTTTTCTTTTCTTTTCTTTTCTTTTCTTTTCTTTTCTTTTCTTTTCTTTTCTTTTCTTTTCTTTTCTTTTCTTTTCTGTTCTGTTCTTTTCTTTTCTTTTTTTTCTTTTCTTTCCTTTCCTTTCTTTTCACCTTCTTTTCTCTTCTCTTTTCCTCTCTTCTCTTCTGGTCTCATTCTTTTTCTTTTTTCCCTTTCCTCTCCTTGCCCCTCTCTCCTCCTGTTCCCCCACTCCCTCCTCTCTGCCCACAAAAGCTACAGGACTTTTTTTCTCATGTTCTGTTTCCCTGTTCTTATGTTTTTCACTTTCACATTAAAATCTCACCACCACCCTATTTATCCATCCATCCATCCATCCATCCATCCATCCATCCATCCATCCATCCATCCTGTTTTCATCTGAAAATTAAACGTTCCCTTCTTTCATTCTGTCCTTTCTCTCTCTCTCTCTCTCTCTCTCTAATATCAGTAAAAATCAATGTGTCTCCCGTCCATCCATCCATCCCGATTCCTATCTCTCACTTAGCTCCATCCTTTTTATTTTCCCTTCTTCCACACACTATCACAGCACTCATTCTATGTCTGCAGCCCCTCGGATTACTGGTGATGGCCCACTTTTCTTTCTTTCACCTCTAGGTGGGTGACCCCCAACCTCTCCATCCCCCGGCCCATTTCTCCCCTGACCCACAGAGTTCCAGCTCAAAGCCCAGCCCAGGGGACAGCCGCCGGCTCTGGAAACTTGTCCTGAACTCTTTGGGGGCAGAAAGAAGAGAAGGGAAAGGTCTCCCGAGCTGTGCCTGGGCTCGGTGGGACGGGAGGGACGCGACGGGGCGTCCCGGCCGAGTGCGAGCGTTCGGGGCAGCGCTCCTCGATGGGAGCTTCACTCGAGAACATCGCAGAGCGAGATCCCCCTGGGTGCGACTGCAGCGGCCGCCCCGCGCAGCTCCGGCCGAGCCTCCCCGCACCGCACCGCACCGCAGTGCCCCCCCCTGGCGGCCCGCGGGCAGCCCGGGCCGGGCGGAAGGGCGCGGGGGCGGCGATACCGCTGCGTTTTTGTCGTTTGATTGTTCCGAGGGCCGGGGTTAATCATTGCGCCGTGCTGCCAAACATTGCCAGGCTGCCCCCCCCCCCCCCCGCCCCGGGGGCCGTGCCCCTCGCTCCCTACAACGGGGGCGGCCTCGGCCCACGCGTACGTCCCTCGTGGCCCTTCCCACGCATCGGGACCCCACGCCTCAACGCGGCACCAGGACCCAGCACCGCAGGGTTTTCAGCTCTATCACTACTGTAGCGCTGAAATCACTCTGGAACCGCGGGGGACCGGGACCAGAGGGAGCCCCAGGCCTGGTGCAGTTCCCCTCCCCAGCGGCACCCCCTCGTGTTCTCCGTGCCTCCCGGCCGGGGAAAATAAACGCCACGCAGAGGGGAAGGCCCCGAGCTCCTCAGGGTTCTCCCAAAGCAATCACCTGCAGGTGCACAACTTTCTGATCCCTCACCGCTACCTGTTGCGGTCACTGCTGTTCCATCTATGGGGAAGGAGCCTGACACCTCCTGCCCGCATCGCCTCGGGACTTTATCCCTTATTACACCGGTCCCGGCTATTGCCTGAAGAGGGGGACGTGGGGCCTGGGCCTGGAGCGGAGGCTCGGGGGGGGGGCTCGGGAGGGTGCCTGGGAGGCTCTGTGGGGATCCCGGGAGGGTTTTGCTGCCCGGTCGCAGGCGGGGCCGCTCCCGCTCTGCCTCCGCATTTCTCTGGGAACTTTCTATTCCAGAGTTAACTATTAACCGCAGGAAAGCAGGCAATTTTCTTCGGAATGCCAACTATTTCCTTCATCCAGCAGATAGATGGGGTGATTGATTAATATGGAAATTGATATTAAAATTCGAGTGGCGCACAGGAACGCTTTCCCCGCAGCCACAGCCGCCCGGGTACAGCCACACGCAGAGCGGCCGCCCGGGAGAGGAGCGCGGAGAGGCCACCGAAGGCTCTCCGTGGTTCTCCAAGAAGTGCTGTAATTGCGGTGTGCGGGAGATCGCGGCCACAGCCGCAGGGGCAGCCCCACTGGGAGAGGGATGGGGGCACAGTGCGAGGAGCGGGCAGGGTCCCCTCAGTGAAGGTAGAGATTGATGCTCAGGAACAGAGACAAGCGGGTCCCCCAGAGCCCCCGGGTCCCCCTCTCCTGGGGCTCCCCTCGGCCCCCACATACACTGCCCCCAGCCCCTTTCTCCCCCCTCCCTCTTTCTGCCTTTCCACGCCTTTTGTTTTTCTTTTCCCCCCTTCCTTCCCCGTATCCTGGAAGGGCACTTCCCGACCCCTGCGTTGCCCCCCCCCCCCCCATCCCTCAGTGCCCCCTGCCCCGGTGCCCCCCCGGCCGCCCGTCCCGCCGCCCGAGCCGCGCCGTATGAAGTTCTAACTGGTTGGTGTCAGGCAGCTCTCTCTAAGCAGCCTGGCGTGACGGATTAAACATCAACTAGTTAAATAAAAATTAATATCAACTGCCTCCTAACTTCTAATGTCATGTTGTTTATAACTAATGAACTGATTAGGGGATAAACACATCAGGAAGACATTTCTGCTTCCCTGCTCTTTCGAGAGAGATTTGCAGAATTCAAAGCAAATCTCCCAGAGTCCCTCCCGGGTTTTTCCCAGCCCGACCCGGAGCGGAGGGGGGGCTGGGGGCTGGGGGTTGATCCGCGGGGCCGCTCGGGGCAGCTCGGGCCCGGCCGCCCCTATTTAAGCCCCTCGGCCGCACACAGCGCACGGCAGCGGTGCTGGGAACGGGGCCGACCCGGGCAGCCCTGTCTGTGCCGCCGCCGCCGCTGTTCCCTTTCCGCGGCGGGCTGGAAAAAAAAAATGCTCATTGCTCCTCTATTGACTTCTGGAGCCCCATTTTCATATTTAAAATGAAACTTTTCTTCCTTTGCTCGAAGCGACAATCGATGCTCGTTAAGTGTTATGGAGGAAAGCGCTCCCCGCACCACCTTTATTTCCACAGCGATCCCGTGTCCGTGGCACGCTCCTCGCCTGGCCGCGTTGTTAACATTTGCCCAAACACTTCAGAAAAAGAAACAGAGGCGCTCGGTGCCCCCGCCCGCCTCATCCCGGGGAGGCCCCGCGCCTTTAAGTACTGTTTGCCCAGCACCGCCGGCTCTGACAAGACAATAATAACAGGGGAAGCTTTTTAAAACCAATTTAGCAAATGCAGAAATGTAATTTTAATGAAGAATCGATAGCAGAATGGTTCATTTTTCCTGGGACTCCTTGTTGGAGCTGAGAGAGACTTTCAATCAATGGGGAGATGGAAGAGGGAGGGGGAGAAAGAAAGAAAGAAAAATATTCGCTCGGTGATGTCTTTAGCACGGGGAATTTTTCTTATTTTCCGTGTGGCTTTGTTTTATTTGTTATTTATTCTCGGCAAAGAAGCCGGCACCGAAACGCGGCGGTGGGAGCTCAGCAGACGGGCGGGCGGATCCGGCAGCACAAAGCACCCCCGGGCAGCCGAGGGCCGCCCCCACCGCACCCCGAGTTGAGGGCTGCCCGGCCCCGGGGGGGGCTGCCCGCTCCTGGGGGCCGCACTGTCCTGCCCCACCCTGTCCGGCCACGAGCCCAACTCCGAGGAAGTTGCTCCCCGTCCCCTCGGCTCCCGTCCCCGCTGCCCCTCTCCAGGCACATGTGTAAGGTAATAAGACAACAAATGAATGCGCTGTGGCAACAAGGCCCCCCCGCAGGCAGCCGGCCCGGGGGAGGGGGCAGGGACCGGGGAGCAGATCCCCGCAAAGCCCCGCACGGCCCCGTGCCCCCGCCGCCGCACCGGGGCAGGTGAGTCCCTCTCCACTTTTCTAAGCAGCAGTGCTGCCTTTGCTTTGATTGTTATTTATTTTCCCCTCCTTTTAGCCTGTCCCGGCTCAGTAGAGCGGCGTTTCTTTCTCTGTGGCTGGCTACTTTTTTGTGTGTGTGTGGTGGTGGTGCCGTGGTGTGTGTGTGTGTGTGCGTTGTTATCTAAACCGTTTAGTTTTGGGTGGTTGCGCCTAGATCTCGAAAGTCAGCGGGGGAAAGCAAGACACCCGAGCGGGGAGGAGAGAAGCGAAGAAAAGGCCGCGGCGGATCCGCGCTCCGCAGCCGTCCCGGGGAGCCGGGCCATTAGGCAGAGAGAGGAGCATGGCTCAGAGCTCGGGGAGAGCAGGTAAGGGGCGGGGGGCGCTGCATATTCAGCAGGGAGGGGTGAGGCCGGCCCCCCGACTCCCTCCTTTGGCAGGAGGCCGCCTGCCCCCGCTCTCTCTCTCTCTCACCCCCCCTTTCCACTCTCCATCCCTCCGCCCGCTGCCCCCTTTCCTACAGGGCCCCCGCTCTCTCCCCAGCGCTGCTGGCTCCCTGCCCCAGCCCGGAGTTCTCTCCCGTCTGCAAAAAGTTGAGGGCGTCTCCCGAGCTCCCCGCACCCCGCAGCGCTCAGGCCCCCCCCGGATCCCCGTTTGCCGTGCTGCTGCCGGCACCGCACCGGGCTCCGAGCAGCCGGCGCCGGCGGTAGCGGGCGGAGGATGGGAGCCGGGCCGACGTGGGGGCCGCGCCGCCCCCCGAAACCGACAGACGGGTCCCGGGGTCCCCTCCCTCCCTGTCTTCAATTTTACGATACGCAGACAAAGCTCCGAACGAGCGCTGTCGGAGAGGAAGGATTTTCCTTCCGTCGCGGTAAAAACACAACGAGGCGGTGCGGTTCTTTGAAATTACGTCGGTAAACGGGGCTCGGAATTTAGGGATTCGGGAGGGGGAAAAGGAGCGAAGCGCAAATGGAGGCTGCGAACGCGAAGCTGCCGGTGCCGGCCCCGGGGGCGGAGGGGTTTGGCAGGAGGAGAGAGCGGCTCTCACAGCCCCGTCCGTGCCGTACGGCCCCCATAGAAACCGGGCTGCGCTCCTCGAGAAATGTTCCTCGCCATCGCATCGTGGGGGTGGATATGTGCATGTACACACATCCACGAGTGAGGGTTTGTATTTTCCTGATCGAATCAATTAAACATAGCGCATCTGATTTGTATTATATGCGGATCTTACGCGACGTTACTAAAACGTAAAGGAAAAAAAAAAAAAAATGGAAAGGCAACGAAAAAGGCCTCCTGAAAGGACAGGCCGGAGCGGATTTCTTTGGCTGTTCTGCACCGAATGTCTTCTGAGCCGAGACCGAAAAAAAAACACCCAAAAAGCCTTCGGAAAGTTTGCTACCCCTCCGCTCCTTTTCCCTTCTGTGTTTTTAAAGGATCTGCCGAAGTCCCTTTGCATCTGAGGTTTAAATAGGGAGATCAATAGAAAACAGTTGTAATGATCTAATTAATTATGGCAAAATTAAAAGCGAGTAGAAAATCAATCTCTGATGGTGTTGAAGATGGAATTAAATTGATAGTCCATCTGTTCACCTCCTAGACCGTATAAATATGCAACCCAAGGACGGAGCTAATGGGATCAAGCTGCCGGGGAGACTCTCTCCACCTCTCTCCCTTCTTGTTACCCCTTTCCCTCTCGGAGCTCAGCTCCGCACACGGCCGCGCCGCTCCCGCACCGGGGCCCGCCGAGCACCGGCCCGAAACGCCGCGGGGCGGGCGGGGGAAAAGCGGAGCGGCGGCGCTCAGTGACAGCGCGTTCCCCGCCGTGCTGTTTTTAAATCGAACGGACAGGCTTTAATATGACGATGATGACTACGGAGCGGCGTGCGAACGCCCGCTGCCGCTCAGCGTCCCTCTCCCAGCCGTCCGTTCCCCGCTATCTGCGTTTGCAGGGCAGGGCCGGCAGGCTGCGGGGCTTCCCTCCGTCCCGGCCCCTTTTCCGCGGTGGAGATCGGGGCCGGAGGGCAGCTCCCGGCCCGTGGCTGCCCGCTGCCCACCGCACCCACGGCCGCGGCGCCGCGGGGGGGGCCGGGGCAACCCGAGCCGCAGCCCCGTGGCCGGGGGGGGGGTGGGGGTCGGGCCCCGCCGGCTTCGCCTTCCGCTCATGCTGCCGCAGCCGGGCGGAGAGAGCCCGGGGGGGCACCCGCGGCCCCGATCGGATTTATTAATTGATGTATTGAAAAGCGGGATTGATTGACATCCCCTAATGGAAATTACAGCCCCGCCATCCCGCTCAACGCTGCCCTCCCGGCCGTCCCTTCATAAAGGAACCCTTGAGGCGAAAGGTAGATTTTCATTTAAAGTGCACCGTCCTCAATTTCACAGATTAGATACATTTTAAACACAGACACACATATTGCAAATTAGAAGCTAATTTAATTATAAATCAAAACTGGGCATAAATCCGCACACACCACAAAGGACCCATTTAGCAGAACTCAACCACCTCCCCTAACCCTGGGAAAGCACCCCGCAGAAATAACGCCGTGCCCAGCGCGGGGCAGAGAGCGGGCACGGGCCGGGGGGATCCACGGGGGTCGTTTCCCCACGGCGGGGAGGGGGAGAGCCCCGCGTGGCACAAATGAGATCATCACACGGGGACCGTTTCTCTATGAGAAAGGGATTCTCCGATAAACAAAAGTTTGCATAGATGTAGAAGGTTGTAATTCGGAACTTACAGGCTGGGAGGGAGTCGGAAGCAGCAGATTTTGAAGTCCGGCAGCTCGGGATGGACAAACGCGCTCACGCACACGCACACGCACACACACGCACCCGGAGCCGGGCTGGGGCTGCTCGCTGACGCCGGGCTCGCGGCCCCGGGGGGAGGCACGAGCTGAGCGGGCATTGCGGCGCTGCGCGGCTCGGAACGGTTCCGCCCGGAGCGGCTCGGATCCTCCCGTGCCGCCCCGCTCCGCTGCCGGGCGTGCGCCGGCGGACCCGTCCCTCTGTGCCCAGCCGGGATCCGGGGGATGCTCGCAGAGCTCCTTCCCCGCCCCCTCCGCCTCCAGCCCTTCTTTTGGAGCCGATTTCTCCCTCTCTCCTCTCCCCTCAGTCTCTCACCATGCAGACCCCCCATCCTGCAGCCCCTCGGTCTCCCCGCACTCCTCTCGCCGCTTCTCGCACTCAGACGCGCTGAGCTCCAGGGCCATTAACACCGCGGTGCGGGAGCAATGACTCTCGCTGCCACTCTGTAATTAGGCGCCGAACTTGTGCCGCTGCTGCTCCCGGGAACGGGAAGGAGCCGGGGATAGGCGGGCAGAAGTCCCAAGCCCGGCTCCGGCCCGGTTCCGACTCCCTCGGGGTGGGGAAGTGAAAAAAGTTTCCCTACGAACTTCCCCGGCCTCTCTGCGGTTCCGCAGACGGCGCCGCCGGCGGAGCGCTCCCGCAGTGCCCCGCGGCCCGCACCTGAGGCTCCCACCCTGCGCGAGGTGGGGGGGGAGAGGAGACGACTGCTGGGTCGTGTGTGGCACAGATCGTGATGGGAGAGGAGAGGGGAGAGGGAAGGAGAGAAGAGAGGAGAGAAAGAGAGAGTGAAGATAGAAAGGGAAGATGGAAAAAGGGAAATAGGAAAGGAAATAAGGAGGGAGAAAAGGAAGGAAGAAGGAAGGAGAGAGGAAGAGGAGAGAGAGGAAGTAAGAGAGGAAAGGAGAAAGAGAAAGAAAGAGAAAGAGAAAAGGAGAGAGAAATAAAGAGAGGGGGAGGGAGGGAGGAAGGGAGGGAAAGAGGGAGGGAAGAAAAGGAAGGAAGGAAGGAAGGAAGGAAGGAAGGAAGGAAGGAAGGAAGGAAGGAAGGAAGGAAGGAAGGAAGGAAGGAAGGAAGGAAGGAAGGAAGGAAGGAAGGAAGGAAGGAAGGAAGGAAGGAAGGAAGGAAGGAAGGAAGGAAGGAAGGAAGGAAGGAAGGAAGGAAGGAAGGAAGGAAGGAAGAAGGAAGGAAGGGAGAAGGAAGGAAGAGAAAAGGAAGGAAGAGAAAAGGAAGGAAGAGAAAAGGAAAGAAGAGAAAAGGAAGGAAGGGAGAGAAAAGGAAAGAGAGAGAGAGAGAGAGAGAGAGAGAAAGAAAAAGAAAGAAAGAAAGAAAGAAAGAAAGAAAGAAAGAAAGAAAGAAAGAAAGAAAGAAAGAAAGAAAGAAAGAAAGAAAGAAAGAAAGAAAGAAAGAAAGAAGAAAGGAGGGAAGGAAGGAACTGTAGAGAACTATTTCCCTCCCAAAGCAATTGGAGCTGTGCTCCCACGCCTCGAACCGCCCGCGCCCCGCAGCTCTTTGTGCGATCACTTTTGGAGCCGCGGATCCCGCTCTCCGGCCCGTCTGACTGCCAGAATGACCCTTTCCGGGGCACTGCAATGGGAGAGCAATGGGTTTTTCGCTGATCCGCAGCAGTTTTCGCTCCCTCCCCGTTTTTATGGGTGTATTATAGTTAGGGGTTATATAAATGTTTTTGCGTGTGATAACTGTAAATCCTAACATTTGCAAATGGCCCGGAGGCAAACTAACCTTGGACGGGCAGAGAGAGGGAGGGAGGGAGGGTCTCCCATTACTGCTGATTAAAAGGAGGCTTTAATAAGCGTCTAATTCACTCATCGGGAGTTTTATGGAGAAATTAGAGGCGGACACAAAAAAGACATCTCGGTGGGGGGGAGGCGATGCAGAGGGGGCTCACGCACCCAGGGCAGAGGGAAGAGGCAGCTGGGCCTCGGCACTTGAACGCTCCCGGCCCGGGCTCCCGGGGGCGTCCCGGCCCGGCGGCGTGCGAGGCTCGGGAACGGGGCGCAGACAAAAGGAGGGGGCGAGGAGGAGGGCGAGCGGCGAGGCCGCAACCCCGCCGCCATCCCCAGGCTGCTCGGGCCCGGCGGGGATGAGAAGGGCAGAGCCGGGGCAGAGCGGTTGAAGGAGCCCACCACGGCCCCATCTGCCTGTGGCCCGAGTTGGGGGGCTCTCCCGGCTCCGGCCGGCCCGTTGCGCCGAGAGGCGGCTTTGTTTCATTAGCGTCTCTTCACGTCGTCGGCTTTTCCCCCTCTTTCTTTCTTTTTCTTCTTTTTTTCTTTTTTATTTTTTTCCTTTTCCCTTTTTTCTTTTCTTTTTTTTTTTCCTCCCCCCTTCAATGAGGCTGTAAAAGGTCTCCAGCTTGTCTCGTTTTTGTGGCGAACGCTCTCTTGTAAAGAGGAGAGGTTAAAGTGTCGGTGACTGAATAAAGAGCAGCACACGTGGGCTATTACCATTCAGGGCAAACAAATGCAGAGAAGGGGAAAGCCAGCAGCAGGCTCGGCGGGGGGAGGCCCCCCCGGCGCACGCCCGCACTCGGCCCGCAGCCCCGGCCCCGCCGCGGCCCCGCGTCCCCCAGACATGGAACCCACCCATGGCTCACAAAGGAGCAAGAGAAAGCGAGAGGGGGAGACACGAGGGGGTCTGAGATGGGAAAAAAAAGAAAGTAGCTTTAGGGGAAATGTGCTGTGGAGTGTGAAATTGCAGCCCGTGGTGCTCCATATTGTACCAGAAGCTCTCCAAAAACTCATCCTCCAACGTGACCAGAGGTGCTCGGAGGGAGAGGGGCTCGGAAACGCGGGGGGAGGGGGAGGAAGGGGCTTTCATTCTTTTTGCTCTCCCTTCCCTATTAATCGTTCATTTAAAGCCTAACTCGCCGTTTGTGTGTTAACCCGGGCCGCCCAGAGCAGCCCCGGTTCTCCCGCAGAGCCGACCCCCCCCCCGGGCCGCGGTGCGTTCCGAACCGCAGAGCCGCCCGAGGAGCGGCCCAATGCAGACCCCGGCGCTGACCCCCGCCCCACGGCCCCGCACCCCTGCCTTTTATTTGGTCCGTCTGAGGCCGGGTTCTACCCCTGGTTTTCTCACGCGATGCGAAATCGGTTGTCACGGGTCAGAAAAACATCCGCGGACGCTCAGGGCGGGTTTATCCCGTAAATCCGCGTGTAAAGTGTTGGGGAGCGCTAAGGCAGAGCTGAACAGCCAATATTCAGGCTGACATCGCCCGGCGAGGGGACGAGGAGAGGAGATCCGCGAGCCGAGGGCCGGCAGCTCCCCAGGTCACGGCTCGGAGCGCTGCTCCCGGCTGCGGATGCCCGCACCGAGCCCCTTTGTTTCCAGCGGCCGCCTTCGGGCCGGACCGGGTGGACCGAGCCGTGGGGAGTCAAAGTGCTGCGGGGGGAGCCAGGGCCAGGGAGAACTGGGCCAACAGAGAATGCTCTGGCTTCGTCAGTTGGAGAGAGCCGGGTAATGATGCCGATCGAAAGATGCCTATCGCCGCAACTGCCCCCCAAAGTTTGTTTTTCTTGAAATTTCCGCAGAGAGGCAGGCGGCTCTTCTGAAGTGTAAATGTTTGTAGGTGGGGGGGAAGGGCAGGGATGGGGGGGATCCTCAGAGCTTCTGAGAGAGTAACAGAAAGAAAGAGATGGAAAGAGTCGGGGAAAGGAAACACAAGAACCAAAAAACAGAGAGATGGATGGGAAGAAAAAGAAAGGAAGGGAAGGGAAGGGAAGGGAAGGGAAGGGAAGGGAAGGGAAGGGAAGGGAAGGGAAGGGAAGGGAAGGGAAGGGAAGGGAAGGGAAGGGAAGGGAAGGGAAGGGAAGGGAAGGGAAGGGAAGGGAAGGGAAGGGAAGAGAAAGAAGGAAAGGAAAGGAAAAGGAAAGGAAAAGGAAAGGAAAAGGAAAGGAAAAGGAAAGGAAAGGAAAGGAAAGGAAAGGAAAGGAAAGGAAAGGAAAGGAAAGGAAAGGAAAGGAAAGGAAAGGAAAGATACAAGAAGAAGAAAAAGAAAGAAGAAAAGATGTGCCTGCTTCCTATCCTCCCCCTCAGCACACACCACGTCACCTGCCCCCCCTTCCCACCATCACCTTCCAGCACTGTTGCTTTGGCAGTCCTGTATCCCACTAGCCCCAATTGTGACCACTGGGGCCCTGATCCCCAGACTGCCCACTTGTGTTCCTGTCACACTTTGTGTGACCCTTCCCTTCCCTTCCCTTCCCTTCCCTTCCCTTCCCTTCCCTTCCCTTCCCTTCCCTTCCCTTCCCTTCCCTTCCCTTCCCTTCCCTTCCCTTCCCTTCCCTTCCATTTTCTCTTCTTTGATTTTCTTTCTCTTCTTTTCATCTCTTTTCCTTTCTTCCTTTTTTCTTTTCCCTTTTTTCTCTCTTCGTTTTCCTTCTTCTCTTTTGTCTCTCCTCTCCTCTCCTCTCCTCTCCTCTCCTCTCCTCTCCTCTCCTCTCCTCTCCTCTCCTCTCCTCTCCTCTCCTCTCCTCTCCTCTCCTCTCCTCTCCTCTCCTCTCCTCTCCTCTCCTCTCCTCTCCTCTCCTCTCCTCTCCCTTTTTTCTTTTCCCTGTTATCTTCTTGCCTGCTGTCTCTCTGTCTCCCACCCTCTGCTTCCCACACACCCACCCAGACTCACTGGGCCCATTCTCCCTGCCCTGCCACAGGCCTCATGGCTCCAACTGCTCTCTGCTGAGACTCCTTCCTCCTCACTGAGATAGGGAAGCAGAGATAGAAGTGTAAAGGCCACGGCAAAACACATTATCGGGAATAAATCTCAGCTCCGCCAGCCTCCCACAACACCAGGCCGTGCCCCGAGCGAGTGATCAACAGTTGGGCCGCTTCCCACCCGCACCCCGCCGGCAGTCTCCGGTGCGGGACGGGGCTCTCCGCCCGCCGGCAGGTGCGGTCCCGGGGCCGCCCCGAACTTTCCCCGCTCTGCCGAGCGACCTCCGGGCGCCATCTGCAGGAGGCGGCGGGGAGCGGCGGGCTCTGCCCCGCACCTGCGCCCGGCCCCGCCGCGGCCCGGCCCTGCCCTCCGCCCCCCGAGCCGGGCGGCCCGTAGCGGGTCGGGGGCAGCGACGGCGGAGGGGCGGAGTGGACGGAGCGGTCGCGGGGTGCTCCGAGCGGGGCGGCCCTTCCGGAGCGGAGCTCCCGGCTGCCGCTCCCGAGCCCCGCGTCCGAACCGGCTCTCGGAGCTCCGGCACGGCCCCGGAGCGCAGATATATGCCCGAGGGCTGCAGGAGACCGCTCTGAGGCTCAGCCCTTCGCGGCGAGAAGAGCGCTGCCTCACTTTGCATTGAGCCCCCACGGCGCCCAAAAAGGGGTTGCCGGGTTTTGTTGGCGGCGGTTTGTTGTTGTTGTTGTTTTTCTTTTCCAAATCATCCTTTTTGCACACGAGGGAAAGAGAGACGGGAGTGGAGAGACAGAAAGAGAAAACATCAGCTGAAGTGCCAACATGATTTATGAGACGGTGGAAAATATTTCATGAAGATCTCTCCGAGATTCTTTACTTAAAGCGGGCAGAAAACAAAGGGACCGTTCGGCGGCAGATAGCGGAGGGGTGGGGAAGGAGGAAAAGAGACGGAGAAGTGTATTTCAACGGGTGAGCAGCCCGCAGGCTGCAAAACGAATTCAGCTCCCAGCAGTTTCTGCCTCGTCTTCCCACCTCTGGTCCTCAGCCTCACAGGCGCTCCTGCCCCTCTCTCTATTCCTTGCTAGGTCGCAGCCACGTCTATTTTAGTTGCATATCGGCTCGTGAAATGAGTTTTAAATCCCACCTTAGCTCAACATTAATAATAACAACAACAAAGTGGAAAAAAAAAAAAAAAAAAAAAAAAGATAAATAAAAAAAGGTGCCGAAACTGGGAAGTGCGAATCCTTGGTTGTTTTTTTTTTTTCTTTCTTTTCTTCTTCTTCTTTCCCCCCCCCCCCCCCCCCCCCCTCAAATGGTGCAAGTGGAAACTTTACAATAACTGAAATGAGCTCGACCTATTGGTGCAAAGAGATAGCAGGTCTTGCCTCCCATCCTTCACTGTTTTTCTTCCTCCTTTAATTTCAGTTTCCTTCCTTCCTTCCTTCCTTCCTTCCTTCCTTCCTTCCTTCCTTCCTTCCTTCCTTCCTTCCTTCCTTCCTTCCTTCCTTCCTTCCTTCCTTCCTTCCTTCCTTCCTTCCTTCCTTCCTTCCTTCCTTCCTTCCTTCCTTCCTTCCTTCCTTCCTTCCTTCCCTCTTTCCTTTCTTCCTTCCTTCCCTCTTTCCTCTTTTCCTTCTTTCCTTCCTTTCCTTTCTTTCCTGTTTTCCCTTCTCCTTTTCTAGTCCTCTCCTTCTCTCTTTCTCCTTTCCTCTTTCCTTCTTTATCCCCTTCTTCCTCCCTTTCTCTTCCTCTCTGTTATCCTTTCCCTCCGTTCCCACTGGCCCCGACTCTTACTGACCCCCCTTTCCCGCTCCAACCCGACCGAAGTCTCCAGCAGCATCGAGGAGCCCGAAGCACCGAGCGGGGCCGTGCGAGCAGCAGCAGCCCCGGCGCGTATCGCGGCGATCCCGGCTCAGGCCGAGCTCTGCGAGGCGGCGGGGCCGGGCCGCCCTCCCTGCGCCCTCCGGGGCCCCGCGGCGACCGGGCCGCCCCCGCACCGCGTCCCGGCGGCGGCTGCGGCCCCCCCGCTCTGAGCGGCGGCCCGGCCCTCCTCGCCGCGCTCGGCTCGGCGCGCTGGCGAATCAGAGAGTGTCGGAATCTATTGCCTTTGTCTGACAAGTCATCCATCTCCGGGGAGGCGGGCGGGGGGCTGAGGGCGCTGCGGCTTTTAGAGAGACACACACCGGGAGAGGAGGCTCCAGTCTCCGGCCCCGGCTCCTCGCAAGCACTTCCCACTCGGGCGCAAGTCCGCCGGGCGCCGGAGCTTCCGCCCGGCCGAGAGGAGGGGCGCGCCCGGCCGCCGCTTTCCCGGGGATTGCTACTCCAGCGCCAACTTACGAACTGCCCCGGAGCCGAGCAGCAGCTGCAGGAGCCGCGCCGCCCGCCCCCTCCCCGCCGCCGGGCCCCGGGCCCCAGCCATGCCCGCCGCCTGCCCCCCGGCGCCGCCAGCCCCGAGCCCCCGCCGCCCCCGCTGAGCGCCCAACCCGGGAAGCGCCGGCCCCGCTCCCCGGCCCGGCCGGCGCCGCTCCCTCGCTCCTCTCCCTCTGTCTGCTTTTCGCTTTGCTTTTATTTTTGTTTGCTTTCGTTTGCTTTGGTTTGATTTGTTATTTCGGGGTTTTTTTTTTGTTTGTTTGTTTTTTTTGTTTTGTTTTGTTTTGTTTGCTTATTTTTTTCTCCCCTAAGTCTTGAAGTTGAGTTTTAGAGGCGACACGGCGGCTTCAGCCGATTTCTTCCCCTTCCTTTGCCTCCCCATGGATATGCACTGCAAGGCAGACCCCTTCTCAGCAATGCACCGTGAGTACTGGAGCCCGGCTCCTTCCGCTGCGCTGTCTCCCGTCCCTCCGTCCCTCCCCTCTAGCCCCTGCCCAGCTCCCCCTGCCCGTGTCCGGGCAGCACCGTCCGCTCCGCCCCGCGCTCCCGGGACCCGGCGCCCCGAGAAGCCCCGCTCCGCTCCCGGCCGCTCTCGGAGGATGCGGCGTTATCCCTCGCTCCTTTTGTTTTTGTCCCTTTCCATCGCCGTGCCCGGAGCAGGGGCAGCCCGCGACCTTTCGTGGATAAGAAATCAGATTATTTTATTTTTCCTCGGGATTTGGTGGGGTTTGGCTTCGATTTCGGCTGTCAGTGGCAGATAGGGAAATAGATGTCAGTTCCACGCTCACAACAGTTCGGTCGTGGCGGCTCCGGGCCCCGGTTCGTGGGGTTCGTTTAAAAGCTGAGATGAGGGAAAACGGGGAGAGGTGATGCTGGGAACCGGGCGGCCTCGGGGCTGCACAGAGCCCCGCTCCTACCCGCTCACGTACCGCGTCTGCGATGGGCGATTAGAACGCATTGCTAGCGCCCGGGAAAGGGATGCGCGGTGTGTTTTCACTTTAGAGAGGCATTCTTTCTCTAAACGGAGGCGAAGGGAAGCGAAGAGACCCTCTGCCAGGGCTCATAGAGAGAGATGTTTGGGGGGTTTATATTTCACCGCACGGAGAGAAAATAATTCCGAGCTTTAAATTAAGGAACAAATAGGAATACGAAGCCGAGATTGAGAGCATCCCGAGCCAAGAGATGAATAATTGAGAGCGATCTGTAACTTCTGACACCGAAACTTTTGAGGACACGCCCTGCCCGCTGCACAAAAACAAACCGAAAAGACACAAATTAGAAATGCTCCGAGTTTACCAAATCCCATTTTGCCGTGAGAAGGCGCAGAGACCCGGTCACGGCCCGCTCCTAAAACGCTTGGCAGGACAGCTGTAGGCAGCCGCCCTCCCGCTTTCCAATTAATGATTTCCAGCGCACATCGCCTCGAATGCGGCATTTAATGCCGAGGAGCGCACCGAGCGGCCCGCGGTTACACGCTGCTTCAGCCCGTACGGCGCTGCTTCGCTCCGCAGCGGCCGCAGCAATTCCGCCTTCGGTGCGGGGCGCTCGGAGCGGCCGGGAGCCGGCAGCCACGGCACAGCCGTTCGTTGCTGGGAACTCAGCGGCATTCGGCAACGATTTGGGCTTCCGATTAAATTCGTAATAACCATAATAACAATAATAACTCTACATTCCATTCGTTCCCTGCGCCGTATTTCCAGACGTATGGGAGTACGGATCGGTAAAGCTGCCGAACCCTCCGGGCTGAGGGCATCCCGGCATCCCGGCCCGAGCCCCGCACAGAGCGCTGAGAGCGAACGCCGCTCCTGCGAGACACGGCCGCGGTGCAAGAATTTGAATTATTAATTTTTAATTTTTAATTTTATTTTTTTTTTGCATCCGTTGCCCTTTAATACTTTGTAATGTGAGTTCTAAAAGGCCCTTTGAATTATTTATCGCGGAGTTGCCGAAGAAATTGCTGTCCTGTAACTTTAGAGGCAACATGTGCGGAAGGGCTCAGAACAAACGAAGGAACGCGGCGCACGGCCGCGGCTATCGGTGGGGGCACGAAAATCCTCCCCCTCCTCCTTCCCCGCCCTCCCCCCCGCACCCCGCGTCGAATTTACGAAGAGCCACACGAGAACGCAGCGAACGGCTGAGCCCGTGGGGCAGGGGCGGCGGGGGAGGGGGGGGTGGGGGTGGGCGAGGTGCTCCTGAAGGGGGGAGACGGAAAAAACTCTATTTGTGCGAGAGGGCTCGGATCGATCGCAGGGCAATGAGAGTTTCCACTAAGTTCAGAGCCAATAAGTCAGTGTCAGAAGCGGGGGAGAGGGGAAAAAAAAAAAAAAAAAAAAAAGAAAAGAAAAAAAAAAACCTCAGTGAAAATACAAACAGATCATTTTTCAGCAAAGTGTAGAACGAACAAAGATCTCGTGGCCGGGGATGTGCACAAGGTTAGGGCCGGGAGGGAGGACGCCGCAGCACAGCTCTATCAGCGGGGTGCGGGTGCAGCCGGGCGGCTGTTGCAGGTGCACGCTCGGAAAGCAGCCCGTTATTGCTCGATGAAGGGGAAGACGAGCCGAGAAATCGGCGATGTGGTCCCGGGTGAGGGAGAGAGGGGTTTTGTCCAGAAAGGGAGGAATAGGGAAACACGGAGCGGTTTGAATTATCCTCGAATTAATTTCCACTGATGTAGATTCGTGCGGTGAAAAGAAAACAAAAAACAAACCCATGTATTAAAACAGAAAGAAAGGGGGAAATTAAAAAAGAAGCAAAAGCAAAACAACAACAACAACAACAAAAGGATTCGTGAGAGTATGACAGATATATATATATATATCTCCTGGATGATTTTTCTTTTAAAGATCGAAAGCCGAGGGGAGAGGGGTCCGTACGCAGGCGAGCCCCGTCCGCGGGACACACGGCCATCCCTGCTCTCGCCCTCCCTTGTCCATCCGTCCCTTCCTCCTTCTCCTTTTCTGCCCGAATCCCTTCAACGCGCATCCGAAAATAACCAGAGACAGCGCACTGTGCGGGGACACGCTGCGGGCTGGGGGAGGGCGGGGTCGCCGGTAACTGTAATTGACAATGCGATAGAAAATCGTGGAAAGCAAATTAAATAGGAGAAGGAAAGCGCCGGAGTAGAAAGTGGGGGGGACTGCAGCAGGGGCTGCCCGGGGCCACCGAGAGGCTCCGGAGTTTGGGAGCGGAGCCGTTCCCAGCACCCGGGGCCGGCACTCACTCACCCCGTCCTCGCCCGGGGACAACGGCCCCGGGGAACCGCTCTGCGATCCGGGCTGGGGAAGGGACGCGGCGTGCGGGGCTGTGCGGGAGGCTCGGGAAATGCACGGGGCCCCGAGCAATGTGCCACCCCACGACTCGCGTCCAGCTCTGCTCCTTTCTTCCTTCCTTCTTTCTTTCTTCCTTTTCTCTGTTTCTTTCTCTTTCTCTCTTTCTCGCTTTCTTTCTTTCTTCTCTTCCTCTTTCTGCATTTCGCTGTCTTTCTGTCTCTCTTTTTGTCCCTCTGTCTTTCCACCTTTCTCAATTTTTTATTTCCTTCTTTCTCTGTCCTCCTTTCTTCTCTTCCCTTCCCTCATTTCTTCCCATCTCTCTTTCTCCCTTTTTCCCCCTCTTCCCCACCCCATCTCCCCCAGTCCCTCACCCTCACGCACCCGCAGCGAGCGGAGATTTTTGAATCGCGCGTGGCAAAGAGCCCCCGACTAACGGTGTCTTTCTGGGGTCCGTGGGTTGTTGTGTTTTTTTATTTCTCTTTCCCCAGCAGGGCACGGGGGTGTGAATCAGCTCGGGGGGGTGTTTGTGAACGGCAGGCCCCTACCTGACGTGGTGAGACAAAGGATAGTGGAGCTGGCTCACCAGGGGGTGCGACCCTGTGACATTTCCAGGCAGCTGCGGGTCAGCCACGGCTGTGTCAGCAAGATCCTGGGCAGGTAAGGACCGCGCCAGCTCCCTCTCCCGCCCCCGAGCCGCGGCTGCCCGCCGCCTCCAGCCGCTCCCCGCAGCCCCGGCACGCGGAGCCCCGCCGCAAAGGGAAGATGAGCCGGGCCGGGGGCTGCGGGAAGGAATGGCTGCGGAGGGGGAGGCGGGAGGGAGAAGGGACGGGGGAAAGGGGGGCAAAGGGGGAGGGAAGAGAGAAAGAAAAAAAAAAAAAAAAGGAAAAAAAAAGAGAAAAACGATAGATGAGCGACAAAGAAAAAAAAAAAAAAGCAAAACCAAAACAACAAACAAACCCAAACCCGTCAACAAAAACCCCAACTCACACCGATCCGTAGGCGGCCTTAGCAAATGCACGGGTAAATAAATAAACATCAGGGCAAGGAAATAAATCTCTGCCACCAAATGCGGTGCGCGGAATCCCGGGGCCGAACCGCGGGGCCACGAGCGCGGAATGCGGAGAGAGGAGCTGCCGGGGTGCGCTGCGGGGCCGTGCGAGGCTGCAGGCAGGGGGTCGGGGGGGGGGTACGGACCGCTCTGCCGCGCTGCTCTGCCCGCGGCACGGCACGGCACGGCACGGCACGGCACGGCACGGCCCCGCGCTCGGGAGGGTGTCTCCGGTTTGTTTGCCGGTGCCCGGGCCTGAAAGGCGTGTGTAAGAGCACGGAGGGAAGGCAGCAAATGAGGCAGCGCTGCTCGCGCCTCAAAAACACACTCATTAAAAAAAAAAAAAAAAAAAAAAAGGGAATTAAAAAAAAAAAGGAAAAAAAAAAAAAAAAGAAGGAAAATAGTGACCAGGGAAGAGCTCTGGCTACGGGAGGCGGCCCCGCAACCCGCGGCCCGCACCCTGGGGCACAGAGCCCGGTGGGCGTGGGGCGCTGCGGGGTGCTGACCTCCGTGCTCTGCGCTCAGGTATTACGAGACGGGGAGCATCAAGCCCGGCGTGATCGGCGGCTCCAAGCCCAAAGTAGCGACCCCCAAAGTAGTGGATAAAATCGCCGAGTACAAGAGACAAAACCCCACCATGTTCGCTTGGGAGATTCGGGACAGGCTACTGGCCGAGGGCATCTGCGACAACGACACGGTCCCCAGCGTCTCCTCCATAAACAGGTAAGGGCGAGTCCGCGGCCCGCTCGTCTCCCCCCGGCCCCACAGCCCCGCGCAGCGCTGCCCTCCCCGTCCTTCCCCCTGCAGCCCCCCGGGCGTTTCGGGACCAGCCGCGCGCCGAGCCGGGCCCGCTCGACCCGGGCTGTGAGAGGCTCTCCTGGGAGAGAGGCCCCGGCGGCAGCGAGGCTCGGAACGGAGCTGCCAGCCTCGGGCGCCCGGCGCTCCCTAGCCCCGCTCCCGGCCGGTCGCAGCGCCGCACGGTCCCGGGGTGGCCCGCGGCAGCGCGTGTGTCCCGCCCGTTCCCTGCTGCAGGGTGCCGCTGACGTCGGTGGGGCTCGGGGTGAGGAAAGTAACGGTGTGACAGGCAGAAAATGATAGATACGGGTGGAAACGGCCCGCAGTGCTCAGGGTCACGTATTAATCCACTGCGAGGTGCTCGGATCTTTGCCCACTGCGCGTACGAACGCGCCGCACGCTTCGGGAACACTGTTGCGGGCACAGCAGTCATCCCCAGTGTAGTGCAGTGCATCTGCATGGACTTCGAGTGTGCCTGCAGAAACACAAGGGCACAGGGGTGCTGGCAAAGGGCGCTTACATGGGCACCAAAGCCCACCGGGTATAAGGATGTGAAATTCTGCGCGCAACCCCAAATATACAGAGCTCCCATTGCAATAAAAGCACACAGGGTGTACGTAGATGTGCACGCGGACTTTCCTTGTGCCTACATAGATAAAATTGCACACGTCAGTATATTTGTCCTCTTGATATACAGCGAGTTTAGCCAGATTTTTTTTTAAAATCTGGTGTATTTATAGCAAGGGAGGAAAAAAATAAATAGCGGGGAAAACACAGCGGTATTTTTTGTGTCGCGCTTTACGTGGCAGATCTATCAAAATATGTCTAATAACTCAGGCTGCGCATTTCTAAATCTGGCATCCTATATAAATGGGTTTTAATATTTTGCAAATGATATGGAATTATCCCAAATCATCTTGAAAACAGCAGGTAGAATTAGCTGCTGGAATGTACCTTGGCTAAGGAAGATTCCCTCAGACACACTGTCTCTGTAATATACTGCTAGGCTACCCTAGGAAATTATCCCTGTGTGTGCCATCTGTATTAAAATGGTTATTAAGTTATGAACAGGGTAACATAATACTGATCGGCTAATTATACACCCTCCTAAAAAACCTCCAGGTCTCTGCTCCTCTCTCAGTCAGGTACTGAAATAATAACAGTTTGACATTCAGACACCTCGTACGGGCGGTGCGGAAGGACGCGCGCTGTCCCTGGAAGGGACCGAGGTAAAGAGGAGCTTAGGGACAGCTGGGGCTGGGGGCAGCGGGCTTGGCATGCCCCTCTGCTGGCTTGGGTGTGCCGCTAACTGGGGACCCTGTGCGCCAAATCTCCTGCCTGCTGCACTCAGTGCCGTGCGGGGCCGCAGAGTCCCAGCGAGGAGGCTGAGGACCAAGTGCTGCTCTCAGCTGTGCAGCCAGTGTAGGGCAGGGCGTGGGCGAGTGCCTCAGTTTCCTCAGCCTAGGGATGCAGATTGGAGGAGGGACAGGTATTGGCTGAATAGTGTCTGTAAAATGCTTTGAAAAGGATGAGGGCTTTGTAACTGCCAAGTGTTGTTCTATTGGAGAGGCTCAGCTGCAACCCACCATATTTGATTTGTACTCTGATGGCATCTGAGTGTGGAGCCACCAAGGTATAAGTGCAGGTCACAGAACTTGAGGGTCCATGCAAGACAAGGATGGCACCACGGGCTGGGAAGAACCACAATAGGAAAGGAAATGGCAGCAAGGGAGGGCCCAGTGCTGTGGCTGCGGGCAGCGCAAACTCCATCTCTGCGGAGGCTTCTACGGCTCTGCATAACACATGAGCAAGGCAAACACACATCTTTTCTATCTTCTATGGTCCAAGTCAACCTAGAGAACAGGATAAATGCTCTGTAATGGCACATTGTGCTTCTCTTACCCACTGTACGGTCATGAACCTCGTCTAACACTCCAACCCCTGAGCCGCCATGGATAGGTGGCAGTTTTAAAACCAACTTGCTAGCAATGTATTTTTGTATTTTCTCAAAATATGGAGCTTACAAAGTGAAAATGTCATGGGCGCAATGTCCAGAGCTTGTAAGAGCTGTCTGTGAGCTGCCTGGCACCCGAGACCACCGGCGGGGTCTGTACAGGAAAAGTTATCTCCGTCTGTAGAAAGGCTGCAAATACTGCACTTCAGAACAGGGATCTCCTTGTATGCAGACAACAGCACCTTGGGTTATTAGAGGCTTTTCCAAAAATGCTTTGATTCCATTTTATTTTCTGCCATCCTCAGCACTAGTCTAGCATGAACTAAGTCTTTCAGGAGAAAGACTACAAAACAGTGCTATTTCAATCCCACTTTTAAAGTCTGCCCCAAACATTCATTTTTAACTTACTTCCCATTAATTATGTTTTGTGGTACATGCATTGTACGTGCCCACATTGCGCCGATCCGTCGGCATTGCACTGGCACTATCAGGACGCATTTGGGGTGTACTGAGCTTCACCTGAAATGTGTTCACTCCAAACGAATGCAGGTAAATGCAAGGTACAAACCAGAGCAAAAGCTGTGTGTTAATGATCTCCTCAAGATTCAGGAAAAAAACCTTACTCTGCTGCGCAGTAGTCTTGTTGTAATTATGGTAAAATAGGTAGTACAACAAAAAATAATCATCTGTACATTCAGTGCACAAACCACACCAGAGCTGGCAGGAAGGAGATAGAACAGTCATCTCTACATCGGGAGCTTCCCTGCTCCCATTTAGTGCATTGCATGATAACCTTGCTGTGTATGCAAGCACACGCACACATACATACACGTATCTGTGCAAACTTGCACACAAACAGTGCATGTAACTGAGAAGTGACAGAAGTTCTTAATTCTTTGGTCAGCATTTAATGTTCACATCAAATCCCTCAAGCGTCCGACTTCCCACGAGAACTTTTCCATCTATCCTATGACTATAA
This sequence comes from Coturnix japonica, assembly GCF_054131305.1. Lineage (NCBI taxonomy): Eukaryota > Metazoa > Chordata > Aves > Galliformes > Phasianidae > Coturnix > Coturnix japonica. The sequence goes on along the minus strand of NC_140670.1, from coordinate 16,378,999 downwards.
CCACGTTATCTTCAGTCACCCCAGTTAGAATATTTCAGCCTGGCTCACACACAACCTGCTGTAAGTGGTGCCTCCTACCTTGGCTGCAGACACCAATGGGAATTTTTGCTCAGTTTTGCAGCATGCACAGTTAACCTAAGGACATAGTTTCATGGAAAAATAGTCATCCTTGAAAAATGTTTTCAGTTAGACAACGTATCTTAGTGGGAACAGGACTGAGCACATCACGGTTGTGCAAAAAGCAGTGCAATGGATGCCGGGGCGGTAAGCCCTGTTTTCTGCTTCTGTTAGAGACAAAAGCAGAGCGGAACAAACCACACATAACTTGTCCCTCTATTTCTGCTTGGCTGAGGCTGGGCTTAGTACTGAGGACTCTCTGTCGGTCTTCTTTCGAAGAATACCGAAGTCAGAGCATTACAGAGTTCAGCCAGCCCCCTGGGTGTGCTTCCGATCCAGGTTCCTGGGAGCAGATCTAGCTAATGCTCCATGGCAGAGAGTTAGTGGATATATTATCCTGGTCGAGCTCTTAGATTTTTTTTTCAATTTTCTCTTAAGTACTGAGTGTGCGTTGGTTCCTAGTGTTACGTGCAGTTTGGGAAGATGTGTTCTGTTGCATTATCTAACAACCGGCTAATGATTCCTAGTTAAAGCCTCCAATAGTGATTGCTTTTTAAAAATACATGTGGAGAGACAGACACATTGATTCAGGTTATAACAAGCAGTGAAATGCACTTGTGTGGTGAGATGCTCAAAGCGTGGCCAACCGCTGTGGCCATCGGCAGGGCCGTAGTTTGGAGCAAAGAAACAAATTCTGTGCATCAGGTTTCTCTCTCCAGTTCTACCATTAACTTTCTGTCTGATCTCAGAATCCTTAGGAGGACGTGCTGCCATCTATGAAATGAAAATTGAGGTGGTTTAGCTACCTTTGTAAAACACAGTGCTATCTTTTCTTAAAAAATCCCATGCAGCTCAACGTGTAAGAGGAAAAGGTTCAAAACCAGAGCAAAGTCCTCTTACATCCGCTGAGGTTTTCGCCCACATGAGGGCAAGAGAATTGAGCAGGCTTTTGGCAAGGTAAATGTAATGTCTAAAGACAAGCATCAGGTCTGGGATAAGGCAGGCGCATTAGGGCATGGTCTGTGTCATATGCGGAAGAAATGAGTGCTATGTAAACAGAGTGTTTCGAGTCACTTTCACCAGCCTAGCTTAGAATTCCCCCAAAGGACATCACAGCCAAAGTCCCTGAGAATCTCTCCCCTTCTTTACCAATGAACTCATCTGGCATTCTTTAGGACAGGTCATGGTGCTAGGGAGAAATCTGAAGAGCGCACAGAACCTCTAATGGCAGCTTGTTCAGACTGACCCCGACCAGCGACAGCAGCATGGTCTACAGTGAAAGCTGGGAAAATGGCACAGTTCATGACCAGCAAGTGCGTGTGTCACACAGACCTATGGCCACCGCCAGCACTTAGCAGCAGCATGTCAGTTTGCTCAATGGGGAGGCCAAGGATCAGCCTGGCCACATAGGCTGGGTTAGCCTCTGACTGACATCAGCTTGGTGCAAAGTGAGGGTGAAGAGGGCTTGTCTGGCAGCACCAACACAGTTCAGCAGCTCTTGTAGGCTGTCCCTCCTTGGTTCACACAGAGAACCTTGGGATTCCAACAAACTCAATTTCCTGAGGCAGGGCATGCACTCAGTAGAAGGCTTCTACTGGCACTTGCATTCAGCTGAGCAATGAAGGCAATTGGGTCACACAGGGCTTCATTACAAGGAATGCAGTCCTTTAAATTCAGGCTCTTTTCCATCAGACACAACCTGGTATTATCTTCTTTTCATCATTGCAAATAAAGGACAGGCTCATAAAGCAGAGGTTACAGACAATGTTACTGCAGCTGAAGGAGTAAATGAATGCCCGCAGCATTTCTCTTTGTCTTATTCCTCATGTCTGGCCACTGGAAGGTTGTATGGTGGTAACTACAATAAGCTGGTCGTATTTTTTTCTAATTTTCATATTACACAGATAGCTCAACAGAGGCAGGTTGTGAGAAGTGACCGTAATGGGAACTTTTTCAGCTCCCTGTTCTGTGAACCTCGAAGTGCAGAACCACACCAGTCCCTTTGTCATCAACCATCCCAGCCCTTCCTTTTTGTCGAGATGCACAAAAAGGTTGATTTTTGTCGGAGTTAAACATTTCCAAGCTTTTGCATCCAGTGAATGATTGCTGCTTTCTGTCATAGAGGTAGCTGCACTTCAGCGCTGGGTGAACGAACCTTATAGAGCTAAACCTCATTTACCAGAATCACTATTATGTGAAAAAACTCATTTGGCTTTGGGAGAAAAGAGGAGAAAATATAAGTGGTCTGGCCAAGCAATGACGGAATAGTGAGAACAATATAGTCATCTGAAGGGCACAGTCCATCCAACAGGAAACAAATTATTCACGTTTAAACAAAGCAGAATAGCCAGGAACGAAGGGAGGGAAATAAGAAAGAAAACATTCAAATGGTAGCAGAAGGCACCTCCTGATATGGAGGTCCATTAAGTTGTGGAATTGCATCCCATAGGAATTCCTATTTTCTTGGAATATATATAACTGCATGGCATTAATAACACAAGCAAACATACAATAAGAAATAATCTTGCATTGGCTAAAGAGATAGATAATATTCCAGCAGGCCAGCTGGACCTTTTATGATATGATGACGTGATGCATACAAAACAAAGTCATGCTTCCAGTCATACATCAAGTATCTAAAAAAATCTGTCTCTGTTCCTAAAGCCTGTTCAAACAAAAGATCTCCAAATTGCTTGAATAAAAAAGACGTAGCTTCAAAACATTTGAACAAGGCTGAGCCTTGCTTAGATTAACTTAACATGGTCTTTAATTAAGGCATGTTGAAATTCAAATGGTGTTTAGGCTCACTACTTCGAATCAGGAAAATATTTAGGGATCCTGTTTATGGCACAGATCTCTGTAAATGGGAAGGTAGAGACATTCAGAAGTGTTTGTCACTAGCCTGATGACAGGGCAGCTAACTAGGAGTTCAGGAAATCCCATCTGTGTGTAGATGGCTCTGATAATGATTACTACTCCTGAAAGTGCCAGAAAGGTTTGAGTTTTGCTCCCAAACAATCATTCTTTAAACTGAGAGCTAATGGGAATGAGGATTTCTCCACTGTAATAGCAATTAATCTGTTGGAGCCTATACATGTATGGACATATTTACCAGTCCCGGCTGATTAAAAATGTTGAGTCAGAGCCCCAAACTGTGCAACTTGCATACAATTCAGGAGTACCAGTGATACAATATGGGTTTGTTTTTACTTCTTTTCTCTTTTTTACCCCAATTTTTAAAAGGGATTTTGATATCTGACTGCTATTAAACAACTTTTAAAACATCTTAACAATGCGGCCCCTTGATTCCTTGGGGACACTCCATGAGCCACAGAAACATCCTCTATTAGATGAGAACTAAGATTCTCAAGCTATCGCTTGGCTAGAGAAGCTGGAAAACCAACAACAAACACCGTTAGGTCTGTGATGAAATACTGGGCACTATGATATTCAGCGTTAGCCTCCAATTTTCTCTAGTGCCAGTAACGGAGAGCTGATGTGATAGCACTTATATGGCTATCTACCTGGCTGAAAATCACAAATCTAACCAGTTGGTTTCCAAACTCCTCAGAGTGCACTTACAAATATTCATTTCCAATCAATTTGCACCTTCTAATATTTCTGAATGCTCACACGTGATGACAGAGCCAGAAGCAATGCTGATGCTTCCTATTTCTATTGCAATAGCATAAAGAGGCTCTGTGCATAGATCACAGCCCATTGTCCAAAACAGGCACAGCGTAAATAGGAATTTCTTTTGAGAGGATCTTTTAGAAAATCACCATACACGTGTGCCTTTCTTTACACCCTCACCTTAGCATATATTAGGCTCATAATTCAGACAGCCCTGAAGTTTTCAAGGATTAAACAAACATGTATGTTCTTTAAAAGCAGTGAGACATCTGGCCAGGGCTTACCCACCAAAGCCAAGTGTAGGGAATGGTAAAGCAAAAGTGAAAGCCCTCTTCTCTGGGCCCCATCTGACAGGCAAATGCTGGCCAGACCGCAACAGCCTCCCGCTCTTCCTCGATAAGCAGGCATATAAATAAATAAATAAACGGCATCCTAACTGCACTGAGAACTCAATAAAACAATCACATCAAATATGAGGAGGTATAAATCTCTCGTCTGCACAGGTAACCCACTCAATTGCTTTTATTATGGCTCAGCCTGACTCCATTTATTACCATCCGTGGCCTGGGTGAAGGATGTTTGCATGCAGGGTGGTCTCCTGGTGAAATCCTATCCCTAGAGCAGTGACAATCAGCCCATACAGAGGTGGGTTTTGGTGGGGAGACCAAAGGCAGATTCATCTGTCTGTGTGAAGACCAATCAATAACCCTGTAACGAGACCCCTTGTCGCTGGGAAATGGACAACACCATAGTTAATCCTGGAGCCACAGGAGAGAAATAGCTGTGGTTGGGTGTGAAAAACAGCAGGATGGATGCACGATGTTTGAGACATATGGACAGAATAGGTCTCTCCATCTAGGTCTGGAGGAGGAGTGATGGGATAAGAGACAGAAGGGCCCATTTATGTGTATCATGGGCAAATGTGAGAGGCCAGGGTGTTCAGGGGGGGGCATGAGGAAGGAAAAAGGGTAGAGCTATACTGCATTTTTTTATAGGACATTCACATAGGGACTGTGTGAAGAACATAGATCTGTACCTTTGGAGAAATGTGCCCACTGGTTGGATATTACATATGAGAATATCACTATACGGCAGGGAACATGCGACTCTTGGTAGGCATGCAGGTGGTGATGCAAAGTGCTGGTGGGCTACAGTAAACACAGGCAATGCAGTTGGGGAAGGATATCCCTTTGTCCTCTGCCTGGCTTGGGATTTATGCATGTACCTGTTTTGACAGAGAGTAGAAAGAGTGATGTGCCAGGAGCCTGAGCTGGTGAGCTGTGAGTTCCCAGACACTTCCCAGAACACACTACATACAAAACATCCCAACTTCACTGCTAAAGTAGGAGAGGAGATTCTGGTGCCTTGTCCCTGCCTGTATGAACACCAGCAGCAGCCACTCCTCACTGCTGCCATCCTCCAGATCCGCCATTCCATCGGCACTTCTGAAACTTGCACCTGGGCTTTCAGCAGCTCCTCCAACATGCACAGAGAGAAACTGGATCATGCCTCTACTGATGGTTTTCTCCTGGGGGCCAATTCAGTTTTTCTTTTCTTGGTTCATTTCGAACGGCTCCTCTCCCTCGCAAGGCAAGCCCTGAGCTCTCTGCAGGGCAGGGCATGGGCTGAGCACCCAGCCTTGGTCAGAGGTATGTGGCACCAAGAAGGGCCTCCGCTCAGCCCCAGTGCCCACCGCTGTGCCTCTGTTACCTTTCAGCATGCTCATGCTTCTCCAGAATTTTTTCAACAATTTTTGGTCATCTGCCTTTAAAAATTGCAGCACAATGTAGCTATGTAACCGTGCCTGCTGGTAGTATTTGCTTAGATTCAAGCCCAGAAAAACCTCTCCTTTTTCCTTAAATTCTGGCTTTCAGACTTGAAAAATTATATATTTGCACAGAAATTATGCATATGAAAAAATACATAAACCTCTGTATATAAAATCAATAGGGAAGGGAGGAGAGAGAGAGTAGAAGAGGAGAGGAAACAATAATATTTTTTGAGATGAATCCACTTTTGCACACTGTGAGAGCACAGGAAGATGCCTGGCTGGGTTGTGCCATGTGCAAGTGGTCAGGGCTGAGCAACCAGGGCGAAGTGGACAACGAGTAATGCCACAGACTCCCTGTCCCTGCTGAATGAACAGCAAATTTAGGGTGTTAAAGAGACAACGTTTGTGGTGCTGCCTCTGACAGACAGACAGCTACAACGTGAAGAGTGCGTGAGCACTGCTGGGTGGCACCAGTGGGAGGAAAGGGCAGCAGATGATGACGAAGTGAAAGGCTAAAGCAGATGTGAGTTGGATGTTGCCAAACGAGACCCCCTGCAGTTTAGATCAGGAGGTCCTGGCCACTGTGCCAAAGGGAATGCCATCACCCAGTGCTGCCAGCCAGATCCTTTCTGTGGCTCCAGCGATTTCAGGAAACGCGTTCCCGAGTTGGGGTCTGTGCCTAAGGCAGCAGTGAGGATGGACACAAGGTGAGCACGTCCAGCTCTAAATTTCTGGGAGGAGCAAGTGCTGGCCAGGGGACTGCACATGTGAGAAACCAAAGGGAGCACGGCTCCCCCGAGGTGGGTGTGTGAGCAGGGCAGAATCTGGTGCACCAAAGGCAGGGCATGAAGAGATCCCAGGGAGTAGAGTCTTTAGGAGAGTAAATGTGGCTCAGAGCAGCACTTAGCCAAACTGAGAACACCTTTCACAACGTCTGAATGCTCTACTGGCTCGTTCTGTGCACAGGGATGTAATTTGAGCATGGAAAACTGCGTGCATTTCTGCAGCAAGACCGCTGAGTGCCCATTGTTCCTTCAGACAATCTTCTCTGTAATGGATATTTGGGTTGGACGTTCCCCCTTACCCCATGACATGTGTATGAGGAGGAGCGTGGGCATATCACTAGGGTAACATGCCTGGGTAAGAGTATAAGCTTATACTGAATATGTAGAGTTGGGCTGCGGGAGAACCTGAACAGCCCTATCCATGGAAACAACGCCACAACCCCACAGTTGTGTGCCAGGAGGCACAGGAGAGAGCAAAGCTGTGGTGCTGTGCACCTCCTGAAGGGGGCACCCAGCACATCTAAGGGAATACAGGTGCACGTGGCATGATGCATTTGGAAGAGCATGGATATGTACTAGTTCTCCCTATATGTGATCTAGGGCTGTGGACCTAGGGGCACTGGGGCCGGCATCTCACCAAAGGAGTTATTTCTAATGAAAGCCATAGCTTAACACATAGGACTCTGCCTTTCTCTCCCCTCTCCTTCCCTCCCCTCCCACTACTCTCCTTATTACCCAGGCTATCTTGTTTGGGTTAAGAGGCCAATTTCAACAGACTATAATTGAGGAGTGAAGAGAATCTGATAAGATAAGGAAGGGACATCATTCCTCAAGGGATCAATAGAGGTTTCATGTTCCTCCTTCCCCTGCTGTGTCCCTAACACGCTAATGCTGTGTGTCCATGGGCTTCGTTTATTTGCTCTGCTTGTCTACGAGTCTGAGAAGGAAGAGTGGGAGCAGGGGGTGGCTGCTGACACCATCTGTCACACAGCCAGGAAGGAAGGGACAGCAGTGACGATGTGGGAAGAAAGAGAACAGGGCAATAGGGGAGCTGGGAGCAGTGGGACGCCTTTCTGACAGGGTACATGGACTCACCTCCAACCCTTTGTCTTCATGTCTTGTTCCACTGAGAAGAACACTGACTATTTCTCTAGATGCAGACTTGCTTTTCCAAGTGTCCCTAACCCCAACATGGCGCAGGATGTGAGCCAGCCCCACACAACAAAGCTGGGCCAGCTTCTGGCGAGCTTGAGAGTCATGGGGGTCTGGGGCTGAAATATCTTCTTCCAGCTGATTTCTTTTTTCTTTTTAACACCCTGAGAAACAGACGCTGAGCGCCAGTCAGTCATGCAGCGAGCATGTGGCAGAGTTGGGAATACAACCCAGATCCCCTGACTCCCAACCTCAGGCTTTAACCACTAGACCATGCTTCCCTCTAAGCCACCTTGAACTTTCCTCGGTGAGGATGGGGGCTGCTAAGCCTCTGTGGGCTGCAGTTTACCAAGCTGTCAGGAGTGTGTTCACTGGACCGCCTCACCAGAGACAGCCTTCCTCACGCACGCTAAAAAAGTTGAAAAGAAATTCATTTCATGGCCGGTGGTTGCTTAAAAAAGGCGATTCCAGCATATGTATGTGATAAATGTTAACTGTGCATTAATCGCATTAAAGAGGACCCTATAAACTTTTCATTTCTAATTAAATTCTGGCCGGTGATTCTGGCGAAGCCAGCACACTCCGCGCCTTTGTTTATGTGGAAAATTAAAATGCAAATACAATGGAATTTATTTCCATTACTAGAGTGATATGCTGGGCTCCTCTGTTTAACAGCCTCCAATTACTTCCAAGCAGGGCTCTCTCCCTCACTCCCTCCCTCTCCCTCCTATCACCCTGGGATACTGCAGGGCAGGCTCTGGTGGAGCCCTGGATGGCTCTGCGGGGTCGGGGTAGGAGCGTGGGGGGAAAGAGTGGCAGAGCACACACACAAGGAGGCAGGGGAAGGAGCAAGGTTCAGGCTGATGTGAGGGGTGGAAGGGAGTTATCTGCTTGTAGCCTTGCCCGATGACAGGCACTGAACCCACTGCCTCACCCAATCCCAGCTGAACAGATGTGGGTAGAGGCTGTGGGTCTTTCCCTGCTGGGGCACTCCAGGGACAGGACAGAGCTGAGGGCTTTCTCTGGAAGTTCTGCAGACCTTGCACAACCCTTCTCTCAGGCTTTGTCTGGCTGAGCACTGCCGGCCAAACCCTGGTGGCGAGGAGTTGTAGAGCAGCACAAAGCCAGACACATCGCCTGCACAACACAAATAAATCCATGCAGCACTGACACGCAATCATCAGCAGAGAAATAACCCTGCTTCCGCCCACTTCCAAGGGACCAAACGTGGCTGCACTTGGGACAGCAGTGCGCAGTGCACACGTCAGCAGCCTCTACACAAGCCCAGAGACTCATCATACCTTTAAAGCACTCAGTGAATATTTCAGCTGGCATAGAACCACAGCCATATGTACGTATACAAAAGACCTCCACCAAGTCAGGTGTGAGCACCTTCAAATGCTCACTCACACTGCAGTGCCCTGTGTGTTGGAACAGGGGCAAACAAGGAGATCCTTACAAAGGAAGGGATGCACTTCACTTTATCCAGCCACCCAACAGGGATGGTCAGCAGGGAGAAGGAGGTGATTGTTCTCCTCTACTTGGCTCTTGTGAGGCCCCATCTGGAGTACTTTGTCCAGGCCTGGGGCCCCCAGTACAGGAAGGATGTGGAACTCTTAGACCAGGTCCAGAGGAGGGCCACTAAGATGATCAGAGGGCTGGAGCACCTCTCCTATGAGGAAAGGTTGAGGAAACTGGGATTGTTTAGCTTGGAGAAGAGAAGGCTCTGGGAAGACCTCATTGAAGCTTTCCAGTACTTCAAGAGAGCGTATAAACAGGAGAGGGAATGGCTGTTTACAGGGGTGGACAGTGATAGGACAAGGGGGAATGGTTTTAAACTGAGACAGGGGTAGTTCAGATTAGATATTAGCAGGAAGTTTTTCACTCAGAGGGTGGTGGTGCACTGGAACAGCACTGTGGACCTTTTAAACCCAGGCCATTCTATGATTCTATGATGCTATGATTTGTAGACCCTTGCACAGATTCAAATGTATGCAAAACCACACAGTACAGTCTTGCATACATTTTTACAACAACTTAGTGCATATGGAGGCTTATCCAAAGTCCGTAGGTGATGAGTTTTAGCCAACTCCTGAGTGCCCCAGCAGGTGCACACACATTTAAACACTGACATAGCCTTAGAAGTGCATGGACACACACACATGTGGATATTCCTGTGCAGCCATGCCACAGGGCATCTGTGCGTGACCAAGGGGTGCTCCAGCTGTGTATGAGCATCCCAGGGAATCACCCAGTGTTAGTCATTCCGCCCCAGCGAGGCAGGGAAACAGGAGAGGGACACATTCACTTACTAGGCTGAAAAAAGGCCATTACCCAGGCAAACAACCCAGTCCCTGACATCATTATTCAATACACAGGAGCCCTGAATTGCGCACTAACTCAATCACAGAGACACACGATTACAAAATAATACTGATGGAATCAATGAAACAGACATGCGGTCATACAAAGCACACACACCCTGGTGTTAATACACAATAATAGCTGCCCAACAAGTGAATACAAAACAGCCATTCAAAAACACAATGGCAAAACATGTGGCCTGCACTCAAAGGGATGTGAAAACTCAGCAACAAAACCCACTGTTGGCAAAGGGGACTGACAGCAAAACTTGGGGGTGCATAGAATCTGGCTCCTGGCAGCCCGGTGAGCAAACAGCAGGGGCCCAAAGGATGTGCACTGCACATGGACGCGTGGGTACATGGGACATGGTTCCAAGATGGGTTGCTGCTATGCCTGTGTGGGGCCCAAATGCACTGCATGGTCACTGCTATGCTGCAGCACTCAGGCTCACCTCAGCACAACACAACGCAGCCTTACTACAGGCAGAAGGGCTGCCATCCTCGAGAGCCATTCCCTGGCAGGGCACAGCAATCCTAGGCTGCGTCTGGCACTGGAAGGGACAGCAAGGATGGAAGTCTGCTGTCAGCTGCACGGTGTGTGCGCAGGAATTCCCCTTCCTCTCCCAAGTGCGGCTGTTTGTAGCCATTAAAAAGCCCAGGTCCTCATGCTGGGTGTTCAGTGAGTATTGATTCAGTCTGCAAGCAATTTTAATATTTCTTCAGGGACTTTCCAGCAACAGCACAAGTCATTAATTCACCCTCCCAAATTGCTTATTCAATAGCAGGAACATGGCTCCTGAATAAAGTCCCAGAATTTATGTGACTCGCATGAGTCAGGAGGTCAAACAACTGTTATGGAGCGAAGTTAAAAATCCAAATAAAATATTGACACTTTTTTGGGGAGTGGGAGGAGGAGGAGTGGGGGAAGGGGAAGAAAAGGTATTTAAAATAGGGTTTTGTTGCAATGCCCTCAGGATAAGGAATGGAAGGAGATTGAAGACAAGTTGGAGTTTGTAAAATCAATGGGATTTATTGCATATCCGCTTGGCATTTAATAACTCCTTCCTTCCCAGCTCCCCCTGCTCTGTTCAGGCACAGGCAGATGAAGCTGTCCACCAAATCCCAGCAGCCACCCATCATAAATAGTGCCCATGTGGTACGGGGATTGGTGGCCCTGCAGGACAGTGTGCCCCAGGACCAGGTCCCATCACAAAGAGCACTGCATTGTCCCCTGCAGTTTGTGACAGCTCACGTCCATAGTTTTTGTGGGGAAGAAAAAAAGACAGGAGGGGAAACTGAGGCCATGGAGCAAATTAGAAGAGCTGCTCAGTCAGGGAGCCTATCAATAGCAAGTCCAGGCTGGGACCCATCTCTCCCAGTGCTCTAGGCAGTGGGCTTGCTGCTGTAGGACACTAGCTTTTAGGGGAACTAAAGTCACAAGGCACAGAGGTGAGGCAGCATCCATCTCATCTCAAGGAGCCCCAGAGCGCCCTGGGCAGCTCCAGAGAGCAGAGGCACACCATGCGATCACATCCACATGCAGACAGATGCTCACAGACATAAACACATACATGCTCTCACTGAGCTCATTGCTATTCAGGGAGCACGGCCACCAGATTACACACACGAGTAGGAACATACCTGCAGACTGACACACATGCAAATGAATGTGTGGACGGCAACACGGGCATGCGCTCACACTGGTACAGCAGTGTGGCTTTGTGCATCCTCTGCACATACACAGTGTGTGTATTCATACCAAAAAAGTCCTGCAAACTGCTGCGCTGCTACAAATCTAGATTTTACTTACAGTGGTCTGTTTTTAGCTAGTTGCACAGAAATCAATACCCAGATGCACTCAAATACATTCTGCACAGGCGTATTAATACATAGGACTGTCTCCTTGTGTTAGCCTGCTAACTGTTTCAATGAAACTGTGCTAATTTTATACCAAAGATTGGAGACTCTAGTACACATCAATCAAAACTTACTCATTAGCATTAATTCCATAATGAAACGAGCACGCAAAAACAGAGCTAACTGTGTAATTAAGAAATACTTGATGACTTGGGTGAGTTTGTTGCTTGTCTGGTTGGTCTCTTAGCAAAGATTTAGGTGAGGTGCTTTATTTCAGTTGAGACACACCAAAACACAGTTTTCCAAGGGGTCTTTTTGCACTGTGATAAAAACAACATTTGACTACAATTTCCTCCTAAGCTGTGTTTTGATTGAGTATAAAGAGTGGCTTTAGAGTTAAATGAGGTGATGAGAAGTTGGAACTTTCCATAATTATACTTCAAAAGATTAGGATTTTTGCACAGAAAAATGTTTCTGGGTTACTTCTCAGACTGCTTTATTCACAGCTGATTTTGTGATAGCACTGTAAAAATGGCAAGATAAAATATACAATCTTTGGATCACCATACGCTACCTCATGGCTTCTTAGACTGGCAAATACTCAAGATTAAATGTAGTATAGTTTTCTAAATACCATAGAATATGTTTCTCTGTACATCTCTCCTTACAAGTGTTGACTGCATCCAACCTTGTCCCTATGCTAAGTCAGATGAAACAACGGAAGAAATTCTAAGTTAGAGCTGGAAGCATTCAGATTCACTTTGTTCAGCTTAAGGGGATCATACTTTGAAATACCAGCACTGGAGAAAAATCACCAAGAGCTCTCTAGAATCTCATGACTTTCAGAAGGAGTACCTTGCAGTTTGCCTAAGCTAGAAGCAACACAGTGCTCCCTTGCAAAAGCCTGTAAAATATGAATAATGAAATATTTACAGCTCACAACTTCAGGCCATGCTAAACAACCGGTGGCCCTCCCCTAGGCTGACAGCAGCTGGCTCAGTGTGCCGGGCACTGCACAGGTCAGTGGCAGAGCCCAGTGCATCCTCACTGCTCAGGCACAGGAGGAGAGCCGCCATCAGGGAGTCATGGGATAAAGCAGCAGTGGGGTCAGAGAGGCTCATGTAAGCACTGTGGCTCCTGGGAGCCCGCTGTCAACCTGGTATGGCTGAAGGCATCTTGACTGAGATGGTTTCATTGACAAAGCATGGGCAACAGGCTTGCTTACATAGGGACAAATGAGAAAATTAATCTGAATTAACTTTGAAAGTACATTGGTTAAAACCATTAAAACACCGCTTGGATGAGTGTCCTAAATTGAATTTAGTTTACTGCATTTTCTAAAGTGAACTAAGCTAGACTAAATTAAAGCTGTCTTAATTCTAAACAAAGGTGTCAGAAGCATAATACAATTTAACTAGACTGCTTCAACTTCACACTTCCAGTTAATTCATACCCGTTATTTTGCATAGCTGTACATGGGTAAACCCTTAGACTAACTCCTATGGACAGAGATGGGGGCAGGAAAATGGGACCTGGAAATGCAGTGAGCTCCCTACAGCCGTCATGATTGTATGGGAATGGCATGTAAGCGAGAGCTTGCTCAGGGCCCGTATGCACAGCTCTGCACTTGGTCAGATGGGTGCCAGGTGCACAGTGTGGGAGTAGAACAGATCTGTGCTCCCAAAGTTGCACTAATTATACATATAATTATAATGTATAAAGTTACACTAGCTAAGCAAATGCATATACAGTTAAGGGCCTTACAACATCACTTATATATCCATGTTGATACATATTAGTTATTATATAATGGATATTATAGCCTTGTTATGGATGATTCTAGGTGTTTATGGCTGACTGTAATAATGGTGCTTGGTGCTGTACAATGAGATCAATATTGCGAGCTGGTGATGGCTATAGCCACAGAGCTGAGCAGCCTATCTGCCATTAACTCTGTTAAAAACTGTAATGGTTGAATAAATGTTTATTAATCCTTCATGGGGTCTGAATACAATATGTGACCCAAATGTTTAACTACATACAGCCACAGTTCTGTGTGTAGATCTGCAGGAATAGATGAGTATGTATAGCACCAAATGATCAATCACAGACCACTAAAAGACAAATGCTGGTGCTCCTACGCCACAAAAAGCTCCAACATAGAAACAAATGTATAACCCACTGTAAGGGTGGATAATATAAAGATGTTAACCAAGATGGTGGCAAACAGTCAAAGGTTATTAGCAAAGGAAAACTCACCAATGTCAACACCTTGACTGGAAAGCTGAAGCAGTTTCCACTGGGGAGCAGTCTCCAAGAGATGCTGCCTCAGTGGTGGTCAGCCCTTAAATGAGGTCTTAGAGGAGGTGGAGTCGAGATCCACCCCTTCCAGGAGCACAGCTAAATTACTCTCACCTGTGCTCCCACAGCTGACCCAACACTTGCCTCAGCTGATTAATCAGAGGTTCAAGCTGTGACTTCCCATACACCCATGCTGGCTAAATTTCAGACCTGTTAGTCACTCACAAGAGCCAAGCAGACCAGCAATGGATTTATCCTTTCACTAGGAAAAATAGGGAAAATAAGCATGCTGTCTTTGGAGGTGGGCACCAGCTCTACACTGGGTCCCTGTGTATTGACCGAGCACTCCTGTCCTGTGCTGGGTTCATAAGTTTGCCTTTGCTGGCAGTTCTGGGTAGCTTTCAGAAAGATGTATAAGGAATAACAACAGGAGTAAGGACTAGTAGAACAGCAAAGGAAAGATTCAGGTTCTCTGTGGAAATTTCCAGCCTTTCAAGCAAGACAAGTTGCAAAAGGTCCCACTCTGAAACCTGTATGTTTCAACACCAGGATTAGAAGCCCACACTGCCAAGCCCTGGTGTTAAAAAATGCCAAGTTAGTAGCGTCCATAATAGAGAGATCACCATGAAATACACAAGATTGTAAACAAGGGTGTAGTTGCTTTTTTTTCTTTGCCTCTATTCTGGCCTTTGGGAGACAGCCATGTCCCACTTAGAATCATAGAATTACTCAGGTTGGAAAAGACTTTAAAGATCATCAAGTCCAACTGCAGTCTAACCATAGTACCCTAACTAACAACCCTCTGCTAAATCATATCTCTGAGCACCGCATCCAAACAGCTCTTAAACACATCCAGGGACGGTGACCCAACCAGCTCCCTGGGGAGCCTATCCTTCGCATGTGTGGAAGCCAGAAATACCTTGGTTTGAAATGAAAGCTGAAATTTATCTTAAAGATCTAAGGTTTTACTTGTGGCAAAAGGTACAGCAGAGCTTGCAAGAGAGCTGAGAGTTATCTACATTTATCTGTTTCCTCCCAGTTCAAGCCTCTTCTAGTACATGTCTTCTGTTAATCAAAATGAATGTCCACAAGGAATTAGGCACAGACTCCTGAATTTTAATAACTGGAAACAGGCTCAAAGCAAAGCTTTCAATTAAAAGTTCTCATGCTCCAGATTAAGATATTTAACCTTGGCAAGCCCATGTGTTTCCGTAGGTCTCCCTAACTCACCTGCTGGCACAGCTGCTGTTGCGGCAGCTCCAGCACGCGTTGCATGGTGGCCACCGAGTGCTGGCAGCTCACAGGCTGGACTTTCCGCCAGCTCCGTGCCACTGCAGCTGCGCTGCTGGCAGGACCCAAGCTGGCTGCTCTGCAGGGGACAGGCATCAAATGGACTTGCAGTCATTACAGTGCAAGGGTGCTCTAAGGCAGACCCCTAAAAAATGATCCACATCTAGGGGCTCTGACATTCATGGGCATTTTCTCTCTTGCTAATGAAGTGGATGTAGCCCCTGGCAGTGTTTTCTTCCTGCTTCCTTCCTGCAGCTTGTTGTAGTTCTTGAAGCTTTTGATCTGTTGCAGAGACTGTGAGTTTGTTGAGGGGGACTGTAGGTCTGCAGCTCCTAGGATGGATACTCCTGTGGATGCTCTGAGTTGAACATTTGCTTTGTGGTTGCCTATGCTATCAGAATTCAGATCAGATAAGCCATATCATTCCTCCCATGCCTGTGTTCCTAAGTCCAAGAGCAGCAAAACCCTTTTAGTCCTTTAAGATTTCCTTAATTCACCTTAAATCTGGGCTGTCAAACATCTACACCCAATTTGCTTCCAGTATTTGGTACTCTGAATGACACCTTCTAGATGTTTGGATTATAAAGCATTCCTGGGTTTCCTGACTGCAAAGAAAACCTTCCAAACGTGAACAGAGTGTAATAAAAGTAGAAACACCTGCCTGAGGACATTTCTATGCTGCAGTCACTGCTTGACTGCAGCTCATGTAGATACTCACTCTTCAGCCAGCTCTAAGCCCTGGATGGCTGCGTAGCTCTGTGGAGCTCAGCCACGCTCCCTGCTCACCTTCAGGTTTGCACCCCAGTGCAATGGGCTCACACAGATCCCCTTGGATAAATGGAAAAATGTTTCTCATAGCCTGATGCAGCAATGTATTCCACAAGGTCAGGCTAGGCGACCTACACTCATAGGGTTGAATGCTGTCAGCCCATAGCCGTGGGATGCAGCTGGGTGTTGCTGCTCCCCAGACAAGCTGACAGAGCAAAGCCCTGCTTGGCACATCTCCCTGCTCCCAGAGACACCTTTTGCTTCACCTTTCCTTCCTCCCACCGCTCTTCCTTACGTCTCGACTTGTTCCATGTAGTGCAGCAGAACTGCAATGGGCAGAGATCTGCTAGAAGCTGAACGTTAATGCTCTGCTCAAATTAAATGAAATAAAACCGTATGGTGTCATCATGGGTCACTGATTTAAAACAACAAAAAAATCCTAGCTTCTCTCTAAGCCCTTCAGACAGTAAAACTGCTGCTGTCTCTCCTCAGTGTGCAGCCAAGAAATGGTCTTTGCAGTGCGAGAAAAGGGTAGGATTGGGTTTTCTCTGGTGTTTTGGTGTTAGCAGGCTCATCTGGAACAAGTTGGCACTTCTTCCTGCTCACTTCAGGCATGATGCTAGTGTAGCTCCAGTTAAGATGATAAAGCCACACAGATTAACAGCAGATATGAAACCAAATCCTCTCAGGGAGGGCAGAGATTATGTTTCAAGATATGCAAGGCATCTCCATTTCTTCCTCTCATCTATTTGGAAGGTTCAAGAAAATAGGTAACCACAATTCAGCCACCTCTTGGCACTGTCTGTCTAATCAATGGAAGTGTTCCATCATATCTGTGCCTAGATACAGATACTGTATGTGATCACCCTTCTTCCTCCCCTTCCAAAAGCTAGGGAGAAGGAAATGCAATTTTCACAACAGAAGAGAGTTTGAATGCATAAATATTGCTTGTGGCCCTTAAATATGGCAGGGTTTGGAAGCATTCTGCTCTCTTGGCAGACAGTGCAAGAGCCTCGGGCCTGCTAGCAAGGAAGCTGAATCTGCCACTCCTGCCAATGTCAGCTGTTGTTCTGAGGGCTGCAAGCGTTGCAGTAGATTTTGCAAAGGTAATGCCCCCCAAACTGATGAAAATAATGCTATGGCTTGTGGGGGGCAGGTCTGAGCCTCCTGACTACACCTGCTGCACGAACTCTAACATGACCACTGCAGTCAGCACAGCTGAAACACAGCTCCCATCTCTCTGCCCACCTCCCTTCCCTTCTCAGGCAGCCACTGTCAGCAGGGTACGTGTCACTTCTGCTTCAGGAGGAGGAATGGAGCCAACACTGTGCTACAGCTCGCTGAAGCACTTCCTTGGCCCCTGCTCTGCCTGAACCTGAGCCCTTCTCCCCTCCTTCCAGCTGTCCTCGTGGTGCCCCAGGTGGCAAAGCAGCGCTCCTATCTTCACAGTTCAGGCAGGAAGCAGAGCACAGAGAGAAGCACCATTTGTCCAGAGTCCTGATGAGAGTCCATGACAATGCGAGGAACCAAAGCTCTTCCCTTAAGTCGGATTAGGCTCCAACTGTCAGACTTCATTTCCCTTCACCCTCCAAATCCCTTGGTTACTTTTCCTTACCAAGCTACAAAGCTTGCTTTCCATTCTGAACTCTGTGCCCATGCACTGAAACATGTGTGAATGCAAGCCATGCTCAGAGCCCTTTGTATCTGCACAGCACCCACCTGCAGGTGGGATGTTGTAACACAGAGGAGCCCAAGGCTGCCTCTCCTCATCTCTCTCCCTGAGGCATGCTCTGATGCCAGCATCACTGGGGGTCCCCAGCCCATTGCAGGCAGGGATGTGAGGCCCACAGGGAGTGGCTGTGTCCCTCAGCTCCACACTGTGTCCCTGCAGGCACAGCCATGCTAATGGAGTGGTGAGGCACCGCATTGTGGGATCCTTGGCCTCCGCAGCTGTCCTTAGACACACTGCAGAGAGCCAGGCTAAAGCTTAGCAGGGTTAGCCTTCCAAGAGCGGCTTTAATTGCCCAGTAATGCACACCCTGGGGTCTTGTAATGTGCTTCTAATATGGCGCATTTAAAGTATGAACACTCCAGAACAATTACAAGGAGTTTGGTGCTCCACAGAATGTACCCTTCCACTCTGAAAAGTAATCTGTGACAAAGGAAGGTGATCACAGAGAATAAACCAGTGCTATCTGAAATCTGTCGGGTTTCCTTGAGGCAGCAGGACACACCAAGCCTCCTCAAAGCAACTTCACCTGGCTCTTCCAGAACTAAAGGAGTTGCTATGCTGGGACCTCTGGAGGGCTCAGCCAGCCCTCATCTCCCTCCTATCAACCCCATCGGGCTTTCATGTGGGCTCTGAGGTACTGTCTGATATCTCTCCCAGTAACAGTGAGAGTGGAGAAACCACAGTACGGCAGTCTACAAGACAGCCTGGACAGAAATGTCAGAGAGACAAGGGATGTTTCTTATGCTCTGTTGTTCTTATAGCAAATAACTCCTGAACAGGTCTAGGGGAGATTTTTCATTTGCTTCTTTACAAGGTGAGAATATTCTGGCTCTCAGAAAGGATTATGTCTTAGCTAATTTTATCTGTAATATTTTTTCTACATCCTCGACCAGATTTGATTAGAGCTTGTTACGACTGTCAGATTACTGGAGAAGACTTTTTGCGTTAATCTGCATTTAGAATTAGCAAAACAGATTGTGTTAAAGCTGCCAAAAATAACCAAGTAGAAATCAAACACTGGAAATCCCTGATCTAATGCTGAACATTTAAGAAACTCAAAAGCATTGGAAGCAGGCTGTTGGTTTCAGCTGGAGCTATCTGAAGTATTCACACCAGACGGGAATTACTACAAGGCAACTGCAGTAACTTGTGAATTGCAGGAATGGATTTATAATTCACAGTACGATACAATGTACTGTAATGATATTATATGCTGTTACTTATGATAATATCACATATTAAATTCAGATTGTGAAATGAAGTTTGGTTGCTTTACTGCCATCAAAGTCCTATAAATGTCCTGTTGCTGAAACTTCAGTCAGTTACATATTAAAACTGTATGTTCTCCGAAACTCAGAGTAGACAAGTTGTGCAAAAATCTCCCACTGGAAAATGAAAAATGGGAATTTACAATAAGCGCCAGTTTATGCCCCTAATTAAACACAAAGGCTGTTATTGGAGTCACTGACTGTGATGGAATTAGAGCAGAGATGAAATTAGTCCAAAGTGACAATTTCTATTGGAGAAAAGAAAGGCCTTTGAAAACATTGGCATTTACTTCAAGAAATCAGTGCTGCTGTGTGGTGCGCCAAGATCTGTGTCCCTTCCTCTTTTGGGAAGAGCTGCAGAAGTGTTCTGCAAGAGGCGTGTCTTTCTCTGGCATTTAGGAGCAAGAACAAGCCACAGAAAACAGCAAGAGGTGACCAAGGGTTTGCTCCCTCTCACAGAGCACAAATGTGGTGCCCCTGAGTTTGGGGCAGCTTTGCATACTTCAGCCGCTGGGAATGGTTAGAACCTTTCAGCAGTCCTGAAGACTGCATTATTACGCTGCATCTGTTGCTACAGGATGAGGTCAGCTTTCTTCATCTTCCAACTGCTGTTTCATTAGGTGGTCTCACATATACAACTCACTTGAAGCCTGCTGCAGTGACAGCGGCAGTTCCTGGGGACAGTGCTGTTTATCACTGCCCCTAAATGAAGCGACCCTGGGTTAAACATGGACAGACTCTGTGTTCCAAGTTTGGATGTGAGACTTCTCTCCTTCTGGTTGGTAGGGACCAAAAAACATTACGAGATGATGGCTACTTGGTGAAATTAGTTGGTGAAATGTCCAACTCCTGGTGGACACATCTCTGTGTACATTGCCACAGTGGGTACAAACCAGCACTCTGAGCAGAGAGCCCAAGAACAGAAGAGGGAAGGAAACAGAACCTTCTTCTTCATCCCTGCTTGGGGTTTCCAAGCATTATGGACAGGACTGCTATACCCAAATCATTGCACAGGCTGCTTTCACTCTAGATGGCCTTGGAAGCGTTGCAGTTTCTATGCAGCATAGCTCATCTGGGGCTCCTACAGTGGGAACAGAGTGGCTGATGCTACCTGCCAATGTGATGTCAGACTGCAGTGTGAATGGGACTGTCTGATGTCATCTCAGCACTAACAGGACATGGTAAAACATGTCAGCTAAGGCTGCAGGGGAAAGCGTCTAATCCATTCACTATGCTGCACTACAATGGAACATAACATAGTATAATGTGTAGGTTAACTTAGACTCCCTCAGGCAGATTTTTGGAGATGGATGGATGGACAGATGGATGGATGGATGGCTAGATAGATACATTTATACAAAGTATACATACGTTATATCACTCTATTGATTTTTAAAAAGTTCCAGGTCTGCCTGACTATAATGAGATTTTTGAACTTTGTGTTGCAATCAATGAGGGGGATATTATTGGCCTGGAGAATTGATATACCCGCTCTCTGTGGCTTGTTCTGCTCCTGGACTGCCCCTGCCCCCAAGGTGTACGATTCCATCAGACACTTAACCTCTTTTACAGTGTCATCAGGCTAAAAGGAATCTAATAGTGACACGGGACTTGTGCTCAGCACTCTGGCACTATTGCTTTCCTGTCACAAATAATTTATAGCTTTCTATTTCCATCCCTTTGCCTGCACCCCATCCCCTCTTTCTGTTTCCCTGGGCTGGGGGAAATCAATAAACCCACACAACCAGAGTGGCACTTCAGGGGGCTTTAGGGGGAATGTGAGAGGAAAGAAAAGGAAAAAAAAAAACAAATGGAAAAGAAGAAGAAAGTTGCACTATTTGCCCTAACACTGACTCCTCAGATCAGCTCCCAACTCGTGCACACCAGCATGACCTCAAAATCCAGCTTCTTAGCCTGAGGCTCTCTGGCATCTCCTGTCTGTGTCCCCACAGCTGTGAACCAGGCACCCCTGTGGGTTAAGGAGAGGGAAGGTTCTCCATCCCCAGCCAGAGCCCTGATATCACCTATCTATCTGCAGCTAAGTCCCAGTTGTCCTCTGCCCCTCCAGGAACTGATAGGTTTCACCACCTATCTGTGATTTCCAGTAACCTCAGGTGATATGCTCTGAAATGCCTTTCTCTTCCTATGAAGGCTTCACTTTGTGAAGCAACCATTTTTCAGTAATGCCCTCTCAGAGTCTTTGCCCACCTCTGCCCATGCCATTCATTCTCTCCTTGAAGTTTTGCTAACTCTTTCTTTAGCATGAATTTCTAAGAGAAGCCCTTGGGTGGGCAGGGAGAACACATTATTTGCTTTCACCTTCTGTGGAGAGAGTTTTGAGGAGAGGTTAAAGCTAATACAATGCAAGGCTGACAGTTCCAGAAACTAAGCCGAAAGAGCAACTGCAGTCTTCATCCTAATTGGAGAGGCTTGTTTTAAGCTCAGAAAGGAATTTGGTCTCCATGGCCTTCACAGGTCATGGCTTATTTGCTGAGCCCCTTGGTAAGACATGGTTGTTCCCGAGTCACAGCTACCCAGCATCAGGCAGCGGGCAGGCCCCCCAGCCAAGTGTTACAGGATAGTGATTTTCTTTCACACTGACCTCAGCTGGATTTAAATCAGTGACTTAGAGGTGAAAGACTGCATGTAACAAGAAAATGAACACTGACAATTGCAGTTCAGTTTATTTTCATTCTGAGCTGTGCTGTGAACTTTGTGGCATTCACTGACATCTTTTTGGGTTTCCATACTGTGTTCATGCATGACCTGATAAACAAAAGCAGTATCCCTTTGCTGTAGATTCTTTTTCCTGGCGACCTATATCCCCTCATCATGCCATAGAGGTGCCTTCTGCTCCCACTGTCTCACTCACAAAGAGTAGGGAGGGCTTTGGGAAAGCCCTTCAGCAGTTCAAATCTCCCAGCTCTGTGCCAGAAAGGAATTCCTGAAGTATGCAACAAGATTAAATCTGCACCATTTGTAAATCTAGAAGTGGCTGTCAGCTGCAAAGGCTGCCTCATGAGCACACTAGCAGATCTGATCACAAACAATAACGCAGTTGCTAACACATAGGAGAGGCTGGATCCCAGATTGCTTGCTGAGCACCATAATCATGCAGTGACTACATGGTTGGGGAGGATGACAGAGTACAGCAAGGACAATTCTGTGGGAGCAGGACCATTAAAGCACCAGAATCAGGTTTACAAGAAGTGCTAAGATGGTGCTCTGCTGCAGCCAGATGTCAGCTCAGGCCCTCAGCCTGAGGTTCTGACTATTGGAATCGTGGTGTTCAAAGGTACAGAGGAACTGCACAAGGATTTGAGTTCTGAACATGTTTTTCTCATTTTCCAGGATTATCAGAACCAAAGTTCAGCAACCTTTTCACCCAACACCAGACGGGAGTGGGACAGGTGTGGCTGCACCAGGACATACTATTGGTAAGGAGGCTGGCATGGGGGGGTTGGTGATGGGACAGCTGGAAATGGGAATGAAGCTCAGCAGGGGCAAACAACTCTGACAAGCAGGTTCTAGGGAGAAGGCAGATGGGGGGAAAAAAGCCTCACCAGAAAGCAGAGGTTTCTGTTCTCTGCTGCACTAGCTGCATTGCAGACTTTACCCAAAGGAGTCTGCCCAGAGTTATCCTGCCTCAACCCCCCTTTCACTTGCTTGCTTTCTCCTTTACCTCCCTGGCTAAATGTACTGGCCGCTATCCTACCCAAGCACTAGCCTTACCCTTTCTTCTCCTTCTTACCTGGCCTTACTTTGCTTTTCTCTCCCCATTTCTCATCTCTCCCTTTGCTGGAGCCAGCCTGTATCTGAGACTGCAATGAACAGATCAGGATATGCCATTCCAATACCTCACCACAGAGTCCTTCAATGTTCTAGCTCTGCAGTCAGCTATCCCATGGGTGTATTTCACTGAGAAAATGCATTTTCTGCTAGGGGAAATGGGCTTATTGAGGTGAGCAGAAGATGGAGGCTGTAATAAAGCTACCAAATGTCTACTAGTCTGTTGTGTTTAAAGGTGCTGTGCTAGATGTGTGATGGGGTGTTGTTCACTGATGTGGGCTGCACGGCACAAATGTCTGCTGCTGCTAGCACTGGGTTATCTAACAGCAATTCAGAGCAGGAGAAAACATATAGTATTATAGGATATTGTGGCTTATCTGTGACCTAAGACACTGTCTTAGGCTAGATGCTGTTGGTTACTGAGAGTCAGCTGCTAAACAAGGATTTACTGGAAAGTGCTGGCCTATGTGGAACAGAGCTGGCAGATACACTTCTGTACATGAACTGTGTTGAAGAGCACAAAGGAATTAATGACCCAGTATGGAAGAGCATTTCTGGATGCCCTTTTAATCTGGACTTCAATGGCCTGGGAAGCACTGACCACATCAGATGGAGTTGGCAGATATTCTCCCTTCTTTGAGAAGCAATGAAATGTCTAGGGAATGAGTTGGCGGAGCTGGGAGGGTGACTGTGAGTACTGCTGCTGGAGCCTCTCATTGCTTTGGAGAAGTGTGGATCTACATTGGGCAGTGCTGGCAGGTTCTTCTCTGTTCTGGAAAGCCTTTGCTGGAGGTACTGAATGCTTCAGCTCGATGCTTTATGAGCTGAATGATGGCTAGCGGCTTGTAAGGGAACCAGGATATCCTCCTAATGACTAGGGCATGCTGGGACATAATGGGCTTGCCTACTGGACGTACAACTCTACGTGCTCTAAACCCTAAAGCCCTAATTAGTGGGAAGTAATTGTTTCTAATCTGGGTGACCTGTCCTTTCTGATGTATTGGGAACTCCAGAGCAGTCCTGGAGAGTCCTGAGTGGCTGAAGGAGTCTGCCAGTTTACAACGATCTGTGCAAAAGAAAGACACAGGAATTTTATTAATCTCGGTTGGAGCACCTATTGTGAGCATATGGTTTGTTCTAGTAGGGAACTGAATTTATCGGCCCAACTCTGAAGAGCTTCTCACCTGTGCTGAGAGAAGGTGGTTTTTCATGGAGAGTTTTGGGTGGGCATGTCAGAGGCTGGTCTGGCTAAGAGAGGGTATATGTACCCCACGTGGAAAAATGTTGAGAGGAAATGATCTGGCAAAATATGGATTGTCTGAGAGCCCCTGGGAATCACGGCCTGTGCAGCATTATACTGAGTAACCTTGGATGCCCTGGGAAGCCTGCTCTGAACAGGGAAAGAACAAAGTTTAGCTTCTTGGTGGAGCACACTGGCTCATTCCTATTGGCCCTGTACTGGAAGTCTATGGAGATATGGTATATGAACAGGATGGCACAACTAGGATTCAGCAGCATTAGCAGAGCAGGATTAACACAAGTCCTTCTATGTGTGGGACAGGGAGCCTACTTAGTGCCCAGGTTCTCCTGTGAGAGCAGTGGTATGCGTAGCTTTCAGTGTGGGGATCCCTGAGTGCTGGCTGCTCTCCTCATGGCCCTTTTTCCCTTTTCCTTTTGTCCAGTGCCCAGTACAGCATCCCCTCCCGTCTCCAGTGCCTCCAATGATCCAGTGGGCTCTTACTCCATTAACGGGATCCTGGGGATTCCTCGGTCGAATGGCGAGAAGAGGAAACGTGATGAAGGTAGGGGGAGGGGAGAAGCTCATCCTCCCTTTTATATTCTTTGTCCCCATGTACAGGCTCCGATTTCAGGCCAAGGTTTGCAGCTGCTCCAGGGGCTAGATCAGTTTTAGCAACAGAGACCAGTTCCCCGCCACTGCCCTGCTGGCTTGGAGTGCTCTTCTTCCGAGGCCTTTTCATGACAGGCTGTGTCTCCAGACATCTGCTCAGCAGGCAGAGAACCATCTCCATTGCTGGAGCTGATCCCAAGTTCATTCACTGCTGGAAATGTCTGGAACTGAGCTCCCTAGGTGCCAGCAGGTGCCCAGACTTGGAACTGCGGGTAAACAAGGTTTTCCAAACTCACTTGTTTTCAAACCAAGTGCCATCTTGGAGAATCATCAGCAACGTGGGGTATCTTTCCCTCCCCTTGCAAACAAGCTCCTTGGTGTGCCATGAGGTGCATTAGCTGTGGTGGCTATAAGGGCCCGGATTCCATGGGTAGTGTCTATACACTAGAACTGCCAAGTGGAAAGCAGAACAGGAGCTCTTCTGTGGCCTCAAGGTTGTTATCCAAGCTTTCCACTAGGGATCAAAAAACTAGGACTTAGCTGTTTCCTTCTCTTTCCTACTTGTTGAGAAGGACCCAGGGCAAAGTGGATCTTGAAATGAACCAAAAGCTGGAGTCTCAGGTCCAGAAAGGCACAGTAGGAATGGATGGGAGATATCTTGGTGTGTTTATAGTGGTTTTGTACAATTTTGTCTTGCTTTTCTAATTTGATTTGATTCATAAGCTGAGGGCCAGGAGGTGAACTTTTCCAAGAGTAGTGTCTGACCAGTCTATGCAGTTCAACATTGCCTTTAGGGTGTTGGTTTTGCCTGTTGCATGGGGGCTTTCTTGGCAGTATTGGTGGCTCCTTGTGCTGTGTGTGTGGTAATCCCAGGCTGTGTGGTGTATGGCAATACCAGGGCTCCTTGTGATGCACGGAGAGAAGGCTCTTCCGAGACAGATGCTGCCTTTTGAGGTTTCTCCAGTCATTTTCCAAGCACTGATGTGAGGTTCACATTTCTAAATTCTACATCTGAATAAACAATAATCCCAAGAAAAAGGCTGACCCATTTCTTATTAATACAGAGTAAAACTAGCGGCTGGAAGCAAAGACCCAGTTCGTCTCATATCAAAGCAAATGGGAAGACTTTACTGATGCCATTGGAAATTGGATCAAGACCCAGAGGAAGATCCATTTCCCAGCTAGATGGCAGTAGGGCCTAGCTAAGAGAAAAGTGTAGTAATGGAAGGGCTGAGTCAATGCCTCAAAGTCAAAAAAAGATGCCAGGAGTAAGAGACTGAAAACACTGTAAGCCTCTCTGGCATTTCTTATCATTGCTTACAGAGGAAATAGTGACATTTCAAACCAAGCGACATGTTTCTCTAATAGTTGTGTATATCTTTTGGCAGTAGTTGAGGTTTCTGTGAACCCCTGTTCTCATTCACTCCAGCTTGGTGACTGCAAGCTGTCAATGAGGTGCCTCTGTATCTCATTTTGAAATGAAGCAGTTCAATCTGGCTTTAGCATCTATTCTTTCTAAATACCTGCAGCAGTCACCCCACTTAGATTCAACCTCGCAATCATCACCAGCCCTGGAATTTGAGATTTTTGGAGCAGTAAAGTTAAATGCAGAAACAATCAAGCAGACATCTAAGACTGTGACACTTCACAAAGATTCCCTGACAGTAAGAGCAGCTCTCTGTGTCTGTCTTTAATACATCTTGGATTTGATATTTGAAGGGTAAGAAGCATTGCGCAACTCCCTGCTATTGGCCAAGAGCCCACATATCTCCTTAGAAATCAAAAAGGTACCAGACAATCCTGGAGGTGTGGGATCTCAGTAACATGACACAGCTGCAAACTCCTTAGAGAAGAGCCTTCATTCTGCCATCCTGGGTATCTGCCTCAGGGAGATGTCACAATCCCGCCTCATAGCAACCTCACAAGGGACCCCTGGCAGCTGTTGAACACCCCTGCCCAGGAGCTGACTCCCTGAGCTCACAGTGGCTTTAAAGAACATTGACAGACACTACCACAGCAGAGCTGTGCCCTGAAGTTAGAAGGTCCAAGGTAAGGTTTTGCACAGCCTGTAACCTGCACTCCCCCTGGGCAACCGGCCCTCTGGTGCTGAGGGCTCTGGGCACTCCTAGCTGAGATGAGGATTAAGAAAGCAAGGCAAGAAGTCCAATACAGGTATTCCTTTCATGCTCATGCTGGATATATAGACCCTCTCAGTACTTCCCAAAGCTTCTGAGCTTTTGAGTCTTGTTGCAATTTCTTAACTGCGGGGTTTAATCCCACATAGAAAAGCACATCTACTTTCCCAGCATTCTGGGAATGGCTCTTCCCTAAAGAAGGCAGAGACAGCAGCACTTTTCTTCTTTCTGCTCCATTGGGCCAGCTTTGCTGCAAAGATGATGCTTTGTGAGGAATGCAGTTCTGCAGAGACAGGTGAAGGACCAAAGTGCTCCTGAATCCTGGCTCCTGAAAACATTCTTATCAATCCCTGTGCTGGCTGGGTATGGAGAGCAGGGTGGGAGAGATAGAGAAGCCCCTGTCTGAGCACACTCCCTCCCCCCAGGTCCTGTTTTCTGCAGCTGGCGCTGCATTAGACAGCAGCACAGATGATTAAGAAGAGGAGAGATAATTATGTGTCAAGATGATGTAGCAGAACTCCCAAGTTGGACAGAAGGAGCCAGAGGTGGGCTCAGCGATGGCCGATGACAGCCAGATGTGTTCCTCATGGGGAAGCAGGGGACCAACGTACCAAATGTGCTGGCTGGCCTGGGAAGAATGTGGCACTGAGAGCGAGTTAGATCTGAGCATGTGAATGGCAGCACAGCCTTCCGGTGTGTCAGCCATTTCTAACAGCTTTGTATTGTCAGCAAACTTGCTGAGGGTGGACTCTATTGATCTAGATTGTTGCTCTGTAGTTCCGTAATACCCTATTGATAGCTAAAAGGGTGAGAACTGGGGTGAGCCAGAGGAACTACTTCAAAAATAGCAGTGCTCTGATTCTGTAGTCTTAAGCAGTATATAGGAAGAAAAGGGAGAGAGAGGACAGATAGATGGATAAATGAATAGACAATATGAAAATGTTTCAGATGGCTCCCTGTATCTTCAGCCGTGTCAGCCGCTCTTTCTCTCCATAGCAGGCCACAAATGGACTTCTCTGTAGACCCAAATTCTCATTTGGGATTTGTGTTCTAGAGAGACTAGTGTTGTAACAATCCCAGCATTATTAATCTTGGCCTCTGACAATATCTGTAGTATTTGACAGCATTACTGGCAATAATATCTGCAGTGCTGACAATGGCAGAGATAATATCCCCCAGTATTATTGGCATTAGCAGGGATCATATCTACAGCCTGTTATTGGCGGGAGCAGACGTAATGTGTCCAGTATTATTAGTATCAGTAGTAATAAAACCCACAGGCTTGTTAGTATGATCAGTGCTAATATCAGCAGTAGGTTTGTGGGAGAGGAGGGGATGGAGTGATTGCTACTGTAAATGGCAGTAATACTCCGGCTGTTTGCAGTAAAGGAATCCCTGGTGGGGATGGGGGAGCTAACCTCGGAAGGCAGAAGTTCCTCCTTCCCTCTCTTCACCTGTCACTTGGACGATCACAGTGATTTACACTGAAATAAGTGAGGCAGGGCTGTGTCAGTGCAGGGGAACAGTGAAGGGTCATCGCTATTTTGGCAAGTCAGTTACAGGTGTATCATTGCAGGTGATTAACCAGTTCCAAATGGGGCTGCATGCTGCAGGCTGTGGCACTGAGCTGCTCAGAGTGAGGTATTGCATGCAGCTGTAGGAGGATTCACACTGCTGGCCATGTAGCTGAGAACAGGCAGCGTCACTGCGGTGCTATGTGTTGCTTTGGTACTGCATGCATAATTTTCTGACTCTTACTATCACAGCATCCTCTGCTGAGGAGCATTATGTTGTTACAGGTGGCTTTCTCTTCTCTCACTCCCAACAAGACTCTGACTACAGAGCAAGGTTTGATAGCAATTAGCTTAAGGGATTTCCAGCTTGTCCATGATGCCTGTATTCCTACTGGGAAGGCAGAAATGCCTCCATTAGTGGAGTGCAGAGCAAGTAGAGCTGCTACAGTCCCAGACCAGAAAATGGTCTTTTAGATGCTGCACCAGAACACACTGTCTTGAAGAAAATGTTGAACTCCATAATTTCAGTGAAAGGTAGTGCGAAGTGATGTACAGGTGTTTGCAGAGGTCTCAGGCTTTGAGCAGCTACACAGCAGCTGAGTGTGCCACTGCAAGTATTATCCTATTTGTGCTGCTCATGGCAGCAATGATTGTATCACTTGGAAGATGAGGCTGTGACATTTCAGGTGACTTCATGTCATTGTCAGTGCCATCGATACGTCTTTGCAGGCAGTGTGACTGTGGTTATCATGTTGTGGGTTTCTGACACTAATGATAAGTGCATTGCGGCTTGTATGCTGCCCTGCTGCACTCCAGGCCATCATGCTCTGCAAGGAGGCAGTGGTGAGGCAGGACACCTGTATCACTGTGCAAGCAGTGCTGTTTCCTTGAGGTGACTCGGTGCCTCATGGCCGGCTGTGCTGTACTGTCATTGCCATCAGGCAGTTGCTGCTGCAGTTGATATCATTCGTTGAGTGGTGACAGACTGTCATCTGATCTTGACTGAAGTCAACAGGGGTACGTCAGCACGGTGCTGTCTTGAGCACTTTATGTTTTCATGGAATATGATCGTGTTGCTCTGTAACATACTGGGGTTGTTTCAGGACAGACAGCATGCTTACATTGTCATCCGCAGTGCAATGGTCTTCTACCAGCAGTGCAGTGGTATGAGGGACCTTAATTATCCTGGAGGGAAATGCATTTGTGGTCCTGTGCTGCCTTTGCATGTTTGCAAGGCACTGCACCTGATTGTATCCTGACATCTGATGTACATTCATCTCAGGGCAATAGGTGGATTTCTGTTCTCCCACCACCACTGCATTGTTGAAGACAACAGAATGTGCTTGGACCCTTGCAGGTGACACAACAGCACTGCTGTGGTGTGGCTGCATTGTTTCGTGCTGTGATTTCTTGTTGCCACAACTGATGAGTTTGCACTATTCCATATTATTGCCTTATTGCAAGTCCACAGTAGTCTTAGTGACACCAGAGACACATGCAGTTATGCTACCTCTGTCACCAACTCCCCATTCTGATCACCAAACACAGCTGCAGGGAGTGCACCCAGCAGTTCATGGCTGTACACACAGAGTGAGAAATCTCTGGGCTGTGTCAGTCCAATAGCACCTTCCCCCTGCTCTGCCCAGGACACTGCAGTATCACTCCATGTGGCCAAGTTCCCAATGGCTATCCGATTGCACTGATGGTGTATCGCAGCAGACAGCAGTGGTTACAGGGGACTTCCAGGCTCACTGCTCCTACACACCCCACAGTAGGCAGCACTCCTCTCATTCCAGATGAAGATGTAAATCAAGGGGCAGTTTATTCTCAGCAGCCCCTCACCTCTTCCTCTTAAGGATCTTTGCTGGTGAGCCTCTAGGAGAACACAAGGCAGGTACCTCCCAGATGAGCTGCAGGATGGACAGCAAAGGGAGAGGATGTGTGGAGAAAGCGAGCTGGGGAGACTGGATAAAGGAGATGACAATGCATAAGCAGCACGGCATAGTCAGAAAGGTGGGTTGCTGCATCACAAAGCTGGAGTCTGCCTGTAACAGAGAGGGACAGATGTCTGTGTGCTCACAGCCTGGCAGTTCTGAGGGTGCGTGGCTCAAGAAGGGGGGAGTTAACAGCTTGCATCACAGGCAGCCGTTTGGACAGGTTGCTCTGCTTCTGAAGCTGACACCGCTGCTTAGTTTGGCATGGTTTGGCACTATCTGAAGACAAGCTGGTTTGGCTTCAGCTGTGTTTGTGTGCGTCTCTGCTTGTGTATTTGTGTACCTCGGAATGCACGCCTGTTTGTTTTCTATATCTCTGTGTTAGGGTGACTGCTCTCCACTTATTAGTGTTTATTGTACCTAGATGAGCGGCAGGGTAGACCTTTAACTTTTTGCATGCACCCAGAGACCTGGAAAATGTGTATGTTAAGCTGTATATAATATTGCCTAGTAGGGTTTGCATAGTGTGGATCATCTGGATGTCTGGGCATGTATGGCTCAGCATTAGTGCTATGTATTTCTAGGAATGCCAGGTATTTGTATTCACATGTTAAGCATATATGTGAATGTTGTATGTATCTATGTATGTATATTCTCTGTGTATCTGTTGATATATAGTTGGAGTATGACTGTATCTTTGTGGCTGCCAGACACAAATAAGCAGCCTGTTAGTGCTGTGCCCCTCTGTACAGACTATGTACATTACTACTACATAGTCTGTACAGAGGGTACATTCGCAATGGGGTTAAATATTTGTGTGCATGTTTTATATGCATATATTGGCTGTTGTTGCCTGTGAGAA
This sequence comes from Coturnix japonica, assembly GCF_054131305.1. Classification (NCBI taxonomy): domain Eukaryota; kingdom Metazoa; phylum Chordata; class Aves; order Galliformes; family Phasianidae; genus Coturnix; species Coturnix japonica. Next base: position 16,347,879 of record NC_140670.1, on the reverse strand, counting down.
GGTTGTCTATTTCTGTAAATAGTTTGTATTTGTTTACATGATTTAATTTTGCATATGTAAATTTAAGTAATTAAGGAGTTCCAGGCTTCCATCTAGTTAGTGTATGTACGTTGTTGTAAGTTGTTTGTTTATTGAGAAATTACATTTAATTGACACGTACTGCATTAGTGCTTCCTTGTGTCCCAGTCTGCATTCTTGCATTTTCAAACGTTACTGGCTGTGTTTTCTGAGTCTTACTTATGCATAGAGCTTTCCTTGAAGTTTATTTGTGTGAGTGCCCTGAATGCACGCTTATCTGACTGCTTATTTATGTGTGTTTAGTTTGCGGCTGGATCTTCCCCTGCGTTTTTGACTCACTGCTGGGAGGGGCTGTTGCAGCTGATGTCAGTAGAAATCAGGCAGCAACAGCTCCTCCCGGTGTCTCTGAGCACCCCATGTGCCCACCTGTGCAGAGGCTGCTCCTTGGCTGTGCCAGTGCCTGTCTCTCTTGCAATCTGTACCCTGGGTCTGCCTGCATTCAGGGGGCGGATGCTGCACTGGCTCATGGACATAAAGACTACAGGAGGTCACTGCCTGGATCTGTATAGATCTCAGGGCACAGTGGGTGACAGAATAAATCCCAAAAGGGATAGGAATAGGTAGAAATGTGGAAGCAAATGGTGCTTCTAGGTGATTGTTGGTGATGTGGCAAGGGAATACAAGGCTAGTATAGCAGTGGATCAGCATGCCATGCCAGTGGGAGCTGGTGATGGTGCTATTACTGAGTCAAGTGACATGGCAATGAGACTCAAGGGCAATACTGCTACAGAACCAAGGTGATGTAGAACTAAGGTGCAGTGGGGATCAAAGTGCCGTGCTGATGGCCTAGGCTGATCTGTCAGAACAGTGAGAGCTGGGAAACCCCTTTCAAGAATCAGTTAAAAAGGCAAAAGAGAACAGGAGGAGCAGAGTAGAAAAGATCTGAGGTAACCCCAATGACATGCAGGGTGTCTGCAGAAGGCAGGTAGCCAGCAGTGTGGGACGCGCTCCATCTCCATGAGATTGGCTGCATCCAGGTATCAAAGGATAGAGCAGCGGCTGTTTGCATCATAGTGATGGAGAGCAGGAATAACTCAGTGATGACATCAGGTGACGGACATATCCCGTGATGGTAGCCATGGAGTGTGTGGGCAGGGGCACTATTCCCAGCTGCTGGAAAAACAAAGAACCTAACGGGCAGTAAAACAAAAACAAAGGAGACTTGGAAGCACCTGACAGCCCTAATTCATCACGGCTCAAGATTTTTTTCCCCCCTCATGTTCCCATTATATTTGTTTGTAAAAGTGGAAATCAATTTTGAAGGTAATTTTCTGGAAAGAATGGAAGGGAGGTGGGAGGACCGAATAAGGCAGAGATGGCAAGAGGAAAAAAAAATTTAGGCCAGGCACAGCCCAGGGGCAGCTCTTGGCAAGGTGAAAGAAAATTGCATATTCAATCTCCATCCATGAATCTCCCTTGCTGCTGCCCGCCTCCTGCTCGAAAACAATGAAGGCTTTCTCCCCTACGCTGCACAACGCCTGAGTATCAGCACTCACTTTAACTTCAGGGTCATTAATTCACCTGATTATTGCAGGAGAGGAGAGGGTTGCAGGGGCATCCGTTCTAAAGAGCCCTCCCTTAGCTCATCCTTTGATTAGTTTGGGGTGGGGGGAGTTGAGATAATGTGTTGTCTTGGACTCAGTTTAGAATGGGAGGGGTTGAAGAGGGGGTGGAAGGAGGTAGCGGAAGAACGGGAAAGATATGGCCCAGGTTGTTGTGGAAGGGAGGGTCGGAAACAGTCACCCTTGCATCCTTCTGCTGTGGTGTTATTGCAAATTAAAAGTAGCATGTTCCACTCCGCAGCTATCTTTCAGGGAGGGGAGGGGCATGGGTATATGTCGGCACGGGGATGAGGGGGATCTTATCATTGCTTCTTCAGCAGCCCAGCATAGTGTCACCCTGTGAGGTGACATTTGAATTTACAATTCCGCTGAGAAAAGCCATTAATTCACAAATTAACATTTCTCCCTCTCTCTCTAGCTCTCTCTCTCTCTCCTTCTCTCTCTCTCTCTATCTCACATGGATGTGCAAGCAATTGAAAAGACAAAGGAAATAGCCTTAAGGAAGAGACTTTACTGCTACTCTGTGCAGAGATTGCTACTACTGCTTCTAGATAGATAAACCAATTACCTGAGCTGCTCTGTTCATGGCAGCCTGCTATTACCTCTCTTTGTAGAGCTGACTCCATTGCTGGATTACACCATGTGTATCTCATTAATGTAAACCAGCACGATACTGGGTACTGTCCCTGACTCTTATTGCCAAAGCCCGTTGCTCTGTACCAGGAGAGCGAACTGGGAGAGGAGTGGGGATGGAGCTGAAGGCAGCGCAGCATATGTCTAAGGACAGGGACAGGCTGCATAGAGCCTGCCTGGAACTGAGCTCAGAGGAGGTGGGAGCTTCCCATCCTCAGAGCAGTGAGGATGGGTTAGCCCTAATCTCTTCTGAGACTTTGCACAAGAGGCCTCTCTATTGGCACCAGGCACAGGCAGCTCCACTCTCAGCACTGCCCTGACTTCCCTCCAGGTGTACTTGTGCAGGACGTTGTATGGTGCAGCTGTGGAGTGTGAGCACAGACGCTGCATGTACAGAGATGCAGATGTAGCTGCACACAGGGGCTGACTGGCTCACAGAGACATGTGGTAAACGTCATTGTGCAAAGCCAAAACCAGCATTTGGGGTTCTGAACAGAGAAGGCCAGATTTCTCTGTAATGAAATCCACTCCGTGCTGATTGTGGAGACATTCTTGTCAGAGACAGCTGCTGGGAACTAGTCCCATATCACCTCCAGTCCTATTCCAATTTAGTCCAGCGCTCTTTCCTATGTGCTTATTTCAGCTCTCAGACGCAAGCTGACGCTGCCTGGCCCATGTCTGTGTTGTCTGCATCTGTGGGGCAGGTCCTCACCTGGTTCTCCCCATCTGCTGCACTGAGGTTTCTTCTACTGCTCCCTATCTGGCTCCGGGCTATGGCACTGTGAGTCTCTGGGTGTTCCTGCAGGGACACAACAGCTGCCTGCCCTGCTCTGCCTGGTGACACAGTGGGATGTGTCCTAGCAGCACAGCTTACACGGAGACTTGGACAGCAGTCTTTGCTAACTAAGCAGTCTACCTATTTAAACCGAATAGAAATCTTCTCCAACAGGCTTTTCACCCCATAAGGGCCTGACAGTCGCTATTCAAGCCACTCTTCTAACTTTTATGAAAGGCAGAAACTTGCGGGAGGAGTGAAGAATAAATGGAACAGAACAACTGCTTCTGGAAGCCCAGTCCCCATGTGCCTTGTGGAGCATGTGCCTCTCCTTGGCACTGCTGTGGCTCCTTAAATCTTCCTAAAACCTTAGCCTCTTAACAAGAGCATCTGCCTCGCTGCCATTCTCTGTGCCCCACACGGTGAGCAGCACATGGCCGGGGAGCAGCATCCCGCAGCAGGCGCTGGAAGACAGATCGCAATCAGCAGAGGCATCGGCAGGCAGTGCCAGTAATTCAAACCATCCTGACCGTTCAGTGAACCCGAACCTGCTGACCTTGACAGCACGAGACAACAGCGGCCTCAGGAATCCCAACCTTTGCAGAGGCGTTGGCGGAGGACGGCTCGTGCTCTCTTCCGTTCTCTCCCTCTCTCCCCATTCGCATCACAGCAGCCAAAGGGCACAAAAGGAAATCTTCTGTGCGCCAATTAGCTCCTAATTTGGCTATCTTTGCGCTCCCAAGTCTGCATCAGTGCAATATTAAGCATCACTTGCTGTTTGTAGATGGAAATCATTCCCAAAGAGGAGTGTCTTCTCTCAGTAAAGGAAAACACTAAGCACCTTGTTCTCAGCAAGGGCCAGAGAGGACCCCTCCTCCTCCCAGAACGAGGCTGCTGCTGTTTGAAAGGGAAGCTGGAGCTCTTTGCTTCCCTCAGTGATAGCATCAGATCCTCCAGACTTGTTTCCCTGGATCCCAGGGGGAAGCAACAAGATCTCACCTACTGATTAGCTCATGAGAATTCTGGCTGGGCAGAGGAGGGCAAGGAGGTGACAAGAGCAGGGCAGAGAGGCAGAAAAACTATGTGATTCATTTTGCCACAAGAAAAATGCAGTTTGTGAACATGTTAAGAGCCTTTCAGGGAATACTGGATTTCCTCCAGCTACCTCTGTGGCTGCCAGGCATGCCTGCCACAAACAGCATTTTGTATTGGCCCACAGAGGTAGGGTAAGCCCTAAGACCTTGCACAGGGAGCACAGCTCCAACAGCAATAGATGATCTGGTAGGAACAGTTAGACTTACCCAGCCAGTCAGACATGGCTGCCTTCCATAATTCTTGAGGGTGGTCCTCCCACTCATCAATAGGTGTTAAATGCATTTAATGCCAATTTAATGCCTTTTAAAATGTCAGTTTTGTCAAGGGGGCCTAAAAATAATTCCTTGGGGCACATTTCTTCTTTGCTTTTGCTTCATCCACTGAGACATCTTGCAAGTTAGATCCCATCAGGTTCAAGGTACAAAGTCCTCTTCCCACACAGCAGCACAGTGCCTGACCGGGAGCTAGGTCTTGCATATCACATCTGCATTTCCAGATGCACTTCTTTCTCTCACTGATTCTGCCTTTGTTGAGAGCTCAGTGGTGTTATTCTGCTTTTAAGTTAGGGGCCTGCACTAGGACAGGCTCAGGAGGCATCTGATCAAACCTTAATGAGGTGGTTACTGTGTATGAAATGTCCATAAATTCTTGAGGTCCTTCCAGCCCTCTCTTAGATGCATTAGAAAAGGCTGTTAGAAAGGACAGGCACATTTCCATGTCTGGTTTCCCAAAGGAGCTGTTGTTTTTTCACTTTGGCTTTTAGCATCTAATGCATGATAAGGTAGATGTTGAGCACAGGAGTTGACCTTGCATGCAGATCAGATCTATTCTAGGTTTTGGGTGAACTTTACTTAATCCCAGTGAACTAGAAAACAAACCAACCACTGCCTTAAAGACACCTATGGCTCTCCTCTGTACAGCCTCAGCCTGTGAAACTGATTGCTACCAATGACTGGGTCCCCTCTTACAGTTTGGAACACATCTCCAATATAAACATTGCATAGATCATATCACCATAGGATTTTTCATATATCATTCAAAATATTAATGATTTATAGGTATTACAGGAATGAGCACATTCAGAAAAAGAATGTGCAGGATGCCAATCCATGCTGATTGCAGCATATTGCAGGCCTGTAGCTCTTTCATTGTGTGGCATTTTGTAATTACCCATCCTATATAATACATTGTTTATTAACCTTCTCATTCTGAAGATCTCATTTACTACTGAAATGTGGCTGACTCGGATGGACTGTGGCAGATGTTGAACAATACAGAGCATCAACACTGAAATTTTGCTGTGCCATGTCCAAATGAAACCACAGGAGAATTAAGATATGCTGTGGGTAATCACTCAGGCTGGATTTTGTTCAGGACAGCCAGGTTAATGTCTGTACTCTTACAAAAAATGCCATGGGAATTTTAATGACTCTGAGTGATTGGAGCCTTTGTTTTATGGCACATCAAAAATGGCAGCTCTAAAAACACTCCGCTTGAGCACTGGTTTAGTGCTGAGTCAGAAGAGCTTCCACTAACATGATTCATTGGCATCTGGCTCAGGGGTAGGTATGGCCTTCTTTGACTTGAGAGGTTAAAGTAAAAGCGTGTGTGAAGGGAAAATAAGAATGTAGAATGAAAGGAAAGGAGAGTCTGGAGCAAGAGAGACAAAACAAGATGAGGGAGGGATTCAAAAGCATGTTGGTGGGGGATCAGCCCAATGGAACCAAGCAGACTAAGAAGGAATTTGTATTTTCTAGACTGTGCTTTAGAGACACGAATGGACTTATCCAGGTCTGCTGAGTTCTAGCACTGGTGGCCTCTCTCTCTTGGGTGCCAGTGGGCCCCACTAGGCTCTCATGGGCCTCCAGGCCATCGGCAGTGGGGTTGGCAGGAACAGCTCAGCCCATGTTCCCTCCCTTTTCTCTAGCGGTTCTGATGGCAGTGTTGATTTGCATGTCAGGCAAAGCACTGCTTGTGAAAAAAAACCTTCCAGTGTGGCAGTGTCAGCGCTCGCTGTTGTTCGACAGTGTAAAATTAAATTAATAAAGCCCCCAACACAGGAAAACATAACAGGAAATTAATGGCCTTTACTGTCGCTCTGATGCAGTCATTTGCAACCCTGCTTTCCGCACCAAAGACTTCATAAATGCAAGCAGTTTCTCTAAACAAGCATAGTTAGGGCTGCATGCGATGTAATTTTTTGCGTCGCTTCTGTCCTTTGGAGCTAACAAAAGGCACCTGGTTTTATGTGCTCACTAAGGGGGGGATCCTGATGAGAGGGAGCTCCCCAACAAATGGCTTAGGAAGATGAGAGGAGGTAGCAAAGGCAGCCAACGTACACTAGCAGTGCTAAGCACATCTCAGCCCTGGCAGAGGGAATTGCAGGGCTCCCAGTGCCTGCCTCCCTGTCACAGCTCTCCCTGAGCCTCTGCTCTAACAGCAGCGTGCTGGGCACCACAGCAGTATAAATCAGAGTAACCCTTCTGATAACTTTCAGGATGTGTAAATCAGTATAACCACTGAGTGCAGGAGACTTAAAGATTTACACTAACTTGGGGATCTGGCTGGCTGTGTGATAGTGTTGCTTGCTCCTCCGCCAACATAAACAAAGCAGATGTACTGGCTCCTGCAGGCAGCTGCATTTCTATCTGGCTAGCAGTTAAGCCTAGTAGTGCTAGCGAGAGATATTGGACCCACACTCTGTCCTTCATTACAATGGTATAAATCCCCAGTGACTCCTCTGAGGTAAGGGAATTGTTGTAGATTTACAGCAGCCTGAGAGCAGAATATGTGCCTTCACCTCCAGAATACCCTAAGGTCACAAAGCTGTGGTGACGGCTTGCACAGAAAGCACCAGCTTTGGCTCCCTGGGCTAGCCCACCTCATCTGCACACCCATACATGCTGTCATGCATGCTGTACATGAGTCCAAAGCAGCTGTTTGCAGACTAACACCTGGAAAGGCCTTTACTGAGGCACTCAGTAAAGCTGGATGTGCTGATTATGCTATTATGTAAAGCTAAGTCTGCACAGACTTAGTTTCCCAGGGCCACATTTGCAATCACGCATTCAGATGCTGTAGTAAATACATATGATTTTCATATGCACACACACACTCACTTCCTTAAATGCACATTTGCATGCTCCCTTGATAATCCTAGACAGATCTGAGTACACACTTCATTACACATTTGCACACACAATTCATTTCATTTACATTCTCATTGAGCATTGCTGTTTTGCTCATGTGAGCCCTGCATTAATGCTGCACTGCCCACCTCTGTTCCTCCCAATGCCTCCATCCCATGCAGCCCCATGCTGCCCAGCCCTGGCACACACCTCACTCCCTCACAAGCATGCAATCTGCCCTGTGCCAGCAGCCTTGCTTGCTCACAATTCCTCACCTGACCTACACTCTAATTTAAAAACATAAAATCCCTTTGTTTCTGAGCCTCTCCCCCCTAAGCCTGTGTACATAACAAATGCAATATCATCCATTTGCATACTAAGATTTGGGCTTGTGGATTCCCTTGAGCCAAATGGACACATCAGCCTAAACAAATGCAGAGCTCGTGAAATCTGATCCACTTCCCTGAGGTGACAGTTCTCCAGCACATCTTCCAGCGTCCCGTTTCTGCAGGGTATTGTCCATAACTTGAACTCTTCCCATGTCTTTCACTGCCACAGTGTGGATCTCTGATAATATTCCTTCCCCCTCAAGCTGCTGGATCTAGCCAGCCCCTTCCATGCTCTGCTGTCTCTGTCCAGCACTCACTTGGGATCTCTTCCACCTGATTTTGAGCTATCCTTCTCCTCAATAGATCATTTATGGCAATCAAGCACAATTCTTGCAGCACTAAGTCCTGAAACATGGAAATGACCTGTCTAGAAAAGGTGCCTTCTTGCACCCCACTAGAAAAAGCACAACAGCCAGACTGTCCCAGTTTGCCCAAAGCAGGACACATCGGCCATGTGCAAATGTGTGATGTGCTCCCTCAGATGAGGCTCCTGTCCCTGCTGTTCCCCTTCAGCCCCGCTCAGACAGGGTGCCCTGCTCCCTGGCAGCTGCCACCAGGCCAAGGCAGCATGAGGGGCTGCATGGGGCTGGCTGCCGTGAATGACAAGCGCCGGCTATTGATCGCGTTCTGAACTCGGCCCAGCCGATAGAAGGTAATTAATGACTCCATTTGCCTCAGTACGGAGGAGAACAATTGAGTTTGAAACTGCAACAACTGGCAGCGCTGTGAAGGGCCCCCGGGGGATGGATGGGAGAGATGCCTGACAGGCCAGGCTGCGCTGGGACACGGGGCACATCAGAGGGGGAAAAAAGAGAAGGGAGATTGGATAAAGGGATGGAGCAGCCTTAACACAAAGCACAAAGGCATGGGAAGGAGCAGCTCTTGTAGCAACGTGGTGGCTACCAGAGAGTGGATCAGGGCTACCAGGCCACGTGCCATAGAGGGAGCAGAGATGTTGTAGTCTACAGGAGAGGGCAGGGTCTGACTGTGGCAGGGAGTGCTGTTCTGACAGCTGGCTCTCGGCATTGCTGTGTCAGACAGATGCATTTCCCTCAGAGGCTTTGATGGTGAGATGGGTTCTGCTGTGTCCCCTGGCTGGCAGCAATCATATCTACCATATCACTTTTGTTGTGGCTGGGGCTTTATTTGGGAGTGCTGCAGGACTCCGGCCCTGGCCAGAGCTTCACAGGGCACCCACAGACATGTTGCCAGGGCAGCAACTGCCCTGCCCCAAGAACTGAACTCAATTTCCCTGCCTGCATGCCAGCTGTTCAGGTTGCCATAACCTTCTGGAGTGCTTCTGCTCCACAGAGGTGTTCCCATGCCAGCACTACTAGGAGCTCTTCTACATTTCTGGCAGGGATGATCCTGTCCAACCCTGAGCAAGGGTGCTTTCTGCATCCCCCAAGGCTAGAGGAGCGCTATTCGTATGTGATGGTGGCTTTGGGGCTTCCAGGCCTGGGAGCATCTCTTTGTTTGGAGCTTTCTAATGGGCTCAGTCCCTGTGTCAGATGTAGTTACAGGTTGCTCCTGTGTCCTCTGGCAGAGGATTTCCTTGTTACCTGTCAGGATACTTCTGTGACACCTGTGGAGCATTTCTGTGCCATGTCAAAGGTTTGTGCCGAGCACTGCACCTTCCCTCCGTAGCCCCTTGGGAGGAGAGATGTTTCCTGTCAGGCATGCAAGGCCAGTCCTGATCATGCTGACAGCAGCTGTGTGCTCCTGTGAGGAGCACAGTGACCGAGGCCATGGTTCGCCTCTCAAGCTGTTTGTTACAAGCCTCCCGATTTAACAGAGAGATGCCTGTGTCACAGTATCACAGAGGTTCCTATGCCAGTAAAAGGGGACTGGGAAAAGTGATGCCACTCCCCAGTGACAAAGCTAGTGCAGTTCCCTACTTTCAGGCTCATCCAGCAGCAGAAAACTTGTATCACCACAGCACTCCTCCCAGAAGCTTCTTTGGCAGACCTCACCTCTTCCCCAAAGCCCTCTCTGTTCATTACTGCCACCTTTGCTCACACCCCTACAATTGCCAGCTCCCATAATTGGTGCATTGTGGTATCTGAGGCTTCTCCTGAAAATCCAGCTCACAGGGCCAAGTGCTTAGGTAAGAATAGAAGCTCTGATCTAAAAACAAAGATAGGTTTCTGCCCCTTGCAGTTTTAGATGAAAAAAATGAAAGCACAACCTCTACAGATTTTGACACCATAGAACAAATACAGGGGATTTACAGTCCTTTGGTTTTGAAGAAAATATAATGATCCGTGACTGTGAAAGTCTCAGCATTAACAACACAAGGCCTATAAATCTGTCCTGTGGGATCATCTCTGTGAAACTTCTTCTGCTTCATAACTAGAATCCTATATGCACAACTCATATTACTGCTCCGCAACATTTGGGATTTGTGTGCCCTGTCACCATTAAGCCCAATATTACTGCAAGCTGTTTAGACAAGGTTCACCTCTAGGTAGCCCACAGTCCTCTGTCAAACGTCTCTTCCTTCCCTTCTGTGGATTTTGAGGCTGACCTGCCTAAGCTACGACATGGTGCTCCCCATCTTCAGAGCTTCTCTTTCAACTTAACCATTGCCATTCTCCTTACAACTTTTTTACTCCCCTTATCTATTCTCTTGCGTTGATCATTCTGCTTCCTTATCTAACCCCCTTCTCCCCCCTTCTTCCTTTTCCATCATTCCCCACTGATTGTATAGGCCCCTTCTTATCAGCAGGTCCTCAATGAGCCAAATGCACAGATGTGCTCACACACACACACACACACGCACACACACAAACAAATAAATAAATAAATAAAAAGGTCAGTGAGCAGAGCAGCAATAACCCCTAAAACAGTACTATCAGAGGGACATGATTGATCAATTGAATTCCATAGCAGCTGAAAAATGTGGGATTAAGTAGTGTATTATACGCACAATGAGTTGAGGCATGATGTTCATTTCAAGTTCATTTCGCCAGCCCTCTGCCACCAGATCAGGCAATCAATAGGGGCAGCAGATATCATATATCACCTCTCTCCGTGCTAGGGAGAGAGCACCATAATCTCTCGCAAATTTAGAGTGACAGATTTGTCAAGATCTGAAGGGCCTCTGAATAAATGAAGGAAAAGAGACTCCTACAGCGACTTGGGAAAGCTGTAGTTTCAGCTCCTCCACACAAAGGCATGGTCCAAGCACAGAAAGGGACATGTGCGCACAGGGCTCAGCAGGCAGACAGGGCTTGTAAATGCAATTGCATGTATGCACAAACCTGACCAAACATGCAGGGTAACCCGCTCAGGGTAAAATCTGGTTTACTGACAGGCAGCGCAAGCTCACTCACACCAAACGCCATGAATATTGTAGGGCTGCCATCCTTGGAAACCAAACACAACCTAAACCAGCCACCTCACACAAATGGCTGCTCAAGCATGTACGGTGATGCAGAACCTAGATCATCTTAGAATACAGCCCACTGCAAAAACACCAATGTGTATTAATGGTGTGCACAATCATGCACACTAACTGACAAGTGGAAAAATCCTCAAAGCAAACAGCTTCACCAGCTGTGGACAGGTTAAGACAAGTTTTGACAGAGAAACATCCATTCTTTTCTGACTGGACATGGCAGTTCTGTGCCAGCTTTCCGCAGGCAGAACTAGAGAGCAGTCCTACTGGAGTTAGGAGTGTGCCTCTGTAGGTACCCTCATCTTCCCGTCAGCTGTCCTTGCAGGAACAACCCGGTCTGTGTAACGCCCGTGCAGGCTGCGCTAACAGTGTAATCCAGCCAGCCAAGCCCTTGCTTTGTTTTCTCTTAGACAAATATGTCGTTAACTCCAGATTTCAGAAATTTCCCTTGTGCAAATAAGACTGAAGAGAGGAGAAAATGTCAGGGATCAGAGCCAGTAAGCTTTGCTCTGGTTAGGAATGGAAAAGAAAGAGAGAGAAGGGGATGCTCGAGGGAAGGCTGCTGGCTGGGACAAATCAATATGTAATATTTTCTATGGTCTTGAGAGTGGTACTGTACTACGTTACTGTATATAATGTACTATTGATTATATCATATCATATAATCACCTATAAACGGATATATCTCATTGCCAGAAGGCAGCAGGCTCAGTTATTACTCTGGGCAACCAGATGGGCATTACCCATGCCAGGAAAATACCCATCTTAGCACTATCCGTGAGCTAAAAGTGGAGCAGCAGAGTGGCATGGTTCTGGCCATTGCACAGCGAATGCCACTCCAGGCTCGTGGGAACATTGCCTGGCCATGAGCACATTTGCAGTCACATGGAGGATGGAAAAGGTCTACACAGATCCCTCAATCACTTCCTTGCAAAGCAGAAGGTTTCAGAGATTCACAGAGTAGAAGATGCTGAAAGAGGCTAAAGAATGAGGCACAATGGTGAAAAAACAAAAAGGTAATTGTAATGTAAGTGGGAGAGCCTGATATTTGTTTAGACAGCATTATCAGACAGTCAGGCTTATGTCTGATGAAACAGCAGGCAGATATTCTGCATGGAGGATGTGGAGATATATCAGCATGGGTGAGACAGAGGATTATAACCGGTCACACCAAAGTTAGACTGAGGGGTGATAGCACAAAGATACTCAGCACAGTTGGAGAAGATTATAATGAGCAGACTTGCCTCAGATGAGATGAAGGATTATGACAAAGGAAGATTCACTTCAGCTGGGACAGGAGGTTATAACAGACAGACTCACCTTGGATGTGACAGATGCTAATAGCAAGAGACTCACTCACTTCAGATAAAAAGGGGTTATAACAGAGATAAATGCACTTCATTTGAATTGGGGGATAACAGGGGAAAAAAACAGGTGGGTGATATGATGGTTTATCACAGGGAAAGCTTCACTTTGGATGTGATTCACTCTGGGGCAGGACATTTATAATGGAGTCATCTCAGAGGGGATGAAGGGGCTCAAACAGATATGGGATGGCACAGCAGAAACTGAGACACCCGGAAGGTGACAGAGGCACTGCAGGGAGATTAGGTTATTCTGTTGCAGAGACAACGCTTCTACCAAAAAGGGGCTTTTTTTCCTAGGAGGAAAAAAGGGTTATAAGGAAGGGCAATTCCCAGTACAGAATACAATAAGCAATACAGTAACTTATTTTGGATAGAAGGGGGAGCTCTCATAGACAAAGATTCACGTGTTTTAGGAGGGACTTTTGTAACTGTGATATGGGTTGTGATAGATTATGACCTAATATGTAGAAGAATGGGACAGAGATCATAACAGAAAGTAATATATGTTGGATGGGACAGAGCGCTCCATAGCTTCTCTGCTGAAATGTGGAGTCGGGTACAGAATTATTCACATTATCCAAGGGGTTGAAAACCCCATATGGGATGTGACAGGCCATAATCAGACGAGAAGGAGGCTGTAACAGAGATACAGCTTATACTGGAACTGGGAAGTTACAACATGACTGCTCCCTTCCAGACTGCAGTAGAGGACTTTCTCCATTTTAGGTTTTCTCAGCCCTCTGCAGTGCCGGCCCATCCTCAGCACTCGAGATTTTCTGTGAACTGCCTCTCTGGTAGCCTCCTAGCGATGCTAATCGCTGTGCTTTGCTCCCATTTTATGCTCAGCAATGGAGATTTGGCAATTTTTAACACTGAAAATCAGTGGAACCGCAACTCATCTCTGAGCTGAGCACCATTCTCCACAGCCTCGCTCACACCGGGCAGGAGCATCCCATGGAGCAGGCCAGCAGCCAGAGCAGACAGAAGGGGCTTCCCAGCCCGCAGCCAGCCCCCTGGAGCAACACGCTCCGCGTGCAGTGCAGGGCCCCTCTCCTGCTGCTCTGCTCTTGCCCGCATCTGCTGCCGCCCCGTGCCAGGGCGCTGCTAACTCCCTGTTTTCTCTGTCTGTGCCCTGCAGATGTATCCGAGGGCTCCGTTCCCAACGGAGACTCCCAGAGCAGCGTGGACAGTTTGCGGAAGCACCTTCGTGGCGACACTTTCACCCAGCAGCAGCTGGAAGCTTTAGATCGAGTTTTTGAGCGTCCTTCTTACCCTGACGTCTTTCAAACATCAGAGCACATCAAATCTGAGCAGGTGAGGGCCCGGCCTGGCAATGTGGAGCCGTAGGCACCCATAGGGTGATGGCAGGGAGATTCCCTCACTGAAACCCCTCTCTCTTTCCTCACCCCTTTCTCTCACACTGCCCTGTCACTGCACATACATCATATTTACATTTTATTGCACTTTCCAGTTTCAAACGTATCATTGTACGGATGTATATGTGGACACAAACTGTCTCCCAGCCTGAACTTAACATCCATATGCACAGTGCTCTCCCTACCAGTCACCTACCAGACACACACACACACACTCTATGATTGCACAGCCACAAACCATGGCACGGCACAGGAGCTCCCACACTCTTGCATCACACAGCCAGCAGTGAGTTGCAAGCTTTATCAAGCTTGGAGCATTTTCTCTCTTGGCCCAAGGCTGAGACTTGACTCCCATCTCCAGCCCAGTTTTCTGTACTTCTGTGGCATTGCCCCCCTCTCCCTGCCTCCCCCGCTTCCCCGGCCTTTTATCCCAAAAGCTGTTTGTCTTAATAAAATGAAAATCAAAAGTCTTTTTAAACCGCCCCAAGCCATAAACCAACAAAGGAAGAGAAGGAGAGGTTGGCTGTGGACTCCCTTCATCCCAGAGTCCCTGGGTTTATTACAATGAATAACCTTTATTTACTTTCATTAGACTATTAAGCACCAGCACAGTCATTTTTCCCCCTGAAACTCTGAGCAGGGCCCATAAAGCAAATCCGAAGCCTAATTGAGTTCATTTTAATTTCTCTCCGATCACAGCGAATTACTCTGGTGATAAATCAGGGGGCAGGCTCACCCCCAGTAGAAGGCCTAATTTGCAGCTAATTACAAAACTGATTTCTACAGGAAGATCAATACGAGAAGGAATTGGAAATGACGAGGCAGTCCTAGGCAGGCAGGGATGGGGCGGGGAGGGGGCAGCATGCAGGGAGCCCACTGCAGGAGGGGGAGACGTGGGGAGGGGGCTGGGGAAGCGCCTGGAAAAAAACACAGCAGAAAGAGCAGAAAATCAGTTTTAATTTAACGTAATATTAATCAGAGCAACTTTTCCTGCTGTTCTGTAGCCTTCCCGGTTTCTCCAGCTCCCGCGTCTGGTCCGGAGGCTGCCACAATAAAAAGGCAATTACCAGAGCCTTTCGGACAGGACACCCTTTCAGATTCAATGGCTCTCCCCCTCCCACCCTTCTGTTAGCCATGTGGCTCCCCCCTCCCCAATTTCATACCCCAGTGCACAGAGTGACAGAGGCAGTGGATGAGGCTTCTTTGTTTGTTTTTAAAGAGCTAGGACAGGGGCAGCAGCACAGGGGACAGGGCTGGCTGCAAGGGGCCGGCACCGGCTGCTTCCTGCAGCCCCACATCCCAGTCATGCCACGGCCATCTTCTGCCCCAAGTGTCCTTGTCACCGGGGCAAACATCTCCCTTTTGTCCCCCCTGAGCTTGTATAGGTGGGTGCCCCCTCTGTCCACAGCACTGAACGAAGGCTTGGCCATGTCAGAGATGGAGGCAGATCCCATGCCCAGCCTGACCCATCACCGCCTCCACAGCAACATGCAGGAGGGTGGAATAGCTCATCAGAGGTCCCCCGCCTGCAACCCTCTTGTCACTTCATCTTCTCCATTTCCTCCTCCTCCTCCTCTTCCATCTGTGCAGGGGTTTGCATCTTTCCTCTTCCTCCCTCCCATCTGTACACTGCTCCCTTTCTCTCGGCGCATCAATAGCAAGCTGTCTTTCTCCTCTCTTCCCCAGGGTAATGAGTACTCCCTCCCAGCTCTGACCCCTGGTCTCGATGAAGTCAAATCAAGTCTATCCACCTCTGCTAACCCAGACCTGGGGACAAATGTGTCAGGACCCCAGACGTACCCTGTGGTGACCGGTAAGCTGCCTGACCAAACAGCAGAACCAAGCTTTTAATTTATTTCCCTCATCACCATTAGCTTCTGCTTTTTCTGCTAATACAAGATTCCCCTCTCTGGCAAATCTGGACAGAGACAGAAAGACTGTGGAGGAAGTTAGGGGCCAAGGGAAGCTTGCAATTCAGCACTGGCAGTATGGGGTACACCTGGATGTGCCCAGGTGTGACTCATGGACAGGCATCCCCAAGAGTGAAGCAGGCACTTGTATGTTCTGTGGCTTAGGGATGGCTGCTGGAGAAGCACAGCTATGTCTACATGTGCACTGTGACTTTTTCCTTTGTGTCTGTGAATGAGAGGTTCATAGTTCACCTATGCATTTGGTTTTCTTGGGGAGAAATACTAATCTAAGTTTTCTTCAGCCACAGCATTTGGAAGGGGCATTGCAAACTAAGTACTGAGGTCTGCTGAACTATGACTGTGACTTCTGTAAGGCCAGGAGTCTCTACCAGCAGCTGGCAAAAGAAGGTTGTTCACAGCCTCCCTCCTTCCCTTACTTGTGGGCACATGAAATCCAGTTGTGGCTGGGAGGGAAGAAATGATATCAAGAGCAAGGCAGCAGAGGAACTGGGATGGCAGAAGTAGGAGGCAATTTGGGCAGCTGCTGCTCCACAGACGCTTCCTCTGCTGGTGGCATCGGCCAGCCTGGTGACACGGCACTCCCTGTTAGATGGCCTAGCTCATGCATGTCCGAGCCATAAGGAGATGCCCTGCTACCAAAGCCCCTTCTTCTAAAGCTTCAGTTGCTGCTGCTCTCTCTGATATGCTGCCCTTCTCCTAAGTCGCTTAAGCAGCCAGTGAGGCCCAGGGGATTTGCCCCTCTTTGATATCTCCCTCTTGCCTTACAACCACTGTGGCCCCTCCAGAAATCTCACATTATAGTTCACAAGTAAGTTATGGCAGAGATATAAACCTTGTCAGCAAGGGAAGGAGCTGTTGCCTCTTGGCCCAAAAGCAGGCCTCTGGTGGCCCAGAACAAACAGCAGTGGAGTTTCTAGCTCAGTTTTTTCTTGTAGAAGCTGCAGCTAATAGCCTTGTGACCAAGGTATGTCAATTGTTCAGCAAATGCTGAGCAAAGGGATGATGTTGCATGCAATATTTGGCTACCAGGAACTCTGAGACCAGGCAGGATCAGTAGCAGCTACCCTAGATAGAATCACAAAATCATTACAGTTGGACAAGACCTCTAAGATCATCTAGTCCAACTGTCCACCTACCACCAATGCTGCCCACTAAACCATGTTCCTTAGTACCACATCTACCCATTCCTTGAACACCTCCTGGGATGGTGACTCTACCACCTCCCTGGGCAGCCCATTCCAGTGTCTGATCGCTCTTTCAGAGAAGTTTTTCCTAATATCCAACCTGAACTTCCCCTGGTACAACTTGAGGCCATCCCCTCTTGTCCTGTCACTATTACCTGTGAGAAGAGGCCAACCCCCACCTCACCACAACCTCCTTTCAGGGAGTTGTAGAGGGCAATAAGGTCTCTCCTGAGCCTCCTCTTCTCCAGACTGAGCAATCCCTCAGACATTCCTCATAAGACCTGTGCTCCAGTCCCCACACAGCTTTGTCGCCCGACTCCGAACATGCTCCAGGGCCTCTGTCTTTCATGTAGTAAGGGGTCCAAAACTGAACACAGTACTCAAGACTCTGCCTCACATGGCAAAGATACTGAGGATCTAGTGTGAGGTCTGCAATACAGCACGGAGCACCATGTGGAGGTGAACTGCATATTAAGGAACTGCCTAGAAAGCTTGACACCACTGACTTCTCAAGGCCTTTTCTGCTATCAGGCCTGACCCAGGATCCTTGTAGCCAAACAGTTTCTTAGCTAACCAGAGAATGGCTTAGCTATGGCAAAATTGTTCCATCTTTCTTTGTATTCGCATGTGCAAGAGAACACTCAGCTGGTGTCTGCCTACCATTTAGCAGATCTACAACTCTTACAGGAAACACTTCCCTCTGCAAGGGGGGCAAAGCCAGCAGGAGAGCAGCACTGCCCTTCCTTCATGGAATGCAGATTCCCTTAGCTGGATTGAAAGGTGAGGTACTTATAATCACAATTTAATATTCAATAGGGACATTAAAGTAATCCTTTTCAGTCCTCCTTTCTAAGAGATGGAGCACTTCAGGCTACTGACATGGAAGCAGAATTTCTGAAGGCTGGGGACACTGCACAAGCTTTGTACATGACTCTCTAAAGTGAGACAGATTTGGCCCCATAGAAGAGGCTGTGGGCTGAGGCAGAAAGTCTCCTCTTTGTCCCCCACATTCTGCACCATCCCCACCCTGCTTCCTGCAAAACTCCCAGCTCGGCTCAAGAATATCCCCATCTGATCCATCTGGATCCAAGAGTGAGAAAAGTTCATTTCAAACCCAGCTTGACATTCCCAGGTGGCAACTTAGTGCTAACATCTCAATCTGTATGCAACATTTCAATCAGCGCAGAGTAACAAAAGCAGGACTATTAGCGCTGGGAGATGTTCAGTGGTGGTAATGATGGGGAAACTCAGAAAGTGGAAATGAAAAGGGAAAAAAAGACTCTCAACACCCTGAAAAGCAGTGGGGAAAGAAGGGCAGAGCATTTTTCCTCTACACTTAGGCCAGGATCCAATGTTTGGATTAATGGTGCCATTACCCAAGAAAGGACTTCAGATAATGTTCATTCTTAAAATGTTTTTGTTGGCAATTAAATGGTTGCAATTATTGATCTTCATTGATCCAGTATCCCTGATTTGCATAATCTATTAAAGATGAATGATTCATGATATGTTGCTGTGGGGATGGGCAGTGCTTAAAGGAAAGACCAGAGAGGTGAGGAACTCAGGGCTGCCTCCTGATCTACCTCTGGGCAGGAGCCAAGGAAGAGGCTGGGAATTCACAGCTTCATCTCTCAAGAAGGGATATTGGCATCATAGTGAGTACTAAATTGCTGGCTGCCTGGTTTGCTACTGTAGTGTCAGCTCTGAATACCTCTCTGCTCTTGTCCCAGCTGATATCTGAAACAAGTCCACCCATACAACATACAAAGGCTGTGTGCAGTTATTTCAAAATGTAAGAATATTTCCCCACTTCAGTCTTCCCAGGCAGAGAAGGTATTACTAGCTCTTTCCAAAACGGATCTGTCTGACACTGGCTTCTTGCCCTTTTAGAAGGCTCTAGAGAAAGTCCTCCTTTCTCTGGCTCATGACTAGTTTGCCTCAGTACATTCTCTCAGCTCACACATGTCAAAGAACATGCCTCTCCAAACATCAAAAGTGGTAACTGAAATATTAAGTACAGATGATGCTAAAATCCCTTTAGCAGTCTGTGCGCTTCATAGTATTGAGAGCTAGAAATGCTGGCAGCCACCTCCCCACCATGCAGGAAAGCCCTCCCCAAAGTCCCCATCATCAAGTCCTGGTCACACAAACTCACTAGGATACGAAACACATTTCCGCTGCCATTTATACAGAACTGACTATGCAGGCATTTGCAACTTTGACGTGAAGTACCAGAGATAAAGCACTTAAAAGCTGCCTGAGAACATCGCCTCATCTCTTCTTGCACAGACAGGTCAATGAGCCAGTTCCACCTTGCCTCATATTGCATGTCCATGACAGCCAAACTGGCAGAATCCCTGACAGTTTCTTGGGCAGTATCTTTGGATACCAGTCAGGTTTCTTAGAAGCAAAGACCCAAAATTAAACATACAAATAAGGGCATGTACCTGCAGTTGAACACTAAGACAAGACATCTGTTTATCAGAGATTTCTACTTCAGTTATTTCTGTTGAAAGCGAACAGATCAGGCAGTATAAATATGCACAGGGCTACGCAAACAGAGAAAACTTCAGTAGCTTTCTTTTGTCCAGCAGTTTACACAGGTCTTTGATTTTTGGGATGTACTCAGCAGTTAACACCCCAGAGGTGAGCAGAGGAGAATCTCAGTTTTCAGACACTAGAAACAGGAGTACTTTAAAAGCAGAAACTGCTTACAGAGCCTAAAATCCTTCCAGATAAAGGGTTAAAATCCCTCTTTAAATACCACTGGAAATTGTGTCTTTTGGAATATGCGCGCCTGAAGTGAGGTATCTTCAAACCAGACTTAGTTCTGGAGACTTAGGTTAATAGCTGTGAACAGAGTCCTTTCCCACTCCACTAGCTAGCCCAGAGGATATCCAGCAGAAAGGCAGCACTGTGGGAAATCAAATACAATGGACTTAATTAAATCCTGGCAGTTTTAACTAAATAGACTTCGTTTACCATCCCACTGCAACAGTGGGATCTAAGAGGAGGAGCGAGGCAGAAGTGATGCCCAGGAAAAGAAAGCCAAAAAGAAAAAGCACATCATCAACTTGTAACACTGACTGCAACAGGAATATGTGCGTACTGCTCTTCCTGCTAGGAAGTTTATGAGCTCTTCCATGCCATGGTTAGTCTCTAGGAACAGGAATGGGTATAATTTAAAATCTTCATCACTCACCAAACCATCCTCAAGTTTCTGTATAAAATGTTTCTTTTTCACTGGGAAACACATGTCTTTTCCCAAACAAATATCCAGGATGAGAAATACTGACAACCACCACTCACGATATGTCAGACAAAGGCACCAAACAAACACAGATTCCATAGGTCTCGCTTTCTGCCAGACCTTCATCTCTGGCAGTGGATCAGATTGTTTTTTGCATTGCGTCCATGTTTAAAATTCGGTTACTATTTTCAACAGGAATGTATGCAAAAATAATTCTAGTTACTGAATCTAAGGCTACTTGATACATCTAAAAGCCATGAAAAAATAGTAATTAAACGGCACCTGATTTCTATGAAAGTTTTAAGAAAGTTGGGATGCTAAGCACGGAGAAATGGCTGCCCAGACACACAGGTCCAAAGTTTTCTGAAATGATAAACAGTCTTTTGAGGACCTTACCCTCCTGCAAGGTGAAAAGATAATCTTTCCTTCATCTCGGTTTAGTGAGTGAACTGAAGAGAATGTTGTTCTGTTCAATAACCGGGTCATTCAAAACTAAGAAACAAACTAGGATTTGAAAAAGCAGGAACATTTGTTTTCCTCTGTCAGTGAGTGAGTTAAACTTGGTGTGAAAGGATGAGATCTATTAGTTCTAAAATCAGGTTCTAAAATCAGTTCAATTTCCTCCACATATATATATCTTTTCCTTCATTTAACAAGTCATTTTTAATGCAAAACCTGCTTAGAAAGGCTTGCCTTTTTTGGTTCCAATATATTTAGGAAGTCAGAGAGCTTGTGGTCATTTTATATAATTAGCATGAATAAATTGCAAATACTGCTTTTAATTGAATTCTAATTTCCATTCAAATATAGCTTGACAGAAATCACACAGCAAAAAAGTTAATAATCTAATATAATAGTAATATGGACTCATCATTCATTATTTTCCTATATAATAATATGCAAAGACAAATTATGTTAAACAACATAATTGCTTAAATAAATGTGCACAGATACAGTTCACCTACTTAGCAAAACATGAAATAACCATGCTTACTGTAAATTTTGTATGTCTATCTACTTTTGTATGTCTATATATTGCTATCCTAAAATTCAGCCTTTTAGAAAAGAGCCACGTAGCTCAAATGAGCTGATACAAGACTTATTTAATGAACTGCCAAGGGCCACGCACTGGCTTTGGTGATGGTGAACCCTCCAAATGCAGACCAGCAGCAGCCTGCTGCTCACCATCACGGCTGCAGCAGCCAAGCAGCCTGTCAGGCACATTTCTGGGTGCCCCAGTGCCACAAAAATGGGATATTATAATCACTCACATGGCTGCTGGGTGATTGTTATGATCCTGCCTCATCAAAATGAAGGAGACATTTTCTGTGAGGATGGATATGTGCCAAATTAAGCACGTGGAATTGCTGCAGATGAAGGACAGGGAGGATGAGGAACAACACCGACTTCCATATTCTACACTGTAACTGCTTGCCTCTGCAAAGAGGCTGCAAGCCTCTATTTAAGTTGAGAAGTGGCAAAAGTAGGTGTCCACAGGGCCTCCAAATCTCATCAACTGTTTCCCATATCTAAAAAGAGATAATATCTTCTCATCACATTAAGGAATTTGGAATGGCAAAAGGTGTTACTACTATTCCCTGAGACCAAATGGCCGAGGGTGATGGAAGATCAGATGAATGATCCCTGGAACTGACAGAAATAGCAAGGGAAAACAGGAACCACGTGAACTATTACTGTGCTTCCAATGGAAGCTTTAACAATAACTTTATGATGCTGAAGAAGGCAGCTCGTGGACCTGAAAGCACAGTGAACTGAGGAACCCAGAAATGGATGGGACTGAAGGAAATAGTGCCTTCCTTAATTAGCATAAGCATTACAACAAGAGCAGTGAATTGGCAATCCCTGTTCAATTTCCTTAGCAAGGGGTGGCATTTAGGCTGCCACACGCTGTGACAAAAAGGGACTTCCTTTATAGTTACAGTCTTCCCAACAATTCAGTTTCTGCCTTTTCTTTTGAGGCTAAATGAAGGAACAAATAAGTTTGGCTATGATGAAAATTTCTGCGATGCAGATATTTGCTCACTGACAGCAAAGACTGTGCTTTATATCTGAGTTAAGCAACAGCTGTCAGCAGATGTTAATAACTTTTGATCTCCATCAACTCTATTGGATTTAACCAGGCCAGCTGCTTGTACAATAAAATTGCCCACTGTAGTCTTTAAGAGAAATGGAGAGCTTAGGGCAACCTTTGGCCCTTCTTTGTGGGGGTAGGATTATTCTGGTCTCCCCACGAAGATCTATCCTATCTTCTGATCAGCAGACTATCCTTGTGATGAAAGTTGGGGAGACACCTATTTGTTGTATCAACTGTGTGGAAAAATAATGTGCTCTGTGCCAATTACATTTCCCAGTATATATTTCAAAAGCATTTTGTTTAAGATGTAACATTCAAGTCCCTGCCCACCAGGGAACTTGAGCACATGCTTCACTTAAGGTGGGCTGTAATCTGTAAATGCAACACCTGAATGGGCTGGGATGCAAGAACGGGGACAACTGCATGAACTCAGTGAACCTGTGTTTGCCAATTGTACAGGCACAAGTTTTTCCCCCCAGACTTTGAAGTGCATCTCCCTTTATCAGTTCCCTCTGCAAACATACGTAGTTAAAATTGACTTCGGTGGAGTTCTCAAGTGAATGACATTAACAGTATTCAACAGTTTCAAAGATTAAGTCCAGGTCATAGGCACACTGGCACCTCCATGTTTAGCTTGGTATGATGACTATGAAAGCTCGGTTTCTCTCTGAAGTAACAGCCAGAGGTAGCAGGTCAGATTACATGGAGAGCAGCAATTAATTAGATCAGATGAAAAATATGGATATGTAGAATTCAGTTTCATTAAAAATGGGGTCCACGGATTTAAAGATTTGACATCAGGGGTGTCAACAGTTTTTACTTGCTTGGAAAGCAATCCAAAAGCAATCCTTTTTTTTTTTTTCTTCTTTGAACATATATTTAATCAACCCACAGATTAAGTATTGGGATAGGAATCTGGATGGATCTTGCAGAAACAAAATAAAACCCGGATGTGAAAAACTTATTCTCTGGTCAGTACGAGTTTAAAGAGAAGGCAAGAAATGTACAATGAGAAGTAGGTTAGCTTTTACATGTCTTATAGTTGCTCTAGCCTGCAGTATAAGTGCACAGTTTATGAATGCTGAAGGCCCCATTCCATTCTGCTTGCCACAATGAAACCTTTCTAAGGGATGTATTTATTAGCACAGAGGAAATGTAAATATGGAAAACTTCAGTGGTGGGTACAAGCAAAGGGTTCAAAACAAGCTGAGATAAGGTTCAGCTTTGACACAGGCTTCCTGTGTGACCCTGTGTATACCTTTTCTGTGCTAAGTTCCTCACAGACTAAACTGATCTCTGAAGGATGCTGTAAGGGTATGTGTTCCAAAGAGCATGAGGCACTGAGATCATAAAAATATTCTAGAAAGGCAGAAGGAAAAGGTGAAGGACTCTAAACACTAACAAGACTGTGTGTAGTGCAGTGAAGTGGGTGTGCATCCCTCTTCTGCAGGGATGTGCTGTCCTGATATTCTTCCTTTACTGCAAAGCAAAGGAGCTCTAAAGGCAGCTAGCTTATCTTCCAGGAAACCAGCAGCGAAAAGCAGGCCGCTTATCTAGTCCTGTGAACCCCCCTGCTTCTTTCCCTTCAGCAGCAGAGAGTGCGATAAAAGCTGAGATGAGTCTCAGTAGGAACCCAAAGCTGTGAATCTTCCTCTCACCCTGTCTGGCCAAAATCCCTTCATTCGCAGGGGGAATTTAGGCCAGAGATCACCGGTTCTAGCTCTCCGCCAGAATAACAGAGGAGAGGGTTAGAAAGGAAGAAAAACAGCCATAACTCAGCAAGCATAGTCAGAAAGAAAGGAGCTGGAGATGCAGAAAATATGTAGTCCTCTGCTATGTTCCCAGCTATATCCCCACCCTGCTGACACTTTCAAATTTACCCTGCCATGACATTGGGTGATATTTTTTTGTTACTTATAAAGAAGGCTATTGTGTATCATTTAGAAGAAAGAGGAAGAGCTTTCTGCTCCCCTGGAGAGCGGCTGCACCTCATCCCATCCCCCACTCATGAGCAGGTCCATTTCCATACTAGTAAGACACTGTTAGATATTCTGGGTTGCCCAGTACCATCACATTGAGAGACTTGGAAGTACCATGAGAGCTGGCTTGCAGGTCCTAGCAGAACCTGGGATGGGGAAGGCCAAGCACAGAGCTTCTTTCCCTGTTCTCCATCCCATATACTAAATAAATAAATAAATAAATAAATAAATAAATAGAGACTGGAGAAAATCAGAAGTGAAAACAGAATCGGTGCAGCTGAAGTTTGAGGTGGTTAAAATGAAAAATGGGACTGTGTCACTCACAGGTGGAAAGACAGATCAATCAATTGATCTCGTCTGTTCTGACACAGTTTGAAGCTATAATTCACTGCTGGGGCAATTATTCCAGCACAGCAGGGGTGGGAGTTATATCAGACAGAATCCAGGTGCTTTCAGTCAGTGAAGAATTGGGCAACAGAAGGGTAAAATTCATAACTGCCACCCACCAGTAACAACGCATGGGATATAAACTATGTCCACACAGCTGCAGAGTGGAAACTGAACGACAGACATACAAATAGACATGGAGAACTCTGAGGTGTGGTTGCACATTTGCTGTCTCACCTCGCCCTCCTCTACTCTCTGCTTTTCTTAGAGAGTGCTCAGCAGCACTGCGTCCCAGTTCTCTTTGCCATCTTGCTCTTGACTTCTTTATCCCTCTGCACTAAGTGGTGCTGCGTCTGCAAGGTGTGAGGAATTTTTCTTCATAAGCCTTGATGTGTTCAAGAGAAGGCTGGGCTCATCTCTGCAGTGAGCCTGACAGGGGCTTTAACAGCCTCAGAGCACTGGGACAAATAGCTTCTGGTCCCTTAACCCTGCACAGCTTTGCAAGGCAAGGCCTGGCACTGTTGTTCCCATCGTGAGGGCTTTAGGAAGTCTTTCAGGCTGAAATCCTCTCTGTGGTGGCTGGGCAGAGCGGAAATCCAGGGGCTGGATCAGATTGGCCTAATGCTACAGCAGCTTAAGCGGTCTGTTTTACCAGAGATTATGGTTTCACTTACACAGAGCGCCTGAAAAATGCCACGGTTTAGGAAGGATTATAGCTGAAAATTCCATGCTTTAAAAGAGAAATAAAGCAGGGGAGGCACTAGGAAACCCAATGTGCCCAGGGGCTGCGCAAACAGGATTAACCTCTGCCCATAGCACCTTTTGCTTCTGCCCACCCACATTTCCCGCTTCCATCTTCTCCCCAACAGCTCCCTACACCTGCTGTCTCCTGCACGGTGCAGAGAGCAGCAAGGTGCCTGGAAAATGTCCAGAACCAATGTCTCCCCAGTTTATTTTGGTAGATTTGTACACAGTCTTGCCATCTGATGACAGTAGAGCCAGAAGAGAAATAGCTTTGGGGGTTATCCTTCTACTGGCTGGGCACTGGCTTACAAGAACTCACTCACGGGACTCTAGGACAGTATCCAATAGTAAAAAGCAGTGCCTGGAAGCTGATATGCTGCTTACTCTGATGACACTAATTAACTGCATAATAATTACCATAGACTCTAGCTTCTGCTCATCACATCCCTAAGAAAAGTTCCTTGTCCAACAGAACTTCCAATGGCAAAGAGGGAGAAGAAACAACAGTCCCCACTGAGCATACCAGAAGCTTCCCATACATAATCTAAACAAATGGGAATTATACATCTTTTGGCCAGAATTGATTCCCAGTCAACTGACCCATGACCATATGTCTTTCCTGCAAAGGAGTCCCACAGCTCACGGATCTTTGCTGGCCATCCAGGTTAGAGGCACTTGGAGGAGAACACAGATGGAAAATGATCAGTTTTGCTAGGTAACAAACCTTTGGAAACAAATGCCTCAGGATAAACAGCATTCACAGACAGAAACTGCCCAGCCCTTAATTGTTTAGGTGAGCACTGCAGCCTCACAATAACGTGCCTAGAGTCAGCTAAAGCCAGTTCTACTTTAATGAGGCCAGATTTATGATGTGTCTCATTTGTATCTCTGTATAGTTCAAAACCACCACAACTAACTTATATACCATTGGCAACACTTACCATCACGGCAGAGAGATGGCCTTTATTAATTGGCTTTGTTTACCTGAGGGTGGTTGGTTTGTGAGATGATTTGGACCACATGTGAGCATGTCATCCATGCTTCTCTCTCAGGTGTTTAAATACAGGACTCCATTGCTGCTGACCCAACAGTGCAGTATCATGCTTTAGGTCACAGAGTTCTACAATTCCCAGACCTGTTACCTGGGAGCTCAGTTAGGAACAACTTCAAAGCTGTATCTATTGTGCTTGTGCAAGTCTGCACAAAAGAAAATGAGATCTTGAATAAGTTTCCCACATTTTCTCTCCTCCAGCGTATCTCTTTATCAGCCTATCTGTCTGGCAACACTGTACTTTGGGAACTACCAGAGACAGTACTGAGTGCATGCCACTGTAAAAAAGATCAATTGATTATTTATCTATTTATATGTCTATTTAATGACACAGCTCAGTTTTTCATTTTAATCACTGCAAACTTCAGCTGCACCTCTTCAGTCAAAGCTTTTAAGGATCCTGACTTGACAAGCTTTGGCCATTACACCGAGCATACTCTTTAACAGATGCTCATAACCATGCTGCTCTCCTGGGGAAGATTACCTTGGGTTTGAAGAGACAAAGGGGTATAATTCCCTGGGCCAAACTGTGTGAGCATAGCATCGTCATGTGAGCACGAGAAAGCAGCAGGAAAGGGAGCACAGAAGCTTCAGAGCATTCTTCTCCTTCCCAACCCTATGCTTCTTCCTGTCCTCCCTCTCCTGCATGTTCCCTCCCACACTTCCCTGCATCCCATTCCTCCCATCCGCCACCGCACTCCATTTTCTCATACCCTGCTGCCCTGCAGAGGCATCACTGCAGACAGAGCCTAGCCCCCGGGTGCATTTACTGCTGTTGTCTCAGCACTGGCTCCTCTGATCTACTCCTAACCTTTTTTATTTTTATTTTTGTTTTTAAATTAATTTCCCTGTAGATTTTAACCACTTCATTTTCATTTACCCATTTTGTTCTTCCTCTCCTCCCTTCCCACCCTCCTCTTCCTCCCCCTGTTCCCTTTGTCTGTCTGTGTCCATCCCTTACCCTACCACAGAAAACCTCTCCTCTCCCCTCAGTATAAAGCAAGAGCCTCATGGAGCCTCTCTCACCCCTTTCACCCCCACCACGCCGGTCGGCTCTGGGCAGGCTGAGCTTCAGCCCTTCCACATGACCCTTTCAGACGATGCGTCCACGCCTTGCTACAGTGCCTTCCTTCACCATGGTGCCCACTTTGGGCAGTCCAGCAGCCAGCCTCTGATAGCAGGTAACCGGCTTTGGCCACAAACTCAGTGGGGATGCTGCAGGCAAGGGGGTCAGTTTCACCTGACGGGGAGACCAGTCAATGCTGCAAGCTCTTTGAGTGCAAGTGGGAAGCAGAGCAATGGTGTTCTGGTTCTGTGTATGCAGCATGTGTTCTCAGCTCCATGGAGAGTCACAGGGAGATTTCATGCCTGTCCTTCATTTTTGCAGAATAAGATGGGGGAAAAAAAGCTGTAACAGCATAAAAGTGACTGGGTGTCCCACCTGGATGGGTTTGGGGCTTAGTAGGGAAATATTTGTACAGCAAAATCCTGCATTGTCTCCATAACCATAACGCCCCTGTGTACAGTGGGCCCAGCAAGGCTTCTGTGCACTAGCCTAAGGTAGATGATTGAAGCTTGACTAAGTTAGCCAGCCCTGAGACTGCTAGCATGGTTGTTCAGCATGGTTTGTGAAATCTACCAAGTGAGAGCAGCATGCAGTCTATAGGTGAGCAGTGCCCCAGTTGCACTGTGAGCTGCACTGAGGCAGCTGCTTCACTGGCACCTTCACGTGACAGACCAGGCAGTCAAAAGGCATGGTCTGAATGTCATGACCAGAAAGGGATGGTTAGAGACTCTGAAGTCTTACAGCCAAGTGCATAGAGAACTGTGGTAGTGGCCTTCAAGAGAAGGACAGAAGCAGGTAGCAAAAATGAAGCACTTAGGAGCAGCAAGCTGGAGGGCAGGAAGGAGAGCAGAGTTTAAGGTGGGTACAAGGGGAGTTCCTGTGTGAGGTGACTGAAGTGTCATTGCTGCAGAAGCTCAGAGGTGGCTTGGATGAAATAGTGACAATCTTTTCAGGTGACAACTGAGAGTGTTGTCACTCCACTGCCACAGAACTTAATTTGGGCAAGTTCTTCAGAATGCAGACCAGAGTTCCACAGTGCTCAAGAAACATATATTACCTCTGCCTCTTTCATGTTCCTATCATTTTTTCTCTTTTGACCTAACATCCTGCCTTTGTCATCTTAGATGATATCTGCATTTCCAAACCTCCCTGTAGGACAGTAGCAAGCAACTACAGAAAAGAATTTTATGTTCATAGCACTGTCCAAATCTTACTGCAGCCAATAAAAGCCCCTAAGCTCCAGGTATTCCTTTAAGCCAGGGCTTATACTGACAGATTCACTCCAACAATGCGCTTCAGTGGGGATGCTGTCATATATGACCACCCTCTAAGCTAGGAGGCACTGTGTTTCAGGAGAGGAACTTGCCTTAGGACCTTTATGGAGAATTAGACTTGGAAGAAAGTGTTCAAAAGCTCAAAGAAAGGCAGGGTGATGAAGATGCAGTTCTCATTCAGAAGGCTCTAGGAGAAAGAAGGGTGACTAGAACTGGAAGCGTGCTATGAAGCAGGACAAATGCTAGTTTTGCCATAACCCTCCAGTACAAGAATTTAATGATCTTGTTTACCTGCTAGTAACGGGAGGAGGCAATGGAAGGGGTTGTTTCTATATCACAGTACTTAAGAGTCCCTCTGCAGGACTCTTACTCGCGTCAGTGATACTGTACTTGCTTGTTATCTTCAAGACTGGGATTTTGACAGGTGATCACTTCCCAGCAAATCTTCCACACTGCATTTTGAATACCAGCCTCTGTAAGCTCACATCTGAATAAAAACACAGGGGCGTATGTGCACAGATTGGGTAGCAGAGTGAGTGTGTATGGATTCCCACCTGAATGGAAGTGTCAAAATGAATTAATTATGCCTGTTACTACATAATGTTCTCTCTAACTTCTCGGTGACACTGTTTTCTCACTCATCACCTGCCATTACATCTCAGACTAGTGAATATAGAAAACCGAAAATACATGAATTTGAAGCACAACATTTTCTTCCCTTAAAATAATGTGAGAAAAAAAGAACTGCACTTAGTAGGTGTTAGTCATACTGATTAAGGTGCAACTACAAATCACCAAAGCATCAGTGGTGATAAAAGAGTAGAAGAGTGTAGAATATAAATCCTCAAAGCATTATATATTTATTTTTATCAATATTGGGGAGTGGCTGGAAAACAGTTCGATCTCTGTCTAGCAGTTCTGTGGCCATTATCTTATACAAAGTGAGTGAGGAATGTCAGCTGTGGCTCAGGAATCTCTTCAGGGAGAAAGAACTTACTTTTCTTTTTCTGTGAGCAAATCAGCTCAGCAATCTTTAGTCAAGATCTACAAAAGCAATGACACTGCTTTAGCCCACCTAATGCTGAAGAAATTTCCTCCCCCAGGGGTAATTCTCTACCTTGACTTTGTTTTCACTCTGCCATGTAACCATTACTTATTTCTGACACCCCTGACAACATCCATGCTTGTTCCAGGGCCTGCTTACCACTCACTGTTCTGCCCTAGTCAAGCTAAAGCAATTCTTATTCTTCCAATCACACATCACAGCACAATTCCAGTGATTACAGTGTTGTGAGTGGGACATCCTTAAGCTGTCACACTTCCAAAGCTAAATCAGACTCCAGCTCTCTAAGAATAGACAGTAAGGGCATCACTTCAGAAAGGAGCAACAAATGGCACAAACTTCTTGGTGAGCTACAGCTCACCCAGGGAACATAGGGCACATGAAAGGCTTTGCCTTTGGATGGCTGGAACAGGTTGAGATCTCAATGGACAACACTGGAGGTTGAGCTGTAAATCTCCCAGCAGCTGCAGGAGAAAGATTATCTTAATTTATTTAGCGCACCCCCCCCCCCCCCTTTTTTTTTTTTCTTTTTTCTTTTTGGTTTTGGCTTGAAACTCCCAGCAGCTTCTGAGATGATTTCAATTCATTTAAATGCAATAAGCACTAACAGCAAAATGCCCTTCTGGCTGGCCCATTTTCAGGCTAACCAGTCCAAATGAGGAAATGCCTCTGGCATCAACCAAGGAGTCTCCAGCTGCACTTCCTAAGAGATGAAAAATAAACTACAATCATCCACTTGGCCCACACCCCTTTCTACATCGTTGGGGGAGAGAAGATACCAAGACTTGGAGAACAATTCACAAAATCTTGTATCTGTGATAAAAATGAAGTGAGACTCAAATTAATTTGCACGATTCCATTATTATATATTACACCAGCACCTGGAAGGTGTCCAACAAGTACTGATCTCACAGAAAGCACTGTGCAAATGTACTGGGAACCTGCCCTTGCACCAAAGAGTTTGCAGCATAAAAAGAAGCACAGACAGGTGAAGTGACTTGCCTAAAAGCATCAGCAGGTGAACGGCAAGAGATGGGAACAGAGACAGGCACAGAAAACACTTGGATCCCTTTCTAGTGCCTTACACATCGATCATGCCCTTAGGCAACATCACCACGTTTTTGGAACTGCATCGACAGCTTATAGAAGGGACCTCAGCTACTCTGACAATTAATGTGCTGCCATTCTCCATTAAGCTTAGGGCCATTTTGATTTAGCTAAAACAGATCCAACATTTCCAATGGGCTAAAAAAAAATGACAGTGTAAACAAATTCTTTTGAGCCTCACAGTGCTAAGTTTTAATATTCAACCTTACAGCCTAAGATCAAAAGTGCCACAGTCTTTCCCCAGAATTTTCAGTGGAAGGTCAGCACATACATGCCGCAGGCTGCACAGCACTTGCCCAACAAACTGCTAGTCAAATGATGGTGGGACAAAACGTTGACATCAAATCAATATCGAATGATCCTATCTCTTCTGATCCCCTGTTCCAATTCTTTCCTTTTTCAGGTCGTGATATGGCAAGCACTACCTTGCCTGGCTACCCACCCCATGTTCCCCCAACTGGACAAGGCAGCTACCCAACCTCAACTCTGGCAGGAATGGTTCCTGGTAAGTCCAGAATTCAGTAATGGTTCATGAGTGTTTGAACAGTATACCAGCAGTGTAACAGCTTTCACAGTTGGCTTTGTTATTGCTATGCCGCCACTGAAGTCTATTCTTTTCACAAAGAATATGCCAGGTGCCTATAACCAAAGTAGCTCACCACCCATTCTGCAATGTATGTCTTTCCCCTGGTAACTGATTCACTGCTGCTATGGGCAACTAGCTATCTATAACCTGTGCCAATTAATTGGTAATTAATTAACCTTAGTATTCATTAACTAATGTAATTATATTTCAATGATCCGTGCAGATTATTATGTACTGCTCATGGCTTGGGATATTCAGGTGTTCACTAACTTGGGGTAACAACTTACGTCTGTCTAAAGGCAGGGCTTCAAACTGCAGACTGTCAATGGTAATTTAAGACCTGCAGTTTTTGAAGACCTACTGTCCACAGCCTGAACTAGCTAAGAGCTCAGCAATGATTAACAGCATTTCAGGAGAAACTAACTATTCACTTTCAACAGCCAGCAGCTTACCCACTTCCCATTTATATGACAGTGCCTCCAGCTCAAGAAACTATCTACCTAATCCTACACTGCAAGGCAAAGTGTTCCTTTGCCACCCAAATCCTTGCAAGAAATACCCTCTTTTGGCAAATGTCTTGAGTAATACTGCCCAGGGTATGGGGAGATCAAGGGATCATTTACCCTTGAAAAATTGAGAAGGTTTTCCCACAGTCTCTACTCCCCAATTCTCAGATGACAGCTAGCCCAAGTAGATAAATGAAGAGGCAGGATTTTCATTTCTCAGCCACAGTAGCTCAGGACTCAAGACTTCATCTGCCACTGATTTCTGCTTATGGGAGCTGCAATAGCTAATGAGCTGGTAGAGTCTGTTCTGCAACCTCTGCTACCAGAGGAATGATTCAGACAGCAACTGTGAGGTGTAGCAGCAGAAAGCTGATTATAGAAAGCTTTTAGATCACTGCAAAATGATTTCCAGGGTTTGTGAGTCTAATTTAACCCTCATCCAAACCTTGAAATAGCCAGCTAAACAAGCACATGCTGCAGAGCACAGTTAATCAGTGAAAATATCACCAATAGGGAATGTTGTAGGTCAGCCTTAACACCTTTAAATGACAAATCACTGCTTATATATCACAAAGTACTGGTTAATACCTATGGTCACGTCCCACAGCTAGCAATATGCCTACTGCTTGTGATCCTAAGGCATATAAAAATCTCTTGGACTATGCTGTAACCTCCACATCAGGCAAAGACAGTGAATGGGTACCCTTTATAACCCTCACTTCAGTCCCTCAGTATAGATGACTGCTGAATTTTTGGGCTGTTGCAGTGTTTGCAAAACTCAAGGCATCCTCTTCTACACTGAGTTTTTCAGAGAGATGGTTTAAACTCCACTTGGCTCCAGAATCAGAGGAGCACTATGATGATACAAATCAATTTTAAAAAGCAGTCAGTAACAGTAATCAGATTCAGTTTACAACATACCTGTCAGTCATAGTTCATAGGTCACGCCACACAGAAGTTATTGGTAGCACTAAAAACAGATGACTCTTTGAATACTTATTTCTAAACCACAGGCTCTTCTCAACTTTTAACACACAGGATCTCATGTTCAGTGTCTGCTATGTAATTTTAACACCCTCAATACAAGAATGATTCTGACGCCTAAACTGGGACAAAGATCTTGAGACTGCTAATCACAGGGATCATTTATCCAAGAACAGGAGATTTGTTGCAGAGGTTAATTAGCGTAAGACAAGAGTGTCTCTAGAAACACAGAGATACTGAAACAAAAAAACCCCACCAAAATCAAAGCACTAGGAATAGAATGATGAAGAAGAAAGTTGAGTTATACTCCAAAGAGATTATAATTCAAGTCTAACAGACATCTTTACATTAGAAATGATGCCCAGATTCAGTCATAGAAAGTCTTCCTGTGGCCTGCTCAGGCATCCTACATTAGTTACTGCATCTTCCTACATAGCACTGAGTCCTGGCTGTGCTGGTCAGGCCCCACTGGTCAGCCCCAGCCTGGCAGCCCTTCTGTTCCTGTCTTCTTATGTGATGGGAGCCAACAAGCTGGAGATAAAGAGGTTTCCTGGGGAGGGACATCAGATCAGCTTTAATGGGTCACACTGCAGGTATCTTCAGCCAGTGCTCTCTGTCAGAGACCAAAAGTGAATCCTGGGAAGAGTGTAAGAGTAAAGCAAGCCAGTATCAGCTCTTTCTCGAAAGATCTCTCTGCCTCCAATGAGTTGCAGCTCAGAGACTTTCTAAGGCAGTTAGTATCTTCCTGTTTAATACTAAACACTCTGGACAGAATTTATCTCCACAATCTTAAGCGGTGCCTCTTGAACCAATATAAGCCTTTAATGTCTGTAGCAGCCTATGGCAAAAAGTTCTGTAGCTTAACGGAGTGTTGTGTGAAAACTACCTCCCTCATTTGTTCTGAACACGCCACCTGCTAGGCTCACTTCATGCCTCATAGTTTCTGTATTAGAAGACTGAACGTACCAAGATTTAAATACAGATACCAAGAAATACCGCTAGTAAAGGTTCCCAGAGTGCAGACTACACAGAATATGGGCCTCATGAGATCGATCCTCTGTGCTTGCTGCTAAGCGTCCATGCTGAAAAGGGAAAACAAAGCTGCACATCACCAGTGGTTTGCTATGTGCCTATGGGCCAAAAAGACCAAGAGCCAGAGCTTTAGGCATATCAGAAATATGAAGCAAGGGATTATCTTTAAGGAAAACACTGACAGGAAAACAAACATCATTGTCCAGCTATAAGTGAATGTGAGAAAGAAGCTCTATTTTCCCTAAATAAAGGCTCTAAGCTAAAAGCAGAACCTGGCCAGAAAGCAGAATTTCCAACTCATGCAAAATTCAGATTTTTTGACATTTGTTTTCATCTTGCATTGGAATGAGGACTCAGAATCTTGAAATTGTTCAATTTGCAAACATCAGGATGAAACATTTCAATAATGACAACATGTTCTAGATGTCAGGGCATATTAAAATAATAGAAGAGTTGAAAGGAAATTAAATGAGATGAGAAAGGCAAAATGAAACAAAACAAGGAAGTCGAAATATAAAGCTTTGTTTCAATTTGCAATCATTTCAGAACTTTTCCTTCCAAAACTCCACTGAGTTGACAAGCTCATGCAAAACATTTCCATTTCGATGAGACAGCATTTTCCAGCAGGAAGCAGTTACTGAAAAGATTGACCAGTGCCAACTATAGCTTTTCTGTTCAACCCATGACAGCCCTTCAGTAGTGTTCTCTTTATGTAGAGAAGAGCTTGCCTCCATCAGCTGTACATCCATGCAGCATGGTCAGTCATGCATGCCTCTATCTCAGAGGTCTACACACATGATGTGGCAAGATACATGTCCTGCATTTGCCCACTGTTTCAAGTTACTCAGTAATTACTCAGTAATACTGGAAATGTAGACCTGCAAAAGCAGGGGTTAGTCACTCAGAGAAGGATGAAATCTGTGCATCTGAGAAGTGCTTCCTGCAAAGGCAACAAGAGCACTTTGATCCCTGCCTCACTTCTTCCACTTTCCCAGAAAGGCCATCAAGTTTCTGCAAACAGTTTTGGTGAAGTGAGCATTCTCTGAAAGGAACTGCAGTTTACATAGTGCAGCACAGAGCCTGCAGAGGGCTGGTGATGGCAACGGCAGGGAGTCGTTAAACAGAATCCAATGTTGATGAGGAAATTACACTTGTTTCATTAGTGATCGGGGAAGGCAATAGCTCAGTTCCTCTTGGTCACAGTTGAGCTCAAAAGCTCATTATCCTGCTGCATGCATGCTTTCACTCCTCGTCAATAAACACTGTTTCCAGTGGCTGCCCTCTCTCCTCCCTGGCTCTCCATAGCTGGGGCTCTTTCTCCTCTACTTAACCCGTGCTTTAGGAATGCTATAAACAGTTTAGGGTGACAACTAGGAAGAAGGTGAGACAGAAACCTTGAAACATCAGAACTTCTTGATGTGGAGAAGTTAACTCTATGTGAGGCATTTCAAAGCAGTAATTCTCATCTGTGTTGGGTTTTTTTCCCCCTTCTTTGAGGTCAAATTCATCCAACCATACCCCACAAATGGTTAGTGGTAGAGGTAAGCCTGGACTACGCATTGCTTTTTGCCTTTGTATCCTACTCCAGGGCATCTTAGTCACAAGAAAAGGCTTCACCTATTCCTTCCCAGCTACCTGTTCAGATTTTCAGTGCAGAATGTTTCTAGATATGGAAACATGCTGAGTTATTGTCACTAAAACAATGTTTATTAAGGCCTGTCATATGAAATACATTTTTATGCTGAAACTAAAAACTACTGTAAAGGAGCTTTGGATGGTAATTGGTTTTGAAACACACACTTGCTACTTTGGTTATTGTTCTGAGCACCTTTAAAGGACCCAGCGGGACAGATCCTCCATGAGTTTAAATCACTGCAAATACACCAGCTTCAACAGTCTTCACTTCTACCATCTGAGAATACACATTTTTTTGCTTTAACTCTCCTGTGAAGGGAGATTTGCAGAGATTACAGTATAATTAATTGATGTTTCTTTGGTAATTGCAACACGGGCATCCAGCGCATCTTGCACTGCCTCCTTTTCATGTTCCATGGCATGTAGCAGGGACCCCAGCTGCTCTCCCAATACTTCTTTGTTCTCCACACACCCTTTGGAGCAGACCAGAAGCTACGTCATGCTGTGCACTCATTGCCTTGTGAGCACACAATGCCTTTCAGATGTCACCCACTGCATCAAATTGAGTCAGATAAGGAAATTTTTTTTTTCTTAACAGAATCATAGGTTTTTGGTTTGTTTGTTTGTTTAAGTTATTGGAGATTTCTTTATTTAGAAAGCAGAACCACGCCTACTCAGTTCCCAAACACAATTCCTGTAGCCCTGCACAGACAGCTATAAAACAAAGAGATCCAGCTCCTTATGCATGATAAAATGTTTAAGAAGACTACAGCGTTCAAACCTTGGTTCGGAGTCTTATTAGACCATAAAGTTCACAGCTAGTGTGGGCTGGGCCTCATTTGCCAAATGTGAAGAGGGATCCATAGCCCAGCTTGTCTTCCAGATTCAAGATAGCACCTAATGTGGCAACCATCAGAAATTTCTTTTCTGGAACTGAAATACAAAGAGTATTTCTCTGTAACTCACTGATTAGTCATAAATGCAGGTCTCTGAATCACTTTTATGACTAACATAGTCAAAGAACAAGAAAAAAAGAGTGATTCATGTGTTTTCTATTTTGTTTTATATTTAATCCTACCCTCCCCTCAGAACAGCTCCAGCAACAAGCTCAACCAATATGCTTCAATACCCTCAGTACCCCAAAGACAAAACTTAGCCATAAGCACTGACAGCAACAGCCCTGCTAATTCTCAGTTTACTGAGAGACTTGCATACCTTAAAGCTCCCATCCCATTTCTTGACACAGATTCTATTTAAAAGAAAGCTGATAGATACAGAAAAAGCTTGTATATGTAATCATTCTTCAATATGAGTATCAGAAATCAGAAGGCCAAGAAAAGTAAACCAGTTCATATATTATTTGTATTTTTGAAATATATTGTTTTAAACTAATTTCTTCCTTTTGAGGTCAATCTCTTGATTTTTAATTGTATAGATAAGCAACACTGCACACAGAGTGCACAAGACCTACGGTGACCTGAAGGGCACGGCCCCAGCTGGGCAAGGAAGCTACATACACTGGTTTTTCTGATGGTATATGGATTCAACATGAGCACAGGCTTGATGAAACAGCAGACATAAATCTTCATTCTTAACTGTATTTCACAACTTCCTTGATTTCTTGCAGGGAGCGAGTTCTCAGGGAATCCCTACAGCCACCCTCAGTACACAACCTACAATGAGGCCTGGCGGTTCAGCAACCCTGCATTACTAAGTGAGTACCTCTTTGCCACCGCACCCCCCAGCTTCGTGCTCCTTCTGTTTGTCTCTTTGTTTTCTTTTCTTTGTTTGTTTGTTTCTGAAAAGGGCTTTCAAGTACTTGGCCAGGGGAAGGGTCTTTTCCCCCACTCTCTAGTCCAGTGTCTAGATGGGTATATAGATCTCATGCATTGGTTCTGAAGCCAGTTCTTTCTTGAGATCATTCAGAATTCCTGCTCAGGTCTGTCCTCTTGGGCTACATCCACAGTTTAACCCAGACCAGATCAGAAGCTAAATTCAAGTTCTGCTACTCTCTCCAGCTGCAATTAACGTCCACTCAAGGTCCAATCAAAAACCCAGATGAGCTTTTACTCCTCTCCCAAGCTAACCCCAGAGGCCTTTGCTGGAGACCTGGATATTCAGTGGGAGTTCTTGTAAGACCAGATGGAACACTGTCTAGAATGGGAGACAGTCTTCAGCACTGCATCTCTAATTGCCAGTAGGTTTTCCTTGCAGGAATATATCCATCTGTAGTGACTCTAATATGACCAGAAAAAGTCAGGTCTTTTTGCAGAGGGGAAAAAAATTCTCATCGGATCTTCTAACACAACATCTCTTTGCAAGAAAATAGGAGGATATTTATTATATGTAAAATAAATCAGCTGTGATTATTAACTACACATTTACAGAGGTTTAACAACTGGATAATAGATGCACTTTTATTCCAGTGCTGTTAAACCTCAGTAAATGCAATCTTAATAATCGATCACTATTTAACATACATTCAATAACTGTCTAGAGAGCTTTCATCCCATGTGTGATGAAAATCCCAAGTATTAGACAAAGTAATTTTGTTCCCTTTCCCCTCCTGCCTTTAAAACTGGCCCACCATACCTTACCAGACACACTCAGCATATGCTGAGCACTCCCTTGGTGCACTCAACCAAGAACGGGGTATTTCTGTTCAGTGCTTGATGCCTCCCTCTCAGCTCCTCACTGATGTTCAGATGGTCCAAAAGCACCTTCCCACAGAGGGTCTCCACATCCAGGGGCCTTGGTAACCTCTTTTCGCTGAAGCATGACCTTGGCCAGCCTCCGCTGACTGCCTCTCACTGACCCCTGCCACAGCCAAGTCTCCAAGGTTCTTTCTTTTGCTCCCTTTCCTTTTCCTCGTTTCCTTTTATTTTGTTTTTAGTTCTCGTTCGTTTCTTTTCTTTGTTTTATTTTTTATTTTTTTACTGTTTGTCCTTTCAACCAGTCCATTCTTCTCCTGTGTTAACTTTCAGGTTCCCCTTATTATTATAGTGCCACATCCCGGGGCTCCGCACCTCCCACTGCTGCCGCTGCCTATGACCGCCACTAGCTACCATGGAAACCACATGAAACTGCAGGGTGACAGCTTAGGCCTCCATATTGTACCTGTCTGACCCATCCCTCCGCCCCTGGGAAGGTGAAGAGAGCCTCGCCGTGCCTCCCCGATGCGCACCTCCCTCTCCACCGCTCCAAGCGCTCACCATGCCAGACTGAGAACTCCGTTCTCCCTGCATCCCCCTGCACCCTGAGGCACCTCAGGAGCCTTCCACAGCACCTCGGCACAGCTCGACCTCCTGCACTCCCAAGACTTGAGGGGAACTGGCAGCCATTGCCTTGTGGGACCCCATTCTCCTGGGAGCGGTATGGGCAGGGGGAAGCAGGGAGACAGCTGCTCACAAAACACTGATCCCCAAAGATACGCTCCTCTGTGGTGAACTCTTCAGAATGCGTAACCTGTCTGTGGCCATCACCCTGTTTCCCAGGATGGAAGGAACAGCCTGGCTACAGCAGAGATGGTGGCACTAAGCCCTGCCCATCTGGCAAACAAGAGAAGGACCAAGTGACTTTCTGTTACTCCCCACGCACCTCATCCCACCCCCCGGCATGGCTCCTGGCGCTGGCTGCGCCCTGCGCGGTGCCCTTGAGGCCAGAGCTGGGCTGAACCTCACTCACACCCACAACTTCTGTGACACACAATCAGCTCAGACAGGAGGATGGAGCAACAATTACAAACCAACCGACGAAATGAAGAAATATATAAATAGATATATAAATATAACTGTGTTTTTATGCTTTGTCATGAAGGTCTGTAAAAAGGAAAAAAAAAAAAAAAAAAAAAAAAAAGAACAAATCCCCAATTTTCTAAAAAAAACCCAAGCAAACAAAAAACAACAACAACAACAACAAAAATCCCATAAAATAATAATTAAAAAACCCTACAAAAATAAAACTCCAAGTCTCACCCCTCCCCGCCACCTGAATGGCAGACCAGTTCCTCTGACGCTTGACGCTTCTCTTTCACTCTTGGGTTTTGTTTCCTTTCTGTTTTGCACTACAATGGGATGGTGGTATTGGAGAGGATTGGATACCAGCTCCACCCCTGTCGCCTCCTCCTTCCCCCTTCCCCAAATCCTGTCTCTGGGGAGCAGTGTGGACAAGTCACATCTGACAAAGTTACCAAACACATCAGTCGACAAAAAGCTCTCTGAGTCAACAAATGTTTTCCATGTCACTGGTTGGCAAACAAAGAAAACAAGCCCAGCTGCACTCTAACTGCGCTTTGTGGTGGAAAGGAAAGTGCGGGGCTTCACGTGGGCCCATCTAATTGCCCTCCGGACAGCTGAGACTGAGATGGACAAATTCAGGATTGGCTGGGATTATTGCTTGGTTCCCTAGCCCTTAGGCTCCTCTCCTTTAACCCTAATCCCCGTAACCCATGCCTACGTCCATTCACCCACAGCCCAGTTTCACAGTTTTACATATGTCCAGCACCCATTCTCCAGATCCCTATAGCCTGGTGACAACAGCCTCATTATCTGCATCCAACACCTAATTTCCCAACCACTGCAGTCTTGCAATACATGCCCCTCTGCAATTTCCAGTCCATCTGCTCATACTCCTGATAATTTATGGGCCTACATTCAAATCCATATGTCCACAACCTTCCAGCCAGTCCCAACATGCAACCTCATCTTTTCATATTCAGCCCTATATTGTGCACCCTAATATTTACCCTTTATCCCAAATGCTCACCTGATGATTCTCTAGGGATTTTCTGCTCTTTTTGGCTCCCAAGTGACTAGCAAACACTGTTCTGCAAAAGGCTGTCAATAGAAATGCTTATTACTCCTGTATTGTCAGCAAACTCATAAACTGTTCCTTGCACTGACACTTCTTAAAAAATACTCAAAGAAAACATGAAGGCAGCTATAGCCTGTCCCCAGGGCATCAAGTCTGCCAAAGCAGATCCTTGTTGTTTTAGAGAGATTTCTGATAAAACGAATAGGCTACTGTCCATGGACAAAGACAGGATTGAGAATCGAAACCTCAAAGGGCATAAAAGCAAATGGTATAGTCCGTATAGCCAACATTATGTATGAAATCCAAAGTTCCCAGCCACTGAGATGTGGCTGTGGACTCAGCCTTCTGTTTTCAAGTTTAACTTGTATGTATGAAAGCCACCATCACTAAACGGCTGTGTTGATCCCGAAGGCCCCTTTCACCTAACACTTGTAGCCCTTGCATGGCTCTAGCTGATTATAGGTCTGTGTCTTCTTTAACGGAATGCCCAATTGAAAAGGGTATGGGGGGGAGGGGGGTGTTTACATAGAAGATAAAGAGCTACAATCTGTTCCTGTACAGAATAAAGTCAAAGAGGTTACTTTCTGATCTACTATTTAAATTGTTATTCTGCACACCTAACCTCTGAGTAACCTGCTGCAAATAGAAAAGTTGTTTCACTGTCACTGAGACCACAATTTGGCCCATCATCTCATTTTATTCTACATGAGAAGCAAAAATCTGAGTAATGTCTAAAAATGTACCACTCCTTGTTTTCCTCCACAGACACCAGACAGATGCTGGACCCTGTTCCATAGTCCCACTTTAAGTCCCTCAGTACAGCCCTTGCCCTACCCATGCTCAGGGCCATGAGCAGTACACATCCCAGTACTGACCACTAGAACTTCCCTGAGGAGGCTCAAGAAAAGGAAATGGTTACACCTCATGTTTAGCAACCTGCAGCCCAGGGGCCACCTTAATTGAAGCTAGCAGCTCAGAAATGCTCTTTTTCATAAAGGTATTTTGCCGAACATGAGACATGAGATAGGTCACGAAAGCTGGATTTGGTTGGCTTACCCATGGCTGGTTTGATCTGACCCTCAGAGGGACAAATTCACCATTGGTGCAACTCTGCCGATAAAAGAGGACTTCCACCAGGCGTTGGGTTGGTTTGGAAAGTACCTAAGTGCAAGTAGTTTGATCAGGAAAATCAAAAGGAAAGCAGAATTATGCAAAGGACTGGGCAGTCTAATCCTCTTCCACCACCATCTGTAGACCCCCATGCGAATGTACTGAATTACATTTGCCAAAGAGTTTCTTGTGTTGATTGTTTTGATTTACAGTCGGTGGATGCATTGTAAAGCAGTATTATAGCTAAAGTCTAGTAGCTGACACAGGGATTTATGTGGTGATATTATGCGGAAGAAAACCATCAATATTCATATAGATTCCATTAGACTGGACTATGCAGGAAACGCAAAAATTTACCAATTATTTAATATTATGTTATTTGCAAAAACAATTGCTGCTTTGTAGGAAGATAATGTGTGTAATGTGAAGGCAATTCCTCTTGTATATAAGTTCATCTCCATCTTCATCATGGTAGTTATTAAAACAGCCTCGTCTCATCCTGTAGATAAGGAACACTCTGTCTGTACTGTGCAAGTCTTGTTGTGCTCACTGAAAACAAAACACTGTGTTCAATAAAGCACAGCACAAATCCAGAACCTGAAGGAACAGCCAAACCTTGAAAGGACCCCTTCCCCAACTGGCCAACAGTTGCTTTATTATAAACTGATTCTTTCTCATTGTTATTTTAAAAGTTTTAGAGGAACAAAAGAAAAAAAAAAATTGGAGGAAAGAAATTGCTATGCAAAGCCAGTGAAGTCTATCACTCGCATCTCTCTCCTCCATTCTGCTGTCTCCTCCCTTTCTCTCATTTCTTTCTCATACTCTAATTCACTTCTGTCTCTCTCTTTTACTGTTTCTCATTCCCAGGGTGATCTTCTATCCAGATCAGTATCGCTGGTATGGGAGTAGGTATCTGGGAGTTCAGACTCCCCAGTTCTCCACCTGGCCCAGAGAACCTTTGTCAAGTCCAATTTCTCCCCTATGCCTCAACTCCAGTCTTCTGTAAAATGGGGATAACAGTAGTTCCCAGTCCACAGAGGTACGGTGCAGCTGAATTAATTAGCACCGGCTCAGCACTTTAAGATCCTGGAATGAAAATTCTATCAAAGTGCTAAGTATTATTCTGAATAATAATGAACATTTCCATTACATTTCTCTCTCTTTATTTTTCTCACAAATAGCCCTTCCTTTCTTTATTCTTCTTCTATAGCTCTCCCTTCATTTCTTTCACATCATTCTTAGCTCTTCTGCTATGGTTGCTTTATCTAATGGACCAAGCAGAAATGCTGTGCAACTGCATCTTCTCCTGTAATAGTTTTGTTTGGGTCTTTTGTTTTGGTTTTATTTTCTTTGAGGGGATGAATCTCATAAGTTCTCAAATGCCATATGTCACTGGGAGGAACAGGGACCACGCTATTAAAAACTGAACAGCACTTTTGAGTCCTGTTCTCTGAAACTCTCATGTCCTTTTGGCCCAGCAGGATGTGGGGCAAGAAGCTGGAAGGGTCACACAGGGCGGATCTGTTAAAACCTGGGGTGGGAGGTAAAGCAGCAACGTGTGGAAATGGGGCCACATCTGCATGATTTGTGACCACCAGCAGTGATGGGTCACATTCAGAACACAACTTCAGAACTGAACACATG
Source organism: Coturnix japonica (assembly GCF_054131305.1). Taxonomy (NCBI): domain Eukaryota; kingdom Metazoa; phylum Chordata; class Aves; order Galliformes; family Phasianidae; genus Coturnix; species Coturnix japonica. The sequence goes on along the minus strand of NC_140670.1, from coordinate 16,304,636 downwards.
AACACGAGGCTGAAAAACAAACCTCAAAAGGAAAACAAAACAAAAAAAACACCTGCACCTGTTTCTCTACTTTATAGATTAATGTACATCGACATTTTCCTAAAGACATTTCTTGGTTTACTGAACTGCTGGAAACAAAACCCCTTTCTTCCCTAAGGAAAAGCAGGTCTCTCAGAAGAGAATTATAGCTGCCCTTGGGATCTGACAGAATGGGGGCTTCTAGAGGACCCCACACATACTGTGTTGTGCTCCTTGGCTGGGTCCAAGACAGTGGCAAACTTGCAGAGCAGGAAGGAGGGAACAAACAACAGCAATTAGAGAACTGAATGCAGATCCAACCTTATGCAGCTCTGCTGATGCTCTCCAGTTTGATCAAGGCATGAGCCCATGGAGAGGACCAGTGCCAGGTGCAGGGTTATTTCCATTCTGGGCTGTTGCAGCCTCTTTTGGCTTTTCCTCAATGCTTCAGTTCTGCTCAACTCTTTTCTCTTTTTGTGCACACGAAAAATAAAAACTTTTTTTTTTTTTTTGTATGTCATTTTGGTGGCTCCCAGCTTGTTTCTCCTCCCCCCTCTCTCTCATTCCCTCAGCACTCCTCTCTCTCCAGCAGATTCCCTTGAGGTCTCTAGCATGTTATGTTTGCCACAAATAGCACCCTTCAGGCACCATGTCAACAACACACCTCGTGACAAGGCACTGCGCATGGATGCAAACCCTCCCAACACAAGCCAGCTTCTGAGCCCCCACCCACATCCCACTCCACTTCATTGCCAGCGAGACTCCATCTGATATTGATCTCACTGAACTGATCCCCACTGATCCATAACACATCCGGTGTCCCCCGGTAGCTCAGAAATCAGAGTGCTGCAGGGTAGCCACCATGTCATGACGTGGGATAATCCAATGCCCTCTGCCACTCTGTACCTTTTTCCCCACATCCCACTTTGGGATGAGCAATACCTGCTCTGCCTGCCTATGACATCTCAGACGAGTGATCAGCACCTCTCAGGTCTCACTTCCCTTCCTCTGCTGCCCCATTTTTAGCTCCATTAGAAGCATCCCTCCAGCCCAACACTTTGTTAGAGCTTGCTCTTGCTGAACTTCTATCTTGGTCAGTGTAAGACAAAGCCAAATGCAAAGTCATTAATAACCCATTCTCCAAACTACTCGTCATTCACCTAACAGAGAGCTAGACGTTATATTAAGGTATGCTGTAAACACAACCAGTAATGAGGTATTCGCTCGATTTTTCCTCAGTCAAGCATTAATTCTCCAGGAAGTTGAGCGCAGTTTAAGGTCATAGAGGCGGAGTAAAAATGTAGCAAGGAGTCAGGCTGGGCTAAATCAATTCTCCAATTCCCAGTCATTTACAAATATTTTCACAACAGCTCACGAAAGTGAGAGGGGCAGATTTTCTGCTGCTGTGTCTGTACCGCAAGGAAACCTGTGCAGGAACGCTGTCAGGAAATCAAATGCTTGCACAAAGCTTTCGCTCAGCAGACAGTTAAAACATTTCCTGTTCTTTCAGTTTATACTTTCCTTTTCAATATTAATAGAATGGGCTGAAAATCTTCCAGCAGGGCATTTTCCGTAAGTGAAAGTCAATTTGTGGAAATCCAAACAGTCTGTAAAAGCAATTCAATTTTCACAACACCGCAGTAAAACTGCCTGGCAGCTCTCTAGAAGCAGGGAGCCTGCCTTGCAGGGCTCACCCTCTAAGGAGGCGGGCCCAGAGCAGGCTCCAAATCTGAAATCTCCCACATGCCAGGATTGCGCCTTTCTCTACCTAAGCTGAGGTGACTTGAATCCAACAGTGGACTAACATACAACATAGAATCATAGAATTACCCAGGTTAGAAAAGACCTTGAAGATCATCAAGTCCAACCGCAGCCTAACCAGTACCCTAACTCTAAAAATGCTGCACTAAATCATATCCCTGAGTACCACATCCAAACGGCTCTTAAACACAACCAGGGATGGCGATTCAACCACCACCCTGGGGAATTCAACCAGCTCCCTGGGGAAAGCATCCTGGGTGTTAAACTGAGTGGAATTTACTGATGTGTGCTCACAGTCAGAGACGAATGGTAAAGAAGCACATACGTGCACCAGAAGAAAGCAAAAAGGCTTTTCAAAAGTCATCGTGGTAAAACAGCATTAGAAGAAAGATTGAGAAGTAAACATTTGAAATCCCAATGAATACAACCCAGAAAATTGCACCCTGAGGTTTCTGTATAAGGCTCCATAATAGGTAGCTGTACTATTGCAAAACTTTCACAAATTCCAAGAATTTATATATCTTCCAAAAACAATACTTGCACAAAAGAACTACTTCTGCAACTCCAGCTTGTCTTATGCTCCTTTAATAATCGACTCAAACTGGCCCATAAACCATGGACGTTCTCCCATAATCAACAGGCAATCTCAGTGTGAAAGCGTGGTGTGATAAAACTACAAAGATCGCCATTCTGTCTACGAGGAAGGAAAATTATGTTCTAAGAGACTATGCAATACCAAGAAAAAATACACATTTTGTAACTAAAAGAAAAGGTTGAACATTCTGAGATTTTAACAATTCTCTTCAAAAAATAAAACCCTTAGTGAGGCGTAAACAAAGAAAGCATTTGGAATGTGTAAGCATTCACAGTGCCAGCAGCCTACCTAGATGGTACACACCTAAAGATACTGAGTGGGTTGGTGGATGAATTTACTGGATCACACACAGCCTGTCCCAGAGAGCTTGAAACACCTGGGGAAACGGCAGAGGGGAGAACAGCAAACACAACACTTCTGTTTTAAAAAGGAAAAAAAGATCCTGAAAATTACCATCCAGCAAATCAACACACTGATGCTTGTATCCATATTTAGGGAAGATGAGGACACTGAGCAAGTAGCCATTGATAAAGATATACATAGTAAACAGGCTGTACATCAACATTTGACTGCTTTAGAAGAAGAAAAAGCTCAGAGTATCCTCAATACAGTTAATTTCAGTGATTCAGGAGGTATCTGCAGTGAAGCAAATGAAGTTCATTGGAGCCTGTATTGACAGCTCCTAGTACTCAAAAACTGCAAACCAAGTCCATGCAAAATCACAAGACTGATTGGAAATGATGTGATTTGCATATAACACAAAAATGTTTTATATAAATGAATGTACACGTATATAAATGAACAAATGAAATGTAACAAATGAAATGAAATGAGAAATGTAACAAAGATGGCTTCACTTTGAAACTGTCTTTTTCCAAAACAAACTCCTTACATCAGAAACACCCTGGTTTTGCCTCTCTGCCTGTTCAGAAGAAAACGAATCATTCCACTTTAAGAGACACACTGACAATGAAATATCACAAACATCATGACTTCCAACCTGAGACCAATTTCAAACACACCCTGTTGAACACTTACGAAGAGAAGACACTCAAAACCTACACAGAAAACCCGAAGGGTATAAGACTGAGCAGTGTGAAATTCCACACAGCTCTGTGCTGCTGTTTGCAGAAGGCAGCAGCGTTTTTCCACAGTGGAAGCCCTGCCAGCACACAGCCCATCTGCAGACCTCACCTAGCACCTGCTTGAGCTGCAATGCCCACCCATAAGGTACCAGCCATGCCAGCACTTCTCAGGCTTACATGGGACAGCTGAATCACCCTTAAGCAGTGAGTCGACCCAAAGCCCCTTACTTTCAAGCCTCTTTCTCCAATATCAAGATCAGTACTTCTAAATTGTTTTTTTTTTAAAACTTTGGTTTGCTTTTACAGAAACCACTTTTAATGTAGATGGGAGTAGTGAGCTTGTGGATCTAGATTCCCTATACTGGCAGCTATTCTTCTACTGATGGCTTTTTGTTCTTACTGTTCGCTAATTGAAAAAGATTGAAAATCACTTCTCCAGACACGCTTCAAATCTCAGAGCATGACATAAAAGCCAGGAATCCAAATTTCTCCCAGCAATGCCTAGCTAACAAACTAGCTGCCTAACCCACTGGGAAAGTTTATGTATCCTATCTCCTGCTAAAGCTGAGTAGAAATAGGATAATAGCTTGTTTGCGCTAGCAGCTGAGACAACCTTTTATCTCAAGAAGAAACAGTCTGCACTCAGAAGCCCCAGACTGATTGTGTATAGAATTATCATTCTTAAATGTCAAAGATTGCCTGTTTTAAATTGAAAAGAGCTACAGAAAAAAAAAAAAAGAAAAAAAAAATAAGCAGCAAAAGAATTGAGCTAAAGCTGCAAAGTTCAGCACCCAAAAGTTACCAACTACAAGAACACAGGCAGAGCAGACGTAACTCTGAGAGCACTGTGGCAACAGGAGAGAAACTGCATGAACTTGTCATACTTCCCTCCCTGTAACTCTGTGCTGTCTGTAAGTAACATGGAGTACCGTTAACATGGGAGTTTGAAGCACCACAAACGGAACCCCCCATACACTGCCACCCCTGTGCACTGCTCTCCCCTACCACCCACCTTCATCCACTGATTCATTTACATCACACAAGTGTAACACACTAGCAGGTTAAATTTGCTAATAAACCAGGATGTGAGCATGTTATACCTACTTAGTATTCAGTTTGCTCTTTTATAAATGATCTGGTAGAGAATCAGGCCCTCCTCTCCCCCTCTAGCTGACTCTCATCTGATTCTAATTCAATTTCTCTGCCTATTGTTTATTTCACCGCTCCCCTGTGAAGTGTCAAATGCTGATGTTCCGTCAGCCCAGAACTGTCGTTTATATTTGTCATTCAGTCCTTGTTAAAAAATAAAACAGGACTGCGCCTGCCTTGGCGCGCTCTGCCTGGGAATTCCCTGTGGTAAAATTAGTCCATTTAGATGGAAAGTTTTGTGTCACTCCCCTGTCTAAATTGGCAGATCTGGCTCTTTTGCAAAAACCAATAAACTGTGAACCTTGATGCATCTGTCAATCAAACTCATATTTCATGAGCAAAGCCAGATGACAACAAAAGCTGGGCAGGCTCCTCCGATTGGCTCTTCTCATTTAGGCATATCAGGAGGCACCTGTCACTCCTCCGGCTCCGCACCGCGCTCAGGGGGACACCGTTCACGGGGCGCTGAGCCCTTCCTGGGGGCTGGGCTGGGCCAGGAGGAGAAGGAAGGGGGAGCTCAGCAATAGATCTGCAGCTTGGCTCTGTCCTCATGGCTCTGGTGAGAGGCGAGGAACCAGCATCACCTTTTGTTTTGGCCATTTTCCCCCCACATATTAAGTAAAAACTTCGTATTCCTATGTACTGTGGGTTTTATAGCGGTCAAAAGGATAAAGCAAGAGTGTGAAAAATGATGTGCTGACTTCCTGGGGACTGAGCCATAATGCCACAGAAGAGGAGGGGACATATCCTGAGGCCAACCCAAAGCTGCTGTACATACCACACCCTGCACCCTCTGCAGTGATGTGCAGGGACTGTGTTCCCACCACTCTGCTCAGCGAGGAGATGACTGTAACTGGGCACATAAACTGAGTCAGGGGAAGCATTTGTTAGATAGGCATGAGAGAGGCACAAAAATGGCAGCAAACAGCACCAGCTCACCCAAAGCCCCACGAGGAGCAGAAGAGCTCAGGAGCTGATGGTACTGCAGGAATGGCCCCCTGAGAGTTCAGGCACAGAGGAAAGCTCCTCATGCCCAGTATTCTCTGGAAAATCCTGAACTCTGCTGTCTGTACCAAGGAATGGTGCAAAATTTTTACCTACTGTTTCATTTGCACTCAAAAGGGGAATTTAGCCTAATTTTTCCAAGTACAATCATTTGCATATTTGCATTAGGTTGCCACTGAACCGTTCCAGAAACCTGCACTTCCACAGAGCCGCTGCCTGATGACGGATTTATGTCATCTCCTAAGCATCCCATCACAAACCCCATCTCAAGCACCTGTATTTTCTCTCCCTATTTTGTTTTGCTCAGAACAGCTCTGCCATCATATGTCACTTACATTGCTCACAGATATCAGTGTAATTCTCTAGGCAGCGCAGCAAGCAGACAGTTCCCTTAAAACCAGACTGGCACATTACTGATTCTCACCATTCTCCAAGTGGTGAAAATTTTGTGCTTTTGCTCCAGTTAAAGATATAGGATACAGAATGAAAATCTCAGCCTTCTTAAACAGTTGTGAGTTCATTGGTTTCACCAACCAGTTTCAAGTACAGGCTCAAACAGACAAGACAAAAAGCCAAAGAACTCTTAATGACATTTAAGCTCACTGCATTATTCTTACAGGTGGAGGACAGCATTTGTTGCTTACTGAGCAAACTGGGCATACAAAGTACTAGTTTTCATGCAATAAAAAACTAGTTGGTATACATATACAGCTCTGCTGGGCTAAGCACATAAGGTCTGAACATGATCTGTACATTGCTGCTTAGGATTGAGAAAAAGCTGCTGAAATACTGCTGCTAGCAGGCAGCTTCAGGGTATGAATGAGCACACAGAGTGGTACAGCCACAGGCTGAAGTCAGGGAAGGAAATGTTATAGGCCTTAGGCACTGTCATTATGAACCACATTACAAGATCATCTAGAAATATTGAGAAAAAGAGTCCATGTGTTGTGTACTGTGCAAACTAAGACATCACTCCTGTCCTGACCAACCTACTTATAATTAGACAAAACAGTGAGGGGAAGTGACTCATTCAGTGCTGCTCATCTGATCACTGGCAGAATGAGAACGACACATCGGTCTTGTCAGAGATCCTCCTCTATGCAGACATGAAGAAAAGCAAAGAGGGATGATCACTACCCACCCAGCAGAAGGGTGCTGGGATGTGATCATGTTCTTGGAAGGGACTAGAGGTGGCTTCTCATATCCACCTTACTGACACACTTTGAAAGGTCCACCACATCTTGGAGGAAATAAATGAAAGATAACAAATCTTCAAAACAGGTTTTCTACTTGCTGCATCCTTTTACAGCAGGGAAATTCTTGAACAAAATGTAAAGAAAATCTAAGCAAATCCACTGGAAATGCCACAACAAAATCTAAGAGAAACTTCAGGCTGTTACATAGTAGAAAGCAAGCACTGACAGACAGCTCACAGAAGCACACTGACAGCCCAAAGAAAGGTCATAAAGCTGGTAACATAGGGTGAGGCCTGGCCAAGATTCACCTTTGTCAGAATAGTTCAGCAGCTCTGTTTCCACATTTGTGACTGGTCCTCAAGAGCCTGGTATGTACATATGTATAGCTCACTATTTTCACCTTTAAGTTTTACTATAAACCAGAAAACACATCAATTATACCCCCTTTCTCAACTATTTCATTGCATTCTCCATCTGTGTGTATCAGGTGATCACTTGTGTTAGATTTTACAGCCCATAGCAGAAATTCCTTTCCTGCTTTGTTTACATAGAACAGGTGAGGTAGAGGGCTGCCTGCCCCCAACCAGGGGCTGAGCCCCTAATTGCTACTACAAAATACACCATAAACAGAAAACATTTTCTTGGAAAAGGCCACAAAGTCTCACCCATGGGAAACATCCTGGTGATGTCAAACATGTCTTTTCCTTGGAGGTAACTGCTGTGTTATTACTGACTCCATAGAAAATCCTGCTCCAGGTCAAGATTCCACTAAGTAAATCCCCACCAGAAGAGGGGAAGCAAAATGGAAACACAATCAAAAGGAACTTAAAACAGCCTTCGATAATGGAAACCAGGTGGTCTCTTTATCAGTATCTCCAGTATTACTCTGTATCTATTTTTGGATATGGATTGTCTGTTGTGTTCCATTACTGTTTGTTTATTCATGTGTTTTCCCTCTTCATGTGTGTTTTGTTTGTCTGATACAGTGAAAGCAAAACATCGATAATATTTTGATATTCTCTGAGACCTATTTGCCTTCACAACCTGAGACTGAGAACAAACACCCACTGTTCTTTCAGGAGAGAAGGAGACATCAGAATATTTGGGAATTGTGGTGAATTCACCTAAATTACAGCCCAGACTGAAGAGGTCAATGAGAGAAGAACACGGGTTTTAGTAAGAGAGTCTGAAAACAAAAGCATTACACATCACCTCTTTGCAGTCATGACCCATACCTCTCCCATGCAGGATATTCCATCCCTAAAACAAAGACGGTACCTTCAGGTCCTCCAAGTAGTAAATTACTACTCACAGCAGTCTCTGCTATTGAATTCCAGCATGCCCCCAGCATTTGATAACGCACGATACTGACAGGAACCAAAGGGATGCGGTCATCTATGACTCTCAGCTCCAACAAGGACATTTTAACTTTCTGTCCGAGATTAATACACTTTCTCAGCACTACAGCCACAACAGCCACATGGATATTTATCTATTCAAGTCCCTCAGACTCACTGGGAAGCTCTGGTTTTTCTCAGTTAATGCCACAATAATGGTAGGACAAGTTATTTCTGGCATGTTAAAAGAGAAGGACCAACTGCAAATTCTTCCCTCTGCAATGAGAGAATTGGCCAACTCTGATTATGACTGAGTATCCACTTGGCTAGAAGGTTAGTCCTCAGAATTTCCTTTAACCAGCAACACACAGAACCAGGTAAAGACAAGTTCCTTTGAAGATTAGCACCATTTCTACAACATACTGAGGATTCCCGCTTCTCTTCCAAGATCAAGCACTGCTGTTAACTTAGAACACACGTAAGTATCTTAATGAGCAACAGACTTCCCACAGCTTCAACTGGAATCAGGAGCACAACAAAGGTTCTCAGGAATCCCTTATCACTGATCAAGCCATAAATCTTTCTTACAGATCTCATGTAACTATAAAAAAAACTCCTGTTCATGATCACAATCTACAACTTTCTACAAACCTCCATTCCAGATTAATCAATTCAAAACACATTTCAGATTAATCAATTCAAAACAAGGCAAAGTATTTTTTATCATTCCACTATTATCCACGTCAACCATACAACAATCTTTATCACGTTCTTTTGGGCTCCAGGCAGTAATCTTAGCTGAATTCATTTGGAGATTCTTCCAAATTCAAAGCACTTTCACATCTTCACAAATTTTCTGTTCTGTTTTACAATTATGCCATTTTCTTACCTTCATCTGTGCTCCGTGCGGTCTGTTGCTGAGCTGCTCAGGGCATTCTTTGACTTCTGCATCCCCTGGTGACAGGAAGACTCTTAATTGGAATTCATCACAATGGTTCCTGAACATTCCCCTAAAGCCATGCCAGAGGCTTCCTTAACAGAACCATAACCTGTAGGTCACAAGAACACAAGAAAAAGAAGACACTTGATTAGATCACAAAGCAGCAGATTCCAAGCTGATTAAATATTTTTCCCAACAGCTTTTATTTTGACCAACTGAATTTATAACCACAGGAAGTCACCAAGATTCCAGAAAAGAAAAAAGGACAGTTGTATAGATTAGCATTCAACAAGCATTCTGGAAAGATATTAGCATTTCTGGGATTAAGCCAACTGCAAGCTCCTTGAGCTCCCAATGAACTGCACATTCCTCCTACATCTGCCCATGTCATGGTTCTTCTGCCTTCCTCTTAAGAATCTGCTGAGACTACTGCTAGAGATCAGAGTCCTTACAAACCACGAGCCTGACCCACTCTTACAAACCCTGTGTTCCTAAATCTACAGATTTAGCATTCAAAGTGAGGAATCAGCCTCTGTATCTGGCCCACAGTTCTGATACATGCTGAAGAAGCTTGTACCTTGATTAATTTTTAAGTTGTCTATATTGCCATCAAGTCTATCTTGCTGCTGTATCCGATAAAAACTTTTCTGTTTCAGTCTCAGAGGCTCAACAACACAAGTGAAACACACTCATTTGCTCTATTAATGTGTCCTGTGTCATGTTCACCTGACTGGCTCAGGGCAGCCTGATCATAATCACTTTTCTCATAGCTTGATTTGTCTTCTGCATCCACTACTGTCAATCAGAAGTCTGAAGCCAGAAGAGCTACACTCATGTAAACTGTGTATAAGTGAAACTGGAATCAGGCATTGACTTTTAAGATAGCTGTTTTCAAGTTCATTGCCACAGCTACCCCAGAGGAGACTCCTAGCGCACTGTGATCATCTTGTCTGGCCTCTGATATGAGATACCCATAGGGCTGCACTGAATTAATTCCTGCTGCAGGTTCTGTAGCTGGGGTTGAGCTGGGGAATCTGTTTCAGAGGAACATTCACTACTAAATATAAAGGTTCTAGTGCTGGAAAATATACTGAACCCGAGCTAAAGTATTTTGACAGGTGATTACCTGCACTGCTGAAAAGACAACACATTATTTCTGGTTGAATATACCTACTATCAGTGCAGAGCTGTTGGAGCTTCAGATCTGTGTATACCAGGCTGCAGAGCCTTCACTACCAACCCTTATATTCTTCATCCTGGCATTTATAAGCTGTAGCATTTTAAATTTTGTTTCTACTGAGAAAAAATGCATTTTACAATTAATGTATTTCCAGACTTAATGTCTTAGTCTTTAAAGACCTTTAGCACCCAGACAAGTGCCTTCTCATCAGCAGTCAAGAATGCTTCTGTGCCGTGGGATTTAGCTGAACGGAATCTCATTTCACAGACATTCCCAGTTCAGACTAGTCTTTTCCAGGCACCATATACATCTCCCAGGATCTCTGATTTAAGTTTGCCTGTTTGCTTGACCTCTAGGCAGAAAAGTCACTGCTTGTGTATTATTGCCACCACTGACAATGTGTGTTAGTTTCTGTGTACGTATTTGTTTTTTGACTTACCAAACTACAACAAAACTCTGATCTTCACTTTAAACAGCTTATACTTTAGGATCCCTTAACAAAAATAGATACATTCATGTACTTCCTCCACAGAAAGCTACCTCAAGATATGACTGTTGTTCTCTCAGCTCTAATGGAACTGTTTCTAGACTGGACTCTCAGCACTACAGATGAGTCACAGCTTTACTGACTTGCTTAACTGCAATGGAAAACTGCTGCAAAAGCCTTCAGAAGGAGCTGCGTGCACTATTTCCTTGCAGTAGCCATACCAAGAGAAGGATAATGCAAGTGTTTTAAAATAAGTCTTCTCTTTACCCATGACATCTTTGCATGGTTATCTTTTCCTATACATTTCCTCCTAGTGCTGTAACTATAACTGGCTTTCCGACTTGCAAGGGTCCAACAGTGTCTCTCAAATTCTCCTCTAAAGTTTGCCTGTTCCACCTTCCTGCTTCCTACATCTCTCACTCCACCTGCTCCCACTTCACACTAGATCTAGTCAGCATCTAGACCATGCTAAGAACTAAATCCATAAGCCAGAGTCACAACATTTTAATGACAATGTAGTTACAACGTAATTTAATTATATCAGGAAGTCCTCCATGGTCCCCATCTTGGAAGATGTGTAATGATGTAATTTGAGGCTCTCAAAGCCACACAAGGGGTCAGGCACCCCTTTCTGATCCACACTGAAGGAAACTGCAAACCCAAATTGCTGATGCCTTTCTATAGGATATGACTGCTTGGGTATCCCAACCAGTAGACACCAATGCACATTGTGAGATGCTGAATGCCATTCAGCACCCACTGAAACAGCGTTGGGGTATCAATCAGCATGCTGGGGATTAACTGGAACTGTTCCGAGCTTCCAACACATTCTGTTATGAGAATAAAGTAGGAATGCAGTCAATACATGTGAAGGCTTGAGGCTCAGCCCCAGAGATAATACAAAATGACTCGCTTTTTCTCTGGTCATACTTTTCCCAAACCATGGTGCAAATTGTGGAAAAGCAGCCTCCTGACTCCTGTCATAATAGAAGCAGCATTCCCTGCCTTCCCTCCACTTCTTCCCATCCCTCTCATGAGTGAGCCACTGCACTGAGTTGGACCGCAGGGAGTCAAGGAGAAGCAGGGTTTAACCTCTTTCTCATTTTATTTCTTTAAACAATCTCCTCCTCCACCTCCTCTTTCTTCTCCTCCTCTTCTTCCTCATCCTCCCACCCACCCCCACCCTGTCCATCTCCCCTCATCCCACTCGCACACCACTCCCCCCCTTTACCGGTATCCAACACTGTCAACCCAAACACATGATAAATTGCCCTGTCAACAGAATTCATTCAGGGACCAATTAATTCCACAGAAATGAACCAGGAGCCATCAGTTGCTGAAAAACTCCAAGTGCAGGGAGCGAGGAAGCTAGCTTTGTGTGTGTGTGTGTGTGTGTGTGTGTGAGAGAGAGAGAGAGAGAGAGAGGCTTGGGAAGTTAGTCTGACAGAAATTGGTCATTTAATGCTTAAGTGCACCGTAGACAGCCCTGTCATAGCAGCCGGCATGGCAAAAACTCCCCCAGTGCTTTATTTATTAATTATGTGGAGCAGCACGGGGGTCACTTCACTGTCTCAATACAGACTCATCAACTTTACTTCTTGTCACCGGAGGAGGTCCCTCAGCATGTGGGACATCGGGCCACATCGCAGTTCTGCCTCTGCCACCCCGCTACGACACAGCCTGAAGCAAGTTTGCAGGAGCAACACCTGTGCCCTCAGCACGAGTGGGCAGCGGCAGGCGGGGTGGAAAGAACAGCACAAGTGGGAGCAAACCATCATCCTGCTGCTGCCCGGCTACAGAGCAGAGGTGGTGGGAGCCTGGAGATTTCATTTGCAAAGCTTCCTCATTATCCTCCTTCACATTCTCCTTAGCCATGATGCCTGCAAAAATCTGACAGCAGTTAGGCTGCTGATGTATTATGAGTACTGCCTATCCTGCTGATCAATAGCATCTCACTGCTCCGCGCTCTATTCCCTCAGCTGTCTTTGCTATCCACTACTGCTTGACTCATGGCTGTGAGCTCTCTGAGGGCAGGATCATCTTTCTCCTCTGTGCCAGTACAGCACCAGGCAACGCCCAACCCTGATCTCTGAGGAGCGCTCCTGAAGTGCTCGATAGTAACTGAAATAATTATTCTAGCCACTTATAGAACCAAAGAAAATAAGGCTGGAGAGGACTGCTGGAAATAACCAAGACCACCCAGACCACATCCCTGCCAAGGCAGGATCAACCATAGTTGAAGTATTTCTAAATCTTTTTGTCTAGTTTCTTTGTCATGCCCCTTTCCACTCTGCTGTGTGCTTAGGACTTGAAACCATTCATTTCCCCCTGAGAAAAAAAAACATGAAGCCAGGTCTTGAGATGTATCTCCACATTTAAGCAAGAAACAGAATTATGTCCCCACTATTTGGCAGAGATGAACAAGTGATGCACGTGCTGCTTTTCACATTCTCCTACTGGTTGGAAAGCAGTCAGATGCATTCTGGAGTAATTCAGTGTAACATGTATTTCTCAGTATTTCCTGATCCTCCATATGAAAACTCAAGAACACAAAGAAATCCTGACAGCGATGTCGCACTGGCATGGCTGATCCATACAGCACAATGAAAAGAGACCTTCTCCCTGCACACCTGATTCACAATCACTGAGGTTGGAAAGGACCCTCTGAGATCATCCAGTCCAATATCCATCCACCATGCCCACTAACCACGTCCTCTGTGCCACGTCTGCTCTTTGCTTGAACACCTCCCTGTGCAGCCAGTGGACTGTCACTCTTTCTGAGAAGAAATATCCCAATACCCCACCTGAACTTCTCCTGGCCCTACTTAAACCCATTACCTCTCATCCTTTTACCAAATTAGCCATGGTGTCTGACCACTTCCAGTACACATTATCTGCTCCAGTGCCTGGAGATGAATTTTGCTTCAAAATGTTGGGTTCCCAGACTGGATTTTTCAGCTTTTGGGAATGTTCAGATATGGGGCTTAAGTACATTTCTTCTGCAGGCATCTCTCTGTGAGCATGTCTGTTCCCCCGTGCTGATCAGTGCACCAGGGACACACAAATGGCAGAAACAGCCTGAATAGGGGAAACAGTACACTTCCACCTTGGTGAAAATCCATTGCCTTCACCTGTCCCAGCCCCAGCATGGTCTACTGTAAGGCATGAAATCTTCGTGTTGCCCTGTGCCACAGCAAATGCAGAGCAGGACAAATTAGCAGGTCACACACACCTTACAATTTTCCAAGAGAGGTTCTGTTTTTTCACAGCACATCAGCTATAGGTTACTGTGACAAACTACAAGTGCACACTGCCACGTTGGAGCTACCAGTCAAAGCCTCACTACACAGCTTCCCTGAGTCCAGAACAGCCTGATGCAGTCACAGCTCTGCAACCACTGGCTCCCACTCTTCATAAGACCCCTCCAGAAGGTAAGGAACACCTGTGCTGGTTTCCTCAGAAGAGAAATGCCTCATGTAAGATCGGGAAGATCCTGTTCTATGTTCAAGACCTAATGAGACCTCTAAAGAGTGCATGTGGAACAACAAAAGGCTCAGAGTGAACACCCAATGACAGCCTGTATTATGTATCTATCTGCATCTGTATTTACGACTCCTTTTTCCAAGTACTTACTCAGTAACTGATAAATCTCAGCATGTTACGGAAGACAGAACCTGATGAGGAAACTCAGCTGACAAAGGACTATTCCAACCACATGGGACCTTACACAGCCCTTCCAAGCATTTCTCAATCAGGCTTTAAGGAGCCTGTTAGCATTCATTTTATATGGCTAACTACTATTTCATACAGAAATTTAGATGGGAAATGTTTTACTTTCACAGGAGAAAAGGAAGAGAATCTCATGTTTCAGCCAGTGAGCAACAAACACAGGCACAGATGTGTCCTGCTGACCTACAGGACACATGCAGGCAGTACCAGTAGCCCAACTCAGGGCACAGGCTCAGGCACAGAAGCAGGAGCTGCTCCCTGCACTTTCTGTAGTTGTTATAGTGCAGCACTTGGCAAAAGAAGCCATTTCCACAGTGGAAAATAACCGACTCGATAACCCTGGAGATCACTGCTAGTTCTGTTTGTTTTATTCTTACACTTTACCTGAAAAATGATGGAGAAAATAATGAATTTTTAAAGTGAAACTTCAGTTTACAATCACCAGTTTTTCTTTTATAAAGCTCTTGTTTCAGATACTCAGAATGGAAATCATATTACAGGCTAATTGTCTCAAATTACAGCTTGTATATTGTATTATCATAACTTTCACCATACTATACTATTCTTTGGAACAGGAGTCCCCAGTGCCCAGATTCCAAATGTAATACTGAGGTCACTCAAACTCTGTGGCCATACTATAAAGAAACCATAATAACAGATAAATATTTTCAAATATTCCTACTTGATGCCAGAAATAGTCTACACCTTCACAGAGCAGAGATGACAGGATAAATCAGATATGAAATAGTTTTGATACAGAGGACCTAAGAATAATCAGGTCAGAAAATTTACTTTTGTCTTGGGACAGGCTGTTAGGGAGCTGCTGATTGCCTTTGCTGTTGAATAAGACAGTTAATAAAGATAAAACGTGTTCTGTAGAACAGAAGGATATTTTGGTCTTGCAGGATGGCCCTGTGTTCTGCTGTAACAAGGTTGTGCCACACTCTGTCCTCAACGAGCTCACTTTGCAGGCCAGAGAACTCAGCAAGTCCCTGCACTGCAGTCCTGCTGTGAACCTGCAGAGCAGTCAGTGCTTTGTACCGTCCCTCCCCACACATGCTTCTTTCCCAAAGCATCATCTCCTGGCAGTACAAAGCTACTTGCCTCTCTGAGCTCAAAGACAACAAACCAACAGCTCTCAGTTCTCAATCTGAAATTACCGCACCACTTTGCTGCCTGTCAGGCACTGTGCTGCAGTCAATAACAATGTATCAGGGGGAGATGGGTGGGCACAGACCACCATCACCAACAGTTGTTCAGCCTTCTTCCTGCGTGAAGATGCTGCGTGGCAATGAGTGCTATGTACCGCCACTGTCACAGCACAGGAGTCAGTGCTGGGACTGCATCACTTTAACAGAGAGGTTTGCAGCATCATGGCACAAAAGAGCACACACTGCCCTTGTCCTGGAAATCTCAAGTTTATGTTACCTTATTTGATTCTTTCAGACTTAGTAGAATGCTCTTCCCAGTCATATGCACTCAGCACTGCCCAGAGGGCACTCAGCAGCTGTCCTTCAGGTACCACTTTCTATATGACCAGCCTATGGGGAAGGCAGCATCATAAAACCAGCACTGCACACCAGGGATGCAAAGAACCTCCTGAATCCTGAAAGAGGAAAGCCCACACAGTCCAGGCCTGTAAGTGAAAGCCTGGTGTAACAGAGACCTTCTGCCACAAAGGTGGCAGGAGCTGCAGGCACCGTGTACAGCAGGAGCCCTGCTTTGGCCCTGGAGCTTAGGAGTGCTTGTTTTCCAGCAGGTGAAGCCAAGCTGTCTTCACTTTCTGCATGATGTGTGCTTTCAAAGAGCAACTGAATAATTGATCTGAGTGTGGATGGAAACCGACATGACCTGTTTCCAGAGCCAGCTGGGAAGCAGCATCCCTGGCACTTCTCACCCCCCACCACGTCTCCTTGACACCCGATCCCAGGCCAGCAGCTGCCCCAGCTCCCATTGCGTTGCAACTCAGTGCCGTGTATGGTGCCAATGCAGACCCTGCAGCTCACAGCCTGTGTTACATGTTCACCACTTCATCAGCACTGTGGGGCATGAGAGCAGACACTACTCCAGAGCAGTCTTCCTTCCAAGGACAGAAGGAATTGCTCTTCAGGAGGGAAAACTCTGTGCCCCACAACTTGGTTGCAATACTCTCCATTCCAAAAGCGCTAGGAGCCTGCCTCTGAGCTGAGACAGAGCCAAAGCAGGGTAGGCTTTTTTATGCAGCCAGAAGAGGAAGAGAAGGTATTTTGCTAAGCCTATATGATCCTCCTGTTGCTCCCATCTTTCTCAGTTAATTCTACATATTCAGACAGGTTTTGTTCATCCTGTTGAATTTTATTCCTGACCCAGTGGGGACCATCTATGATTTACATCAGCACAACCAGTAGCAGAATCTGACCCTATAAAGCTACAAGGCATATACCTTTCACAGAGCATTCAGTTTGTGGGGTAACAGTGACTCGATGCTACACCAGTACCTCAATTTTGTCTGAACACACAGAGAACACAGCAAAAACTCCTTCAGTCTCGTTTACTATAGCAGAATACTTATTGATTTACACCATCATGAGCGAACTGAGAATCCCAGTGAGTAAAAACATATGCTCAGCTGGAAAGAGCAATTTTTTAGTCACTTCCCTTCTACCACTCCATAAAGCTTACTTCTTTCTCCCTCTCCAAATAAACAATAAACTACAATATCATCCACAAAAGTTTTTCCACTTTCAATATATTGCCCTCTACCAATTTGTATGCCAAGATCAGTATATCATCCTAAGGAGCTGGTCTGACACTCCCCCTTCAACTGGATTGTGTGTGTGTTCTCAGAGGAGTAGGGATGAGCAGAAAAATACCAAGAGTGTTAGCTATAGGGTACACATGCACCTCTGCCATACAAACAAGACATGATACAATTCCTCCTGACTGCAGCCACTGCCTTTCTGGCAGCTTTCTAAGGGCATGTCTGAATGGGCCTCACCAGCAGTTTCTAAGCTCTGTTAGGCATTGCTGCAGTTGGCCTCAGGCTGAAGACGGACTTCCCAGAAACACAGAACCAGGCCCATTTTACAGCTGGGAAGTGGAGGCATAGGAATTAATTACAGCGTGCACCGTTACACAGCAGCTCATAGCTCAGCGGAGAATCGAAGTAATGTCACTTGTATGCCACTTAATGTCACTTAGTATTTGATCCGCTAGGCTGTTCTTCCCACAGCTGATCACCCCTCTGTATGTAAATCAGCTGTAAAGCCGGAGGAGAGGCACTGCAAACTCGCATCTTGAGAGCAGGAAAGAAACTGCTGAAGAAGTCTCACAAAGAGAGCAATGTCTGTGGCACAGTCTGCACTGGGGAAAATACACTGTCATTAGCTGCTGAACATGTGGAGTTATGGAAACCTGTCCTTGTAATGCTCAGAGCTTGGCTCCCTCAACTTTCATCACCTTTCAGGCAAGTAGTGACATGTGTCTGTGAGTCTGGGACTGGGACATGGGACTGAACTGAGCATCCTTCAAGACCAGGACTAGATTTCTGCTGTGCCGTGTACTACTCATGCAGCAGGGCTCTAGTTGCTGCTCTTCCAGGAATACCAGGTATGATAACTCACAGCGGGCTGGACAGGATGGGTACATCCAGAGGCACCTCTCGAGCCTTTTTTCTGCTCAGATTACCTATCACAGAATGACAAATTCCATAGAATGAGACTCTGTCCCTTGAGGAAGAGAGAGAAAAGATTTTAGGTAGGAGTTAGGGGGCTGCTTTGTCCTGGAGAGCAAAGACACACGCGAACAATCTGAATGTGCTCTCAGTCAAGCCCATGTGTCTATCCAAAGGAATGCCATTCCATGCATAGTGCCTGTGAGGCCACAGTTAAACAGCAGCGATGTGCAGCTTTGCTGAGGGAAAGCAGCAGGTACTAAAACGCTGAGCTGTTTTTCTTTGGAGAAATCAAGTGTGCTTCAAAGATAACAGGCCATAAAGATTAAGCTGCTACAACACCAAAGGAGAAAAGCAGATGGAGGCACCAGCGCTGCTGCAGCGGAGCGCACAGCGATGCTGAAAGGCTGCAGATTTTATCAGGACCCACTCAAGGAGGACTATAGGCTTCAGCTACGTAAGGTGAAGAGAGGCAAAGAGGAAAGAAATGGGAGGAACGTGAGGTAAAAGGATTTCATTAATTACAAGAGATTAATTAGCACCATAAAAGCAGGCAGCATGGATTACAGCAACTGTCAGCAAAGAGCAGTGACAGCTGCAGCAGAGATGGCCGGCCACACGGGCCCCCAGCCACAGCCAGCTCCTGCCACAGGCCAGCTCCCAGCCCACAGGGCTCCCAGCACGAGCAGTGACTTGGGGCACAGATCGTGTCCCAACAGGGGACTGAGCTGGTGCCCATCTTTACAATTCCATGTCACCTTGAGCAAATCAGTGATCCCGCTATGCTCCAGTTCCTGAAACAGGGAGATAACTTCTCTGAACTGCCAATTTAAATTGTAAGACCTTTGGGGCAGAGAGTAAAGCACACACTTTATTATATTTATAAGGGATCAGTAAGCATTAAAGGAGCACTGCAGTAAAGAGCTGGTCACCAGAGTCCACTGGTAGGTGTGTACACCTAAAGCCAGGGGGGAAATAAGCTCGTGCACACTTCCCTTACAAAATTTACCTTTGGCATCAGTAAAGTATTACACAGTTTCACCACATCAGAAGCATTTGTAAACTTCAAATTTTGGAATATTTTTTCCTGATGTGATACTTTTTTTCCAGCTATAATGGTCTGCATTTTTGTTGGAAACATTTTCACTGCAACATCGTCTTTCTTTTGATCAGAATACAGAAAGGTCCTAAAATAAACACCATTGGGTTTTGCCAAAGTGAACTATTTATATTGCTTCATTCATTTCAATCCAAACTTCTCAGAAACCATCCTTGTTTTAGATCTCAGCACATTTTTGATGTATTAAAATTCCTAAGAAGCCTTACAGCTAAGCCATCATTTATAACCACCTCCAGCACATTCAGCTGTGGCCCTGAAAAGTAACACGCTGTTAGTGTCCAAAGCATCTTTGTATTTTCTATTTAGTATTTACTAATCTTGTGAAAAAATGATTTGGAATCCTATGTTAATATATGCTATGGAGTGAGGTTACATGTACACAAAGCAGCAAGACTTCTGAGCCCTCCAATAAATTCCATTTGTTCCCTAAACCCACAGCAGGTACTTCAGTGCATGTCGGAAGCAGAGAATAGAAATCTCAGGGGAGGGTGCCCTGAGGAGATGCCCGCTCTCAGCCCTCTGACTGAAAGACACAGACATGTCCTGGTAGATATTTCTTGCCTTCTCATTGCGTCAGATCTTCTACATACAAACTGAAGAAAATATCTGATCTTGCTTCATGATATACTGTTGGATCAAATATGTCTACCACTGCAGGGATAAGAGAAGCTTGGAAGGGAAACAAAACACAACTAAAATATAGTTGGTGTCTCCTAGCATGGAAATAAATGCAGACCCCCACCTCCCTTCAAGAACCGGGATGTTCCATACAGCCTTGAGAACCTCTGAAGAGTGACAAGACAGCAGGTCACACACATCAACTGGAGTCTGACATGGGAAAAAGAAACATGAAAACTGCTGTCCTGCTTTTACCTACCCTGTAATGTTTGAGGGATTGCTCAAGCACAGGATGGAGTGCCAGGAGATAAAGTTGCCATTTACTATGTGAAATTGGGTGAGACATTTTTCTTTCCACATATCTCAGTTTAGCCAGTGGCAAGAAGAAATGGTGGTAAATACAGAGCCATTTCCCATAGACACTGGGTCTCCTCTCTCCTTCATACCAAGCACGTGGTTTGCCAAAATAGTGCATCATAGGTGCCTCCTGGTTCAGCCCCCTGCTAACAAGAGGCTCCCTGCTCCATTACAGCACTGGAGCCAGCAGCCCTGCAAGGCTCCATGCCTGTCTGCCTCACTCACAGCAGCCATCTCAGCGCACAGTCAGACCCTGGGCTGCTCCAGTCTATTTTATCACAATTTACTCGGTAACAGGTTACAAATGTGGCATCTGATGAAAATAATGAGCCTTGATGTCACTTAGTGCACAAGACTCCCTGAGTGTGTGCAGGGAATAGCAATCGAGAGCTAGCCCAGCCTCCCCGTAGGTGCCAGCACACTCTGTCCTGTGGTGAGGGGATGCTGCCAATGCCTTGCCCTGCTCAGCAGGCTCAACCATGGCCATGCTTTGTGCCATCAAGGCCATCCTCATGGCAGCCCGCAGCAGGGCCTCTCTCCTTGGAGACCTCAGGCAGCAGCCTGTAAGCCAGGCCTCAGGGACCCCAGCCATGCCTCCAGGAGCATCCATCTCCTACTTGCAGAGGCACAAATCTGCCAAGGGCAGGAGCTGGCCCACTCTGAGGAGACACTCCCTCTTCAGGTCTTAACACTATTAAGTTGGAAGGCAGATATTTTCTATGTAAAAAACACCCCACTGAAAATCGAGAGGAAGGGTATCGAGCTCCTAGGTGACTAAGGAGCATTCAGAGTTTGAGAAACCAAGCTGTGCTGAAGACTTGTAAGGTGGCCGTGACCAAGTCACCTCCAAATCTTGTTTTTCTTTTGCTACCAAATGAAGATGAAAGCATCCTTGTGCTGTAAGGGATAGCCTAGGATTGTACCTGTGATAGAGACAACCTGGTGATATAGACAAAGATGCTATAAACCAGGCAGCTGGTGGCACAGAGAGATGGGTCAGAGATGATGTCATAACCATGGCAAAGAACAAAGTTTAAATCAGATATAGGAGTGAGAATGTAAAATGAAAAGGGAAAAACAGTAGAACAGATTCAGGGCACACAGCTTTCCACTGATATTTCAGAGTTTTGTAATTTTCATCTTTTTCTTCTTACAACTAGTATTTACCAGAGATTTTCAGATCTTTTGCTTGAAGCAAAACCAAATAAACAACAAAACCCAATGTGTCTTTTAGACAGAGAAATAGGACCAATGCCATTCTTCTGGAGGCAGTGTTTTGGATGCCAAGGCTAAGCATCTTGACCAAGTGTCTGACCAGGTACTGTGCCTGGAAAGAGCTAAATTTAAGCACTTGAATATTCCCTGCTCAAGAGAGAGGGGTCTTTTAGCCCCAACATTTACTAGCATCACTATTTAGATTTTGTTTCAATATATAGATACACGCCACTGCTACATGCACTTGCTCATGGGACTGAGATGCGGTATGAAAAAAGCCACTCAGTCTTCTTAGTACAACATAATCAATTTAAAGAGTCATTCAGTGTGCAAGAGGATCTTACAATAGCAGTGCTGGACTAAGGGGCAAGAGGTAAGGGCTCCAGTCCTCATTCTGCTCCTGCTTATAGTTCAACATTCGCATCTCGACTTCCCATGCATAAGGGGATACAGTATTTCCAGATCCCAGAGCATTTGGATTATGCATCCCTGGGGATATAATCTGCATTTTTTCCTTCCTTTTCTTTAAAAAAATATACAACAAAACCGAACAAAAAAACATAAAACCTATCATGACAAGGGCTCTGATCTCATGAGAGCTTTTCATCACTACTGTAATATAAACATTCACCCCACTCCTCTCATTAAAATCCCAGCCTCTTCCCCAGAGCTTCATCACTGCTCATAGTCAGGTCACTGCACATCGTCTGTTTGGAAAGGAAAATGGCAGCAGGACAAGAAAGGGTGGTTGAGAACACTCTGAGTACTCATGTTTGTTGAGTTGGTCACAGTGACACCTAGCTTTACTTTCCTGAGTTGACAGCATAAGGCACACGAGAAATGCAAACAATTTATTTTGATGCACATTATTTTGCACTGAGTCTAACACAGAAGTGAGTATGAACAACGTACAAGAGAGCTTTTCAATCTAACAGAGAAACAAGAAAGATTGGCTAGAAGTTAAAATGCAGACAAATTCAAACGAAAAATACAGCCCACAGTTTTAACTTACAGTGATTAGCTATTAGATATAATGAACTCTTACTCTCTTTATGACTTCTGTCACAACAGTGGACTCAGGAAGGCCGAGTGTATGATTTCAGGATTCCTTCCCTGTATAAATCTATTCAGTCCTACACATTCATCTACTTTTGTCAGGTCCCTCAGAGGTTCCTTGCCATTTTTTCTTGGACTCGATCATCATACCTACCCCTATGATACATATAGGTTCCTGTTCTCTTTGTTCAGGCCATTAGCAAATCAATCAATCAATAAATAAAACCAATCCTGGCATTGTCTTTTTTGCCTGAGTATTCCTTTCAGGAACGTGTGAGTTCTCATCACAGCCCTCTTCAGTCTGCTTCCAATTGGATTCTTATATTTGGAAGAAAAAGTTTTTCTATCACTGCTGTCATATACAGGAGTCTCTGCGATATGGTAGCCAAAGCATTTACTCTATCTACCCACAGACATCTGAGAGTTCTCCAGCTGTAAGGAAGTCTGAGCATTTCTGCTTTGCAGCCGTGAAAGCCTGCCACAAAAGACCAATGCCCATTAAGCCTTTAAATGTCTAATTGTCATGGATCTCAGTGCTGAGCTACTCTCTGAGTTACTCTTACAGACAAGAGCTCAAATGACTTTGCAAGAACATAACTCTACTGACAAATCTTATGGCTTATATAAAGCACCTTGGAAGCACAAAAATAGACCCTGACTCCAGAGAGCCTTCGTGCTCCTCCACACTCAACCCTGTGCAGTCAAAAGCCAAACAGAAGGATGACAGCAGTGGTTTCCTCCCTTCTTCTCTTCCAAACAGCCACATAAACAGTCACATAGCCAAGGCCAGCTCAACTCAGCACACCCACGGAGCAGCTCTCTCTCTCTTTCCATCCTGCAACCCCTAACCCCTGGGGCCTGCTGACTGCGACAGATAGGAAAGCTCTCTGCAGCAGAGTGTCTGCTCGAATGTTTTTTAATTATCTCTGGAAAGTATGGACTGTGTATCATCATTAACTGGACTAAACACTGACGGTCAGTGAGTCAGGTACCAGTAAACGGTGCAATTAACAGCCAGAGGAGAGAAGTGTATTCAATCTGAAAGCTTTCTTTCTCAATCCATCTCCACTCATCACCCAAAGTGCTGAGCAGCGGACTTTTACTTTCAATTACATTAATCAGGTTAATTCCAAGTTAAAGTCAACATTTTAATCAAGAGGCAGCAAACTCGTGCAGGGAAGTAGAGGGCTGAGGCAAAGAAAAGAGGGAAAGGAAGGGCAAGAGGCAAGTGGGGGAGGGGAAGAAAGAAAGGACAGAAGATGCAGGGAGAGAAAGCAGGACATAAAGGTGCCTAACACTGCAGAAACAATTGGCTATGATGAGTAAGTAAGGCCTAAGGTTTTATGCTGGACCTTTAAGCTAATGGTGTTAGTATTTGTCCCTCGGTAACTGTGGAATGTTGAAATTTGGAATGTAGGTCAGAGCAGCCTCAGAAGTGCTGTACTTTATGGCACTAACTGTCCACAGAAACATCTCTTAGCAGCATTCATAACAGCATGAGTTGCAGACCCATCACACTATGGCTCCTATTTGCCCTGGCATAACTATCCTACATGCCCTGTAATGCATAAAAACATGGCATGCATAAAAACCATCATACCAAATAGAGACTCCAGCAGTACCTGCAGTTGAATCAATTGCATTAACACTGCTGGGATATCCATAGTATCCATAGCTCAGATACTAATGACTAGAAAATACAGCCTTACATGTTCTAAAGAAACCTGCTCTTCTCCTGTTATATGTGACTGGTAGAGGATTTTAAACAAACTGAAGGGAGAAAAATGTCCAACTTCCAGGTTCTTCTGAAATCCAAAGAAAGACCAATTCTGTTTAGCTCCTTTACAGACCTTTACATATCTACAAAGGACACCACAGAAAGAATGCTGGAAGGTTCACCCGGGCTAAAGGTCCTCACTACTCTAAGAAGAATCTCTGGAGTGAGATCCTAAGTGACTCAGTTTTGTTTCTGGCCCAACACACCCTTTCTTTCACAATTACATTAGTTCACAGCTTACACTGAAGTTTGAGGTTCAGCTCCTGCCCTGCAGAGCCCCACTGAGAAGTGAGGAGAGTCTTGTCAAGCACAGCATTTGGTGACAGTGACCCAGGTGGTGAAGCTGTCAGTCCCCAGCTCAACCCCCAGGAGATGCTCCCAGTGGAGTATCCTGGTGTGGCAGAGCCTCCCCCGGAGCAAACTGTCAGCTCTCTGCTCACAGTGCAATGCCAGTCTCTTTTCTTAGGCTTGGCCAAGAAATCAAAGGAAGATTCAGGAGACAGAAAAAGAGAAGCTGGAGGAAAAGCCACTTTCCCTAGAGAGGCAGCATATGACAACAGACTACTAGGAACACATCCTCACTTCTTGATTCTAGCATTGACTTCTCCCATGAGCTTGGGGGAAGTAGCCATAATTTATTTGTGCAATGAGGACAGCAGTGCTGCTTTATCTTCCCAAAGCACTCTGACTATTTATTTAAATACACACATATGTGTATATATATATATATATATATATGAAAACTGGAGGTTGCAGGTATGAGCTTTTTAATGCAGTCCTGCTCAGAATCATGTCCTGTGAGCTATCTGGACAGTAGCTTTACCAGCCCCCAAAAATTAATAGGAATTATGTGTTAAGAATCTTTTAGAATGCAACAGTGCAAAAGGACTGAGAAGCTTACAAGGGAAAGAGATGAAAAGGGAAGAAAATCCCATGATGGGAAGATGTCTGTATGCATTACCTACTAAAATTCAAGCTTGGGGGTCTTTCAAATAGCAGCAGGCATTGCGGTTCCATTCCCATGCTTGTGAGGTTTGAAAACATAATGAGAGCCACATGCCCCCAAAGAGCAGAACGGTACCTGCTCTTGGAAGGGAGCAAGAGACAGTGAAACACTGCCATCCATTCCCAAAAGCCATCAGGAGCAGAGCTCCAGGACTTTCTCCCCAGCAGGAGCCCAGTTCCAGCACTTCTGAATTTAAATTTTAAAAAGTTTCTTGCTGTTTCGCTTCAACAAGGAAACAAATGATGCAAAAATTGAAAGATGGGAGTAAATAAAATAAGAGGGAGCAGTTAATTAGTGGGTCTGATCAAGAACGCCCCGCCGTGCTCGCTCTTCCTCCAGTTCTCCCCACTCCCCCCGTGCTCTGCCCTGGGCTCCGACCCGCAGCGCGCAGCATCCCTGCCTCACCGCCCACCCGCAACTCCGCGCAGAGCTCCGACCGCAGCGCAGCTGGAGCCGGCATCCCCCTGTGCCGCTCCCACCAGCGCTCCTGAACTGCAGTCTCCCCACAAACACCTTTCTTTCCCCTCCCTCCTCTCAGTGATAGAGCAAAAAGTACAACAGGTTTCAGCAGCTGCAGGAGGGCACCACTTTCCCCCAGCGCTCAGACTAAGAGCAGGAAGACAGGAATGCGGTGTCTTAGCAAATTTTGGGATCCTGAGAGAATATGAACTGATAAGGATACATTCTGCTAGGCCAGTGTAAAGAGCAAATTCTCCTTGTAACCAATATCCTGAGCCTGTGAACCACTGCTACAGCAGCCAGACAGAGCCGGGAGGAGCAGGAACCAGGTACCCAGACCCCGGTCCTGCTTCCTGCTGCACTGCTCAGCTGCTCCCACCTGGCTCCAGCCACAGTCTGACCCCTGCACAGGCCTGGCTCTCCTGGAGCAGCTTTGACAGCCAGGATTTAAACCATGTTCAACAGAGTAAGAGGTGGCTGGCAAAATCACACTTGAGTGTGCTGCAACAGTGGCAACAACAAGAGTTATAGTTGCAGCTCATTTTGTTTACATTTAGGAGAAAAGTACTCAGCTCGGTTTCGTGATCACAGTGGAAATGTTTCACTGATATATTTTACTGGTATTTCTGCAACATTAAAATCTCTACATGTACATATGGCTTTACCATATGTGCATAGATAGCCTAGTTCTTGACCACCAATATCTGGGGTTACTGAAATGTTGCTAAGAATAGGGTACCTTCCTAACAGCATAACCCGAGTGATGAGGAACTCTCAGAATTCACCTCCGTACAGCATGGCACTGCCACTACACCGTGGCACCAGTAGGGAAACCAAAACACTGAACAGGAAAGAGCAACTTCTATAACAAAACCCAGTTCTCCTGACCTTCTTTTTCTACTCAGCAGTTCCATCCTTCAGCATCCTCAGAACAGGGTGAGGCTGCTCCACTAATTATTTCACTGCCAACTACATTCACTTTCTCATCCCACACTATGGCCTTCCTGGGGCTCAAGCCTTCGTACTGGCTCTGCACATATACCCTGTGACTCACACACCTGCCTACCTGACCGGGGGCTTTGAAATCAGATCCGTATTGCTGTGATGTCTGCTGCTCTCTCTCATCCTGAGGCTTCAGGAAGTGATGTGGAGTGGAAAGCAGAGTTAGTGGTCCTGAACCCACTGGCAGAGCTCCCACTTAATGCAGTCCAAGGGAAAACTGTAAATTACAGCTCTCAGGGTTGGAAAATGTCTGGGAGGTCACATTCTCCTCTGAACACACCATGCCTCGTCAGTAGGCTTCAGAGCCCCCAGACACCACACTCCTCAGCAGCACAGAAAGCTCTAGTGAGGGGATAAGAGCCTGTGCTTGCTGGCTACGTAACCCCCTCCTTTGTGGTTGGGCTGTTTGGTCCTCTCCTCCTGCAGCACAAGGCCAGGGCCGGGTGGAGTCGGACTCAATCATAATCACATTTGCATAATACATTTTACCTTTCTCTCCTCAGCTGTAGTTTTCTGAACTTGCCAAGTTGCAAGCTGACCCCACGAGCCAAGGCGTGATTAACTGAGAAATTCACAGCAGCGCCACTTTAATCAAAGGGGACAGAGGTTACAACAGCTCAATATTAGTGATAACCAGCCTTTGATCCACAGAGCTGGGCCAAGCCTGGCAGGCAAGCTGGGAGGAAATGCACCGTCAGGGCTTTTCTGGGGAAATAATATCTTATTAACCCCTTCATCTAACCTGCTGTGGGCAAACAGAGAATCACCAGGAAAAAGTCCTTTCCAGAGACTGAGTTAGATCCAACAAAGCTGTTCCTTCTTAAGTCTACACCTAAATGTGCTAGATTCAATAAATGGAGTAGGCTCTCAGCTAAAGACTTACAGACTGAGCTGACATCTTCAGGGTGCTCCTGCCTCTACCCAAAGCTGGTCACTGGTCTGGAGCTCAGTGATCTGACCCCGAGGAAGGGCTGGTGGGTGCCTTCAGCACTGTTGTGCATGCTGGGAGACACGGATCAAGTTCGTGGTTCTGCTCCTTGCTGGTCCTCTGCCCCAGTCTAGTCAATCAACCTGCTGTGCCTTTTCCTCCCTTCCCACACTTTCTGCCCTTCATCTGATGAAGGGCCATTCCTCAGTATGCCTTTGTAGAAGTATTCAGAATAACATAAGAAGCCTGATCTAACCCTCACAGCCTTCAAAACTTTCTGCAGCTCAATAGGGATCATTCTTATGCCAAAGGAGATAAGAAATCCAAATAACGTGAAAAGCACCATTTGAGAAGAGATTTGTTAAGCAGGTAGTTTTGAAATAAATACATACATACATAAAGTAGTGAAGTAGCGGAATGGAAGGTGTCGATCTTATTAAGTGGCTTGTGTGAAAAGCTTGTGAAACAAATTCAGTGGCATTAAGTTTGTTTTCAGTTAAACAATCTCTTCTGTTGGAAAACACTGTTAAAAGCAATCAACTCCATGTATCATCTTTTTGAAGCAGCCACTGGACCAAAATCACCTCCTTCCTGAATGCTTTGTTTTTTCAGCTACTCATCATCTTCACTCAAATAACTGCCCTGAAGACTCAGGATGGAACAGAAAGGCAGCAAAGTCTCCCAGACAATGTCAGAGGAAGGTCCTGGGTAAGTGAGGAAAGACTCTGACTTAACCCAAGGCTGGCTCATGTATCCCTAAAGGCAGAGGATACATGGCAGACCCCTCCAGAAGCCCCCATTTGCAAGGAGCAAGGGGCAGTCAGCTTTTTCAGACTGCAAATGTGACTACGGAGAGGTAAATGTTCCGCTTAACTGACTGAGAATCACTAGGTCCCCAGCAAAGTCAACCCTTAGCTAGAGGAATTAGAGTAATCCATTATTGTATGGGTCCCAGCTTTCCCTCCCACCAGCAGCTTCCCCTCATCACTTCTTCCTGGGCCATTCTCAGCCGTTCTCATTCACTTCAATTTCCTTCTCACTCCTCAACAAGCTGTTTTTGTGTATCATTCTTCTCCTCATTAAATATCTCTATGAAAATGGAATTCCTTCCATTTTCTTTCATCTGCAACAGCAGATCTCACTGTGACAGAAGGGAAAACATTTCCACAAAGACACACTATATAGCAAAAGCCCGCACTGCAGTTCCCAACCTCTCCCTAGAGAGGTTAGACGAAACAACCTAGACAAAACAAACAGTCTATCAGTTACCAATAGCATTAACCAAACCTCATCCCTGGAAGTTAAGGATACATCCCACCAGCAGAGGAGAACAGCACATGAAGCCCACCTAGCACAGTGACCTCTGCCTGCTCGTATGCCAGCATGAGGCTTTGTCCTCTTCCCTCCCCCTTTCTTCATCACCCCTTTGCTTATCCATTCTTTAATTGATCCCTGATCATCTCACAAATATATTTCACTCTTTCCCCAGGGCAGGTCCACCCCCTTTTCCCTGTACTCTGCCATTAAGATGGCTCTCACATCACCATGCACAGCAGCACACGCACAGCTCCAAACACCTCAGGGCAGGCACATCATTTCCAATTGTGAGCAAATGCTGTTGGTTTTCATTAATCTGCAGACACTATATTTGCCAATTTCTCCAACTTTTCTTTCTCACTCTCTCTTTCTGCTCCGAGGCAGGTGAGTGCATCAATTTTCTTCTCATCTGTGGCAGTTAAATTAAATGGAATCGGCCTGATTGCTGAAAATCAAAGAGAAGGCTGATAAAGCAATTAAATCCCTCTAATTCCTACTCTTGAAAAGGTGCAGCTTGGCTCAGAAGCTAATTAACTTCATAATGAAAATCCTTCTTCACCCTTTTAGGCTTTTTCTCCTTCTTGATTTTGGTAGAGGTGGTGGGTTTTCTACAGTGAAAGGGGATGCTACGGCACCAAGCGTGGCAACCTTGGGAACAGCAGACAACTGGGACACAGCCACATGATCCAGCAGCGAGTGTCACACCCTGCCAGCATCTCATCCACCCAGGTGGGAAGAACCGGTGGTGCCAACAGGTCTCTGGTGCTCCATGTCCTTCCTGTAGGGTCACTGCATGGAGCTGACAATGGCTACCCTTCCAACAGTGCTCACAGGCTGCATGGCGTGTCAGCCAGGGCCACCCACACCAGCTCATCCTTAATCAGACTCCTAGGTACACACCAGCTTCTGACTTCCACCAGGTAAACCTCTGTCAACACTGCTACTTTTCAGACTTACTCCTGCTATTAAAAGCTGTGTTTTGGGTTAAGTTTCACCTCCCCTCTACAGTAGAGTTTTGGCTTCATCTTTCCTGGATAATAATTATTTACTAATTCTTGATAACTTCTTACCAAACAAACATATAATGCATACCATCTGACCCTACATGTTGACATTTGGCTGAATGTTAAGGGAAGTCTATATTCATGGCAGTGCCTGAGAAAGGAGAATTTTGTTGTTACTTTTTCTGTAGAGAAAAAGTAATATAACATTTGTTTAGAACTGAAGAGGGAATTTCATTTCCTAAAAATAATTGGCCGACCTGTCACCTGTCTGATGAAACTCACCATGGAATTTTTAATTACCACAAGTGACCCGATCAATGCTCCTGTTCTCTACACAAAGAATAGTGCTCTTAAAGTAGCCTGGAGTGTCCAGCTAAACCTTGAGACCATCTTCCGCATATACTTCTTCTTTTTACTTTATAATTGGGAGCAGCAGATTTATGGGACAGTAATGCTCCGGAGTGTAGAGCCCAGACCTGTACTGTTTTTTTAACCTAGCCTGCTATTTGCCAGGACCTGTTAGCACTGTGTAAATAAATAATTTGTGCACCCCCGTTGACTCCCCAGCACTTTCCTCTACAGCCCTAGATGCAGCTCTTTTGAACACGCTTTAAGCCAAATCCCACTAGACTTCTATCCCACTCTGCTTGGTTTGTGAACTCTAACCAGAGCACATCTCATGGTGCTGTGGCCTCAAGCTGTTCACATCCCTGTGTTATCCTTTCTTTGACAAATGGTTTATTTTTGCTGCAGCAGTAAATCTGGCTGCCATTGTTTACTCCTGTCTATGTGCTCGTCAGCAGGAATGTACACGGCCCTGCAGACCCCAAGCCCTCAGCTAACAAATGGCTGTGTACTCCATTAGCACTGGCTCGACGCTGAGGAGATCCCTGCTAGTGGGCAGAAGCTAAAGGAGCAAAAGGAGCCTAGGGTTCACAGTGTCTGCCCCATCAGGCAGGGCAGCAGGCACTGCTGTCGTCCAGCCAGGAGAGCAGAGCCTACCATTAGACCCCATACTTTACTGGCAACATGTGTTTTCTTTTATCATCTCCAGAGATGCTCTCCAATCTAAGGGAAACCCACCACACACTTATGATGACTTGTATGTCCAGTTATTAGTAATGCTAGTATTGTTAAAGAATTGGTATTTTTTTTATTACTAGAACTACTTTAACCTAGGGGTCTCAGAACATGTTAGGAATGCCAACCCTATGGCATCTCTGAATGGTCACCTGCTGTCATCGGCCCTTTGCACAAATGAAGGAATAGAGGCAAACGCACAATACTTTGTACAAGGTCATGCAGGAAACTAGTGACAAAGCGGAGTTCAGACATCCTAGTTGTAAGTACTTGCTGCAATGAGCAGAGGAAGTAATTGCAAGTTTGGCCCTACACAAGTTAAACAGTATAAAGATGCAGATAAACCTTAGCCTGTAGCAAGGCTGAAGGCAGGATCGCAGAGCTGCCTGCAGGCACACATGCATCCCAACCCGACACACAATTACTTGTTCTACATATGTGACACTCATTTCCCTGGAAAAGCTACCACTGACTGACAGTGAACAAGTTGCAAGGTAGCAAACAGCATGAAATTCACAGCAACGCACACAATCGAAGAATAAAGGTCAGTTCTGATTCTTTCCTTCTCCATCATAGGGAACAGTGCATGGCATGCAGGACCTGGGATTCTCAAAGGGGAAGAAAAGTGGCATAATTCAGCCTGTGCAGCCTTAAAGAAGGTATAGGGCATCAGGGATATTACAGTGCAGGTTTGGGACTGGGGGAAGCACCTAGGAAGGCTGTGCAGGAGAAGGTTTCTATTACCATAAACCAGAGGCTATAACACTCT
The DNA here is from genome assembly GCF_054131305.1 of Coturnix japonica. NCBI lineage: Eukaryota > Metazoa > Chordata > Aves > Galliformes > Phasianidae > Coturnix > Coturnix japonica. Next base: position 16,272,794 of record NC_140670.1, on the reverse strand, counting down.
CTGAACTGAACAGCTTAAAGCCTTGTTAAAAGCAATGGTGCAGCATTCTAACCGGAGGGGCCGTGTTGTCATACAAATGAGATGAGTTTATTTTCTGAGCCGTACCATTTGTTCTGACAGGCAGGGTGGCTGTAAAAGCTGGCGAGGGCACAGCAGGGGGCCCGGCTCTGCGCACAGCGAGAGACCGAGGAGAGGAGAGACAGAGCTGCACCAGAGTTTGGACCCTGCCCAAGTCCCTGCCTCTACCTTCTGTAAGCGACTGAGGGATGAACCAGCCGGCTGTAATATTGTGAAACAAATGCATTCTAATGAGAGGTGCCTGGCAGCCCCACGGGCACTTCATGTGCGCCCATCTCCTCCCACCCTTGCCACCTCCTGGCTGGCTGTGTGGCGCTGCCCAGACCTGCCTCCTACAGCCAAAGACCTGCACTCAGATACAGCACCAGGGCGCACACCCAAGGAAGCTCTCTCCTGCGCTGCCCCATGCCAAGCCACTCCAAAGCTTGGTTCAGCAAGTGCCACCTGTGTCACCCACCTATGTCACCCTGCTGTCACCAGGCAGGGAATTCTCCTGTGTGCCACACGTGGCATCTGAGCTGCTGGTGACCCTGGGGTGTGCTTCCTGAATCTAGGGTATGCATCTCCCTGGGGCTTTTGAGAGCCCTTCCACTGTAGGACAAGAAGTAGCTTTACAAAGAGGAACAGTAACTTTATCTGTGCTTCTCAAGTAGGAAAGATAAACAAGATGACTAGTTTGATACCTGATACTGAGCTAGAAAGATTGGATTGTCTTGGTAAGGCTTCTGGAGAACATGTCTGTACTCTGGGAAAGCATCAACTCTGCAGCAACAGGATCAGTGCCGATGTGCAATACTGGGCAATCCACATCTCAGCCTGTGCTCTGCAGTAGTTGGCAAAAAACCATGGCTTTTGTCATGTCTGCCTACCAAAATAAATAGATAAATAAATAAACTCAGCTTCTAGCTCTTTATTTCTCATACTTCACCAATTAGGCTGCAGAAACTGGGCATTTCTGTTCATTAACATTATCTTTCCATAATGAGAGGGAGTTGGTCCATATGATCCTAACTGGCCCCTTCCATCCTGGGATATTCTAAGCAAAAAATTCCTCATCCCCATCACCAATTCCAGGAGGCACACAGCCACCTACAGTAAGAAGCAGATGGCAGTAGGTAAAGGATGGCATTTCCCCTGTGTTGTACATTTTCTCCTAACCTTCCTAATTGAGCAGAGAGCCTCACAAGGATAGACTTTTTTTTTTTGCTTTAAGCACTTGCTGAAAAAAAAAAAAAAAAGAAAAAAAAAAGATTCAAATCTGTATCCAGAGGAATAACCACGAGGCCAGAGATATGCAGGCATACAGATCCCTTCTGGACTCCTGTGGAATTCTTATATCTAACCTTAAGAGCTGCCTTTGAAAGTACCATTAAAATGGCTAGAAAGAGACTTCATTGTTTTCACCCTTCTAGCTAACTTAACTTAACTTGCCTCTTAATATTGAGTACATAAAATGTGAATTAGAGTAAGCAAAATGAATGTAAAATTGTCTTCTTGCTCCTATTTGTATCAATTTCCCATGCATATTTTTCAGTATATAGTAGACTTCCCACTCCTGTTACTAATGAGGACTTAATATGGCCCTGGAGCTATGTTCTTTGTTCAGTGATAGCAGCCTAATCCTGATCAGTGGTTTCGATCGGGGCTACTTGATAGAGGAATAAGTGAACTGACCAATGCTGTTACACTCAGCCTTGTGCAAAGGAGAAGGTTTTGGTTAATTCCCCCTATTATCAGTCCCTGACTATTCTTTCTCCTCACCATAGTGTGCCATCCCAATTTATTGTGAAAGGCAGAAAACAACAAGGCAGGCAGCCAGAGAATATCTCAGTCTTAAGATGTCAGTGTGCAACAGCCTCATTAGGCCAATGCCCTAGCAAATGAATTGGGCTAAAAGCACCCAGTTCTACTCTTGACACTCAATAGATAAGTACATCGAGGAGCTCATAACAAGCACTCCTTGCATAAACATGCAGACCGTGCCTGCGTTTCCTTCCTAACACAGGCCAAAGGTCCTAAGTGCCTCAGGCCCCAGGTCTCTGGGCAAGCTGGAACAGAAGCAGAGCTCACAGCTGGCAGTTAACATCTCTCACTGGGAGCAGTGAGAGCAGTTCTTCAGAGCAGACTGCTTAACCACACCACTGGAGTTGAACACCTTCAGCATCAAGTAGGAGAGCAGCTTGTTTCTAGGAGTGCCCTCACCAATCCCCACGTACTCTTGGGGTCTATTTTCAAAGAGAGATAAACGGTGCTTTTAATTAGCACCTTCCATTTTCATTTGAGCCTCAGGGTTTTTGGAGCTGGTCCCAAGTGGGAGACCAAGAATCCCAGGAAAAATCAATCTTAATTCAAGCCAGTAATAAAAAGCAGAATGCTTGCTTCAGAGGGCTTGCTAAGAGTCTTTTCAGCATAAACTCCCCTTGCATAACCTTTGGCCCCTTAATGCAATGAGGAAGAGACTCTTAGAAATGCTTTCATTCTTAGTTTCACTAATAAAACAGTAACAAAACAGAAGCTGAGCCATCTATGATGCTGATACACACAGAGATGATGGAAATGCTTCATTCTCCCACAGCTGGCAATATAACCACATCTAGCATTCAGGATAAGACATCAGGTAGCTTGGGGTAACAAAAGTTAAACAACAAACTTGGCTTTGTAAGAAAATGATTTTGTAGCATACTGGAATAATGTGTAAACACTTTTCCATCTGCACAGGGCTAAAGACCAGAAGAACTCCACACACTGGCAGGTAAGCTACAGCTTGGGTATCTCTCTCTGTTCCTGCCTCTTTCACCAAAGCAGAATCCTGGCATGTAACACTGTATAACCCTATGGTCACCTCACTGCATATGAAGAACTGTGGCTGAAAGGGTCTTACCTCACTAGCTTTTTGCCACACAAAAAATAGCCACAATCTCATAAGTACAGCCTTCCCCTGCAGACAGGGCAAAGTTGGTAACTGACTGTATTTACTGGAGGTAAGTATCTTAGAATGGAATGACTCTCAGGTACCTACACCAGTAAAGTGAAAAAAAACTTGCTGTGGTTTTCTCAGAATCATGTAGCAAGTCTGTGCTCAAGTAGAGAATTGCTTCTCTTTACCCAAAAATAGCATCCTGACCACAGCTAACCTTCTTTGGCCCCCAGCACACAATGGGAGATGTCAGCTGTTCCCTGCTGTTTCAATCCCTTCTGATTCCATCTTTCTAGATGCCATTAGTCAGTTCTACCTGCCTCAGGGGTGCCTCTCAGCCACGGCACCAAGCTATATACCATGGGTATTACTGAAGGTGCCCACCACACATCTCTCCTCATCTCCACCGTATACTTCAGATGCAGCAGGCAGTCACAGCCAAACTCTCTGAATCCAGCCTTCTTCATTTTCGGTGCCAAGGGAGCCAACAAGTAAATCCTGCCTTTTCAGAGTGACTACAGCCCCTGCTAGCTGTCTCAAATGAATTTTAATCTACAAACAGTACAAGATGAAAGCCATCAGAAGAGACTGACAGGACTCCCAGAAGCCTGCTACTCAAGAGCTGCTTGTTAAACAATGCCTCCATTAGGTCAACAGTGCAGCAAATACCATCGAAAACAAGTTAGAAATCTCAAAAGGAATGTTTATTCTCAGATGCAGAACTGGCATCAACACAGCAGAAAACCAAGCCTGAGTAGCAGAGAAGCTACAACAACGAGCATGGAAGTTTCCAGACTGGCAGAGGATTCACAGCTCTGCAACTAGGAAGCAAAAGAGCAGATAACAGGTAGGGCTGCAGATCTGGCTTCCTGCAGGCAAGAGAGGATGGCATCTCTGTCACTACCCATGCTGAAAATGCAAACGGTCCCTCAGAAACAGTAGAATTCAGATATGAGAATACCCCTTCTGAACTTGTGGATCAAGACTGAAGAAATAGGATGCCATGGAGTGCTCAGTCCTGGAAGCCTTCCCACGCACTGGCCAGGAGCTGCCACAAGCTCCAAGACTGCTGGCTCCCAAAGTCGCTTAGGATGCCAGAATCCTGGCTGCACAGCCTGCCACATGCCTGCAGAAACCTGCTTCCCTAATTTAATGCAAGCTTGTCGAGTTTTGTTTCTGGAACCCATCCTGAGCAACAGCCAGAAACTGCAGCAGGGCCAGGCTCTATAATATCATAGTCCCACACTGTGTTCTAGTGTGGCCACACACCAGCAGCATCCTGGTTCTTGAGCCCTCTGTGGATGCAGAATGTATTCTGCTAGGAAATAGAAGAAAAAAGTCAAAGCCTGTAAAATCCTCTACCAGAAAATCCCTCCAGACAGAGGAGGACATCCATGCTCAGCAAAACCATTATTTTGGAACCCATCTCTGGACATTTCCAAGAAGTTCTAGGAGACTGCAATACACAGAAGTGCATTTTTCCCCCCCACACACACTATCATTATTAAAGCAAAACTGCAAAAATCTAGAGATCCAGTGACACTTCCTTCAGTAGAGAGTTCCAGCTGAGGTCAAAGGGGAGATCCACACATACATATCTGCCTCTGCCTCTTTAAATTTGCTTAAAGGAGAGAACAGCAGACAGCATTGCTCCAGGAGGCACCCGGCTGGTCAGCCCTTGGGGCCTCTTCAATAGGCTTTAGAGGCCAAATGAGGTGTAAGTCTATTAAAAAAGGAGTCTGCACGCAGATCAGAAATCCTCAGAGGCTACTGGCCTGTCACTCCAGGGCAGTTGGCTTCTCTCTGATATGTGCACCGGGGAAAAAAAGCATCATGAGAAAGGAAAGACAAAAGGAAAAGAGCACAAAAATAGAAATTTAAAGCTTAGTCTCTTTGCAGAGACGTTACTGCACCTGCATCTCAAGACTTCAGAGATTTGTTGCCTTTTTCCCTACATGTCGTGCTGATACAATATGAGTCATAAGAGGTCCTATATCCTAACCCATTATATATTGTTACCCATCAAAGAATACCCCATCCAGTCCCAGGGAGCACAGCAATGGCAATAGCTTCCAAGCTTTTCTTGCTAGTTCTTCACAAAACTTCTCCTGGGGCACACTGCCACAATACCCACCATTGCTTCTACCTATTTAAACTTCACCACATCCTTAACCCTCACACAGCAATGAAACTGGTCAGAGAAGCCACCTAAAATACAAGACAAAAAATACCAACATCAGCCTAACCCACCATGAAAGGCATCTGGCACAGTTCAAGAGACTGGGCTTGCTCTCTCTGGGCATTTTTATTTTACCTCCCTCTATCCTTTCTTTTGTTCACAGAGGCCAAGTCCCCAAACTCTGCAACCCATGGGAGCAGGCAGAGGACCTCTGTTCCCAACATGGTGTTTCAGAGGTGCTGGCTGATAGGAAGGTAACTAGACAAATTTGTAGCAATGAGATGCTTCAGGGAGACAAAGAGTAGGGCAGGTACAGGTACACCTCAGCATCTGGCTAAGATGACTCTAAAGTGGCAAAGCACTTGCAGCAAGAGCTCAGCAGGTCAGCAGAGGATTCCCACCACAAACAGTGAGAAGCACGAGATCACACCTGCAGCTCCTGCACGGCAGGAGGGCACATTGGGCTCTTAATTTAAATCAGAGCCAGGATGAAAACCAGACTGAAAGTGGTTTATCACTACAGAATACTTCCACTTTACCTTATTTTAAGGAAATGGCATTTGATCAAAACCACCCTGGTTGGCTCCAGACAGAGGGTGTCAGGCTGAAGCCTGAGAAGCCCAGCAGCTCCTGCAGATGACTGATGAGGGACCAAAGCCCGGCTGCAGCCAGAAGGGCTCCCAGCCACCTCCACACTCACGCCCCGAGCTGCAGCTACTGCCGCCTGGATGCCGCACAAAACCGGGACCCGCTGTCTATCTGCACATCTATTTTCCTCTACCCTTCTCTTTCTGCCAGCAAACCCCAGTACCAAAACAAGCCTCTCTGCGTGGAGTGAAGATCTGGCATGGAGCTTCTGATGGGAGTTTGCTCGGGAAGCAGGACCGCAGAGCCCCGAGCCGGGTGCCCGCACCCCGGTAGCTCCCAGCTCCGCTGCGGCAAGGCAGCGGAACAGCTTTTATCATGCAAATAACAAGAGTAAATGGGCAAAGTCCCTGGGGGGCACTTGAGTGAAATGCGGAGCTTCTGGCAGCGGGGAGGGGGGGGGGGCTTTATTTGCAGGTCTCTGTTCTAATTTAACTGAAATGGCAGCTAAAGGAGGCACTGGGGACCTGCTCTCAGCCTCGATGCTTCCCGCCGCCTGCCAGGGCCACGGGCAGAGCACGAGAGGGAGGAAGGAGAGAGCCTGACATGGCCTGCAGCCGCCTTTCGGCCGGGGCCCTTCATCCCGTTCACCGCAATGCTGCCAGGAGACAGGGAGTGAGAGATGTGCGCGGCTCTCCCCTGAACCCCCAGGGAGAGCTTATTTCTGCCTAGGAGAGCCCCTGCCTTCCTGCCCCTCCCAGTCACAAAGTGAAAGTAACACCACCACGAGCTTCAAGCTTCAACAGTGAGAGCTGTGCTCCATCAGTACTAACATCAAATCAACTTGTCTTTGCGCTGGCATCAGGAAAGACTTGAGGCCCTAGCCCACATTGTGCTGCACTTCCTTCTGCAGAATGGGATTAACAGCCCTTGTGTGGTCTCACAGAGTGTGTGAAACCACACTGGTTATGCTGGGGAAGCATCTAAGAGAACACAGCTACAGTGCAGAGAAAGAGAATTAAGGGTAAGGGAAGGCAGAAGCATGCCAAAACCATGCCAATGAAAACGAGCAGATGTAGTCACAGAGGCAGAGGGGGGAAGAGAGAGAAACCCATGACAACTTTACAGACTTTTCCTACAGCTTAGAAATAGGCCTTGTTGCAACTGGATTTGAATCCTAAATCATCAGCAGCTGTTTTCAGAGGGTACCTGGGAGGTATTCATTTCAGTAACTGCAAAGTCCTGAACTTGAGAAGAATCTCCATTTTTCCAAAGGATGGAATCGATGATCTTTTTTACCACCCTGGTTTTCATCACAAGCTGCTCTGCTCAAACCAAGGATCTCAAAACATTTTGCACCATTTCCCAGCAGTTGAACTTCACAGTTGCCTGGAGATGGTAAGAAAATGCTGAGATAGGCAGAAGGTAAGCGACTGAGCTAAAACAATGCGATATAACTGTGGCAAAGCTGAAATTAAAAGGCAGATTTTCCTCTTAATCCAAGCTACACATTCCTTAAGCTTTGAGATCTGACCCTCTCCCTCCCTCTCCCCCTCACTATGTAAAAACAAACAAACAAAAACCCACCACCAACGAACAACAGCAACAAAAACCAAACAGAGCCACCTTTCCTGCCCCCCCAGTTCCAGAGGTTTGCTGGAGCTGTTGCACTTGGGAACAGGTGAGGATGCTTGGCTGGCTCCCTCTGAGCAGCTCCAGGCAAGACCAAGGGTCCCTCTCACTGGCCTCGGGGAGCACAGGGACAAGGCAGCAGCCACAACTCATTTGGCATTCTGAGAGGCTGGTGCGCAGCATCCCCATGGCAGCAGGGGGTAAATGAGAGCTCAGACATGAGTTATTGGAGCACTTACATTCCCAGATTCTCCCAAACATCGGGAAGAGGACAAACTGTTTAGTTGTAAAAAGCCTTGGGGGGTGTTGATGGAGGGAGGAAGGAGGAGGAGGGAGCTGTCTCAAGTCAGTTTCATGAAACACAGTTTTGAAACTGAATCAATAAGAGCTAGGGTGGGGCAAGACACCAGAGCCTTGAGGTTTACCCTGGACCACTCACAGCCTGCCACAGGATTCTGGCAGCAACTTTCGGACCTACCCAGCACCCTTCACCAGCAGGCAGTGTGATCACAAGGCAGGGAACTGCACAGCCCAGGGTCAACTGTTACCAGCTAGTTGCCTGTTGGGCTGCAATATCTGGGAGGTAACTTCCACTGTTCAGGAAAAGAAAGGAAGAAAGCTGGAAAGAAGGGTCTGTTCTGAAGGGGCAGTGTTTATATCAGAAAGCGACTGTTTGTAGGCACCATGAGAGCAGGGTTGGTCTCTTCTCACTGGTGACAGGACAAGGGGAAATGGCCTCAAGTTGCACTGGGGTAAGTTTAGGTTGGATATCAGGAAAAACTACTTTACAGAAAGGGTAGTTAAACACTGGAATAGGCTCCCCAGGGAGGTGGTTGAGTCACCATCCCTGGATGTGTTTAAGAGCCATTTGCATGCGGTGGTCAAAGATATGATTTAGCAGAGGGTTTTTAGAGTTAGGGTACTATGGTTAGACTGCAGTTGGACTTGATGATCTTTAAGGTCTTTACCAACTTGAGTGATTCTATGACTCTATGTCTACTGTGAACTATAGATCCTACAACATGGGGACGTCCCAGCCACAGCTCCACACACTAAGGGAAGGACAGCCTCTACCCATAAACACACACAGGATATCCTAGAAGAAACAAGAACCTACTTCTGCTTCTATAGCTGAATCTTCCAATAATTAGAGATGTATAAGGGCAGGTGTCAAAGACCCAGCTTATCCACAGAAGAGCTATGAAGTACCCAGCAGCTAGCACTCTTGCATGACAGCCTTCACCATCCTCAGCATGATGCAAATCAGGTTCACATCGACTGCTGGTCTGCCCAACATACTGAGATCAAAGGAACCAGCTTGGAATCCATCTACTGAACAGGGCATGGAAAAGAATACAGAAAGCAGAGCCTGAAGGGGAAAAGATGTTAGAGAACACTTGCCTAAGCCTTGACAGATTTCTCCATGACTGTCTTTTTATTACCACACTGAGACAAAGTATCTTGTCATGATGACTTTTCACTAGCTACAAACTTCTCAGAATCACAGTTAATGCATTTCCCCAGCCTCACTGACCTCAACTGACTACATGTCTTATTGAACATTTTTGTCCAAACTGTAAGTGATGAGGATAGTGATGTTTGTATTAGGAGGAATATCTTGCCAAAAAGTGTTTTTGCAGCTCCTGTCTTCCCCTAACAGCTTTTCAGCCTTGCCAAGCTTTGATAAGGCTTCAGCCACGATATGGCTCTGCCGTATCATAACACCTCCATCATACTGAGGATCATGACCCGATCTCCTAAGCAGAATTCCCTGGAAGCTGCCTTTTCTGTGCTCCCCTTGGGACATGCAAAGACTGTGTTCAACCACCGAGCATCCATGCAGGTACACCGTACGTGTCTGGCAGAACTGGCCCGCAGACTGCCAGGAAATCTAGGGACTCAACATCCTACAAGATAATATCTCAGCTGAAAAATTAGCCAAAGGGAAGATCCAGCTTCTTCTCATTTTAAGAAAAGCTGGGTTGTAGGAAGCAGTTCCACCACAAAGATGTCCTGTCGGATGCTACCACCATTTTGTTAACAATTAAGCCATCTTCCATGGGATCACGGACATCACTTCTAATGTTACCCTCCTCCGTTCACACTTCTCAAAGACTGCCACGCTGTAGCAATACAGGAGAACCCAGTTTTCATCTGGTACATTTCCCATGAGGTTCCTTAGACTTTCGGAGAATCCAGGCAAACTATCTACTCCTTTGGTTTCACACTTTTTTCCCATTTTTTCCCTATATGTAGATCAGATTTGAATGAGTTTCCTGAAATTTGTTACCATCTCCACTTTGCCTACTGGTGGCCTCTTCTCTCCCTTCCCCTTAGTACCATTCCCTGAATTTGTTTCCTCTCCAATTTCTCTCAGGTTCCTGCTGCTAAGAAATTCCCTTCCGTTCCTTAGATGGTAACATAAATAGAAGATCCTGATTCCTCTTGCTTCTCCAATTCAACCCTCTCCAAGTTCTATGTCCCAAGAACACTACTCTGGCTGCACCTCCAAGCCCTCCTTTTCCCACACATGCACCCCACCCTGTTTGCTCATTCATTTTCCATCTGCATTTCTCTCCTCTCAGATTCTTCTCTAAGTCTCGGTGATAAAAGTGCCAGATTGGAGTTGCTGTGTAAAGAGGGTTCATTTGCCATTTGCCACCATATGGGCCCAAAAGCAAAATCGTCAGCTAAGCGATTAAATCAAGTATGTCGAACAAAATGTTATGAACTGACATTATGGGTATATAATTTTATGCCATTTGTTGCCATCTGTTTATCTAAACAGCCCCCTTTCCACACAAACACACAGAAGTCTCTGCCATGCTCACAAGGCTTCAGCACAGGGGTCACAGTGCCTCCCTTCTCTTCCTTTCCTCTGTCCCTTATTCTGTCTTTCCAATCTCTGTCCATTCACATTCACTTGATCTTGGAGTCTGGCCAAACACAGATCTTCCACTCCACTCCAGTAGAGATTTAAAGGGAAAATAAAGGAAGAAAGCACAAAACAAACAAACAAACACAACCAGAACAACCACAATGATCAAGAGAGCTGCTGAAGAGAATGAGGTGCATTCCTTTACCTTCAGAGCATCAAAGTTCACTTCAGTACAAAAAAGTGAAGGAAATACTAGGACAGAACAGAGGAAGTACGGAAAGAGATGGGAGAACAAGCAGCATATAGCAAAGGGGTGTTATGTTGGCACCTGGCTGAGATCGAGGAGGAGCAAGAGAAGAACAGGCTACACCAGTTGCTCGGCCAGACTCTCTTTCCTTTATTTTACTTCTTGTGTCTCCACACAGATTGAAAGCTATTATAAGGTTAGGTAGATGTGTCTGTAATACAACAGACAACAGGCTGACCTGGTGATCCCTTAGCCATCCTGTTCTCTGCAGTAATATGAAGGTGTTGATTAAAGTTTAAAGGCTGTTCTGAAGCAAGTAGAGACAGATATCAAAGAGATGACACGTCAGCAACATTTATCCCCTTCCTTCAAAAGTATAGAAGATACTGGCTCTACTAATTCAGCCAGAACAGACAGAAGATCCAGCACATCAGATTATCTTAAGTCCTTGGAAAGAGAAGTCCCAAATTTGCATCACCCAAGTTTCCTCTCATCCACTGGTCAAGCAAATGGTGCAACAGACCCTCATGGTGAGCTCTGAGAGTGCCAGGCAGTAACTCGCTCTGATTCAGGAACAGATCAGTGCATCAGGTTTGCTCTCAAGGGCTATCCTAGTGAATTTCAGAGAGTACAGGCAGTCAAGCAAGTGAAATGTTTTCAAACACTTGCTGGAGTGTGGCAAACAGTCATAAAAAGCCACAGTGCTGCCTTATTAATGAGCTGGTCTAATGGGGTGCCTTTTCTTTCCTGATGTCCCTAGACTTTGAGGGAAATAACATCTTAGTATTTGTCCTTCTAGATCTGAATGTGATAGGTGGGTGGGGACCATTTACTTCCCCTTTTCCCCAAATAAAAGCTAGCCTTCAGCAATCTCTTACAAAGAGATGAAGCAGAGAACATAGAGAGATCCAGCCCCCTCTCTGTGAATTCCTCCATCTCTCTTGCATAACCTGGACCAGCTTGAAGGTTCTTTGGGGAAGAAGCAACAGAAGAGGAAAATACAAATCTCTCTTCACCTCTAAATCTCCTACCCTCATTCACAAGGCTACTGAAGTGAGCATATGTCTCTCAGCATGGTGTAAATGGGAAGGGATTATGCCCCCATTGCTAATGAAAAACAAGGTGCCAGGCATTTTTCAAATGTCTGGAGTGCAGGTTTTGCTCAGAAGCCAGCACTTGGCTTCAGAGGTTTGTGTATTTCCTAAGCAGAGGGCAGGTTTAGCTACAAGTGATTTGGCCAAGAGGTACCACTTTATCTGGGTTGCGCTCACCACTGATGGTGCTCTGCTTAACAGCCCCAGGCCATCTGAGCACTGTGTGTGGAACTACCCGGGCACATCGCAGGAGGCAGCTCTGCAGCCATTGCACTGCCTGCACAAGGGAACACGGAAAGCCACTTCAGCTTCTCCCCAGGTAAGCTTGGCATGTAGGAGGAAAAATATAAACTGACTTTAAAATGCTTGAGATTCCTACAGTCCTATTGGATTTTGGATAAGGCCCTAAATGCTGGCAGTTGACAAATCATTACACAGCAAATTCATGCAATTAAAATAAAGGTTCTTTTCTTTCCAAGGCCTTTGCTATTCTTGTCTTACTGCCTGGTAAAAAGAAGTACAGACACACAGCATTACCAACAAGGCACTCGGCAGCACCAGGTCTTCTATGGCCAGCTGCTCTGCTGGAAGCACAGTACAAATACATTCAGGCCAGCTCTAGGTTGAACACAGGCAGCTGCCTGCCTAGCTGTTACTGCAGCTTTGCGCTGCATGTGCACAGCTCTATTTCCTTCCTGCTACAAGGGAAACAGTAGAACACCTCAGCAATTCATCTGCTTCAAAGCGCAGGCTGGCACAAGTACAGCCACCTGTGCTCTGGGTACTGCACCAGCCTCCCATCTGCTCCCAAGTGCATCTGAAGGTGGTTGTTTTCATGTAGTAAGCATGTGATTACTTGTGTAAAAGGCCATCTCTCTGCCAGCATATCCCCAACTACTCTCCTTGTCAGAACAGTTCCCTTCTTACAGGTTTTACACCTGCTGGGTATGGCTGTCAGTGGAGGCGTGTTAGGCAATTAACACTGGTGATTATGTTGCTCTTTGGACAGCCCTCTGCCTAAACAAGTGATTTTCAGTGAGGGGTAGGAGGAGGAGAGAGAACAGTGAATGGCAGAGTAGCTGGTCACCACTGTGTCCCAGTATAAGCAATAAGGGTTTTGCTATGCTGGGTCAGTCAGGTGCAATCAGACTCTGTTGTGATAAGCTCTTTCAACCTTGCCTTCCTGCAGGTGACAGCAAGAAGCTTATCCAAAAGCCACGAGTGTCAGGGACAGCTGGCTAGATTCCAGGCTACCTCCCAAGGCACAGACCTGTTGTGTGGCACTGGATCAGTCCTTGCAAGAGAGCAAGCAGCCATTAGCACAGGCAGGAAGAGAAGGGCACCACCAGTGCAACGAACTCCTCCAAGCTGGTATGGACATTTAAAATGAGCACATTGCCAGCTTGACAGCAATTGAGACAATTTAATAATCTTCAGCTGGATGTCTGGGTTAATGCCAATATGTTGTCAAAGCTGCCACAAATAACTCCTATTAAAAGCCACAAAGTAAGAGAGGAAAAAAAAAAAAAAGTAATTTTTTTTTTTTAACAGAAAAATCATAAATTGAAGGGGAAACAATTTGCAGTAATAATTGTAATGCTATAAGGGAAATGAATGACCAGTACTGGAGGAAAAGCATTATGCTCTGTGGCTCATTGAGAAAACCTATTCTTCAGGGAATCAGGAGGCCCAAACTACTGAGGAAAAGAGGAAGATGTATTACAAAGAGTCAGAATGAGCAGAGAAAAAGACGTGCAAAAAAGCCAAGCTGTCTCAGATTTTGTGACATCAAAAGTGAAAACAAACTGTGAAACATACTGTAAACAAGAATCATCCAAATGAAGGAACTCGTTGGCTAATGCAGGAAAACGATGAAGTATTACTAATGTACTGGAGCTAAAAGGTAACTAGTGATGTAAAAACGAACATATATTACTGTCCCTAAAAGGAAAAATACTGAAGAGAGATTGCCAAATCTACTACCGTGGCTACATCAGCAGGATTCAAAGCACAGTGCTCTCAGCTGCACAGACTGCACACTCCTTTAGAGAAATGCTGTTTCTGCAGACTGCCATTTGGGTTGTTACTAGAACAACAAACTGTTGATGGTATGGATACAGATGGCATTTTAAGCTGGGCTAGAACAGCAGAAGAAAATGATCAAAGGCTCAAGGCGATTATGAAGAGAGTAAAAGCTGCTGGGCTGAATGGGCATGAAATATGTAAATCCCTTTTAAGAGCGAGAACATACCCTCCAGCAAAAGCTAATGCAGAAAGCACACAGGTAGGCTACGATAATGTTGAAACTGTCATCAATACCCACCCTTCAGCATACAAAGAAGGGGTACCAACATACCTTGACAGGGTAAGCTGTGCAAGGAATGCACGCCCAAACTAGCTGTCTAAGCCTGCAACCTTACAGCTGCAAAACTGTCCAGTAAATGTAGGGTGCAAATTTCAATGAAAATCATAAGAAATTGAAAGAGCTAAAGAAAATGCACCTGTAGGCACGAGGATAGTGAGCACAGAATTAATCTCAGTGGACATTTCAAAGATGGTAATGGCTGTTATTTTACAGCATAACATTCAAAATCTGAAGGGGCAGCATGTGCCTCTGGTGCTAACAAAAACTAGATTGCATGCAACAAAGAGGCAATGGGACAGGTTGCACTCATGCTATTGAGTTTTCTCCTCTCTTTTTTCTGTTCCTTTTTAAATATAACTGCATTCTCAGAAATAATCAATGATTCCATATTGTCATTGCCTGGGAAAACCCTTAAAAATAAAGGCATTTAAAAAAAAAAAAAAAAAGCATTGGAGAGATCTGCTGACAAACCTTATTTCAAAATGAATAATGTTATCTCAAATGACTTTTGGACAATTATTTCCAGAACTGCTTGTAAGGCTGCATTTCGACTGAGATCATTAATACACAGGTTGGGAAGCACACTTGCAATCACTAGCAGTTTAAGGTGCAGCACCTCCAGCACTAGAGGAGATTCACTAAAAATGTATCACAGAATCATAGAATCACAAGGTTGGAAAGGACCTACAAGATCATCCAGTCCAACAGTCCTCCCATCACCACTGCCACCACAAGCCACTAAACCACATCTCATAGCTCCTCATCCAGATGCCTCTTGAACACTGCCAGGGATGGTGACTCCACCACCTCCCTGGTCAGCCATTGCAGTGCTTATGATTCCCAAGATGCTTTCTTCACAGTGTAAGGATTGTACCAGTCATTGAGAAATTAGAATAATCTTAAGGAAGGTTCAGAATTATTTTCTATCAGCCACAGGTGAGTAGAACTTCCAGACAAAAAGCTGTGACAAGCAGAAGAGCTCATGCAGATGATAGGGAAGAACTTTTCTATCTTGAAAGAGTCATGCATTTAAAGACTAATGTTTCCACTTTTCTAGCCGAGCTGTATGTCAGTGTACCAAAGCTGAAGAAAGATTCCATAAGTAATTTCTCTAATCCCAGTGAACCTGATACAGCAACACCTGACAATTAGCTGGCACCCATCAAGTAGGAACTGCAAGAATTCAAGCACTTTACAGAGAAGTGCCAGACATGTTCACACAACACATCATCCTCATCCCTGGCCCAGTCCTAGGATGGCCGAAAACACCATTAACCTAATCACACAGCTATTGAAAAAAGGAGTAAAGAGACTGACACCAGCCTGCATCTAACTTCGCTATGTTACCAGATAGCACTGGTAAACATGGCATTTTACCTCCTGACATTTTATGCGGAAGAAAGCCTTAAGAAAATTAGTGATGAAATTGATAACTACAGGACCTCAGAATCACAGATGTGTGAAATACATATATAATTAATCTGAAACCCAGTATGATTTCCAGAGAGATGGTTTTCATTAAATGAAATTTTTTATAATTTCAAAGCAATTTCAATAATAATTTCAATCAAAATGTGAACAACAGCTCACACAAAAATGCTGACGGTACTGCCGAAGCATTGTGAAATTCATCACTTTGTAAAGAAAGCTGCTGAAAAAAATCAGTAAATGAGAACTTTCATTGACGCTATCAGATGTCTTATTCAGACAAACAGCAGATTACAACAAATAACTGTTCATATCCAGTGGGTTTTACGATTCTACTCTAGGCAGAGAAATATGACTTCTCTTACACAGAGAACTTGGCTACTTATACCTTTGGAGACTTTGCAGCTAACAGTAAAAAAACTGATCACAAGCTTTCTACATTTGTTTTGTTTCCATATAGCACTGGCAAAATGGAACCAAGACTCTGCAAGCAAGCCTTTTATAACAGCATAGTTAAGAATGCATTTGAAGACTCACCAAAGGTCTCTTTTCTCTACCCAGCATCCACTGCCTTGTAGAGTCCCCAGTCCCTCTCCAAAAGTCCCCCCTCCTCTTCCTGACACAAGCTGATGAATATCCTTCCACTTCCACTGGCCATGACCTAACCATCAGTGCCACAACCATGCTGTGAACCCATCAGATGAGATGCAAGCAAACTGTTAACCACTTCCTAAGGATGGCGATAAGATCAGAACAACTTCCAAGTTCTGGAATTCAATACGGATGGATGGATGAGCATGTAAGTCTCCTCCTACAGTATTCAACTCCGATGATATTATCAGTCACAGCAAGCATCAACACTGTCACTTCTCAACACTGTCTAGGCTTTGTTTACATCCCAACTTTTCTGGGTAATTCAAGTGTCATGCCCTTTGGATCTGATACTATATGTCACTTGTGAGTAAATACACCTGGCACATGTAGTGCTTTGCTAAACCCCTACAGGCATTTAAAAATCAAGCAAATAGCTGGCAGCACTTGAAGTCTTGCTTCTTCTTCAAACCCAGTAGTAACTACACAGTTGCATTTTGACAACAAACGAGAAAGAAAGGAAAGGAAGTTGGGTGGTGAGTTTATGAACCAGGAAACAAAGCATCTCCCACAACACTGCCTGGGACAGTCAAGCTGTTAGGGAACTTAGTAGACCAAGCCTGAGTGGTCTGTGCCTCCTTTGGAAATGACCAGTGTCCAGAAAACTGACTCTCCAGGAAACCAGAAAAAACTGAGAGGTGAATCTATGTTCTTTTAATCTTTTGACCCCTCCTGTAAAATGGTGCGCACAACACCAAGACTGCTGAGTATTTGATTGTACTGCAGTATATCCATTAGTCTGCTTTCTGCACATAGGACTACTGTTCTATCACTCTGGGCACCAGTGGTTTTGGCAATAATTGATTCTGGCCCTATTCTACCTTGTGCTTCATTGGCTGGCATTGGAAAAATGTTGCATGCTGAAAAAGACTATATATTACCCTTCCCATCAATGCCACATGGGTAATACAGAGTCTGGGTTGATGTCTTGTGGAAAGCAGGGGTCCTTGGTTTACACAGCAGCAACCGAAAAATACTTGCTGCACGCAGAGACAACAAAATAAGGGAAATTAAGTCAGTACCCATATGGTGCCTAGCAACTACTACTTATAGGATTAGGCCTTAACACAGCAAGAGTAAACAGATCTAGAATGAGCGTTGCTTACAAACTCTAGAGATCTGAGTGCAAGCAAGGCACCTCACAATGCATTTTGAAGATGAAGCCTTGTTTCTCAAGCTCAGCTGAAGAAAGAACACTGACCCCCTGCCACCTTCTTCCAGATAAGCATGTCCTCTGCTACTCTGCAGATGCCAAATAAATGCCTCGAGTGTTAGCCCCTCTCTTCTGCCAGTGGTATCTGAATTGTATCCTAGCACAGATATCCTAAATGGAAAGGGAAAAGATCTAGTGGGATAGATGGATGAGCAGAGAAGTAATTCCAGAGGAAAGCTGCTGTCATCCCATTAAAGATGAGGTTAAAGGTAGCAGCAATGAAAGAGTGGGAGATATTTCACTGGGGGAAATGGAGTGGCACCGAGCTTTGAAATTGCACTGCGTGAGAATATTAATAAAAAAGTTAATGACGCAATGTGCTTTTTGCTCCACATTAATTACACTTTTACATTCCAGTTTTTAATGCATTTTGCACTAGACTTTATTTTACATTCCAGGAAGGGGAAAATATAATTGCAGCTTTAATTTCTATAGCCAAATCCTGATAAGATCACAGCTGTGAAAATCTCATAAAAAGCTTTAAATTAAGTTAAAAAAAACAGTTCTCTTCCCTCCTCCCTCTGCTTCTCTTCCTACATGAGGTACCATCAGCAGAGATGGTGAAAGTGTTGGTTCAAGGTGCTCCCTGGCACAGAAAGCTTTTCTTAAGTCAGAATGAGTTAAAAGGCCTGGCCACCCAACACCAGCCACCACTACGGGGCTCAGCTACCTTCTGGGTGTGCAGTGGAAATAAGGCCTCCTGCAGAGACCCTCAGGTGTGTAGGGACCCCAACTGCTTCATGGAGTAACATCCACTGCTCTGAAAATCCTCTCCCATCACTTTGATTCTTGAAACAGGTCCTCACACCACAAACCACTGACTGTCACGTTAGAAAAGATTCCTAAATTTCTCAGAATCCTTAACACTGAAGTGCAGCATCATAAAAGACAGGACTAGCAGAGACAAGTGAGAGATCCAATAACCTATCCTCTTCCTCTTGAAAGGAGGACTTACACAGGCATCTTCCTTGACAGGTATTCCTGCACAAACCCAGATCACTCCTTGTAGAATCATTAAGGTTGAAAAAGACCTCTAAGATCATCTTGCCCATCAACTCATCACCACCATGTCCACTGAACAACATGCCACACCTCCAAGTTTCTTGAACACCTCCAAGGACAGTGACTCTATTACCTCCCTGGGCAGCCTGTTCCAGCACACTACCACCTTTTCTGAGAATAAATTTTTCCTAATATCCAACCTGAGCCTCCCTTGGCACAACTTCAGGCCATTACCTCCTGTCCTATCACTGCTGCTATCTGGGAAAAGAGACTGACCAACCTCCACCTCACCACAACCTCATTTCAGGGTGTTATAGCAAATGATGAGGTCTCCCCTGAGCCTCCTCCTCTGCAGACTGAACAACTCCAGTTCTCTCAGCCACTCTCCATAACACTTTTCCTCAAGACCGTGCACAGCTTCATTGCTCTTCTTTGTCATGCTCCAGAGCCTCAGTGTCTTTCTTTGTAGTCAGGGGCCCAAAGCAGCTCCTGAGGCGTGGTCTACACACCTACACTTTCTGATACAAGACAGGATGCCAAGAAGGCCACCTGGACACACAGCTGGCTCATGTTCAGCCAGCTGTCAATTAACACTCCCAAGCAGCTCTCCTTTCCCTTTGAGCAGCTTGACAGCCACTCTGCCCCCAGCCTGTAGCATCACATGGGGTTGCTGTGACCAAAGTGCAGGACCCGGCACTTGGTCTTACTGAAGCTCATACAACTGACCTCAGCCCATTGATCCAGCCTATCCAGATCCCTTTGCAGGGCCTTTCTGCTCCCAGGCAGATGGACACACCCCAACTTGGTGTCATCTGCAAACTTCCTGAGGGTTCACTCAATCCCCTTGTCCAGATCATCAATAAAAATATTAAACAGTGCTAGGCCCAGTACTGTCACCTGGGGAACATCACTTACAACTAATTGCCAGCTGGATTTAACTCCATTCACCACAATCTGGGCCCAGCCATTCAGCCACATTTTTTTTTTTAACCTAGTGAAGAGAGTACATTTTCCAAGCCATGGGCTACCATCTTCTCCAGTGAATACTGTTGGAGACAGTGCCAAAGGCTTCAATGAAGTCTAAGCAGACAATATCCACAGACTTTCCCACTAGATGTGTCACCCAGTCATAGAAGCCTGTACCCTTATTGAAAGACTTTTCTTTGGACTCTGCCCTCCGTCCCTCTAAACTGTTTAAATCAGATGTCCTTGATTTTGCATCCCTAAGTTCAACCCTGATCTTCCAATTAGACTGTTCTCTGTATTTTCATCCACTATTTCCGCCTGTGCCTGTTCTTATGACTTTATTGGAAAGAGAAGAAATCTCATCCATGATTGTTTTTGTAGTAAAAAGAGAGTAGTCAGAATACTCAGACCAGACAACTGGAGATGAGGAAAGGCTCACTTCTCCATAAAGATTTTGCTGAATATCTTGAGCTCTTTCTCCAGGATAAATTCCCAATTTACACCTCAAAACAAAAGCAGAATCCATCACTCACAGACATATTATTTTCCTTAGTTGTTCCCTATATGCAAAAAGCAAAGTGGAAAAAGAGAGAGAGAGGTGGGAAAACAAGAGAAACTGAGAGAAAGGAAGAGAGAGAGGCTCTAAAACCTCATTTTCCTGGTAATTTACTCTTCTATTCAGTTGAGTCCTGCTGCTCGTAAGCCTATTCCTGTTACAATATTAGATATAAACAAGTAAACTGTGTAATGGATCACATTAAGCAGGCCCTGCATCTTGAGGCAGGATTTAATTTGCATGGCAGATTATCTTGTCTGCAGTAGGAGAGGCACCCTGGGGCACTGACTGCATTAATAGGATCTAGTCTCTTAAAATCCATTAAGTCAATTGAGTGGACCAGTCTATAATCTCATTTCAAATCCAGCGTGAAAATGCTTAAACACTAGCCCTATGACACCGACAGTGGAGAAGTGACTAAAGGGACGTTGGAGGCTGCACTGTGCCATATTGCCCGCCTGCTGGGAGTGGGGAAGGGAGGGGAAATGGGTAGGGCTCATTCTCTTGTAGCAGACTCCATTCAGAAAGATGCTGACAGCAGGAGTGAGGTGAGGAGATGATGCAGGATCTATATGAGAGGAAAGACTGCAGAGTTTAGACCAAATAATGACAGTGGGTTGTTAAGCAATGTGAATTGGATGATGAAGTTCTGGATATTCTATTGTGCAGACATGGTCAGAAATACTGGACTGTGAAGGGGGAATGCATTTATGGGGACATTCTAATAGGATTCACCGAGAACAGGGATTTACAACTTGCACAGAAATCATGACATGTCTGAGAAACATGGCATGACAATTAAAACATGAAACTAGAGTGTAAGTTGTGTGAATGCAATTCCCAAAATTCCTTCTGATCAAGTTTGTTCTTCAGTTCCTCTGTTCTAAAATTAAACATAGGATTACTTATTTTCCAGGACTGACAAATTAACAGAAGCATCTTCCTTTGTTCTGAATGCAGGTTCACACAGGAATACGTGCAGACATGGAGAGGAACATACCAGCACATGTAGGCTCTCCTTTAGAATCAAAATTTTCACAGACCCATACATTTATACTGCCATAAGTATACACGAGCAAATTGAGATGCATTGGCTCACAAGATCACATGCACAGACTTGGCTGAGCAGACTTGAGCTACATCCAGAAGGCAGACAGCAAGCACCAGTTACAGTGGCATGGTAAGTGGAAGCCCAAATGGGCTGTCCAGACTCATGGGCTTTGCACCCTTTGATCTTCTCAGATCCAAGCGGTGCAGACAATGTGGGGACTGCTAAAGTCCATTCTGCACACTCACTTCATAGCATGCGAGTCACAGTAGACAGCTCTGGCTGCCCCAATTCATAGCAGAAGCCCAGAAACTCCAGGTTCATTTGCTACCACACCTGACAGCACAGAAACACGAAACAGTAAAAGCTGAATATAAACTCATTGATAGAAACAGCTCAGAAACTTCCTCATAGTGTTATTTAAACATTTGATAAGATGGGAAAAACAAAGAAAATGAGGAGCAGGGAGTTCTGAAGCCAGGCAACTCATCCCCATGTTTCAGTAAAAGGATGTCAGTGCTGCAGGCTGGTGGCCTCTTTGCTCTTAATTGCCATCCACAGGCAATATTGTTGAATGCAGATAGGCACCTTCCAGCTACATTTACTCTGGTCAGATGGACTAAGAATAAGTTTTCTCATATGCCCTCATAGGAGCAAAATTAGATAAAGGCTCTGATAGCCTCTAAAAGTCTGTCCACAAGCTCCTTGATGTAAGAACTGTTTCTGTTGTGAATCAACCAGGGATCTCCAGCCTGAAATCAGGGCACCCTGATTCACCACATGATGCTGACCTTCTAACCACACACAAACAGCAACAACAGTAGAGAAAAACAGATAAAAACTCTAAAGGAAGATAAAAAGACATCATAGTGTAACTTAAAAATTGAAATGGTAAGAAACCCCCAGGACCAGGTGACATTTATGCAAACGCTCTAAAGAAATCAAGGTATAGAAGAAATTACTAACAAAAAAATGCGATTTATCATCAAAACCAGTCACTCACACACCAGGTTGGAGGAGAGCCAACACTGCGCTTCTTTTAAAAGAGGTGCTAAGGGCAATCATGGGAATTATAGACCTCAGTGAGCCTTACGCCAGTACCAGGAAAAATAGCTGAGAAAATCATTAAGGACAGAGTTATAAAGCACCAGGCTAGGTGAGCATAATGTGGTGAAGAAGCAGCTCAGCTTCTCTAAGCTGACTTTCTGACCTGCTAGTGTTCCTTGGAAATGTCAGCAGTGGTGAAGGAGTCATGATAAGTTGGAGTCACATAGCTGTTAAGGACTTCACAATAAAAAACATTCCAAAATGTTAGGATTCCTCTCCATCTGACACACAGAAGCCCCCAAAGCTGGGATTTTAGAGTATATCACTGATTTCAAAAGAAGAAAAAGAGTTTTCATTTTAAGAACACCATTCCTCATTAACAGTAACATCATCTCCAGCAGGGATCAAATTTAGGCACTAAATGCCACAAAACCAGCCTCTCCCACAGAAACAAAAGGCAAGCTGTAGCAGTTGGTTCCAGTAGGATGTTACAATGCCTGACTCCTGGAGAACCAGGAACACGTGCCCTGTGCATCTAAGAGTGGGCAGCAGATGACCAGAATAGGCATGTATCTAATGCTGAAGCATGTTGGGAGTGGATTGTTGCTAAAAGAGCTGGAGCAGCTTTAGTCCATAGCCTTAACTGAACAGCAGCAGGTATCACTAAGAGCCATTCCAAGCTGCCATGGAGCAAAGCTGCCTCATGAGCCTATGAGATCAGAGAACTCAAAAGCAAATTGATCCTGTTCTTAAGCTCCTGGCCAAGACAGGAAAGGCCACCTGCAAGGAAAACCTGCCCCATACCAAACAAATCATCACTTTCAGGCTTATTATCACAGGCTTTGCCCTGTGCTGATGTGCCTTGAGCAAAGCAGATTTACATGCTTCCACTTCTACTTATACTCCACCTCAGCTCAGCAGCCCTCACTGCTACAGGTCTTAGCAGCAGTCCCTCTGCCAGCACACAGCATCTCCTTCCCAACCTTCCCAGTGCTACCAGACCCCTGCCCAAGGGAAGCATGTCATGGGAGCCTGAGTACCAGCCACAGGCCCAGCGTATTCTCAGTTTCAAGAAATCTTCCAGCTGATTGCTAAATGCTGCATATCAGAGACAAGTATATACCTATCCGGTTTTTGTTTCCTTCCTTAAACATTCACTTTGTAAGGAGAGAGGAACCCAGGAAAAATGGATCTTTGGCTTGATCCACTGCATCAGATTGTACATAGGGTGCTGAACTCCCACATACCAAAGCTTTCCCACTCTTGCATGGGCACAAGCACAGCCTCGTTCTGTCATTCAGAGCTGCTTATTGAGCATCACCCTCCCCACATGCAGGCAAGCACACACACAGCAGTTTCTGCTCAAGCTCAGCATTTTCTCAGCAGCCCTCCCTCAAACTACTGAACATAACCTCCAGGGTTAGGAGGGATAATGGCAGTCACGCTCCTTTGAAACCTAAAATTGCACTGGCAGTGCTACAGATCCTGTCTTGGGTTCAATACATACCATCTACAGACAAGTTGACATTAGAAGGGGGAGCACTTTTGCCTGGGGTGAACAACTGCTACATGCCCTGGAGGGATGGAGAAGGAAATGTTCAGCTCCCGGGGTTTTATTGCTAGTTTTTGAGCATTTCCTGCTGCCCCTGAAGCAGGCCTGTGGCTTAAAGACACAGTGAATGCTATCACTTTGCTTAAGCATATACCATGACAAGTAAATTGCAACTCGCAGAGCAACCCGCATGCTTTCTCTGAGCCATTTATGTGCTGTCCTGATCTACACTATTCTTCTCCTTGAAGGAAAAATGAGAACCATCAGTTGTTTGCAAACCACAGTATCATCTACCTCTCCCACACAAACCACAGATCAAAGGCCTCCCCTTCCCAAACCACAGAGAGGTCCCAGAGGCCTGAAGAAGCAGATGTTTAGCAGTTCATATTCTGCTAGACACATACGTGCAGGACTGTGCCATACTACTGTACACAGTAGAAGGGAAAGCATTTCTCTTAAGACAACCCAGTACGTTTCTGAAACATTCACTGTTGTCCAGTTGCTCATATCTTCCCACAGAGATGCACAGGAGAGTGGGCCAAGACTGTTGTGACATACAGCACCAACAGGGAGCACTGGCTTATAAAGTGAGCTCTGACAGCAGAGCAAGAATTGGTTTCCTTCCACACCCTGTAAAGCAAGACCCACATTATACACACCTCCCACTCTCCAACTTCAGGCTCCATATTACAATGAAGCTAATCATCTTTACCCTGAGTGTACAGGGAAAGACTGACCATACACTCTTCTAAAGCCACTAGTATTTACTTGAGTCTGACTGAATCTTGAAACAGCAGATTTGAGAAGTGCAGACTCCCCTATCCACCTGCCTGAGTGGTTCACTTGTCTCCAGATGACAAACTGAAATATCTTCACTTAATGGGTTCGCTGTTCCTTGAAGCAAGTAAGAATGCAACATGAAGACTGTGCTAGTAGTATCCTCACATAAGCTCTGCAAAGAGACCGCTTTATTGAAAAGAGAGCTGGTAGTTTTAGGGATGCCTCAACTTTTCTTCATCAGGAATAATTCAGTTTCAACAGGTCCAAAAGGGGATCAGGACAGACAAGCAGAAGGAAACAATAAGGTTCTTCAAGGTCCCCTTCAGGGTGTGACCAGGTGGATTCTGAGGGTTCTTACTGTCCTTTAGAGAAGGATCTGACTATTTAGGGGTAAGAGAGTTCATGGATTACACATAACAGGATGCAAGGGAAGCACATGATTTCTGGAGATTAATATGAACACTAAAGGTTTCTGGGTTAGAGGAGTGAGGAATATATAGAATATTATATATGTAGGAATACTAGAGAAGAAAGCAAACAGGCCAGAGAAAATAACTTCAAGTATGCAACCCTAAACAGAAGGAAAAAATAAACAACAACTAAGATAAATGAATAAAGATACAAGGACAAATGCTTGAATGTAAGTCAAGTATTACTGCAGCACTACAAACTTTACCTAGGACTGGCAAGTATGTTGTGAATGTGCAGTGAAGAGTGTGAGAACAGACAGTAGGATTTGGCATCCATGATGGGAGCTTTATTTAAGGTGAAATGAAAGATGGGTTTCCACGAGCCTTAGCAAACCAGAGATGAGAGAGGAGCTTCCATCCAAGTACAAATTCATTAATTTTCCCTATCAAATGTGCTGAGCCAAGACATATCCCCCAACTGGGAAAAAACTATGAGCTGCCATCTCCTGCAGTGTCACTGTACAGTGGGTTAGATGCAAGCAATCACTAAAGCCTGATAAAGGTATATCTGCTGAAGATGAAGGACTGAGTGATCAGAAATCCAATCCTCCTTTTGGCAGCCCAGTGCACTGCAGAGAAACAGATGTGAAAGATGAAGTCTATGGGCCAGGCTCACTCGTGGGTAACGCCACAGAGTTCAGCATTCCTCGGAAACAACTTTGGCCCAACATGCCTGAGACTAAAGCAGGTTTGATCCTCAATAACCCTCAGTTCAAACTCTGAATGGGGAATGTCTAGATTAAAATTAAACGTAAGTATTATCAGCTTGTAGTGAACGCAGAAAATAAGGTATCCAATCAGAAAGGATGAGGAAAAGTTACTAGCAACCTACCCTTCATGTTCTGTACACCAATATTTGTTTCTCTGCTACCTTTGGGTTGGTTCTTCCCAACTATATGCTACAGTATCAGTAACATACATAACTTCATTCACTGAGATGCTTCAAGAGGAGATTCCAAATGGATGAAGGTGCCTCACTCCTGTGGATGTATTCCTTTGCTTCCTGTCTCACAGCACACAGCTTCTGTATCTCCCAAGCACATGCAAAGCTAACTTTGTGCAGCGGATACTTTATTTTAAAGAGACGCTTTTCTCTTTCTATGCAAAATGAACTAGAAAAGTAACATGAAATCAACTCGAAGTTCCATTTCCTTTGTAATGCTGACATTTTAGCACACACTAACATTTAATGAACTCCCAAGCTCAGGCAGAAACCAGTAGCGCTGGAGTCTAAGGGCATCCATCTCTAGACTAGAATGTGCCCATTCAAGAGCACAAGCTCTTCTACCTCTACCTTGCAAGCACTCCAGGCCCACACGTATCAGGGAATCCAGACACCAGGCTGCAATGTGGGAAAGATGAAAGCGAATGCTGCTGTGCAGCTGGAGGGAATGCCATTCATTCCTTCCCCTAGGTGCTGCATCTTCCTTCCTATTCTATGAAGCCTATAATGCACATGTAAATCTGAAAGCCTCTCCTTCCCTAACCACAGACTCGGTGGTCCCAGATTCCCAGAAAAAGGATTTTCAACATGTGGCCAGGCTGGAGCTGAAGGTGGCTAAGCTGTTTATCTTCTTAGTGCTGCAGTAATTTCCCCATTGATTTCTGAACTTCAGAAGAAAGGACAAGGATAGGAGGGAGGAGGGGAAGCCTAGGAAACGATGACTTCATCATTCAACAAGAGTTTGTGAGAAAGGAGGTTATATTGGGGGACCACCAAACACGACGTCTTTCATTGCCCCACCTCCCACAATGCCAAGGTGCAGTGTTACCTTTTCTCCCACCCCCCATTTCATCTATCCCCAGCCAAAGTTTTCCTGAGCTCACCATATAATGCAGGTTTTCATGGCATGCCTGCTTATCAGGGCCCTGAAACTATGTGAGACATGCCTGCAGACAATGGGCCTGTCTCTCAGCCACGGAGGGCTCTGAAGGGATCCCTTTCAGCGCTCACAGATTGCTCTGTGTTCCCTTAATTGACAGACCCGACCAAGTCTGACAGCAGTTGCGTGCAGCTGGTGCGGGCTGCCCTGTCTCAGGTAGGCCACCTTTCAGCAGGGAAATTGTTTCGATTGGCTTTATTGTGGGTAGGTTCTCCTGTTCAGCTAGCAGAATTCTCCTGGATTCTAATGGCTGGCAGTTCAAGGCCGAACTTTCCCAGGAAGTGCTCTCTTTTCCCCATTTTGAAAGCCACGTAGACCTAAGTAAGCTACCTTGAAAATGACTGGTCCTCAACCACATGGAACAACTTCACTCAGTTTCTTACTCCAAGATTTGGCCAGGACCTCCACCTACTATCACAGAGCAAGAACAAGTGCTAACAAGAAGTTCTTGAGGTTATTGCATGTTCTGGAGCTGCAATGCAACAACCCAGGCTGTGGCTTTCAAGGCCTGCAGCAGTTGTTTCCAGAGGATGGTAGGGATCCAGCAGAGGTTGGCTATCACATTCCACTCAGGCTGTTTTCAATCTCAGGTACCAGTGGCATCATTTATATGGTTATATATAAAGAGTCCTTAATTGTGCAAATTTCTCATTGGGGGAGGAGGGGGGAGACCAAAAGGAAAGGAAAGGTGGGGGGGGAGGATTAGGCTAGTATATGCTTTTGAATTTAGTTGCCTGAATCTAATCATCCTGTCTATTCCTCTACTTTCTGGTGCATTAATGAGGCCACAAAGGCCAAGATATCACGTGCTTGTATAGCAGCTACCAGCACAACTCCTGGTTCTTTTCTGTATTCAAGATGAGAACTAAAAGAGGCTACAGGTTTATCAGGGTAAGTGTAAAAAAATCATTCCCGATACTTTTTCACCTTTTACTTTTCCAGAGTTTCGTTGATTTTAAGATTATTTTCCCCTTACATCTGCACTCAGCCTTACACTGCTTTTTATTATAGCTCTTCTGCCAGACTTTGCTAGTGAACATACAGAACCAATTTCAATTTCTGGGGGTCATTAATAAAGACCATTTTGAGAATCCACTCAGAAATCAGGGAACATTAAACTAAACTTCTGGGGCACTCAATGAGCTATGCTTCTCTGCAGTGATGGCTCAAATGACTTAACCAACCAGTTCTTGAGGGGAGGGGAGAAAAAAGAAAAGAAAAACATTAGATTAAATAATGACTAACTCCACCTTTCCCAAAGAACATCAAAAAGAACTTAAAGCTTGCCTCTCCTGCTTCTTGGTGCAGAACAGGCAGAAAGCCATTTTTAGAAAAGCTTCTTTCCTTAAATACAAAGCTTTGGCATCTCAGGGCTGTAATGCTGGGGTATCCACTCCCATAAGGCACTTTCAGACATAATTGTTCCGTCCACATTCATACCAGGTGTAGCAACTATGTAATTTCTCCTATGTTAACACTGTATCTTTTTAAAATGGAAGCGATACACATATAAGAAAACAAAAAGAAAAGCTGGGAATCCCTCTTCTGGAGCTTCTTCCCTCTTAATATGCTTTTCAAGACTCCAGCCTTCCACCTCCATGATCAGACACTTCTCTTGAGGTCTCAATCTGCTATTCAAGAGATGGAAGAACATCCAAGGAAAGCACAGATGCAGTAGCACGAGACTGCATGCTGGAGAGTAATTTCCCACTTTACCCAGCTATGTCACTCCAGCTGAAGCCTCTAAAACCAGGATGAGAACTGAAGGCTCTGCCCATCCACCCATCAGATACAATCCCTGAGTGTTCTTGTTGTCCTAGCCCTGTCCAGGTCACAGCCCAAGCACCAAATAGGAAAGCTGCTATGTGACCAAAGCACTGGACTAGAATTTGAGAAATCTGCCCTCACTTTCAAAAGTGACACGAGATGCTCTAAATTTGTTTTTAAACTCTCACACATTTCCCCAAAATGTTCAAGGCACAATTGCTACAGGATTTAGGAATTCTGGTGCCACTTCTTAGTTGTGTAGGGTATTTCACAACAGTAGTGTTTAGTCCTTTATGTACTATCAATGGAGAACAAGAATCTCAAGCAGAAGACCCACACATTAAACTACCAGAAATTCAGAGTTTTGCAAAACATCTTTACAAGTTGCTCTGTAACAAAGAAGGGAACAGGCTTTTGAAGACAGGACAAGGGGAAATGGTTTCAGACTGAAAGGGGAGACTTAGACTGGAGAAAGTTTTTTACTATATGGGTGAAGTACTGGAACAGATTGCCTGGAGATGTGGTGGATACCCCATCCCTGGGGACATCCAAGGTTAGGCTGGATGTGGCTCTGAGCACCTCATCAAGCTGTAGGTGGCCCTGTTCATTGCAGGGGAGTTGGACCAGGTGGCCTTTAAGGGCCCCTACCCACTCAAACAATTCTATGATTCTACCTGTCAGCTCCTCCAGATACAGCATTTAGGCACTTCCTACATGACATGAGTCAAATCCTCCTTCATTTTCTGGGTACATTTCTGGACAATGTATTGCTTCCAATTGTCTTTTTAATTCATTTATTTCTTTTATTATTGTTAGTTCGCACTTTCCTTTGCCTAATATTACCTGAAGCAGTACTTAAACAGAATGGGATGCAAAGTCACAGGGTTGTTTGGTTTGGGTTTTTCCTCCCACATAAGACTATCATGTGGGATTTTCTGAAGATGCACAGGAGCTGGATTCATCTGATTTCCTTTTCAAGGGAAGATCTGTTGCATCTCACTTTTTACACATTCTGTCAAAGACTCACTGCAGTAAATGCTAGATTTTCATCTGGCTGTTAAGGTAGCATGTAACTTAGGAAGAAATCACTGTGGCTGAAATCTGCTTGGCTGAAGACAGCATCAGTGAGACCACGGACACACAGACCAACAGGAGCAGTTACAGGCTTAATCACAGGCAGTAGAAGCACAGGACAAATAGTGCAGCCTGCATACTGAACATCCCCTAGATTCAGTGCTGTGCACTACTTGTGCTTTTATCTCCGCGCAAAAACACTTCACTGGGAAAGTCTCCAGAGCCAAAGAGGAGAGGCCCAGAGGAAGGGAAAAGCAAAAGGCCCTGAGGACAGCCAAGGAAAAATCCTTCTGACTGTGCTAAGTGACAACCAAATAAACAGCAAACACCCATCTCTCTTGATGACACCTAAACTAAGGAGGTAACCAATCACCAAAGATTTGAAAGGACTTTAGATGACTGCTCTGGGAACTCAAACATTTTGATCCCAAGCTCAGACATTTCAAGAAGCAGTTGCTCACAGTCTGACACAGGACTTTTGCCACACTTTTGGTGCTGCCCAGGTGAGGGCAGGAGATCCAAGGGACAGAGATCACAGGGCAGAGGCTCTGCAGCAATCCCAGTCCCTGGGTCAAAGCAGGATGGGAGAAAAGAGAATGGCAGGGAAGGGAGATGATCCAGAACTACCTACAGTGTTCTCCATGGGGCCACACATGCATACTCAGGGCTCACAAGCAACCCTTGGAGGGCAACATCAGTCACTTCTACCAATGGGGGAGGCGAGGAATATAACTAGGAAAGCAGCTCAGCTGCAGCAAAGCCACACAAAGTTGGTCTGTTCGGCTGCCTTTGTGGCACTGTTGTATTTATTGAAGGCAGCAGCAGTTTGTTCTGTCCTTTCAGTTACAGTACGGGACCCGATCAGGGTGCAGATGGGACTACAAAGCAGCCCTTGTTGTCAGTAATGTGACTCACATGTCAGGCTCTTATTTGCTGTCAGTGGCTTTATTAAAGTCTACAGTTTCAGACCCTAGACCCTTGCCTATTGTATCCCTTGGCCCCAGAGATTCTCTTAGGGAGCACTCACAATTACCAACTCTCTCACAAGAGCACACAAACACACTGAGCTGGCATAGCAACTGTGCACTCAGGGGTGATGCCCAGGCCAAAGACAAGCTGGGCGCTTTCCATCTTTAGAACTAATACATGTACAGAAATGGACAGGACAGTGTGGAAGCAGTTTCTGGAACAGGATCTCTCCCTTTAAGACCAGCTGGTAACATATATACAATAATTCATGTTTGTTTATTCATATATTCTGCAATTATGGACATGCTAACACACTCACACATGTATTCATTGCCACATTCTCATCCATAGCAACATACTCATCTGCACTTGCTCACTTACATGATTGCACACATGTTTGCATGCTGCTACTGACACACATACATGCCTCCAGCTACCACACACTCCACAGCCATGCCGACAAGCCTTACACACATACCCAGGCTCACAGACAGGTCATGCACACTCACCACTACATTCTCGCACACCAAATGCAGTTTACAGACTATAACACCATGCCAATATTTTCAGAGACTCAGCCGGCACTAATGGGCCTGAACAGCCACTGGTAAACGCAGATGAGAAGTCCCATGAAGGCACTCACATTCCCTCGTTTACAATTGCTTCCTTCGAACAAAATTCCCATTTCAGATACTCATTTGGAGCTAAAGACAGTTCCTGATCAAATCTTAGCATAAAGGGCTCAGGCTCTAAATGCTACATAAAGGACGACTCCTCCAGCACCATCAGAACTAGGACTGACAAGAGCAGAAGCCTCACCTCCTGAAATGAAGTTACCTACCACTGCCTCATTTCTTCCCCTTCACAAAGGAGTCCTCCTTCTACCTTCAACTGGAAAGCAGGAGGCTTGCCAACAGCCATGTTGTAGTGCACCAATGACATTACAAACGCTGTGACAAAAGGAGGACAGGGCTGGACATCTGGAGGTAGCAATGGGAATCCCCTAACTGATTTCTGCACTGGACTAGGTATGGTCTCCCAAAAGCTGTTCTTGTCCAATTGTCTTCACCATCATCTATGAAATAACCACATACATGTGCTATGCACACATCAGAAAAGTCAGATAAACCTATATTTATTTTTCATTTCTGATCAAAAAAGATCTTATGCATATATTTAACGTTAATAGCAAATTAACTTCAGCAAGAATAAAGTCCACAATTTCCTCTGAACTTGCAGGAACAGCTCTGTGTTTGTAGAAGTGTAAAAAGAGTGTTCTATAATGTTTTTAAAATGAGACCGAGGCTGGTGGTAAGCATAGAAAATCAATTAAAACAATCCAGACACATGATTGTACTACCACACAGTTCCTGTAATAATTTGCAAAGCAGTTTGGGATATTTTCAATGTTCTGCTGTTGCTTTGTGTGATGGTAAACCCCAGTGGACTCCATGAGAAAGAAGTGCCTCCGTGAGCTGAGTGTAACAAAGATGCTTTCGCCCACCTCTAGAAGCTCTGGGGATTACAGTCTGAACACCCTAGAACCTGTGTTTGAAAACTGATGAAGCTGTTTGAAAACATCCTTGGCTGCTGGATGTTTACTTGCTTACTACTCTGCCTTTTTTCTACCCATCTGAATACTTTGATCACGTGCCTTTATGTAAGAGCTTGTTAAGATCACTTTGACCCTACTCAGTTGACTTAAGTAGTAGCCTGGCTACCATTTCAATCCTTCTGCTGTGCAAATTATATTCAGGTCATACTGAGCTACAACAGGAGCAAAGAAAACAGCATAAAGCAGAGCCTTTAGATGACCTGAAACATAGTTACAACTAAGCAGTCCACAAAACTACTAAGCTTTATAGCCATTTCCTCCCTGGCCTAGAAAACCTTGCCATACCCTGCTGCCCTGTGACTGCACAGCCGCCCTTCCCAGGCTACCTGCCAGCACAGATCTCTCTCGTAGTAAGTGCCTCTTTCTTTTACACAGCAAAATGGAGCTGCTTGCCTTCCCTCTCAAGAACATCCACAGCTGGCTGGGCTCCAATATCTTCCACTCTAGGCAAGGAGAGCTCCACCTCTTATCAGCCTCTCCTCCTACACCCTCTGTTAATTGGTGCATCTCTTTATCAACACCCTTATGCCTCCTCCCAGAATCTCCTTTATGAACAAGCAGAGCTCCTTATAAATGCCTCTAGGTTGTTTTTGATGTTCTCCATGAGAAGTCTACTTCAAAGGTTCGTTAGGATGACGTATTCAAAAAACTTGGTCCCATTAGCTTCCCTGGCTAGCAAAGGGTACATTTACTTCCAACAGCATTAGCCAGATGTGCTAAGTATGAGGGCTGTTCCAATAGCAATGCCTCCTATTTTATTATGTTGGTCCAGAACGTTAGAAGTTGTTGGTGGGATGGCAGTAGAGGCTGAACCTTCCCACCAATATTCCATTCCTTTTTGTTATTGTGTGTGATATGCCAGCAGAAGGGTAGTCTGACAAAACAGAGTCTTATATGGGACTGTGTATGAAGCAAAGGTGTGTCACTGAATTCTTCCATGCAGAAAAAATGGCACCCACTGACATTCATCAATGTTTGCCGAGCATTTATGGAGACCAAACAGTGGATGTCAGCACAGAGAGGTGGTGGGTGGTGCATTTCAGAATAGCAACAGTGGGTCACCTCCACTGGTACAGATGTTCACTAGCACTGCATGCAGGTGTTGTTCATCAGTGGCAAAAATGCATAGCTAGTGGTGGCAATTAAGCTGAAAAATAGTGTTTTCTAGTTGAGAATTTGCTCTAACAAATAGTATTATTGAGCCCTTTGTAGCTATTGTCATTTCGGTGGGAAAAAAAATAGGAGGCATTACCTTCGGAGCGATATATATATTATGAATTAAAGGTCAGGTTCCACAGATCTGAATCCAGTTTAATCTCAAGCCAAGCTCTCACCATCAGAGTACACTCTGCTGTGTGGTCCAGTCCCAGCAATCACAACCAAATTATTGATCCATAGACTCAGGATGTTTGTGTTCTTACACATTCATCATCACCATGCAATGAGACTAACAGTCCACATGTTGGTGTAATTTGCAGCCCCCTGGGGTAACTATCTAACCACTGCTGGTGGTGGCTGGGCAACACATGGGAGGTCAGCAGCCTGCTGCAGTCTCTGCTGAAAAGTTCCATCTTCCAGCTCATGAGTTATAAGATCTGCAACCCAACCCTGGCAGCTGGCAACACATCCTCAGCTGCATTAAATAAGGATCGTGGAAGTACATGGTATACCTAAAAATGTAACAGCATTTCCCTCAACTCAGGCACACGGCCCAGTCCTGCAGGAATTTTCCCTGGAGGGTTTTTATACACCAACAAAGCTTAGGAGTATGCTTGGCTCCCTCTTCAACTTTCTATCTATTGGCCCTGCTTGCTAGATAAATAGCTATGCTCATACAGAGAAACCTGCACTAATAAAAACTTAGACAGCCAGAAATCTGCTGCCAACAAGCAAAATATCCTATATTTCACTGCTCTGTCATTGGAGAGTCATATCTCAGTGAACAAATATTCATTCCCAAACACCGTGCTATTGCATAAAAGAATCTCCAGTACATCTTGGAAAAATGACTGCAAAACAAGTCAGTCTGAGCTTTGGATTCTCCTTGCTTTGTTTTTCTCCTTCTCCTTCCCCTTCAAACACTTGGGACTATTTGAAGAGGAGTTCAGGTTTTTTCCTGCGTGGTTATGTTCTTTAACTCTTTCCTCTCTCCAAATAAGTCAAATGGAACAGTGCTTCAGCCTACACTTTTTGTTTTTACTGAGCTCAATCAGAAGAAAATGCATTGGCTTCTCTGTGTCAGTTATAATCATCTGATCAGGTCATAATCTTCTGCCTCAGACTGCTAGAGCCTTGAAGCAAGAAATCATCTTTTGTTTGTTCTGCATTCATATGTTGCCTAGCACATTGATGCCTTCATAGGTAATGCACAGCCTTGGCATTCTGGCAATACAAATAATAAATACTGGTAAGTGAGGCTCACAGCACTGAATGTGGTGGGGGTGTTTCCTTATTATGTTAGTGAAGTCAGAAATAGGTTATTTATCCTGAAGTCACACTTCAGTGCAGGGCTCTCTGGGACTGAGTTCTGTACCTGCGAGGTCTTTATGCACAACGCCTCCCCCCAGATAAACCTTAGCATCACAGAATGAATGGGCTGGAAGGCCCCTAAAAGACCACCCCCCCACCCCCCAAGTTCCAAACCCTCTGGCAGGGCTGCCACCTACCAGATCAGGGTCTTATACACCACCAGGGATGCGGCACCCACACTTTCGTGTGAGTAAAGAATTTCCCCCCAGCAAATAACATAAATCTCCCCCCTTTTAGTTTAAAACCGTTCACCCTTGAAAAGGGAGACCCTTCCCATACCGGGAGTCGAACCCGGGCCGCCTGGGTGAAAACCAGGAATCCTAACCACTAGACCATATGGGAAGAACTAGGAAGAATCGATGAATACTGGGAAGCAATTCTGCTTCTGGGTTGCTAAGAATCAGGGCTCTGCTTCTGTCAAATAAGTAGTAAAGCAATGTCCTTATGGATTTTTTTTTTATAGCTTAGGGCAAGCAAAGGTGTTTTTCACTAGAATGACTGAGTTGCAGTGCAAACATGAAGACAGTCATCCTAAAATTCCTTTTTCTGATTTATACCAAATATGGAGTTGTTCTCTGCCTGCTCACTAAAACTGTCACGTATTTCTGATGCAAACTCTTAAGCAACTTCCACCCTGTAGGTCAGCACAAGCTCTATTTCTTACAGCTTATCAGTATCTACTGATGACACAGTTACACAACTGCATTTGTCCTCACAACTCTGCATGACTGTATGTAAGCTCTGAGATCCTGCAGCACAACAGGTACTACGGTGGCATCAACTGATTATTTTTATCTCACAGATAACATTTTAAAAAGGCATTGGCCCAAATGTGGCTTCTTATTAACAATGCAGCCCTATATAAGGCTTCAGTATTTGGAGAGTATGGCTTGTCCTACTGATCTCAAAGCAAACTAATTCCATGCAAGTGGGTCCTTCTCATTCCAGATCCACACACACCAGGTCTTGGGGCTTACAGGAAAATAAGTAAGCAAAGAAAGGAAGAAAAAGGTTTCTTGATAAAGCAGGTTTTACTATACTGTCACTTTCAAAACTCATGTTTGTGACAGCATAGAGCTATGGCACATGTTGCTAAACTAGTTTATCAGAAGCAAACAAACATATGACTACAGCCACTTAGTATATAAGAGAAGAGGAGGAATGTTCCACATGCACTGCTTACATGTACCTGCCTAAGCCCCTTTCTGAGGCCCTGCAGAGCTCAAGAGTGCAGCAGAGACAAACACCAGGCTCCCTGGAGCTAGCCCTTACCTTCCTCTTCTTCCAGCTTGCATATGCATTCAGCATATATATATTTTGGGCAGCATTAAGAAGGTTGATTCTAGCTTCTGTAGTTACAAGTGTATTGAAAATACCAGGACAGACATTGATCTTGAATACATTTGAAGTAATACTCAAAACAGCATTACTGGGCTGTCCATGATTTAGTTTTTCTAGTTGGAGTAAAGAATAAAAACATCAAATCCTCTTCCAGTTCCAAACATAACTCCATCAAGAAACATGTTTCACATCAACAAACGCTAATAGAAAATGTTCCCCACTGCTCCCATGAAACTGTTATGCAGATGAAACATGTTTCCTGCCAATAACGACAAGTTACCTGCAGTTAAAACAGCAGCTAATCAGCTTTACCCACCATTAACGTGAAATGAACACGATGCTAAGACTACAAACAACCATGATAGTTGTTGGCTGCACCAAGAGAATGGTCCTTACCACATTCACCACACACTGCAAAAGGACAATTCTTTGATGACTGCTTTGCTACAGGAAGGCATTGCTGGTTTTAATTGATGGAAGATGCTTATTCACAGTACCGGTCTGGAAAAGAGTTACCTGTAACCTTTGCTTTCTCTCCAATTCAACACACACATCCCCTTACTTCACCTTCAGTAACATCAGCTATGGGGTAACTATGGAGTAACCCTGCACTGAACATGCAGGTGACCAGCAGCCTCTCCCACTCAAGCCTCATTGCTTACTTGAAAATAAAGCACTCCCCAGATGTGTGCAAGCAAACTGCCACCCAGCCCAGTTTCCTCATTCACCATTTCAGTTCCAAATACCGTGTACATCAGGTGCCATCAGGATAGACAACATTCAGTCATACAGTAGGAATCCTCTGTACGTCTACTGTTCTACCTTAATTCTGATACCTCAGGTTCCTTGCTGCAACAGTTCATGCCACAGATGTAATTAGTACCACTGGAACAGTTCACTATCAGCCAATGCCAGCATATTTGATGTCAAATTAAAAAAATAATCAAAAGACTCACAATCGCTGCTTCCACATCCCCAGCACCTCCCACCACATTCCCGAGATGCTATTCCCACTTGCTAACTCACACTCTCCAGCCCACAGAGCACTCACAGATAGAGGTAACAGCACACACTGTTTATACAAAGGTTTGGACATTTACTCAGCAAGGCTTTGTATGCATTGTAGTATAATAGCATAAGAATTCTTCAGCTCTCACAGAAAGGAAGTATTCGACTCTTTTATACTGTAAAGCTGTATGTATAGCCAGACAGTACTCCATCAGCTGGTATAAAACTGCATAGATCCCCTTGAATTCAAAAGAACTACTTCATTTACTTCAGAGGGGCAGTCTAACAGAATGGTTTCTGACGCAGAAGTGAGTACGAAGCAAAGATGTATCACTGAATTTCTCAGTGCAGAAAAAAAAATGGCACCCATTGACATTCATCAACACCCGCTGAACATTTACAGAGACCAAGCAGTAGATGTGAGCACAGTGAGATGGAAGATGCTGTGTTTCAGTAGTGCTGACAGTGGGTCACCCCCACTGGTGCAGATATTTACAAGTACAGCATAAAGGTCTTGTTCACCACTGGTGAAAATGCATTGCTAATGGTGATGACCACACTGAAAAACAGTACTTTTGAGCTGAGAATTTGCTCTATCAAATAGTGTTATTGTGCCCTTTGTGTCTGTTGTAGTTTGCATGGAAATAAACAGGATGCACTACATTCAGAGCAGCCCTCCTAGCTGTGTAAATGAAGACTCACAAAACTGGATGAAAGTTGGTGTCCCTACAGTCAAACATTTATTCCTAACTTTCCACTGGTGTCTGGGCAGAGGTCGAGGCAGGGCTAGTAATGACAATTAGGATCCAGCTTAGCATTCCAGAAATGAGGTTCTGCTAAACAATTTTTGTTGCTCAGTTCTGCAACCTGCCCAGGGATAAGTAGATTAAAACGTACAATTTTTAATTGTCAGACAGAATGGGGTTACTGAGCCATGATCAACGCTGGAGCTGGAATGGCATCATTACTTGAGGTAAGATAAGTGGTAAAATCAGTATCAGCATATTTAAACACCTTCTGATTAACTTCTGGACATAACTGAATTCCTAGGCCATCATCCGTGCCAGGAATAAAGTTAGGACTAGAACTAAGATTCAGCAGACAGTTCTGTGCAGTCAAGTTTACTGGTGAGTTGTGTCCAGGTTGCAGCCTGCCTGGGGGATTCAAGCTTTTCCTACCTAACGTTCAGAGATAACAGTTCCTTCAGCCATAAATGATACTGTGAATCACACCTAGGGTAACCGTGTCTTATCACCACTGCAGAATTCTCACAGGCCCTCAGCAATAAGACAACAGACTGACAGAGTCAAACGTTTTGTGTTTCATTTCTGGGCTGCACTATGCCCCGTGTTATAATGATCGGTAAGGCTGCTTACGGCTTGGCATCATGATGGAAGGGCTTTTGCTTAGTTTTGCCTGGTCCTTAAAGAAAAAAAGCTATAGCATAAGGCTGTAGCACTCAGTTATAGCAAAGCTATGGCTACATGGGCTTTGAACAATTCTGGGGTTAAAAATGGCACTAGGTTTTGAATCGTGGGTTGAATGCCATGCAAATGCAGGCTTATTGCTACATTCTTCTAGATCTGTGGATAGGTAAAGAGCTGAGATCAGTAAATTCACACACCTTAGCCTTAAATTTCAGGCACAACTAGATTCTCACACTGAAACTGAAGCTAAGCTTAGGTTGATGTTAGGGATGAGTTAGGAGAAAGAGGCTTAGCAGTGAATTCTGCCAACCCCATAAAGATTAAGTGAGAACCGTCAACAGCAGATCCAAGTGTGCTCTACTGAAAGGTCAGGCAGCTATTGCTGCCTCTCTCTCAGGCACTGTTCATAGAGTCACAGAATGGCTTAGGTTGGAAAGGATCATTAAGATCATCTAGATCCACCATCAAGTCCCTGTCATCCGCAAAAGCTTCAGTACAGGGCTTCAGACACGAAGAGCACAAAACAAGCCTTGCGATAGGAACCACAGTTACATTCTATGTCAGTATGCTCAGACTGAAAAAGCAAAAATGAGTGTGTGCTTAACTCTCAAGCCAAGCATGCCATGAACAGCACTACGATAGTGTTCATGAGGATTACTGCTTGGGATAGGATGCTCAGTGGTGCACGGGGAATTGCTAAATTTTGCCTCATCTGCAGAGGTAATTTCACAGTCAAATGTGGAAATCTGCCTTCAAAGAAAAAGAATTAAAATAACAACTGCCTTTTCCTGTCCCTTGTGTAAATACGGGGCTCTTGCCAATCATTCTCTATTTCCCAGAATTTCTACCATTTTCTTTGGAGATGCATTTGCGAATACTCATTTAATCTCCGCCCTAGGACTCACAAAAGCACTCTTCTAAGCACTCTCTCCAACAACGTACAGTTGTTGCCTTTCACAGTTAGCGAAGGTTTTGCACATCTCACTGTGATGAGACGTTAGAAGACAGATCTATGCAGGGATCAATAGCAGTCTGCCTTACTGCTAGTTTACACCTTGTTCCCCTGTTGAGATATATCTCATTTTTACCTTTCATCCTAAGCTTTGTTAGGTTTGAAAAGAGGTGTTTCTTCCTAGACGTAGCGCGTAACAGGCTTACGAGTTAGCATAGAGTGAGGGTCTATGCAGAGAGCGCTCATCCCTCCGGCTGCGACACCCGAGCAGGCGGTACCCGTGAGGGCACAGAGCCCAGCGCACCCTTCCCCGGGGGACGCACCCTCGGACCGGCGGCAGAGCGGCAGCCCCGGCCCTGTGCTCCACCAAAAGGCAGCCTGCGGCGCCCCCTGCCGCCCCCGGCCCCGGCGGAAACCTCGGGCCGAAGGGGATGCAGAGCCCCGAGCTGCTCACGCCCCCTCCCCTCCTCGCCCCAACCCCCCCCTTATTCTCGGGGTGCTAAAAGAGTAGGTTTGCATGCAAAAACCCACCCGGCCCCATTTCACCAGATGCACATTCATTTCTATTCCTTTTCATTCTTCACAGAACATGTTATAATCTTTGATCATCATTTGTTTAAATTGTATAAGTAATCTGCCCGGTTTTAATAGGATTTTTCTATGAATCTGCAACAAACCATGAAATGTGATATTTTCACCATGACCGACCCAGGAAATTAGTCAACTTTGTCCTTGATTTACATGGGGCCTGGCCAGCTCCTCCTGCAGCACAGAGGCAGGAGCCCACAGCCTGCTCCCTCTGCATTTCTATTCTGTTTCCTTCCTATCTCCAGGCAGTTGCACACACAGCAGATGCCCAGCCTTACAAGCCGTAAGCAGACCCTGAATTCAGCAGCGTCACAGTCCTTCTGACTTCTGTGGTAGCCCCAGAACAGTCTAGAGCAAACCTCTGAATACATTATGTTTAATAATAGCAGTAAATGTTTGGGACATGGTATTTTCATTTTCCTTCTGATCCTTTTGAAGGCAATGGAATGATTTCTTGAAGTCTTACACACAGCACATACAAGAACCCCAAACTTCCTTGAAATAAAATGAAGATTCTTGTACAACAATTCTTTCTACATTATAGGGGAAAAAAAAAAAAACAAAAAAACAACACTGTGACCAGAGTTGAGGACATTGAGCCATTTCTGGGCTAGATACAAATAGAGCCATTTGAGCCATTCCATGGCTGCATGGAGAAAGGCGTACTTCCAAATGCCCAGATCTCATGAGACTCTACAAAACCATGCCAATACTGCAACTTGGGCAAACACAGCAGCACAGCCTGCAGGAGCTCAAACAAGGAGAAAGAGAAGTGCCCATCTCCTGCCCTGGGCAGCCACAGAGACGTGTGTGGACACACTGCCACCTATGCTCAGCAGTACCATGCCTCTGTGATCCCACCCAGCAGGCACCAGTGTGAGCACGACACTACTTATCTAAAACATGCAGATAGAATAATGCACAGAACATACTGCAATTGAATTCAAAGCTCTTTTCTCTCATCCCACAAAAGCACGGTCCCTGTGTACACGTAAGTATGAAGCATTCACTATGTGCCATCAGGATATTGCAGTCCTATGAGAAGCTAGCAGCACTTGGGAAGCCATGGTTCCAAGCCATCATCATTACTGAGCCACCTTCTGACCTTCCTCTGGCCATCTTCCCATCTATTTCAAGTTAAAAACCTCTTGCAGATGGGCTGCCCATTTGCTATGTGGCAGGGTGGGGACCTGACATCAGCTGGCTCCTGGGGTGCTCCTCTTTTCCCTGAAGCAACGCTGCCTTTTGGCACACCCAGCAAAGCCATCGTATTTCCCATCACGGAACTGCCCAAGCAGAGCTGGTACCCCTTCCTTCCCACACTCAGCCCCAGAGTCTCTGGGCAGCCAGACTGTGTGCCCTGGAGGCATTTACACCCGACTTCCTAATCGAGGCTGCCCAGCCTCCCTTCCCCCATATCCCCAGTAACCAACCCTCTCTCCCCAGCCTGTGAACAGCCTCTAAGGTTAGGTTTTATATTTCTTATCCATTGGCCCCTCCACTCCCACCAAGTCAAACTTCAACCAAACAAAAAAGAAAACAGAGGGAGAAAGAAAGAAAGAAAGAAAGAAAGGCCCCGAGAGGCTCCCGGTTGTTCCAATCAGGTCACTGTTTCCATACCAATTAGGACAGATGCAAAGCACATTATTAAAAATAGGTCTGCAGACCCATCTATGTTGATTATTGTCCTCTGTTTCCGTCCCCAGCCAACTCCGTTAATTAATAAAGAAACTGCCAGGGAAGGAGGGGGAGAAAGGGTGGCAGGGATTCCCCTGACTGGAGCCTCCTGTTCAGAGAGTTCAAGAGAGAAATTGGACACTTGAGCCCCTCTGCCATTTTCCATTGTGTGTGTTTTTCCTAATGAACGGTTTAGTGATGCAGGGCTGGAAGTCAGCTTTCCCCCACCCCCACTAACTACCATCCATCATTAAGTGACCCAGTAAGAGGCACTGAGTACTTAACCCTCTCTAGAAGAAGTCAGATTGTTGTGTGGCTGGATTTCCTCTCTAACCATCCCTTCTCTCCCCATCAGTTTGCCCTTCTCTAAAGCCACCTCAGCGTTTTCTGGAAGGGACAGTTCTTTCTTAGAGCAGCCCTAAGAAAAGGCAGCAGGAGCAACCCTGGAGCCAGCCTTTATACAGAAGAGGAAGCACTCAAGGTGGAAAACCAGGGAGAAGGTCCTGACTTTGTTGAGACCAGTGGAGACAGGATTTTCCTCCCAACTGTGAAACTATCAGCCTCAGAGGGCAAAGAAGTCGATGGGGAGATGGCCCTGTAGGCTGCGTGAGGGATGGTGCTGATCAATATACATGCTGGTAATTTGCAAGGGGAGAAAGAATACAGTCAGTAAAAGTCAAAGACGGCTGTGAGAAGCACAAGTGATAGATAATACTTGCAACAGAGAGTGTGCTTGTCTCCTTCTAATTCTGCTAGCCCTGCAGGACTCTTCTCCAGCCAAAACTAATTTATCTTCATAATCCTTCCTCAAAACGCAGGACGATGTTATTAGTCCCATTTTGACAGTGGGGAAACTGAGTCAAGGACAAACTAACCTGACTAAATTATTAAATGAGTCAGACAGAGCTAAAATTGGAACTATGCAGTCCAAGGTTTCTCAGCCAGTGCCTTTGCTTTAAAGCAGAAGTTAGGGGGAGGCAGAGAGGTTAAATGAACCATTATCATAATTAGACTTGATGAAAGCAAATCTGGGGTTGGGCCCAAGATGGCAGATCACGTTTACCCTGGATGAATGTGTGTCAGTGAGTCTCCAAAAAGTTATCTAACTATTAAAATACCCTCAAGAGCTCTGAATCTGTGAGGTGTGAGTTCCAGATGTAATTCAGAATGCAGAAGGTCCTGAAAGATCTTGGTCACATCACTTAATCTCTAACGACCTCTGAAGATTCACTCTCTAAAACAAGGGCTATCACAACCATGTGGCTTGTGAATTATTCTTGTAGGGTCTGTTTGTCTGTTTTGGTTTGTTTTTTGTTTTTTTTTTTACCAAAACACATTTACAGTACTTATGTAATATTGGGATCTGCTGATACTTCTGGCATATGAAAAGCTGCAAAGGGCAGCTACCTTGGCATCTCTGAGGTGACAAGCAGAACGCATTCACAAACACAAGCAGAAGTAAAGCATAAGCAGAACACCCACCTGCAGATGCCAGCAAGGCTGTTCATCTGCAGACTGACTGCAATCTCTAAGTACCGAGCTACCATCACACAGACTGTTCTTTTGTTAGACCAAAGGACTTTTTCCTATTCTTGAACCACCCCTTACCACATCACTTTTTATTTTTCACAAGGGTTCCAGTGCACCACATTACAAGCACTCCCTTCCTCAGTTCAGAAAATCCATGCTGGGCTTCAAGAACACACATGAAAAAAAAAAAAAGAGGTTTGGATTAAAAGGAGGCTGGTTTGGGATCCTAATTGTTTTTATGACATTTCTCACCTGGTAAATTAAATTGTGGGAAACATCAGGCAACTGATTTAACACTATGGTGCAGTAACACACCTTCCTGTGCAGAAGGACTGAGCTTCTACTGTAGTATCAGGCCTACTG
Organism: Coturnix japonica; assembly: GCF_054131305.1. Classification (NCBI taxonomy): domain Eukaryota; kingdom Metazoa; phylum Chordata; class Aves; order Galliformes; family Phasianidae; genus Coturnix; species Coturnix japonica. The sequence continues at coordinate 16,229,383 of NC_140670.1, read as the reverse complement.
TCATGAATGAAGAACACCACAGACAGAGAATCTCTGAGCCTAATATCCTCCTCCCAATAAGGAACACTAGATGTCAGATGTCCATAATGTAGCCAGCATTGCTACATTTCAAATTCATCAAAACAGCCCTGACGATGAGAAATAAGGTACTTGGAAACTGAAAGCATCTGCAAGATGCTATATTTGTGAAAAGAGTCAGGAGAAAGCAAGCTTTGCAGTGAGCCATGTGCTGGAAGTGAATTCCATTTGTGTATCAAGAGACTTCTCGGTATACAGATGATAAACTGCAGTCAACCACCCAGCCACAGAAACAAAAGCTGCAGGAGGTCTGTACATGCAAGCAGTCTTTTGATCCTACTGCACTAGGAACATTGTATTCTCAATCAATTTGGTTTCTGCAGAGTACCAAATGCATGCAAGGCCAGGTACTACATCTTCACTAACTACATTGGACATATGCCAGCGTGGCCAGCACACCTGTGACTGAACAAAGGATATCTAGAAACTGGAATTAGAAATAGGACCTGTATTTTTCATGGGTCAAGTCCAGAGGAGAAAAAAGTCTGCAACACACCCAGGGGCCACAGAAACATGGACTATTCTCTGTCCCACCTAAAAAACATCCTAGGATTTGGCAAGTGTCTTTTACATTTGAATCTGGCCCCAGGGAGTAAAGAACGTTTCTCATTCCCCCCCGATTGCTCTGCTCCATCCATGGGTTGCTGTACCATGCCAAAGTTCCCAGAGCACCCTTTTCCTTTTTCTCCTTCCCACACATAAAGCCATTGTCCTCTGAGCAGCACCCAAAGAGTAACTTTCTGTTAGCTCTCTGCAAGGAGCAGAACTAGCAGAAATACTTCTTCACTAGCAAAACTTTGCACTTCTTGTCATTTTTTTTTTTTGGAGCCAAAACCCAAAGCACCCAAAATCTCCCCATGAAGCAAGTCAGTAGGACACCCCACCATCTATAAAAATGCCATCGCCCTGCTTTACATTTATCCCATGGAGCTGATTTCAGAGGCACTTCACTTCTGAAGCACTTTTAGGCCCCAGCACAATTTACGCAAGGCACGCTCTGCTCTACAGCTAAGCAAACATTGTTTTGTTTTCTTTAGCCCTTGAGAGCTCTTGCCTCCAGCATCCCACAAGGGGAAAAGAGCAGAGCCTCTTGTGTCGGTTGAGTGCCCACATGAGAGGCTGGTAAAGCAAGTGGTCCCTCTTGGCTCATGTACAGAGGAAACACAACCCATGATGCAGGACAAGATGCAGAGCTTATCCTATATCTGAACCTGTTCACTGCTTGCTCCCCCCTCCTTCTTTGCCAGTATGTGAGCAAATCTCTGACCTGATTGGAACAAACCCCTCAGCAGATGTTCCCCTGACTTCCTCTGTGGGGCACGTTGGTGGCTCCTTGTTGGAGAGCCCTTAGATCAGGTTGAGAGCTTCCATGTGAGACTAAAGCAGGCAGGAGGGCCCTTCACTCGCAGGGAGTCCAGCCATCCTCCAGCTGCTAAGCAAATATTAGCAGAGTGGCAGAAAACCAGCCCTCTACAAACACATACTACTGTGAGATTCGTCAGCAAAACTCTATATTAGCAAAAGCAAAGTAGTGCTGAGGGTAAAAGAAGCAATATTAATAAAGAAAGGCTAAGACAACACAAGGAGAAAACAATGGTACTACCAAGAGGCAAGTCAGAGCTGAAGGGAAAAGAGTAGGCTCGAATGCAGATCCAGTAATGTTGAACATGTCTCTGTCAGAAACCTGCAACCCAGCAACTAAAGAACTGCTAATTATAGGAACAACCAGCAACAGAGAGCTAGAAACAAATCAATAAATAAAGCCATAACAAGTAGAGACCATACAGATTTCACCCAAGGTAAGGCCTGGCAAGTGTTGCATCCCTGAACTAGAACAAGAAAAGCCAGAGCAGAAGAGAACCCAAGCCAAAGAACCAGTTAGCATCAAATCCACTAACGGCATAACAATAAAGCATGTCAGGCCCAACTCCACGTGTATGCTAGTTGGTGTTCAACGAGACAGGCAGAAATGGACAGGCCACAATTCCCAAGACTCTCCTTGCTCATCACACAGAGGAAAGCAAAATGTCCATCAACTGCTGCATAGCATGTGAGTACCTAGCTATGCCAAGCTTCCTCCAAGTTTGCCTTCCCCTCAGCCCAGTAACTTCTATAGGCTTTGACCTACAACACAAGTCCACTGCTTTCATCTACGGAATATTTGATCATTCATTAAAAATATAGAAGATTTTCAACAGAAGTGACCTAGAAAGACTTAGCCACCCAGTGCTTACAGCGGAGTTTTGAGTCCTGTATTCATAACGAGGAAAAGCAGACCTCAGCAGGAAGACATCCATAGATATGAACCATGGAAGGAAGACAGACATCTCTCTCTAGGCACAGGGGTAAGCACCAAGCTGTCAGACCACACGTCCCACCCTGCTCCTCAGCTCACACAGCTCCCCATCCCATGTACTGCTACCTGGTATGTATGCATCCATATTTAATTCAGATGTCTGAAACGCACTACAAACATGTTGCATGAGAACTAAGCAAGGTCTAAACTCTTTTGTGCATTCTGCTCCTAAACTTTGTTCCATTTTCCCATTTCTGAAATGGGAATAGCAGCAAATAAAGATAATAAAGTGCTCAGGTACTGCTATAACACAACATAAATCAGTAACCAAACCACCAAGTTTGAGGAAAAGAAAATTAAAAACCCTATAAAAGCAGTCAGTGGAAAGATATTTCCCAATTCTTCAACCACACCACAGTCCTGGCAGTTTACTGCCAAGGATGTTACATCCTCCCCAACACTGCCCCCACCATACACAAACAACCACCATTTCCTACATTACTGTAGCAAAATTTCAATGATAGCACAAAATAGATGGGAAGCCAGAGGTTTTACTGAGCAAAGTATAATGGCAATGACTCACGACTCATTTTAGTACTTGATTCCAAACAAGCAGTTGCTTTCCTGAAATATATTATTTTGCCCCATGTTTGCATCTATTCCCTTTGCTATTGCCAAAAACACCTGCACTATCCAAAGAAAATTAACTCCAGTAAGCGTCATCACTAACACTTACGTGAAAGGTAGCATGCTTTTCCCTTCCTCCGTACACATTATACCTTTTCCTCCAGAATTTTCCCTATGTTCCTGTTCTTCTCCCACAGACACCCACAAAAAACCTGCACATGCTGCTCCTGACACCATGCATGTATTGTCTACACAGCAAAGCCCCAGAACAACTCTGAGGCTTCATCCCATTGCTCCCCACCATCATCTTCCCCTTCGGCACAAGCAAAGCTGGTGACATAACAGCTGGAACATGCTCTAAATCTTCACTAATTATCCCCACAGACTTCAGTGTCCACCAAAAGCATTTGGAGGATCTTCCTAATTACCAGACAGACAATGGGGTGTGGAGCTGGGTCCCTGGGATCCTCCAGACTGCCAATACTGGCCATGCATGTGTCTGGCCTTTGGGGCCAACTGCTCCACATGGAGACCTCCATCCCATCTCCACCTAGCTCCTTCCCTGCCCCCTCGCCATCACCACCCCCGGCATGTGGATTTTATGAATGAAACTTTCTGACAGTTATGAGGTTGGCAGAGGCCTATTCAGCAAGCCAGGGAATGTGTGAACATCAGGCTTCATTAGAGACTTCTCCCAGTCAGCTGATAGCTCATTAACTTAAAGTGGCCTCTTGTTTTAAAACCTCAGAGACCAGGAGGTGGGGTGTAGAGCAGGGGGGGGATGGTCCGCATTGTTCCTCTTGCCTCTCTTCCCCCTTTGCCCCCTGTGAGATTAGGCGCCCTCGGAGGGGAGAGAGAGAGGCTAAAACAACTTTAATTAGTTATTTTCAAAGATTTTCTCCCCCTTTCTTCCTTTTTTTGTGTGTGTGTGGAGCAGGGGGGGTCTCTCAGCTGGGTTTTTCTGCATGGAGGAGCTCACGTCATTATGCTTAAATCCAGCTCCTCCATCCTTTGTCTCCTGGCCAACAATAGAAGAGGGCTTGTAAAAAGCTCCTTCCAAAACTCCTGGAGACTGTCTGAAAAGGAAGACGGGGTGAGGACTCCTCTCCTTCCCCCCTCAGGCACAAAAGTGACAGTTTGCTGCCTATGCCAACAGCTTACCAGTGTTAGAAGGCAGCACTGGCATAAGTATGGGAGAGTGTTTATTCCTAAACTGCTGCTCTGTCAGATGGAACGCAGAGTCCAGACTTGCACCACAAAGTGTCTGGCAACTGTTCTCCATGTGGGTTTAAGGTCAGATTGGAGTTCTGGATGCTGAAGTCATTCTTAGGTCTTTATCCCAAGTCCTCATCCTCCTCTGTCCTTTAAAAAGACCGTGCAATAAAAGCAGAAGAAGGACAAAGTTTCTCTCATGACCCTACTTCAGAAGAACTTGAAACAAGCAAACACCATTTTGTCATCCTGAGCACACAAGCTGCATCTAGCACATCTACCTCATAAAGGTAACTGAACTGCAAACCACAGTTCCTCAAGTTAGGTGGATTTGAGCACAAGAGAGAAAAAAAGCACCATAACCTCAGCTGTGGCACAAAGAACAACAGATAAAGCTTGCTTGTTCCTTGCTAGCAAGATGCCCAGAAGAGTCACCTAGAGCAGTTGCTACAGTGTCAGCTTCCAACTTCTCTTACTGCTTTTCTTTCAGTACTGTAAGGACTTTGCAAAACACATTTAACAATACTTACTTTGCCTGTTTTTAAATCAAGAATTGCCAAGCATTTGGAATAGCAAACTGATAGCTCCCCAGTTTCAGCTCTGTGTGTCTGTGCTGGAGCACAAGAATGGTGACGAGGCAAGTCACATATTTGGAGGATACCAAGGAGTAGCTGCAGATAGTCTACTGTGTCTTCATCTATCAGTTTCAAAGCCTACAATTTGGTCTATATGTTTTTCAGGGCAAAGATTTCTACTGCAGATTTAAGTATTCAGCCTGAAATCCAGTCAGCTTTCTTACAGGAAACTAAAATCTATCACAAGTTCCCAGAAACAAAGACCACCACTCCCCTGGCGACCTCTGCAAAAACAGGGCACAGACTCACTCCCTTTCAAGTTGGTGGCATCAGGCCATTACCTTTCCAGGGAAACAGAGGGTGCAGGATTTCACTCCTGCTGTTTAAGAACCCACAAGCCAAGCAGCGTGGTTTGAAGCACTTTGTGCTGTGCTCCTGGCTGCTCTCACTAGTAAGACTAGCAGGCTCACTGCTTTGCAGCCCTCCAAAGAGAAGCCTTGTTGCATTCAGCAGAATCAGCAAAGCAGTGCTTGGTGCCAGAGCCCAGGTCAGCGGTGAACTGGTGTCCCCAATTGGAAGCAGCAGGCACCATTCGGCAGGACTGTAAAACAGAGGTTCTTGCAACACTTTTGGCAAGGGTTGTAAGAATGACTACTCGTTTCCTCTGTTGTATCCATTCTGTCCTCTTTTCCCTGTCCTAATTTTCCTCCCTTCCCCTTCAGTTTGTGGGGGACTTTCAAAGTTAAAAACCTTCAGCAGCTCTTCCTAGGAGCATCTGCATTTCATACGTAGTAAACATGATTCTTACTAAACATAGTGGAATAACGTTCTTTATGTCATCAGTTGTCTAATGAGTCTGGAATCTTTGAATTAAATAAACTCTGCAAGTATTACTTTTTATTGTGCTTTCATTAAAGCAAAGAAGTTTCTTCCCTTGCTGACTGCAAGGGTTTTTAAACAGATTCACTTATGTTTGTGGGAATTCTGAATTTTCTGCCTTCTGCATTAAAAACAGAACCATATTTTGAAACAAGTCGTGTCAGTTTTGTCTTGCTATGAACTGGTGTGTACAAACGCTGCTACGCAAGGCCACTCCCCGGATTTTATTCCATCATTACTGACTTTAGAGCAACAAAGCCTTCGTATCTTTGCAGCAGTTACCATCACAAACAGCTGTATGCATCAAAATACTGTATTTTCCCATCTTCTGGAAATCTTAAGGATGACTCCCCAGACACTTAACAGTAGAATGAAACCAATTTTACAATGAGAACATAGCAAAGATAATAGCATCATAAAGGTAGGCAGAAAAGAGTGTGCGTGGCTATGCTATGGTTTTGGGGTTCTACTCAGTAATGTAGAAGCACACTAACATCACAATGCACCAAGCTCTACACATACACAGCTAAAAGATGAGATAAAGAGGTGTTTGGATATGGCTGAGTTTTCAATCTTTGGATCTTAATCCAGAAATCCAGGCAGCCTGAACAAAATAGCGAGGGAAAAACAAAGACAAAATCAACCACGATGGGAATAGCTCATCAGTCCAGGCTGTGGCTCACAGACTAGAAATGGACACTGCAATGGGTAACCTTGAGTTAAGCAGGACAAGACAAAAGAGTGTGAGACAATTGTTACCTCCCTCACCTCAAGTTAAGATAATGCAAAGACAGCGCCTTCTCACAATCAAAATGAATATTTGTAATAGAATCAGAAACAACAGTTGTATCTCCTGACTACCACTCCACAGACTGAATTTTAAAACACTTAAAAACAAAAAAATCTTGTAATAAAAAACAAACAAACAAGACAAGGTAGGGGGGAGAAGTGTTTTAAACCACTAGGTATACTGACTTTATTTCAACCTATGGACTTGAGCTACTCTATATCTTCACAACCAGAACAAAACACCGTTGCTGCATTCACTGCATTTGGAACATTTGCAAAACTGAAGCAGAAAAGAACTTTCAAAACAGTGTGACAGCTTTTACTAGGCTAGTAGTTAGAAAAGAATGAGCAGAAGATGGGTTAGAGCATACCGAGACCAGTGGGCAGCAGAAGTTTTGTGCATACAGAGGCATTGAAATAGGAATGGTCAGAAGATGCACAGCATGGACATTTTAAACCTCTTTCCCAGCATGAAGGCTGCATCATGACACTATCCAAATTTAACCTCGATAGGCTCTATGCTGCCACAGTTGGGATGCTCCTCGTACCCAAGGCAGTTAATGCAGGCTTTGCTGAATTTATTTATTTCTTGGCACCAAACAGAAGTCCAAAGGACCTTTCACTTCTCAGTCTAATGCACAGTTACTGTCATATGGAAACATAAGTTGTTATACTACTGCAGAATCAAGAAACTAGTCAAGATGAAGACCATCCCCCTTACTGATGCACATGTAGGAAGAAACACTTTCTAACTCAAAAGTTTGTAACATGTGGAGTGAACCAGAAAAGCTCAAACATAGATGAATTGGCTTGCCAAGATCACCAGACAGGACAACGATATATCTAGGCTAGGGCTTATCTGTCTGGTGCTTCTGCATTAAGACTCTTCCTGGAACTCAGTGGATTGGTGCATACAAAATACCAGCATCTCCTAGGGCGCTGGACTTCTCTTCACTACGAGCACTTTAAGCTTTTCCCCAAGCATTTTCTTCATTTCAAATCTTCAGTCACAGGATATGAAGAAAGGAAGGTAAACTTAACAGCTGAGTAAAAATCAGTGTTTTAAGTGTCAGACTTAACTCTGACACTGTTAAGTCTAGAACAAGTAGTTGATTTCAGTTCTCTTTTACTGGAGCTCTGGAAGTGCTGCAGTAGGTACTGGTTTGGGGTTTACAGATACTCTCCTACTCATCTAACCAGAGATGAGAGAGCACCGAGTATCCCAGCTGCATTTCTTTTTCTTTTACATTAAAATGTAGCACTCTCCCTTTTTTTCCTTGCTTCTCCTTCAGGGGTTCCCAAAAGCACAGCCCAATCAGCATGGATCTTAGTACATCAGTTGATACAAGGCATTCATCTTTCCTGAAGATGAAAAAGCACACCTCATCCCAAAACTGGCTGAAGTAGGAAGATGATCTGTGCAGTGGAGCATCTCCTGCCTGGTGGGGAGGGACAGACATCCTCTGTACTCAAAACATCCTCATACACAAGGATGAACTTTTGACTTCAACTGCTGCCAGGGCTGAAGAACTTGATGCTTCTTTGTCATGTATCTACGTAAAACAATCCCCCTATACTGTTATGTCCACATGAAGGTACCAACTACGGCTCAGCCTCCTGTCACAGTCCATATAATTCCAGATTTAGTCTGACATCAAAGTTCACTCTGAACTGCCAACTTCTCATTTTCAACAGTCTTATGCTTTTTCTTTTTTAAATATATCCATGTGTGGCAACTCAGACAGCATGCCTTTCCTAGCTGTCCTTTCCTCCTCCATTGTCACTATTTCATTTATGTACACAAAGATTCCTAGATCAAATACAGATCACTCAACATCCTGACATTCTCAAGAGCCGACTACAAACTCTGATTATCACAGAAGATTTCTCCTAAAACAAGTATCAGACAAACAGAGCCTATTTTCTCTTCTCAGCGAGTCATCAGCCAGTATAATCCTGACACATGGAACTTCCACATGTTCAAACACTGAATTATGCTGCATCATTAAGAAGACAGTGAGTCATTGCTCAGAGCTTGAACTTGCTGCAGGTGTGCTGCACTCCCAGGGAAAGCTGAAGTCATATCTAGAAGAATGGTACACAACTGAAAAATACACTTACATGTGATAGAAAGTAATGGCAAAGCATTATGAAATTGAGCATACTAGTAAACTGCAGAGTGGCGATATGCACTTACTCCCCAGCAATGTTTCTGGGGAGCTCAAAAGTTTCAGAGGACAAGGCATCCCAATAGCACTGCTCTAGAAGTAGAGAACTGGTGAAAACTGTTCTATCAATGAGCAATAGTGGCTGGAGAGTGAAAGAGTTTCCTGTATCCTGTCAGCTAAAGTTAAGGCAGAGTAGAATTCAAGTAGGCACTCACAACAACTGTTTAGTTATAAAATTCTACCAAGCAAAAGGAAAATATACCAGTAACAAGTCCCCCAAAGACAGTATAAGGGGAAAAAAGGGGGAAAAGCTACAATGAAAGGGCACTGAAAGAAGACATCAGCACAGCAGCTTAGGAAAGGGTAGGAAGAGAACTCCTGAAAAAATTCCCATGATGAAGGATGGAGAAGAAAAGGCCATCTACTTGGTGCCTGTTCTGAAGAATGTTATGCTGTCCAGGAAGAAAGCAGAAGGGAAAAAAAAAGAAATAAATCAATATGAAGTTCTTTCAGGAATGCAATGAACACAGGGGGTGCCTCTGTTTGGCAGCCCCAGGACACTTGCAGCCCTGGCTCAGATTGTGTGGATATGTTTTTGACTTGTCCCGGTCAGCAGATTAATGGCATTAACGAAGTTTCCATTAGCATCGGAGATTGGGGAGGAGGGTGAAGAGACAGAGGCGTCCAAGCGGAAAGCCACATGACTGCAGAATTGATAAGGCTAAAGATGAAACGGAGCTTCATTGGCAGAAGAGAGGCCAGGAAATGCCACTACAAATTAGCCCCAGGCCTCATTTCTTTTCCCTTCATTATCCAAACCCCTTCAGGAGAAGAATGGAGGAGGTTATGACCCTCTCCCAACACACACACACAGATATTGAGTGAGTCTCTCTCAATGAACATAGACATGGGTAGATCTGTGTGTGTCTAAGGGTCCGTGTGTGTGGTATATTTGTGTCTAAGCACATTTGCATTCATATATTAAGTAAAAAACAACAACAACAACAACTGTATTTCTATCAGGAGGTATCTACAACTCTGAAAGGGTGTGTGTTCTCATATCTATGATTTCTGCAGCTAATCCATGTAAATTCCTTCATTACTAGTGGTGTGTTTTTTCTTAAAATAAACACCATTGAAAGCAAGGATGTTGCAATATACAGTAGAATCTCCAGCATCTGAACACATTGTATGTGCTTACAGTAACTTATAGATGATACAGAGTTAGTGTGAATACACAGGTTTATCTTCACAGGATTGTGCACAAGCATTTATCTGCAACTACGCGTACAGACGGCCAGATTTCATACATACCCACCAGTGTCTGTGTGACTAAACATGCACACCTGCAAATTTCGGCCTTAGAAGAGAAGCATACAAGCACAAGTGGACATGTGTGTATTTCCACACATATGTTTTCCAGTGGATTTATCTTTGTATCTGCTTCTGAAGCTCTATGTATAGGTATCCTCCAGGGGTACCTGCACTCTCCCACTTCTTTTGTTCCCCTCCTGTGTGCATATCCTTGTGTAATTCTGTGTTTCACTGACTACTTGTTTGCTTGTCTCTGTGTGCTGGGTATACTCCATCTGAGCATGATAGTCCCTTTCAAAAGTCTGTACACTCCAAATAAACTCTGGTCTACATATGTGTATCTTTCTGTGTGTGCGCCTTCAGATATACGTGCACCTGAACACGTGTCTGCAGCAGTAAAGATTTTTCTGTAAGTTGCACATAAAACTATTCTATGTAAAATTACGTTCTGCTGCCTGTGCCAGTGCAACATTTTTTAATATATATCCATTCTTGAGTGTATCAGAATGAACTGGTTGCTGTTGACTAGTTACTGCATCTGAAAGTAGATGAAAAGAGCTAAATGCAACAGTGAAGGCTGAGAAGTGTTAGTCTTATAAAGCACACAAACCCCAGTTCAGAGCCCTGGGAAGCAGCTGAAGAGAACAGAGGGTAAGATCTCTTTTTAACTAACCATTCATAACACACAAATTTAAAGACAGGAAGATGATTTTCTGCACGGATTAAAGAATAACATTTCTCCAAGCCTAACAACATCTATGTGTTGTTGGTAAGAAAGGTACGTTCTCTTCAAAGAGACTGTTAGCCATAGGATACGAGCAGGAGAGACAACTTTGCCTAGGGGTAAACAAGAAAACAACCTCCTTCTGCGTTTGGAAAACAAAAAGAGAGGAAAAAGCCACAGAGGGATGTGTAAATGGAGCTTTGTGCAACGGTGCTCTGTTATGTGAGCTCTATGTGACAATAGCCCTGAAACCCTATGCAAGCAAACTCATAAAAGAGGTCACTGTCTCTTTAATTAAAGCTCCCTGGTTTGAGGTTAAAAACAAACCCAGTGTTTTATGACCAGGTGTGCGTGTGAAAGAGATGGGAACCTGATCCCCAGCCCAGTGACACAGCGGCAGAGAGGAGATAAGAGAGGAAAGCTTTTTATTAAGGTGTCGCTTGACTGCTGCACTGGGGCAGCACTAGGCAAGGCAAGTGCTGGTGAGGAGGGATGCACGAGCCCCAGGGGACACAGCCTTCCGCCACCAGGAAAAGCAGGGTCGCCCCGGGAGCACCAGGAAGCTACAAGAAGGCAGCACCTTCTACCAACATCCAAGCAAGACTGCTACAGGGACATGCACACGGATGACATCCTGCTTGGGAACAAGAGGGGCCAGCCTTCAGCAAGGCCTGTACCTCCAGGTATGCAGAGGTATGCAGGCAACAGACACTCATGGCTCATGGAAACAGCAGGGACTGAACTGATCCTGGAAGCCAATAAAATGACAAGCTAAGAGAAGAAGCACTCCCTTCCTGAGCCTTTCAGACATTACTTAGAACATCCATGCCCACAGCACTGCTACTGACAGTAATCACACTTGGAAGCTGGGACCTTCACTTGCTGCAGAATGGACTCTTTCTATCTCACTTCTAAGGTACATATCACTGTAATTCTGAACTCCAAAGTACCTATAACCCCTGGGTCCATTAGTACAAAAGCCCCTTCTTAACAGAAGCTCCAGCTGTTGGTCCCTGTCCCTAAAATTTATTAGCAAAGAAACCATCTGTTATTTCTCTTGTACTGGCAGCAAGAGCAACAAATGACCGGCTTGGAACAGGAGGCATCACAGAACCAAGTCCCAGACAACAGGCAAAAAAAAGCACGGGCCCTGTACACCACTGTATATTGGCACTGGAAACAATGTGTTTTGAGATAAAATCTGAAGTCCACCTTCAGCACTGCCATGAGTATCCCCAAAGCCAAAGCGGCACAGCTGGGACCCCCAGCAGACAGATTTGCTACAGTAAATACCAAAAGAAAGCTGAAAGGTAACATGGAGCAGAAAACCTTCCCATCCTTCTGTCTCATTACGGCTACATTAATAACACCAACAAAACACACTCCTGAAGTACTGAATTACAGACAAGTCAAACAGCAAATTTTGTATTTTTTCTTCAGAAATGTATGCAATTTTATCTAACATTGCTCTAATTTGTATTTTTCTATAAGAAAAAAACCCACAAATTTGTTAGTAGATACAACTGGAAGATGGTAGGTCAACGCATCAATTACTGCATTCAGCCAAAACTATCAGAGGTACAAACTGGAAAAGCAACATTGGAAACAGAAGACCAAAACAGGATAAGAGAGTTGGCTCCAACTGCACAGTGACATTGTACTCACATTTATCCGCTGTGGATTTTAAGTATCTTTCCAGATGAGATTAAATACCCCATATCTCCGCACCATAGGCGGGGAAATTAGGCACAGAGAAGAAGGTTGACTGCCACAGCTAGTGATAGAATTAGGAACAGAACCAAAGTCTCGTCCTTGTTCAACAGAAAGAACATCTGATCACTGGAGCAAGCTTCCAACAGTGCTTTTTCCATTTCCTAGAAGTTTTCAAACTAGGAAAATTAAAAAATAAAATTAAATTAAAATAAGCCTTTTTTCAAAACACATTACTAGGCTTTACTTAAATAACTGGTTGAAATGCTATGCCTGTGGTAAGCAATAGACCACACTACACAAGCCAGTAGTCCTTCTGAGTTTAAAAACCATGGAAACTGCAAAATATTTCATTCCCGTGTATATCCACTAGAACCAAATTCTGCCAGCAATGGGTTCAAACCACTTACAGTGATCTATTTGCCAGCAGAAGACTGAGAAACCCCAAACTACAGTCTAGTCAGTTTCCTTGTAACACAAACAGCTCTCCCAATGCAACATAACCACAGTCCTGGCTGTGCACCCCCTTTATGCACCTGCTATTAAGTTTGGCTGCTGATTTCTGAAGTGGGACAAATCCATTGGTGGTAAAACTCTCTCACTATCAGTGAAGTTTGATTACGGCTGCAATTACCCCTTTTCAGTTTCACAACCTACCATCCTCATTGGATAATTCACATAGAATGGCCCAAACTGATGAAGCAATTGACTTAAAGTGCAGGTTTGTGTTGACTGCACATCTTCCCAAATTATTTCAGCCTCAAATAATTTTCTGGAAGCCTAAATGATTCAATCTGATGTTCTGAATATGAAACACATGCCCCTCTAAACTCAAGCATTGCTTCTGTGAAAGGTCATTAATTAAATTCTACCATCCCGCCCACTAAAAGTAAGCATTTAAAGACAAAGAAGATGAAACATTTTCAAACTACTAAAAGATTTTTCCCCTGGCTTATAACACAGTGTTCCGTGCCTTTCTTGTTTCAGGAAGAAAGTACAGCTTTGTGGCACAGTTGTGAACCAATTGTCAGACAGACCTCATGGACATCAGTGTAACTATGCTGATTGTCCCCAAAGGATTATCAAACCCTTTGAAAAGCTAGGTACACATCTTAAGGTTTCTCCTGTATTACTGAATAGTAATTCAGGCTGCAGTACAGAATAATAATACAGGTTGCAAATGGCCCAGTGGTAAAAGATGCAGCTTACCTACACTTGCTCTGTTAGGGACTACAGCTACCAGGATATTTTAATGGTTTTTTAGACTGAAAATGTAGATTCAGAACAACAAAATATTTCTTTCAGAGCAATTGCTTCTGACTTTAATTCTTAAAAGACAAAATATGTTTAAATTTGTATAAAAGATTCCAGCTTTCACATTCAAAATGATTCCTGAACTTACGAAGCAAACCCACTTCGTTTCCATTCCACAGTTTAAGTTCACTAGTATTGTTATTGTCTTTGTGCCTCAGTTCTTCACCTGCAGAACTGAAATAATAGCACTACCAAAGCTGTAAAACCGGGGCAGCTCTCTTGAGATAACTGCATATACTAGGCATGGAGGCATATGACTATTACAAAGTTGTCTTCAAAGTTACAGCTACCCAATCTTTAGAATGGAAGGACTAAAAACAAAAGTACAAATGTGCTCCTTAAATCACAGCAAATATAGTAAACCAAAAAAAAAAAAGAACTAGATCTCAAAGACTAATGATTAGAAAACGTTGTCTAACAGCCACACAGCCTTAACCTCAGTGCTGTTGTTCACTCTAGCACAGGCTTGAAACAGAGAGGATTTCCCTTTTTGGATCCTTAAGTGAAGAATACCTAAGGAAGAACATTCTTGGAATTAAATACATCCATACAAGACTGTGCAAACTAAATTCAATTCCAAATTCAGCTCTCTGACAGTAAGCAAGACATTTGCTTTGCTCCCTTATCTCTTTCCCTTATCTTGGTTTTTCCATCTGCCCCTGCCCCATTCAGTAATTTTTGAGCTTTAAGAGATCTTAAGTGTTTCTCAAATCCAACACTGTTTTCATGGGTCTTTCTAGATGCTCCCATAGAGAAATAATATAGAAAGATATACATGTAGAACATATCCAAAAAGAACTATAAACTAATGTAGTCCAGCGGAGATTCATCCAAAGAGTCAAGAACTCCAAGTACTCTCTGGAGAGAAGAGCTAGAAAGAATGACCAACTGCATTTAACGTGAGCCAGAGTTACTGCAGAGCACAGGGAGTAGCAAGCTGGTGCATGCCACAGCTCCCACCCTGCTGGTGTAAGCAACCAACCCTGCAGGAAAACAAAGTGCCAGGCAGCTGGTGTGTTCACAGGCCTCAGCCTCTTGCTCCCACATGGGGCAGACATAAACAAGGTGTATTTGGACTCGGAATAACCCTGGGTACTCCAGCATGCACACCACCATAGCAACACTAAGATGCAAGAGTGACTCAGAGCCAGCTGTGGGAGAAACTACGGAAAAGGCCAGTGTAAAAGTATATTTCTTCCACTGTTCTTTCCATGTATTTAATTTCACAAACTGTTTGAAACAAAGGGAGGCACCCACAAAGTTAAGGGAATTGTTGTCTGAGAATCCAAGAGGTTTTTGCACCAATGCATACCACTGGCTTCTGGACAGCACAGAAGAGTAGAGGTTATTACCTACAGTGCTACAACTCCTACCTAGCCAGTTCTCTCCATAATCCTGACCCTGCTTTTCTTCCTCCTCCATTCCTGCCTTTTCTTTCACCTGCTGCTTTTCACCCCCTCCACTTTTGTTCATTCCTCCCCGTCTCTTTCCCCTTCTCCTGTTTCCTCTCTCTCTTCCATTTCTATCCCAAAAGTTCTCAGTTAAAAGCATTGCCTGAAGCGAGATCACATCTCCAATGAGAGGCAACTTCATTACAGTTTAACATAAAAAGATCAGCTGATATTGATCCATAATTTGGACAAGTGCCACGTTATTGACAGGAAGACAAAATAAGTTAGAATGGCCATGTTTCAAAAATTCTGTATGTACACTCAATCACTGGAACAGAAATTGCAGCTGGGTATATAATAACACAACCGTGTTCTTTATTTCCCCTGTAGATCAATGCTAATATGAGGAGGGCCACAGAAGATGGATGTTGCCGACAGAAAACCTTGAAATTCCAGGTTAGAACTTGGGTGGCTTCACGGGTAAAAGATCGCGCGTGCAATGGTGGAGTAATTTACATACGAAAGACCAAGCTCCTTCCTTAATACCCAAGAATGCTCTACTTCAAAGTAGCCACTTCTGCATTTAAATTCAGGTTAGGGAAAACAGAAAGTGACCCAATATCCTGTGTTAAATAACTACGCAGAGGCTTTAGTTTATAAATCTAGGGGATTCCCGGGTACTCTAGGGTTACAAACCATAGAGTTACATACGTTCACTCAGATACAGGAGAAAACGAGCTCTTTATACATTACTGTATAATACTCTGCCAGAATGTATCTTTCCCGGAAAGTGGGCGCTGACAGAAGAGGCAGAAATTCCTTTCTGTTACCTTTTACTAGAAACAATTTTGCCAGGCCACTGAAGTACCGCACAACTTCCAGCCTCTGCTGCCTGTTTTACTAACGGGGCTTACAACGCCCATGGAGCAGATGTTTAAGCTGGTCAGCAGGGAGCACACACAGGAACCTCAGCGCCAAAAAGAATCCTCCACCATTTCAGCAACAATACACATATATTTGTAAAATAACTGTAATATATATTTATTCCTTGTACAGACCAATTGGAACAGAGAACAAAACAGACAAGGCATTATGTTTGCGATTTGCTGAGAGCGTTTCTTTCTGAGTATTTAACTCTGTTAAAGCCAAATTCCTCACGCAGACCTCTATTGCAGAAAGGCTGGATTCAGCCATAGTTCATACAGGAGGACCGCACAGCACTACTGACCAACAAAGCAATACTGGTATCACCCTAGCAGTCAGTACCCCAAAAAGCTCAGCTTTAAGATATGTGTCTTTGCCCTTCCTGCTTAAAAAGCTCCTCTAGCCAGTATCGCTCTTATTTTCTCTGTAAGCCAGCTCCTTGAGACCAGCATAACTCACTTAGCAATGCATTGCACACTTTTCCTGATGTAGGAATACCAAGTAATTGAAAGAGAAATAATACGCATCAATGACTAGGATTTTTACTGAGATTTATCCCTTCCTGTTTCCTCCAGACCAGCACGTATTTATCTTTGAGGCTGTGAGACTACAAGCTACAGTTAGCTCAGAACACTGACGTAGGCCTGACTAGATGAAGTGGGTATCTGTGGATACACACATGCATTTCAGTGCTTAGGCAGGAACACCACAAGCTCCAGAAGGAGAAAGGCCTGCTCTGTCTTCCCTCCCAGCCAATGACAATAATCTCTCTCTTTTCACTATCCCTACTTCATGAAGCTTCTTCAGTACTTTAAAGCAAAGTGTTCACATAATTAACATCACATAGTATAAAAGAAACGTTCAGAACAGTTATCTAGTATGTGCCATTCACAGGCAATGTTCACCATTGAACAGTTCATTAAAGCAGACTGAATTCCCAGAAAAAAAACCCACTCCATCAGAATTTCAGTTCACACTTGGGCCTCAATCTGAATCCAGACTCTCCAACTAGCCTTTATCTTGGCAACAAACATTTATTCAGGTATTCCCCACGTTTTCTGAGCAGCACAAATCCCATGCTGAGGTGTGTGACTCACACTCACCAGCTCAGTCAGATTACAGACACTTTTGACATCTTGTTCCCAGTATAACACTGAAATGTTTAGGATGCATATGAGAACAGTGAAAGAGGAGGATGATTAACTGCGCTTCTACTGATTACAGACTTGAACAGACCTACCTGCAGATGGGCTACATGAGCAGAAATGCTGTAGGAGACACAGATCTTCAAGGCACCCTTAAGCTCTCACAGAATTCCATCCAGTGAGCTACAAATGCCCTTTCTCCTTTCTCTTCCTCCTTTTTGAGCCCATCTGGCTAATAGGTCAGAAGTGAGGACACCTGTGCATGATACCATTAAAAGTGGGAGATTATTTGCTAACTGTGAAGGTTTAGTTCCCATATGAAGCACCTGCTGCTGGCCCTGGTTCACTTGGGAGCTGAACCTATTGCCGGTGGCCCCTGGTTCACCTTCTCACTACTTGTTTTGTTAGCGTCACTAGAGGGGTATGCAAGGAGCGTGGCCTGTCTGCCTCCCACACCGGGCTTTTGGGGAGCTCCTCTCCACCAGGAGGGCTCTTGTTATGGGCTTGCTAAGCTCCTACTGCGGCCTCAGAGTGGCATCTAGTGCTCAGCTGCTGCACTGCTCTTCAGCAACACCCCTCAGCTCTCACACATATTGTCCACCTGCTGCCCAAAAGCCAGTGTCAAGGATTGTTCCGTACAACAGGCAGAAGAACTGGGCTACCTGTTTTTTTACAGAAATTACTGTACTTTTCTCATCAGCTGTGGGATAAACTGGTTCCACAGGGAGTACATTTTGAAGTGGGTAAATTTATCCTTCCAGTTCACCAAACAGAGATGTTTAAAGAGCTTAACTCCTATGCAGCCCAAACAAGGAAATGGCAGTTTCCAGGTAACAACGTTCATCCTCCATCATTATAGTATTTTACTAATCATAGAATCACAAAGTTGGAAAGGACCTACAAGATCCAAAGGTCCAACTATCCTCCCATCACCATTGCTACCGCAAGCCACTAAACCATCTCTCGTAGCTCCTCATCCAGACACCTCTTGAGCACTGCCAGGGACAGTGACTCCACCACCTCCCTGGGCAGCCATTGCAGTGCCTGACCACTCTCTGAGAGAAAAAGTTCCTTCTTATGTCCAGTCTAAACCTCATCTGATACAACTTGTGGCCATTTCCTCGAGTCCTGTTTGTTGCCTGGGAGAAGAGGCCAAGCCCCTCCTCATCACAACCTCCCTTCAAGAAGTTGTAGAGTGCAATGAGGTCTCCCCTGAGCCTCCTGTTCTCCAGCTAAACAATCAGCTGTTCCTCATAAGACTTGTGCTCCAGACCCCTCACCAGTTTCGTTGCCCTTCTCTGGACACATTCCAGAGCCTCAGTGTCTTTTTGTGAGGAGACCAAAACTGAACACAATACTCGAGATGCAGCCTCACCAGAGCTAAGTACAGGGGGATGATCACCTCTCTGCTCCTGCTGGTCTCACTGTTTCTAATACAGGCCAGGATGCCATTGGACCTCTTGGCCACCTGGGCACACTGTTGGCTCACGTTCAGCCGAGCATCAACCAACACCCCCAGGTCCCTTTCCTTTTCACAGGAATAAATACAGTCATAAATAATATATACCTATAGAAACCATAATGAATTACTAAGCACTTCTTTGAGAGTTGTGCCTGTTCTCAGATGCTGCAACTTCTTCCATTGCTATTTACAATAACTCTGACTCCTAACACTAGTTTTTTGAGCTCATTTTTCCTTTTCTGGTCAGGCATTTATTACGCACATTCAGATATTTGTTCAAATGCAGTTAGTTAATACTATTAACATTTTCCAGCTCTTAAAATTACTCTAAGTTAAGGAAAGCCTTCAAGCTTGAATTCTAGCTGAATAAGCTGCTACAAAAAATAGAACACAAAAATGACTTCCACATACAAATGCAACAGAAGAACAAATCTTGTCAATATTTTATCTATAACACGTGACAAGCCAGTAAGCTTTCAATAAATGAAATGTGAACCAATTTAGCCTGGCAAAGTGTCCAGTATCCACTTTATCACAGGACTGAGAAGCATTCTAGAGGCAGAAAGCTTGTCGTGGCAGGAGGGCCTGCATTCACAGATAAAAGGCAAGGAATCACAACAGACTTGATGCTGCAAAGGTCAGTTGCTTCAGAACAATGTAACATCCATTGTTAACTGCCTGTTGTTCAGGATAGCAGTACTACTAAGAGATCCCTGCATTACACTTGTGAAATAACAAACAAATAATACCTGTTTTGTGAAGTCATAACCAATGACAAGAATCTGCCAGTTACTGAGCTCTGAATAGCTACAACTACAAGAAGCTCAGAAAAGCTGCCCAACTTAGAACATCTGCACACAGGCCACTGTGCCCAGATATTCAGCAGTCTAAAAGCTTCTCCAAGCTGTGAGATCATCTGATATTTTTACTTGGGCGGTTTTTGTTTGACTTTTTGCTATAATCAACAACAACTTCAGAATTACTTCTTTTCCCCTGGCTTAAGTACATCACCATCCAATAGAACAGCACCAAGGGCCTTCCGAAGAACAAAAGCCTCCATCTCTTCAGGGCTTGTTAGTTTCATCTTTTTGACACTCTTTTAGAGTTGGTCAAATTAACAAAGCAGCCCCAGACACACATCCTCATCCCTTCACACACCAGATTTCCTCAGTGCATTATAACCAGACACTGAAAAAAGACTTTGTCCCTTAACTGCTTTGTTTTTCCACATCAAAAATGCTCCAACGCAGCACACTTGTTGGTGCAGGATGAGTCAGGGAGCCTCAATTCTTGACTCCTCTTTGCAGCTCTGTTACAGACACACACTGAGATCTCTGGAAATAAACGTCATCTTTCTGTGCTCCAACCTACTGTGTGTAAAATAAGACACAAATGTGAAGCACAGATGAGTCCTCTGACAGAAAGATGACAGACAAATTATTCATTTACTTATTATTCACTTACTGCGCTATTTATTTTTAGATAAATTACCCATTTCTGTCACCTGAAGGTGGTTTTTTTAACGTGTGAATGGAACAGATTCATTTGTCACAGACAACCTCAGAATCACCTGTTACAAGACCTTTGTCACTGTAAAAATGTACATGTTGCTGTAAGAGGAGTCAAGGGTAACAACAAAATACACGCACATGTATATCGTGTGTATGTATGTATATTCATATTGAACTCTCCTGCTGCCAATGAAGAATAAAGACAAAAAGGCTCTAATAAATATAATTGCAAACTTGAGATGTCGGCTAATTCGCCTGCAAGACTCTGAAACCGAGTGGCAGAAATAAACACCTTCTGGATCTCAAATTAAACACATTAGTTATCAACCGAGAAATAAATATGAGCAAATGGCATTGTCCAAGTTTACTCACCGTCCTGTCAGCTCTCTGCCTTCTGCAGCACATCCACCAGGGGGCTTCAGGACCCCATTCTTGTTCGGTATCGTGGAAAACGGCAAAGCCTCGATGCTCCTGCAAAAGCAGAACCGGAGAGTTGGAGCCTCCTTTGGTTGGAGCAGGAAGTCGGGCTGAGGTTTGTGCTTTCGAAGGGGCGTGCAGCTTGGTTTAGTAAGTACAAAAGCTAAATCTGCACACTGACATGTTTGGCCTACCAAAGGGAAGAGAAAATATTTTCAACAGCCTCAAAGACACATGCAAACGTATGATGGAATTAACTACAAATAACAGCAATTTTTAAAACCACGATATCAAGAAATGCACCCCCAAAATGAGCTCTTTTCTTCAGATTAAGCCCCATCAGCAGAGCAGACAAAAAATGCAGAACACTTGTAGGGAATATGTCGGCACTGAGCAGGGGGCAACAACAGGTGTGTAGAACACATTCTTTGCTATAATCTTAATTCGAGTATCAAAGAGAAACATATGTAACAGTGAAAATTACTCAAATACATATGTTGTCCACCCACACATCAAAACACCACAAAACCAACTTATTCCAAGTACATTGTGCTACAAGGAGATAGTAACGCAATGGAGAAGGAACAGTTTTCCTCGTGCCTGACTGAAAACACGCTCATTGTTCGTCACAATGTGATGGGATGGGACGTTCACTGCCTGCTTTACAGCAGCCCATGACTGATAGGCAGAAGGGCTCCCCAAAAACACCATCCTGCACTGCTGCTCCCTTCTGCCCGGATCCTCTACAAGGCTTTGTTGTATCTGTTTATATGGGGAACCACTGATAGAGCTTTTCTTGATTTCTAAGTGCAAAAATCCTCAGAATTTACCTCTAAATCAGGGAGTTATTAGAAGCTACGCTTGTTCCAGCACCTACTATCAGTACAAGTCCAAGTAAAGCACAGAGCGCCCCGAAACAGAAGAACCCTCAAATCCTGCCCACGAACAAGGCAGCTGTGAATCACCTGCGAACAAGCCGTTAACCCTCACGTGCCGTGTCCTTGCACCGCAGCCGTTTGCATTCACTCTAAGCACGCTGCTTTCCGAGGGCTTTGCAGGCGTTCCTTCCTTTCCCTTGCAACCTGCCATGTGCTGCCCTGTGCTGCCATGTACTGCCCTGTGCTGCCATGTACTGCCCTGTGCTGCCATGTGCTGCCCTGTGCTGCCATGTACTGCCATGTAGTGCCATGTGCTGCCCTGTGCTGCCATGTAGTGCCATGTGCTGCCCTGTGCTGCCCTGTGCTGCCCTGTGCTGCCATGCAGCCCCCAGCAGCAGCCATGTTCTCGGCGTATCCTCGCAGGAGTTAGCACCGTCCCTACACCTCTAACTTCTGTTTAGGGGATTTTATGACCACTTCACCCAACAGAAGCGGCAGAGCAGAGGAAAAGCAGCGTAGCAAAGTGATGATTTCCATCCACCGGGCGGATAACTGCAGCACAAACAGCAGCAGAGCACACAGAGGCTGAGAACTCCCCTTGCGTCACAGGGGGGATTGGAACCCGGGGCCTCCTGTGTTGCAACGCGGCATTCCTACCACTGCGCCACCGGGGCCCACAACCAAGATGGCGGCGCAGGGAACACGCCAGCACTACGCCGCTCTATCCCTCCGCTCCCGCCTCTATGACCGGCGGCGCGTGCGCGCCCACGTGACGTTTTCAACTGCGCTGCGCGGGACTTGCGCCGGGACACAGTGAGCAGCGCGGGGGGGGGGGGGGGGGGGGGCGCGCAGCGATCACGTGACCCCAGCCCGCTGTCATGGCGGGGGCTGCACCGTGAGGGGGGTGCGGGGACATAGAGGGGACATGGGGCGGTGCGGGGCAGGGCGGGGATGGGGAGGCCTGGAAATGGTGTCCCAGAGTCGTTGTGCCCGTGTTAGGTCCCGTATTGCAGATCGCTATTGAATATACCATCACGATTGCGTGTTTGTTGTATAAGGTGCTTTGGTGTGCTATGTTCTATGCTCAGATGGGTGCAGAGAGGAACACGCATCAGTTTCTTACCCCAAAGGATCCATTTCAAGGTGTTTGTGAGCACATTATAATCAGATCCCTCTATTGCAGTACCCACCAAATCTGAAAGGCCAGAGGACCGTCAGAACTTGTCTTCCACAAGCCTCATTTGGCCAAGACCATTGAATATTACAAATCCCCAACGTGTTAAGTTTATAAGTCTGTTTACCAGGGAATAAAATCTCTCCCACTTGGCTATATACGTGATTAAATGCACGTGCATTTGTCTCTCAGAAGGTTTGTCCCTGTGGTTTTATAGGAGCAGAAATAGATTCCCCAGGCAAAGGGCAATGGCTGACCCATGAAGAAATACTCGCCTCACCTCCTTCTATCCTTCATTGTAAGGCCGCTTTTGTCATTAAAAGGTTTCCTTTCTTCAAAGGCAGCCTAACATTGTCGGCTTGGCTTCTCTGGATGTGAACCTTAAATCTTGAGTGAGCTGGTGGATGGATTTGTGTGAAATGCCAAAGAAAATTAATGCCTGGTGGTGAAAACCTGGTGCCTTCTTCCCTCTCATAGACAGAAGGAAATGGCCTTTATTCAGATACAGCATAGTTAACTCTGCAGGAAAACATCTGAATATTTCCAGATGCTTCAAAACAGTATCTCTTATGGCTGTCAGAGGTTGGGAAATGGACTCAAGACCAGCTAGTAACAGCCCATCTCTGCAATACCAATCCTGAGTTATTTTTTGCAGTTTCTCTTGTCCCAGTCTGACATTTGCCTTTGATTAAGGAGATGAGTGACTTTGCCTATTTATTCTGTTGATCAGGATAAGTTACC
The DNA here is from genome assembly GCF_054131305.1 of Coturnix japonica. NCBI lineage: Eukaryota > Metazoa > Chordata > Aves > Galliformes > Phasianidae > Coturnix > Coturnix japonica. Next base: position 16,206,054 of record NC_140670.1, on the reverse strand, counting down.
AGCAGCTAATTTATGAACCTCACAAAAGTGCCTTTGACATGGTGAATTGTGCTCTGTTGTTCAGGTAATTGGGTCGTCAGAAAATCTTACTGGTTACAGTATCTCTTACAGAGTATTGGCTCATTCATGGAAACAGACAAAATCTTTTTGATTTCCAATTCACCAGACTGAGTAGGAAAGAAGTAAGCATTCTTACTTCTCTCTAACTGAAACTACAAGAGAGCAAGTACTTCTATTAAGTAGCTTTTATTTCAGTTTAAAACAGCAAACAGTCTTTTCCAGTGATGCCTTCCCTGGTTGTTCCTATGCTGAGTTTTAATATGTGTATGTTGGTTATACAGTGGTACAGCATTGATAACTCAATGTTCATTGCCTTGTGATTGGCAAATGTAAAGAAGGTTTTACAGATTACTTCTGTAGCCTGGAAACTTTTTGGCTGTTGTCCGTGGCAGTTTCTGTATATGCAGGCCCTTTCTTCTTCAGAAAATTCCATGCTTACACCAGGAGTTTACCCACACAGCAGTTTTTTAGACCCAAATTTGAAGGAGTGGTTAAGGAACAGCTTTTCCCTACCAGATCCAGTCCAGATCCACCAGCAACTGAAACAAGGCTGTGGGCAGCTCCCTCCGCCTATATTTCTGTGGGAGCTCTATGATTCTTAGAATCCCCCTGAGAGCTTTGTGTTATTAAGTGACCCTTATTGCAGCTGCCTTGCTTGTAGAATGGCTCATTTACCAAGCACAACAACATTCCTGTTTGGGCAAGATTCCACTGCAAGTCCATGCCTGACCTGGAGACCTTTGATATTTTGGCTGGCAGACTGGTTGTCTGTGCCCTGCTTGGTATTTTCCTGTAAAATCCAGCCAAGGTTTTCCTTTCTCCAAGAGACATTACCCTTCTTCCCACTCAATTTTGAGTCCAAGCAGCACTGAATACTTAGCAGATGAAAGGTCCACCCCTTTCTGCAGTGAGCACTCAAATCCACACGCCACCATTTCCCTGCCGGACAGCACAGCATTCCTGCTTAGAAGGTGTCTCTGAGATCCTGCAGCTGGGCATATCTGCATTTCCATCTTCACTTCCTGAAAGGAACATGTAAATGTACAATACAACTGCTTAGTGTCAGCATCAATACAAGCAGGAGATGCCTGAGAGGCTGGATTTCTTTGGGTCAGTACTCCAAGTGGATACAAACACTGCTTTCTGCCAGTATCTGACTACTGCTACCCAGGGGTGACAAGCCACCCTGGAGGAATTTATGAATGGGAAGAACACACTTGCCTTTTGATCTTGTTGATATCTACCACGTGCCTTTGAAATTAGATGGAGTTTTCTCTCCTCTTTTTTAGAGAAAAGGGTTTAAGGAGACATGGAACTTGAAAGAATCATTCGAGACACACTGACACACTTCATCCAGTCCCACATCCCTGCTGCAGACCTCAGGTACGTTGAGTATTGTTTTAGCTTTAACTCTGCTTTAATTGTCCCTCTGTACATTATACTAAACTCCAAGTTGAATATTTCCAGCTTTCCTGCATTTTATCTTGCTTTTCCTCAGGTGAGATCCAGGATGCAGGTCATTTGTACAGGTGTTGATGTAAATCCTTGAACTATGTTTCAGCATTACAGTCTAGCAACGTCATTTCTTTGGTGACCAAGATGATTAATTTCCTGCCCAGTATTTAATGTTAAAATACGGAATTCCTTTCATCCACAACAATCCCAGAAGGCTTTCTAAGCTGTATGCTGCTATGTCAGAGCACTCCCTGTTTTGAACTCTGCCCACATGCAGAGATACATATGCCTTGAGGCAGCTGGTTATGTAGCCACTGGCAGCAGTGATGCAAGTAGGTCAGCAGAGAACGCTGCATCACATGGAAATTGTAACTTGACAAAACATAATGACATCATGTAGAACACAGTCACCACCAAAGTCAGGATCTGAGCACTTGAAGTATTTTGGGTAGCTCAGCTGAAGTACCCATGAGGGCAGTCTCTAGCCAGATGCAGTAGCTTTCATTCAATCCTGCCTAGGAAGATGAATAAAACACACAGCTTTCTGGATTTATCCATACATGCGTCCCACTCAATCACTGATCGTCTGCTGCTTGGCTTTACCAGTGGGAACTGCCCATAGGACACAGTGCACATAGGTACTTCTGCTGTTCTGTTAGACTCAAGGTTGGAGGCAAACAGAAGTGGAAAGAAAGAGAAATGCCCCTGTTCACCCTGCTTCCTTGTCCTGTGTTCTCTTTCTCCAGTGGGATGGATGATGTTTTCTTCTCTTATATTACGGGTGTCCTGGAAGAGCTGGGTTCACCAGAGTCCTCTGAGGAAACCTTTGACATGGACACCTTTGTGGAAATGATGGAGGCATATATCCCTGGCTTCGCAGAAATTCAGAGGTGTGCAAACACTTTTTTGTATGTGCATGTCACACACTGGGGGGCCTGGCCAAAACACATCAGCATCATAAATGCTTCTGTTGTATCCACATTGTGATGTATTAGTACCAAACCTGTACCGTTATAATTAAGCTAGGCTTTGCCTGAATGCACAAATCCTAATCTCAGGATAGTTTACAGGTTAGATTCTCAGCTATCTAGAATGCTAGTTTTGTTTACTGGGATTCCCCTCAAGCCTCATCTCTTTATAAAAAGTAAATCAAGTAGGATAGTCTAGTGCTTTAATTCCTCACCCTAATTATTCAGCATCTGTCTCTTGCAGTGGGAATGTCTGTGAAATGATGTTCTCTCTCTCAGAAAGGCTTGGTGAAGCACGTAACAAAGGTGAGTTACACCTTGAAGTTGACAAAACTTACTGCTCTGCTCTGTGTCTTGTATCCTACCCTTTAAAAATCCTAATGTTGCCTTTTAGATGGAACAGGTGAAATAATTCTTGCAGTGACACAGAAAGAGCCTGTAAAAAGAGATGCATCGGAATAACCTGACTACAAAGCATGCTGGGTTACACACAGCTTGGGAACCACCAGCATGTTTTCCTGAATTAAAAATCAAAATAACACTTAGGTTCAAAGTTAGAGGAAACACAAGGGAATTCTTAGACTCTTAATAAAAATAGCATGAATACCCACAAACCAAAAAGTAAGATGACTGAGAATTCACAAGCAGTTCTACTCTGGTAAAGCACGGGTATGCAGAGTTCAGACACTCCAGCATGTTAGCACTGCCTTCCTGCAGGTCAGTATGAGTAGGGCTGCAGCTGTATTCACCAAAGGCAACAAGAACAGCAGTGCTTTCCACTGTCCTGTCATTTAAGAAAAGATTCACTTCAGCTGACAGTGCACTGACAAGCTCATACTAACAGAAAGCACAGAGCTCTGTACTTAGTGGGGCTGATCCTCAGTAGATGTCACTGTATTTTAAAGAAAAACCTAGCCAAAAAGCTGTGGAAAGCAGAACTGAAGTGCCCTCTGAAGACCTGACCAAAGGCCAGGAACCTGGAGCTGGAGTCTGCAAAGAGGAAAGGCTGTGCACAACAACAGATGGAGCCGGGGCCCAGGTATGTGTATGTCACAGAAAAGCAGGGTGACAAAATCCCCTAGCATTAGCCTACCAGTACCACCTAGGGCATTTTCTGACTCCAACAGGAACCACAAGCATAGGCTGTGACACAGCATCATTGATGCCTGTGATCACCCCATTTTATGGCCTGAGCAAGACTGTGTACAAGTGGAAAGTTATGTGCTGCCAGAAGAGCACAAGTTGTCAACTCTGGGTCATCCTTTCCAGTCCTGAGGCAGCAAGGCAGAGGAGAGCTTGTCTTAGTGCTCTCCAAGATAGTAGAATGCAGTCACGATGCCGCTGTAGCACTAGCCACGCTCCACCCCACTTCACACTGTTCCATTCACAGTTGAGCTTGGTTACTGTTTATCTCCCTAGCTGTGATGCAGTGTCCAATGGTCAGATCTGAGTGTCAGTCCTGAAGACATCCATCCCACCCTCAACGATGTATGCTGTATACTGAGGTATACCACAGTGAGTCACTGGTGCAGCAGTCCTGGTTCTGCAGCTCCATTCAGCATGACCCATACTGCAAGCATTGCAGTACTTAGTAAATCCCCCTGAGCTCCTTACCTCAATCTCTGCTTGCTCTTTCTTCAGTACTGATGTTTTACTGCTCTGCAGTTCAATCGTTTTATCCATGCCCTTCTAAGAAATGCCGTTGCTGTGCTTCCTTCTGATGTAGTCAGAGGTCCCCATGCTTAGGAGCATCATCTCTTTGTGATCAAAGAGCACATAACCTTGCAAGGGAAGGAGTTCAAGCATTTGAACCACAGTGCCCAGAAAATTTATTCCTAAGGAGATAATAATATAGCCGGACCACAGAGTCTAGCCAGGCCACAAAAGGCCTGTTTCCAAGAAGACTAAAATACAGGGAGAAGAGATTAAAGGGTGCGTTCTCCTTGTAGATATGGAGCCCTTTTAAACTCAAGAAAGGAATTTATACTCACCTTTATGAGAGAGAGCCTTCATCTAACAGCAGGTTGAATTTCCCAGCTTCACAGTGATACTTCTGCTCTGCAAAATCAGATCTCTTTGTCTCTCTTGCTCCAACTAGGAAGATGATGACTTGAAGGACGGTGTGGAGCTGCTTCTGGAGATGTTCCCTGCTTGTACTGTAAGCCAGGCAGAGAAGGCACTAGCAATGGCCCTGGGTAACTTGGAAGAAGCAGTGCAGTTAATTGTGGAAGAGAAGGTGGAAATTGGCACAGCAGGTGCAAGTGTAAAGGTACAGTACTCTGAGCTGGATGGCACCAGGTCAATGAGCAGAGCTTAAATACATATATTCCATCTGGAGTGGAAAGTGAGTGCAGGAACTTTCTATGCTTCCAGCAACATATCAGAATCATCCAAAACAATGCCCCCCTCTCCCCTCAGCTCTCCAAGCACAGGCTGTGCCAACACCAAGCCAGCAGTCCAGAGGAGCTGTGTCTGGCACCCCACTTCCCCCATGAGCTGGTAGTACTGCATCAGCAGCTGGGCTTAGCTGAGTGAACAAGGCAGCTGTGCACCCTCTATGTTCTGCAACTCTAACACCTGCTTTGTTTCATCACAGGAGCTGGTACGGCCCCGCAGAGCACCCAACCATGAGGAACTAAAGCAGGTTATCTTACAGAAGTAAGTACCCAGAAAAGACAAATTCACACAGCAAAGGAGTTACCAATTTGTGAAAGGTTATGGTTGTCAGAATAGTGATAGGGTCTATGAAGATCTCGAACCGTATGATGTTTGGGAAGGATGCTATGCGAAGCTTACCTTGGTATACCTGAAACACATTCAAGCACAAGTATAATCATTAGATGGGAAAGCAGGATGGGTTTTCTTTCAGATCTCTGGCACACAGCTTACCTCCATCAGTGGGGTCACAGCACTGGCTACGTGTGAGGTTTCAATCTCTTACAGGTATACTGTAAATCACAATGTTGTCATCTGAGGTCCCAGTTAAAAGGTTCAAGGCACAAATATCATCCTGCAGCTCAGGTAACACATGGTGCCTTGTAAGAACTACAGCAGCTCATTCATATCTCCATCCTTGGAGACAGTCCAAATAAGTCTAAAGATATCTTTAAGAGACTGCCTGTACAACAACTGAGATCAAATCTCAGTTGCTGAAGGTGCAAGTTCAGCACATTTAAGGAAATCTCTCTGAAGTCTCCCTACGGACCTTCCAGGGAATGAAAGTGGCTTTAGATTGGTTTACCTTTATTCATTTCCAAATGCATTTAATTCTCAATAGACAACCCACAGTATGGTTTAATCAATCCACTTTAAGGTCTCAGCTTTCATAAGCATCCTCCTGTGGGCACACACAGTGCATCTATCCAGCCATCTTTTCTACCATTTTACTCCTTCACTGGTGAGGGTGTAAACAACTGATGATACAGGAAAGCAAGAGCAAGCCAGAATGCCATCCAGCTAAAATTAACAATCCCAGTCCTTGCCTGTTTCCAGTGCAGGCTTGCTTCAGAGTAAAATGCATGGGAACAAAATAAGAAAAGCCAACACCAGCTGATAGTTAAGTTCCTAGGAACTTTAATGACATTTTGGCAACATCCTGTACTTCAAACATCACTCAAGCACAGGTACAGAGAGCAGATCACCATAGCTGAAGATACACAGGAACAACTATGCTAACTACTGAGGGAAAAGTCATGGTCAGCCGTGCTGTCCACCTACAGACCAGCTCTGAAGTCTCAATACTAACTCAGCAGTACAACAAGCAAATGCTTGGGCCCTGATGTTCCTTTTAAACAGGGAGTGAGATGATGCTTTTATTAAGTTGCTTCCAGCTCAAACTTGACTCCTTTTCAAGAAGCACATGGAGTGTGAAAGGCATGCCATCTCCTCAGGGCAGAAGCAGCCAGCTTGGCTCTGTGACCTTTTCCTTTGGCTGCCATCACACCAACTGAAAAGGAGCAAAGTTGCCCTAATGGCAGAGCTTGCCAGACCTCAGCACCTCCCTTTGTTTTAAAGGGGCTATCTGCTTTCTCAACAGCCTAAGGTTTTGATAACGCTCACATATGGCCACCTATTCCATGAGAATCCTCCTGAATTCTCACCAGAAGGGTGACGCTCTTCTTACCCATTTCATTCAGAAGGGAATCTTAAGTGCTCCTAGCTGCAATCTAGGCAAGTAGGACACACTGCACAGCCACAAAAGATAAAGGCTGTGAATAGCCCTAGGCAGTGCATATTGCAGTGTTCACTTAGTGCATCTTGTGTTTCAGATATATGTTGGTGGATAGTGCAGAAGATCAGAAAACGCATCGACCAGCTCCACCGAAAGAGGTGAGAATAGCACAGTGCCAGCTCCCCAGGAATTTGAATACCTTTGGCTACAAGGTTTAAAAAGCAGGCTGCACATTTAAAGAGCAGCATTACATACAGGGGAATTTGCAGCAGGCTGTCTCAAAAGAAAACTAGTCAGCTAAGAGGTGCTAATGCCAGGTCTATTATTACCTGGCACTCCTGACTGGTGTGGTTCCTGCTCCCTCCAGCTTTTTCCCCTCTGCCCCCTCATCAGACCACTTTGTTCTCGTCTTTTGCTAAGACTCCCAACACAAAGGACAGGTAACTCATCCCAACTAGTCTTGTTTTCCCCTTATCCCTCAAGCACAGGATTATGCTTGTCTCCCTCCTTCCCCAGCAGTGGCTGTCCATGCGATGTTTATGTCTTTCCTTTCCAGGCTCCCAAGAAGCTGATCCGCTATATCGATAACCAGGTGGTGAGTACAAAGGGAGAGAGGTACAAAGACATAAAGAAGCCAGAGAGTGAAGAGATGAAGAAAACTTACATCAGCCTCAAACCAGCCAGGAAATACAAGTTCCACTGACAGCTGTGTCCTCCTGCTCTTCAGCCTCCACCTCACTGGCCAGGTGTGAAGGATGGACACGTGGCACTAGGGATGAAGGGGCTCTCCTACCCAACACTAACTGGAACTAACCTAGGAGCCAGGACACGGCTTTCAGCTTCCTGAACTAACCCAGCTGATAAGGTCAAGCCTCCTCTCCTTGTGTAGCTGTCCTTCTGCCCCTGGGGCACGCCACATTGGATGTTGGGAGCCTGAGCATACTCTGCTATTCCTTGCATGGGACATTAGATCTAAAAACGTAGCTTGTGGTTTTGCAGCAAGCTTTTTAGAAATCTCTGTGCACTGTTGCTTTGAGTGCAAGTGTTAATAAAGATGATGTGAGTTGGTGTGTATTTCAACTGAAGCATGCACATGCTTTACAGACCCTGCGCTGATTTCAAGGGAAAGACAGGAGCAGGGTCATCTCCTAATCACTATCTTCATCATGCTTACTAGAATTAGCTACTCTTTGGGTTGACCACTTACTGGATGCAAAGAATAAGGCTATACTCTAAACAAGAGCTGGGCTCTCCTTGCCAGCACAACCTGCAGCACTCCATGAACTCCAGCTGACAGCATGGCCAGGTCATTTGGCAGTTGCCATTTCTAACCACTATTGTATGACAAGGCTGCAGCTATGCAACATGGAACAGGATGCAGGAGCAGGCGAGGGTACTGCAGAGATGTAAATCAACCTGGGAGAAACAAATAGCAAGAACCAGCTGCTCTCAGCAACAGTACAATGAGGTTTGGTGCTTTTCCTCGACTGAAATTGCAGTTAGGAGCACATTCCCCTAGAAAATAATTCCTGTCTTTTACTAACCCAGTGCCTCTGGCAGGGTGTTAGCTCTGCACACACATGCTGCCATGCTGAGGCTGCAGGCTGGAGATGGGCTCACATTGCCTTCTTCCCAGAATGAGGGCTGCCAGCTTTTCTCCTTACTACTCCAGATGGTGTGGATTGTTCTCAACATCTCTGCTGGCATGCCCTGTACACATTGCCCAGATGACAGTCCACAGTCCTCATCAAACATTCTCCTGCTCTCTGCACAACTGCAACTTTGAGATTTAAAATACAACAAATAATAAATCCTGTGTATTAGCTGGTCTGTTCAGCACTATGGTGTTCCTGCAAGTCCCTCACTCTCTCCGCACTGCTTTGGAGAGAGTTACACACAGAGCTCACTCACAAATGTGCAGTAGCTGTTAGACAGCCCCAGAGAGAAGAGTGAGCCCCTTTTGGGCCAGCCTCACCAACAGGATCGACTTCTCCCTCTGCACGTCTCAGCAGCAAACAGTTCTGGCGTCCACCAGGGATCCCAGTGACATATTGGTCCCCCTCCCGATAGCAGCAGCAGTTCTAAATCTGGAGGTTAATGAAAGGGGCAAAGCCAGCCATGTCCTGCAGAAGAACGAGAGCCGTCTGCGGCAAAGGCTCCACATCCAGCTCCACTCCACGGTTTCGGAGAACACTCAGGCTGGACTCAGCCACATTGTGACAGTGCTTCACCTTCAGTGAGCGCAGCTTGGGACAGTACTCAGCCAGAACCCTGACAAGACAGAGCACATGCAGGTTGTATGCCAGACTTCCATATGCATAACTCACCAACACAACCTCATTTCCACTCTCAGCAACCACACACACATCATCCTTTGAAAACAGCACAAGATTCTCCAAGAGAATCAAAAAGAACATGGTCAGACACCCTCCACAACATGCTGGGGGATTTGCTTTCAACAGCAGGGAGGGCCTGCTAGTGGCTCTGCCCCAAGATGACTCTCTAATTGCTTTCAGTAGGAAGAAATCAGACTTGCCTCCCCAGGTCTCTTCTACCCACCCTAGACACCTGCTTTCCACACCCTAATTCCCACATTGTTCAGTACCTGATAGAGTCATTCTTGACACGCAGACACCCTGTGAGGTCCAGGTGCTCCAGCTCAGGACAGCACTTGGCAGTCTCCTCTACTGCCACATCACCCACGTTGGCATTGACAGCTAGAGAGAGAGACTTGAGCCTGCTGCACTTCTGCACCAGGTAGCAGATGGCCTCATCCTTCAGCTGCCGACAGGCCGTCAGGTCCACAGCCTCCAGTGCCTTGCAGCGGTCAGCCAGGCTGCGCAGGGACAGGCTGTCCACCCACTCACAGTGAGCCAGGGACAGCCGCCGCAGGTTGGGGCAGTTCAGCGAGATGACCATCAACGCGTGGCAGCTGAGCTGGGCACAGCCCTTCAGCTGAATGTGGTGCAGGTGGTGGTTCCGCATGATGACTGGGAGCAGCTCCCTGTCCGTCAGCCAGTCAGAGCAGTTCTGGAGCTCCAGCTGCTGCAGCACTTTGTTGTCCTTCAGCAGGTCGAGGAAAGCATCTCTAGGGACAGCCGAGCTGATCTGCGTGGGGAACCCAGTAATAGCATGGCATCCCCATGGACCTCAGATTGGCATGGCTCAGCCTAATGCTCCCCAGAGTCCTATTCCCTTCTTCTTTTGCTCCATAACTCTGAGGTAACCAAAGCCACCCCCTCCCAGTCCTAGAGCAAACCATGCCACCTAGCTGTTCTCCACAGAGCACCTCGTGCCAAGGCTGCTGCCACAGACTGGGAGATGCTCTCCACCTCTTTCATCATCTCTGCATTTACACATTTACAATGAGCTCTCCACCACCTCTCTCCAAAACCTCTATGACAGACCACCCAGGTCTTCACAGTGCAGCAGTCACCACTGCCCAGGTACCAGGCAATGTTTCCATGAGCACGCACATACCTCATCTCCTACTAAACCCATCCCATTGCACAACCCCTGGTGACAGTCATCGGGCTGTGCCACTCTGAAGCTGGCAGCATTTATGTGAGCCACTGCCCCATAATGGTCTAGGTGGAGTTTCCAGGCTCACTCCTCTTGCTAAAGGCAGTAGTGGCATTGCTGGGCCCTGAATCACCGCCTCACCTCCCCGAGCCCATCTGCCCAGCCAGACACGCAAGCCACCAGCCCAAGCTCCCAAGCAGAAACCTCCCTGTTCCCTTACAGCCAGGTTTTCCCACATCAGCACATCCACAGCACCAGAGCCACCCCATACCTGGCTGGAGTCAAAGCATCGCATGTTGGCCAGGTACAGTTGGATGAGTGCCTGGAACGCCTTGCTGACCCTCTGCAGACCCAGGAGCTGCCGCAGCGGCAGATGGCAGAGGATGTGCGGGACCAAGATGTCCTCCCAGGGCAGGTCCAAGAGGCATCCCCTCGAAGGGGTCAAACTCATCGTCGGCCGCCAGGGAGCCGGGCTGTGTGGGAGCCAGCCAGCGCCACTCCACAGCTACAGCCGGGCGTCTCTAGGAGGAACGGACAAAGAGAAACACTCAGCAGCGTCCCTCACTGCCGGCCCAAAGGTCGGGAGGCAGCAACCGAGCGGGGCACCCGCCGTCCGGGACTCCAGCTCCCAGAGCGGCAGCTCACGGCTCCGGAACGTGTCCCCGGCCCGCAGCGCCCCGCGGCACAGCGGCAGCGGACCGAGGAGCCCCGGCCCCAGCAGTTCAGCCCGGAGCCTGCGCTGGGACCGCGCCCGGCTCCCGCACCGAGCAGCTCCGCACCGAGCAGCTCCGCCCCGCGCTAACTCCGCTCCGCGCCGGCCCTGCGGCACCCGGCGGAGCTGGGGAGGGAGCCCCGCACTCCCCCGGCCCCACGACGCGGGGAGCCCCGGCAAAGCAGCCCCGGGGGCCTACAGGGCCCAGCACGAAGCGGTAACGGCGGCGGCGGCCCGGTGCGAGCGTTCCTGCGCACCCTGGGCACCAAGAGCCGCTCGGGGCCGCCCGGTCCGGCCCTGCCGCGGTACCTGCGGAACCAGCGGGACCCGTCCGGAACTCCGAACGCAGCGACTTCACCCCAACGGGCCTCCTGCCGCCCGCCGGTGCCCGCAGTGACGTGCTACCACCCCGTCCCCGCCCCCTGACGCCATGTCCCTCCTCTCGGCGTCCCGCCCCGCCCCCAGCCCCCGCCCACGGCCGGCAGGAGGCAGCGAGACGAGAGACCCGACACGGCCCGTGGGGAGCGGGCCGAGGGAGTCGAGCACGAGTGCTCCGGGTGCCGGTCATCCCCGTGCCCAGCTCACAGCAGCAGCTCCAGCCCCGCAGCTGTCCCTATTCCCCTGTGCACGGCGGTGCCCGGATCCCATCTATCCGTCTCCCCGTCGCTCTGCCGCTCCTCCTGCCCTGCGGTCACGCAGTTCCCCTGTTCCCGTTGCTCCCGCAGCCCCGCACCGCCCCGACCCACGGCCCCACGCACGCCCCTGCCCCTAGCGGGCGGCCCTGCGCATGCGCAGCGCCGGGCGCTGTCCGTTCAGCACCACGCGGAGCCGGGACCCGTTGGGAGCAGCCGCTGCCGGTGAGCGACGGCGCCGCCCCCGAGCCCCGTTCCCAGCCCCGGTCCCTACTCTGACCTCCGGGACGGTCCGAGCCTCGGGCTTCTTCTCCTCCCGGCACACCGACCCGCAGCCGCTGGGCCCGGCTTCTCCGCCCCGGTGCCCGTACCGGTAGGACTTTGCCCACCGGTGCCACCGCCCTCGCCCCGCCCCGCCCGGTCCCCGCAGAGCAGCGTGTCCGTGCCGCCTGCGGCCTCCGGCACCAGCGACGAGGGGCCCGAGCCGTTCTCGTTGCCGTTGCCATAACGACTCCAGTGGGAATCGGAGCGGCTGTTCCCTCGCGGTCCCAAATTCTCCAGGAAGGAAGATCTCGCCTTCCCTTCACGGCCCACTCATTGCTTGCCAAGGAGGGTGGCTGGGGAAAGGTGCCTCGGTGCCGGCTCTATGGGCACGGATAGCACTGCTCTCAGTGCAGGCAGGGGATTGCTGCACCCAGGAGGTCCCATGTGCCCGCAGCACTGGGCTCTCCGCTGATGTCTGGCAAGGATCCCCTTGTTCTGCCTTGGAGGTGATGCCTGTGTCTCCATTACTGCTCGCCTGTGCAGCTATAACTTGGTGCCAGGAGCCCTGGCTGGGAGCCCTGGCTCGTGCTAAGCTCTCACCAATCTGTGCTGTGCTTGTGGTCCTCCCCAAGCAGCACATGTGTGGGGCTGGCAAGTGCAGCCACGCTGCTCCTGCACCAACCTCTGCCGGTGCTTTTCACTCCTTGCCAGCTGGGCTGGTTGAGTCACTTCCCAGGAGCCTGCTGGTAGCAGGGCTGAAAGCAGCCCAGGTACAGCCTGGGTACCACAGGATGTAACAGAAGCAGAAGTATGACTGACTGTCCTTCCTTGGTCTCAGCTGCATGCCCTGGGCCTGTGGCAGGGGTAGGAGGGGACCCAGAAGCGGCTCAGTGCCGCTGGGTGTATGGGTGCCCTCCAGGCTTACATCCTCGGGCAGTCAGCAGGCAGGTTCATCTGTAACTTCTGCCCGTGGCATGCAGCGTCATGCAGATACTGGGATCCGTGGACAGCTGTGAAATACTCAGACTGTTCTGTTCCCTGTACACAGGCTGTCTGCAGATGCTCCTATGCTGTAAGGGAATTTGCTGAAGCACAGCATCGGGATGTCCAACAGAGCTTCCACCCTAGGCCTGCAGCAATGGTAGGTCCCAACACAGTGTCTGTGAGGGTGTGCTGCATGTGAAGTGACTGTGGTACAGCTTGGACCTGGGCTAAAACTCTCCCTGGGTCACTGCTGGCGCCTTGGGTTTGAAAGAGCATGTGGGAAAGACTGTCTTGACTGCTCCTGGAGAATGAGAGGTCTGAAGATTTTCTAACAGTACACAGTGGGCTGTGTGTCCTGCTATCCCCGGCACGGTGTGTGCCTGGTGTCATGCAGAGCTCCAGCTCCTGGGCTGGAGACAGTCCTTAGCCAGGTGGTGAGGTGAGCACGGGGGGCTTCCTTTTTTTAGGAGGACTGCACCCTATGGTTCACCAGGCCCTTCACTTCTATACCCTATGAAAGATACCATTTTGGACTGTCTGAGGCTTCCTGTTCAGCAGCAGTTCTGGGCTGAGTGCCACAGTGCTTGTGGGACCACTGGGCTGTGTGTGTCACAGCTGAGAACAGACCTTTAGTGGGTGACACCAGTGAGCTTGCTGCCACCCAGTGCTGCTGCTGCCCTGCGAGAGGACGGCTTTCTGTGTCAGGCATTGAGCTGATCCTGGTGACGAGGAGTGGGCTGAGCCAAGGGCAGGGAGCAGATTAGCTGACAATGGCCACTGCAGCTTTCCTGTGCCTCCCTTGTCAGCACATGGGTCTGGCTGCTGGGAGGCAGACCTTGGGCTGATCCTGCCGGTGTCATCCAGCTCTGCTGGTGTCTGTGTGTGAGGTGCCCAGCACAGTGGCTTGCTCTGGATCTCATGTTTGGGACACTGGGGACTGCAGGGAAGGAGCCCTGTGTATAGGAGTGCTGCCCTCAGGCCAGGAGCCCAGGCTTTGCTTCCCTGATCTGTGGCAGAGTTTGGGCCAGTCCATCCTGTCACCCCTGGCTTGCCCTTGCACTGATAATGTAGCTATTTCCATGTCAAAGGCATGCTCTGAGGATGGCAGAGCTTCCCAGGCCTGCTGGGGTCCAGGGTAGTCTGGATGATGTGCTCTGCTGATAGGAGGCTGTTGCAGGTTCTGAGATGGTCCCCTGATGTGGTGGCTGGGCACCTCACTGGCCAAGTGTCTGCAGCCTTATTAAGGCTTTAGGGTGTTTGCAATTTTTTACTAGAGACAATCTGAGTCTACAATAGGTGTTAAAATATATATGGTGAGATCTAAACAAACCTACAATCAGATCAAAGTAAAGTAAAGCCCAGGTGGGCAACTGGGAGACTGCCTGGTGTCTGGTCTGGATGCTCAGCTTCGTCACTACACCTGTAATTACTCCTCCTCATTTGATATTTCAGTTTCCACACTTCTCACAATTATGTATGTGCCCACGCTCCCTCCCTGCTTTTAGGCAGCATGCCTGGGGCTCGCCGTCCCTCTTCTGCAGAAAACACTCCCTGAACCCACTGCCTGATCCTCCTTGCACCCTTTTGCCTTTCTCCATGTGAATCCAAAGAAGGAGAGGCAGCAGCACTCCACGCTGTTGCAGCTGGAGAACAGCTCCAAGGATCTGTGCTGCAGTGTGCTGCCTACTGGGAGCCCACACTGCTGACCTGCAGGGCTGCCTTGTTCCAGGCTAACCTCTCCTCCCTGTGGGTCTGAGCCTGTGGGCTCACCGCAGCACACACCATGCAGCCAGACCCTGCCAACTGCTTTCCTTCAAGACCATCTTTTCCCTGAGCATCTTTTTACCAAGAGATACTCCCACACAATTGTTCCCTTAACTGCTGTGTGGGGAGATTATTTATGGCTCTAACTGTGCTAAGGCCCCACCTCCCACGTTCCCAGGACAGGTTCTACCATGATGGCATTTTTGCCTTCGTCCTGATGGAGCGATGCTGGTGCAGGCAGACACCCAGGGCTGTGTCCTCACCCACCCCCAGCAGGTGAGTGCTCCTGAGCTGGGGAGCAGGAGGTGCCAAGGGGTGGCACATCTGTTCTGTGCTGTGCGGGGCTGGATGGTGTGGTGAGTGTCAGGGCAGGGTGTCTGTGCCATTTATCTGTAACCAGTGGCCCAGATAAGTGCAGCTGCCCATTAATGTCTTGGCTTGTACTGCAGTGGGTTTTTAATATCTAGTGAAGATGTGGTTGGGTGTTGGCACAGAATGGATTAATTAGAGCCGTGTAGTTAAGTCTGGGCCCTGGGGGAACGCCGTGACCTCAGTAGTTGCCTTGAGCCTTGGTGTGGAGATAAGGGGAGCTCAGCTCCCCTCCAGGAGCTGCCTCCTGTGGGACTGTGCTTGCAATACTGTGGGTCTGCCCACCAGAAAGGAGCTCTTGCCAGCAGGATATCCACATCTGCAGGGCTGTGCTGCATCCAGGGACCAAAACGCTGCTTTGCTGGCTTGGTCAGCAGCCTGAGTGCTTCGGGATGTGCTGGGGGGCCACAGCGTGTGGGCCCCTCCTGCCAACAGGCTCTGTGTGGTGGCTGGGACAGCCCGATGTCCTTACTGGTGCCTTACCTTGCTGATGGTGCGAGCACTATGTTCATGGTTGATCTGTCCTGGTGTCAGCTGGGTACAGGAGGGAGAGGTGCAGCACCGGTCTGTGGAAGTGAGCGAGGACAAAGGCAGCAGCAGTTACACAGAGTGCTGCTGGACGCTGCCCAAAGCTGCGCCTGGGGACCTGGCAGGGACCAGGAGGTGGGACAGGGTGATTTGTGGCTAAGTGAGACCTTGCAGGGTGATGCTGTATATGTGTGTATGGACTGGAGGGGTCAAAGTGCCCAAATGACAGCAAGCAGAGAAGGTGGAAGGCTGTGGGAAGGTGAGAGGGCACAACAAAGCAGCAGGTGGAGGTGAGGAACAGCAGCATTAGGAGGGCCATGGTAGGGGCATACTGGGGAGCTCGGAGCCATTCCACTTGGTTAAATCTGACACTCCTTCTCGGGCTTAGAGAAAAGCCTTCCCCCCACCCTGCTGCCATCAAGAAGCTGCTGAAGGAATCAGGTCGTTGATCCCGTGGCAGTGAGGCCCCTAATTAGCCCAGCTCTGCTCCAGTCTGCCGAGGAAGCTGTCAGTACGAGGCAGCTCGGGGACCCATGGTCCCCAGCGTGGGGGAGAGGGGCTGTGCAGGCAGCAGTCTGCAGGAGGAGGGGAGAAAATGGCAGTGCTTCTATGCATTAAAGATGAGCAGAGCGGGCTGCTCCCTCCCCATGTCCCCACACCCAGGCAGGGACAAAAGGACACGCTTTCTGGGTGACAGCAATGGCAGGCAGGCATGGAGCCGGACTCACTGCTGTCAGGGATTACACCTAGAAGGGTGCTCTGCCTATGTTCCTCCTGCAGCACAGCGTGCACAGGGGACAACCGCTCTCCTGGGCCTCTCCTCCCACACACCCATAGTAACGATTGCCAGGCTAGGTAATAAAGCACTGTTAAATAGTGCATTGATCCAGCAGCCCAGGCAAGGAATGAGCACTGCTGCCAGCTGCTGCTATGTTCAGGCCTGGTGCTGGCAGCACAGTGGCCAAGACCCTGGCACCCCCTGCCCCAATGGGCAATGCATGGGATGGTTTTATTCCCCAGCACTGCAGCATGGTGCAGTTTCTTGACACCACAGCAGTATTTCCCATGGCCTGGGACGTGCAGCAGCTTTTGGCCCTTTGTCTCCGCAGACCCCAAGCAGTGACGGTGTGCAGTGCACAGCAGCATAGCAATGACCAGGACACATCCCCATGGGAATGTGCCCACTGCTGCTCAGGGACACGCCTCCCTGGCAGCGCTCACACCCACAGGTGCGTACGAACAGGCTCACGGTGGCAGGTGGGGACAAGCACAACGGGACACAGAATGAGCGCGGTGTTACCCAGGGACGCACCATCAGGACATGAGCACGGATACCCTGAGCGTGGGGCTGAGCTCGGTGTTACCGGAACAAGCACAAGGACACAAGGGCGGTGTCATCCCGGTTCACGCACACCGGGCCCGATGCGATGCGGTGCGGTGCGGTGCGGTGCGGTCCGGCCGCCCCCGCCGCCGCGTGTCCCGGTGCCACCGGGCGGGGCGGGGCGCGGAGCCCTGCGGGAACTGCCATTGGCTGCCGGTGCTGTCAGCGGGGCGGAGTGACGGCCCCGAGCCGGGATTAGCGCGGCGGGGAGCGGCGGGTTGCGGCCGGTGGCACCGCACCGCACCGCGCCCGACGGGGCGGACCGTGCCGTGCCGTGCCGTGCCGTGCCGTGCCGTGCCGTGCCGTGCCGTGCCGTGCCGTGCCGTGCCGTGCCAGCAGCAGCAGCAGTAGCAGCGCCAAGCAGGATGCGGCGGCGGCAGTGGCAGTAAGGCGCGGGGAGCGGAGCGCGGCGGGGCCGGGGGCCGGAGGCCGGAGCAGCGCGGCGGGGGCGCGGGGAAAGTTGCGGCAGTTGCTGCGGGGCCGGAGCGGGCGGGAGCCGGGCGGGCCGCAATGAGCGGCGGTGCGGGTCTGCGGGGGCAGCAGTACGTGTCCGGGCGGAGAGCCGGGCGGGCTCGTGCTCATCCGACTGGCTGTCACATCCACTCAAGGCTGATCCCGAGCAGACGGAGGCGCGGGGCGAGACGGGCCGCGCTGGAGACGAGGGAGGGGGCGCGGGTCCTTCCCCAGCCCGAGGGGGGGGGGGGCACGTCTTCTCCTCGGCGATCCCTCGGTAACGGGTCCCTCGCGGCCGCCACCTGTTTGTGCCCCGGCCACAGAACCTGCGGGCTCCCCTCCTGGACGACCGCTGTCCCCACATTACTCTGCGTCCTTCGAGAGCGGAGGCTCCTCGAGGCCGTCCCCACCGGACCGCAGCCCTCCCAGCCCGGCTGTCCCCGTGTGCAGCTGCCGCTGATGGCAGCGGACCCGTGCCCGGCACGGCGGCACAACCCGTCCTGTGAATTCAGAACCTTCCCCCTCTGTTCCATTTCTTGCCTCTTCCCCGGCATCCTTCCGCAGCGTGTGCGCGTTGGCCCTACACACACCTCGCGTGGGTGTTCGCTTCCCCTGCAGCGTAAGCAGCGCCGGGCGTCTGCTGCTTCACCCGCGTCGCCCCGCTGAGACGGGCAAGCGCCGGCAACGCGAGCAGCAATCGGGTCCCTCCGGAACAGCCTGTGGGCCAGGAGGAATCCCCGGGCACCGCTTTGGTGCTCAGAGGTGACAGCCAGCAGTAGTGAGTGCCTTGTAGGGGCGAGATGTGGTGTCAAACAAGTGAAATTCCCGATAGACGTGCAGCCCCTGCCTGCCACACTGCTGCTCCTGAGTCGTCCCCTGTGACCCGTGTCCCGGTGCTGACCGTGGCTTTCCTGGGCATGGGAGCTCCTCACCAGCCTCCCTCAGGAACCATCAGCTCAACCATTCATCACAGTGATTTAAAGAGCATTGCTTTGATTCATAATTCAAATTGGCGAGCAGGAAGCCTCAGCCACACCACTGATTTTTCATCTCTGTTGCATTTGTGCTTTTCACCTTTCGTCACTGGAGAAAGGCTCACTCTGCTGGATGAGGGGGCAGCCCAGCTCCAGTGGCTCGCAGGCGGGCACGGCCTCTGCTCTGCATTTGATAATTCCCCTCCGATAAGCAGGAGGACGTGCTGTGCTCATCCCATTTATTTTAGCAGTTACCCGCCTGCATTGCAATGGGCTGTTTTTTATAGATTCCTTATGTTACAGTGCATGCCAACTATTTTCTAGTGATAACTTTTCTCCTTGGCATGTGTCTCAGTTTGCATTTAGATAAAAGTGGGGTTTCACTTGAAATAGATAACCCAGTATTTGTGTTATTTATCAGTTAAGCAACCTTGAACGGGAATACAACCATAACAGGAGAAAAGATTATAAAAACAGTAACCGACATCTTAAACGGGAGAGTATTTTCTGCAGGCAGTGGGTTATGGATTGCAGCTCGGTAGGAGCCATGTGTTCTGCAAGTGTAGTAGTGCAGATAGAGATGTCTGCCCCATGTGGGTGATTTTGGCTATTTTATTAAGAGTTATGTCTCCCCATCTCCTCAGCCTAAACACCGTTGAAAATCCAGTCCTGCGGCCTTCAGTTTAACCCTGTCTGGTTTGCTCTTAGCAGCTGGGAGAAGAAAATGCGTATTCCTTCACCAGCATTTGGGGGTTTTGCTTTCAAGTGCTGAGGTCTAAGCACAGGAATTGGTGCCTCTGCACTCGTGGGGAACCAAAAGCCCTTCCTGCACACCAGCAGCTCAGAGGATTCGGGGGAAGATTCCAAGTGTGAGCTGTGCTGAGAGAGCAGAGCTGGCAGTGCTGCCTGCAGGGCCGCCAGGCACCGTGTCCTCCCATCCCGCGCTGTGTCTCACCGCCCTGGGGTGATGGGTGTCTCGACGGGAACATCCCGAGCTGAGCCGTGCTGCTGGCTCAGGCGCACTCGGCCCCCAGGCAGGGCTGTCTCAGCTGCCTCTGTTTGGATCCACCGGTGCTGACAGCTCTGTCTGTGCCACAGATTGTGGCTGCGGCATGTGATGGGTGACACACTTCAAAACACAAACTGACCTCCAAAGAGACCGGCTTCTTCCTTAGGCTGCTGGTATCAAACTCATTCAGTCTGGGGGTATTTCAGCTATCGCATATATCTTTTTTTCCCCTTATAGTGGTAATATTAGGTGGCTACAGGTAATAAAATATTCAGCCTAAGTCAGGGTAAATGAAACCAAATTCAGTGCACACAGCATGTGCTCCCATTGCATCTGTTTGCTGCTGGTCTGTAGAACAGTGCTGGAGGATCAGGGAGAGCCACGGGACAGCAACGCTTCTCAGGCCACCTGTCCCCAGATATTCATGCCAATCTCCAACCTACATCCACTTTCAAGCAACATCACGATGTCTGCATTCCCCCATCTGTGCTCCCCATTTCTAATCACCTCTCCTTGCCCTCCAGGGCTGCCTGAGGATGCCTCGCCCTGTCCAGCTCCAGCCCTGACACCTGTGCTCACCCCATCAGCATGGCACAGGCGGGGGGCCTTGTCCGCCTGCCCCCATCCGAGGGCTGCACCGCCTCACCCCCGCCTTTCTCCCACCATGGGGACCGCAGGCCTTGGCCACCCATCTCCTCCAGCCCTGAGCCAGGCCGGCACAGCCCCCCACGCTGCCTCACCCCCAACCTCAATGCTGGTCGCCTCCACCTCCTGCGCAAGGGCCTGGCCCCTGAGACCCGCCGCTACCCCCCTGGCCTCTACAACAGCACCGGCTCCTTGGCTCGCAAGCCAATGGAAATGAGCCCTTTTGGCAATGGGGGCTGCCCAGGTGGGGGGCAGCTGACGGCCCCCTGCACCCCACGGAGGGGCCATCCCACCCCAGGTCTCACCTCGCCCGGCAGCCGCAGCCCACTGGTGGCCCCAGAGGGACGCAGCTCCGTTGTCACCTTCCGCTTCATCGAGAAGGCCAGCGTGCGGCCCCTCAGTGGGCCCCAGGAGAATGGCCCTGCAGAGCCCGGTGGGGGCTGGCATGTGTCCCCTGCACAGCCACAGCCCCAGGAACAGCTGCTCCGCAGACTGAAGCTGGAGGCCTCTGCATCTGACCCGCTCCTGGCCGGCTGCAGGTCTCCAGGGGAGACACGTCCCCACGAAGGCAGAAGGGATGCTCATTCTCTCACCACCAGCTGCCTCTTCAGCTCCCTCACCAATGGGCTGCAGGCCCCACCACGGGACGTCCCCACCAGCCCCCGGCCCCAGGTAGGTGCCTGTGGCCCCACGCTGCACTGCATCCAGCCCTACACCACTGACCACTGTGTCTTTGCAGGGCAGTGCCTGGCCGTGCCCCCGGCAGAGCTCAGCCCATGCTCAGCGCATTGCCCGTGCCAAGTGGGAGTTCTTCTACGGCTCACTGGGCACCCCGAAAACAGGTAAGTTGTCAGGCAGGGGCACTGTGGGTATGCAGAGCCCCAACCTGCTGGGATTTGGGATTGAACAGGGACTCTGGGCTTTCTTCCAGGCTCCTCAGCCCCCGTCACTGAGCCTCCATTGCAGCCCAGCCACCCGCTGCCTGCGGAGCCACCCAGCTCACTTCCTGAGCATGGCCTGAGCCACGTGGAGGTGGAGATAGAGGTGTCCCCAGCAGGTGGCAGGGAGCAGGGCTCCTGTGAGACCGGCATCATCAGGAGGGCAGTGAAGTACTCTGAGACAGATCTGGACACCGTGCCGCTGCGCTGCTACCGTGAAACCAACATTGACGACATCCTGGCTGAGAGGGAGGAGGTGGATTCTGCTATCGAAAGCCAGAAAGACAGCGAGAGCAACCCCAGCTTTGCAGGGACCCCAGGCAGGAGGGACAGCATGCCTGAGGGGAACCCTGAGCACAGCATCCAGCGCACAAAGGATGGACTGCGTAATGGAGATGCGGATGAGGACGATGAGGTGTTTGAGGCCACGAGGAAGGAGAGCAAGGAAAGGTGAGGCTCAGCATGGGAGGGCAAAGAGCTCCCCTTGCCCTCCTCGGTATCCCAAATGTGTGACAAAGGGGCTCTGCCAATCAAGAGTCCAAGCCAGAACCCTCAGTAGCTGTGTCTGAGCTGTGTGTGGTGTTTGGAGAGGTTATTCACTGTCCCACAGGGCTGGAGATCCCTCGCTACCCCATGTAAGGAGCAGGGTGGTGCTGGTGTCTAGTGCATGACACTGCACCACAGGACCCACTCCACTGGGGCTGAGTCCTATGATCAGGTCACTGTATGAGTCCAGCACCCAGGGACATTTCCATGGATCCCTGAGTTGAAGGGACTGGTGTTTTGTGTTGTTTCTTGCTTGTTCTATGTACTAGGGTAGTGATGGGCCTTGGGTGGGACAAGAGCCTCTGCTCCATCTGCAAATGCTCTTCAGTGAAGGGAAAGTGCTGCTGGGGAGTGGAGCTGGGTGATTCCTCTGTGCTGGCACAGACAGGTGCCTGGCAGTGTGCTCAGAAAAGGAGAAGGGTGGTTGGTGTTGGGAATGGGAAGAGATGATGAAATAACTTGCAGTGGTACCCTGCAATGGAGGGAGAAGCACGTGAGGTGGGCTGCCATGGATGGGAAGGTGCATGTTGCACAGGGAGCTGGGATCCTGCGGGTTTCCCAAGAGGGAGATGCATTTTTTTTCCCAAATGAATTGTGATAGAGAATGTGAACAAGCTTTGTAAGTCACTCCAAGCAAGTTATTCAAGTTACTGTAACAATTCTTTTACCTGGCGATAATTCGTTTCCAAACACCTGTGGGCCCATTACACATCCATGGGCTGTAATCCCGCACCTGCCTTTTGCCCTCTGGGACACCCTGCTGGAGTTCCCCATGCACGGCCAGAAAGCTCAGGTCTGTACCTCAGCACATTGCTGCCATCAGCACGGTGCTCCTGGTATGATTACTGGGATGCATACAGCGGTATCCTGCTCATTTGATGCAGCTTTCGTGTTGACAGGTGGCTTTCAGATCTTTTTGATGTGCAGACAGAGCCCTGGCTATTCCCAGCAAGGCACAAACCCTGCCGACAGCAGTGCCAAAAATCACCAGACTGAAATAGCGAGTTGGTTCGGTGCCTGCATCACAGCCTGGGCTTTGCTTACACACTGTTTCAGAGCTCGCTCTGCAGCTGCAGCCCTCGCTTGTGTTTACCAGTCACCAGTATTGATGTTTTCTACTTCAATCTTGCTGCTTTGTCTGCTCACAGGAGGGGTGATGTGGTGATGCTGGGGTCATTAAAAGCCACCCTATCATTCAAGTGCCAGTGCTGCTTTGCACTGCAGGAGCTGTTGCAAACCAGAGGCTTCCATCCCAGCCAGTCCTTCTCTGCAGAGCACTTTGTTGGTAGATGGGAAGGAGCAGCCCCGCAAAATTATTGGGACACCATCGGATGCTGATTTGCAGCATTTAGACATGTAAATCCCTTTGAAAATCTAGCCTTAGGGATTTAGCACCCTCTGTGTGGAAAGACTGGCTCCGCACTACTTTGTTGCCCTTTACATTCTTGCCAAAGGGCACCTTCGTTCTCATCTCTCCTCTAATAAGAGAACATGCAGCAGGACATCAGGATGAAAAATCCAATACCAAATCAAACAAGATGTGGAAAGTGACATAAGAAACAGCGTCTTCTTCCAGAGTCCACTCCCTGAATATATTTAGAGCCGTCTCTACGACTAATGACCAGTCTAAGCCTTTGCTGTCTTTATTCCCATTAGTCCCAGAGCACCCAGACCTGTCAGCGAAAGCAGGCTCCTCTCCCCCTTCTCGAGTGTCCCCAGGGGGGCACAAAGCCGGAGGCAGCGCTGCTGAGTGAGACAGAGCTGGCTCTACAGCACTGTGCCCTGCTGCCCAGTGTGCGAGGGCAGGCTGCAGGTAGGAGCACCTGCCCTCCCTGGGAGCAGAGAATTGCCCAGCACAGCCCTCAGGTCTGCCACCAGGGCAGCCTTCCCAGATGGAACACTGGCAAGTGGATGCCAATGTGCTGGGGGATGCTGGAGCCCCTTCCCCTCTGTTGATGTGGCTGCTGAGGTCCAGTTGCTCCACCCCATGTGGTACTCAGAAGTCCTGGTTGAGTTGTCAGCATGTAATGCAGGACAGTTATCAGTCTCTGTGATGTGTATCCACTATTTACCCACCTTGCTGGTTGCCCCCTGAATCCTTCTGCATTCTGGTGCAGTGAGGCTGACAGCTTGGAGCCTGCTACAATAATCCGTGAGATTTTGGAGCAGGATATGAAGGCTAATAAACGATAAATCACTCAGTGCTTGTAACAGCGCTGCATTTTCTGAGCCTTCTGTGTGAAGCTGTTTGTTCATAACAAATGTTATGACAAGCTGGATCAGTTCTTCGCATTTAATCAGGAAAGAGAGTGGCATAACAAGTGCTTTTTTGGTGCTCTAATAAAGCGATAGCAGCTTGTAAGTGAAACAGGCTTTTAGGATTGCATTTGGACTTATAGGACTAAAGGGCTGACACTGTTGGAAATATCCCTGTGTCACGTGCTCAGACTTGATGGGCAGGCTCATCTCCGAGATAAAATGCTCAGGGGTTCAAGATGTAGGAGCTCCTGCATTGGGCTGGACACAGAACCATGCTGCATGCAAGCTGAGCCTCCTGCAGGGTGATCCCAGAGGTTTGCCAGGGTTCAGAGAGCACAGTGCTTTGGCTGGGAGGTGATGAGCCGGTCTGAAGGCAGCCCAGTCCCTTTGAGATGCTCTCACTCCCATCAGGCCATCCTGCTCTTTCCTCCTCCTTCATAACAAGTGTGGGGAGCCGCTGCTTGTGCTGACCTTGCAGGCAGGCTTGGCTCAGTGACCGCAGTGTCACATACGTAGAGGAAGGTGTCACGCTGTCCTCAGTGGCTCCAGGAGTGCTGTGGGTGCCAGGAGCTCTGAAGACTCATGGAAAATTCAGGCACTTGTGGATTTGTTTGGCAGTGGAGCTGAACTACATCCTGTTTTTGGTGCCTGAGCTGTTTATTGGATCTAGGCTCAAGCCGAGTGGCTGGGAGCAGTAGCCATCTCATAAGCTTCTTAGGAGGATGAGCCACTAAGGGAACAAAAGTCCATGGTGCATTAAAGGAGAGGCATATGGCTGGAGGGAGGCCAGCACAGCCCTCTTCCCATGATGTCTTGGGTAGACAAGGCATTTACTTTGGAGGCCTGGTGTATTCAGATGTTCAGAGGAGACTTCTGCCCTCCCCACTTTCCTTCTGGAGCAACGCATGGGCTTTTGTTTGGGGCTTTGACCTCTTGCTCCTCAGTGACCAGTTCCTCTTGCTTTCTTTCCCTCTAGGATCATGGATCGAGACACACAGGGTATGCTCAAGTCTCCAGTGCCCTTCCTGCTAGGGCACAGCCTCTCCAAGGATGGCATGGACTCTTTCAGCAAGCATTTTGAGAGCATCATGGAGTCCCATCGAGCCAAAGGCACATCTTACACCAGCCTGGACTCCATTGACATCCTCTCCTCCCCAGCCCGCACTCAAGGGACCTTTTTCACTTTTGATCTCCCAGCCCTCACCCCAGAAGTACAGGGACAGATCCGAGACAGTGCGAAGCTGATCGAGGAGAACTTTGCTCCTCTGGCTCACTTGGAGCCGGACTCTGGGACCAGTTCAGCCACAGATGCCCCCTGGACTGAGAGGGAGGAGGAGAGGGGGAGGCGAAGGAAGGGTGCTCGGCATAGCCCTTGCTGCTCAGAGGACAGCTTTGGTACTCCCTTGGCCTCCAACATGAGGTGAGTGACCAAAATTGCTTACTGCCCACCTGGGCCACCACAGCTCAGCATCAAGTCTAATCCTGTGCTGCATATTTTGTAGTCACAGCCTAACCAGTGCTGCTGGGGAGCAGGGAAGTGGGCCAGGATGCTCATCCCCACCTCTTCCAGCATGGCTATATGTGAGACCACATCCAGGCTGATACACTGCCTTTCTTGTACTCTTCCCTCTCCCAGCAAGGTCTTGGGCTGAGGCACTTAGGGTTCAGCCAGTTGGCAGGCAGCAGCTTTTTCCTTTTCTGTGGTGTGCTCACCTGGAGCATGATCAGGTCCAGTCCAAATGCCACGTCCATCCTAGTGGCCCACGTGTGGAGCTGATGGCTCTCAGGGAATCTGGCGTGTCGGTCACACTAGAGCTGAGCTTCCTGCTTGCATTGCCTCCCCACAAGATCTCCTCTCACCCAACAACATCTTGTGCAATACTGGAGGGTCCTGAACCCTTTCAGGCTTCCCCAGTGGGCCCTGAGAAGTGCTGGAAGCAGCTTGGCTTTCTCTTGGGTATCCAACCAAACCTGTATTACTTCTGGCCACAGTCTGTGTTATCCTGATAGGCTTAGTATGGGGTGGGCGTGTGGGAATCTGTCTTTTGTGTCACCTCTGGTGCCTGTAGTCAAGAGAGGAGGGTGGGACATTGCATCTGCTGTGTGGTGTCAGGATCATCCAGGTCCTGTTCCTCGGTTAAGGCAAAGGACCAAGATGGCCCCAGAGACCCCAAAAGGACAGTGCCTGACACTGCTCACAGGAGGCCTCCTGCTGCAGCAGCAGCACCACAGGGGCACGGAAGGGGCTGTGGATGTACCTGGTGCCAGGCTGGGGCCTGTGGTAGCGAAGGGCTCTGTAGGCTGTGACTCCCAGCTCCTGTGGTGGCAGTGGTGGTGTGCAGCTCCTTGCAAGGCCAGGCAGCTTCAGCTCCTGCACACTCACAGCCCAGAACAGGGCTCTGGCATCCCTCAGCATGCAATGTTCTGGGACTACACTTCAGTCTTGACCTTACAGGCAGGAGCAGGAGGCAGGATGCTGTGCTGCATTGGGGTCCCTCTGGGGCTGGTGGCATTGGCAAAAGAGTGAGGTGGGAACTGGGCTGTTCTTGGGTTGTCATTTTGCAATTACAGATTTAAATCCCAGGGCAGCCCTGGGGCAGGCACTGCAGATTGTAGGGCATCAGAGCCAGAGAGACACAGGCAAATGGTGTCCCCTCAGGGTGTGAGTGCCCTAAAATCCATGTGCTCAGCCTCCCCTGGCTCCCCAGGTCCCGGCTTGACTCCAGAGCCAGCTATGGCCACGTGCACCCCCAGGGACGTTTATTATTGAGGGAGGAGCTGGTAATTGCTCCTCATTGCTGGCCCAGGGCTGGTGGCTGTTCACCAATGGGCTGAGCATGGGAAACTTGGTTGGCACTGGGCAAACTGGGCAGTGTGTGCCCTGGGAGCCACGGGGTCACAGGGCTGCTAAGTTTGTGATGTGGGAAAGCATGGGGAGAGGGCTGAGGATGGAAAGAGGAGGAAGCAAGGGCTGAAGGTTGGGCACGAACTGTACTGCACAGCGTGCAGCGTTGCAGCACAGGAAGCATGGCATTAAGGTGTGTGGGGTTTCTTACCCGTTCTGCTTCCCTGTGCCACTCTCTGCTGTGTCCGGGCGGCCAGTTAGCAGCGCGAGGCCCAGTATGGACGGCGGTGCCGGGGCCCGGGGACGCGAGGCGAGCTGCCCGGCCCGCACATGCCGCACACGTGCACGAGAGAGGCGGTGCGGCTCGGAATCCCGCGGCGCTGAGGGGCCAGGTGCCACCTGCGCGGCTCTGCGGGGCCCGGCGGGGGCGTGAGTGGGGACCGCGGGGACAGCGCGGCCGCTGGCGGCGGCGGTGAGGCGGGCGGCGATGGGGCGGGCGGGGATGCGGTGCGGTGCGGCACGGCACGGCACGGCACGGCACGGCACGGCACGGCACTGCCGGCGATGGAAGGGGCCGCGGCCGGGATGCAGCGGAGCGGAGCGCAGCGGGGAGCGGCGGAGTGCGGGGTCCCCGCGGCCCCGGGGGCGGCGCTGCGGGCGGGGCGGGGCGGGCGGGGGCAGCGCGGCGGGGCTGCGGCGGGGCACGGGCGGCCGCGCCCGCGGGGAAGGGGCCCGGCAGCGGCGGGGAGGGGGGCGGCGGGGGACGGGGGTCCCCGCGGGACGCGCCCCCCCGCGTCGGGCTGCGATCGCCTCCGATGCGGTCCCGCGGGGCGCGCTCGCTCACGCCCCGTTGGCCGGACTTCGGCCAGAGGTCCCGGAGGCGCGGGCTTCCCCGGGTAGCACCATGGCATCCGTGTGTCTGAAGGAGAAGCTGCCCCTCCGCCCGCCTGGTGAGTAACCGGATTTACGGCCCTGCGAGCCGCTGCCTCCTGAAATTGGTCCGAGGGAGGACCGCCCCCGTAGACAACATCCCGGTCCCCGCGAGCGGCGGTGGCACGGGGCTGGGCGAGGACCGGCAACAGCCGGGAGGAGGGACGTGCTGCGGGGCGGCAGGAGAGCTGCGTGTGTTCGCTCTGCACGGAGGCAGCGCCCAGGAGGGGCACGGTGCTCCAGGCTGAGTCTTACCTGTCTGTGGGCGCAGCGATGTTGGCAGGGCTGCTGGGCGATCTGGGAGCCGGCTGGGCACAGCTGCCGGACGAGGACAGCAGCACCGGTTCTGCCCACGCTTGGAGGCTGGCCTGGCTGACCTTCAAGTGTCCTCCCAGCCCAACTTCAATTTTGCAAGGAATGAACCAGCCCAGATCTCAGCTGTCATAAATCAAAGTCACTCCACTGAGACCAGTGGAGGGAGCCGCATTTATTTAGCTCAGCCAAAGATCCGGTCTGGTACATTCTTAGCAGTGATATTAGGCAGGCTGGGTGTGCTGGGCGGAAGGGCCGGGCACAGAGCCACACGTGCGGGGCACCAGAACTGAGGTGGTGCTGGGCTGCCCCATGCACCTCCCTGCCTCAGACTGGGCTCCCTGCCCCATCCATGCTGCAGGAATTAATCCAGGTTCCCTGTGGTCCTTTTTAGGGAACAAGTGGTTCGTGGTAGGTGTTTCTGAATTGCTTGCAGCAGGTGTCTCATGTGGCAACAGGACCTGGGTGACATGGGGGCTCAACAGAATGCCCCTGGCTGGGTGCAGTGGGCTCCTGGCTGAGTAGTCTCAAGGAACAGGGCACTGGTGAGGGTTCCACCATGCACTTACATCCCTGTTGGCAGTAAGGGTTGGTGGGCACCCTAGGGCAGGCTCTGCTGAGCTGACAGCTTGTTGCTGCCCCACAGTGCTGAGCAAGCTCCCTGTGGCGAGGTGGAGGTCGGAGCTCCTGCAGCAACACACTGCATTGCAGTGCAGGAAGGTGCTCCAGTTCTTCCTGCAGTGCTCTGAGCTCTCAGACAGAGAAGGGATCTCAAGGTGAGACAGTGAGTGTTTGGGTCCAGGAACTGTGTGCTTCGCCTTGAGAAGGAAGTATGGGGCTCAGAGAGGGAGAATCTGGAGGCAGGAAAGGAGCAGGGCCTTGGGCAGGAGGGTGTGGGCACAGAAAGGCATGGCTGGTGCACAGGTGGGTGAGAATTTGGGCCCAAAAAAGAGACATATTTGTGACTGGTAAAAGATTAATAAGAGTCTGGAGCTGGAATATTTGGGGGTCAGAAGAGAAATGGTTCTGTTAAGGAGTATTTGGGACCAAGAAGTGAGGCATGTGGACCCTACGTATCGACTGTCTTCAGTTCTTTCATTGCAGAACTGCTCCAGAAGCATTTTATTGCTGCCAGACCCTGCCCTGAGGCCCTGGCAGCAGCTGTGGGGGCCCTTGCTGCCCACCAAGTGGGCGCCCATCAGGAGCAGGGCTGTGCTGCAGGCACTGTGGGTACCGCTGGTTGTGCTGTGCTGGCAGGGCTGCGCTCGCCCTGGGCCCGCTCCACGGTGACTCATGCCAGGCACACTGGAGATGCTCATACAATACCAAATTTGATCATTATTCCTTAAGTGCAAACCGGTGCTCGAGTTGGAAATACATCTAAAGTAAAATTATGATCTCCGTGTTTCTTCAAGCCAAACTGAAATGTCACTTAGAAAGTACACTAAAATAATCCTCTGAGACATTAGGTCACTGGCAAGAAAATTAGTGTCACCTCAGTTGCCTCAGACGCAGACGTATGCTCTTTGCTCTGCTTGCTGTTTGCTTGAGGGCTGGGTTCCTGCTTTTCTCCTTGCAGAATGGGCATTCTCCAACCAGCTGGAGTAGAAGGCAGCCGTCAGTGGGGCACAGCTGAACTGCCCACACTGGTGGTCCTCATATAGCATCGTGGTAGTGGCTTGAACACTGGGAGAAAGTCCACCTTGTAGACTGGCTGGGAGCTTGTCATTGCTTGTACAGCTGCCTTGTCCTGACCGTAAGGTCATGTTCTGCTGATATAAAGACCAAAATCAGAATTAGGGCTCGGTGAGGGAAGGGATGGCAGATCCTGCAAGTAGATTGACTTTAGGAAACAGACTGCAATCCCTGCATGCTAGTTTCAAGAAGCCAGGAAAGAGCCAAAGCCACAGGTTGGGAACCTGCTGCGAGATGGAGATGTGGAAGATCAAGGAGGTTTTGTAGGTGACCCCACAGCTGGAGCTTGGCACTGGGTGGGAGAGTGCAGCTTGGGAAGAGGTTGTAGAGGAGACTCTGAGTGCTGGGTTCACTGCAGGAGGTACCACGCAGCAGCTGTGGCAGGGAGGACAGCCTGTCAGTGAGGGTATCAAGGCCCAGAATGGTATGGGGAGATTTCAGTGATATTGGTTGAGAAGAATGAAAAGGTCTTCGGAGGATGGCTGGGCAGCTGCTTGCTTTGCAGGGAGCGATGGAGGAGCAATGCACTTTGGGTTTTCTAGCTCAGTCTGTGGCCACAAAGGCAACCTCGGAGCTGCTGGGCTGAGATAGTGCTGTGTTCCCATGATTGCAGGCTGTTTTCTGAGCTGTGATCTGCAGGTGCCACTGCATTTACTTCCTGCTCCTGAAGAGAGGTAGCACTGTCCTGGCTGAGGGTGCAGCAGCTCTGTTTCAGCAGCCACTGCCTGGAGCTGCCAGGCCTTACAGTTGCTCAAGACCAGTGCATCTCCCTTGGGACTGACACGCTAGCATTGTGTCTGCCACATCCACATCCAGCCGCAGTTTTGTGCCCAGACACTTCCCCATCCCACTGGGATGCCAAGAGCTCCCTGAGGCATGGGGCAGCCTGTCCCTGCTGTGTGGGGCTCCTCTGGGACAGCAGCAGCTGCAGCCCAAAGGCAGTGAGGAGCAGCTTTGTCCTTAGTGGGAGGAGTGGAGCCTCTGGAGATCGGCCTGGGTAATTGGCTCAGGAGAGGAGGCCTTCTTAAAAGTCAATTAGAGACTTAAAAATAAAACAGATTGGAACAGTGCGAGGTCTGCCAGAAAATTTGGGCGAGGTCAGAATTGCTTAACGTTCGTTGTTGATTAGATTCAACTTACTTTTTGTTGGGATAATTTGTGTGCGGCTGAGTCAGAGTGCTAGAAGCAGCCAAGAGCATGCTCCCAGCATGGCCATGTAAGGCAGCGGGGCTGAGAGCTGACAGGCAGCCCCAGCACACCATGCTGTGCCGGAGGCTGGGGGGGGGGTCTCCTTCATCTTCACTCTCTGTGCCTCACTTCTTCCCTCTGTGAAGTGCTTTGAAGTTTGTGGATGGGAAAAGCCAAGTGCAGGAATTATGGTCTTCTTGTTCTGGGCAGAAAGCTGCACTCGAGAGCAGCACAAGGAGCTTGCCTGGGTTAAAAAAGGCGTACCGATATAGAGTACAGCATGTGCATGTTTCTGCTCCCCGTCCTGCTGCAGCTGGCTTTGGCTGAGCCTGAGCCTGCACATGAAGTCTTGCAGGCTTAGGGTGGGGGACTTCCCAACAGCTGTCCTGTCTGACCATGGCTGGTTTGGACATGGCTTTGAGGGCCTTGGCCCTGTCACCTACCTCTCTTCCAGCCACATCTCCAGGCTTTACCTTAGTACTTAGCCCTGACCCCGCAGCACCTCTAACCAGTATGGCCCAGCAGAGCTGCTGGCCCCCGGAGCAGGGTGAGGACCTGCATCCCCTGAGAGACTGAGCAAACAAGGGACCTGTGGGCAAACTAACATGGTGTGTCCCTTCCCATTGCAGCGAGCACCCCATGAGCCAGCTGGTTTCTGACTCGGACTCAGAGATGGACAGCATGGAGCAGCTGGCCCTGGGCAGCACCGACACGCTCTCCAATGGGCACAAGGCTGATCTGGAGGCTGCCAAACGCCTGGCCAAGCGGCTCTACAACCTGGATGGCTTTAAAAAAGCAGATGTGGCCCGTCACTTGGGGAAGAAGTACGTGTGGGTATTCACAAAGAATGGCCCATCCTGCATCATTCCTCCCTTCAGCAACTCCAGCATACACACAGCTGCTTCCCTTGAGGGCAGTGAGCTGTCAGAGAACCGCTGGCAGGACCCCAAAGACCTGTCCCTGTGATAGCTCATCTATACCATGTGTTCCTCTAAAGACAACATCCAGGTTTTGGAACCTTCCTACTCACTGCATCTCAGGCACCTTCAGCAAGGTGTCAGAGAACAGGGAGCCAGCTAACTGACATATTGAATCTGTGGGTGATCCTGTGGGGACACTGGGGTGCCTCTGTCTCCATCATGTTTCCCACAGCCCTGCCATTATGTCCCCTGGGAGGTACCCAGCACACCAGATTCCATCCCATCCCTGTCTGTATTTTGATGTCCCCCCAGCCTGGTTGATCCCACTCTCTCTCCCCCCTTTTTCTTTCAGCAACGAGTTCAGCAAGATGGTGGCAGGGGAATATCTGAAGTTCTTCGTGTTCACGGGGATGAGCCTGGACCAGGCCCTCAGGTCAGACAATCTGAGTGTGGCCGTGTACATGCATCATGACCACCTAAATGCGTCCCAACAGATTGTGTCCTTTGCAGCTCCTCATCCCCACAAACATCTGCAGGAGCAGGCAGACCCCACAGCCTTTGGGTCAATTCCCAAAGCAGTTTCTCTGCCACATAAGCACAAAGGATTGTCCCTGGTCTTAGCTCCCCACTCAGCTCATCTAGGGTTGGTTTTCCAGGCCCTGAGCCCAGATCAAACTCATGCTGACCTTACCTCCTCCCCGATGTAGTTTCTAGAACCCAATGTGCCGTCAGGGCTGGATGCTGTGGGTTGGATGCAGGGCTTCATGTTGGGGCTGCAGGAGGGGACAGCCACAGCTCTGTCACTGTGCAAAGGGGTTGGAGGGACTGCTGCTGGGCTTCACATGTGACCAATGCTGCTGCTGCTTCTTCAGGTCCTTCCTAAAGGAGCTGGCCCTGATGGGAGAGACACAGGAGCGAGAACGAGTGCTGGCCCATTTTTCCCAGCGCTATTATGAGTGCAATCCCAATGCCATCTCCTCTGAGGGTAAGAAGCTCTGTGTGTGTGTGAGTGTGCGTGTGGGTGTGTTCGTTCAAGAGAGCACATGTTCTCATCAGCTCAATGAGAGTGCTCAAAATGAAAGTAGAATTCAGTCTGAGAGCGTGAACTGATGCCTTAGGAGTCAGCCCTGTCACACATTTCCCTCAAATGACAGACACTTTAGACTTATTAAAATAATAATAATAACAAAAAAAAAAAACCCTGCTCCAGTTGGAAGATGCATAACTAGGGCTCAACACATCCTTAATTCTGACCTTGAGCAGATTAGCACACGAGGCGAGAGAAGGCCCTCCTGAGCACACAGAGCCCAGCTCAGACCCACGGCTCAGGGAAGAGCCAGGTGAGAAAGTGCTGCTGCCCAGCACCCAGGGTGGCACAGAGGAGCACCCAGCCTGCACTGTTTCACTTCAGTGTTATACGTCCTTGCGCTCCCCCCGTGTGTGTTCATGTGCTGAGTCTGCTCTGGTTTGGCTCTGGGCAGGTGAGGTTTTGGCTGGTTGGCTGGCAGGGGGCTGTGCCGCTCCACCGTGCCCGTGCTAGGGGCTGGGCAATGTTAGCTGCAGCATCACTGTCTGGCTGAGGGGCTGCAGGGCTGCACGCTCAATCTGGGGACCGGCTTTATCCCAGTGGCCTCCTCTCTCCTCACCTGTGTGCTGCCAGCACCGTGCTGATGCTGTGTGCCACCTGCTCAGCCGGGAGGAGCAGGCTCAGGACTGCCTCGGGCTCAGCAGAACCTCCATCTGTGCCCAGGGGCTCTAATTCCTGCCCTGTGCTTGTGCTGCAGATGGAGCCCACACCCTGACCTGTGCCCTGATGTTGCTGAACACAGATCTGCATGGACATGTAAGTTAACCCTGCCTCCAGCCCATTCTGTCCCCTGCCCTTTCTGCCCCACCTGCAGGTGCCCCAGACAGAGCCATGTGTGCTGGAGATGTGAGACCTGTAGGGGTGAGCAGCCCCAGCACGTATGGGGATGAGACAGGAGAAAGACTGAATGAGAGAGGGAGATGGTGGAGAATAGAATAAGATTTGCAAGGAGATACACTGAGCTGGAAGGTACAGAGGGGGGGTGAGGAATGAAGAGGAAAAGAAGCAGGGAGAGGGGGTGGGAGTGAGACCCCACACCTTGCTGGTGCTGAGAGCAGTCACCCCCAGCTTAGAGAAAGGAAGCTGCTTAAGGCCCCCAGTCTGAGCACAGCAGGCAGCTTCCCATGCCTTCAGGCAGCCTCCCCAAGCTGTTCCAGCCAGCTGCTGTCCCCTGGCCCCAAGATAAACCCCACGTTTCTCTTACCTGACTTCCCCAGAACATCGGGAAAAGAATGTCCTGCTCTGACTTCATTGGTAACTTGGAGGGGCTCAACGGAGGCACTGACTTCCCCAAGGAGCTGCTCAAGGTAAAACTGGTTCTCTCCCTCGCCAGCCAGGCTACAGGAACAAGGGCAAGAGCTTTGGGTGGGATCACATGATGGCTCCATGGGATGCAGTGAAGGTGTTCATCCTCACGCTTGTATCAAGCTGCTGAAAAAGGCAGGGTCAGTGGCGTTCCCTTGGCCCACAGCTTTCTCTCTGTGGTGCTGAGGTCTGGGGAAGGGCAACATGTCTAAGAGTGGCTGTGCTTGGCCACTGCCAGGAGCTGATGCCAGCAGCCTGAGCTGGTCCCTTCCTGCGGGAGGACAGAGGCTGGCCTCTTCCTCACAGGACTGTTGGGAGCCTCAGCCTCCAGGCAGCTGCTCTGGTCATAGGAGGTGTCTTTCCATCCCCGGTGTCCCTCTGTCTTGTAGCTGTTTCTCAGCCTCCTTGGCTAATGCAGGAGCAGCACAGCCCTGCTGCTGCTTGCAGGGAGGAGCTGGCTGCCTCACAGTCCTGCAGCACAGAGGGGACAGCCTGACCTTGAGCTGAGGCATGAACAGAAGAAGTGGTGTTGACACGGGCTACAGGATCTGGGTGCGCTGGGGACCTGGTACAGGCTGTGGCTGAGGCAGACTGGGAACAGGGCTCATCCCCATGGGGCCCATAGGGCAGAAATCATCAGTGTCTGTGAGGCACTGTGGTTGGAGAGCACTGGGGCTGTGGGAAATGGGTTCCCACGAGGTGCCAGAGCCACTCCTGTGGGAGGTGCCTTATGAAAAGAGGCAACATGGGGTAAAGAGCTGAGCTCTGTTTTCAGCCTTTGTAGGTCTATTCCTGGCTGTGCTGCTCACCCCATCATTAAGGGGTTACCAGCAGTGCTCAATAGGGCTGTCCTCCCTCCTGGCCCACGCTTCTCCTGTGAAAGGAACTAGAAAAAAAATCTTCCCTAATTTTAAACCCAGCTCCAGAAAAGACATTCAGCACCCAGCATGGAAGAGAAATGTCCAAAATGAAGACCCTGAACCTCTGCTCTCCCCCAGTGCTGCATTATCCAGGATCATCTCAACCCCGCAGGTCCCTCTGCAGGCTCTTGGTGAAGTCCCCAGCACCATAGAGCTGGATACCCACAGCACCCTACAGCCAGGGTACCCATAATGCAGGTGCTGCAGCTCAGCTTCCACCACAAAAGGTGCCCAAGCAGGCACAATCATATTATCTCATCAGATCTCAGCCTGTGTGAGATAGGGCAGTAAGCACATAGCTCAGCAGTTTGCTGTGGGTAGGGTCGAGCTCCTCACCTAGTACAGGCCAGTGCTGTGGGGCCAGGGGCTGCAGCTCTGCACCTGATGGTACGGGAGCACCTCCCTGCACATCGCTGCCTGCAGCCCGCAGTGGGGAGGCTGAGCTGCTAAAAATGGACTGTTCCCTCTGCAGCTGCGGAGCTTCCCACAGCCGCTTTTCAGACGCCTCTGTATCAGTGCCGTGCTGGGGAGTGGGAGCAAAAGGCATCTCCCAGGTGGTGCACCAGGGGCAGGCTGCAGCTTCTCCATTGCTCCCTTGGGAGCTCTGTCCATGCACAGAGCCTCAGGGCAGCTGGAACGTGCAAAGTGCTGGGCAGGGAGCTGACACGTAAAAGGCAGAGGGGCTGGGCTACTCTTGGGCAACTTTTGCCAGGCTCAGTGGGAGAACATGCTCTCTGTCCACTGTAGGCTTTGGCTCCTTGGTCCTGTTAAAAGCTTGAGCAGCAGAGAAATGAGGAAAGCATATTTTCTCCCTGCAATAGCCAGCGCTAGTCCCATTAACCTATATAGGATGCTGCCTCCTCTACAAACCTGGGTCCCCCACCTGGGAACTGAAGCTCCTCTGCATGCACAGCTGGCCAGCTAATTTTAGTGCTGCAGGAGCACACACATTTCCTAAGTACAGCAGGGGAGGGGAAGGGCTGGCAAGCTTCAAAGGGGCTTCCCAGAGCCCAGGGGCTGCTCCAGCAGCACAGAAAAAAGGTCTTGGAGCTTCAGGGGCAAAAGGCCCTGTGAGTCCGTGGGCAACACCAGGAAGGGACATCCATGGGAACCACATTTTCTTCCTTTTTGGCTGCAGAAGTCCCAAGACAAAGGCATCACGATGCCTGAGAGCAGGTGGCAGCTTGAGTCAGACACAAACTTTATCTGCTACAAGATAATGCGTGTAAACACTCAAGAGTTTCCTGCAAAAGAAAGCAAAACACTTAAAGCTTGTGCTTTCACAGCTGAACACCACATCCCCCTCACCAGCATGCCTCGCTGTGCCCCTGCCACTGAGCTAAGGCAGTGATGCTGCCCTGCTGGGCAAACACAGCTGCTGGAAGCCTTCATCTCCCTGACAACCTCTCCCTGACAACCCCTGTAGCCATGCTCTGCAGGCAGAGCCCAGCCCACCTGGGTGTCCTCACCACCTGGGGATGTGGGAGCTTTCAGTGCTATGCTTCGGGGTGCCTGTGCCTGCAGGCTGGGCTTGGACTGCAGCAGCCAAAGGAGCACAGCTGCCCAGCCAGCACAGAGGGAGGCATACTGGTGTTCTACAAAGGCATTGTGTGCTAGTTAGCTTAGTCCTGGGACCCAGTTGTCCTCTTGTAGGTATGATTTCTGCCCAGCCCCTAGGTCTTCATTCACTGCTGCTGGCTGTGCATTTCAAGTGTGGATTTGACTTTTACCCAACTGATCAATTTGGGGAGCCTTAGATCTTTTCTGTATCTTTGTTCCATAGCTTAGTCTTGTGCTTTGCTGAGCTTTCAGACACAAAACCAGTTCAGGCCCCCTCTTCCCCAGCGCTACTTAGCAGTCAGCTCTATCTGTGCTACTTTCCAGCTTTCACAGCTGTTAATGAAGCGAACCCTAGCATGCAGGCAGCCCCATGGGGAAGGAGCAGGAGGGGCCCTACTCCCAGCTTAGGGGCAGAGCAATCAGATGCTCTGCACGCTGGGTGAGTGAGGAGCAGATGTGAGAAGTAGGGCTGGCGCTCACCTCAGAACCGGAAGCACAGCTGGACTTTCTCAGCCCGATCCCCCCTGGTAGCACTCTACAGCCCACTGACCTCAGGATTCACTGCTTCCATCCGAGAGCAGCCTGCTCTGCCCTGCAGGTTTGGCACGGCAGTCAACATGCCGAGCAGTGACGACAGTGGAAAATTTCCCCTCCTGCCCTGGCCGCATCTCCTCCAGTCACGCTTAAGCGGGTTGCGCATCCATCCTCATCTCGGCTCCAAGGATGATTGGCCCTTCGCTTCTGCACGGAGCAGCAGCACCCTGCCCCGAGCAGAGAGGTTAATTGTAGGACGGGCACCTGAGGATGGGAGAGAGCGGGCGGGAGCCCCCCAGCTCAGCGTCACCATGGGCAGGCTTAGTGCTCCCCAGCGAGCGCAGCCCAGCCGCGTGATGCTCGGGCAGCTGCTCCCCGCCCGCCTCACACCCCGCTTATCTCCGTGGTACCTGTGCGGGTGTCCGGACTCACGGCTCCGCACCGCCGCGTGCCGACATCCCTGCCACCCGGCGGGGCGTCCCGCGGCAGGACCGCTCGTAGCATCCGCTGCCCCGCCGGGCCGGCCGCCTCCATTTTGAGCCCCGCAGCGCGGTCCCGCCCCCCGGCACGGCCCCGCGCCCGGCTGGGCTCGGCCGAGCCCCGCTCCCCGTTCCCCGCTCCCCGCCGCGGGGCCGCCATTGGCTGCGGCGGGCGGCGGGCGGAGCGGGGCGGGGAGCCGCCTCCCGCGGGCATCAGCCGCCGAGCCCTGCCCTGCCCGGCCCGGCTTCAACAGGCGGCGGCGGCGGGGAGCGGGCCGCGGGTGCGGGGGCGGGGGCCCGGGCGGGGCAGGGCAGGACAGGGTCGGGCCGCCCCCGCCGCCGCCGGCACCGGTACCGGCACCATGATCGGTGTCAACAGCATCAACAGCAGCGCGGGCCGTATGCGGTCCCGCTCCATGTGCTCCGTGCGCTACGGGCGCAACTACCGCGGCGTGGAGACCTTCTGTTACGGCTGGCCACAGCGCTCCCGCACCCTGAAACCGGTGCTGTACACCGACCTGGTGGTCAGCCGGCTCCAGAGCCGCCGCAAGAAGAAGCCGGTAAGCGCCGGGCGGGTTGCGCGGCGCCGGGGCTCCGCGGCAGCACGAGCGCGGACGGGCGCGGCTCGGCTCAGCTCGGTTCGGCTCAGCTCGGTTCGGCTCAGCTCGGCTCGGCTCGGCTCGGCTCGGTTCGGCTCAGCTCGGCTCGGCTCAGCTCGGCTCAGCTCGGTTCGGCTCAGCTCGGTTCGGCTCAGCTCGGCTCGGCTCGGCTCGGCTCTCCAGGCGCTGCGCTGCGGCGGGGCCGTGCCCGGTGCCCGCAGCCCCCGGGCTGCGTGACATTGCGGCGGGACACTGCGCGGCGGCGCGGTCGGAAACGTCGTGCGGGTCAGATCGGGGCACATCGGGGCACATCGGGGGCTGAGCCGTTGCCGCTCGGGGCTGCCCTCCCTCCCGGCCAAGCTGCACGGGGCGGTGCGGTGCGGGGCGCTGTGCCGGGCGTTGCGGGCTGCGGCGCTGCGGTCCCGTTCTGAGCCGAGAGCAGGGGAGAAGGAGGGGCTCCTGTCGGGAAAAATGGGCTGCCGGCTATCGGGAGCGCGCCCGCCGTCTGTTGGCATCGGTTTCGGGGAGTTGAGCTGCCGTGCCGCCGTGCTCGGTGCGGAGAGGTGGCGGGGCTGGCGCTGGACACGCACCGCCGTGCCGGGCAGGAGCGGAGCCGGCCATCGCGGCGGTCTGGGAGCAGCACGAGGTTGTGACGCACTCGGATGGAAACAGCGGCTGGAGGGGAGCTGCTCCTCGGTGCGAGGGATCGAGGGGGGCGGGGGCACGGGGTGCCGCAGGTGGCCGAGCGGCTGAGCGTGGTCCGTGCCCGCGGGGCAGACGGCGGAGTGTGCGCAGGGTGATGGAGGCCTGGAGCGGTAGAGCCGTACGTCCCCGTGTGACCGTGCCGTGTGTATTGGCACAGCCGAGGCATCTGCGTGTCTGGAGCACCCAGCTCCAGAGCTGGGTGAATGGAAAGGAACTTTGCTAAGGAAAAGTTGGGGAGAGCTGTGGCTGAGCTCTCGTAGTGATATACCCAAGAGAGGCAGAGTGCCTGCAGGAGGGCACTCTATGGCTGAGAGGTCTTTTGTGCAGAGCATCACACTGCTCTGCAGAACGTCACACCGCTTCTCTGTTAGGGACACGCTGGGCTGCAGCCCTTAGTGCAGTCCCATCTGTCCCAGTGCTGCATCCAGGACCACCTGCTGCCCTGCTCCCATGCCAGCACTGAATCTGCCCCGCTTTGCGCTGCTCTGAGACAGAGGGATGAGGAGAGGGCTGTCTGTGCAGCCAAACTGTCCCTGTGCAAGGATGTTGCTCCTTGCTGGTGCAGCCTCCACACCCCACTGCAGATGTGTGCTGGAGCAGCACCTGGGCACATCCAGCCAGCCCCTTTTGGGGGGTCACTGAAGGAAGGTCTGCTGGTTCCATTGGCAGTCCTGCTGGAGCAGTACATCTCTGGGTCTCCCTGGTGTTGCGCATGTCTAAGGCAGAGCTTGCTGCCTTACCCTGCGTGCTGCAGCAGTGAGCTCATAACCCTGCGATGGCAACAAAAAAGGCAGCAAAAACCTTCTGCTTTGGGTCAGCCTCAGTGGCACAGGGCCAGTTCCCCACTAGCACCCTGCTTTCTGCTGGGCAGGGCTCACTAATTCAGCGGTGACAAAAAGTGCCATCGTTCACCTCCTTGGAAATGAATCCATAGGGCAAAGACGGGCAGGAGAGAGGGACCTGCAGAGATGAGCCACAGTGCTTTAGTCTGTGCTGACAGCCGTGGGGAGCTGGGCTGCAGAGCCCACTCTGCCTTGTCAGAGGAGTCCTGCATCACAGATGGGTGGCAAGCAGTGGGAGCACAGAGCAGCAGCGGGCAGTGTGGTGCAGAGCATCCTCAGCTCAGAGCGGGGCTGAGCCCACCAGGTTTGTCTCCTCCAGGCACGACACTGCTGCCTGCTGGGGGTGGCAGTCAGCAGTCAGAGTCCCAGTGCAGGGTCCCAGTGCAGAATCCCAGTGCAGGCTTTGTGCTGTCCTCCCCACCTTGCATTTGTGTTCCCCTTATGCAGGGGCACTGGAAGCCCACAGCCCAGTGTCTGAGGCTCCTCAGCAGCTCCTGCCCACAGCAGGCTTGTGGGATGCTCCTGGTGCTTGTAGTGGGGCTGTGGGAGCCTTCTGAAGCCACCAGTCAGGTTATCTTTTGAAGTGTTCCTATGTAGTCCCAGAGCCCATGTTTTTGTAGTGCTGCCCAACTGTGCTGCTCTCCAGCACTGTGCAGATGCTGCTGTCTTTCAGAACTGCTCCCCAAGTGTGTTCCCACCAGCTCAGCACTCCACTTCTCTGTGCCATTTTTCTATTATTCTTGTTTCTGTTGTTCTTAGTCCCTCTCAGCTGCTTTCCATCTGTGAGATCCCATCCCTCCCGCTCCCCATAGCAATTCCGTATTGCCCATACTGCTCCTCAGCAGCCTGCTTCCATCTCCTGCCTGTCCCCTGCTCCTCCCAGGGCAGCACAAACAGAGCTGGGTACAACCTGCCCTGGAGCACTGTGGCTGTGCCTCCTGGGGGCTGTTGCCTTCCCAGGAGCAGCCAACCCTGCTTTTTGCCTGCAGACAGGGAGGCCCTCTCATCTTCTGCAAAACAAGCTGGTGCTGGGCCAGTGCTTCCCCAAGCAGAACACACGTGATAATCCTGGTCCTTCTTCCGCTCCGGCCACTGCACATCTCGGGGATGATGGATTTGCCTTCCCCAGATGCTGCTGGGTCTGTTGGCTGGGTCCCTGCGAGCCTGCAGTTGTACTTTATCAGCCACCAGCAAGCTCTCTCCCCAGCAGTCTCCGGCCAAGAGATGGATGTTGACAGCTGCCTGAACAGTCTGTGCACAACTCGATTATCTTCCTCTGAGGATGATGCCTTCCAGACCCGTCCTGCTCCTTGATCTGGAGTGCTGAGCGAATGCTGCTGGGAACCTTCTCCAGAACCTCTTGTGCTACAGGGCTGGGCTGAGTGCCTGTGGCTCGCACCCAGCTGGGGCCGGACAGGGAACGCAGCCCCAGGCCCATCTGCAGATGGACTTTGCTATTTTTCCCAGCTGAAATGCAGGCATGGGGCCCTGCCTTGCTGAACTCAGCAAGGGTCAGAGAGTGTGGAGGCCCCAGGAAGAGTGGGTAGGCAGTTTGCAGCACCCTGGGGTAGGTGCTTGTCATCTTTGCTCAGAGAGCCACCAGATCACTGTGGTGCTCCTGAACAGGTGTGCTGGAAGATGCAAATCCCACACGGAGTAGATGCCAGACCTCACTGAAGTCCCCACTGAAGTGTAACTGTGCTCCTGGGGTCTGGCGGTGCCCACAAGTGCAAGAGGACAAATTGTGTTGGGTGGCTGCTGCCTGCATCCTCCTGGATGCAGGAGCGCTGGAAGCCCTAGCACAGACTGATGTCCTGCAGAGCTGCCCCAACCCAAAGGCTCTGTCCTGGGCCTGAAGGCTCTCTGTTTGGCCAGTCCAGCAGGGAGAACCAGCAATCTGATGGCCTCCAGACACAGGAGGAGGGAAGGTGACAGCCTGGGCTGTGCCCCAGCACAGTGCCCCATCCATGTCCTGGCTGGGAGTCCTGCAGTGCCCATAAATCACCTGTAAGCTCTAATATGTGCAGAATGGGGGCCTGGCTGTCAGCACGGTGCCAGAAAGGAAGGGCTGTGTGCAGGACAGGTTGCCTCGGGGTTGCCTTAACCTTTAGTGCCCCTCCGTGCACGGAACATCTGTCCTGATTCAAACCCTGCTCCTCTCTCCACAGGCGCTGTACGGCTCCATCAAGAACGAGAAGCTGCAGTGGGCCATGTGAGCATCCCATGGGGGGTCTGGCTGTATAGGCCGGGCAGGTGCTGGTGTCACCATGATGGCGTGGCTGCCTCCACAACCCCGGCCCTGGAGTGTGCCGCTGCCCAAGGCTGTGTCAGGGGGGGGATGTGGGGTAGGGATGGAGGTGCCCAGGGAACTGTGGTGGGTGCCAGCCCTCTGCCCCAGCACGGCACTGCGTTGGGGCCCCGAGGGCAGCTCCCACAGCTGTGGCTGTGCCCGGCCTCGCTGTGTGCCCAGGCAGCGGTGCCCGGGGTCGGAGTAGGCAGCGCCGTGGCTGTGCCCGGGCACCCGCACCTTCGCCTACAGCTGCCATCTCCAGCAGCAGGAGCGGCAGCGCCCGCGCTGCGGGGATTAATCAGCCCGGCGGTTCCGCCAGCGCTGAGCCAATGCGCTCGGGCTGCTGCCATGGAGACGCCGGCAGATGCTGAGGGGTTTAATTAGCAGCGAACGGTTACGAGGGAGGGGGGAGGCCGCAGCTCCGGGCTCCCACAGCTCCGTGCTGGGGCGGGGGAGGGAAGCGATGCAGCCCGGAGGGCGAGGGGACATTGTTGGCAAGGAGAGTGTGAGCGAGGTGCGTTGCCCTGCAGGGTGGGCTGAGAGTTGTGAAGCACTGCTCAACAGCCAGGCCAGCAGCGGTCCACAAAGGCTGCTCGCTCCCGAGGACAGGTCCCCCCAGCCAGGAGCAGCAGTATTGCCCCTATGGCTCACCCCGGCAGCAGCACAGCTGCCAGCCTCATGGGGCAGGGGCACTTAGGCTGGGCTGCGGGATGCTCTTCAGTGCTGACAGCAAACTGCTCAGCCTGGCCTGTGAGTGGGAGGCTTGACGTTTGCTGTCCCCAGCAAGGTCACAGGCACTCCTAACCAAATCAATACCTGGCAGAGACGAGGAGGAGCTGAGGAAGTCCCTTTCAGAGCTGGCTGACCCCAAACCTAAGTCCATCAAACGTATCAGCAGCTGCAGTAACCCCTTCCTGGACTTCTCCCAGGACTCCAGCATCGCCACCTACAAGCACGGACTGTTAGTGCGCAAGATTCACGCTGATCCCGACTGCAAGAAAAGTAGGTGCTGGGGAGGGGGGCACTGGAGAGCTACAGGAGCTCTGACAGAGGGAGAAGGGCAGGGGTCACCCTATGCTATCTGCACGTAGCACTAAGCCTGCCTGCAGCATCAGCCCTCCTCCACGTGCATAGGGCTGCGGTGGGCGATTCACTCCCAGGCTGGGGGCTGAAGGGCTCTCCCTTCCTGTGGTGCTGGGAGAGCCGGGGGTGCATGCTGAGACATCCCGCAGTGCTGTAAGCATGCTGCAGGTTCTGTGCTGCCAGCCACATTCCCCGTTTCCACTGCAAAATCCTCGCTAAGCCCCGGCTGCCTAATGCCACCTTGATCCGATCAGGCGCTGCCAGCGTTACCTGGCGTGTGGCAGCGTTCTGTCTCCATCCCCGGGCATGTAGCCCCCCCTGCAGCCCCATCTGCCAGCCACGTGCCCAGCATGGGCTCAGGTGCACGGGGATGGTGCAGGCATGCTGTATGTCCCCGGGGTGGGGTGACGTGTAGCGTGGCACGGCTCGCAGGGGGGTGATCCATGGGCTGCTCTCCTCTCCCGCAGCCCCCCGAGGGAAGCGCGGCTGGAAGCCCTTCCACGCCATCCTGAAGGGGATGATTCTCTACCTGCAAAAGGTGAGGAGCGCTGTGGTCGCGTGGGGTTACGGGCTGGGGCCCTGCCCCTGGGCTCAGCTGGAGGCCAGCCTCCAAAGTGGTCCTGGGTTGTGGTCGGAGCAGCCCTCAGCCGGCTCTGAAGTGCCTGGTGCCCTGCAGGAGGAGTACAAGCCAGGGAAGGCTCTGGCGGAAGAGGAGCTGAAGAATGCCATTAGCATCCACCACTCGCTCGCCACGCGGGCATCAGACTACAGCAAGAGGCCCAACGTCTTCTACCTCAGGACAGCTGACTGGAGGGTCTTCCTCTTCCAAGCACAGTGAGTCCCCGGGGCCCACAGTGGGGCATGGCAGGGTGAGCTAAATTCCGCATCCTGGCCCTTTCTAGAAGGGAGAGGAGTTGATGCTGTTCCTGGGCATTGCCCAGCTTGTCTCCTCTGTGCTCCAGTGGGCTTGAGGCTGTGCACTGCTGGGGCAGAGCTGGGGCCAGCTGGGAGCACTGGGCAGCTCTGCAGAGCAGGGCCTTGGTGTGCCAAGACTGGCCGGGGGAGCACGCAGTGCCACAGCTGGCCTTTCTCCCCAGGAACTCCGAGCAGATGCACTCGTGGATCACACGCATCAACGTGGTGGCAGCCATGTTCTCCGCACCCCCCTTCCCCGCTGCCATCGGCTCGCAGAAGAAGTTCAGCCGCCCGCTGCTCC
Organism: Coturnix japonica; assembly: GCF_054131305.1. Lineage (NCBI taxonomy): Eukaryota > Metazoa > Chordata > Aves > Galliformes > Phasianidae > Coturnix > Coturnix japonica. The sequence goes on along the minus strand of NC_140670.1, from coordinate 16,161,910 downwards.
CCAGCTCCTGCACCCGGCTGTCCCAGGTGGGCTGGGAGTGAAGGGCTGTGCTGGGAGAGGTACAGGGTGAGAGGCAGTGCCAGGGGATGGAGGCATACCTGCACCGAGGGGGGGACCTGCGTCACTGTGGGACCTTGACAGGAGCCCAGGCAGGGGATTAGCTGGCTCTCACTCGTGCCACTGCAGTTATTCATAGGGCAGAAAGGATTTAAAAAAATGAAAAAAAAAACCAAAACCAGCCTAGTTTTCAAGGGGATTAATTTCTCTCTAAGACTGCAGCCAGCCCACTGAGAGCAGGGGACCTCCCCAAAGGGCCAGCGCTTTGGCCTTCAGTGTTTAGAAGGCTGGGAGTGGTGGCTGAGCTCCTGGACGTAGCTGGGAGGGGAGAACCACACCAGCCCTGGAGTCAGGGCAGGGGGGTGCTGACAGTGAGTGTTGCGCGTCCCCAGGACGAGCAAGTGAAGAGCCACGAGACCAAGTTCAAGACAATGTCAGCAGAGCTGCTGGAGCACCGCTCCTCACTGCCGGATAAGAAGGTGAAAGGCAAGGAGTACGAGGAGCTGAAGCAGAAGGAAGAGTACCTGGAGTTCGAGGTGAGCAGGGCAGACTTTGACCCCTGTGCTGGCTCTAGGCCACCATGAGGTCGCAAAGACCTCTACTATCCCTTTGGCCAAATTGCACTGCGTCCTTCTGGCACTGCTTCAATGCTTTGCTTGGAACGCAGCTCCCCGGAGTGGGTAAGGGGCTCCCAGGGCTGGGGCTGGGCGGTCTGTGCCTCAGCTTGCTGTGCTCTGGTAGGAAGCAGGCACTGCACCTTCAGGCTGTGGGGAAGGGCCCAAAAGCACTCTGCAGGCTGCTGGCTAAAGAGGCAGCGCCCTGCTACCCCACCGCTCTCTTTGCTGTGCTCTGCCCCCAGAAATCCCGCTACGGCACCTACGCCATGCTGCTAAGGGCCAAGCTGAAGGCCGGCTCTGAGGACCTGGCGGCGTTTGAGTCCACGCTCTTTGACGCAGCGGGAGGTGAGGATGATGGCCTGAAAAAATCCCGCTCCAGCCCCTCGCTGAACGCCGAGCCCTCCAGCACCGGCACCAAGGTGAAGCGCAACATCTCGGAGCGTGCCAGCCGCCAGCCCCCCGGCCACCCCCAGAAATCATAAGCCAGGGGCATCAGCCGCCTGCGCTGCAGCTCTGATCCTGCCCAAGGGTGCTGGGTAGGTGCCACATACCTGCCAGGGCACTGCATGAGTCCATTCTCCAGGGGCACGTGCCGCGGTGGGGACAGCCATACTCAGCCACCAGCAGCAGTCTGGCAGCCCCTGGGCTGGAGAGAGGTGCAGGGCAGGACCAAGGGGCTGCGGGCCAGAGCTGCCACACAGACTCATTCCTGCTCCCCTTGTTCTGCGCTTGGCTGCAGGCTCCCTTCCAGCTCCCCACCCCGGGGAGGGGCAGGGATCGACACCTCCTGACTGGGCTACTTTCTTTGGCATAAAACAGCAGCGCAGCCGGCGGCTGCTTTCCTCCAGCTCCATTATGCCATGCAGGATGGAGCCATCCCTGGCCCTTAACCCCAAGGGCTGGGGGGTCCCAGGGCTCCCTCCCCACTGCCCCCACGCCTCTTGCTTTCTTACAACTTTTGGACGGTTTTTGTGATACAGTTTTGCATTTTTTAGTACCAGACTGAGCTGACCGCCAGGGAGTTTTTTGGGGGGGCTAATTTTGATGCTTTTGGGGAACTATTTGAACAAAAAAACAAAAGAACAGTGCACCAAACTCAGCCATGTCCTGTAGCCTGTGCACTTTGGGGGGGGGAATGTTTTTACATAGACTTGAGGGAGGACACAGAACCCCCCAGGCAGTGTGCTGAGCATCACTGCTTTGCTGAAAGCCCCCACCCAGCACCAGTAGCCCTCCTGCAGAGCCTTGTGGCTGAGCAGCATTGCCTGCATGCTGGCTCTTTGCAATTGTGGGTGTGCATTGGGCAGAGGAGGATGCAGGGTGGGGGATGGAGAGAGAGGGGTTTTCCTGCCAGTGCCACTTCTCCAAAGCATCGCGAGGGCCTTGGAGAACACAAAGCGGGGTGCCAGTCCAACGAGAGGAGGAGGAGCAGAGGCTGGAGCCTGCTCTTTGGCTGCAGGCTCTCTTAGTTCCCAGGCATGCCCACAGGGTGAGTGAAGCCAGAGGTGCTGGCGTGGCCTCAGGAGCGCTGGGGGCATGTGGAGATGGGGCTGGCACTGGGGCTGCTGCTGGTCCTGGTGTGCGGGACCTCGCCAGTTTCAGCACTTTGCGAATGTGTCAAACTTTTTATTCTGCTCTTTTGAGTCTATTGCAAAAAAAAAAGAAGAAAAAAATATATATCCACCCTTGCCCCAGGTGGCTCGGGGGGAGAAAAACCTTTGTACAGCTTCTTCTGTCGGTTACTGAAGTAAAACCTGCTCTTCAGTTCTTGGTGCGCTGTGGTTTTTCCCCCAAGCAGCCCAGATGCGGTACTGGGGACAGCGCAGGCACTTGGGGTGATGCTGAAGGCCACAAGTTGGCTGCTCTCCCTGCGTCTCTCTGGGCTGGGCAGACACAGAGGGCTGAGGCTAATGGAAACCGCGTCCCCTTTATTCACCAGGCACGGGACCGTTAAATAAGAGCAGAGTGGGGCCGGGCCCTCAGCAGCAGGGCAGCAAGGCTGCAGCGCAGCCCCCAGTCCAGAAGGCACTTGTGTGGGAGGAGCAGGGTGGGGGGCAGCGCGGCCCCCCCTGCCCCTCAGTGCACCTGCTGCTGCTGGCTGTGGGGCAGCTCGCCCTCTGGCGCCGGCCTCGGCTTCAGGGCGGCCGCCTGTTCCTCCTCCACCGACTCGCTCCCATAGGCGCTGTCTTCCTTGACCTCTGCAAGGCAAGCCCAGGGCCGTCAGCCATTAAAGCTGAGGTCAGTGCCCCCCTCCAATCCTGCATTCCCCCACCTGTGCTCTGCTGCTTCTCCAGCGCCTCAGGTTTGCGCAGCATTCTGACAGCCCCACGCAGCCCCATGGAATCCAGCGCCTCCAGCAGCCCCCCAAGGCTGCCCCCGGCCAGCTGCAGGGAGAGCATAGTGAGCAGGGGACACACGCGAGATAGCACAGGGATAGGGCCTGGCACCAACCTCATAGCTACGCAGCAGGCTGACGCTGGGCGAAGGGGTGTCCTTGTAGGTCTCCACAAGGCTGCAGAGCCCCAGCCTCTTAGCCAGCTCCATCCAGTCTGACCCACTGCTGTCCTGGTTCAGCAGCTGCTCCAGCCCCTGCAGCGCATCACCGTCCAGAGACAGCACATTCCCTGTGGGGACACGTACCCTTGTCACACACCGTCTGTCCCTGTTGCTGTGGGAGGGGGGGATCCTGGCCCTGCCGTGCCTGCAGCAGGGCTGCTCACCTGGCCGGGGGGCAGTGGGCAGTTCAGCATCGGGCCGTGGCTGGGAGGCCTGCAGCAGGATGTCACGCACCTGCAGGGCACATGAAGGGATGTGAGCATCACCCCAAGCTCCAGCCAATGCTCCCCAGCATCCCACAGGGCCTGCAACACGGAGGGGCACCAGGCTGGTGCCAGCCCCGGCCAGAGCTCCTGGCTCGGCTTTGCCCCCACACCTCCTGGAGATCCCACCCCACAGCCCCCGCTCACGCAGCATCCCTGCACACCTTCTGGCTCCGGGTCAGGTCCAGGGCTGTGTGGCAGCGGCGCTGCCGGGGCCCTGCCTCCGCTTGCTTCTCCTCAGGGGTGGGATGGAGGCTCGGGGTCAGCTCATCCAGCTCCATGGCCTGCTCCTGCTCCTCGGGGTCACCATCTGTGTCGCTGCTGGCCTCTGATGAGGAGGGGCTGACGGGCTCATCATTCTCACGCTGCACATCTGCCCCTGTCACAAGGTCTGGGCTGAGCCCCGAGGGCAGGGGCTGCTCGTGGCACCCAGCAGCAGGGCAGGGCTGCACCTTACCTGCTTTCAGCAGCAGTTTGGTGAGGGTTGGGGAGCCCAGGCCGGCAGCCAGGTGCAGGGGGGTGTTCCCAGCAAAGGTCCGGCTGTTGACATTTGCTCCCAGCTATGGAAAAAAGTGTGAGGCCATGAGAAGGGGGCTCTGCCTCCACCTCCACACCCACCCCACGGTGAAGAACCAGCCCCTACCTACCTTCTTGACCAGGTGTGTGGCCATGTTGAGGTTCTCCATCTCCACGGCCAGGTGCAGCGGGGTCCTGCCACCCTGCCTCTCCACAGCGTTCACATCCGCACCCTTCCTGACCAGCAGGTCCAGGCAGGCTGGGCTCTTTGCCTTCACAGCCAGGTGTACGGGCAGGAGACCTGTGGCAGTGGCACCGGCTCAGCACCCTCCTGTGGCACCAGGACCTTTCTCCAGCATGGTCCCTTCCCTCCCCAGCTCACTCACCGTGGAAGTTGGGCAGGCACAGCAGGTAGGGAGTGGCCGATCCCAGGTGGGCCAGCAGCGTCCGCAGCATCTCCTCATCACCCGTCTGCAGTGCCAGGTGCAGCAGGGAGTTGCCATAGCGGTCCAGCAATGTAGGGTTGGCGTGGGCCTGCAGCAGGAGCTGCACCACCTGGGGCTGCTTGGTGATGACCGCCAGGTGCAGTGGCGTCTGTGGGACAGAAGCACCATCACAGCAACGGGCCTGTCCCCCAACCCCTCGTGTATGGCACTGTGATGGGGTAGCCGCAGCCCCATGTCTGGACACAGGAGCAAGGCTCAGTGAGGCACCCCCACCCCGGCCCTTTTCTGTGACAGTGCTGCCCAGGAACCCAGTACCTGCTGCAGGTTGTTGGTGATGTTAATGATCTGCTGGCTAGGGATGCTGACCACCACCTCAATTAGCTGTTTGATCACAGCCGTCTGTTCATGGATGATGGCGAGGTGTAAGGGCCTGCAGAAGAGGACAGCCCTCACACCAGCTCCACGGCCCCAAGTCTCTCCTCAGCTGCCCCCAGCCCCAAGCACTCACGTGTCCCCGTTCTCATCCTGTGAGGCTGCCAGGTGCCTCTGCACGGCCAGCAGCATGCGGGGGTCGGCAGTCACCGAGTAGTCCAGCAGGGCATGGGCATTGCGCCGTGCCAGCAGCCACAGGTGGCACAGGTGGGCTGCAGGGCAAGGCAGGACATCAGCCCCAGAGGGCTCTGGGTCCCCCAGCCCCCCCCAGGTGCAGCCTCCAGCCCGAGCCCCCATACCGTGCCGCTGCAGCTCCCTGCAGTAGGTGCTTTCTGTAGGCGCCTGTCTGTCATCTCCATCTTCACTCTCACTGGGGGCCTTCATTTGCACACCGCCCTGGTACCCCCCTCCAACAGGGTGCGGGCCGGAGGAGTAGAGGTTGTTGTAGCCCAGCCCAGACGAGTACGGGAAGCTGAGGTTACCGCCTGTGGAGCAAAGGCCAGGTCAGGGTTGGGTCAGGCTGGGCTGGCAGCACAGGGTGTGGGGCTGTGGCACTCACCTCCTCCTGCCCCAAAGCCCCCAGCACCGCCGGCACCCCCCATGTGTGAGCCCCCGCCGAAGTGCTGGGGAAACTGAGGCAGCACCTTCTTGCGCTTTCTCTCCACCTCCTCCTTATCTGCAGGAAGAGACGAGGAAGGGGGTGAGGGGCAGGGGAGCAGCCCAGCCATAGGGTCGGGAGCCCCATCCTACAGCACTCACCCTCCACCACAGGGTAATAGGTGAACTGCTTGGAGTCGCTGACGTCTCCACCGCGCTTCCTTTTCAGTTGCAGGAACACGGTGACAGGACGGTCAATTTTGGGCTTGTGGTAGGGGGGTGTGCGGAAGACGATGGCGTACTGCAGACAAGAGGACAGCGCTGGGCCCTGCTCTGGCCTGCAACCTGAGATGGGCCTGCCCAGCCCACAGGCACCCACTGGCGCCATCCCCCTGCACCTGTTTATGCACATCCGTGGGGGAGAAGTCCCCAAAGGCCTGCCAGCCGTTCTCGTCATCCTCATAGAACCGCACCTCAATGTCATCTGGGGAGGAAAGGGACTCAAGGCACCACCTGCCCTGCTGCCTGGCTGCAGGGACACAGCCATCTGCGGCCACGGGGCTCGTGTCTGCTTGGCTGCAGCCTGTCTCGATAGCTGCGGCCCTTTACCTTTCTGCACCTTGTCACACAGCAGGTAGACCTCGTCCCCACCCCGCACTGAGCCCGCAGTCTTGTCCATCCGTGAGATCTTCAGGTTGGAAGCGCCAGGGGACTCTGTGGGACCAAGAGGTGTTGGGAGCCCCGTGGAGCACTAGAAGCCCAGGGGGGCTGAAATGGAGCCACCCACCCACTCACACACTCGGTAAACACCCAGCTGGGAGCAGCACACCCAGAGCACCGTGGCCCCATGCAGGGAGGCCCCCCGCATGTCCCCACCACAGTAGCCCCGTGCTCACTGCTGTCATGGATGGGGTCAGAGATGACGGGCTGCAGCGCCAGACTGAAGTTCCCACTGCTGTCACGGAGGTAAGCAGTGAAGCGCAGCCGCACGATGCTCAGGTCCATGACCTTCTTCAGCTCCTTGGCCTCCAGCTCAATCTCACGCAGCTCAGCTTCTGCAGGGGTAACACTGTCAGACACTCTGTGCCCGGCCCAGCAGCTGCCCCACACCACATGATCCCACTTCCCCAACCCACTTAGCTCTCACCTGTCAGCATCCCGTTTGTGTTGCGTGTCTTCTGCTTCTTCAGCTTCTCCTTCATGATCTCCATCATGTTCTTCTTGGTGACATGGAGCACGCCCAGGTTGCTGAACCTGCCCAGGAGAGCCCACAGTCAGCACAGAGCCAAGCAGCAGGCAGTGGTGTGGCACGGGGGGTGGTGGAGCAGGGCCACAGGTGAGAGAGGAGCCCAGGAGAGGATCCCAACAGCCACAGTGTGGACCTGCAGGGCTGGAGGGGATGTAAATGGAACCAGACTGTGCCAGCACAGGGGTTGCATTTATGTGACCTACAGGGAACTCTGCACAGCAACAGAGCACACACAGCTCCCGCCCCACTCCCGCAGGTCTCAGAGCGCGCCCCACACGCACTGTGCCGTCATGTCTTTGGGCCCCACCACGGCGATGCAGTTGCCGGCCTCGTTGCACTGCTTGCCCACCAGGCTGTGTGCGTGCACACGCGGAGGGTCGCTGTGTGTCACCAGGTCCACCTCGATGCGCGCCATCCCCTCGTAGTTGCAGATCTGCGGGGAGGAGGGAGCTGAGGCACAAAGCCGGACCTGGGGCTCCTCAGAGCCTGGCTCACATCTTCCCTCCTTCAAGCATCGTCCCGGCCCCTGGGTGCACTGCCAAGCGGTGCAGTGCTCACCTTGACAGTGGGATAGGTCTTGTGCCCCTTCTCGCTGGAGGCTCCTGGCAGCCCCCCGTGTGAAGGGCCCTCGCAGCCGTACCGAAATCGGAAGCCCCTCTGAGGAAAGCAAAGCAGAGCTCAGCATGATGGCAGCAATGGGAACCTGCCCTGCAGCGGTGACAGCTCCGCCTGCTCTCGCCCCAGTGCCACCCTCACCTGCTTCGGCTGCTCGATGATGACCAGGTAGGGGCCGACTGCTGGAGGACCAAGAGAAGAGGCACTGATGAACCCCAGCAGACGGGGCACAGCGGGGCCAGGTGGCACAGCCCTGCTCTGGAGCGTAGGGCTGGGCTCCCAGCCAGCCCACACCAGGGACAGGGGAACACGGGGCTGCTGCTGCGAGCCACCCAAGGGGACACAGCGCTTACCTGTCTCCATCAGGGGCTCCTTCTGCTCCACCATGTGGGAGCCAAAGCTGAAGTCGTCGTAGTCAATTCCATCCAGGCACTGGGAAGGAAGGGCAGCGTGAGCTGCAGGGCCGGACCCCCCCGGCCGAAAGCAGACCGCACGTAGCTCCCCACTTCCCAGGGACGAGGGGGAGCAGGCACAGAGCGCCCATCTCACGCCCACCCGGGGTCCGCCGAGCCCAGCCCGAGCATTAGGACGGACAGGCGGACAGACAGGACGCCACGCGTGCACACGAGCGGACAGACGGCGCCCCGCGGGACCCCCCGGCCGCACTCACGGGCTGGAAGTGCTCGTCCATGTCGCTGCGGGGCCGGCCGCCGGCCTGCGGGAACGGCGGGCGCGGAGCGGGGCCGGCGGCGGCAGGAAGGCAGAGCGCTCCGGAAAGTCCCTAGAAACCCCGCGGAGCCGGGAAATGACGGCCCCGCGCGTCACCGCCCCGCCCCGCCCCGCCGGCTCGGTACGGCCCCGCGGCCACCGGCGGCCGGAGGGCGGAGCGGGGCGGGGGCGAAGCGGGGCTGTTCGGGCGCGGGGCGAGTCGCTTCCAGCCCTCCCGAAACACCCGGGGAGTTTTGGGCGCTGAGCGGGAGGATCGCAATCACTCAGCGGCGGGGCCCCGCGGGGGCAGCCCCGGGAGGGCTGGAAATCCCGACGGCGCCTCCGGGGCTCGGCCCCGCGCCCGCAGGGACGCTCCATCCTCGGCTCACGGCGCTGCCCCGCGGCGCGTCCCGGGCACGGCACGAAGCGGCTCCCCACGACGCGACGGGTTCCGCGTAAGGGCGGCCCCGCCACCTCCCTCCCCTTCGAGGGGCCGCGGCCGCCGTCTGCCAGCCGCCTCCCCATCCCTCCTCCCCGCTCTCCCAGGGCCCACCCCGCACCCGCATCCCGGCTTACCGTGCCGGAGGCGGCCGGCCGCAGCAGCCCGTCCAGCCCCAGCATCGCCGCGGGCACCGCCGGGTCAGGGTTTGCCGCAGGGAATCGCCGCGGAGCTCGGGCAGAGGGCACGGTCAGGGCAGCGCGGGGTGAACTCGCTTCCTCCGCATCCCTTCTCCTCACTGAGCAAGGAAGGAAAAAGAACGATCTGAGTCCGCCGTGCCCTCATACCACGATTTTCTGAATCAGTGGCTGCCGCAGGTCCCGCTCAGGGGATTTTGGGTGTGTGGGAGACGAGGGGAAGGAAGGGGATTGTTCAGCTCGTGCGTGACTCATATTCTTCGGAAGCTGCAAAGCGCTTCTTCCAGGAGATTCTCCGGCCCCCTGGGCCTCCAGGGGCTGCCCTGTGTCCCAGCCCAGAGGTGCAGCTCGGGCAGTGTCTTAGCCCAGGTGTGGGGCCGGGGGACATTCCTTGGGCCGCTCCCAGAGCCCGAGAGCACAGCACGTTCTTGGCCCTGCACTGGTGGGGAGCTCCACACCTGCTTGGGATCCTGCCCCTGCACCCTCAGCCCCCAGAGCTGTTGGCACGGATGTCACAGAGATGAATGAGAAGAGTATCCCTGCACTGCAGCATCACGCCCAATGGGCCCATGGGAAGGGCCCGCTGTGCCCTTCACACGCAGCAGTTCTCCTTTCTCTGTCCCTTCCTGAGGGGCTTTCACAGATTGCTCAGCACTGCCCTCGTTGCAGCACACAGCACAACAAGGTGCAACACAGGGCAGCCCTTTCCTCTGTCCAGCCCACGACTCACTCCAGAGGTTTCCCTTTCCTGCGCCCATGTGTCATGAGAAGCTGGAACACCTGGCTCGTAAGCAGGGTCAGGGGCAGCTTCATTTCCTTGTTCCTGGAAGCCACACAGCTCAGCCCGGCTCTCAGGCAGGGGGCTGCCTTCTGCACCGAGCAGCCCCAACCATCAGAGGCCCCAATCTCCCCCTGCATGGCCCCACGGGAGCCCACTTCCCTCCTGCCCCACATCTTCAGGCCTTCCCACAGCTCAGGTGCCCAGGCCTGCTGCTGCCCCGTGCAGATGCTGTTCTCTTCCCTCCCGTGACAGCTGCTGTGTTGGGGCCCTGCAGGCAGGACAGTTCCATGTCTGTCGGTCTGGCTGCCAGCAGGGATGTGCAGCAGCCCCGGGAAGGTGCTCCAGGAGCACAGGATACAGCAGGAGTGCTCCGACCCACGCTGGCATACAGACACCGTGCTGCAGCCCCCACCCTGGGCCACTCCTCTGCCATTTTGCTCCCCAGGAGCCGCCTGAAGTCACAAATCACGGCCCTAAATTCCCAACCTCGTGCTGTCTGCACAGCTCCAGGCTCAGTTCCATCGCAGCCATGCGCATCTATGGCCACCAAGCCCCCAGCCCACTGCGCCCACCTCCAGCACAGAACCACCTGAGCGCAGTTCTCCCACAACAGCCGAGTTTGTTCGGGCAAACCCCGGCCGCACAGCGATCAGCCCCGTCCGTCCTGTTGCCGTGTGCCCGCACAGCCCGCAGAAGCCGCTCCTGGTCCCGCATCACCCTCAGGTCCGCTGCAGCATCGGCCCCCGAGGCAGCTGCGGGGCCCCCGTCCGACAGCAGCACCCACCGCGCTCAGCAGGGAGACACGCGACCTTCCCCGGGGCAGCTCGGCCGTCCAGCACCGACCCCCCCCATCTCCCCGCTGCCCACCCCGCAGTACCGGACCGGCGCAGCTTCTCACCTGCGACCCCCCGCCCGCCCCGCCGCTCACCCCCGACCCCTCGCGGCTGCCGCTGCCCCGGGAAAGTCCCGTCCCGGCTCCGCCTCCCGGGGCTTCCAGGCCCGCCCCGCACGCAGGGACACGGGGACACGGGGCGGAGCGCGGCCGGCCCGTGGGGGTCTGCGGGGTGCGGTTGGTTCGGTTGTGGTTCGTGCATAGTTGGTAACTTTCATTCTTTTTTTTTTTTTTAATATATTATATATAAAAAATCCTCTTTAACTACACGTACCGGTGGGTTCTAGGCCGATTGTGAGCTGGTCGGGAAGCACAACCTGATCAACGCGCACAGCAGCAGCAACCACCCCTCTCGAGGGACAGGAAAAACTATATAATATGTGTATGTACACATATATATATATACATATACGGAGCTCTATGTCCACACACACACACTCGTTGCTCTCCCACGAGCCCAGGGGACGGCAGAGGCCACAAAGGACTCACTCACCCTGGGCAGACCCCAAGCAGCTGCAGACCTGCAAGGCCTCCCATGCTGGCTGATAAGGAGCGTGGAATGGGCACGGAAGCCACTGGGCACAGCCTGGGCAGTGGATCCTGATTGCACCCGGCAGCTGAAAGGAGGCAGGGCCAGCCCCTGTGCAGGGACATGGGCTGCAGCCCCAGGTGGGAGGGCAGGTACCGAGCACCATGTGCACACACACACACACACACACACACACAGAGGCACTAGGGTGGGAGACGCTCGTGGCACGGAGCTCAGAGCATGGGCAGCCCCTCCGCGCCAGGCAGGCTGTCCTCCCCTTTGTGGCTCTTGGGGGCCCGGCTGGCTCTCAGCAGCACCAGAAAGGTGTCTGTAGAGATGGCCCCGAACTCAAAAGTGAAGGTGCCATAGAAGACCAGAACGTCAATGATGAACACCCACTCGCACAGGGCGGCCACGTGCTGCAGAACAAAACTCTCCTGGATGAAGAACACACCGCCCGAGGACACGCTGGTCAAGGAAAGTATGGCCACATCCCAGGTACACACAGAGGACAGCGCCCTCTGCAGCAATCCCACCACCTCAAAACTAAACCCACCCCTTAGTCCCCTCCAACCCCTGCCACCTGCACTGCTCCCCAACCCATTCCCAGCCCCTGTACAGCCCTGCATCACAGCACTGCCCCTGCACAGGGCTGCACAGTCTGCAGCCCCAGTGTGGACCAAGGGACGTGCCCTGCCTGCAGGCTGCTGTGGTTTTCCTGTGCTGGGCACCTGCACAAAGTGCTTCTGTGCTCCGCTTGGGTCAGCCTCAGCTCTGTCAGGGCACTGCTATAGCTAATTCAGGATGTGCATTACCAAGGGCTCAAAATACCTGTTAATACAAACAGCTGGTTCCCCACTCCACCCAGCACAGGGCTGGAGCCCTGCCAGGCTGCCATACCCCCAGACCACACGGCATCAGGCTGGAGCCTGGCCCCACCTGGGCCCAAATGGCCAGGAGAAGGATACTGAAGATGAGTGTGACGAAGGCCACGGCGGTGAGGATGCTGCGCAGGTGGCCTGTCCAGTAGTGCCCGTGGGTCTTGGCTGCACGGTACGTGAGGACGGACTGCAGGAAGACGAACAGCATGCTGGTGGGGAAGGCCACCCCCGCCCCAATGTAGTGCAGCACCTTGGCGTGGTCCACCTGCGGGCACAGTGCGGGTACAGTGTCATGTTCCTTGTCCCCCATCCCAGCCTGGCTCACTCCCACCCCGCAGCCTTACCTGGAAGTTGCCCACCATGGTGAGCCCAGCAGCACAGAGCCAGCCTGCAGCCAGCCCCAGGGTGTTGAGAAGCGATGGCCCAATGCGCTCCAGGACGTGGGCGTACCTCAGCAGCCCCACCAGGATCACTGCGGGATGGAGAGCACCTGTCTGCACCAATGGCAGCAAACCCTGATGCTCGGCTGCCCCCCTCCGCACCACAGCAGGCACCCACAGATTGGCACCACACAACGCCTGCTCCCAGCCCGGTGCCACACACTCACCCATGAAGGAGCCCAGGCTGCAGATGAGGCTGAAGAAGCAGCTCTCAGGAGGCAGGGTGCCACACTTGCTGTGGGTACAAGGCAGGGCAGCCCTCAGCAGGTGTTACCAGGCTGCGGGGTCCCCCGGGGTCTGCTCAAGGATGACCCTGAGCACCCAGCATTCCCCATGCCCCCACTGCCCCTCACCTGACCAGCGGGATGTGATCCAGTGTGCAGCAGGAGCCGGGGCTGTCCAGGCCACACGACTGGTTGTAGTTCCTGCAGGGAGCAATGGATGTGCTGGGGAGCTGGGGGCCCCAGAAGAGGATCCCCATCGGGGTCACCCCAATGCCCCATCACACAGCCACAGAACCCACAGCGCCCGCCTGCAGCCAAAGCGGCTCAGCCAGCGCACGGTTAAACAGGATGGAGGTTTGGGAAGGGCTGGGCCCGTCCCGCTGTGTGTTTTCTGTCTCCTCATTTACTGGTGGCTTTGTTTTCCAACCGCAAGCCCGAGTGAGGCGTGGAGCCTCAAGGCCTGCCCTCGTGCTGCTCTTTGCTTTGGGAGCTTCTCTTTTTTTTTTTAAGGCAAGCAGCCCGAAGTTCGGAAGCATTATTCATCATTAACGTCTGTTTATGCCACAGAGACAAACACATTCTTCCCAAGGCAGAGTAAGCCATCAGACAGGAAATGGCAGCAGTTGTTTTTCTTTTCCCTCCTTCCAACTCTCTGGTGAGAATTAACCCGGGTTTTCTGGGCACGTTTGGGGTGGCACAGCGAGCTGACAGCTCCCTTCCCAGCGCCCATCCCCAGCCGGGTGCCCCCTGCAGCCCAGCCCGCACCACCAGCTTGGCCTCTATCAAGCAGGGCTCAGCCTTCCCCAAGGAGACACACGGCCCTGCAACAACCCGGACACTCGTTTCACCCTTTTTGTCCCCACACACAGGGCAGCCAAGCAGGGCTGCACACTCAAGGCTCCACAGCGCAGTGCTCAGCCTTGCAAGAGGCACGTCCCCGTGTGGCCCCACGCTGAACCCCCATGGGCAGAGCAGGTGATGTCTGGAGGGGACCCAGGTCCCCCCTGTGTTACTGGGGCCTGACCACCCCCAGCCTTACCAGTTGTGCACAGGGCAGATGTGGTTGTTGGACAGTGCCATGGCGTACCTGGGGGAGACAAGAGTGGAATCACTGCTATGAGCCTGGGTGACAGTCCGGGGCCGCCTGTGGGGCACAGTGCACTGTCCTGCCCGCATTGCACTGCCTTCCCGTGCCCGTCCCGAGCAGGAACCGTGCCCCTGTAAGAGGCTGAGCCCAGCTCTGTGCCACAGCTCCCTGCTGGGCCAGGCTCCGTCAGCGCCCCGTCCCTGCTTTCTGCTGGGGTCCTGCAGCGCTGCAGCTGCTCCCCTGGCTGCTCCATGCCCCAGCAGCGCTCAGCCTGTCCCCTCCCCACTGCCCGCTGCCAGGGGCTGGGGGCATTCAGGAGGAGCAGCCCAGTGCAGGGCTGCACGTGCATTAGATCGACCCCGCTCAGCTCCTCACCGCAGTGCTGGATAAACGTGGGTGCAGCACAAGGAAGCGGTAGCAGCAGGTGGGACGAGGTGGGCTCATAGTGCAGCCAGCCCCGCGGCGGTGCGAGGGGAGGTGTGAGCAGGGGGAGCCCCCCGGCACCGCCCGCGTCTGGCACCTCGCTGGTCACGGTGTCCCACCTCGGGCACGGGTCGGCCCAGCCCGCACCACTGCAGCCGCTGGGCAGATGGGTCAGGTTAGAAGGCACAGGTGAGAGGAGCCCCGTGTCGTCCTGGGTGCCACGTAACACAGAGCAGTGGGACAGAAGCGGGGCAGCCCCCACCTGGGGAAAGCCCTCGTCCGCAGCGCTGAGCCAGGACATGGGGGTGACGGCCGGCAGCCCGGGCCGGGTGGGAGCAGACGGGCCGGCAGCGGTGACAGCCCGAGCCCCGCACCGAGACACGAAACCCGCGTGTCCTCCGGCCACGAGCAGCCAGCCGGGCCGGGTCCCCGAACCGGAGCCGCGGACGGGCACGGCCGTGGGTACTCACACGATCCACATGCCGGTGATGGTGAAGGCGGGCAGCATGACGGGCAGGATGGCCCAGGCGGGCATGGCGGGGTGTCGCGGTGCCGGGCCGCCGACGGGCCGCGCTCCCCATGGGCAGCGCCCGGCGCGGGGCCGGGGCCGGGTACGGCGGGAGCGGGGCGGGAAGAGCGAGGTCGGCAGCGCCGGGACGGGCCGGCCCAGCTCCGCCCCGCGGGGTCCCGCTCGGCGGCAGAGCCCGCCCCGCCCGGCGGGCAGCGCGGAGCGACGCTGGCCCGGCCCGACCCCGGGCGCCACGTGGCGGCAGCGCCGCCGGCCCCGGAGCGGCGGGGCACGGAGCGGAGCCCGACCGCAAAGAGCGATGCTGCCCGCAGCCCCGGTACCGAGCCTATACCGCCCCGCCTGCGGCTGGCAGCCCAGCCCGACTGCACGGCAAAGTTCCCGTTTCTCTATCGGCTGGACTCGCACACAGAATAAGCAGCTCAGCGGGCCCTGGCTGTGCAGCCGGGTCGTGCCGTGGGAGCAGCGGCCGCGTTTCGTGCTCGCACCCCGACCCAACGCACCTCCCTGCTGCCAGGCCGTGTGGCTGCAGGCCCCCAGCCGTCCCGTAAGCAGCGGCTGTGCGGGCCCTGGCGGGGACCACGCTCCGCGCTCCAGTGCAGGAGCAGTGGGCAGCTGGCCGTGCCCTACCTGTGCCCCCTCCCGGCTCCAGCAGAGGTGATGTAGCACAGGGTGCTGCACTGCACACTGCGACCTCAAGATCTCAAAAACCTGACCCGCAATCCACGCCGAGCTCCTCCAAGGTCCGGGGTCACTCCATGGCTTTGAGTGGGCTACAGCCCTACACCGCTCCATTTCTAGGCCACACTCTCCCCCCCCCCCCCCATGCCGTTGCTTTGCTGCCCGTCCCAACCCTGTGCATGGCAGCAAAACAATGCCACCCACTGTGGGGATGCCGGGCAGTGCTGCAGCTGCTGCGGCCTCCAGCAGCTCCGCGGGGCCGGGATTGTTGGTGGACAATGGGCCGGGCAGCACAAAGCCCAGCTGGCTGCGCTGCACACACAGGTGGTGCAGAGCAGCGGGGCCTGCAGTTTCAGGAAGCAGCTGGCTTCAGCGCCACATTTATGCTTTGCAGTCAGAGCGTTTCTTTGAAGCAGGGCTTCTTCCCGTTACAAGGCTTCACAGTAAGTTCTCCTATTGACATATGCTGATTGCTGACATTTATGCCTGCTCCATTTCAGCTGCAGAAGTTCTCGGTGTATGTACATTGGAACGGCGAGAGGCGAGCAAACCCCGACTGCTGTGATGTCTGTCCAGCATCCTCTGGAACAACCGTGAGTCAGACCCATAAAAATGAGAGAGGAGTCCAAGACCGGAGAAGTGTTCGCTGGGACAAACCCCAGGGCCAGCGCCAGGACCTCCCCTCCTCCCCGGCCACACGCTGTCCCGGGGCTTCGGTCACAGAGGGTTCATACGGCCCGGTCAGTACAATGGTCTGAAGCACACACTACCTGCCAGCTCATTCCTCTTCTCCTTCCAGCTCACACTAACACAAGCAATTTCTCTGCTGGTTTCTTTCTGTAACACATGAAACTTCCTTATCACACAATCCAAACAACACTGAGATGAATCTGTTTTTCTCTGTCCATTCCTATCTGCCGTTTAGAGAAGACCGTCTAAAGCATAATTTTGTCTTTCTATCCCACATTCTTTACATTCCAGTCCCATTTCCTGCAGTTTCCCTCTGCTTTTACTTTGCGCCGCAATTGTCTGAATGGAGATGTAGCGGTGATCCAAGCGCAAAGCGGGTTTGCAAAACAGTCTGAAACACAGCGTCTCCAAAACAACCACCTTCAGGCAGCAGGAAGCGCTGGGCTCTGCCACGACACCGCAGCACAACGAGCAGTCCAAGGGCTGGCCAAGCGTCCAGGGATCAGAGGGCAGCAGTGCTCACACAAAGGCACTTTAGAATTGAGTAATGGTTTACAAAGAGTTAATCATCGAAAGGTTTCAGCGGGCAGCTTAGAAAAACAGAGCTGTAAATAGAAGTCAAGGCTTGGAAGTACAGGACAGAGAGGTTATAGAAGCACCATGGGCAGGCTGTGCAAAAATTCAAACACATGAAGGAAAATATCTGAAGGCAGGAAGGACTGTGGTTTTGGAAGCAGAGGAGGATGAAGAAGGTGAAATGAATGAAAATATCTCAGAAATGGTGGAAGGGGGAAAAGAACCAGCATTTATGAACGGGACTTTCCTATCTTGCTCGTCACACTTCCATTACGCAATATTTAGCCCATGAGATTTAAACAAATTCCAACTTCTTAAAACTTGTTATCAGGCCTGTAAGAGTCTTCTGGAATCCTCTGAGAACAGAAGGCGCTGATGCCTTGCACAGCTCTAAAGGCACCGTGTGGATCTTGCTACAGCACAAAGCAGAAAGCACCACAAGGGAAGTATCCGTGGCTGCCACATCCATGCAAGGGATCCCAGGGAGTCCAGGATCTCCCAGTACCCTTGATAATTCAGCTCTACTCTTCTCAAAGTTCTGGGCCACCAAATTACAACAGAAAAGGTTTGCAACACTACAGCACTCATTTACAGGATGTATTTATTACACTGTAAAAAGTCCATTGGATTTGTAAGCCATTTACCCCATATGTACACTGGCTGTACTCCCACCCCAACCTCGGGTTTCTCTCAGTACAGCATACACTGGGTTGGAGTTGACGCCTGTGTCCCTCCCAGTCACCAGTGGGATTTCTGAGATTGGTATTACTGAGAATTTAGCCAACTAATTCAGAGAGGAGGAAGAACTGAGATGCAGTGCTTGCCAGGCAGCCAGCTCTGCTCTGGACATGAAGGGATGGAAGAGCACGACATCCTTGCTGCAAGACAGAAGCACAGGAATGACAATTATCAGCTGCAGGAAAACCCAGGTGGCAAAGGAGGTGGGCTCCCAACAACCACAAGATGCATAAGGGTGCAATCTTTGCAGAAGCTTCCAAAAGAAAGCTGCTCCTCAGCACAGCAGACTCGCTGGGCATCTGCCGGCAGGAGCCACTGATCCCAGCATCTTCTCTAGCTGAAGAGGAGGGGACAACCCTGGGCCAACAAAACAAGTGGTGGACAATGCAGCACCGCTGTGCAACCCAAGGGGAGCAGCTCCCCAAGTGCTGCTAGATAGATGGCCATGGTGCTCTGCTCTGACATTACAAGGCTCTTCATTTCCTCCTTATCCGATTAACTAGGCAGAACCTCCTGAATTTGCTCTGTCCAGACGGCCTTTACATAGGAGGAGAGGAGGAAAGCAGCACTGTGCCTGCCAGGCTTCCCTGCTCCCTAACTGGTCAGGGAATTATTGCAATCTGTGTTGCAGAAGAAAAGCATGTGGCTACAGCATACAAGAAGCCCTGCATAGCAAGCTGGAAACTACACTGTGAGCAATCCTCTAAACAAGATTTTCAACCTGCTGAGCCCAGGCATACCCACAGCCCAAATAAAGCAGTGTGGCCAGAAGCAGGGGCAGAAAAGCTAGGGAACAGCTGTGAAATTGTCCAGGGATCGAACTGAACAATCTGAGAGGCAGTCCTATACTGTTGCCCCTCTCTGGTGTTAAATCAAGGCGTTTTCCCTTTTCACCAGATGACACAGTGGCAGCTTGGTCCCAGGCTGCTGGGTGTAGGTGTTGCCTGGTCCCTGAGATAGTGAAGGCAGGAAGGAGACTGGTCAGTGGAACTGGATACCAAGAAGGCAGCAGTCAGGAATTTCTAGGCAGTTGCCGCTAGAAAGGAACAAATGTGATGTGCTGCAGCTGCCCTTCTGTGCAGATTAACATCATCTTCTAAAATAAACACGCTCGCTATCAGAGAACATTTGGCCAGCATCCTCTGCCAGAGCCTCCTCAGCAGACAGTTCTCAGATACCTTTGAGCTAATTGACTTCAGAGGTTGTCATGGGGTCAGTGGGCCGTGGAGCAGCCAAGAGGGGAACAGGAGAGGTGGCTTCAATTAGAGCTGGGTTGAGGATGATTGGCAGAGTCATAGGTGGCACCCCAACCTGCAGGGGAGAGGCAAGAGGCTGCAGAATAAGCGGTGGCTGTGCTGTTGTAGGAGGTATGTCTGTAACGGGGCTTGTCTTTGTTGGCGCTGATGCTGTGAAAGAAGGAGAGGAAGAGTTGCTGACGGTGGGGGATGCAGGTGCAGAAGCTCTCTCAGACTCTGGAAGAAAGAAGAGATAAAAATACATCTTTATATAGGCCCGGGCAAAGTCAACTTCAGCCTTAAGTTAATCTAGACTAAGGATCAGCTTCAGGGACCTTTTCAAACTCTTTTTTATCCCCCCAGACTTTCCATTCCCACATGCCTTCATAAGGGGCTTTGAGGAGCAGGTGTCAATCACAGCATTCTGCCTTAGCCCCTATCCGCAGTAATCTCAGCACAAAGACCATAACCAAACCATCTGGAAGCAAAACGTGTTCCACAACACAGAACAGTTAGTCAAAGCAAAGGAAAGCGGATCTATGCTTTTCACATTCTGGGAAGATGCTTCCAGAAAGAAGAAAACGGGGACTTACCACTAGCACTTAGTTCAGAGGGCTTCTCCGATGGAGCTGGGTGGGTGGCTGGTCTCACATCCCCCACAGGAGAAGGGGGCAGGGCAGATGCTATTGACTTCTGAGGATGCTGCTCCATTGATACGCTGGGGACAGGATCTAGAAAAACAAACAAACAGTGAGACACTACACCACTTTACTCTCTTTTTGCCCACCCTCAGTTTTTCCTCTTGATGCCAAGCTCTCATATCCTCCTGAATGTATCATCAGTAACAACCAGGCACTATGGCAGCTGGGTACAGCAAGGTGCAATCAGGAGACCCAGACCTGTTTTTTTAACGTTTCTCATTCCCTTGTACCTTGGATGACTGTTTGTTTGAAGAGCTCATCTCGCAGCCTAGGTAAGAAGCAGTCAATGCGCTCCCAGGTGATCTCCCAAAGATCAGAGTATCCTGTCCGTGAGTCTGCACTGTGGAATATCCCAGCCGTGTCCATTACGAGCAGCATATTCTTCAGAGACTCTGGGATGGCCTCCAGCTGTAATCAGAGGCACTCCTTAGCACAGAGAGATGGGACACACAGCAATGAACAAAGGCTCAAAAAAAGCTCATGGGCTGCACTGAAAACAGAGGCTAAAGGGACACACTGTGGAACAAATGGGTTTGCAAGAGTTAAATTAAAAAAAAAAAAATCAAACAGCAAATAAAGCATAAAGGGTTAAATTCATGAGTGATTGTTCAAAGCGCTGCAGCACTTTCAGCACCTTACCAGTAAGTCACTGGAGCCAGCATGCATGTATTTGTCCATGAAGTCAAGGATTGTCAGCCACAAAGCAGCAAAAGTGGTCAGTGAGAGCAGCGGGGAGAGATGCTGTAGGAACACCTGGAAAAGAGCACAACCATTGTCAACCAGTAGTATCAAGGCTGCTGTTCATGGCTTGGCAAGCCAGTCTCACAAATCTGAAATGACCCCTCCCTGTGGCACGCTAGAAGGCCAGAGGATGCCAGAGGAATCCATTCTTCTAAGCTGCTTACACAGAAGAGTGAATCTTGTCTCTCTTGTCTGAGGTCACTTAAATTTTAATCAGCATCTCCTCCAGTCCTTCAGGCCCAGGCTTGTGACATGCATCACTTCACCTCTAGTATAAACTGTCTTTAATTAATGTTGAATGATTTACTTCTCTTCACTGTTTGTAAGCACCTTCCTGACAACTTTTCTGAACCCAAGGTCACAGAGACAGCTCTGGAAAGAGGGCACATCCCAGCAGCAGGTGGTGTTGGAAAGGCTCAGCACTGAAGATAGTCATACTAGCAAACTGACACCTCACCAAATCAGAGATGTTGAGAAGCAAACAATGCTGTCCTCTTGATGCAACTGTTCTCTGCTGAGCTTTCAGACAGCGGAAGCACACTCACCTTGGAGAGCAGAGTTGAGGCTCTCATCCTAGTTTCTTCCATTCCACCAACATCAGCTGGGCTGATGTTCTCAAGGAGCTTTGTTAGCAGAGGGAACAGCACCTGTTGGATCGACATTTCTTTGTGAAAATCTCATCCAGTCTTTTTCATCTAACCACCTTAAAAGAAGAAGCTGGCTTCTGGAACTCATTTCTAGACAAGGAGAATGAGGGAATCAGTGAGAAATGGAACATGTGGATTGATTTCCAAGAGGTTCTTTCAGTAGCCTTCACAGGAGCAAAGTAGGGAGATGCCTGTGTATTACTACAAGACAGTATTATGCCTCCTACAAAGAGCTTTGCTCTTCATGACTGCTGTAATACCTGCATGCCCAGCCCAACCAGGAGGTTACCTTATTGAAGCATGACTCCCACTCTAGGGCATCTAGGGCCTGCAGGTCATGTACGAGGAGGGCCCGCTGCAAGTAGGTGAGTGCCTGCATCCGTACTTGGCGTCGGGCATCACAGCATAGCCAGGCAATACCTGCAAAAAAGGGATTCAGTGCAGAGCCCACAGAGAAGGTGTCACATTCCCACTCACCTAGCCTAGGTACAGAAAGGTAATGAAGACCAAACACACTGAGGAGAAGGAACAAAATAAGAAGCATCATACCTGTTCTAGATCACAGACTGGGAATCTACCATCACATCCAGAAAGTAAGTTGGTAGCTAAGTCACACTAAAGATACCTTTCTGGATCTGACCCCATGTTGTTTTCTCATTTACACAGCAGACCCTAAAAACCTCTGCCTGCTATCTGCAGTTAGCCCTTGGCTCCTCCATTTTCCTGAGGGCTGATGTTGTATTGAAAGTCTCCCTGCTCACTTCTCATCACAAGGGGATGACTTTACCTTGTAGCAAAGGACACCAGCAGTTTGACCACAGTGTTCGGGAATCTGCTTCGATTTTCCTCCCTGAAGTCTCTAGATGGCGTTGCTCCTCTGCCCAGGAGCTGTAGATGGAAGCTGCTCGTGTGTGCAAGGTGTGCATGAGATCCAGGAGCTGCAAGTCAAGCATCACATTAAGTAACACAATTCTTGAAACAAACCTTGTCTTGGCTCCTCCCCAAACCAAGGCTAAGAGGATCCCAGCTGCTATGAGATAGTTTCAGGCCATTATCTGTGCAATCCCTAAGCGTTCAAGTACTGGGCATCTTCCACAAGATTACTCTCAGTCAGCAGCCATACAAATTCCCTCATTGAGGGAGTGGCATTCCAAAGTTCCCAGGAGAAAGAATGGAGCCTTGGCCTGCACAGAGTATTTGCAATACACAGCACATTGCCCTGCCTGGATTAAGGAGAACAACAGAGACTCAGCTATGCTGCCCAGGGATAAGTGTCTCCTCGCAACTTATTTAGTTTTTTAAAGCAGCATGAAACATGCAAAACTCTCCAATGGCAAATGACAGCATCCAAACAACTCTACTAACGAACTGTGGCCCAACAGACTAGTGCTAAGTCAGAGTGCCTATGTCTTCTCATCTTTGAAAGCCAAGACAGAGAAAAATAACTCCTGCATCCCTGTCCTCTGTACTTGAATACCCTGTGTCCCAGCCCACCAGGTTCTCCTCTCTCCATAAGCTCACATGCTCTGTCAGACTCCACCAATCCCACATGAACCTCAAGTCTCCAAACTCCCTTGACCCAAATTCATTGTATCTTCTTAGTGACTAACTCTTCTAGCTTTTCTCTCTCACTGCAGAACCACACACTGATACCAGCCCTAACCTTCACCACTCAGTGGTCACTAGCCCAAGGATACAACCTCCCCCCATACCATGAAGAATCCTGTGACTTCCTAGCAAGGTCCCAAGTGTGGGAAAGGAGAGGAGGAAATCCTTGCTATACTTACGTCCTGACTAACCTGTAAAGACACAGTGTGGTAGCTGGCAGGGATGCTCTCATCCTCATCCTCATCACTGTGTGCGTGGGCTTGGTGCTGGCTCAAGACCCGTGATCGCCGTGTGGAGCTCTCCTTTGGCTTTTTTTTTAACCGACTGGATTTACTATCATGTCTGTGGCTCTTCCCCCTTTTCTCCTGGGACTTAGAGCCTAGAAAGGTAAAGGCAGCAATATACAATATGCACACTCCATCACAAAATGCTTTCAGTCTTTCAACACATGCAGCAACCACTTTCTGACATCTCAGTGGAGGGTTCTACTCGTGTTAAGAGATATCCAGTGCCCTTCAGGAACAGTCTTCTGCATCAACAGGAAGCCAACACTTGCTGATGCTGCTACCTCCACATTAGGTACAGGCCTCTTGTGTTACAGTGACAGGGACTTTTCTCATAGAAGAATATTATCTGAGTGCTGGGGACTCATTCCCCAGCAATACTTCACACATCCCTTCATGCTGCCGGGCACTCTCAAGCCTGATCCCAGCTGTCAAATCAAAGGTCATCTTACCTCCATTCAAGCTCGCCTCCACAAAAATGCGGATGGTTTTGACACAGAGCTCAAAGTTCTCAGGTGTCACGTGGGCAGCATCTCGCACAATGAAGGACAAGGACTCTACACACTTCATGAGAGACTTTGTGTCATGTGGGCCCAAATCCAGCCCCACAGTCAGGCTGTACTGGTTGACAAGAGGAGACGGCCCCAGCCTGTTGAGCCCAGCACTGGGTTTAGAGGTGTCGATGTCATCTTTCCCCACCTGCAGGGCACAGCAAGAGGGTAGCAGGAGTGAGTAGTGTAATGAACTGCATGGCATGCATGTGCTGAAAGAACATTTCTTCTGAAACAATCTCCCTTTCTTCCACATTTTCCTCCTAGCTTTCTGCTCTCCATCTGCATCTTCTCCACATCCTCCCTTTACACTGTCAGCTCACCTTAGCTAGCTCTTCTACAGTCTTATTCTTTATCTCCCTACCACACCCTCTTCCAAAAATTAGGATAAGTTTTTGGCATCAGAAGCCCCTTGGTTACTCACCACTAGCCAGCCACTGTTCATCATATCCACATCTGTCACTGAGCGGTGCATCTTGCCTGGCTTCCCATGGTCTGTGTATACCTCTGAATCAGACGTGTAGCCACGGTCTAGGCTCATGTCACTTGGATGATAGGAGGAGGAGACCTCACTGTCTGACTGAGCACCTTCGAGACAAAAGGCATAGGTTTTAGAGAGTCAACTTGGAAGAGCAGCTATGAATATGGGAGAAGCAATCCAGATCAGCATTAGCTAAGAACCACCGGTGGGTCCTGGAAGAATCTGAGCCAGGCCTTTTACTCCTGGAAAAGGAAGAACAACTGTAACTGAAGTGTGCACAGGAGATAGCAGGAAACACAGACCTTGGCATTTATTCCTGGTATGTACATTTGTTTTTACCCTTCAGAAGGAAGGGAATTTCTATCCTTTGCTAAGTCACTTATCAACTGACCATGGATTTAAAAGTGCAAATTCCAACAACTTGATCCCAGGGGAAGAATCACACGTACCACATGTTTTAGAACCGCTGGAGGTGCCAGTTTCAGCCAAGGCAACTCTAAAGCACAACACAGAATGACAGGACTTGTGTGGCCTCTGAGGTCCCTCACACAACTCCACACTAATGCTGGTGAAGTGTTTCTCATTCACAGCAGTCTACTTCAGCATGTTCCATATCCACCTGATCTATCTTCCCTGAACTTCAAGATTACCTCGTATTTCATGTGTCCCAAGCTCAGAAATCCTCGCAAGGACTAAATTTAAGGTACCATGATAAAGTTATTTTAAACAAAAACTGTGGGCTTTTCCCCCATCATTCAACGTTATCTAGAAATCCACCAGCATCTAGAGTTGACGTGAACACAGCGCACCAAACATTTTCAGAAGGAGGTAAAGAGAAATAATGTTTTGACCTGCAGGATGCCATAGTCAAGTAGATTGTCCAAGCAGCTAAGACAGGAGCAGTAAAAAAAGAACTGGAAGAAAATAATCTAGTATTTGCTTCAGAAGGCAAAGGCCACAAGTTGTACAGCATACAGCATCAGGACCTAGCAAAAAAGTCCTAGAAAAGCAGAGAGGAGAACAGCCTTTTAGGAAAGTCCTTTTTTTATCTTATTTTATTTTTTTGCTGTGGAAGTCTGAAGATGTCAGCCTCAAACACACTGTCAGCTGGCTACAGCAGAAGAGGAACAGTTTGCTGGAAAGACTGTCTACTAACACATCAAGAGAAGTGGGAATCAGTGGGTTGGTCTTACAGGAATCGCTCAGGCACTCTGAACACAAACTGATCTGGAAATAGAAGTTTAAAGAACTGTTCCCTTTACCAAATCCTTAAAAAGAGGACATAAAGGAGCCAGTCCCCTAAAAGAGGAAACAGCTGGGTTTACATTACACACCTGGATGAGAGATTAAGGCTATATTACCCATGGCACTAAACTACAACCCCCGCAATATACTCCATGGGGCAGTGCAAAGACCTACAGCTGCTGCAACTGGTATCAGTTTTCCTCCTCACTGCTCCTCTGGGGATGAGCACCTGGACTGCTGCTCAGAGTATGAAGAGGTGGCAGAGTAGAGCCAGGGACAGACCATGGGGTAGGAGTGAACAGCAGGTGCTGGTCTTTAATCTTGATAATGTAGTTTAATATTAGCTTTGTTTTCTTGCAGTCCCCTCTGCTAATTGAAAAGATTGAGGAAGCAGCTGCTTATCTGGCAGGCGGGCATCAGATTTCCTAGCAAAAGCTGACCTATCTTACCTGTGTCGTTATCTGCCCTTGCTGTAACCTGCAGGGCTGCAGGTGGCTTTACTCCAGACCCAATACACTCCAAGAGGGTGAAGAGCGTGTACCAGTCATCCCCAGAATGAATGTTGGCAGCATTGGTCTTCAGCAGTTCATGGAGCCCATAGGCAACCTCATGGCTAACTCTGGACAACACATTTGGCTTCATCATGAGCAGGATACGTAGTGAGAGGAGAACCTAGCCACAGAAAGAGACAGCAAGAATAACAGATCCTATTATATACGCTCCCTTCTCCAGCAAAGTCCTCCTTCCTTACTATGGGCTACTTACAACTGCTGCTTGTTGTTACCTGCAGCACACACAGGCTAAATGTGGGTCAATCCCACAGTAATTCTTTCCTATGTTGCCAGATGTAGCAAAAAAAAAAACCCACAACACAGCAACATTCTTCCAAAAAAAACCCCTTACCTGAGCACTGATTTCTTCCCGACGAAGGAGCCGAATCGCCAGCCTCAGCAGCCCCACCACTGCCCTCTCCACTAAAAAGCAGAACTCCATCGCATTGACACAGAGGTGATAGAGGTGGTCTCGGACAGTCTGCCAGACACAGGTGACACGGTCCCTAGCCACAGCAAGGAGAAAAGGGTAGGATGAAAGGAGATGAGACAAGCAGGATCCAGCTACATCCCCCCCATCCTTGAACACTCCATACAACCTCACAACCTGGTATTTCATAACTTCAAAGAAAAACTCCAGCAGAGAGATATAAGAACAGACACATAGAAACAACAAAATTGTCAAGATCCTTACTTATTTAATCACTCACAAATCAACCAGGTGGGTGAATTCTCCCTCCAGTATTTAGTTTATATTCTCCAGATCGCATGATATCAAAGCAATAATTCATGGGTGAATAGTCCCTATGTTTGCATATGCTAGAACAGAATTGCTAAGCCCTGAAATTATAGCCACGTGCTGCTTCAGCTGGCAAACCAAGCACATAAGGAGCTCATTCCCTAGACCCAGTCAGCAGCTGCAGTAAAGCAGAGACATTTACGGGGAATATAAATGTATTTCAAGGTCATACCTATTTTCTAGTACAATCCTTAGAAGCATCTCCAAGCAGAAGGCAGCATCCTCTTCATCATATGTCTCCTCATCAGGAGTCACAGAGATTAGAGCCTAGAAAAGACAAGAAATGTTTGTGACTTGCAGCTCCTCAAAACAGGGGACCAGTGAGGAACAACAGAATGCTCTTAATCTGGGCAAAGCAGCACTCCAGTGTCTGGGGATGTTGTGCATAGTCCATCAAAAACACATTGGAGGTCAGGAGCCAAGCTAAGTATATGGAAGATTATATATACACGTGAATATATATTTTCTTTTTTTTTAAGTTTGAATTACATTTTTCTTTAAGAATGATAAACTCTGAAGAAGTCTCTCAGATGGGGAGGATTTCTGGCAGCCAGCAGCTTCTTATTAAGCATATTTGAAGCAACAAAAAGACAGACCCAGAAGTGATTACCCACAAGCCATCAATTTGCATATAAAGGGAGACAACATAAGAGGAGTAAGAGCAAAATCTTTCTCCAGAACTGAGATGGCACACAAAACTTTCAAACAGTTTCTGCTGCCAAAAGACTTTTACAATGTTTTTCACAATTTACTGTATTTGTCTGCTACTAAATGGCTGCCTGCACAGAAGTTACACGTAACAGACAAACTGATGTCTGGTTTCAAATCCCGAATAGGCTCAAGACATCCTCTGAGAACAGAGGAGCTAGGTGAGTATACAAAACATACGCATGATCACTCAGCAGACTTGTCCCATCACCCGTCTAGTCCCTTGCTCAGTATCTTTCTCACCTTCATCAGCTCCTGGAGAGATTCAAGTTGGAGGAATTTACTTTCTGTGATCAACTTCTCAGGATCACATTGCTGGAAAAGACAGAGAAGAGAATGATATATCTGGGGGATGGGGAAGGCATACAAACAGGTCCCCCACAAAGCACCACATGCTGCTGCAGTAGGTATTGAGAGTAGCTTCAACAGTTACCTAGAGGAAAATGCCTGAAAGCTAGTTCAATCCTTTAACATCAGTTATCCTCTAACAGCACTAGAAGGATTTTATCAGGGAGCTCTCTGCCCTTTTAAGAGGAACATCTGTCCATAGACTGCTTTGTCTTAGAAAAGATTAGTCATTTGAGAGTTTATAAATTCATGCTTAATTATAGCATAGTGGTGCCAAGGGCAGATCCCAGTTTCTTTTGCAGAACTGCCTCTACTTTTAAGTGTTACTACGTTTGCACATCATATCCTATAAGACCCTATAAGCTGGCAAAGCAGATTCACTCTTCTTTTCTTTATTACGTTTCCCAGGTCCTCGGGGAGCCTTGGAAACTGCCTAGAAACATGCATATTTATGCCTCTGTTACCTGCTAACCACATACTACTGTCACCACAAACAAAAGAAGGCTCTTTCACAGCCTGTATTTTACCTTTATGCACTCCAGAGCTGCTCGCTTTGCTTCCTGTGTCTCCGTAGATGGTCCTCTCATACCTGATTGCTCTGTCCCACTAAGGGTGAGCCAACTAACAAAACTCAGCACTGTAGATTCACCACTGCAAATCAGAAGACATCAGCATCAGTAAGAAAACAGTCAAAGAAGAAAAAGAAAAGGTATACTACTCTCCAAGAGGATATGCTGAGGAGCATCAAAAGTCTGCCTGAGCTACCTGCACCACTCACCGGTTAGATGGCGTCTCCTCACGCTGCAGATAGATTTTACCATTGGGATCCACAAAGTCTTCAACCTGGAAGACAGACCAGAATGAGTATATAATCAGTTGTCTACTTCTCTGTAGCCTGGTTTTACCCCTACAAGGCTTCAGCTAAGGAGGAAATACCATACCCAAGCACCTGCCCACAGCCAACCAAACCCAGCTCTTCACCCTTTACCCATGGAGTCACACCTTTCCACCATCTGGCAATACTAGTACCATACTCTAATACCTCATGCACACCTCTCTTCTGCACAATATTCAAAATGTGTTCAAATAAAATGAATGGTGGAATTTCAAATACAACAAGAACTAAAATGAGAAAGAAAAAAAAGAAATGCTGTGAAACAAGCTGAGCCTGCGTGTTACTTGAACATCACATTTCTTGAAAGCTTTCTAGATCAGAATTCACTTTACCAAACTCAGGCCTTCTTTGCAAGGGAGCTCTCTACCAATCTGAACTGATTCTATGAAAAGCCAGCTTCCCACTCCCCAAGTCTTTAGCTACCCGCGAGCTGGCTGTGATTACCTCTACCATGGCCTTGGGCAGCAGTTCTGCTCGGAAAAGCTGCAGGAGGGCCTCCATGATGTTTTTCCAGCCCTCCCGCAGAATGTCACCATGGCGATGGGCCAAGTGAAACACAGTCTTTGCTGCAATATGGGCCTTGGGATTACTTCCAAAAACAGTCGGCAGGTTCTCAATAGACTAAAGGAAAGAAAAGAGGCAGCAGTCAGCAAGAGCTGTTTCTTTCCCAACAGAAATCATGGCAGATTGATCAGAATTGACTACAGAAAAGGCAGCAATTCTTTGTACAGTGTTGTGGGCAACTAACTCAGCTCATATTTGTTTGACACAGAAACAAAAATAAGGTGGTTCTCCAGAGCACGATAAATCATTGCGACACTTAGACATAAGCTCTCCACTACAGAACACTTTGAAAGTGCTCACTGCAAACTTACTAATAACACTAACTTCATGTGCTATGGGAACTCACTCCAGAATTGAAGCTTTAAAAATGGCATCAATGCTCCTCTGGCTGCAACCATTACTGCTGGACATGGAAACTGTGGCCAAAACCATTCTGGACATGCGAAGGTGCTCTGAACACCAGTGAACAGGAAGCTAGTCACCTCCACATTCTTTTCTATTCCTCTTCTTTAAATAAAGTGGCTATACACAGCAATTGCAATGCTCAGTGGGGATACCTGATCACCAGGTTGATCTAGCTTGGGAAGTGGCTAGCAGCTATGCGACACTTCAATGTTCTTCTCCCTCTTTCTAACGGTTCCTCTTTGTTTTGTCTCCTCAGGCCCTGAAGATATCCATTCCTTCTCCCCTTCCACCAGACTGTCTCTCAAAATACTTGTTCAGTTGTCATATCCCTCTGTTGTCTTCAAGCCCTTCAGGAATTTAGGGCATCAGAAAGTAATTGCTGTATCTGGAATCTAGCCAAAGATAAGAACTCGCAGCTCTGTTCAAATCCAGAATTCCTTGACCCTACGTCATCAGCAAAAGGCAGAGTTGCTTAATTTTCACAGACCTAAGACTGCTCCATATTCCAGTCTCACAACTAGATGGGATGCAGCTGGCAATAGCTGGTGCCCCTGAGGGCTTAGTCTAGTTGCTTCTACCGTGTAAATCTGTGTCAAGTGGTTGTTTCACAGCAGAAATTCCTTTGCTTGTGTTATCTGCTGGTAGTCTCAAAATGTGGTATGCCTGGAGAGGATCGAGTGTTTCATCTTTACTGTAGTGCGATGTACAGGAAGAGGAAATCAAAAGCAACTGCACTGCTTGACTGTTGAGGGTTTTGCTTTTTGGTTTTTTTTGTCTTCAGTCAAAAGCCAGTCAGCAACAGTCGAGCTGGTGCTTTCATTGCTAACAATGCAGGATGTGAGCAATATAAAAAACATCCAGTTCAGACAACCCTATTTTTCTCTGCATTTTTGGAACAGCCAAACTCCATTAACTGGACTTACTTGCAGGACTGTTCTCTTTCTGCTATTGCTTAGAAAGATTTCAAAAATCATCTGTTTGGGCCATTCTACATCCATACTTTCACTCTAGAGAACTTGTTCCAGCTCACTGGGACTCCTCACTTGGGAGTATGGATGATATGGGATCTAAGTTTCCTCATATGAAATAGGTAGAATAAGCACTTTTATACAAACTGCTACTTGTGAATAAGTAGGAAATACCTCACAGTTTTTCACTGCGTTCACCAGAAAACTCAGGGCAGGAGCTGATAATTATCTACAGATACTAGTATAACTAAAATAAACCAACTATACCACTTAACAAAAGAAGAGAGCTCCAACATACTAAAAAACATGCTTCTTTCCCCTCCTTGCAAACTTACCTCACTGCTGAGGGCTGTAAACTTGCAGAGAGAAATTATGAGATTGTCAAACACATCACTGAGGCCATAGTGAGCAGAAATCATTGCACATTTCCTAGGGGAAGAAGAATGTAGAAAACACTGTAATAACTTGGTACAGAGAGGTCTCTGTACAAGACAGCAAATCAGATTGCCTCTTTGTTGACATTTTAGACCTTCCTCTCTATCCACTTGTAACAAACGCACATGCATAAAGTCTATTATCCATCATGTAATCAAAATCATCCTTCAGTCTTGGACCGTTGATATTTGTCTGTGAAGATGCCAGGATCACTTCCAAGAATAAAGTCCAAACAGACAAACTACCTGCAGCTGAGCCAACATGCCAAATTTCACGTCTTGACATAAGCAGTAGCTGACATTAAACCTTCAACTAACTGCTGTTTTCAAGAGATCATGGCTACAGTAGCATATTAACAGAGCTTTAAAACTACACTTAAGGCATGGCTTGGTCTGCATTCAACCACAAACAGAGGTTTTTCCAATACAGCATCTCAAAGATGGCAACATTAAGTATTGTCCAGAGACAGTAAAGAACTAAAAAAAAAAAGAAACAGACAAAAACCACAAATGAACAACCTCTATCCCATCCAGCCGCAGCAATGGCCTCATATACATAATTTCATGAAGGGTTTTCTTGATATCCTGGGACTTTGTCAGCATCACTATGCAAGGTGCGAGTAGTATTTTCCTTCACTTCTACACAGTGCAGCTGTGTCAGCAAGTCTTTTATATGCAACTATGCTGGAATTTAAAAATACATACCCCAAAGCACTCAAACTTACTGCAACACACCAGTCAAACCAAGTGGCCAGTGGCACTAAGAAAGGCCAAGATGAGGTGAAATAACACAAACAAAAGAACTAAACTATGGGATTGTAGGCCACAAATTAGAAATAATAATAATAAAAATAAAAGCTCTTCAACTGCTAGGAAAGATACCAGCTGGTATTCACTGTGATCTCTTCAGCAGACTGATGCGATAATAACCAAACTAACATTTTTGGGTTTCACAAACGTAAGACTTACCTGAAACCAGAGATAGCTTTCTGGATGATTGTTTCTTCTAAACTCTTGTCAAAAACATAAGAAAGTGCTGCAATGGTTGGCCCCCAGGTCATGGTGAAGAGATCATGGTCGTAGCTTCCAGGGGGCACATGGAGAAATATTCCCTCATCAGTGGCACCACGGTGCAGCAGGACATTCCAAATATAGTTTTCTTTCACCAGGCCCGTCTGCTCCTCTGGCATCACTATCTCATCGTTTCTACAAAAGAGGAAGGCAGAAAGGTTGAATTTCTCATTCTGAACCAAACATAACATTTACACAGTACCTTTCATTACATGGTCCCAAAGTTAATTGATATCTACTCTGGAGTGATTTTGCCAGTTCCTACAACATTCTCTTTTCCAATGCCTGCTTGCTTCCTTTGCTCCTCTCCAATACTTCAGATATAAGGTGCAATGGCTCTCAGGAACTCCTGGTCACTACAGTGTTAAGAATAGTATGAAAGAAGCAGCTACCACTGATTTAGGCATTGATCACAATGAAAAAGCTGAAATATTTGGTGAAGGGCAGACAGAGAGAAAACAGACTGGAACAGAGTCATGATCTCACTGAAAAATATGACAATATTGTCAGGATACTACTATAGCAACATTAACAACACTCTCAGGAAGAAGTAGTCAATGAAAACCAGAACTCTATTTGAAAGATAAAGAATTTCTAGATAGTTGATACAGGCAGTGTCCCCACCTTCCTGGAGAAGGTTTAAAAGAGAGGTTCAACATAAGTACACTGTCCTGCTTCCAGCCATTGCCTGCAACTTCAGATTGAAACCAGCTGAAAGTCAAGAGTTATATCCTGTCTCCTCAGAGACATAATCCTCTCAGTTTCAAATTTGCAGTGTCTGGATTTAGTGACAGAGTAGATTTCTGAGTTATTACTAAAGCTCCCCCCTCAGAGCTAGTCCGTGCCCAAAAAGGCTTCTGCCACCAGGAATTCTCCTCAAACACTGTTCAGAATGCCAAGAGCTTCAGGGATGGCACAAGAGACTGAGTGCACAGAGCAGCCTCATATGAAAAGCTGAAAAGCTTTTGAAATGAAATATGCAACTAAGACCCAGACAATTATGTCATGGCAACAGCAGCTCATCCCCAGGACAGCACTATCTCTGGCATTGCATAAAAAGTTCTGAAGAAATCTAAAGTCCCGGCCTGGAGGACCGAGGCTTCTTAGTTTAAGCATTGCTCATGTATTGCTCTTACTCAGCCATTATTATGCATGTTGGTAGAAGTTGTGTATTTTTTAACATTAGCTTAAGCTCTGTGGATTAAAATACCACGGCGAGAATCCAAAGATACAAATCCATTCCAGTCACTGTGACAGGCTTGTTACTTCAGTCCCACAAAGAGCTGGAAGGCGGTTTGAAGCAAACATGATCAGTGAGCCTCTCTGTGGTTACTGAAGATTTCACAGACCAAATAACTCAAGTTTTCTTTTTGCATACAAGGAGATGTCAGGTTGATTCTTACTTGATGGCATGGTACATGTCTTCCAGCATATCTTGTTCAAAGTCCTTGCCTCCATTCACACCCTTCA
The DNA here is from genome assembly GCF_054131305.1 of Coturnix japonica. Taxonomy (NCBI): domain Eukaryota; kingdom Metazoa; phylum Chordata; class Aves; order Galliformes; family Phasianidae; genus Coturnix; species Coturnix japonica. The sequence goes on along the minus strand of NC_140670.1, from coordinate 16,129,044 downwards.
GGTTTTTCCGGAACTCCTGGGGAAAATAAATAAATACATAAGTAAATATCAATGTAACTCTCCTAGTATCTCCAGCTTGAACTGCCTGGCTTCGTTCAGTACTCCACTTGCTTTCTACGGGACCAGAAGGAGACTTTCCTGCATTCTGCAAGATGCATCCTCAAAGTTCAAAGACAAAATGCTATTCTTAGCAGCATGGCAGTGCACAGCAGCTCCTGCCTCTACTCACACTGAAAGAACCGAGATAACAGAACACATGCTTAGCTGAAGCTGGACATCAGTGACAGGTCTGTATTGCACACTGACAGTCACAAGACTCAAACTCTCTCAAAGCCCTGACTGTCGAGCTGTTGAAAAGCAGTTCAGTGATCTTCTCATTCTTACCCTGTCTTAGGATACCATTTGTTCAGACACAGAAGCCTCTTGACTAATTTGCCAATCTGTCTTGCTAAGCACAGTACTTCTTAAGACTGTCCCCTACCTCCAGTCCTTCTCTCCAATCATACTCAACAAGGAATATAAACAAACAAACAAAAAAATGAGAATGCCAGATATTTCATGGCTAACAGAACAAGAGAAGACAGGTGCCTACACTGCTAACACCCACCTCCAGAGTCATTGGGACATTCTGCTTGCGGACATTATGGTTGTGCTGGTCAGTGTTCAGCATAATAACTGCATAGGCCAGGGCAAAGCAGGCATCACTATTAGCAAATGGTGATCCATTTGATTTCTGAAAGGCAAATACAGGCACAAGTCAGTTCTACAGTAATAGGGACATAGCAGTGATCAAAATGACCATTTTTCTATCCACAGTATTAAATAATCTCTGGGATAAACTGAAAAAAAAAAAAATAAAAAAAATATCAGGCTATGGTTCTGGTTTCCAAAAAACAAAACAGAAATCTATGTGCATCTGTTATCTCCTACAAAATAACAGCTACTATCTGCAGCATACAGTAAGCATATATAGGCAGTCTGATTTGTCATGTGCATCAGGGCAAATGCACAAGAAACACAGTGTTTGAGCTTTCTGCCCACCAAGTACACACCCTCCAATGTTCCGTGAAGGCTTCCAACAGTCTCTGGATTACAGGTGCCTCTCCCGGTAATCGGAAGGCTTCTAAATAAAGTCGCAAAGCTTCATCCAGTCTTAAACCTTGGAAGCTGAAAGTCCTGCAACAAGAATGAAATGCAGTGAGAAAATGAAATGGGACAGTAAAAACAGGATAAACTTCCTGACTACAGTCTTGTTTGATTCAACATCAGAATGCCAGATTTCACTGAAAATAGATAGTAAAGGAAAATGAAAAACAAAGAATACCACGAGCAGGCAAAATTTAGCAAAGAACCACCAATAATCATAGAAATTCTTAATTACTTTAGTAGTCTTTGCAAAGAATGGCCCTACTGAAAACAACCTGGGTGTCATAAGTATCTCAGGTGGTAGCCACACGCGAGATGTACAGAATTAAGGCATGCTGGTACACAGAGAACCAAGCGGTATAGATCCCATGCCTCCAGGAACTACTGTTGTACCACATTTTAACTTATCACCAAATTCAACTTTCACCCCGTCATGAATAAAGAGATACATAAAGATACTCACCCAACAAAGCTTTCCAGTAAATCTATGTTCTTACGATCACTCACAAACTCCCCAATCATCTTCTTGTCCAGGCGAGGATTTTCCCGTAGCCATTTGGCGACTTCATTATTATTGATGGGAGTGGCAAGAAGGTTCTTCTCCTGCAGGAACTGTATCCCTTTCTTTGGCTTTTGGTTGAACTGCTCTGTGCCAGTTATCAGGAGCTGAAGACAATATCCTGACAGTTACAGTCTTGAAATGCATTTCTTACTTTAGATTGTTCTTAGCATTTTAATCAAAAGCATTAAGTAGAAAATAAGATTAACCTTAGCATGATCAAGTTTATCATAATGTGTGAGTGGGAAAGGTTAACCAAAGCCAGAAGATTTGTATTCATCACAAGAATTCATCATCAAGTCATACTGAACAGACTGAGTATGAAAAGCTTTCACTGAGCAATTCACTCTGCTCCTCCAAATGCCTTTATGTACTCCAGTACATAAACAGTGCAGAGAAAGGTCTCTGAGGAACAGCAAACACGTGGGCAAGATCAGCTCTATCCAGTTACAGTGGAAGCACTAGACCATGCCCTTGTCTATCCCCCCTGGCTCCAGGCTCTCACATTCTGTCTCACTGCATGACACATAACAAAGGTCCTCAGCTTTTAGTCAATGCAAGAAAGAAATGCCACCAAAGCCTAAGCACTTGATAACATTCTGCATGCGAGATGTGCTTTCAAGAACCACGTTGATGCTTTAGCATGGCAAGGCTAGCTGGAGCCTGGAAAAAAATGAGTACATTTTTAGTTCTGAAGGGAACAAACTGGACAGTACCACAGTCGGTGTAATTGAACACCGGACTGAGAAAGGGTTAACCAAATTTTCTTTTGGTGTTCAGCAAAACCAAAAGCACAAACAACCATTTGAACTTTACTAAGGCACTAGAATAAATGTCAGTTCCATGTTAGCTCCAATCACGAACAAACTGCGAGTGATGACCTAGTGAACTAAACTCGTGACCATCATGATTACTAGCTCCCCTGGGTTCTCAATAACTGAGAAGCCACCAGTTTTCTGTTTCCTGCCCGACTGTGAGCATGCCTGTGTGAACATCTTCAAATTGCAGTGAAACACATAGCTACTAGCAGCATAGACAGCACAAGAAACACAGTGAGGGTGTAATATAATAATAACCATGTACTGTCCCATCATGTCAGGTCTGAAGTGACTGTAACACTAGGAGCATTTCTGTTCAGTAATAAATCCTGTAGAGCAAGCCCCTAGGGTATTCTATTGCTATAAAGAACATAACAGAACTTGTTTTAAGACCATCTGAAAGGAGATCAAACTGCTGGCTATTTGCACTGCGTTTATAATCATGTCAGTCCTACAGCTTCTGGTCACTGCCTTTGGAAAAAGAAAGAAGAAACTATTCCATCCAATACATGATGTGTTTTCTGCTTTTATTTAGCTTTCTCAGCCTTCCAGCTGAGGTAATTTTATTTATTTATTTGTTTAGTTTGTTAGTTAAAGGAAGCAGAACAAGCTAGTGCCATCTCAGCATCAACATTTCTTAAGCTTTGTGTGTTCTTAAGTTTCGTGTGCCCTGTTTACACACTTATGATGAAATGAGATCCATTTAGATCCTACCAGATTTAGGGTCAGAAAAGGATTATTCTTGGGCAAACTAAGAGAGATTTGTGTTCGTATTTCTGCATTCTGCTGTAATGTCCCGCACTTTTTCAAGAAACTCCTAGAATTTTCTTGAGGGAACACCCAGCTATTGCAGGGATCAGCCACTGGCAATGCACTTAATTTCTGCTAGCCTTGTTTACCACTGTAGTGAAGCTGGAATCTCATTAGAAGTTTTCAGTTAGAAGAGTGGAGTGGTATCCCTCAACAACTGACTTTCACACAAAATTCATCACCAAGACTGCCTTGAAAGCTAGACTTAAAACAATATGACAGGTTACAACTGAAACAGTAAATGAAATTAGCTGATGTCAAAACTCAGCAGTTCCTCTGAAGATTCTGCTGACAAGCATCTTCCCCCAAGGGCTCCAGAAGTCATTTAGAATTATCCCACAACAGCACTGCATTGTAGGTAAAGGACTAAGATCCTCAATGCTGCAGAAAACTTTCTAGAGAGAAATCAATGCCTTAAAATACATTCATATCTGGAGGCTGACAGAGTGGATCATGAAGTAGATTTGTATGCCATTAGCAAGAGATCTGTTGTAATTTCTCCAGTATTTTTGTTAAAATAAATTTGAGAGAATACAATAATCTCTGGTCAGAGATGTACAGAGTTTTGACTGTAACTTGGATTAATGAAGTGAATGATTAATGAAAAATGTTAGACACAAAGAGCAGCTTTGCCACAATCAAGACAACACTTTCAATCATTTTAATGAAAAAGCAAATATAAGACTAAAGAGAATAGTAAGCTAGCTAGCGCTACTGCTACTGGCCTCTCAATGTACTCCCCACTGACAAGTTTGACAAGAGCAGGCAATGTGCCCTTTTGGATGGAATTTGCTGATCAACCCCATACAATGAAAACTAGACTCAGGAACTTTCCTATCCAGAATTCAAGAGGACCTGCCTTACACACTGTGACAAGAATTTTTCCTAAATTCCTTGTAACTCAGCACAACTAAGTAACAAGAAGATAATAATCATCGTTGTCTCTGCAGTACAGTGGAATTTTCAGTAAGTTAGTATTTAATTCTTACCAACTCAAAACTTCTGAGACATGACCAGCCACACAAGGCCTACAGGACACAGGCAACAAGGAGAACACCCGATAACACATCCCCAAACATACCTTCTTTTTGTTCTTAATCTGCATAAGCTCCTGAGGGCTTGGAAGGATGCAAGAAAATCGGGTAGGCTTCTTGGGGATACTCTTCTCAGCTAGAAGAAAAAATTAGAATTACAGTCAAGAATATCCCTAGAATACCAAGTAGCCCACTATAGTGGCTACACCACAGTTTTCAGTCACAGAGCCTTGCTGCAACATGCTGCCTTACAAACAGTAGTCACATTCCTACTATACAACTACTACATTCCTCCATTCACATTTTCTGCAGCACGACTGTACAGTAGTTTCTTCTCCTGACCAGTTTTACACATCTGTAAAAATTAACTTTCTGGCTACTGTGATTATTCATATCACTAATTCCCTGGAAAATCCTTGACTACCTTAAATTATAAACTTTGTGATGAACGTCATCCATTTTTGCTCCAAAGTGTCCTACCAGATATAAGCCCCCTCCCAGAAGAAACAAAACTGTTAGCAGGCATACATAGCACAAATATAAAACAAATACTCACCACTATACTTCCTTCTAGTTATAAACACACAATAGCTGCAGTAGTCTAAGGCATGGTAAAACCAGCCAGCAAATGTAAGGACCATTCTCAGTACACACACACTCAGACTCAGGGTCCTGCAGAGACTATTACCTGTCTCAGTTCCTCCTTCCAATTCCATGCAGCCTTGCTTCATCTGATCAGCCATGAGGCAACCACTGGTGGGAGGACATGACCCACCTGGCTCTGACACTACAGGGGTGGATTTTCCCTCACTGTGTGCTCTCTCATTATCTACAGAAATTAAAACAAAACAAAAATTCTCACAAACACATGAGCTGAGGAAAATTATATCAAAGAAATAAGGATCTGACCGCTCAAAATCGTGCTTATTTAAGGGAGTTTCCTCTTCCCAGTAGCTGTGATTCCTCAGTGTCCTCAATACTTTGTTTGCATTAATCCCACAGCATGCCCCCCTTTTCTCGTGCCTGCCAGTTTTGGCACTTCCTTTATATAAAGCTGAATGAGGTGCACATTTTAATATCTCTGAATTTTATTTCCACCATATTATTTACACAAACAAGCAAGATGGGGAATGAGTGTGGGGTGGTGTGGGTGCTAACCCAGGAACTAGATATCTCACTTCTTCATGTGAGACATAATAATGAGAGACAAAGTAGTTTCACTGCTGTCATTCTTATGATAAACATCAAAGGAACAAACATAGCCGACATCCATCTTATTTCCATAGGAAAATAAAGAAAAGAGCTGCTCTGTTCATTGATGCTCAAATAGATACAAATCTAGGTCAGAGAAGCAGCTGGCCAAATAAATTAATAAATAAAGTCTTAGTCACAAGTACATATTAAGCAAAGTCAAGCTTGGTAATTCTTTTTTTCCCACTCAGAGATGTGAAAAAGCATGTGCTGTTTTGATCAATTAGCAATACAAAATTAAACTACATGCTCCAGTTTCTGAAATTTACAAAAAAGAGATTTTTGTTGTTGTTGTTATTTTTTCTTAAGGCTGTTAAGATTTTTCCATCTCTAAGTGGTTTCTAAATCCTCCAAAAGTTAAGATTAGGAATAGAAAAAAAAGTATTAAGTCATCCGCAAACACTGATCTGAGGCCCTGTTCAGACAGGCAGGTTACAAACACCAGTAGGTAGTTACAAAACATGCAACAAGAATACTGAAAATATATTTATGCAGATTAATGCATAGATTACCAAAACAAGATTCACATGTTTAGCACAAGATAAAGCTTAATATCAAAATATCAAGGAAAGGTGTCTTACTATTGCTCATTTCTTTGGTGCTGTTCATTGTTTCTGGGCCAGATTTGGCAACTTCCTTCTCTTGTTGATGTACGTTACTCAGCACTTTGGCCTGGCAGTGTGCCTCTGTGCTATCTATCACTGTTAGCAATGCCTCCATAGATAGCAGGTGGACTGTATACAATTGTCCAGAAACTGGAAAGGCATTCTGGGACAGAAAATACACAAGTATTAGACAACTTTTATATCTCTCTTTCTCTCCCCATAATGGGGAAAGAGCATTCCCCTTTCAGCTTTGTGAACCCTATAACATACAATAAAATACTCTAAAATTTTCATATTTGATATTTACTTAGTATATATTTGATCATTTACTTATGGTTCATCTACTGTATTATTATACATTTCATGCTTATTTTCTATTCTGCTCCCAAATGTTAAATAGCATTCTTCATCTCAAATTGCTCACTTAGAATCTTTCAACCATTCCTACTCACAGGTTCTGCTTATGTGTTTACTATGTTCTGACTTACTGACTTTCTCTTCCGCATACCCTTCCCCCTCCATGTCCCCCCAGCCTGTGCCAGGGGTGAGCAGCCCAAGCAAGGCCAAAGGACAAGCCAGACTGTTCAGCACCTTGGAGAGCAGCTTGGTGAGCTCCTCAAAGAGGTTGGCACAGTAGTAGTCACAGTCATAGTTGATGTAGAGCTCAGTCACAAAGCTGGGAATCCTCCACAACTGAACAATGGCTTCCAAAGCCATCTCCTTCATTTCATAGGGCATCTTTGGGTTTTCCACAGTGATTATTTCCATCAACTTCTTGATATACATCTGTCGGAAACAGAGGGCAGCTCAGTTTAGGGAAAGAGAAAGGAAAGCAGCACAGTGAATAGAACTGAAGGCCACATTATCTTCCCACATGAGCTGACAATCAATGCTGAAGACACCTGTAAAAAGTTTCACATAATTCTATTATTTAATAACAAAACCCAAAGAACTCACCTCCAGCTGGAATTTCAGATGCTCTCTCATACTCTCAAAGAGAAGAAAACACACCCTGAGGGAGGCTGCATAGAGATTGAGCCGTTCGACACTCAGCAGCTGAACAAGAAAGACAAAAAGCTTTAAGAATTACACAGGCTACTCATTATGTGCTACTAGTACTGGTACTCATGACTGCCTTGAGATCAACATGTGGTCTCCCACAGCAAATATTTAAAACAAACAAACAAGAAAAAGAAAACAACTCCTTATTCAGCCTCCTGGTCTCATTTTCACTAAGGGAGAATAAATACACTTTATTTCCTTCTGCCTGTGGTAACACTATTTTCCTACTATAACGTTGGATTTTTGCAAAATCATCAGATTATTTTTGTGGAGAAGTAACCTGGGAGAAGAACTGCCTCCAAGATGGCTCTTGTGCCATTACTAGCTAGGTACTTCTAAGATTCTACCTACTGCTAAGATAGTAACTTGCATCCATAATTACCTTAAAGCCAGCTATATCAACATGTCATTATCCCTAAGTAGCAGTTAATTCAAATCAGCTTCCTGTTCCTCAGCCCTAAAGAAAATGGCACATGACAACATCTTTGGTTTTTTAATTCAGAACTCTCATTGCAATACAGGAGACAGCTTCTTTAAGACTGAGATCCATTAAAGCTCAGCAGCTATACTCCAATATACTGTTTGATTCAAATTAGTATCTAACTCTCCACTGCCAAACCCCATGCTAGCACAAGCCAGACTCACTTGAAATAAATGTCGGCACAACTCTTCCTTCACAAGTCCTAGGAGAGACTGGCAGTTTGCAATGGGAGCAGACTCCAGAGCTACAGTTAGCAGCTGCAGCCCCATGTGGATCATCACCTCCGAGTTGTGGCGATCAAGAGGGTTGGTAAGTGAGATAAGAAAGCGAAACAGTTCTCTAATACACGGCAATCCATAAGGGACCAGTGCTGCTCCTAAAGGAAAATGAGGCATATCAGTATTGTTAGCAACTGTTCCTAATTTTTTATGGTGTTTCACAAGTGCTACAAATGAAATCACAGACCAGCTGAGGAACAGGAATTTATCAACTTCAGAGCAGAAAGTGACGCAGAGCAGTGGAAAGCAGAACAGACTTTAGCAATACTGCCCATCTCTCACCTTCTTTTTGGGAAGACTGAGTAAAACGTACTCCTCGGGGATTTACATAGTCCATGTCATGAACTGAGGCAGAGTCAGAATGTTCTGCTACGGAAGTGCACTCCTCTAAAACCTCAGGGATAGATTCAACAGAGGCTGACTGGATCTTCTCCTCCCTCAGATTTTCATTCTGCATTTATATCAGTCATTCAAGAAGAAAAGAAAAAAATCAAAACGTATTAGAAGGCATTACATTGGATAATCTGCAGCCCTCTCTTTCCAACACTTTCATTTTCATCTAGCTCTTAATTATTTTGTTGGTTTTTTTTTCTAGACTATGTGACTAGAATTTAACTTTGAAGACACTCCCACAATCAGTTTTTACTGCTCCTGAGGCTACGATTTAGTTCTTTTTTTCTGTTTCAAATCCTACATAATGTCAGCACTTGATTTCTATCTACACCTTCTTAGCATTTTTTTCCACTCAGAGCACCTGTAGCTCTAAAAAAATTCATATATATATATTTGTGAATTTACAAATCATTTACAGTGAAGATGTTTTACTCTGACCCTAAGCCTTAAAATACAATATAAATGCTGTGGCCAAAAAGAGAATCAGAGTTTGTGTGTACTGAACCCACAACTAATGATGCTGGGAGTTATAACTCTTCTTTATCAGAAACCATATACCTGGAGTTCAGGCTGGTTTTGATTATCAGTGACTTTGGCCTCATTTGAAGGAGTTCCTGCATGAATCCCCAAAGAAGTGACTGGGTCCAAGTCTGTCAGGTCTTCCTTGGAGGTGGTCTGTGAGGACAATTCCAAACCACTGTCTGTAGCAGGGCTGACTGCAGATGAAATGTTTTCAGAGCTTCCAGAAGAACTTGGAGAAGGAGCATCTATGAAAGTAACGCCGCTTGCTGATGAGAAATAGAAGCAAAAAGATAAGCTTAATTTTGTACCTCAGCCTCAAGTTCACGCACTGAGCACAGCAGAAAAGGCTTACTTTCATCAGGGCATCACACTACAGATGATCTCAGATGCTTACGTAGAGAACACAGAAAATGAATGCAATGAGATATTATAAGTTCTCTAAATTAAAATACAGTAGCTGGAATCTAGCAGACTCAGACAGAGATTAAGGCAATTCATATCATTACACAAAGGGTGCAAAGGGTTTCTCTCATTGGGAAGAAAGTAGAAAACAGCCCCAAAGGTGTACTTCACACTTTGACAGAATGGAACAAGCACTTTAAAGACTTGCATCAAGTTTAATTATTCCTTCAAAATGAGATTATTACTATTTTTAATCTTGACTGGAAGGAAAGATCTATTTCTTTAAAACACATTAAAGAAATAATTGCAATAGAATCCAAATAGGTCTGAAACAGAGTAGTGAGTGTTTTTACTACTTCTAAATGCAAGACAATGCTCCAGGAATCTAAGCCTTCCTTTAAGAGAAATTAAAAAAAAAAGAAAAAAAAAAAGAAAACCAAAAACTTTCAAAGAGAAGATACATTCAAGAGCATGGTAATCAAACAAAGATACAAACAAGAGTTATGTATTTACATATGAAATGCGTATGGTTTTGCATAGCAGGATGTTTTACTGCTTACTTGATTTTTGGAAGTGTCCTAAATAAGTAGCAGGTTGTTACTTAATTTTTGCAAAATACAATGCATTAACACAATCAATTTTGCCATTCTGCACAATTAATACATTGCCTAGCCCTACAAGATCAGAGCTAGTGATGTGTTTTATAACACCATACAATTTCCTCTCTAAAATGTTACAGGATTTATAATGTAATTCAACACTTATGTGAAGGTCTAAAAATATAATGATGATTTATGTAGGGTTACACTTTTGCTTGGATGTCTGTTCCAAGTTGGATGAGATTTTATCTCATTTTTTATTTCTCCTGTTTTCAGCAACCATGCTGTTCTGTAAAAATGCATTTGGAATCCTTCACAATATATTTAATAGGTTTCTGCAGTGGAATAAGAGTCAGAACTACATATTTTACACAACTATTGTTTCAAACTTCCTGTCTGCTAATGTTAATGTTTATGTCTGACACGTCAAAATGTAGAGTGCACAAGAAACAGTATTTCTCAGACAGAGGGATGCATCCAAAAGAGAGGTTTAAACAGTTGTAACTATTTAGTCTACTACACATTAATAGGATATAGAAGTCCCCCAGCATTATGTTCTCAAGCTCACAGCATTTGTCACAGACTGCATCTCTTCTGCAGGCTGAATAAAGCACACACCAAAGGATTCATGCGCATACTGAACAGTTTCCTGGACACAAACTCTTTTCACGTACTTCTATTGCTCTACCTTTTTTTTTTCCCTCCCTCTACATAACTCTTCACATCGTTTTCTACAGACATCAAAAACTAGCATTAAAAAAAGTATAATGCAGATTGATTTGTTAAGAGTAATTAAATGAAGACATTCCAAGACAGTTCTGAAATAGATGCTGTCTGGTCTCTGGAAATAGATTTCAACCTACCTGTGACATTACTAGTGTTGGTTGCCGGTTGTTCTGTTGCAGGAGAGACTTTAGTTACATGTCGAGGGGGCCTTGGTGATCTCTTCTGCTTTTTCCATTTTGATGACTCACTCATTCCTCCAGCTCTCATTTTCAACTGAAAACCATAAACCATTATGAATATCAGTACAGCAAAATCATACAGAACAATGAACTACACATGTCAACCTCAAAGCTGTCTCAAAACTCTCAAAGTCAGGCAACAGCAGTCAAATATACCACACAAATTAATCAGCACAAAATCATGCATACCAGACTCTGACTCCCCACTATTATCCAACACTCCATGTCTGAAACAAGGAAGAATTTACTGCAGCTACTCTACTAGCACTTTTTTGTCTCAGTTTACTCTTCATTTTTGAGCAATTGCATGTTCTCCTTCTTCCAGCAATCTCTTTTACTATTAAGAAATGTTTATGTAACATTTCATTCACTCCTGGTGCACAATTCACTGCAAATACCATTCTAATGGTTTAGAAATAAACCATATTCTGCTTTCACCTCTTTCCATCATTACTCTTCTTCAGATCCAAATCCAACTTAACTCACAGCTTTTTTGTCAACCAGGATACTACTACCAGTTCTTACACAAGTATTGGGCAAACAAACCACAGTAAGAGCAACGCAGACACTTGTTGCAGTGTACAGGTATTGCAGCCATGCATAGATGTTCCAAAACATCCTAATAACATTACAGTACTTAGTTACACTGAGAATGACAATAGCAGGTTTGGAAATAGATTCCTTCTAAAAAAGCTCTGAGTTCAGGGATACCTGCTTCTTACTCTTGGGTTTGGGTTAAAAGTCAACTTTTCTGACGCTGTTAGATCTCCTCATTTTGGTGGTGAAAATGTAAACACTGAACAGGTTTCCTGCAGGTAGTGGAAACCATTCTGTAAGTCCCAGTAGCAGTCCCTACATGGTATTCTTCTCCAAGAAATTACTTCAGATACATTCCTTATTACTTATATCCTTAGAGTCAGATTTTTATTATCTAGAATACAGTTGCATCCCTTACTCTAATACTTTTTCTGAAATCTCATTCTTTTCAACTACTACTACTCTTAAATGTCAATATGCCTTCTAGATTCTGACAGTTTTTCTCTCTTCCCTTCTTCCATCTTGACTTTTCTCTGTACATAGTCTATAATTATTCTCATTTAAGCAAAGCTTGTGAAAATGTTATGTCCCAGTGTAGTATACCATTTGTGTAACTTCTTTGCACCACAAGTTCTATTTGTTTGACAACTAATCCCTAAGTTTTAACTATGCTACAGTTTCTTTCAGCTTATTAACAATAGATTCAGAACAAATTTGCCTTTCTTCCAAGTTCAGTAGCAAGAATATCCTTCTAAACTTCTAACAAACACCTACGTAACACACACACAGCCAAAACTAAAACTGTGGAGATTTGTGAATGTAAAGCTTATAGGTCACAATCCTTCAATGTAAAAATTGTCAGCTATCTTATCTTTCCCATTCATGAGTTCAAAGAGCTATATAAAATACTTGTTATCTTTCATTCTTGCCAGTTTCTACTATTTCAAGTCTATTAGTTTCACTTTCCATATCATAATCTCCCCAAGACTTAAATACTATCAATAGCTTTATTCATTAAAGGCTGCTAATTGGACACGATAGTTTTATTTGGCCATCTAATTATTCTAAAAATTGCCACATTTAATTTCCTCCCTTTTTAGTAACTGATCAGGGAATCAGTAGACTAGCCTATTTCATCAAACTGCTTCAAGTATGAAGGGAATAGAAATAATTTTATGTTAAACTCTTGAACGCCTGCTTCACATAATTACGAAACAACAGAATTGCTTTTAACTACTTAACTACTTTAAATTGTTTTTAACTACTACATGCTGTTTGCATGGATTGATAGTGGTATCTCCTAAGACAGGAGATATCGTTTAGATATTAGGAGGAAGTTTTTCATGCAGAGGGTGGTGATGCACTGGAACAGGTTTCCCAAGAAGGTTGTGGATGCCCCATCCCTGGAAGTATTCATGGCCAGGCTCTGGTTTAGTGGTTGGTGACCCTGCCCATGTCAGGGGGGTTGAAACTACATGAACTTAGAGATCCTTTCAACCCAGGCCATTCTATGATTTTATAATCCTGCTGTCAGGTAAAACGTTGCATGTTAATAAATAATAATAAAACAGAAAATAAACTGAACCGGCAAAATGGCACCAAGATACTATTCGGTGCTAATTGTGTTTGTACCATAGCTTTTAGCATCAGCCATGCTCCTTGAGAAACAAGTGACTTTTGAAACATCCTACCAGAAGGTCTGTGCCGACAATCTGAACACCACTTCCAATCTGTCACAGAAGAGCATATACCAACTCAGATCAATATTAGCCCTTTTGAAAAGGTGCGTGCAACACTCATTTATACTGAGTGCCATATACATTGCACTAACTCCAAGGTTTTTCCATTTGAGGTTTATAAAGGGCATATGTCCATTGGCTATCATTCAGATGAAGCTAGGCATCTTTGGAGATGGAGTCAGAACAGCCTCACATGGATACCAAACTATTTAGCCAGGGAAGCAAAATGGCTGCTTTCTTCCCCCATCCCAAACTTTTAATTAAATTTTAAAGCATTAAGAAAAGTATTTACATTGATGTACCTACGGACAAGCGAGATTACCAAGTAGGTCTTTTTTATTTCATACCATTCAGTATTCCACATCCTACACAAATAGGTTTTCTGAAGATTAACTATCAGCACTACTCCCCATACCTTTCCTTGGCCCCTCTCTTTTGCTACACTACAAAGATAAGATAGCAAAACTACAGTGACAACTGGATAGCTTAAAAAAAACTGCAGAAGCACTGCTCCAGCAGAAATGTTTTGCTGCTGTGAATTGACTACATGTTGCTTTAACGAACTCAAAGTATACAGATGCTGAAATACATGTACCAAAAAGCAGAAGTAACGTCTTCTACCGTTCTATAATTTGTACTGTATTAAAACATTACAATACCTTGCTTCTTATGTTTATATTCTTCAGTTGACCAAGGAACACTTTTCTAATGCTTGCTTTACCTTCACTACCAAAGCATTTCCTGATTTTGCTAGAATGCTTAAATGCACGTTAACAGGCTGAGATTATAAACCTAAGATATCCTTCTTCACTATAGGTTACAGACAGTGGCATTTAATAGATCATTAGAAAAAATCTGGATTTTAAACATCATCCAAACCCGTCCTCCTTTCTAATGCTCACTCATATGACAGATGCTTTTTTTTTTTGTTATCAGTGTCCTTCACATTAGATTAAGCTTGTACTCCCACAATATACCCACACTAAATCTGTATTTAAAATATATTCCTGAGAAATCAAAGCAGAGTGCAAGCTCAAAGTTACTGTTCCTTCATCTTGGGATTCAGAACAGGCTCCATTACATTTATTTCTTTATGCAAAGATAACTAAAATATGTACACAAAATGATAGAAGAAAAAAAAAAAACAAACAACCACAAGATACAAGACTCCAAATGTTTTCTCCTGCAGATGAGGTTTTTACAGCAATACTCTATCTCAAGGTGAGGAAAGTCAAAATGTAGTACTACAAGTTCTTTTAAGGGTCCATGAGATTCCATTTTTCTACAAACCACCTTACCTGCACTCGTTTGTTTTTCCATAACATACTGTAAGCCTCAAGAGAAAAGGGCAGGGGCCAATGATTAGTAACTAAAGTGATACCACTAAAACATGAGCTCATTCTAGATGCAGCATGGAACTGGTCAGCACACCAAGTAGCGTTCAAGACATGAAAGCATGCAGAGAGAACGCAGTCCATGATCCAAGTCCTGAAAACACCAATGCAGTCACCATCTCACCTACCTGCCAGTACAGCGGCCACTAATTAAATTTATCTTTGGCAACTATGAACATAATCCACTCCTCAGATCTGTTTCTCCTGACTTGTACCTCAAAATCCAGCGCTTAGTTACAATACCTCCCTACCACAAAGGGAAATGTTTCCTCATCTCTTCTTCTGTGTAACTGCATAAATCCACAGGTCTCCAGCCACTGTCTTTACAAACTACCTTGGACTACTGATACAGGACAAAGCAATAGCAAATACCTCTATAAATCTTCAATCCAGCTCCTTTAATCCAGCATTAAAGGCCAACAAGAAATAAAGCTACATTAAGTTTATGAACCAATACAGAAAACTGAGAAAGTCCCTTCTAAGATAGTTTCCCAGGGCTTCTGTGACCAGCACATAATTAACCAGCAGGCCTACCGTATTTCTTTAGAAATTTCAGAGGGGAACTGGCAGAGTCTAAAACGTTTTATAGTTCACTTTGGCCCCACTCACTAATGCTAACAGGGATTAGCATTTTGGCCCCACTCACTCTCCATTAGCAAATGCTTATGCTGCGTTCACACAGCACTCACATCAGTAAAAAATATGACCAAAAGTTATGGAAAATGTACAGTAGGTTCCTTAAAAAAAATGAAAACCAAAAAATATTTCCAAGAGCTGGAGTCTATGGCTTTTTGTCAAGTAACAGAGCTCAGAGATTCACTTTGAGTTGAACTGTACAAGGCATATTGGGTCTGCAATCTAATCAAGAGCTAACACAAAACATTGAAGCTGAAATGGAGATTGCTATCTAAAAATGTTTCTTTTCTTCAGTTCTTCACCATCACAGAAAACTCACATCTAGCCCACTCCATCCTACTTCTCTCCTTTGGAAGATGCCACAACCGTGCCTTAGATAGCACTCAACAGGGTCTTTGCCTCCCAAGCTGCAGCCACAACACTGCAAAGCAACCACTGCATGCATTCTCCCCAGAAGCCATGCTGTGACAAATGAGTGAAGGAAGAGTTGCTACACATAACAGAAGAATCTCTCACACAGTGTTTACAAGAGAAGGAAGAAGGTAGTAAGGGAAGAAGGGAGAAGGGAGAGAGAGACCTTCAGGTTCTTAAAGAGCAATACCCTCTCTAATTGGTTCAGGGCTTTGGGCTGTTCCCCACTACTTAGTTCCAGTTTGTTGAGGAGACATGAAGAGATCTGTGAAAGATAGGCAAATGCATGGTTTAAACAAGGAAAAATAAACTCAAAGAGACAAATAAAGTGGTAGAGTGCTAGGCTGCAGGGAAGACATTTGCCATGCACAGCAAATACACAGTACAAGGTAACTGCACAGATCAGACACAAGGCAGAGAATCACTGAGCTTGGAGCAGCCATCACTTGATAAGGGAAGCCTTTTCAAATTTAAGTTAACCTTCACATCAGACCCCTTCTGTACACAGACCATGACAAATTCTGTACCTGCAGTAAATTAAACTGATCCCTTTTATCTTTCCTCAGGCTAATCTACCACCAGCGCAGATCTTGATACTCTTCTTTCATAGCAAAGGAAACAATCAATCATGTTCTCATAACCTTACTACACATGAACTAAAGCACCAAACCTGTTTTGGGTTACTAAAAGTAAGTATTCAGTGTCTCAAAACACTGCTATACTGGCTCCAAAATGTACATTTAAAAAACACAGATACTTTTATCAAGTCATTTGGAAAACAAAAAACAGTTATAATGCTACAAACAATGTAAATCAGCCAAGTTTAAAGAGCTATTCCTGCTCTAGTACTTCTTCTCTGCCCAATAACTTTTAATAGTACAATCCTGTATATTTATTGACATTTCTTTTATGTAGTAGAAAGAATATATATGTATACAAGTATACACGGAATTCCTTAATTGGACCTCCCTTCACATAAGAAACTGTTAGTCTTATGAACATGTGAGGCCACATTTACAGTACCTGTTACACTGAACCCAGCTGCTAAAAATGTACTGGATGGAAGGAAATAGTGCTGATGAACAAACTCTGATATTTAACTTCAAAAAACTGTTGACTTAAGGAAAGGGAGAAAAAAAAAGAAATAGAAAAGAGCAGTCTACTTTGATTTGCCTGCTAACTGGGACGGCATTATCCACCAGAACTAAGGTTTTCTCTATAGAATGCTGCCCCTTCTAGAAGCTACCAAATATTTTTCCACAATAGCTCTATTTCATGCTGCTTTCATGCTGTTTCACCAGCCTCAAAAAATTCCTTTTTACTCTCTGGGCAATTATATCTTGAGAGCTCAGTATTAGTCTTGTAGTGAATTAGAAAAGATGAGAAAGAAGCTGGAGGGAGAGCAGAAGCAAATTATCAGAAGACACCAGCATCAAGTCCCAAGACTCACTGGGTTTCCTAGCCCACAGCAGCTGATGATTGTTCCCACAAACCAGAATGACTTACCAAGGCAGCAGTATACTTAACAAGATTCAGTACTAGACAATGGGGGCATAATCCCACAGAGTTAAATGAATGTAGTTCAACATGCTCTTTCAGTGTACTACAGACTTAAGAGAATGAAGAAATACATAGATGAAAATAAGTAATACAGAGATGAGCACAAGCCCAAGACAAGATAGAGCTGAACAGGCAGCACAATGGTTAACCTTACCTTTTTCATGTTAGTTCCCATGTAGCTTTTAGGCTCTTCTTTAAACTGAGGCAACCTGAAAGACAAAAAAAAAAAAAAAAAAGACAAAACACATCAGTTTTTTTTGAGTTAAGAAAGGAGGAGAAAAAAACGATGGTTTTCTAGTCACGCTGCAGATAACAGGAAAGTAAAACTAGGTTTTCTCCATCAAAAAAGAGTCCTCTTGATTTCTTTTCCTGTAAAAAAAAAATCTGAGGGAAAAAGCAGGTCTAAGTGAAAGGCACTTTACATGCTAGTTGGCTGTTTCTCTATGAAAAAGAAAGTGGCAATACTCAAAAAGCAAACAGGTAGCCAAATCATCCCTTTCAGTGCTGCCTTTGTCTTGTTTCTATCTCCTGATATCCACAAAGGACAGAGTTTTTACACATTAAGTAATGGATAAGCATATCAATTTAACGCAACACTTTTTCTCCAAATGCTTATGTTCTTTCCTGTTTGGTATCACTTGATTCTGATTTGATTCTGCCCCACATCTATCCTGTGCATTGCACAGAGTGCAGAAAAGAAACTAAACTTGAGAACTTATAGGAACTGAGTGTGGCAATGGAAAAAAAACAAACCTGTTATGAGAGCTGTGTTTCAGAAACAGTTTGACCATAATCTTTTCCTACTCAGACTATTCCGATATCTGCACGTTTCAATTTTAGAATACCCAAAGCAAGACTGATTACTTCACAACACTGGATAAATAGTTTTTAATTTAAATAACTTTCTTGAGTTTAGAAGAAGTAACCTCAATAATTACCTGAAAACTGCTGAAAAAGGCCAAACATTTGTCCAAAAAACACAAGATCTCAAGAGTTTAAAATTCTCTTTGATACACAAGGTCAAAACTCTGAACTTGAAACTCAACCTGCGACTAACCAACACTGTATTATCCATTCTTTCTCCTAGAGAATATTCTCTCTCCTGAAGAGAACTGTATTTTTTAGAGTATTTTTTTTTCTTCCACATTTCTATGTCCTCAAAGAACTGGTTCCCTATTCTAAAGCTCTTCATTACTTAGCTGTCCATCTCTCCTCAAAGGACACAACCTTCCCTACCTCAGTCTCCCTGAAGTCTGAAAGGGTCAGCCCAAGAGAAAACTGCCAAATCTTTCATCCCCTTCCACCTCTAAATAATGACCATTTGGGATGATTTTTCTGAGGGTTCTTAAGTGGAAGTGTGGAATCTTTCTGTCCTTAGAGGGCCATCTCGGCAATGCTGAGGCAAACACAAGCAGGTTTACCTTGTGAAGAGCAGCTGCACCATGTCGACCAGAGTGTGCTCTGCAGATTTTCTCAATAACTCTGCGAAGACAAAAACAAATAACACAGGTGTCATTACTCAGTGTGATATTATCAAGAGGCTTCTTCAAGCAGACTCCCCTCCGAGCCTTGTTTACAGAGATTACGGCAAATTTATTAAAACCAGCTCCAAAACTGCATTACTGCAAATGGGAATATAATCACGAGGTGGCGCCACAAAGCTGAGAAAAAAAGAGGAGTCCAAAGTTACACAGTGAACTCCTAAACAAATTTTCCATGAAGTTGTAGGAAGACACACTAATATAAAGCTCAGCAGCTTTCCAGGGCTGCATGTTCTGTAATAGAAGTAGTTAACCACTACTGAAAAAACCAGATCATTTCTTAGGAGTAATGACAGTGAAAATACGAAGAAACCTACCGCTGAGTCTCATTTCAAAGCATATGCGGAAACAAGACTGCATGATCTCACACACGGATTCATTGGTGAGGTGGGCTCCCACAGGAGTGAGCAGCAAGGTTCTCAGAACCTGCAAAGAACACAGCATGCATGTCAGATTGTACCAGTGACTCCTGTATGTATTTCCTAGAGAAGGTTGGCTTCCTCAAGGACTCACAGAATTACAAGCAGAAAACCTAAGGGTTTCAGCAGTCATTTCCAACTGACTGCTGTCCTCAAGACACAAACAGACTAGGAGACAAGAATGATCTCACAATCCAATTCTAGAATTAGAGACCTAACATGCTGCATGTAACCTAAAGTTTAAATTCAGCATTTAGCTATCTACCAATAAGTAAATAGACTAAAACATTCATAGGTTTGCCTAGTTTCTGAGCTCCATATGTCAATTTACCCCTCACAGGCCATCCACAAGGCAGGATTATTAATGCCACCACACTATCAAGCATGCTTGATTTAACATCATTTCATTTAATCATTTAATTATTTTCATTTGAAAAAGCTTTTACCACAGGTACATGAGCCATCTGTTTAAAAATAAAGTCTGTCGGTGAGCTCAAATTGAGTCAAAACACCGCTGCCTCCTCCTCATCTCCGTGTAACAGGATATGCCCCACAACAGGCAGCAGCCATTATGGTAATTACCTTTTCTCTGCACTTACCTGTAGGATTTTCATCAAGACAACCTCATCACTTGCATGATCTGTACCCACAAATCGGGCATGAGTGACAGCATCTGCCATGTTCTCCATTCCCTCAGCTGTGCCTTCATGGCTGGGATCTGAGTAACAGAACAAACATGTGAGATAGGGAAAGCCGCCTACAGCCTACCACCTCTGTGGGGAGACATCTACACAGAGATACTTTGTTCCCATCTGGTTCCTTAATTTGCATAACTCACAGTGAGTTGCCCATTCAAGAGAAAAATTCACCCCCTCGTAAAAGAAAAACATTTTAATGGAATCTTTCAGCAAGACTTTATCAAGAACCTACTTAGAGTTGCAGAAACATGCAATCTAACATTTGCAAATGCTTTTACAATTGCAAAAACACGCAATCTAACAAAGAAGAGAATTACAATTTAGTTTGTTCCTGGCTCCATATATTTTAGAAGTTAACTGTTACGATTACTTCCCATTCCCTACAATGCAACACAATCAGCTGTTCAGTACATTTAGTTCTTCCTTGGGAATGAAGAGAAAACAGATTTTAAACACAGGGAGCCTCAAATTTACCCCCATGAGGAGAAAATGCCAAACAGGTTCCACTAGATTGAGAAGGAAAAATTGTCTCTTGTTCTGCATCCCTCCCAAGGAACAAGAGCTGGGGAAGGAATGGACCAGTGATTTTCCCCAGAGAAAACAACAGACAGACATGATCACAGTTTAGATATCAGAGTTGCAGGCCTCCCGCTTCAATCATTCATCACAGCTCCTTCTCTCTATTTCAGTCTTTTGTAGCTACAAACAATGGTGCAGTTGAGAGAATGTTTAGGACAAGATTGTTGCTAGTAACCGTATCTTGTGCCACATAACAGCGGCCTCAGAAAAGTTGCCTCCGGCTTTGATTTCATTCTCACTTAAACAATAGGGCACTGGGCAAGAATCTTGTTACCTTCCTACTTAAACAGTTGTTAGAAAAGAAAGACGACAACCTAAACACTAGTTAATACCTCATTAATTGGCAATGGGGCCTCTTGAACTCCTGCAAGAATGAAGCAGACAAAGGAACCAAGCAAGACCTTGTACACTTTGCAGTCTCCTTTGATTCCAGTTGCACTCATGGTCACAGGCTAAACTTTGTGCATTACAAAAAACCGCTCTTATTGTGATCTAAAGAGAGCAGCCCCCACCATGCTGTATGGGTTCTGAAGCGCCACAGGATAAGAAACTTCTGGTAGTCACACAGAACTGAAGTCCTACCTGCATACCTAAGAATTTCATTAGTCTGCATAGAAAGAACACTGCTTCTTTCCTATATCTGACACACACTGCTGAGAACAGAGCTTGCCTACTGCCGACAAACTCCTGCGCATGGGCACGGATTTTGCATAGTTCAGAATAAGCTCATCTCCTGATTTGCTAGATAGTCAAGCCTCACTGACTCATAAGACAGGTTGTTCGAAGACAACTGGTCATTTTTACCTGCTTCATCAATTAAACGAGGCAGAAACCAATGGTATTTCAATGCCAGCACTTACAATAGCATCATCACTGTTAAACAAGCTCAGCACTGCTGTGGCAAGAAGTTAAGCCAGTATCAGAAGAAAAAAATAAAAACAAAAGATATATTTTGTAATGGTTATGGATGTATAGCCTGTGTGAAAAGGAAATGCAAGCAAGTTGTATGTATGCTTCTTTAACAGACTTATGACTTTGCTGCTCTAGCCCCTGTGTTCAATACCAGTAAACACACCTCTCCCCTAAAACACATCACGCCTGACTACTTCATTCCTGGTTCCCCAGAACAGCTCTACAAATTCAGGTCAATTTATAAAGCCTCTTGAGCTCAATTAAAAGCACAGATACTTCCACTTTGCAGAAACAAGACAGGGAAAAGCTCAACATGCTTCTTTGTTCCCTGGTGAGAAAACAGAACGAGAAGATGCATCAATGCCTGCTCAGAATCAATAATACAAGAAGTTTATGTGAAGTAAGACACCCGTTTGAAAACTGCAATGCAAAAGACCCTTATAGTCTTAGATTATTCCATATGGAGTATACTCCCACAACAAGTAGGGAAATCAAAAAGCAGAAAATCCAGGCTCTTAACCATCAGGGAAGTCCAGAAATGAGCTCAGTAAGACCTTTAATGCAACTGGAATAAATCACCAGGGAGACAGAGAAGGCAGGAGGGAGGACAAGCTTCAAGCACCCCATGCAGCAAGTTCTATTGCTGGAATCCAAGCAACAGCTACTCGCCCACAGATCTACAGTCCGCAGGTATGTCAGGGAAAGTTCACTTTAGAAATAGAGCCAGAAGCTGCTGTGGACACACTAATAATAGCAACAAGAGCATATACCTGTTCTGCAGAAAATACAATAAATAAAATTCCAAAATTCAGCCAGTATTCTTCCTACAGGTCAATGTTTGAGCTCATCAAAAAGGCTGACCACCAACTGCGGTGAAGAACTGCTGAGTAAGGAAATCACTAATCCAAGGGATACAATCAATAAAGTATCGTATTGTTACAAAGTTTTCTTGTGATTTAAAAGTTACACTGCCATTTACTGAATTTAACACTCAAAGCAGCAGTGCATACTACAGAGTACAGGATGATCTTGGCAATGCTAGCTATTCCTTTCAAAACACGTGCGTAGTTACTATAAAGTCATCCTATCTAACTGAACTGCTGACTGCATGCTACCAGTGAATTGTTGCATCCCACAAATTCAGAACAGATCTTTGCATTTCAGACTAGTAGACATGCAAAGTCTAAAAGGCTACTCGATAATTATTCTTAATTTTAACTAGTTTAAAACATGCCCCTCAGCAATACTGGCCTGGAAAGCAGACAGATAACCATCTGGTGACATGTGACACAGTAAGAAAAACAATGAAACAGCACACGGATTAGCTATGAAATGTTTTGGAAGCGGGAAAAGAAAGAAGCTTTAAACAAAGATAACCTATCAAAGGAGTTTGGCCCTTTCACTGCCAACTGCTTTTAGGCTCACTGTGCGGAGCAAAAGCCATCCACTCATGAAACAGACGCAGCTAATGACACTCTAGGAAAAGGTTCTGGTTTCACCAATCAGTTACACAGCATAGAAAAGCACCATAAATATCAGCCACACTGAATTTTCCCAACTGTAGTTATGCTGGAGTTGTTTCTTCCTTGTTCTGTACAGTTCAAAACAGGTTCGTACATTAAGGACAGGTCTAAGCCTTTCCCATCTTTGGGCTTTAGATAGTTTTTAGACTACTTTTAGTCTTATGTTACAAAGAGAAATGTAAGACCAAAAAGCTTTAATTTAACAACACAACCCTAGCCAGATGTTCAGGCAGTACCACTAATCCCAGCCTCACTGCTATCTGGAACAGCACAAAGGACAAGGACGCTGTGAATGTCACCCAGAGCAGGATCTGAGGTCCTCATTTACAGGCCCAGTGTCACAACAAAAGCCAGGCAGAAGGTTTTCCCTAGTATCTACTATAGACATATGCTCATGCACTGCTACAGAGATGTACTCTTCCTGGAATGATCTAATAAACACTCTAAATAACAGGTAGTCAAAGGCTACAAATTCTTAATCAATTTTTCCTGTTTCTGCCTCAAATCAAGTATTTGTACCCAGCTGCACATGCAGACATTTGTCATTAGACATGTGCTATCAACCTGATGTCCTGACACCATCCAGATCACATCTAATCTAACATATTTACATTACTGCTAAGTCCGTCAGAGAGACACGTTTCACAGGTTTATTTACTAAGATTCCTTTATTGTTCTATGTTCTCATCATTTTGGTTATGTCTTGCCACTTAATTACACCCAACACTGCCCCCCAACTTATGCCTTGACGCCAGTAAATGTAGTTAATTAAATTCCTGTAATCCCCACCTTCCCTCATGCTTATTACAGAGAACAAAATACTTAAAAGAGCAGAGGAAAAAACCTCAAACCTTAAAACATAAGAGAGGAAAAGAGCCAAGAGAACTGGACTTGAGGGGCAGGAGGAAGTGGTAAGAGATGTAAGACTACGCATCAACAACCATCACAGATTGTAAATTCTGTAATTCACACAGGTACGACCAGAAGGCACTGACAGAATTTACAGAGGAAAGTCAAGCATGGCTCATAGCAGAATGACACGCTAAAGGCAGAGAGAAGGCAAGTTAATGAATTGCTACAAGCCAGCTGAGCCTCAGCAACTGACTACACGTGCACATTATTAGCCCTTCACAAACACCAAGAAAGATGCACACATTCCAAAGTCTGTGGAAAAATAAAGTGACTGTATTTTACTTCATATTGTGACAAAGAGTATACATAAGAATCACTAACTGATGCACTTAGGTCTGACTGGGGTAATGGCAAGACTCTCTGCCACAACACTTACAGTAAGGTAAGAGCAGTGGTACACCACTGGGCAGGGCAGGGTCCTGGACTGAGCAAAAACCATCCTTACTTTAGAGCAGAAATGTTAGTCCACAAAATTAAAACTCTTCTGTGCTCATGTGCATTGTAACACTATAGGCCCTGGAGATGTTTTCTCCAGCCTGACCCTTTTACTCAGACTGTATTTAAAAGTCTGAATTGCACTTGGTGAATACCAAAGTTCAGCAGTGTGACATAAGCAGGTCTGAGTCAGAGCAGACCAGAAGCTGTGGCTCTGCTTCCAGCCTTATACTACTGTAGTGCCATGAAAGATCAGCAGGAATAATATCAGAAAAATGCAAATGCACATTTCCCCGGTATTAATGACAATTTTCCTCTTCTTCCCATTTCCTCATAAAGACTGCAAACACACATCCTGGCCAAAGACATGTGGCAAGGAGATGCATTTGGCTGGCATTTTGGTAAATCCCAGGAAGCCATGTTACATACCTATCAGTGCATATGAGAGGAACTTATTCACAGAGGTGAGGGCCAATCCAGTTATAGGACCTGTAGTGTCTTCAGAACGGATCACTTCCAGGAAAGGCCGAAGAAAGACGTTGGGTTCAATTTCGGACAGCTCTATTAAAATAAAAAATGATAATTAAAAAAAGACATTAAACTTAACTCCTTAAGTTTCATATTGATTTCTTCTTACAAATCTACAGCAAACCTCATCTATGAGGAAAAAAGCAAAAGCTTTGTTTCAGAAGACTGGAAGACCAGGGTTGCTTTTAAGTATTACGCACTTCTAAAAGCAATGGTTTGGAAAGCTTGCTATTTCTTTCACAAACTGAATGATCCTCTGAGCAGCTTTTCACAGCCTTCTAGAACAAATCTAACTATAAGAACATCCTGCAAACACCCAGAGGCAGTGCTACCTGAATTTACATTTTAATTAATGGGCAGATATGGTTGCATTTTCCTAGTAGTCCCGATCACGCGAATTACGTAGAACCTATCCCACCTTCTGCCACTTTTGTAATATTCTACTATAAGTACAAGCCTGTACTAATCGTATCATCACCAAATATAAGACCAGGACGGATCTCTTGCAACAATTTTCCCTGAACAGAAATTGCATTTCTGTGACACAATTTGTTTTCTTGGTGAAGACAGAAAAAAACAAAAACAAACTAACAACAACTAGAGTATGTGGAAAAAATGACAGCACAAGGGATGAAGAAAGGAGGAGTTCAGAGGAGGACCGAGGAAAAGAAAACATTAAGAAGGAGGTAAAGTCAACCACAATACAGCCAGTACAGAGACAAAGAAGAGAGTATTAAAAGTGATGCAGGTAATCTTGAGGCCAGAATTTCTGCAAATCTTGTGAACTGGCTGAAGACCAGATTCCCCTGTAGTTAAACTGAAAGTCTCCTCTTCCATAAAGATCACGAAATGGTTTGTCATATAATTAGGGTATAACTTTAGCACACGCTGTTGATCACACAGCAGCTCTGGCCGGCTTCCCTGATACTCAGAGACACCAGCTTTTATGGTAACACAGCATTTTACATTAAGCTCTCTGAAACAGATTGTGTATGCTGGAAAACTGTTTCAGACGGGATAGTAGCTGTTGTGTCATAAAAAAAAAAATAATCAAAAATATAATACACGTGAAGAGAGTATTTGTAGTGCAAGATATACTCAAAGAACTGTTTTCTGAGAGTTCCAAATGTCAGAGAAATGCTGATCACATTGTTAATTTCATTTTGCAAAAGTTTTATCTAGTGCATGGAACAGCAGGAACTGAGTAACACTTCTCATAATACTTTGGTAATGAAGGAACGTGTTCATCAAAATAAATTCTTCTATTCATCAGTTAAGACTACGTGAAAGAGAAGCTTACAGGCATCTAAAGAGAACCTACTATGACAGTCTGCAGCTTTCTTATACATCTAACTTTGAAAGCAATGCAGTGCTCTCCTGAGTAAATAAATATGAAAACAAATACACTTAGAGCTTTTCCGGAAGGGCAGTAAAATAATTGTAATTTTAACAGTTCCGTTCCTAAAGCCAAGTATATGATGTAAATACTGAACGCTCCGAAGTACACACTTGAATTTTCATGAAAGTTTTCCAAAATAGCAGCTCTGATTTCTCATCTCATTGATTCTTACAACTCCAGAACCTGGCAGAGCAAGCGAGAAAACCACAACCATTCAGAGCTTTGAGAAGGGCAGATAGAGATGTTTCTCCAAATATACTTTTCAGCAAGAGATATTTCTAACTGTTCGAATTAGAAAACATGGGATGCTACTCTGTTTAGATAACAACGTTCAACTGCAAAAAAACCCTCCAAGCCTGACCTCAGCCTAAGATACTACCAGAGGTAAAAATGAGCAAGCGTACACAGGAGATCCGAGCTTCATCAGAGATTCCTACAGGCAGCCTTCCTTGTCAATCCACTTCAAGCTAGAGAAAACAATATTAAAACAAGATCTGCTCTTATATGAAGAGCCCAGGATGTTTAAGGGACCAGAAGGAAAGCCCATCCCATTCTTTTAATACATGATCCGTGCGCCCCTTCACTGAAATTTCAGGGAAGCCACCAAGATTGCGCTCCAGAACACTCACTAACCCAAAGTACTGTGTGGAGAACAATAAAAAGGGGAGGAATATCTTAAGCAGCATATCAGAAAGCCAACTCCAGGCTGGCAATTTTAATATGAGGACAGAATTCCTCTGAGATCACAGAGCTTCCCCTCCCTCAACCTATGGATTATTTGCACTTAGGCACACAAGTCTATAAAGATATTTAAACAACTAATTCGTGTTTAAGCACCTAGCTCCCATCCCAGCAATCCCACCCAGCCATTCGGGCACTTCAGCAAACAAGCATCAGCAGACCTCTGGCGCTGCTCGCTCCTGAAGCACAGGAGCAGGTCCCTCTCGGAAAAGGTTTCTTATTGTTAGCACACTGTTGGCACATTCCTGATCTAAAATGCTCACACAAGCTGCTTTCTCTGGCAGTTAAACTCTTCACTCATGAATGACTCTTATCAGGATCGGCTATGCGTTCCGAATCAGAGTAAGTGAACGAGAAAAAATTGTTTATGACAAGTTATTTCAACATCATTTGTCCCCAGGACAGGCAACTGCAACTCAAACCGCATGACCTAGACTTCTCTTAGGCAGCAGCTGTTGGCCTTTGACGCCCAGCCTTCAGAAAGGCTGTTTGAATTTTATCCCACGCACCCCTCCAAAGCAGAATCGCTCAGACAAGAACGATGCTTAAGCACTGCTTGTGCACTGTGCTGCACAACGAGCAGCATTCCCCTTCCTTCTTGAGATGAGAAAAAGACAAAAATAACAGTAGCAGAGGAGAAGCCCAGCGATTCAGGACTTCTGCCTGGAAGCGTACTGAACTTATGCCACAGAAAACTGAGGCACCAGCAAGTGTCACCATCAGAAACACTTTCTGCAGCCCTTTCTGGTCTGACACTGCATGAAGCTTATTCTTGGTTCACACACTAACCACCAAAACTTTCTGTCTTCTTACCCAAGGGTGAGAAATTACTGCACTCTCTCTAAGCAGACTAAAGAGGGAAGTACAGTTTCAGGTAAAAAGGACAATGTTGTATTTGCCTTTTAAAACCATGGGAAAGCAATCAGTAGCCACACTGCTCAGATTTTCAAAAGCATTTCTAAAGTCTGACTGCTGGACTAACTAGCAGCTTATTCTCCCTTAGATACAAATATAGGACCACAGAGCAAGGAGCAGCTCCTTTGCCCGAGCCCTATGACTATCCATTGGTTAATTTAGAAACTACCAAATCTGTCAAAGTACTCATTCCTCCCTAAAAATCTTCATGGCTTGAATTTGCTTCACACAGACTAAGTTAGGCAGCAGCCACAGAACAACATATGCATGTTGGTTCTGGGTCCCTTGGCAAAACTACAATTTCATCAGCTCTGCCGCTGATGAATGGGGGAGGCACACGTTTCATCACTCTGAAAACAGATTCTGCAGGCTGACTGGTTACACATGCCATTCTGCACCTGCACTGAAAGGCATGCTCTGACTTCTTCCAGCTAGGAAGTTTTGTCCAACAGCTTACTCCAGTTACCCTTCAGAAATTGGCCTTTAGTTAATACGTGGTAAAAAAAACCTAAACCACATTAATTTGTTCCTGGCCATATGCTCCCCTCCTCACAGTCTTGGTACGGAGAGGGTTTCAACTGAAAATACATTTCCACCTTCCAATCAGAGCTTTTGTTGTTGTTTTGGTCTAGACCAGCCACTGTAACACAATGTTTAATTCAGGATGAAGCACACATTTTTCAATAGAACTTCTTATTGCAAACAGAATGGAACACCACTTACAGAGCCAGTCCTAGCAGCTAATATGACTGAAGACATATATAGTCCTACTTCTGAAAATAGTGACAGTAAAGTCCACTTAAGCTCGATACATCAGAAGAGGTCACCTGACATCCTACAGAAACCCCAAAACATCACTGCACTGCCTCAATCTAAGCTCTTAATACACAGAGAGAACTAGGTTCGCCCACGCAGACAGCTCAGGAGGAGCTGAGCAGCCAGGAGCCTTCGTTCTCATTTCCCAGCAACTCAAGTATGCCAAGCTGTTCTGAAACACTGTGGGGATTGCACCTTGCAACATACAAGCCCACAAAGGGGACGTGTGGAAGCAAGCTCCTATCTCTGAAATCAATTTTACTTTGCTGCAGTGTTACCATGAGTTCTACCTCTAATAGAATAATAGATCCAAAATTAAAAGATATTCAAGCCAATGAAAGAGAATTAACTGTTCTTTTCAGAATGCCTGTAAAAATACTCTTCAAACCTAATTTTCTATGAAAAAGAGTGGTCACCCAGGACCACCATATCAAGAGAAAACAGTGCCATTCACAGCCACACGTGAATACAAAGCTAGAATTACAAATGCAGTTTGACAGGGGGAACCCTGAGCTGCCAAGTCAGTTCTGTTTGCCTAATTTCATTACAATGGCACAAATGCTTTCATTTGTCACACTCCAGCTTCATGTGTTTATCTCCCTTTCATTAAACATGACTTTAACAAATGACTACTCCACTGTGCCAAGATCTTAAGAGCCCCTCAGAACTGAGATTTTGTTTTTGAGAAGGGTGGCAATGCATACCATGCATTCGGCAATCTTGATATCCTCTGGTCAGGGTGGCATAAACTCAACTGAAACGCTGTCTCCTATAGGAATTACTTACCCCTACCAGCAAAGCAGGAGCACTGACAGTCCCAGCAGTGTTAGCCATCAGTTATCGGGGTTTTCAACTAAAGCCACACTTCAAATTCAGCTGTTCTGACTGCCCAATACAAGTCCCAGGACAATTTTTCATAGCAGGTATTCGCTCTGATATCCTCAGCCAAAATTACACCACAAACTCCAACTGTGCTGCTACTGTTACTTCAAGGGCTTTTCACCCAGCCACAGTATTCTGTTCCAGAGGGAGTTACACTTCTGTGATATTACGAAAAGCAGAAGCTCACTTAATTCATAATGAAAACAAATGTCATCAATAGCAAGTATCACAAAGTGCAAACGTTTGCGGTTTCTACCCAGATAAAGTAGAGAAACAAAAGAGATATGGGATGATTTCTGAGCCCACCACAACTACTCTGGTTTCTTTGAATTATTAACACCAGTGACGCAGACCTACTGCTGCATGCAGATCTGTTGAAGCAGAGGTTTATTTCAAAAGCTGAAGCTGGAAGAATTTGTTTAATTCTGCTCTCATTTCTTAGCACTCGGGAGACAGCTGAGATTGGCCTGTTGACTTTTTTTTCTCCCTGAATTGCAGCTGACACATATTCAATATATGAACTGTGCAGTAATTTGGCACAGAGGTTGAAGGTCACTAGTAGAAGGCCTTGCTATGGATCCCAAAATGTCTCCTCTCCCCCTGTGACCTGAATACCTCTAGAAGAACAGTGACTGTTCTGATGAAAGCTAACACATCAATTATCCTACCCTACGCAATAAAAACCTATTGTTTCCATACTGATCTCCCACAAGGGTGCTTAGAGCCACTGTCAACAGTAACACCACCTACCTCTTAGTGTAATTTCAATGCTAACCCATGCTTGTTTTCTAGAAACCTTTCCTCTTACCTCATACTGGAAGATAAGCACTAAGCCAACACCTGATTACATGGGCACACTGCAGAGAAAGATTAGATCAAGATCCATGGTTTGGAAAGCCACATATGCAAATTCAAGATTACCTGAACTTTGATCTCAGTTGCAGACAGGAGGAGAGCTCTCAGGGAAAGGAGATGGAGGAATACAGCTGAGCTGGGCCTCTGATAAGTTCTAACAAAAACTGACTCGAGTTCCTATGCCATTCTGATGGGCCTTCTCCCTTGGGTACAAGTTACTCAATACAAAGCTCTGAACAACTTCCAGATGAGAGAAATCATCCTTCACATATGCCTATAAGCAAAAGATCCTTCAGTAAGCTACAGTTTAGTTAATTTCACAAATAACTAGAAGTGCAACTTATTTTAATAGAAAAAAAATATCCCACAGCAGTAGAATGAAAAGGCCAAGAAAAAAAAAAACAAAAAAAAAACCAGACCAAAACTTAAGCTATAGCTTTTAAGACAACTAACACTCATTGCAACAGTTTTCAGTACATTTTTGGTAGGAGACAGTACTGAAGCACCAGTAACTTGCCAGATGTCTGTAAAGGAACACCACAGTGCTCATAGCAGTTTTTGGAATCTGGAAAATATGCTAATCCCTACACAAAGATCCTCATTTCTTCTAATAGGCTCAGCATAGCGATAGCTGCCGGTAAATAGCAAAGCTCTTCAGCTGGTAACTGAAGAAAGTGTCAGCTGCACAGCAACTTCTATCCCTGAGCCATGTGGAAGAACGGAACCACAGCTGGAGAAGACCTACACTTACGCACTCCTCCAGATTCACTCATGGACCCGGGTACTTCATTGTCCTGGCAGAAGGTTTGAAAAGCTATTTTTACAAGCAGATTATACTGCAGTTAAAAGAAACATGACAATACACGTGTGGATGCAATGCACGCATTACTTCATAACTCAGGAGGATCAGCAAAGATAGAATAGATCAGCATCACCCATTTATTTATAAGTCACTTAAGTTGTTGCCAACATCTGGTGTCCTTACACATTACTGACAGGGAAGCAGCAATGCTTCTGGACTTGCACCTAGCTCAATTGTTTAAATCAAATACATCATGAAGCACTGCCTGCTTTGGCAGGGGGGTTGGACTCGATGATCTCTAGAGGTCCCTTCCAACCCCTGCAATTCTTTGATTCTGTGAATTTAAGGTTTAAGACTCCAAACAGACAAAGAACTTCCTCCTCCTTACTGCAAAGAACACAGTCAGTATTCCCCACACTAAGTATGCAGCACCCACTACTGAACTGCAGGGGAAAAGTATTTACTTAATAAAATCTGTAAGAAAAACCTTTATAGCCTACTGAAAGCACATCCCTGAAATGCTGGTAAGCTTCACTTTTTATCTCTGTTTAGAGCCAGCTGAAATTATTCCAAAAGATTTCTTACAGAAAAGTCAACACGCAGGACACGAGCCAGATCTCGCGATAAACCTGCACAACCTCTGAGCTTCAAAACCCAGGGGCAGTCCTCAAACGTAGAGACATTCAACTCTAAATGAAATTACTAAATCAAACTAAACCAAAGCAAAAAGCAGTCATCCCGTGACAAATTCATCCGCCCTTGACCAAACACTGATAGTTATTGATCTTGCTGCTGTTGTGAATTAGAGGCAGGTTTCCCAAGGTTCTCTCCTAATACAAGAAAGAGAGAATGGCCGCACTAACAAGGCCGACTAGGCTAAATGAAACCTACGGGGAATTGCATTGCACAGCCAAGTCCTGAGGATGGACTGACCTGTCCATCTTACTGACAGCACAAGTTTGATGTGTGTCATGTTTAAGCACTCTTTTTCCTCTCTAGAAGAAATTGGCACATGTCGAAGGAAGAGCAATTAGGTTGTGATACTTTACAGAACTCCATTCAGTCACTGTACTTGCTTTGCCATGGTATTTTATACACGTCTTGCACAGTACCAGGTCCGAACTAAGCAGGCAATTTAAAAGCCCAAGAGAAATTAAAACTTTCTTCCCTGGTATTTTAAAGCTCAGAAATTCTCTACAGCCTTGTGTGTCTATCACGCTATGAATAGCTCTCATTGCAAATTCACCATGTTGTGTAAGAGAAAGCTTCTCTATTTCTAAGAGGCTGGAAAAAAGGAATTACATTTTTATCATCAATTAGTTGTCTGAACATTACCTCGCCCTGTTTGCCCCTTCCTCAAGGGAAACCGATGAGTGCCAAAGGGAAAAATTAAAAGGAAATCGAAGAACAACAAATCCCAAACAAGCCAATACATTTCTCATGTTGCCAGAGAACCTAAAAAGCATCAGTGAGACTGACAAAATCCAAACACTGAAATGAAAAAAGTCTGAGGGCCCAAGAGTGAAGAGAATCTTTTAACGACAAAAATCTCTCCAAAGCTTAATGAACCCTTCTATTGTGATTTACACAAGTACTTCCATCCAACCTGAACCAACCTAGGAGATACTACACTTCATCTTGCTGTTACCAGAAAGTAAAATTTCTAAGTACAAATGGCAGAACACAATTGCCCAGAATTCAACACCCTACGTTGCCACTAATGCAAAATGGGAGTCTCGTGGGAACAGGATTCAAGACTTTGGAATATTAGTTTCAAACCTACAGTGACAGAAAATAGAAGCAAAATGAAGAGAAGACTGGCCTGTTGGCAGTCAATACCATTACTGCCTCAAGACATCAGAACAACAAATACATTAAGTGACTATTCTTGTATTTTTTGTGTATGCTTATATTTCTTGTATACTATATGTCAATGCCAGAAGAAAGCATTAGAGTACTTCAGAATCTCAACTGATGATCCTGTCCTAGACTCAATAAAGACCTTCAATGACTGCACAAAGGGCACAAAGCTGCCTGGCTCTCCTAAGTGAAATCCCCAATGGGTCAGTGGACACTACTCTGCTTTAACCTCTCACCCCTAGAATTTCTACTGCCATGACCTTCGGTATGGGATCATTATAGTTCCAAAGTGTTCCCAAGACCTGGTAAAAAGCCAGAGACAGAATAATCTCATTGAAACTTCTGAAAACATGACAGAATTTGTTCTAACAGGATATACGCACACATACATGTCACAAATGCACCGGCATCAGATTGGCAACAAGCTTCTTGATCACAGGTAGATACAGCAGTTTTACTCTCAGCCTCTGCTACTCTTATCAGTTTCTCAATTTTGGGCAACTCACTTCTTCTACAGCTCCTCATGGGAAAGGGAAAATATCTGGCCTTTGTACATGATGCGTCATCAGGTTACCTGGGAATAATGTCAACAAAGCAACTCACACTAACAGCAATGCAATGAAGGCTTCCTGTCCTATCACCCCACCTTTTTCTCAGCCTAAAAGTTAACTAAGACCCTTGATGGAAGAAGTTATTTTTCAAGTTCAAATATAAGCTAGGAAAATACACCAAGCACCATACAACATCAGCGATGATAGAAATAAATGTTGT
Organism: Coturnix japonica; assembly: GCF_054131305.1. NCBI lineage: Eukaryota > Metazoa > Chordata > Aves > Galliformes > Phasianidae > Coturnix > Coturnix japonica. Next base: position 16,095,254 of record NC_140670.1, on the reverse strand, counting down.
GATTTATCACACAGAGAACCAGCAGCACAGAGATCGGTTTGTGACAGCACACCAAGGAAACTGAGAGGCACATACTGGAGTCAGGACTAGAAACAATGTAGCATTGCTTATACACTCATTTTTAATGAGATGGTTTTTATGAGCATGAAGCTTCAAATTTTAGGGGAGCTGATGAATGAGAAGGAAATGAACTTATTTCTTCCCCAAAGCAGCAATTAAACAGCTAGTGAATTCTCATGGCCTTGTCAGAATGAAACCACTTGAAACAGAGCAGTATCTTGTTCAGCTTTGAGGCCAGCGCTTAAACAGAAAGTGACTCTAGGTAACAGAAGGACTTCGAGAGCTCTTCCAAAAACTTGGGATGAAATCCCAAGGCTCCGGGAGAGCAAGGCAAGCACCTGTTTTCCTGAACAGTCCATTTTTTTACGCTGCATACTTTACACAGAAGCTGCATTATTCTGGAGAAGCTGCATTCCAGCCAAAAGTGCACAGTTAATGTTTTTTGCAGCCCTCAGCCTCCAGTGATGGATGACCATTTTATAATGAAATACTTTATGCTCAATCAACTTACAAATAGCGGATGTTTTATCACACTGAATTAAAAAGAATGTTTTTAACAAGAAAAAAAAAAAGCATCAGACAAGAGGATCGGTGATGAGCAGAAGCAAAAGTTATTCCTATTAAGGGTGGCTAAGGAAGAAAAATCCAAGAGATACTACAATTTAACTCTTTAAGGGCTCTCCAGCAACATGTGGAAACGATGCATAAGGCTGTATTTACTCTACTCTGAAAACACCTACATATAAGTCCTAGATTAGACTACTGAGACAGTAGTATATAAAGGCCTCTACAAATAAGTTAGAGCCTGTGATGTCTCAATAAGGTTTCCACAAAGTTAATGCTATTAACTAAGCACTGTCTACAGATAAATCTTTTAAAATACTTTTTTCTCTCATGCCTTCAAACCTCCAGATTCAACTGATAGCCTTGTCCAAGATCCGGTGCATGCTCTTAGACAAGAACTGCTGTTGATACATGCTGCAAGTCAAGAAATCCCATAGCTTAAAATGAATACACTGGACTCAACACTAGCCCTTGAAAAACCCCACAGTGGAAGCCCTTGTGCTTTCAAATAACTAGCACAAGAAAAAGTTTCCAAACACATCAGAATGTCTATTCAGCTTCCTATTGCTGGCTGCAACCCTGAATACAGTCTGACTTCCAGACTGGTTCTGCTTTGAACAGAGGACTGGAGCAGATGACCTCCAGAGGTCTCTTCCCATGTACATTATTCCAGTTCCAACTTCTGCTCACTGTGAAAGAAAGCAAAAACAAAAAAACCACAAAGCTTTCTGATATTTTACATTACAAATGTAGCCACTTCACCAAGATAAAAGGTTCCCTTCCCTGATCTTCTACTGGTTAGTACAGGCATTAATTAAATACAAAACAGGAGCTTGTTCTAGAACTACCCAGGTCCAGGATCACAACTTCCAACTAGGGGACTTCCCTTAGTCACACTGCAACCACTTCAGCCTCCATTAAGTTCCGAGTTTATTTATGAAGACATTCCACTACTGTTTGAAGCACTGAAAATATCAATCAGTCCATGATTGCAGACACGAAGCCCAGCTCTCCTCCCCTCCCCATTCCTCAGCTGAAGGCAGGCACTCAGTGAATCAGACTAAAAGGAGAATAGAGTTTCCACCACCTGCTTCAGCTTTTAAGCATCCAACTGAAACTGCCGCAGTCCAGCGTCAGGCAGTCTGAAGGTGGCATTCTCCTGCTCTGTGAAGGACTGAATTTCAGTACAAGAAGAATCCAAATAGAGAAATGAGTGAAAACAGCAGCAACGGACAAAGGATGCTTAATATGGCCACAGAGCAGAAGAAGCTGAAGACACTGTGCTGCAAAGTACCACATCTCCCTTACAACTGAGCATCTAATTCACCCTTTGCCTAAAGCTGAAGGCTGTGGGCAGTGTTTAGTATGCACTGTTTTCACTTCTGTGACATCCTTTCAAAGAACAGCTTAAAATATGACCCCACATTGTTGTGTGCCTTGGAATCACCTTATTATTGGAGTAATACTAGTAGTAATACTAGTACTAGACTAGGGCTGCTTACCTCAGTAATGTAAGGATTTTAACTTAGCAGTTAACAGTTTAAATTTAGTCGATATTCTCCACTAGCAGAAAGGGTTATGGGGATACATAACAAGTTTGCAACTGTTTTAAATAAACTAAAAAACCCTCTCCACACATCCCAACCACCACTACCCTTACTTAATCTTATATCAATACAGCCATCGATTGAGACCTAATTCTCCTTCCAGCTTACAAGGCTTCCTTGGCCACAGAAACACCTCACTGAAATTTTACAAAATGTTGGAGAGTCAGAAGACAGAGTGGAGAAAGGGTTAATCCACAGCTGGGAGAAAGTTTCCCTGGAAAATTGGAACACATGCTGTGGCTGTGACTAAATTTCACACTGGTTCTGTTGAGTACAAACATCCACAACTGTGTGCATTTCAGAGAGTCAGAGAAAAAGAAATGCTCCTTATATATTGGCTTCACCTGCTAGGTTCCTTCAAATTGATAATGACATGCTCTGGGGAACAGCAGAATCCTTCAGATGCACTTCACATTTCAAGCAGAGATGAGGCCAAAGGGGGGAAGAAGTTATTAAATTGAAGGAAGTAGTTTTTTCCTTCCTTGCTCCTGCATTTATTTTTTTAGCATACTGAATAGTCAATCTATGGTCTCTGTGAGAGCAGATTTCACCACTAAAGACTACATGTGTCAACACAGAGCCACCTGAGCTGAGCTTTACAACACATCAATTCTAGGCAAGAACATGAAGGGGAATCGCATGAAGTGAATGTGTCTGTAGGTAGAACATCACCTTAAGTCAGACTGAAATTGCATTTAAAAAGAAATGACTGTGGGTCTCTTATCCCCTCTAAGATGGCTCTGTATGCAGACACATTGCAAAAGGAAAGAAAAAAAAACGTTGTTTAAATAACTACACAGCTGTTTCTTTTTGACCCTATTCCTGAATACAATTCTGTTCAGGTACATATGGACCATCTTCCTCTTTGACAGGTGCTTGTATCTGCAGAGTGGGCCAATTAAAGTCAATCCCTGTTCAAGTTTTCACTCTCCATTTCCTCAGTTAACTTTAAAGTTTGCAAAAGACCCTCAAAGCAAGGAATAAATCACTTGCTTTCCCCAAGGTTACATAACAGACTTTCCTCCTGTCATTAAGTACCCAGACTTCAAATTTATTTTCACTAATGGGCACACAACTTGTTCTTTTCTAATTTAGAAAAAAAAAACCACCTTCCATCTTTCTCTACTCTCCACTTCCAATGAAGCTAAGCAAGATGCCAAGTGAAACAGAAACATCCCTATGTCATATCACATGATAATAAATGTACATCTAGAGTTTATTTTCTTTAGCTGTATTGCAATCAGGTGCTCAATTATATCTTTTTATACATCCTGGCAGTGACTTATACTTCCTGCCCCAGCTGTCCAGCACAGTACTCACACAAGCAACATGTACTCACATTAACCTCCGAATTTCAGAGACTGCAGAACTGACCAGCTACAAACCTAATCACCTCCTGTAACAGGGAAATAGGCCACCAACAGTATTAGGCCATTCTGTATTGGATGTTCTAACTAATGGGTTAAGAAACATGCAAAATGACTGCTATTAAAACAATAATGTATTTGTTTTGACACACCATGAAAAATAACCCCCTTAAGAGATCAGTAAGTGCCAATCGCTTGATTCTAACCAAGATTCAGGTGAAGAAGTTACATTTATGGCTGCAAGAAGTTTAACTTCCAGTAATCCAAAGTTTGTTGTTTGCCACCCATGGTATGGAGTTGGCTACAAAACACAAACATTTAGAAACCTGGAGATCTGCCAAGCACTGCACCCCACAAAACAGACTCCTCACGTAACACAGCCCTCACTGACTCAGCTCAAAAAACAGGGTAAGTGCCAGGCAGGCCTCAAACAAAAGGGTACAGGCTGAGTTCAGCAAGGGAAAGTGCTGAGTCTGGAACCCAGGGAGGCACAAACCCAGGCAGCACAAAGGCTCATGGTACGGTGGGCTGCATTCAACACTGCACTGCTGGCAGCTCCAGGGAGGTGATCCTTCTTTTCCACTTACTGTCAGGCCTGGTTCCGGGCTGCCCAGTATAAGACTGGAAGGTTTTACTCCTGGCTTCCAGAGCTCGAAGCCATCAAAAACAGAAAGAGAACTGGAGAACTTACTCAGCTGTTCTTTTCAGGTACCTCATACTGTGGTGAGCAAGGAGAGGAGGGGCAAATTACTTCAGAGCATATCAGACTCTGCAGTCTTTATTCCTGAACTTACAAACACACACGATGATCAGAGAAGTGAGGCTGCCTGGCAAGACAGATATGAGATTAAAAACCAACCTATAATTCAAGATGTCAATATTTGTTATTAGCTGTGTCACCTGGGAAAGCTCTAAAAGTATGTTTGATTTGAGGTGTGGTTCTTTTTAATTTCTGGGATTTCGGGCTCTAGAGGTAACTCTTAGAAAGGAAAATATGGAAGTTATCTTAACTTTGAAATTAACTTTTGTACCACCTTAACTTTTCTGATAACTACTATCTCGTGGGAAGCAGACTCCTGTATTTTCCAGTTCTCCTTGACACTACAGGCAGCTGCCTTGCTTAGAAAAAAGCCACATTCTTCAGAATGTATTAAATCAATTAAAAATGGTTTTAGAACTTCCTTAATCCTGTATGTTGTTCAAAACGCTACCCACTGTTTATCAACATTAACTTATGGGCATTTGTTTACATCAGGAATGTTTTGGAAGGGAATATTTTAGAAATATCAAGCCCTCCCTTTATTTAATACTACAGAAATTAACGTATGATGGCATTCCAACAGAATTCAGCCTAGAGTTCCATCAGCTCTAACTGAACTAATGGGCGATCATCAGCCACTAAGCTATGCTGTTACCCACTGCATAGCTAATGTTGCATTCTATAAATAAATGTTTTTGCTGATCTGTATCCTAAATAACTCCTGCAACCCCTGTTTTCAGAGTAACAATCAATTCAACAATCCAGATACAGGAGACTTCAGAGGGTATGAGAAATCTCCCATACAAAGTGGAGCATCACTGTCTTCCAAACTCATCTTTGGTGCTGTCCTGGTAGGCACTGAGGAACTGTGGCAGCACTGAGTGATGCTGGGGAGATGGTGCCTCACAGTGGAAGAAACAGAAGTGTTGGGATCCATTGTTAAAACCTCAAATCTACATAAACCAAAACAGTGTGAAAATAATTGGTTAAATCATTAAATTGGCAGCAATTAACATTCTTACAATAATGTGAGGCGCAATCCACTTTCAGAACTAATGCAAATACACAATAAAAAAGACCAGATACGTAAGACACACACTCCTACTATCCTCATGGTTAGAAGATTTTGCATTTCCTCATCTACAACCAGATTTATTCTGTCAGAAATTGTATATGGTCTCTGAAGAACTAGTGCATGACCTTGCATCTTTTATGAGAAGTCACAGCTGTATTCCCACATTGACTGATAAAGACAACTGAGAAGGCAAGCACAGTCCCATCCCCTCTTCAAAACAGGCCGGCCATTTTAACTCACGCTGAAAAATTATTTGCTGCCATCATAATTAAGCATTTCTGGATTTCTATTACATGGTTCAAAACAGAACAAACCCGAAGTGCCACACAATGCTGTACCACGATCCCATGTGCCAAGAGGTAACAACAGCACCTTGAGGTCTCATACACCCCAAAACCAGAACATTGTGAATTTCTGCAGAAAGCTCAGGTCCAGAAACAGGAAAGAAAAAGAAAGAAAAAAAGAAAAACCATGTTTAAAAAGAAAAGGAAGAAGAAGTAGGAGCTGTGGAAGCAGAATAAGAGAATTGCAAGTTAGAAAGCTTAGGAGCACAAGGAAGAAAATATCTTGTTGGAAGAACTTAGGGTTAACATATCGAAAAAGCAGATACTGTTAGTAACAGACTGGCACAGAGTTAGAAGGTGATCAATGTTATTCATTATTTTTAATGTTGCCCCTCTTGTCTTTACACAGTAGCATGACACTAACAGGTATCTTCCAGTACTCTGCCCAGGTGAGCATTTCAATTTGCAATGCAATTTGCCTTTTGTATAAATACCAACAAAGTCAGTAAGGCAAACAGCAAGTCTGACTTCGACAATGATCACCCCTATTTCTCCAGGTACTCTCTAGATAGAGGAATCCACTTTTTCTCTGGAAACATGGAAAAATAAATTGTAGTGAGAAATTACTGCTGAACTCACAACAAATGCAGCTCAGCGCACTGTCCCTCACAAGGCTCTGCCTTTCCAGCCCACAGCCCTGCTTAACAAATCTGCCCCTTTGCACCACACTCAGGAAGGATTAATCTGGCCACAACCCAGTTCACTTTCCACCCTGTTACACATTAGTGGCCCAGCCTTGCTGGGTCTGTATTTCCACCCTTTCTCGGATGGACACATGGGTTAATAACCTTCCTTCAAGCTTCTTTCAGTCTGAAAGAAAGCTTTGTATTGCACATTTTTAACTAAAAAGACTGAAAGTACAGTAAGCAAATAATAGACATCAAGGGTTTAAAACCTTTACATTTGGATCTTAATCTTTACTTGACAGTTTTGCACAGCCTCTTCAATTCATACAAAGGTTGCTTCCAGGATGAGTGAGGAAACCTGCACTGCTCACAGAGCAGCACTTGCAGCCCATCATCTCTAACAGGAGCTGGTCAGATTAGGTTGTTAGTCCCATCACTGGCCAGCTCACAAGCTGGTAGCTGCTGAATATTACCTTTGATGCCTTGTTCCAACCATGTCAAGATGGGCATATGACCAGCGCTGAGGTGGGAAAGTTCTCTCTTTGGGGCTATATATGCAGATATTTGCCCAGGCCACTGTTTTCTGCTCTGTTCCTTTAATCATTTCTTAATCTAAGCTAGCAAATAACAAACCAAAAACTCTTCCAGAGACATCCATAATGTGCATAAGAAAGAAAAGCTATTTTTTCCACAGCATTAGAACTGGAGCCTCAGCTATTTGGAATAGGAGATTAATGCTCATTAGCTTAGTACTAATTAACAGCCTTCCTCCTCTACAGCTTGGATGTTTGCAGAAGGGATAATAACTGGCACACCGCACTGGGAGGATCAGAATAAATGACTAAAAGGACCTACTATCTCCTCACAGAACCGCGAGGAGCCTGAGCACCATTAAGTGCAGTGCATAAATGTATCCATGCTTCACCCAATCCCTTAATTCTATTTTTAAGCCTCATTTAGGTTGAAAATACTTCTTAGCACATGCTGCGTCCAGCTAGAAAAAAACGTAACTAGTAATTCAGAAAAGGTAAAGTCCATTGAACCGCATGACAAGTATCCCTTGCACTCCTGTTTCTTCCCGGCTTGTCCTGCAATTGTGTCCCAATCTACCAGCATTAACACAGATACACAGCGGTATTTATTTGATGCCTATTCCACCAGGCTGTATTCACACTAAATCCTCCATGTGTATTTAATAAATCACACTAGTTAGGTGGGCAGGATTAGTTCCAAGTCACCTAATGACTATATCATGAGCTGCAGTATTAAAGGGATTAATATTAATCTTAGCCATTTCAATTCGCCGCGAGAGGCCAGTCCCTGCTCCAACAGGAGCCACAGCAGGCAGTGCAAGAAATTCTAAACAAGAGCACGAAGATTAATGAGGGCTTCCTCATTCTGCCTGGGAGTCTTCTATACCACGATCGGCAGCAACGAATCCCCAGCAAAGACAGGCTCATAAATAAACACACAACTCCACAAATACTTGGAGCAGCTGAGCCCAGCGTAGACTTGTTTTCACTCCTTATCTGCGTCCTCTGTAACCCACACCTCCGAGCACACTCAGGAATTTGAAAGGCTTGCACAGCAGCTGATTTGTTTTCTTTCACATAAAAGCACACACCTCATTACTCATAATAAATTACGCTTTTTAAATGAGTTTGCAGAACGAGCAGCTAAAGTGAGCTGCCTGAGTTCCACACTGCAGCAGGGGAATCCAAGAGGGCAGCTCACAGCACTGAGGTTAAAAAAGATGTCAGCCTCCAGAGGATTTGACTTGCTTTATTCCTGGCAAGAATAAGCATTACAAGCCAGAGGAGCTCTTAAGAACTGAGAGAAAGCCCATTCTGTGGGGCTAGTATTAAAGTCATACATAAAAATGAATTTCTACAGCTAAAGCTGTTTCTGTGACAGCGTGCTGCATTTCATCATACCCCCAGCAATGCTCCCACACAAAGTAAGGGCCTTGGTCTCCCTTTCATTGACATGAAAGAATATCAACCATAATCATTAGCACAAAAATTCCAGAAGTAAATCTTGGTCTACGGCAGATTTATATGTAGTCGAGAGATGTAAAAAGAGAAACCTTTTATAGCTCAGTTAATTCAAAACGCCACAGAAGCAACAGAAGTCAAACAGCTGCATCCTGAGACCAGTAGAGAAAAAAAAATGAAGAGGGAAAAGGAGGAGTTGAGTCAGCAATATTCCCTGCCTTCACTGAACAGCTCTAGACCCTAAAAAAATAGGCAGAGATCAGGTTAAAGTGGAGCATAAGCCTGTCACAAGCTATTAACAGCTCAGCATGGCCTCCAGGCACAACAGCAGCCTCCAAAGCTGTGCCTGGGTACAGCACATTGCTGAGCACAGTGCACCCGCTTGGAAGCAAGTGGCTCACAGCGAGTGGAACAAGAACAGGCCACGAGCAAAGCATGGCAGAAAATATCTGGAACTTGTTGCACTGCCATGTAAGCGATATAATGGACTGGGGCCAATCTATCCAAGATTATTAACTAAATATCGGCAAACTAAGCGGGGCTGCACCCCATGCAGATGTGCAAATGGGAAGGGATCCATTTGGTGGTGCACCACCCAACTGCTCCAAGGCACAATGGAGAAGGAATGGAGCTGATGTTTCCAGTATTTGTTAATGACTCTCACATGAGAAATCTCTGGCAGTAAGAAAGCTTATACCTCCACCTTACACCTGTTTTATTTGTTCTTAAAAGAAAGCATAACAGAGGGGAAAAAAATAAATAAATCAAGATTCTGCTAAGAAGCAATACACACAAGTTCTATACTATCCACCAGCTGTGAAGAATGAAAGAACTCAAGTCCCATGAAAGGTGTGCAAAGGCCGTACAGCTGACACCATTTCATGTGCTTGAGGAAGGATTTTATTCAGTGGGCCATGCTATTTTGGAATGAATGGAACATACATCCCAAAGGGACACTGAGATACAGGCAGACTCTTGAATGTATTTCTCAGCACAGGTAACCAATAGCCAATGCATCCAAACAAATGTTTAACAGTTTGTAACTCCAGAATGGCTAACTTAAAAACTGCTCACTACTCAGTTTGAAATTCTACTTTGGTGAGGTTCTGAGTAAAAATCACATGATACAAAGTGGTTATAGAATATAACCTCTGAGGAATAGAATAGGAAATATCCACGTTTGAAGGTTTGAGGCTCATATTCTTAAATATCATCAAGTTTAATCCAACAGCAAAAGAAACACCACCCAAACTTCTATTGCTGAAAGAAGCTGGAGCTGTTCACCTGCCTTCAACATGCACTGTGAGCCAAAAGAAACAAACTACTATGCCCTATACTCTTGAGACTATATGGGAGTCATTAATTTTCTTTCCACGTTTGCTCTCACCCTATTTGAAAAACACACACAAAACCCCCCAAAACTGTATTAGCTCGTTTTAAAAGCTCTGGGTTCTCTTAAATGTACCATGCTTTGTCAAATGTGCTTCTAACACTCAGGTCTCCATGAGAGAGCCATCCAACCTGCAGCCTGCCTGTTGAGCAGCAAGAGTTCTAACTCTGCTAACTCTGCTGACACAACAGTGTGAGCAAGAAATTGGTTTTCTTCCACATAACAAGTTTTATTTCTAGAGGACTTTGGTCTTCAGATCCAAAAATGATAAATCACTTTTATATATTAAACACCTCCTAGGCTCTTTGCTTTCTGGGGTGTCACGGCTTAGGGAGGAGCAATTTGTTTAAACGAGGGATGCAAATCTGAGCCTTCTGAACTCAAACCTCATTAGCACTGCTGAGGAAAACAACCCACAGCTTTCACCTTATTTTACAAAAACAACAGAAGCAAACTGTGCTTCATAAGAGGGGTAGGTGGCAGAGTATTTTTAGCACTTTGGCAAGGACAAAGACGGTCCCAGTACCAGACATTCTTGCAGTGCTAACAGGCTGCAAAAACCCTCATAGGAAAGATGCTATTCAGACCTGTGGACACTGTATAAATATAAGCGTATGTGAGAACTATTTCTGTGCACGATAGCAAATTTTTCCCTCCCCATGAAGCCCTCTATAGATGAAACCATTCTGCCTGCTGCTGTGTCCACAGTCCATTCTGCACACAAGGTCAGGCCCATCCACTGGAGCTGCATCAGTCTCCTGGAATGCTGAAGTCCACATATTTGCCATTCAACATGAAAACTGCTTTTCAAGTTCAATCAGCTATAAATGTTGCTTTGTTTTAATTTTCCACTGAACTTCCTGGAACCTATTATCAGACTGTCAGGGATGTATATTTAGCAATGGCAACACGGCCTCTTTGCCACTGCCCCACTGCTCATGTCACCTCCAATAAACAGAAAAACAATACCCCAGTAAATGACATTTTTGTAGGCTATTTACTGCCAGTGCAAGGCAGCGAGTAAAAGTGGAAGTGCATGGTAAGCCTTCATTCACTTTAAAATAAATAAATATCAAGTGACCCCTAAGGACAGAAACAAAAGGGAATATTCATTTCCCACTTACATTTTAAGTCACACCTACCTCCTTGAGTCGATATCCACCAGACCAAGTGAAAAATGTTAGCAAAGAAATGATGATTCAGTGAAACTACACACCTCATATCTGTAAGTGTCTAAATTTCAGGGTCCTTTAAAACAGTCTCACATGAAAGGACTGTATTTGCATAAACATTTATTGTTATGCAGTATTATTTGAGTGCCACCTGTAACCACAAACAGCCTTTTCTCCTTTCTCTGCTATTGAGTTGCATGAGGCCTCCTCAAGGATCCTCATTCAAACTAAAGGGCATCATTAATAACGTGCACATACAAAATTAAACCTGTTTAAAGAACAGCAGAAAAAGTGACATAAAGTTGCAACAAAAAAAGGAAATTAGCAGTCCAGCCCTTCCCTCAGAGACACCACATACACAAAAGCAGGTGGCATCTCTAAGGCTGTGGCCACTCCAGGTTTTCCTCCTCCAGCCACAAAACTTTTGCAACTAAAATGGCCAACCAGCACATCCTGTAGAGCAGCACACTGAAGTCCTTCTCCTACGGCTCATTTAGGAAATTCTACTGCCTTCGATGTAAGTATTCAGCCTAGTTTTAAAGAAATACCCAGTTTTGTTATAAATCTGGTATAACTTCAAGCTAATGGCTTGAATAGCTTTATATAATACCTGGAAAGCCCAGGCCTCATTACTAACTGGGTTCATTGAACAGTGTAACAAATTAACTGCTAAAAACACCCACCAAAACATACACAACATGGTACAGGAAGATCTATGTAAACATTCAGATCCAGTGCAACCAGAATAGTAAATGGAAATTCTACATGAACTCAGAGCGGAATCTCTTTCCACCTTTCAGATAATTTATAGCTTAATGTCAGCTAAACATAGTAACTAATTCCATTTGTCCACCGAAAGTAAATTCTTGGCTGCTCTTCCAACGTCATTGCAGACATTACTGTCAATCCCCAAACTGTGGCCTGTCCAATCAAAGTGTCAGCACTTACCTGCTGCTCAGCACTCCAGACACATGGACTGTCATATCAGTCAGTGACTGATCAGGCGCAGAAATCAGATAGAGCCTTCTCTTGACAACCAGACTTGATTAGAGTACAAGCTATGCATCAGCTTCTGAAGTCTAACAAATGCACGCCGACTTCAGCAGAAGGCTGCTTTACTGTTTCTGACAAAGCTGCTATCATTTTGGCAAATAGATGATAAGGCCGTAAGAACAACAGCTGTAAAAAACACTCCCCTCCTCCTTTTCTGTGTATAAGTGATTTAAGGTTGAAACTGTTTAACACTCAACTCAAGGTTCAGAAGTCCACTACATAATCATGGAAGAAAAAAGGTAAATAAATAAAAAGCCCAAGGAGACACAATAAGTGTCCTGAGTTTGAATTCCCACTACAATCTAAATATGGTGGTAAAAAAGGCGTCATTTTAGGAGTAAAACTGGTCTTTCTCCAAACACACTTCGATTTCACAAAGTGCAATGTATCAACTGGAAAACACTCCAGAAAAATGTTTTAATTCACCTTACAGAAGCTACTCAGTAGCTGAGTCTTCATTTGTTCTTGTATTTTTGGAGGTTCATCAGCCAATACCAAAACACACATCTTCCACGGGCAACAATTTTTAGGCTACCTCTTTCCTGACCTGCAGATGAATTGAATGATAAAATTCACTTCAAGTTTACACTTAGAATTCTAGATGCTGCCAGTCTTGTGTCCTGTCAGACAGAGCTCCATACATCTAGTGTGCTCATCTATAGGAAAGAGGACACAGACATCTTGTCAGGACACTGTTTCCTTGGCAAGTCCCTAGTCCCACGGCACCACTGAGCAATTGCAGGCTAGGGAGTATGACTCCAGGCTATTTCTAGCTCACACCAATCACTTCAAAACAAGCAACATGGCCTCAATAAAACAGCTCCAGCCAGTACTAAGTTTATCAGTAATAATGTCAAAGCTCCACAAAACTTTTCTTCCCACCACAAGTGCAAAAAGCCTATGCCAGGATGACCTTAGATTTTTTTTAGCTCATGAGTCAAGTTTGCCCATTGCTGTCATCTTCTAATACAGAGCATGAGCCTGGCAGCAGGAAATGACTCCAGAAGCCACAGCTGTTGCAGAGCCCAGCCTGCATCTTCCAGCCCTGACAACTACTTCATCTCCTTTTTGATCAACGTGCACAGAACTAACCACTAAAAAAGGATGATGCCCCAAACTGGCTATAAGCAAGAAATTTCCACCATTCACAACTCCATTTCAAAGACACTGGAAGTCTATGAAAGAAATCCTGACTCCTCTATCCGCCTGACTTGGAGCTCGGTGCCTTTGGAACTTGCTTCTCTAGCACCACACATTCACAGAGCTGTACCAGCAAATCATGCCCAACAGTCCAAAAGGCCAAGAGCAAAAAAATATCAGTCCACCACAGCAGTGAATAGTAACTGTGGGGTTTATTTGGCAGGAATATTTTCGGATAAAAACGACTGCCAGCAAATCCACACCGCCATAAAGACTCAATGCTACACAGAGAAAGATTATTAAAGGCTTCCCAGCCAATAATTCCCCCACAAGCTCCCCCCCAGAAGAAAAAAGGTACTAAAATCCTCTGCCAACAACCACCTTCCACATTCCTTCTCAACAAAAAGAATCATAACCTCAGTGAAAAGATGGGAGTGCAGAAGCACATCCATCTGAATTTTGTTTTCACCTCCTGTCAGCTCTCCTTGCAAAGTTAAAACATATCATAGAACCGAAAAGTCAAAACTGCCCATAAAGAAATCCCTTCTCATTTCCATTTATTTTGCCACGCCACACACAGAAAGCTGACGCTGCAGTCAGACATCAAATCAGACCTATGAGAAACCAAGAGACCCTTTTTAGGGGGTTCATACAACAGAATTCCTAAGGAACCCTGAGGTTTTAGCTGTACCTCCCCTTTCTATAAGCAGCAGCAGCACTTCCTTTCTCTTTCACTTTTAAGTGAAACATTTATGCATGCCCAAGACTTAAAAACAACTGGCCTAACTTTAGTTGGAGTCTCTGAGAACTAACTAATTATAAAGGGTATTATTAAAATAAATACCTTACACGAGTAGATAACTTTAATTTAATCAATTAAGTTTAATTAGTCACCAGATTCCTGCAAATTCTTTTCATTGAAATCACTGTTGGACACAGATCTGCAGACACAGCAAACCAGTAACCGTAGCTCTGCAGACCCCCAACGTACTGTAAACAACGGTCTGAGAACAGACCCAATTACTCTGCTCCCACCAAACTAGGAAAATCTGCAGAGGAGCCGCCGTGTGAGCAATAACTCGTTCTAATCAATCTGATCGTCTGAGCAGTAAGAGGTGAGGATTCAGAAGCAACAGTGCATGAATGTAAGGGAAAGAGATTATCCACTTCCCAATGCCAGTTAAATTCTTCACGCATTGAGGAAGGAAGCAATGAGTTCTCTTCACCAGCAAAGGGACATCAGGAGCAAGCGTGAGCGTACAAATCTGATTACCCCAAAAAACTTACTCCATCATCCCTGAGCTAAGTGAGAGAAAGGGAAGCAGCCTAATGAATAAGGATGAGACATTCATTAGGCATTTGTTTACACATTATTATTCAATACTAACTTTCAAAATAGACTACGATAAACAGGAGAAAATCTAAACATGGTGTTATGCAGAAAAGCTGCCGTGCTTTAAATTCACCTCCTCCTTTAAATTAAAAAAAAAAACACAAACATTTAAAGTATAGATAAATTTCTACCTGTGAGTAAAGTGATTGCTTACACAAGGGGCTTGTGTTGGGGGCGGTTACTTGCACACAGTACGACAACAGTGCAAAGATAACAGAAAACTGGGTGTTTTCATGCATAAGTAAACACATTACTGTAGTACCCTCTGTACAACTTGCATACATACATCTAATTTACCAATAATCTTTAAAAACACAACAAGAATGGAAAAAACAACACCTGTAGAATTCTAATCTGGGGACAAAAGTACATACCCAACTTTTCCAAACTTTTATCTCACACTTTACCCTTCACTTCCTTATTCTGCCTACCAATACACGTTCAGTGCTAGGAACCAACCTACTGACATATCCGAGACTAGAATGAAAGCTTCACATTCACGCCTGCAGGCTGTGCATCAGCAGATCACCAAGCTCTGCCTAGCAAAAAATGAAATTAGAAAGGCACCCTTAATCAGGAACAGGACTGCTGGCCTCAGCCTCTCCTCCACTTCATAATGCCTATTATCTAACTGAAAAGGAAAACTTTGATCCTAATGGTTTCCGACACCTGATGAGAATAAAGAAACACAAAGGGACCTGGTGATGTGTTATTTAACGCATGACTGTTTTAATAGGGCTGTCCAAATTTTGGAGGCACAGGGCCCACATCCAGTGCCCCTCACAGCGACCCATCAGCTATTTGCCACATTCCATTCACCACATCACATGACTGCGCTATTGGCAGTTCCCAAAGGTTAGTTTAATCTACTTTTCTATACTATTATAGTTTCCTGGGTTAGAAAAGGTTAATTAGAGGCAGAGCTGAGAGCAGAACAATTTGCTATATTGCAACATTATGACATTTTTACTGTTCACAGAAATCTCAGAACTAAGCAGGAGATCCAATCAGTTACACAATATTACTGTATTTCTCAAACCTGTATCTCTCAATGCATTAGAAACAAGTGTCTTTTGCCTAATATTTCCATATATGAAATTTAAGATACACTACAAAAGAACATTTATAGCTCATCTGTGTGAAAGCTTAGTTAAAAGCCTTCTGTTAAAGCAGGGTTTGCTCCAGTATTAGCACTTATTTTAATCCCAACTACCAAAAACCTCAACAAAACCCTTCATTAAGTAAATCAGAATTTCATTGTGTTGCTCCAACTCCTTTCTCAAACACTAAGAATACACAGAGACACGGTAAGCCTAATTTGTGTCCCACAGAAAGTACCATAAGCAAAAGGACAAAAAAAGCATCTTAAAGATTTCTGTAACCACAGCTTTGTCCTCAGCATCACAGGAAAATGTTACATCACTGCTTTTTCTTTAAGAATCTTCTTTAAACCTTAATTCACAAACACAATATGAAGGTATGGATCTAATGAACAACATATAGAAGACCAAAGCTATCACTGTTTTGAGTGCTTAAAAAGAAAGAATATAGAACGATTAAGAAACTATTTCTTAATTTTACTTTATCTGAATGCTGAGGACATGACTTGACATTATACCTAATCCAATTCACCAGCAGGCTGCCACTGAAGGAGCAGTGCAGTTCTGCAACGTATATTTTTGCCACTTCTTTGCATCACATACAGCGATCACATAGTAGCAATACAAAGTCATACACTAAGCTGATCTGATGATGAAAGAGGACAGAGGGCAGAACAGCTCTACTGTGCTCAGTTCTGACAGGGATGCACTAAGAAGTATTCTGAAGTGGAAATACAAACAAACAAGAACTAGGGGGGACAGCAAGGTCAGTTTATCTATATATCTCAGTGCTGGATATATCCAAGGTCCCTAAGAGCAACCTGAAACTTTTCCATGGAAATTGGCTGTACAAGGGAAGAGACAGCTACCTCCACTGTTGTAGCAGTGCTCACCTCAAGCTTCTG
Organism: Coturnix japonica; assembly: GCF_054131305.1. Taxonomy (NCBI): domain Eukaryota; kingdom Metazoa; phylum Chordata; class Aves; order Galliformes; family Phasianidae; genus Coturnix; species Coturnix japonica. The sequence goes on along the minus strand of NC_140670.1, from coordinate 16,078,704 downwards.
GCCACTTACAAAGGACAACTTTATAACTTCTTTATTAGAATCTACTTTTGCCATTTGTTCCTGGGCTATATAGATTCTCTACTCCCAAGTTTAAAAAAACCTCATCTTCCATTAAAACACACTCAGCTTGGGATAAAACCCATGCATCTCCATTTTCATGGTAAAGAAGCTTGACACATTCCCACAGACCCATTCTATATCTGAGATATAACACACTCACATAGGTCACACTGATTTTCTTGTCACACAAGCAACTAGATAAATCCTAAGGTCCTGTTTAAAATCTGTTCTAACATAGGGAACCAAAGCCAGTATTTGCTCAGATAGAGGTGAAAAGCCGTAATTATTTGGTGCTGAAGGAGAAGAAAGAGCCAGTTTCACTACCCTGTTTCACCAGGGATCAGGATTACATCCACGCACACTGATCTATATGACCACCAAAAACCCACACAGCAGACCAAGTGTCAAACAACTGTTTGCAAACCCTAGTGGTCAAAGTTACCACAGTGACACAGTGGCTGCAGCTGAAAAGCCAGTTTTGTATCTTACAGAGTACTTCTGCACTGAGCATCCAACCTAATGAATGACATCTGTCTGGGACCCTCCATGCACCAACATATTGCTGAAAGCTGTCGAAGCAGGACAACAGTTGCACCCTCCTTCACATTAGGCATAAGCCAAACCTGTCATTCTGCTTAAAGCTCCATTAACTGGTCAGATTTACAGCTCCTAACCAGCCACTCCAAGGCAGCTGATTGTTTATTAATCACTACAGTTTGCCCTAAGTCACATGGATACTTGCAGACCCTTGCTCCTTCTAGTCTGGGTTGCACAGATAACAACACTGCATCCCAAAAGACCACCCCTCTGCTTGCAGCCATGAGTTGTTTCCCAGCCCACACAGGCACCAGAACCACACATTTGTCTCTGCTTCTGGTAACACGAGCAGCAGCAGGAATTATACTATCATTCTAACCATCTGATTTATGTGTAGAAATAAAGTTTTCACATATTAAAAAGACTAAACTGAAAATAAAGAAATAACCCAACCTTCAAGAACACTGAAAAACAAACATACACACAAAAGAAACCACAAACACACCTTTAACACCTTTAAAAGTGTGACCTTCAGTGTTATGTGGGTGGCTTTAGAGAAAATTCACAACTATTCTTTCTCCATCTGGTCATCTACCAGTGTGTGAATTCTGGAGCATCATCCTTTAAACAGCAATTTACACAGTGACTGCACGATACATTCTTCTTTGCAGACATGTATTATTAACAATAGAAGAGATGCATCAAATTAATTGAAATTTCAAAAAAGGAAGAGAAAATCACTAGATGTCCTTCAAGTGCTTTTCATAGATAAGTCATCTCTGAACAGGTAAGAGAAGTGACTGGGATGAAGCTGGAGCTGTCAGGTCACGCAGCTGCCTTTGGCCTCCCCTCCTACTCAGATACCAAGGAAACAGCCCCTGCACATATCCAAGGCCTGATGGCTGCTGGTGTCATTCCAAGTGTTTCCAAGAAAGACAACGAACAAATGTTACTCAAAAGAGACAAATGTAAGTAACTCCGCAAAATAAACTGCATCGCACTTTGTAACAAATTATCAACTTAATCCTTTATGTTTCCAGACAGCTCATTAACCATTCCCCTCTTAGATTATTTCAAGTCACATCTGGCCTCTATTATCAGCACAATCAGGACTCTGCAGGCCAGGTTATCCATACAAAAGGCAATTAGCTCTCCTTTTGTTTCAGTTTTATTCATGCCTTTTCAGTTAGCTGTTACCTCAATGCCTGCCCAATGCCTTCCCCACCAGTTTTGTGAGGCTCCACAAGTTTGGGTGGAACACTTTTAAACCGATTATTGGTAAGGAAAAAAAAAGCCCCTGAGATACTGAAGTCTCTTAATGCAATCACCAAGAAGGACGAGCTTTATGCAGTTTGCTTCCTTTCCCTCTCATTCTGACTGATTAACCGCGACCTTATGTTTAAATTTGCTACTCGGGTCAAACCCTTCTGAAGGCCTGGCTCCTCTATAAAGCTCCAAGGTTAATCTTCAACAGATTCCATTACAGTCCATTCAGCTATTCTAGCAATGCTGTTTGAACACGCATCCTCCACAGTGCAGGTCTTTTTCCAAGGTGGTGTTAGCTGTCTTGTTATTTTGAGAAAGCAGACTATGTCCTTTTCTTCAGCCCCCATACCCACCCCTCCTCATCCCGGACAATACGGAGCCCAACGCAGGCTTTACTCACCCCAAGAATGAGGAGTATGAACGGAGCAGGACGGTTACTAAGTGCAGTGACAAGCAAGCTTCCTTTTGCTGCTGTCAAGCTTGATTCAACTTTGCCCACCATATTTTTTCCATTTAATAAGAGAAAGCTGTTTGCACAGGAGAAGTGATAAATAACACATTAACACAAGTGGTTGTCACAATAGTTCTTCACTAGCTTTCAAGAGGACCTTACTTGACTAGCAGACAGCATACCAAAGCTAACTTCAACGTTGGACCATCACCTTTCAGCTTCAGAATATTATATTCAAGAATTAAATTGTATTTTGGTTTTAAGGCCAGCAAGAATCAAGAGCTTTCAATAGCAGCGAGCAAGCAGAGCTTCAGACATCAGTCCCTAGGGCTCCTAACAACTGCTCGCTCCTCTCACAGCTCTGCAGGAAGAATCAGCTCAGCCTGTAAGTACTCAGCCAATGAACAACTGCACTGCATTGCCAGCCATGATGGAAAGGAACTGTACAATCCAGGTCCTGACTGCACTGCCCAGCCCCTGCAGCTGTCTGCTCCAACCTTCTTCAAAATTATCAACTCCTATAGCAGATTTAAAAGAAACACGGCCATTCCATAAGCACTCCAGCAGGAAGCGCAGCAGATTACAGGGAGGCACAGCTCCTAACCATTACCACTACATAGACAGACACTTCTGTTACAGATAGTTACACAACAAAAACTTTACCCTGCCAGCACAGTGTTTTGCTCAACAGAATGGTTTACAGCATTATATAAAAAACATGGTGTGACTGGCCAGATCGCATCTCTCAACTGCTTCAGTCAACAGAAGGTACCCTAAGCAAAGAAAAACCTTCCTTCATCTAAACATTTTCCCTTCGTCCACACTGGAAGAAAGGAAAGGACAGGGACTTCACAGCTGACTCAGCAGCAAACGATGCCTGGGACTAACTCCTGGAGCAAATCACTGCCAGTCATCCCTGAAGAGAGGGACTACCTGTCTCAGACAAGTCTTTATTCCTTTCCCAAATACAGCAGCACAGAACATTGCTTTTTCAAAGCTGAGCTGCATATACTTGTATAAAAAATAAACATCCCACATTAGCTTCTCAAGGATTTAACAGTGGGGATTCCGATAGCTGGACCAGAACAGGAAAAGTTCAAAATGAAGTATTTCATTGTCTTGCCATAAGGGACTAGAGCAACAGGGGCAACTGCAATATGCCCAGATATAAGAGCTCTTCAGCTTGAGCCCTACACTGAGGAAGCAGCCAAGGCTGGAGACAGCTCTGCAACTGCACCATTGCAGGCCACCTGATCAGTGACACAAAAGGGTGCAATGTGCATCCAATGGACAGCACTGGGCAGGGTTGCCCCCCACCCAGTATAGCCAAGGGTTAATCTTCAGATAGCAGGTTTAGTCTTTTCAAGAGATGCAACACTGAATTGAATGTAGGTTCGAAAGGTTTGTACTGAGCTTTATGTGCCTCTGAATCCTGGGGTGACTCTTCCTCACTAAACGCCGATATTTGTATGAATAAAAATGAAGGGATTTAACAAATCTTGTTCCTGCACACAGTTGTCAAAAAATCTGACCTTTAGAACAGGAAAAAGAGAGGGGATTAAAAGGTTTAAAGAAGAGGCAGTGGCTGCCTCGTGTATAACAAACCTTTAAAAAATTATGAAGCACTGAAAAAATCCCCTACAGGTCCCAACAAAATGTGCCCAATTTGCATTCCTGCAAGACTTCCATACGCACCACTCTACCCCTGTGTGTACACAGGCAAATAAATCCCTAGGAATAATACAACTGGGACCCGAATCTGATCTCCGATAGATTATTGCTCCAGAGCTCCAGTCCAACCTTCATAAACGGCTTTTTCTTTTTTTTTTGTTCCAGATAACTAAATCAAAAGCAGTCCTGATAAGTTTTCAAAGCTGGGAATGTGAGGAATGGTTTAATGAATGTTACAACTCAACCTACCATGGACTACAGAGCATTATGGAAGAGGACAGAGAAGATGGGGGGAAAAAAAAGAAAGCACACATGATACACCATGTCTGGAAGTCTCATAAATTCAAATCCAGAAGCACCTGCCTTCCTAAGCCCCTTTATATTAAGCCCAACAATATATATATATATATACATGAGTGCTGACTGTGCAAAGGGACATAAAGAACAGGAAGTGAGAAGAACTGTGTCAGACAAACACAGGGGTTTCCAACTGAAGAGTTACGTTAGTTGTAAAATTTAACACAGAAAGATTACGGTCTTACTGCGCTTACATAGGTACAGATAAAGAAATGCATGACAGAAAGGAATGGTAAGAGAGCCACAGAAAACAAGCTGACCACGATGTAGGAAATCATACTCCTTTTGCAGAGCAGCTTCTGTGGCATTTAGCCCTAAGTACTGCTTGTACACTACAAGAAATTCAAAATGCTTTTGCAGTATAGCACTTCATTTACATGTGCACAGAGTATGTTTCAGAAGTCACTGTCCTTGTCACACGTTTTGTCTTCCTTTCACTGCTTTTTCTGTGGTTAAACAAAAACATTATTTTCTCAAAAGCAATAAGGCAGCTGCAGCCTAAATATTTTACACCACTCTCTTGCAGCTAATAAAGTTATGTGTAATTTAAAGTTTGTGGGCAAAAAGATTAAGCTAAGCTAATATGCCAGGCCATTTTTATAAAGTGGAATTTCAGCTCAGAAAATAGCAGACATTAAGGTACCTTACAAAGGTGATGATCATCTCCATACCACCCTTCTGGGGCTCCGGAGGAAGAAAAAAGTTAAGAAGAAAGTAAGTACATTCCCAATTTGATTCTGTTTACCTACATGTACGCCCTTCTTTGCTCCATTCATCACCTTCTTGTCTGTATTCTTGTAAGATCTAAAGATTCAGCATGAAACTGCTGTATTTTCCATCAAATTAAACAACTGACACACTATCAGGTTAACAATACATCATTTACTGCCAATAAATAAGGTCCAAATACTATGTAAGCTTTCAGTATTATCTACAGTTGCAACAGACTGTTGTAGAATGTAAAATAGTTACAGTTACAGAGATTAAATGCTTCCTATTTACGTGACAACACCCATCAACACAGCTAGATCAGAGTTACAAGCAATTCTACAGTCACTGAATAAATCATCATGTGTGGACACATTAGAGCAAAGCAATTTTTACTGTGGAAGAGTGGACCCTGGAAGAAATCCATGCAGGAAAACAAGTTCCTCTAGAAGAATTTTAACTGTTCCAGTTGCTCTCCTCACTGCAGCAGCTCCACAGCCTCCTGTCTCTCCAGAACTGTAGGACTGAGCATTCTGTTTTTCACTTATTACTGGATCTGCGTCTCTCCTTTTCTTCCAATTTTATCTACCATATATTAACTACTGTTGTTCTTCCAGCCACAATTTCTGACTTACATCTCCTTCACTGAACATCCCAGAGCACTCCATGCAATAGATACATAATGATTACAAATAAGTGAAAGGACACTCGTACATTTTCTACTGCTTCAAAGACATTCAGTCAGCTTGCTCACTAACAAGACAAAGAAAACGGACTATTTTGGCCTTCTTTTCACACCTCTTCATATTCAGAAACACTCCTCGTGCTTATTTTCAAACCAACATCCTTCTTGTACACCGCCCAGTACTACTCCACATTTCGTAGTCTGCAATAATTTATAATTCCAAAGCTCACAGCAATTAATCTCCTTTTGCTTCAGTCCTTCTAGATTTCATTCAAACCTCAGTAGCTGCAATTATTTTTTTAATATCACCATGTGATTTATTTAATATGCTGTGGACAATCATGGCTTTTTGCCTTAGTCCACAGCAGAACTCTGTCATTTTAAAATAAAATATAAATGTCAGGGTAAGGAACAACATTCTTTTATTAAATGCTAATGGACATTTAAGCAAAGATAATCTTTTGCATATATGATATGCTGGACTTGGTTGCTCTTGTGCTAAATACATGATTAGAATGTAGTTTATCATAGTACATACTACTGCCAGTTGAAGCACAGAAAAGCAAACAACTATTTCCCAGTACCAGATGACACGACTATCGTTTAACATTATATTTCACCTGCAATCACATGAAGTTCAGCCCTTCCAGCTTTATTCCAGGGTGAGCCAGGCAAAAAACACACAAGCAAACACTACACTGAAAAGGCTTGGGAGATCAGCATCTGGTCAGTTTGAAGAGGAACTTCATGGGGGCAGACTAAATCTCAAGTGTTCAACACTGGAACACATAAAATAAGGAGAAGGAACACAGGTCTTTAGGACAATAATAAGGTAAGCACTGAGTTGGCTTTCGTTTTGTTTAGTGGTGTGGTTTTTTATAGAGCACTGCTCAGACCCATTATTCCTTCAGCTGAGGTTTACAGGGGAAATAATAAAATAAACCTGATGGCTTACATGTATTTGTGAAGAACAGCGTAGATGGACAGAACTGGTATTTGTTCAGCTATGCAGGTTTCATGCAGAAGTTTGAAGCACTCTGAATTACGAATAGATTCCGGACAGCCTCTAGGCTAAGTCAGCTGCACCCTCCAACAAATCAATCATTTCAATGATTCCAACATCAAATTAGATCTTCCAAGGATAAAAGTGAAGCTTATTAGTTGGAATTTTGTCAGAAAGTTTTTTAAACAAGACTCATCCGCACTGTGAAAACTTCGGCATTCATGTAACACTCTTTCTAAGCACAGTTATTTACCCCCAGTGTCCTTGGGCACGAATTCCCTGCCTCCGCATTGGTGCGGTATGTGGTGCACCTGTTGGCTGCTGACCCCACCCAGCCGCAGCCACATCCCGGGGCGGCAGAGCGGAGCTGCAGGGTAGCAGCTCACAGGCAGTGATGGTGTGTGCAGACCTGGCAGGGGTTCCAGCTTTCCTAGGTTCTTCAGCAGGCAGACAGCAAAACCAGAAAGCACTACAAAGAATACTCTTCAAATGGCAGAGATGGAGTTTGTGTTTGTGGGTGTTTTTTGTGCTGTTTTTTTTAAATACTGTTGTTTCTTTCAGGCTTGTTGCTTTTGTTTTTGTCAGCAGTGCGATTTGCCTTGAGAGCTGCGTCATTATCACACTGGTTTGAGAAGCTTTATCCCTTTGCCAGTCAGCTTTTGCTGCAGAAAACCTTGTAATTGGCATTTCCTACTCCGGTCCATGTTCTAAATAGCAACTGCCCACAAAAGAAAAGAATTCCAGAATGGCTTACAGCCTTTTTTTCCTCCCCCCTGGAACCATGTGGGCTAAAAGCAGTGTTCCTACGTAAATCAGAATTCTTCTGTATTAACACATGCCAAATTTTTCGAAGCTTTTCTTCTGTATTTGATGTCCATGCAGGGAGATCTCTTCCACACTACATTCAATAAGAGTTTACACCAGAACAAACTTGTGTGCCACCATTACTTAAACAGCACAGGATACACCACATCAGTTCTCTATACCTGCTATCGATCATACCATGTCTGGAAATATTCCCACCCTATGAACACACAACAACAGAGCACAGCTAATATCTCAGACCCTGCTCATACCTTAGGCACACTGAAAGAAAAAGATAAATCTCAGAAATATAGGAAATAGTTATTCAGACGAAAGGCAGACAACACTTCCTTTCCCAGAACAATCTGTCTCCTGCCCTGACAACCCGTTCCTGCTATATTTACCCAAGCAAATTTTGCCGGTGATATATTTCCAGATGCACTTGAGCCACATGTCGCTGTCAGTCAGCCCAAGCGCAGAGGAATCCGGGCAGAGCACGGCTCCTAGAAATCACTAGATGTTAATCCATGCTTCCTCTGCTGCTTGCCTTTTGAGTTAAAGGAGAAAAAAAACGTGTAAAGCATTATTCTCAGCTTACTTTGGAAGCAGTCGTGGGGACAAGCGGTGCTTCATTTGATACAGCTATTTACTTCAACTGCTTTCTTTATGGCTGATAGAGACACCTGAATAGTAGAAAAAAATCTGAAGCACGCAGTTAAAAATAACTGGTTGTTTCAACCAATTAATACTGGTTGTCTAGAAAGCATTGTAAGGCCGTCTGTAAAAAGGCTTGACACTAAACAAGGAGCTTACAGCTCTAATCTGCTATGGGAGAATCAGCTCCTCACACAGGGAAAAAAAAAAATGGTGCTGTCTTTGTTCGAGGAAAGCAACACAGATCAAGCGAGGAAAATCAGTTCTAGTTCAGACAGCTCAATTTAAAAATGTTGACCAGTCAAAGCAAGGTGAGTTGGGAGGAATCAAAAACAGGTTCTAATTAAAAGCTAGCTTTGTTTCTTCTGAGCTAAGCCCCTTTGCTATTTTAACCATTATATTCTTCCTACATTTTGCCATATATTTCTGGTCTCTAATCACACATCTAAGTCTGTATGTTTCCAGTTTCACGGGACACTTGTTATAGCAATGCAGCACATTCCCTGAAATTCTTTTGAACAAAGGTACAAAGTCATCTTCACCGCTGTGCTTTTAAAAGATGCTCCTCACAGCTTCTGTCTCCCTCTATACAGTCTTAATTCCAAAGTGCATTTTTTGAGATTACAGCAAAGGGAAACAAACAAACAGAAACAACCCATCAAGTCACCTCTAAGAACTAGAAGGAGAACTCTGTTATGTGTTAGTGTCAGTCACTGGGACACGGTGCTTCTCAGCTGTAGGCATTACGATTCTTCCAGAGAAGGTGGGAGCTAAATCAGTGATGCAGGAGGAAAGGTGAATGGAGGAGCTGAAAGGGTTTAGAACTGTAAATGTCTTTCCTTTGGTTCCCTCCTCCCCTTTTCTGGAAAGCGCAGACAGGCAGTTTCAACCTTTTCGGGGTTTATTTAACTGGCTTAACAGAGGGTCCTAACAGGTCACAAATAAGCTTTTTAAATAAAAAGCACAAGTTGAAATAAACAGTGGATATACCAAAACTCACGGCCAGGCCAATTTTATTACCTGAAGTGGAATTAAAAATCATTGCAGCTTTCCTTTAACAGCAGATTCACACAAGATCTCTTCAGCTAACTGGATACAAACAAAGGTTCCCCAGAACGATATCAGTTCATTTAAAACGAACAAGTGAAACAACACTTAGGATTGTAACCAACACTCCTACTGCTCAAAGACAACCACATCCTTTGGAACAGCCTCAATTATTTGCTAGAGCATTAAACTATGAAAAATTTTAAATGTTTTTTTTCTTTTTTTTTCTAGAGACGTTATTTCTGCTTCCTTAAATTCTATACTGTACTATGTTGTGGTTCCCTTTGCTTTCCAAATCTGCAATGCTTATCTAACTTTCAAGCACCTGACTGGCACCTCATACGAGAGGAATAGAGACCAGCATGACAAGAAAGAAAATGAGGTGATACTGAAGGATGTTAAGAAACACTGGCTGGTGCCGAGAAGGATCAAGTGAAATGTGGGCAAAATATGAACTGCATTACATTTTAGAGTTTATTAGCAGCCTTATACAGCTGCTCAAATTCAGGCATCTAATACAGGGATGTGAACAGCTGGTACCATCACCTGCTGCTCCTGCGGAGTGAAAGCGAGTGTGTGACCTTCCGCTGCAGCACATGGCTCTGCTGCATGTGAACAAGGACCAGCACGGACTGTGAAACCCAATAGCATAAAGAACCGCCACCCAAAATGAAACTGTACAATTTTAAAGGAGGCTGATTGAAAAGGAACTTCGCTTTGAGATTCTGAATGGATTGATACTGAAAGTGAAAGGGAATAAACAGCTTGCAAAATTTAGGTTGATGCTGCCTCTTACACAAACAAAATTACCAAACAATCATGAAAGCATTGCAGGACGCCTATGATGGTCTCCCCCCATTACTTCATTTTACATTTCTCAAGCAATTTCTTTTTCTTTTAAAGAAAACACTCTTTTCTTTCCCCCCCAATTATTAAACTACTCTGTTAGAGCCACTTTACTGCATTCTGAAATGTCCAGATCTTTTTATTTCTTCTTCTCCTGTTTCCAACACTCTGATAAAATAGATATTAAATACTTTTTTGTACTGAACACAGACATTTCTTTTATGCCCTTAATGAGGCAGAAGCCTTCATGATGCAAGTGTTTGTGCTCCTGCATCAAGCAGAGCTCTCCCTTTGTTCAGGACTGATTGCTAGCAGTGCTGACAGAGAAGGTTGGTAGCATAAGTTTATTCCATTCACATTGGTACGGTCAACAGGAAAAAATCCAACTCCGGAAAAACGGCCCATGGCTTAATGTTATTTCACCTTCATTACAGCACTGCTGTATCTCTTCACTAAACCAAAAGCTAATTTCCCCATAGTATCACACCACTCTTGTTCCAACTGAAAAAGCCTCTTCCTGTTGACCACAACAGACCAGTAAATATTTGGGCAAACATACTTCCTACACCTTTGTGTTCATAACAAAGGCCACCAAGGTGAATATTCCCAGCTCATTCTCCCCATTGCATGTATCAGTGTCAGACTGAGGCACAACACATCTAAGAGAGGAGAACCACAGATGTAAAAAGCATAGCGCTCGTTAGATCTTAAGGCTGACTAAATACATTCACATTTCAGTCTGTAAAAATCCAAATGTTTTAACAAAGTCATATACAAAAGACAAAACAAAGTATTTCCAAGTGACAGGAAAACCTCAGGCTAAAGTGAAAGCCAGCTGATGACGTCTCCTCCTAAATTGCTGTGACAGCCATCTTAGTTACTACAGAGCCATTACAGGCCACTGTAAACTGTCTAATCCTGCTTTGAAGAACATCCAAGTTCCTAAGTGCAGTTACTAAAGATGCTTACATAAGCAACCATATTCTACTACAGCCACGCTTTTTATTTCCAGAATAAAGCCCCAACCCTTGGCTATCCTCAGAGCTCAGACTGTTCTCTTTCAGTACACCGTGATCAAGATGACAACCACATCTTGATTTACAACACCGATACCTCATATATTTACAGTTTGCCACATAATTACTTAAGCAGTAAATCAAGAGGTAAATGGAAGCTAATTCAACAACCACTTGGCAGATTTCTTCACTGTATCAAGAAAAATGACAATTCATTGAAAAGTAACAGGAGTTTAATAACAAACTTCTCCCAGAATTAAGTTAAATTCAATGACAAGTTAGCGCCATTGTTCTGAAGTCTCTCATCTTGTTTAAATAACAATACCACAATACATACATCAAGAACTCCAGCACCCAGAAAAGAAGGCAAGCACATTCAGAAAAGGACTGCTCTGCTTACAACTTACTGCTAGCCCTATTGAAACAGCATGGTAGTAGGCCAAGGAGAGGACTGGAAATGAGAACTTCTGCAGCGCTTATAATAGGATACAGACAGATGATTACATCAAAGCACCACCAACACAGAACAATTTATCCTATTCTGCTAAATGGTATTAATCAAGTACACGCCTTGAGCATTAGTTATGTAATTGTGATTACAGTGCAAAATATACTAGCATAAAGTATCATGGAAATAGTTTATCTAAATGAAACTTGTATATTAAAATACAGATTTTAATAGGATAGCTAAAGCCAACATCACTATCAACTTTAGTTCCATTGTACTTATGTCCAAACTCTCATCTAACATGCTTTCCTTTTGCAATTGCTTGCAACTCCAATTGCTTTTTTGTCACAATGCTGTATTCTGTTCATCAGCTTTCCCCGAGCTATACACCCTTTCCTTTCCACAAGGTGCTTGCATATAGAAGTAGTTAGAAACAAAAAGCTCCATGCAAAGAGCTCAGGCACATTCTTTTCAGGGAGTTCAAATGATACAGGTTCTCCGTCCATGCCCTTAAGCTAACCAAGAAACATGCACATCTAATTAGGAGTTTAAAGAAAGAATGGGCTGCTTTAATACTTACAATGGCATTTTGAAGTCACATTAGCATTTATATTCTAAGATTTTGTGGCAATTTATTTACACATAGGAAATCAGTCACAATATCTCTCTCTTTACTGCATTAACAAATTCACTCCCAAGCACTTCCCCCAGAAAGCATCTGTTGGCAACAACAACAGGTTGACAACCCTGCCCAGGGCTGAAACTAGGTGACTTCTGAGATCCTTTCCAACCCAAGACATGATTCTATGAACACTGAAATAAATACATTTCAAACTCATCCATGACAAGCAACCTCTTCACCTCAGAATTCATCACACAACAAGACCTAAGACATAGGCCACTACTTTAAGCCACTGCTTTGTAGACAATATATGACAAGCTTCCTGTTCTTTGTAACACTTAGAAGTGTTGCAAGGAAAGTCATTTATGTTATTTAAAAGATTACAGGAGTTACTGAAGGACTGGATGCAGCTGGAAATGTTAACAGTCGTTTCCACAATTTAAAATGAGGAGGTCTAAATGAGAAAACATTTTTCTTTGTGCATGTAAAAACACTCCAGCACAAATCTACTGCATGACACTGAGACAGCAGGCAAACAAGGTACATTTACTTCAGAAAGAAAAACAGCAGGTTTACCAACAAATGGGTAAGCCATCAACTGCATTTACTTTACTATTAACATCCCCTAGCCCATTCATTTGCTATCTTATGATCAATTTTATCCATTACTTTCTTTTTATATTACCTTTGAATCCCTCCAATTCTGCCAGCCCTTTTGCTGGCTTCTGTCTTCCACAACAATTAGTGAAAAAGCACCGTATCACACATCCCTGCCCCATTCCCAGGAACAGAACACTTTGCCCGATGTCTTATTCTTTCAAATCTCAAAGCCCTTCAAATTCACATCTTGTTACAAGCCTTATTAGGGGTCAGCCAACGATAGTTTGTTTGAAGGAGAAATTGAGGTAGTCACTAAGAAAAACCCTTGAGTGCTTGAAACCTTTATGTACTTAATGACTTCTTTCTGCTTCCACCTTCTAAAGATACAAACTTTCTGAGGTGAGGAATGTTTTGGTACGTACACTGTGTACGTATGACCAAGACTTGGAAGTCCAACCACATATTACCTAACAACATAAATATGCACCTGCACTTTCTGATGCAAGTTTTGGTTCCCTGAAGCTAATAACCTTCAAGCCACTCTTTTAACAGGTCAGATGACGGCAGTTTAGGGATGAAAGGAGAAAGAAAACAGAAGGACAGCTTCCATAGCAGGAGAAGAGCTATGTATTTAACAAAGTCCTACTAGAATTCAACAATTTCACATCTATTTCTGCTTCCAGAGGGCTTTTACTACCATGTAAGTAGCCTTACTGTCTCTTAATTGGCCACAGCCACTTTTAACTGGTCTCAAGCAACCACAAAGATAGCACAATCCACAAAGACAGTACATCAAAAACAACCAGAACAAAATCTCCATGGATGACTTAAGAGGAACCTTAACTTCAACAGAGCATCTGGCATTGCCTTCCTACCAAATCAAACTGCAATTTATTGCCCACTAATGTATGTACATTAGGCCATTTCCTCTATGGCTCCACTTCACACAGAAGCAGTAACTGAAGGAAATAATGGAGTGCCCAACAAGTGGGAAAATAATTGCTCAACAAGCGTGGAACAAGAGAGAGTCAGTTGCACACCGTGCACATGTGGCAGCTCTTCAGAGGTAACAGAAGGCTGGTGTTACAGAACAAGCACACTGCGGGAACTCTGCCAGCAACAGCCAGGAGCGCTTGTCCATCTAAATCGCGGGGTCCTTAAGAATTAGGGGTCAGGAAACAATTCCTTCCAACAGCACCACCTCCTGCCTGTACCTGCCATTCATTGCCTTGGCACAGACAGTAGACAAGGTCCAACCTCTCATCTTAAACCATGCACAAAGCACTGTACTAAAAGGAGGCTAAACTGGTATTGCAAAATGGTGGTACAGGAAGAAGGGCCAGCCTGGATGTTCTGGCTTAAATAGAAATGCAGAAATTCCTTATCTGAATACCATCTTACAGTTTTCAGTTGTGGGTTTGTCCCATCCAAACTCCCAAAGACATTCCCAGAGCCACTCCATTTGTTTGGATTTTTTTCCTGCAAGTTTCTTAGAACTCAAAAACACAAAAATAAAAGATGCTACTAAGTTCTCAAACTAGGGCTGCAGCACAAACTATCTAGCGCTTTCTGCCCTATTCAGTCTTACTTATCTACTCTGTTAAAAGCTTCCGCTTCTCAGGAGTCTCACCTCATTCACAAACCGATGTTGAAGGCTTCAGCGAACAACTCAATGATCAGAGTAAGCCCACACCTCCAAACAGTCTGCACACATGCTGCCCCACAAATAACAGGAAAACCTTGGGAAAGGTTACTATGCTTGCTCCAGTGCATGCATAAGCTTCACGAATACTAATTAAAGAGTTATTTTTCATCAAGCATATTGTTCCTTTTTCTTCTTTGATATCAAAAATAAACTAAATCTTAAGTGAAAAGACAATGTTAGTGTTTGTTCTGGGCTTGAGAAGTTTCCATCTCACAGGTCTTCCAGTGCAGCTACCCATTCCTAGGGCACATTAACATCACTCCAAGAAAACCATCTTAGAAGAACAGAATGAGTAATTCACTCAGAAAGAGACTGTTTTTTTACTACACCAGTAACACTAGGAAAACCTAAGTCAAAAATATCAATAAAAATACCTGTGGGAAACTCTAAGACCTTAGCCATAAGACAGCCCTTTCATGCATGTGATGCTGCAAAGAGATTAGAAGGAAGATGCACCTCTTACAGAGAGGGCACTTGGAACTACCTGCAGCTTCAAAGCAAAAATACTGCATTGGTTTACATTCTCTCTGTGCTTGGAAGGATGCCTGCTTTCACAAAGACTGCAATTCTGAATACAGTACACAAGAATCAAGTAGTCAGGATTCAGTCTGCAAACAAAGCATCAGATTAAGAGCATCACTATCAACCCCCTACTTTTTACAGAAAAAAGATGAGAGAAAATATCCAGGGAACTAAACTACCACTTCTGTACACCATGTTAGATCACGTGACACAGATTAGAATCACACTGCCACCCATTAACAAGTACAACCAAATGTAAGTTACACAAGAAAACCTACTATTTTTCCCCCCCTCCCCACACACTTTCCATTGGACACAGATACAGACAATCAGCATTCGCTATATGCTAGTGCATCCAGTCACTTTTTGCAATATGGCACTGCTCTTAACAGCCAAGTTAAGAACTACAAGCATTACAGACCTACAATGGTATCATTTCTTTCCTATACTTAAAAAAAAAACGCATTAATTTTTCCAAATTTCTTCAGTTAAACAGACAGCAATACATGTCTCAGAGTCCATTTAACTGCTCTGAGAACACCCTCTATTTCTACTACCTATTTCTGAGATCTTAGAAGAAAAGTTCAGACACTGATCCCAAATCAGGATAAAATTTCTGTATTTTTTCCCATCTGAATGTCAGATTTTCTCTAAAAACTGTTTCGAGATCAGACATGAGAAAATGAGCCTGCAATCAAATCTACATTCCAGAAAACTGATGGCGACAGTAACAAGTATATTAAATCAGTACACTGGGCAAAGGTTCTCCTATGGTTACAGTCATTTGACCTTTAGCCAGCTCTTAATGCCCCAGCCAACCCTCTAAAGATGGAGATTTGCAGCAGCTTCTTGTCTGAAATAAGCCATGAAAAGATTCTTCTGAACCCACTGTACAAGCATTCATTTAAAATGTCATGAATGTGCATGAAATCAGAGTGCTTCTAACAGCTTACTTTGCAGCTTCTGTTTAAATGCACTAACTCTGAACCACCAGAGGATAAAAGGACTCAAACCTTCCTGTCTGGCACTCATGGTCCTAAAATATACACAAGTACCTCTTCACAGGTGTGTTTACCTAGTTTAAACCTTATTTAAATAGACTCTTGATGCACACACTTTCCACAAACACCTGCTTCTCCCACTGCTGACTTGTACAAGGCTGTTGCATTCAGTCATCTGCTGTCCTAAAGCCATCCTACACACCAGCCAGCAGTAATTCAGTCATGACAATCCTGCTTACTGACTCATCCTTCCAATCAGGGCGAAGCGCTACAGATGTACCTGCATTTACCTACACATCACATAGGAATGGTTTGAAGACTTCAACAGCCACAGCAAGATTTACGTAAACTCAGTCCTTAACAGATCATACAAAAAGAGGCTTATGATGGATTTCTGTTTCTAGACATCTCCCTACTGAGCCCAGCCACATCCTGACACTGAAACACTGGGGAAAGTAAAGATACTTTGTTACCACTGGATGTCAAAAAGAAGTTTCCTTTTGTTGACCTAAAACCATAACAAAACTGACAGCACAAAAAGACTCCAACATCCAGACACATCTTCTAGACTATTGATTATACCTTGAAAAGCAGTGAAATTAAAGTTGTGGTGGCAAAAACCCTAGATACAAATGTCTATCAATTCTACAGCTTCCACTGATTTTTAAATAATCTTTAAAACATAGTTTTATTCTGATTTTGCAAGCATGGACGAAGCTCAATACTCATTGTTTGCATGCAGTCATAACTGAGGACACTGATCTGTGGTTTAACTAAGCAATGGAAATATAAGATACCATAACAGGCACAGTTACAGTGCTCATCCTAGTACAAGCATTTAACTATTACATTTATTTGGGAATGATGAATACCCATGAATACACTCAAGATGAAAGTACATCTATTTTTCTATTTTCCATGCAACTGCTATAAATAATAACTGAAATATACGCAGCACGTATTAAAATGGCATCAAAAAACCAAGATGGGATCAGAACAGATGTTCATTTTCTTTTATAAATCTGCATTAAGTTGCAACAGAAATCAACTTTCTCTTGTAAGAACTTTTAAAGGCCTTATTCCCCATGAGTCCAAGGCCTTTCACTAGGTGCACTGAATCACAGAAGTTATTCTTACCATAACCATGGGATTGTTTGTGCTGAGCAAGAACACCTTCTCTAGATGTTTCCTTCAAGTGTCCATTCAGATATTACAGTGGGACAGGATACCACTAAGTGGATGCAGGCAAGGACTTACTGGTTTTGGTAAATCAAATAAAACATTTGTTAATTTAGTTATTCTTGTGGAACAACACTTTGAAATGGGTATTTTTAGCTGCAGGAGGTATACAGAGCATCTATATACCCTTGACCGGGGCATTTCAGCACCACAGTCATGACAGAGTTAATACCCACTAGCTCAGAGGAGAACAAAAGGTACTCCACTGCAACATGCCTAACATTTACATTGCCTCTCTTTGCTCATTAAACAGGTTTTGGTTAAATAATGAACAAACTGTATTACAGACTCCGATGAGAATTCCAAAATTATAAATCAACTGGTAAAGCCCAGAGGAGAATGAAGGGAGTGGGAGGGAAGGAAGGATAATATTGACTAATATAAAGGGCGCAGCTTGACAGTGGATATTCCTGCCACACCTGATCAAACATGCTCCATGGGGGAGGGGAAGGGGGGGCGAGAGCAAGAGGGGAGATGGGACAAGGCAGCCTGAAATTTGCATCCGGAACAGATTAAAATGGGTTCTTGGGGGATTGAGAAAATACATAATATATATTACTATAAATGCAAAATTGTACTAAAAGCTAACTCAAATGTCAAAGATTACAGCTTGAATAAATTTAAATATAAAAGCAATGCGTTTCCATGAGCTAATGAAAGAGACATGAAAGGAAGGTCGAGGGGAAAAGAAAAAAAATAAGAAAAAACTAAGTTTGGACTTTTCATTGCCTGAAGGATGAGGCAGGAGGTTCTGTATCAAAGTACTGCTTGGAAACCAGCTCATGCCTAAAAGTGGAAAAAAAAATAAAGCACACCAGTGATGTCCTACCTCAAGCCACTGGTCTGAAAATAGCAGTTGTTGAAGCTGGAATTACCTATTTAAAAGAACCCTATGTAATCAAACCACCATGCTACGATCATTATCACACATAAGCAATTACCAGCTCAGTGTAAACCTCACTTAAGTGATAAGTTAACTCGCAGAGTCTCTAAGTCTCTCAGTACATTAAACTTTGCTTTTTCTAATACAAGCAGATCTTTGGCTTGCATTTTCTCCCAAGTCAACAACATATTGCATCCAGGTTCTACAGATAAATAGCCAACCCCTGATATTTATTCACATTGCATTTAATCAAGCAACCTGACATCTCCTCGTCTTCTTGATATGAAGTGGTATTTGCAGGGCAAAGAATTTCAAGAGTCACATCTTCAAGAGAACTTCATCTCACAGAAGGAAGAGATTAGTGCCAGGAAATCATCCTCCCAAGACAACTTTGGAGACTGTATGCACATCCTACAGAATATGACTGAACTTACAAAAACACATAAATCCAGTGTGTCATTTAGTCTGTGGAGGGAGCATCCAGAACAAAGATTCTGGATGTTCTAGTAAATTTTCTTCTAAAGGGAATCAAGGCTCAGCACTGACATAGGAACAGGCCCACTCCACAATCAGAAATGAAATAGTCCATCTCAAACTTAGGCTGAACGTTGTTCTAAACACCCACTGTGATAATGGGATCAGAAATAAACCTTACTTTCAAATATTGCAAATAAGAAACCCTGGAAAGAACAGCAGCACAGCATTAGCTCACCTCCAGACTCTCAATATATACCAAGGTTAAACAGCCGCTCCTGAAACTAATAATAGAGGAAATCTAGGTGGAAACAGGAAAGTGAACTAGGAATGAAAACCTGGTCAGAACCAACATCACAGCCATATGCTCCACTGCTGAAATCAGTATACAGTCCTAGGACTTTTTGGTGCAACTGGTCACAAAGAAAACCATTTACTCTGAGATTCAAGAGATCCAAATGGAAAATGATCTTTATTCTTCACTTGCTACCGGTAATGAATGAAGAAACCCAACAAATCAAAGACTGTAAGGAGAAACCAGGTAATGGGAGGCACCTTGCCAAACAGATTTTCTTGTTGTTCAAAGATTGGAAAGCACGAACAAAACACAAGATTATACATGATAATATTCCAGATTTCCTATATTACTATAAGCATCAGTATAAAGAAAAAAGCATGCACATAGACACAGAAATATATACATAAACACACACAATACACACATGTATATATGCATACATCCAGACAATAGCAAGTGGTACTATTTCTCTAGAAAAGCATACACCTATTTGCCCTTTTTTCATTATTTGATATATCTGGATAGTAAACAAGACAAAATAGCACATCTGCACACAGGCAGAAAGAAAAAATGTATTTGCACGTACCAAAGCAAGTACACATACCTGTTGATTTCTGTATAAGCTTACCTGTTATATTATTCAGCACTTCTTTTAAGACACTAAAGCTATGTAGCAAGGGATCCCTTTCTTCATCCTACAGGTTTTACATAGGAAGGAAGCCATTAATGAAGCAAACATACTTCTGAAGATGCATCTTAATAAGCAGTATGTAAAGACCTCACCTTCACATTCAGGGAGTATCATGAGTTGATCTATCACTGACAGATTATTTACTCCATCAAAATCAAGAAGTGTATTTTTGTTTTCCTTCTAGCACCATCCTACGTTATACAGCTCAAATGTCAACGAATAGGTTCAAGACAGTGAAATCCACTTTGGGTTTATTGTCCTTTGAAGAATTTCTGATTAGCCCTCCACTGTTCAATAAATTTCAGAGCAGATCTATCTCATATCATATTTAAATGGCTCATCTGGATTTGCTATAATGTTAATCTATGCAGATTGTAATGGGAACAGAAATACAATGACATTTGGTGCCATTAAAATAACCTGAAGAAAGAACGAATAAACCCGAAGAAAGTATGAATAACTGCATCCTTCAGCTTTAGTTTATCTTCGCGTTATTAAAGTAAGTTTCTCCAAGCTGTGCACATCTGCAGCCACACCTACTACTGAGTGGCAGTGAGCACTAACGAAGAAATGCTTGTTAGAAGGAATAAGGGCCCTGCCCTCTGACAAATCGAAATCCCAGCCATCTGCTTATCATTTGGCATTCTGAAGTGCACCACAGATCCAGCACACCACAGGCACATCATCTTCACTGCAGAAGCCACAAACTGACTACACTGTCATTAGACTTAGAAATGTTGTATTAATGACTTTTAACAGAACAGGTACGAAATTACAAGCAAATATTAAATAAAATAAAAGGACTTCTCTAAAAGAAGCACAAATGGGTAGCACCAACCCGGGGCAACTTACCAGGTGTGTGTGAGTGCTCCATCGGGCATTGCGCTTGATGGCTCCCACCACTGCATTGATTTCGCCTTGTACAATGTAAATGTTTTTATCCACCATCTTGACAGCCCTGAAAATAAAGATAATTCAAATCAATCTCCAGTCCTCTGAATCATTCCCCTCCTCAGACAAAACACCCAGACAGATCTAGTCAAGCAGAAGGTCTACAGAGATGCAAGAGAACATTTCTACAACATGGTTTTCTACATGAAAACATGCAAGTTTTTTGTCAAGATGACATCAAAACAAGAGTATTTTTCCACAAAATGCATTTTCAAGAAGGTCAAAGTAGATTGTTAGTTAGAACAGCAGCATAACTTCATCAAGGCACAGCCCTCATTTTTTCCCCTGGTACATTTAGGTGCAGAGGAAGATGGTGTAAGGGAACTGGGACGTGCCTCTATGACAATGCAACTCCACGTTCACTCCTGCATTTACGCAAAGTCCTGCAGACCTACACAGAACACAGTGCTAATCTTGCACTGCTAAATAAGCATCAGAGGCTTAAATACGATAGCTAGAGGGAAGCTCTTCAGGACTCTGACAAAATAACATCATGTATAAAATACACTGATTTTCACACCTGCTTCATTCAAAAGGCTTTAAGAAAGAGAAGGACAAAAAGCAAGGGTAAAACCCCACAAACAAACGAGAATAAAACTGGATGGGACATGGGAGGAAAAAGTGAGAAAGCAAAAGGCAGGCATTCACACTCATACAGGCTGAGGCCTATACAAAGTCTCTGGTGTATGTGGATAGAAAGCCAGAAAAGCAAAATCATACAAGCAAAAGAGAAACGTTTTTTAAGGACCTGAGAAAAAGAAAGAGCAATTTACAACAGGGTTGTTCTCTCTATTCTAACTACAACCCAGACACTGAGAAGCATAAACAAGTAAGAATGAAGAGGAATGAACAGACATGACTGTTTACAAAGAATAAACAGGACTTCTAAAGAAACCAGGGTCAGATGATACCATGTCCGAAGTACAAGAATACATGAAGTACTGAGTGAAACTGTAGCTAATCATGAGACTTTTTCAGACGATATGAAAAGAAAATGAGAAATCCAGTTTGAAATCCCAACAGGACGCCCATAGGAGAGCAGCTGAAACGTTAATCACAGCCCTTCAAACTAGACAGGTGCACTTCCAGATGAGACAAGCACACTCAAAGGGTTCCACTGTGGTGGAGGAAACAAAGGACAATAAGGATTTTTGCCCATGTAGAAAAAGCAGAGCAGGGAAGGACAGAATTTTCCTAATGACTCCAAGCTTCAGCAGCATCACAGCATAAATTTCAGAGCACGCAGACTGGATATGAACTGCCATTAACTAACATGTTTGAGTTATCAACAACTCTTCAAATACACAAATTTCCTCAGAGCAAAATAGACTAATTTGCCAGAGGACTCTGTAAACAAGAAAGAAAAACACTGTAAAAAGTTGCCTTATCGAGGGAGAGCATCTGATCTGTTGTTTCCATTTTTCACCTTCTTAACAGGGTGAATAATCCTACGGCAACACCATTTCTTACTTCATTTCATTATTTAAAATAACGGTACTCCTAAGCATTACACCGGAAGTCAGGGGCAAAGACAAGAATACCTTACAGTGCAGGAACTGGCCTAACAGTCCAGACCTGCACTAACAGGTTATTCAGAAAAGAATTCTAGAAACAAAGGCTCCCCTAACCTGATTTGGAAAAGCATGTAAAGATACACCAAACACGTATCACGTCTTGCACACACACATAGATGCTCAGCAGTTCTGCGCATTTAAAACAATGCCAAAGCTTAAATGCTGTTCTACATACTAGGGAACCTGCCCATAGTACCCCTATTTCTCTTCTTCTACCTTTAGCCTAAAAGGATAAAGAATGACAAGCTGGCTAAACTCAGTCCTCCCTGAATGAACGAGGCTTATAATGCTCAGCTTTCCACAAACCTGGTGCTACCTCCAGTCAGTGAAACATGGAAAGGACAGACAAGTTTCCAGCACACGCCTGTTCCTTCACACTTACTGTGAAATTAAACATAATGATCCTTTCAAACAAGGGTATAAAAGTAAATCCATGTCAGTTGATACAGCCTTCCTAACATACTACAATCCTGCAATACTTTATTTTCCTCCAAATTTAACTGCTAACTACTTCAGAAGAGCAGCCCACCAGAGAAACAGGAAAGCTGTCATCATTCACAGTCACCCTCCAGGATGGTTAGGAACTCAAAGAGTGGCACAAGGCAGACACCTTGGCATTTCATTGAACATCAGAGTCTAATACTCATGTGTGTCATTTCATCAACCCTCCTTGGGCAGAGATGACAGCTATTCTGAGACCCTTTAAACAGTATCAGGGGTTAAACTTTCACATCAACACAATGACAAGATCTACATCTGCTGATGCTATCTCACACATGCACTGAACGTTCCGCTGCTCAGCCCTGAAACATACTGCCCCAAATCTTTCTATTACCATAAGTCTTCGCTCTCCTTCCCCTGCAGGGAAATATCCACAACTCCACTGGAAATCAAGTACGAGTCAGCATGAAGAGTAACACAGTCTGGCATGTGTCCATCAAGTCACTCCTCCCTGTCACAAACTTTAGCCTTCAGCTATTGCTAACTGACTCAAATCACTACAGTAAGTAGCAGTAATGAGAAGTGACAATATTATATATACAGAAAAGGTAGCACTTAAGAACAAGCTTTTACTGAGCAAACTTTGCTCACACACAGGAGTACGGCATCTGACCTAGTCTCTGTATCGTGTCCCGACACAACATTCTGCGACACAACAGGATACACAGCACTTCCCAACCAGCAGATCAGAAGTGCTTCTCACCTGGCAGCGAGCTGACAGCAAAGCCTTTTCTTCCCTTCAAAGTGCCCGTGCCAGTTACACAAATTGCTCACCAGGAAGTTAAACCTGGCGTGTTGCTTGTTTTGTTTGTTTTGTTTTCTTTCATAACAGCTGCTGTACAACGAGTATCACAGGCACAGAAGGTCGGAGAGCTGGAGGTACTGCTGCCAAGGCAGGGCACAGGCCTGTGCCGGCAGGTCTGGGCAGTCAGACGTGCTGTCTGAAACACAGCCAGCACCGACAGGGCAGCGAAGACACCTGATAAAGGTGACACCGGCTTCTACAGGCCTGTACCTCGAGCTGTGATAACCAGAGGGTGGGAGACGAAGAGAAACCTCCCGCCCGGCTGTCAAAGCTGAGGAGCCAATCTGGAAGCACGAAGTGTGCTGGGAGGCTCTCCCTTCCGGCCGCTTCATGCGACCAAAGCGACGAAGGGCGATACCCGGGGGCTCATGACGCTCACCCCACACTGCGGCCTTCCCTCCCTCCGTCCGTCCGTCCCACGCAGCCTCCCGCGGGTTGCGGCAGCAGCTCGGCCGTGTGCCCGTTCGGCACCTGGGCCCGGCCCGCGTTTCTCCCCGTGCCGCTCCCCCGGCCCCAGCCCCCCGCCCGCCTCGTGGCTCCCCGGCTCCGCCCGCACCCTCGGTCCCGGCCCTCGAGTCGCGACACTATCGCGACAGGCGCTGGCCGCCCGGCACTGACCCCCGCATCCAAAATGGCGGCGCCTGCTCCCCGCGGCGGCGGCCGCTTCACACATCGGTCGGGCGGACGGAGCCGCGAGCGGGGGCCGGGCCCGGCCCTGCCACTGTCCGCCCGGCCCTTCCTCCCGAGGCGGCCGCACACAGGGTCCTCCCGGCCGCGGGCAAACGGAACCGGCCCGGCTCCGCTCGCACTGACGTGGAAACCGGCGCACCCCAACCCGCTGCCTGGTTACTGGGCTGACGGACGGCCGGGCTACCCAATAGAATCACGGGATGAAGCCGGAGAAGGCGGGGTATCCAGTGACAAGAGGAAGAGAACCAATGGATGCAGAGAAGGTAGAACTAGCAGCGCCACTGGCCAATCGGAGGGGAGCATTGAGGCAGGGTGCAGTATCAAGGGCGGTTGAGGGGAAGCCGGGGGGCATTATGGGCCGGGCCGCTCTACGCGGCGCTGCGGCCTGAGCATGTCGCACCACAGGGACCCGGCCGCCCTCAGTGCCGCTCTGTAGCCGTCTGTGTAGAGATGGGCTTTAAAGGCGGGTCGGTGTGCGGGCTGATGGGCCTGGGAGCCCAGCACAACTGGCAGGTGGGCCCCAACTCCACCCTCCTAAGAGCACGGCCCCGTGTTGGCAGGGAAGCTCTGGATATGCCCCCCCCATCCTTCACGGCCTGCAGGAGAACCTGCCCCAATGCTGGGTGATCGAGAATCAGCGTCTGAGGCTGAGACCGCAGTGATCTCCCAGCGCTGTCAGCCAGAGGTCAAGGTGTTTGCTCCAGCTGCTATCGACCTGATAACAGGCAGAGCTCAGAGCTGCAGGGTTAAGCTGTAATTGCAGTAAGCAGCCACATAGGTTCCTCAGAAGTGGAACAAGAAGCTGCATGTTGTGTCCATAGAGGTACTGCTTCCCAGCTGGCAGCTTTTAGCTCCTCAGCTACAAAACAGGTGGTCACATACCCAGCGCAGAGACTGCAAAAGCTCCCAGGGCAGCAAGCAAAGCCTGGCACTGCAGGATTTCTCTTTGCCCTGCAGCAGGAGCAGCAGAAGCTCCCTGTAGTGCCCACCAGCCATTAGCAAGTTCCCAGGGACCACTCACCCATCAGCTCTCCTCCCACCAAGGGCCTGTATGTGGCACAGGCCAGACCCCCTCCCAGCCAAGCCTACCTCTCTGCCAGTGAAGGGGCTGCAGCCTCTCCATGCCTCCTGCTGCAAAGTGTTTATGAAAGCCTGTCACGGAGCTTGAAACCAAGCCAGCCAGGAGCCTTCTGCTTCACCCAAATGCATCTTAGTGCATTAATAAAGAGCAAACATTGCAGTGTGCTTTGCATTTTTACTTACAATCTAGTACTGCATTGTCTGGAGAGAAAACAATACAGCGCAGCCCCATGCTGTCTGGGAGCAGCAAGTTCACTCGCACGCACCAGGCACTGTGTCATCCAGCCTTTGGGTAGTCCAGCACCACCCTGCACTGAGGGGGTGCAGGCAAAGGAGATAGGAAAGACTTTATTCCCAAGGCACTGGTTCTTACAAACAGCACAGGACAGCAAAACTCAAGATCAGAACAGCAAAACGTGCAAATCCCTCATATTCCTGCAATCTGGTCAGGAAGGGGTTTGACTCAGAAGGCAGAAGCTTGCAGACACTCTCGTCAGAGATGAGCATCCAAAATAAATGTCGCAGTCATTCCCAGCAGCTGCCCCTTTCCAGAGCAAGCTCAGGTAGGGACCAGTCCACAGCCAGCTGAAAGCTCTCCAAATGGAAACTGATGTTCTGCATCTGGTACAATCTGCTCTCAGGCCAGGACCTACAGCTGGAGCAGCAGAGCTGAACTGAGACACTCAAGAACAATCAAACCCTTCTCTGGCAATCATACAGAACACAGCACTGAAGCTGCAGAGTAGCCTCCTTGAGCTGAAACATCCTCCTGGCTGTTCTATATAGCCTATGTCTTAGGAGCACTTTCCAGTGACACGAGACTCCCAGAGTTTTCTATGTTCTCTGCTTGGCCACAAGCAGCCATGCCTTTTGGCAGGAGCAACCTAGCCTCAGTTAGTCATATCTTTTGTCACCTCTTGGCAAGGCTACAGCTACACGATACACCTAGGCATGAAGCCCACAGCACTTGGCAAATGCCAGCTGGACAAGCGCACTGTAGTGTGAGCTGTGACTACCACAAAGGCATCAAACCCACCCTCCACCTCTTGGCCCAGGACACCAAACCACAGTGTCAGTTCTGATCTTCAAAGCGTTTGATGGCATGAACCCAGCATGGCTAAAAGATTAGTTAAGACACAAAGGTGGAAATCATGACCAGCAAAGCCAATTTGCAGCACCATCTGAGAGCAGCGAAACTAGGCAGCTGCAGGACTGGATCTGCCTGTAACAGACAGGATTTCCTCTGAGAACACACTTCTCCCAGGCAGCAAAAAGTGAAGCATTCCTAACCTGCTTTGTGGTCCCCCATTCTGCATATCCCATCTCTCTGACAAGATGCAGCCCAAATTCAGTCTCGGTTTAGTTTGCTTTTACTTCTTTCCTCCCCCCTTCCCACTCCCCTTACTTTCTAATTAATGTGTAGTTGTAACATCTGTCTCCTGAGCTCAGGTGAAGTCCTTGGTCTCTTCTCCAGCACTGAATCCTCCAGTTGGTGAGACAATATGAACCTCAGCTCAGAATGCTTGCCACCATCCACAAGAGCTGCTGCTACATTTCATGATCAAATGGAGAGCCCTCCCTCCCAGAGATGGTTGCTGCAAGAAGAGGCTGTCCCATAGACAGCCTTCCTGTTCCCAGTTTGCCTTCATGCTGCACTCCACAGGGAACAAGCCTGAGATGGGGTGCTGGTTCTTATTTGCAGTTGCCCAAAGGAAATAGCTAAAAATACTTTTGTTTCACCATTACTTTCAAGCATAAGCACTGCCTGTATTTGTTGCGGGCTACTCACGGTGGAAGGCTCGGAGGGATGAGAGGCGATTCACATAATTCCCTTTATTGCTGCAGACCATGAGCTCGATTTTCTCCTTCCCTTAGGCATGTGGTGAGAGAGATGGACTGTCCTGGGGAGTGCCAGCGCTGCTGTGCTGTGCCTGCTCCTGCAGGAGGTTAAAATCAGAGATGGGAAAAGATGGGATCTGGTTTGCAGTCACATACTGGAGGCACAAAGCACTGAGGCAAATGGGAACCTCAGGTTGCTGCTGTTAATAAACGTGGTAATTTCTCATGAGCATCTCAACACTGACAGCTTCTCTCGAGCTTTCCCACACCCCCTGCACTGCCATGTTAGTGTGTTTCTGAACATCAGTCCATAGTGCCACGTCTTCTTAACCCCTCTTCACGTCCCTCAGCTCTCCCATGTGCATTTATCTACCCTTACATATCTATGTGCCACACGATGCGCTTAGCAGGCTCCCTCGGTACGGCTCATAAGTCAGCGGGGTTAAAATCCTCTCCTATTCTCACATTATCTCCTAATCTCTAAAACACGTCTGTAGAAGAACTCCGGGCTGACCTTTGGCACCATAAGCCGGCGCACGTATCAGTAATGAAGTGACCCGAGGGTGGAAACCCGGCCGCAGGACCGCGCATCTCTCCCTCCACGCCCGGCAGCGGATGCACGGCACCCCGCGGCGGGGCCCACGAGAGGAAGCCGAAGCTTCCCGGTGCGACGAGAGCTGGGACGGCGCGGGCAGTAACTAACGCGCAACCGGAATTCCCGACGGCTGCAGCTGCCTGCGTGCCCAGCAGCCGGCTGCGGGTCCGGACGGCGGCGGACCGCCTCTCCAGCTCGCAGAACTGTACCCACACGTGCCCCCCGGCAGCGCCGCACCCGGACCCCCCGAACCCCGCACCCGTTCCGCGGCGCGGCCACGGCGGCGAAAGCCGGACGGCACGGCGGGGGCGCGGCCATCGCGGCGAAGGCGTGATCTAGAGCCAGCCTTTGCGAATCGGAGGACCGGAGAGCGGCGGGATGCGGGCGAGCCGTGCGGAGATTGGTCGGTGTGGAAGCGGGGCTGGCCCGGGGCGGGCGGTGCTGGACGGGGCGGGCGGCGGCCGGCGCGCAGCTGGAATGGGGCGGGAGGGAGCGGGGCGCCCGGTGCAGCTGGCGGGGGGCGCCGGCCGTCGCCATAAAGTGAATGGGCCGGGTGAATGGGCGGCAGTCGGCCGGCGCCCTCCGCCCTCCCCGTGAGCCGCAGGCCGGCAGCGAGGCGCAGCGTGCCGGAGAGTCGCGGGGATTTACTTTCTGACGGCGGCGGAGCGGTCCGGGTAGTGGGGCAGGGGCAGCGGCGTCATCCCGTTCGCAGGATTAAGGTCCCCGAGCCGAGCCCGCATCTGGAGCTGCTGTAAGTGCCCCTCCGTCAGACGCCTCCTGGGAACGGGGTGGTCCGCTGCTCTCCCCGGGGCGCCCTCGGTGCCCGCCCGGGTGCGTCCGGATCCGGTGCGGGGCGGGAGCATCTTCGGGGTGCTCCGCTTGGGACCGCAGCGCCGGGGCAGGAACCGGGGGACAGCGGGAGAGCGGGCCCGGCCCTCTGCCCTGCCCTGATCGGGGCCGCGGTGCTGCCGGTCCTGCCGGTCCTGCTGTTCCGTACCCCTCCCGGCAAGCGCTCCCGGAGCCCCTGGCAGTTGCTAAACTTAGGCATTTTCCACTGGGGCGAGCGGGGCCGGGGCTGTTTAAATTAGCCGGGGCTCGCTGTAAATAACGGCGCTGCGGGCTGCGGCTCAGCTGTCTGCAGGGCCCGGGGCAGCGGGACGCGGGGAGACGGCGCCTGGGAAAAGCGCAGCAGCACGACGGCGTTCGGACAGTTGGATAAATGATATTTATGTAACGGACTGGCGCCTGTTTAGAGCGGAGCCGACCTCCCTGCAGCTCCGGGGTGAGGGCGAGCCGGCCCGTGGCTGCGGGTACCCGCCGGGAGCAGCGGAGCCGGCCGGGTTGAGGGGGAAGGAGCGAGGGAAGCGCCGATCCCCAGCGGCGGCTCCGTCGGCAGCTGCGGGGGAAGGAGCGGGACCGGGCAGCGCCGGGAGGCTCCGAGCAGAGCCGGTGGTCGAACTGCGGGTTCTGGAACGGCCCGGGGAAGCCGTTACCGCCGAGGGCAGGGAGCGGAGCGGCGCCCGACGGAGCGCGGCTGTTCCGCGCTCAACGAGAGCGGGCCCGTCTCCCGGCTCGGCCCCGGCTGGCGGCGGCCCTGGGAGCGGCCCCGCGCTGCAGCTGCCGGAGGGGGCTCGGGGGGGCGGCGGGGCCCGGCCCGGTTCTGCTGAGCGGGGCACACCTGTCGGCTCCGCGCCCCCGCCGCGGGACAGCTGAGCGGGGACGGGACGGGCGGCCCCCCCCGCGGTTCTGCTGGGCTCGGTGCCGCGGTCTCGGCTCGTAGCTACCCGGCGGGCTGCGGGGGGAATTGGTATGAGCTGGTGGGTCGGGAAGCAAAGAGGGGAACCCGGCGCTCCCCTGCCGCTCTCTGCACCCGGCCTGTAGAATGCGGCGTGACATGGCTTCGTCCTCACTGCGGCTTAGGGAGATGCTAAAAGCAGCAGCTCAGGAAGGTGTCTTTCACGAGCGTCACCCGTGATGTGTCCTACCGCACTATTGGCGATGCAGCGAGGTCTTTCTCGAGCTCTCTGCTCCCTCGGAGGGACGGGCTTTTTGTAAGCTGCGTGATGCCTTCCTGCGGGGACAAAGACCTGCTGCTGGCTCCAGAGGGACTGGCGGGGCATGGAGCTGCTGCCGGGCCACACTGATAGCTGCAGAAACGAGGCAGGAGGTGGCTTTCGTTACCAGATGGTCGCACTGTGCCCGTATCGGGCGTTGTGCGAGGGCTCAGGGCAAGGACAGTGTTTTCCGTTTGCTGCCGGCGTTGCATGAGAGCCAGTCTTCGTGAAACGCAGCTATATCCCAGTAACTGAAATGTGTCCTGTCCCGGGCACTCTTTTGACGACTCGTAGTTCTGCTTTGGTAGAGGGATGTCTGCAAGCCTCACTTAGTATCTGTTGCCTTTCTGAAATGGCTTCATTCTGGCAAATAATAGATGTTACAACTGTGGCTGAATTGCAATAAATCCATTCATGCACCTCATAGGAAGGTCGGCAAAAAAGTAGCATCTTTTCTGTCTGTCAGATGCTACTGAAACCGTGAGATTGAGAGGTAAAGCTAACTTTGGAAACTGCCAAAAAGAAAAATCCAGAAACCTGATCTGGGAGAGCGCGCCGAAAGGAAGATGAGATGTGCCGGGGACATGAATTCTGTCTCGTGACCTGGCACATGTGCCCCAGCTCTGGGGACAGGAGAGGTCCTGGGCTGGGAATTAAGTCCCCATAGGGATGGCTGGTGGCCTTGTGCCACGTGCCCTACAATGGGGCAAGACGGCGGGGCTGAGAGAAGGAGCTGTGGCACTGCTGCCTGCCCGAATACAGGAGGCTGTGGTTTGCTTAGGGCCTGGTCACTGGGAGGAGGTCCCCACTCGCCATGCAATGCTGGGGTGCAAGGGCATTGTACTGTGCCAGCTCCAGAACCTGGCTTTGGGCTGGGGCACAGTGCTGAGTTCTGGGCTGCCCGTGGTTTGCCTTCTGTCTGCAGTGCCTGGTACCACAGCTGGGGCTGGGGAAAATCCTCCAGCAGTGTGGGGCTGGGATGCAGGCAGCCAGAGAGAGAGGATTTGTGCGGCTGCACTGTGCCTGCTGTCCTCCCTTTGTGTGCCGGCACCCCTGCCCTCCGCCTGGCTCACCTCTGAATATTAATGCCTCTGGCAGATTGGATAATAATGTGACTGGGAATTGAATGAAGCTGGTTATTAGCTCCTGGCTTGCGTGGGGCATTTAAGGCAGCCCTGAGGCTGCTGCTGGAGGCACAGTGGGTCAGGTTGTGCTGCGGCAGGGGCTGGCTCTGCCCCGACTGGGACTGGCAGTACCACCAGCTCCTGTGGGGTCTTTGGGGACAGATCCAGGTGTGCTAGGAAAGGGGACACGGTCCACTGTTACTGAGGAGAAACTGAGCTCTGGCAGCGCTGAACACCCTGCAGCTACTGAACCTCGCTACGATGCTCTGCACTGTCTCCCAGAATGCAGCTCCACCAGAAAATAAGCATTTACACCCTTCTTACCCATGCACAAGAGCAGGGAACCCAGAGTTAAAGTGCAGGAGCTGCTATTAATTTTTTACATCTGATTTTGACCTCTCAAGGTATTCAGAAAGGCAGTGAGGTGCTCCAGCTCCTTGTGATTTCAACTGGAGCAGACCTGCATTTGTCCAATTAACCCTTCAGAAATTACCATCCGAGCTTCTGTGAACAAGCCACCTGTTTGCAAACCCCATCCAACAACTTCCACCATCCCAGAAGCTGACAGCCTCAGAACTGCTGTCTCTAGGATGTATCACGTACTGGGCTGTTTCTCACAGCCCTCTTCCTGCAGCCCCCTTTATTTAAATAAATGCCATAATTTGCTGCTAGCAGAGCCTCGGCGAGAGCTGGATTGAAGGGCTCAGCTCCGGCAGTGCTGCCTGCAGACAGCACAAAAAAAGAACCAAAAGCACCACCGTCGGGGCTGGGAACCCTCAACCCCTTCTCCCGGTGCCAATTTTGTGAGGCCAGTTTTTAGGAGATGCCAACGATAACCGTCCAAAGAGATGTATGAGAGTTCAGCCGTAAATCACGCTGACCTGTCTGCGTGTGGACGTTTTTATTTACTTGTCTTTCTGAAAGACAAATAAACAGAAAATGCCTCCCAAATAAAGCAGCTCCCCGCTTGGATTTGAACACGCTTTAAAAGAAATCCCTTTTGTTTTAGCCATTTTTATTTCCTGTTTGTTTCTGAGCTTAGACTTGACAATGAAAACCACATGAAATTCCCTTTTTGTTCCATCAGTTTTATTTTTGGTGCCACAATATCCCAAACTTCCAGTTCTGCAGGATATATATTTTTTGTGGATGCACATTTATTGCAAGGTTATTTTTTTTTTTAAAGCAAATGCACGGATTTATTTTTTTTTCCTCCTTAAAATGAAAGTCAGGCAGTCTTGAGGATGGGGTGTACCGGGGTGTTTGAAGAATACTCATAGATGTGAGTGATATTCGTTGAGCTGTAAGCGCTGTGCTGATGCAGCTCTGTTCCTAACCAGGGAGCAATCCCATAGGCAAAGCGAGGAGCGGTGAACGAATGTGCGTCCGGTTAGAAGCCTTTCTCAGCATCGTTCTGCCATCGGGCGCTGGAGCTCAGCTGCGGCGGGGCTGTGGCTGTGCAGTCAGCGCGTGGACCCGATGCGGGCTGCCGGCGGATCTCGGGGTGCCGAGGTGTCCCTGTATTGGAGGGTTGCGACCCAAGCCGCTCGCAGAGCGCCCGCTCCCCCTGCCCCGGCCCTTTGCTCTGCGCTGCTTTGATGGGATTGCCCGCGGGCTGGGTTGAATGAGTAATGACGGATCTGCAGCTTTCTTCCTTACCCACCCAAATGCCTACCTCCCAGGGCTCTGTGTGGGATGCAGCACGGAACAGATGGAAAAAACTAGGGATTTAAAAAAAAAACAATAACACAAAAACAACCCAGACTTTGCACACAGTCTCTGGGCAGCTCGGTGCATTTCAGGACCCTGACATTCAGAGCCAGGTTTCGCTGCTTCCCTTGTCTCTGTGCTCACAGATTCACGGGCACAGAGCAGTTTTCTATGGAGCCCTGAGCCCGATCCTGCAAGCACAGTCGCTTGCACAAGGCTGTGGCGCAGGGGCCGGCCGTGTTTGCAGTGGGAACGGCTGATTATCCCCTCACTCCCCTCCGCACGATGTCTGGGTAAACAGACTGACCTTCAGGGCATGGTGCAAGGGCCATAAAGGCGGGGGGGGAGGGGGGTGGTCGGTGCTCCAGCAGCTGCCCAGTGCCTCTCCAAAGGGGGCTGGTAGTTCTGAGCATCCTTTCCATGCTTCCTCAAGATGCTGCACCCTGAGTTCCCCGCTTGCTGCATTCAGACAGCAGTGGAGTCAGGCAATAGGATGTGCATCCCTCACAGCCATTTGGGCTCTACCACCACCCCTCCTCCAGCCCCAGCTCTGCACGGCTGCCCTACAGCAGCAGCCCAGCTGCAGCACACACAAAAAAAGATTCTCTCTAGCTGCTGTTTTAGCCAAGTTTTGTTTATGGACGAGTCAAACTTCTGCAGGCGAGATTTATGGCAGAAGCACTGACTGACAGCTTCACAGCGCACCAAGGCCGGAGCCGCATGCGGGGTGCGATGTGCTGGGGGCATGGCCGGGCCTTCTGACCTTCAGCCTGCCTGATTAGGGGCTTTCTTCAGCTTGTTTACTAATTGTGAGAGCCACTGACATCCCCAATAGCGTCTGAGTCATCTGTTGCCCTCCATCTGCATACAAAGCTCAGAGGCAGCTGGAACCGCATTGCTCTGGCTGTCTCCTGGCCCACCCTCCCTCAATGGGCCAACTTTACAGCTGCACAGATACCTAAAGGCGCTGGACCACCTCCCTTTAATTGCTGCAGCAATCACACCTGCACGCACACCAAGCAGTGGTTGTGTGGGCAGGCTGCCGCCATGCTCAGTCACCACAGCTGCTCTGCTCCTGCACAGATGTGGGCAAACGTGTCATGTGTGCAGGGACCTGTGAGCAGAGCCCCCTCCCTGCTCTGTATTGGCTGCAAGATTCTCACTGCCAAATTTCTCCCCTATCTCAGCCTCTTTCTGCCCTCACCAGAGCAATCCATTACTTTGCACCCTCCAAGCGCGCACAGCTCCCAGCACTCCTGTGCTCCAAAGCTTGACGCTGCCAGCAACTTTGTGCAACTGTGATTCGTTATGGCAGAATGGAGCCTCAGCTGATTTATTTTATTCCAGATGCCTAACAAACAAACTGAGCTGTAACAAAGTGCAGCTTTATTAATGTAACCACAGAGCCTGTCAGAGGGACAAGCACAGCCCTGGCTGATGGAGCCAAGGTGCTGCACCCAGGAAGGCAGCTGGACACAACCAGCCCCATGCTGCAGTTCCTGCAAGAGTTCAAGGAGTACAGAAAGGAACAGCTTTGTAGGAAACAGACAGTGCTTCCCTCCTGTGCTGTGACTGGTATCTCCAGCCTCCAGTTCAGAGCCACACAGGCAGGCTAAGGGCAACTCTGCTGGGGTGCCTGGCCACACTGCTTTGGCACAAGCTGAGTGAAGGCACTGCCTGGTTCCCAGGGCTCCCCCAGTGCTGCTGTGGGCTGGGGACCAGCCACACACAGACCCAGTGAGTGGGAACACCAGGGAGAACTACACCACATAGCTCATAACCCATGCTACAGCCAAACAGCACACATCTTTTGTGGGCTTTTTTTTTTTTTTTTTTCCTGCAGACATCGGTACAGAGCTGTCACCCCTTGGGATGCTCCCACTGTGACAGTCCTGCACGAGACCAATGCATTATTAACTCTCTGCTACCCAGAACAGGCATTTGGCTGTTTTCCTCTGCTGCAGCTTGGGGCTCACCCTTGCCTTGTGGACTGACCCCAGCCCCACAGGGCACGTCAGACAGTGTCTAGCAAGGCTGTGCATTTCCCTAGCACCTCTTATCTGATGATCTGGAAACACTTAAAGGAATTTCACTTCATCGCCTCCCCCAGTTCAAAAAGGCTTTTTAACATCATTTTTGCAGTGAGGAATGGCATCCCAGAGCAGTCAAACAATGTTACCGACATCACACACCAAGTTGGCAGCAGTGCATCTCCCCATCCTGATCCGAGTTATCAGAAACTTCTCCAGTAATGGAGACAGAGGATGGGTATGGAGCGGCAGCCCTCACAGCCAGCCCACATGGGACACACAACAGTGTAGCATGCACTGCCCACAATGCTCTTGTGGCTCAAATAACAAGCTCCAAGCAATGAGACTCTGAGAACCTCAGGGACATGAGGCAAATCCCGCTGATGAAGTAGAGAAAAAACAATATTTCAGGCTTCAAAGAAGCATGCGCTGCTATGAAAATGCCCGTCACCAAAGCTCAGGGGCTAGCACCACACTGCAAGGACCAAATAGAGAAATCATAATAAGCAGTGACTCAGCACTCATCAGCAGTCAGTGATCTATCAGTTTGCTCTGCACACCTGGAAGCACTCCTCGGGTAGCCCAGATGGTGTGCTGTTCTCCTGTCTGTAATGGGGCTGCACACCAGGTAACGGTTTTGCTTCTGCTGGTTATTTTCCAGTGATTAATGGTCTTGCCTGGTTCCTGCTTCAATTCCATTAAGATCAGAGACTTAAGTTTACACAATGAGGTTTAGCAGCAGCTGACACTGATCTCCTTGTGATCATATTCCTGTGGTCTCGAGAAAGAGAAGACTTACTCTTTTCTCACATCCCATCCTTGCTCTCTAGCTGCAGGAAGGAGCCCTCCCAGGCAGCATGCCAGTCCTCAGCTCAGTGCATGATTCCTGTGCCAGGTGCTCTGTGGCACAGGAGACCCAAACCTGCAGCACTAGTGTAGTGCTGTTCCTGCATGAGCAGTGGGCTGAGAGAGGACAGGGCAGCCCCAGCATCTTTCTCTCTGATACACAACAGAGGAAGGGGCTGCCCCAATGCAGCTCAGCCTCCCCAGGACCCAAGTACAGACAGACAGTTCAACTTCCTGACAACGTGGGTAAATAACCAAGAGGCAGAGGGGGATGCTGGCAGCCTGGGCACCCAGATAGACAGCCTCTCCCACAGGCAGACTTGCTGGGGCCTCAGCTCTGCAGGCACATGTGAGGACATGAGTGAAGCACTCCTGTCAGTCCCCAGGTCTCTCACCATGGGCAGCACCCAAGGCACCACTATAATTAGCCTCGCTTGGCTTGTAGTCAGCCTTGATGGTTCTTTCCCACTCCTCTTAAAAAAACAACAACAAACCAACCAACCTCAAGTGGAGGAGTCTCTGCTCTTGGGCAGTGGAGCCACTTGTTACTGAGATCCACATAGGGTAACAAAGTAACCCTAACATAGATTTACTACCTTACTCTATGTTACATATGGGCAGTAACATAGGGTTACTACCACCACATATGGTGTGTGCAGTGGGTATGCAATCGCACACATTCAAAGTTTCCTCTCTGAAACTCTCCTAGTTTTAAGTTCAGTTCAACGAGCAAACTCACTCTTGACTCAGAAGCACTAGCTAGTTTCAACCTGAGCGTGGGCCTTGTTTTGGAGCCAGTGTTAGCCTGATTCCACAGCACATACCTGCAGCAGGCCACTTGCAACACTGTGCCGAGCCCTAAATACTGGGACTGGCTTACCCCAAGCCTGGTGTCTGATACTGTCATTTACACCTCCGCACAACCAGCTGTGCAATGCCCCTCTCCTTGCTTTATAGCTCCAGTATGCACGGATGAAACCTGACAAGTCCAATGATTCAGGCACACAGGGCACCACATGAAGGACTCTGTCCTGCACACAGAGCCAGGCAAGAAGCTGAATTCCTCCTTAAATCTGGTCCAGTGTGGAGTCAAGCCCTCGAAAAGAGGAAATTGTGCTTGACAGATGCAATCATATGCAAATGGCTGTAGAAGAGGGGAAATTATCATCTACAAACATTGGGCAGAAATTCCATCTGCCGCCGCCTCAAGAAGGGCTCTTAATAAATTCTGAGACAGCAAAGTGACACACATCTTAATCAAGACTTAATCCAGGGAATTAATTCACTGCGCGTTTCTGCATAATTCCAAGAGCAATGCAAAAAGCCATGGCAATATCTGCAGCAGATGGACTCCCCCCTACTCCCTGCAAAGGTATTAAAGAAAACACAACCCTGTCACATCATGCTGTGTGCATACATAGGGCAGAAAGCAACAGGGCTGCATGGACATGGTCTGCAGCCAACAAAGGTTGCCAAAGGCTGGGGAAAGTGGTGAGCATGGAGCTGCTGCTCCACAACCCAGGATGAGACACTTGCAGGAAGCAGCGCTCTGGGAAACTGGCGCTGGGTCTCTACTGAGATGCTGCTCTCAGGGTGTGTCAGAGCCAGCACTAAGGTTCAGGAGCGGTGGGATAGGGAGCTCCAGGGAGCAGGGGGAAACGCTGAGGCTCTCACCACCAAACCAGCAGCAGACACCAGTAGGGTGAAGCACCAGTTTCCAGCCTCACCACAGCCTGAGAGCACAGGTATGGTCTGGCCTCACCAAGACCCCAGCAGCAGCCCTGCTCAGAGTGACAGGAGGCTTTAGACAGCTCTGAAAATACATTCTTAGTCACTGTCATCCAGCTCCAAAGGAGGTGCGACAGCTCTGTTATTAATCTCTTGTTTACATGTTTAAGCGCTCGCACAGCCCAGCTGAAATGCGACCTTCGCACAGTTTGGTCCTGGTACGCGTGGGCTCAAGGGGTCGTGCAGCCCTTCACCAGCCATTCAGTCTCCACCACTGCCTGTAGCTTTGTTTGAGAATCCCAAGCAACTGGTCCCAGCAGCACCCACCTGCAGCCACGTCATATCAGTGGCTGTGACGTATCAGCATGAAGGGCTGCTGCAGGGCCAGGGACTGGAGGGCTGCTGGGAGATGCAGGTTCTGCACCCAGCTGCTCTTCTTCAGGAGCCATCAAACCAGCCCATCCATTGGCGACCATCATGCCACATGCAGCAACATCATGAGCTGAAACCTGAGCTTCAGGGCTTACAGGGCCAGCTTACTTGCCCAGGTGGCAGGGCCTGCCTCTGTGAGCCCCCAGTGTTGTACCACAGAGAGAATCTCACAGGCAGCATTGGCCTGGAGAGCTCAGAGAACAGGACAGAATAACTGACCCTGGAACAAAGGATGATGAAAAGGGCAGACGAGACACCACAGCAGTGAGAGTTGGGGACAACTCCCAGCTGGGGTGCTGTCAGGGCAGCCCATGGGAATAGACAGCACCGGGGAGCCTTTGGCTGAGAGGTGCCAGTGCCTGTCCCCAGGCACCCAAGGGCATGTAATGCAACTCCCGTGTTAACTCGGGCTTCAGAGGTCCTCATTTGCCCAAAAGTATTCCACTTGCAGTGATGGAGCTTGTGGCAGCCTCTGTGCACTTTGGCATGCGTTCCTCCTGGTGCCATGAAATTTTCTGCACGTGCACATCTGTCTGTGCCCATGGTTTAGGAGTGCCTCAGGGTTCTGGGCACTGCCTGTGCCTGAGCAACTTGCAGGGAGGTGAAGGAGGGCCTGAGGAAGCTGCAGAGGGAGGATGGGAGAGCGAGATGTCTGGGGAAGGTGCTAACAGCCCTTGGCTGGCCTAGGACCACTTCCTCAGATCTCCGTTACACAGCATGCTCTGGTGTTGCTATTTCAGTCTGAATGTCACCTATAAATTGGAGGCTCTTTCTCTGAAGGCTGTAAATAGAAGTGTCACTAGATGATCTTTGATTTATAGGGGAGCTCAGCAGAAAGTCTGGCATCTCCATTTTCCAGCCAGGAAACCCAGAAGGGGTCCAAGGATCACATGGGGATCCTTGGCTTTCCCTAGGCCTCTCCTCAGGGGTTGGCCAGTCCCTTCTCACACGGACAGGAAGAGGTCATGGGCACAGATCCAACTCCCTAACCACTCTGCACCTCTTTTTCAGGTTCCTCCTTCGCCACCACCCATTCCTGCCCCATGGATTTCAACCTGCTGGCGGACGCGGAGGCTCGCAGCCCAGCCCTGTCCCTCTCAGACTCTGGCACCCCCCAGCACGAGCACAGCTGCAAGGGGCAGGACCATAGCGGTGAGTGTGAGGTCTCACGCTCCTGGTGGGCAGCATCCAGGGCACAGGGCAGAAAGAGAGCAGGGGGAGATGTGGGACAAGCATCGCTGTACAGCAGGAGCTGCCCAAGTGCTCAGTTGGAAACTTTCCATGCTTTGGGTTAACTTCAAGCTGAACTTCTCAGGTGCAGTCAAAGAGAGACAATGCAAAGCTCCCCGTGCAAGGGGAGCCAAGGGCTGGGGACAACCTGCTGCTCCCTGTGTAAAGCCTGTGGCTCACGCACTTGCAGAAACTAATCAGCATAATGATGCAGATTAAAATTCCCTGGAGCGATCATCACGGAGGGTGCTGTACCAGAATAACTATGGTCAGAGAACCCAGCCACTGAATTCCCTACTGCACACATATCTTAGTCGGGCACATCCCCAAGCTTGGCGGCTCCTCATCAGCTGCTGGGACACACAGTGCATCTCCATCCAAGTGACTTCCCAGTCCAGCCCTGTTCCCCGCACAAAACTGCCAACTAGGGAGCAGACTTTTTTTCCATTAGGCATGAGGAGCTAATTTCAGCTATGACTGCAGGAGTTTCATTGAGTGGGTGAATGCACACGGGATGCATTTCACAGCCTATTTTAGGTCAACAATAAACATCGGGTGCCTGACTACGTCACTCTTCACCGTATTAAACAGGCTGGAAATAAAGCATCTGAGGAAGGTGGCTACATGCTGGCATTACCTATGCACAAGGGGCTGTTGCCTCCTGCACTCTCACCAGGCAGTCCTACTTACCCTGGGCTCAGCTTCCATCATCTGCAGAGCAAGAGATGGTGGGGAATGGGGAAGAAACCTGGTCTGTCTTAGCTCTCCAAGGTCCTCCTCATCCTCTGATGGTAATAGTGTGTGCAACAGCCCCTCCTGTTAGATCTCATCGGGCAGAAAACAAGGGAGAGATACATTCCATAGCTGGCTCCTTGGTCGGGATCCAGGGCAGACCGCAAGGACCTTCCTTCCCATGGGGTCCCCACTGTGGCACCCACACTGCGCTCTTAACAGTACACTTTTCCATGCCTAGAGAAACAGCAGAAATGAAGACAACAGTCCCTGCAAGCAATGCACAGGAAGACCCAAAGGCAGCAGGTGCAGAACCAGAAAGGACAGCAAGAGGGAGGCATAGTTGTAGAGGTTTTTCCAGACTCTGAGGCAGGTTTTCTACATCTGCCTGGGCTTCACAAGATTTAGAGAAAGACCAGACCCACAGGGCACGGAGGAGATGAATGTAAGTTGCTTGCCTAACTCTTCCACCAAGATGCAGCCCATTAGCTGGTGGTTTTACTCTGTTGTCGTTCCCTTTGGGTGTAATTTCTCCTTGTGGGAAGAGGGGCAGCTCTCAGCAGGAACTCCTGTTTTGGGCACAGCTCCTATTTGGCAGCAGCCTCTTTGGAAACCCACAGATAAGGGCTCCTTTGGGAACATGTCCCATGCATGCATCAGGCTTTTAATTAACCCAGACTTAGCAAACAAACCAAATGTTGTCCCTTCATCTGTACTGAGCTATTCCCAATAACTAGCTCAAACATTGTGCCATCGCTGCCTTTTTAATGTGTTTTGGAAATGAGCAATGAAGGAGTGTCCTTCTTCCAACTCTGGCTTAGAGCACTGAGCTAGAGAAATCAGGCTGATCTCTTCAGCAATAATTGCTACTCAAAATAAAATAAAAAACCAAGAGCCTCCAGCAGTCCTGCAGGAAGGTACTCCCATATGAGGATGCTC
Organism: Coturnix japonica; assembly: GCF_054131305.1. Taxonomy (NCBI): domain Eukaryota; kingdom Metazoa; phylum Chordata; class Aves; order Galliformes; family Phasianidae; genus Coturnix; species Coturnix japonica. Next base: position 16,038,256 of record NC_140670.1, on the reverse strand, counting down.
GTGTTAGTGAGGAGAGCACTATGAGACTATAGCCAGCCCCCACTGATCCACTTTTCAGACCTGTGCCTTCTTCTGTTTCAAGAGTACACTTTGAAATTCCTCATCCTGGTACAGCCCAGCTGAAAAGCCTGCTGCACTCCAGCAGTGGAAACAGGAGATCATGCCTTCCCAGCCAGCATGCATTACAACGTACCTGGAGTTCCTGTGTATCCAACGTAAGCATTAAACATCCCACAGACCTGCAGGCAGAGAATGGGGAGGATACAGGAACTCTGCATTGCTGCAGTCTTTGCAGTGTGTGTCCAGTGTGCACTCTCCCCCACGAGGAGTGGGAGCCCTGCAGCACCTTCTGAGGAAGGCAGGCCCAAGGAAGCAGGGCTTTCCCAGAAGCAACAGGAGAGATTTCTGAGCTAACAGAGCACATGACCAACTGCTTTTCTGACTCCCTCTTAGGGCTTCTCTCTTTCTTTTGTTTTTTATGGAACTTGTTTTTGACAGGCACGTGTATTGGAGCTGAAGACCCCTTTCTTCTCACCTGGATATATTCCAGGCTCCTGTTTCCTTGCCCTTCTGCGTTTTCAGAGGCTGTACAGAACAACTTCCACTTTGGGATGTTTTTTTCTTGGATTTTAAAGTCTTTTAAAACCAACTTCCACTTAAAAAAACCCACAACCAAACAAAAAGTCCTTTTCATCTGAAACCCAGTGGATCGATGCCAGGAGTTTTGAAAAGATTCATCTCCCAAACACAATAGTTCTGCCATTGTTTGCAATAATCTCAAGTTGGTTTTGCTGATATTTCCGACTGGAAAAGAGCACCTCCCCTCCCTGCTGAAAACCAAGTTTTCAGTTGGAAGCATCTCACCCTGCTTCTAGATCAGAATGAAGTGGTGGTGAATGTCAGCAGCAATTTGTTTTGCCTGGAAGAATTCTCTTCTATGGCAGCTTCTCTCAGCTCCTGGTAAAACTTTTTCTAAGACGTCAGCTGCAGTTTTCCTCCATTCACTGCTGAGGGGTTCGGCTGCGACGTTTGAACACGCAGAACATTTGCTTGCAGGGCTGTTGCACAGGGAGGCACTTGGCGTGGCCAAGCTGCTCACCTCCATCCCAGCTCAGCACAGGTAGGCACCCCTAGCTCTGCACTTGGTGATGGCAGAGGCTGAGCTGCACTTTGAGGTTGCACATCCACACAAACACTGATAGTTTCAGGACATTCACCAGAGGGGCAGCAAAAGAAGGACTCAGTCACTTGGATGGGGAACTCCAAGTGGGAAGACCAGGGGTGAGAGGACAGAAGATGCTGGAATAATGTAAGGGAAGATAAGGCCTTTTCCTCCTTTCTAAAATTCAAAATAGGTATTCCTAAGTAAGAAAATATTGGGATGGATTGGGAGAAAGGAATAAAAAAAGCCTGTTCCTTGGGTTTAGTTAATTTAAGATCCTCAACTTGCCATCACTGGCAGTCTGCCTTTCCCCAACCACTTCTCCGCAAAAGCACTATTTGATCTTTAGTTGCATTATGAATGATGATTTCTTTTCAAACTTTTTTCTACAGGCACCCTTAGGCAGTAAGATTTCAGCACAGTAGGATATAGCTGGCCTGGGAAAGTTTTACCACCGCCACCCATCGTCAGAGTGACAGAGGAAACCCAAGGGCTGCCTGGGTGGCTGTGCGATCCAGGCAGCAGTCATATGAGGGCAGGCTGTGAGGGGCTCTCCGAACGCAGCTGAGCCCCCACATTAACACAGGGGATGTCTTCCATCTTTGTTTTGCATATAGATACTGAGAAGTCCCAGCAGAACCAGACAGACGACTCCAACCCCGAGGACGGCTCTCTCAAGAAGAAGCAGCGGAGGCAGCGGACTCACTTCACCAGCCAGCAGCTCCAGGAGCTGGAAGCCACGTTCCAGAGGAACCGCTATCCTGACATGAGCACCAGGGAGGAGATTGCAGTCTGGACCAACCTGACGGAGGCACGAGTGCGGGTAGGACTGCGGCCCTGCACACACCCCTGTGGGGGCAGGAAACTGTCTGTAATGCAAGCCACCATGCTGTCCCAAAAAAAAAAGGGGCACTAGAACATTTCCCCACCCTGAAAGAACCTCACAAATAACTCCGACACTGTCTGACATAGCCACATTCACTCACACCTTCCTCCCCAAGCACAAGCTTGCAGCAGTACAGGGGCATCCAAAGCCCAGGCTCTGCCTCACTGAGCCTCCCCAGCCTCAGCCTCACCAGAGGGCACCCTCTGGGGCTCCCCAACTGCTGTGCTGTCACAGGCACAGCATGGCAGGGCTCCAGCTGGAATGAGAGCTTCTCTCTGCTGCTAGAATTATGAGTTAGCAGCAGTGTGAATAGCCTTCCAGCAGCTTCCATGCTCTGGGAAGTTATATTGTTTGAGTCCCTCCAACACTAACAGATTTTCCTGTTAGAAGACAGTATTTTAGTGTTCTCTGAGCTGATGCTGAGGTGAAATCAAAGCGAGAGAGGTTGTTTCCTCAACTGAGCAAGCTCCAGCTGCATCCCTGAACACTTTGCTCCCAACCCCTGCTCCTTAGCTGTGCACACGTGGAAATAGTCTCAGCTTTCCTCCCTTTCCAACCCCCAGAAGGACATTTGTTTGTTAAACACAGTGGGTCAGGCACTACACAGAAGGCAGGCAACAGCAGGACCTGTCTGTTAGCCTGTATCAGGACACAGACACAGGCTTCTGCCCGCCGGGGGAAAGCCAGAACCGAACCTGGGCCAGTCTCCTGGTCACTCCTTGATTTCCTCCACCAGTTAATGCCAAACAAACACAGTGCAGCTGCAGTGCCTAGGGACCATGAGTCAAAGCTACAGCAGAGTCAGGAAAGGCTTCCCAAGGCAGTTCCTGAACATGCAGTTTGTACAGGACCAGCACTATTGCCTAGCATCAGCATCCACACAGCGGTGTAGGCCTGCGGTAAGTCTTGAGCACCACCTTTAGGTGGCCTCAAACACCTAATGTTACTCTGTGCTCTCTAAGCATCTTGCTTGTGTTTTGATCAACATGGTGACTCCTCACAGGAGATGATCTTGCAGCCCAAACACCTCACTGCAACACCTTGCCCACTGCCCAGCATCCCTGGGTACAGAACCAGCCCTTCACCCACTCCTGTGCTGGGTGAACAGGCCAAGGAGCAGCCCAGAGTGCCTCTCCGCCACTTCACCTCTCTCCTCTCTTACAGGTCTGGTTCAAAAATCGCAGGGCTAAGTGGAGGAAACGGGAGAGGAACCAGCAGGCCGAGCTCTGCAAGAACAGCTTTGGAGCCCAGTTCAATGGACTGATGCAGCCCTATGATGACGTGTATTCCAGCTATTCCTACAACAACTGGGCCACCAAAGGGCTTGCCACCAGCCCGCTCTCAGCTAAAAGCTTCCCATTCTTCAACTCCATGAACGTCAGCCCCCTCTCCTCCCAGCCCATGTTCTCCCCACCCAGCTCCATCGCCTCGATGACCATGCCTTCATCCATGGTCCCTTCTGCAGTGACTGGCGTCCCGGCCTCCAGCCTCAACAACCTGGGAAACATCAACAACCTGAACAGCCCAAGCCTCAACTCTGCCGTCTCATCCAGTGCCTGTCCTTACGCCTCCACAGCCAGCCCCTACATGTACAGGGACACGTGCAACTCCAGCCTGGCAAGTCTGAGGTTGAAGGCCAAGCAGCATGCCAACTTTACTTACCCGGCGGTGCAGACGGCAGCTTCCAACCTAAGCCCTTGCCAATACGCCGTGGACAGGCCTGTATGAAGTGCTGCTCTCTGCTGACTGGGGACTTGACCTTAGCCTGACACAAGGAGACCTTTAGCCCTACAACAGTGTACATCCTGCAGAGCAAGAGTGGAAGCAAGAGAGAGCAAAAGAGCATGAGAAAGTGAGGGCACACAGCAAGCAGGCAGATGGACCTCGATGAAGATTTGTCTAACTATCGTATGGTGAATTTTGACTGTCTTTCCCCTCCCAACCTCCCTCCTTCCCTGGCCACCAAACACTTACCCTCCCTGTTGGTAAGGAAACCAAAACAGTCTTCTGGAAGCCCTATGGGGAAGCAGGAGCCCCAGCAGGCAGCATGCCTAGCTTGTGGGAAGCTGAGCTCAGAATGCTTTGGCCTGGCCCCTCTAAACCCCACATCCCACAGTGGGATGCAGGGATGGGGTGTCATGAGGCTGCTCTCCAGTGCTTGGCCAATCCCCTCTTTCTCCCCTGACACACACAAGGGTTGGTGCAGAATATCTCACTCATCTTCTTATCAGGCAGCCAGTCATTGTCTTGGCTGATTGGCATTCTGTGAGAGCACATCTAGAGGCACGGCCTTTCAGATTTCCTTTAGGAACTGAGAGTTGTAAGGATATAAAATATGTGCGTGCATATATACATATACATACACATATACAGACCTATATGTTAAAATATGCCTTTTTGTTTCATACAGGAAGTAAACTGTGAAGTAGACCTTAAAAACAAGAACTCCTTATAGCAAGCATATCCACCGAGGTGGCGTGCTGCCTGCCATGCTTCACTGCTCCACTCATTTCCAGTCAGACAGGAATACCTTTGCCAGTATACATCCAAAGCATCCCCTTCTGCAACAATCAGCTCCCCCTTGCACATCTCCATCCCTTCCTCAAATCCCATTTCAAAGAAAGGAAATAAAAATAAAAGTTGGCACAGTCCCTCTAAGGCTCCTGCCTGCCTGGTTATTGAGAGCACAACCCGGTGTCTAAAGATTCAAAAAGCAAGCACCAACATAGAGTCTAAGCCTGTGGTAGGTGCAGGCTGAACACTCCGTGCTGAGGTTTCCCCATCACACTGTGTGGGGCTGGTGCCTCTGAGTCCCTGCAGCACTCCTGGCTCCAAACAGCACCTCCAGGAGGGGTTGCAGATACCTGTCCACCCCACTGGCCCTTTGCTGTTTCTTTCAGGAAAGCTGTAAAACAAAGCTGCTCTCCTGGGAGGTGCATGCACAGTAGGACCTGTAGCTTCTGCCAATGCAGAGAGACACAGTGGGATTCTCCAAGAACTCAAGAAAGCTTTGTAAGCAGTGGGACATCCCCACTCAGTGTGGTCTCCTTCCACATGGGCGCATACTTGAGGGGCAGGCACAACCCCAACACATCAACAAGACAATCCATCCCACGTGGGTGAGCGGGACAGGCAAAACTGGGACAAAACAGGTTTCTGCAACATTGCCAGCACACACAGAGGAAGTAAACTAAGCTAGGAAGGGATCCTTGCTAAGAGACAAAGAGCATAGCCCCTTTTGCACAACATATAAATCACTCCATCTTTACCATAGACTGCTGCACGAAGAGCAGCTGCTGCTGAAGGTATTGGTGAACAGATGCTGAAAGCCACTACAGATGTCAGTCCAACAATGCTATAGGTGAACTATGCTTTGCTCTGAGCTAAATCATAGTGAGGAATCCCTTCATTAAAACAGTTACTGCTGGAAGCACAACACCAACTGCATTGTTCATGCAAAGACTGAGCATCAACATCTAAAGCACGTAGCACATCCAAAACAGGACTGAGCTCTTACCTTGCTGCTAGATGACAATGATGCTGAGGTGGCTTCCATGCCTCCACCCTGAAGCTTCCCCATTGCACACACATATTGTGCTCTCACACTGACTCCCCCGCCTGCCCTGGCTCTCCTACAGAAGGAGGGAGCAGAAGCTCAACCCCTCTGGTTTCCTCTCCTCAGCTAATCCTGACCCCAGCTGCACCTAGTCCCCACTAATAGCCACAGCCAGGTACTGCCACAGCTCTCTCCAATCCTGCACCAAGATACAGGGCCTTTCCCACAGCTGCTGCTTCCCTGCATTTGCAGCACCCCAGCCCCCATGCTGACTTGGGCATAGGTGGGAATACAGCAAAGCCAGAAGCACCTCTCTGCAGTCAGAGTGCACCATGCCACCATGCCCAGACCTAGCAGCAGTCACACACCAGCTCTGAGCTGAGAGCGCTTTGTACAGTGGCACCAAAGAACAGAAGAATTCTGGGGGGAAAAAAAAAAAACCTTAAAATTTGCAGACGTCAGAGATGGTCAAAAACAAAGAACAAAGTGATCAAATTGGCAGCAGTGAGCCCTAGGTGAGGTCTCCTGCCTTCCAGATGCCACCTGCCTTCTTGGTGCAACCGGGCTCCAATGCTCAGCCCCTCAGCGCTTCCCTAGCTGTGTCTCTGGTTCTGCTACCCAAGCAGCACGTTCTAGCAGGCTCCTGCTTATTCTACAGGCTGTCACTGGACGCTTCCCAGTCTGCAGATACAGCATGCACATGTTCTCCTCCATCCAGATCATTAATGGAAGCGTTGAACAGAACCAGCCTCAGGACAGACATCCTGAAGTTCACTCAGCATAACTCTTCCTTTCAGCAGTGAACAGCAGATAATTTTCTGGGTACAGTTATCCAGTAGGTTTTGCCCCCACCCAGCATCCCAGCTACATCGTGTTTTGAAGCTCTTTTGAGAGTCTAGAATGTGACACAGCTTCAGAAGCCTTAAAAAATCCACTTCAGTGGCAGCCAAGGCTCTCCTTCCCCACATCCTTACCTGCCACGGGAGCGAAGCAGATTACTTTGTCCAGGCACTGCTCGCTGGCAGGGCTTGTGCCACCCATCTCCTCTTCACTCTCTTTGCAGTGTGAATGGAACACTCAGGGCATCTCTGTGCCTGCTGAGCCTGGTATGAGGTGTGCTGCTGCCATGAGCCAGCCAAGGCTCGCCTCTGCCAGAGCCCTTCCATGGCGAGGGAAGCTGTGCATGGAAGCAGAGGGCCACAAGGTGGGGAGGGAATCTGGGGAACTGCAAGCAGTGGTGGAAATGCTCCACAGAGAGAAAAAACGTGGTGGTGCCATGCTGTGGCCAAGCAAGCAGGGCACATGGTGAAATCAGTGCTTCCCCCATTGCTCAGAAATAAGGCATCAAATAAAACAACCCACACACAACAGTGTTTATTTTAGTCATTTTCAGGCATCACCATTGCCTACAACACACCATTGCCTTTTCCAATGCACCCAGAGAGGAGTTTTCAGACCCTTCTGCTTCCCACCCATGGGGCTGTCCCTTGGCAGGGCCCAAAGTAGTTCCTGGTCCCACTCAGGGCCCAGGCAGCAGCCACCCTGGTCAGCCAGCTCAGCGCCCTCATGGTAATAGCTGCTAACATTTGTGTGATTCATTGTGTGACTCTAGGTGTAGTATTATGGGAGATTATATTTGAACCTGTGTCAGCATGCTGAACATCTATAACAAATTGAGTAAGGCTTAATGCCCGGGCTCAGCTCAGAGGTCTGTGTTGCTTCTGAGTTGCACATTCTATGCTCTGCAAACAGTTGGGGAGAGAAGAATTGCAGCCACTCACTGCTTTCCTTGTATCAGTGGGGGGGGGGGGGGAGGGGCTTCATCACCAGCAGAGCCAAGAAGGACAGCAGATGAGCTAGAGCATGGTTCCTTCCCTCTCTACTTTAACAGAATGAGCCCAAAACTAGGCAGCATCATATAGGCCAGGAGCTGGACCAAAGGAGTCCCCAGCTCTGACTGCCCCCCTCCTCCTTGCATTTGCACATGGCAACTCATGTGCTCATTCTGGCAAGTCCCCAGTGGGAGGGAGACATGCCAAAGGCCAGTGCATGAGTTAACCAGAAGGCTTTCATCCACAGGGACCCTCATCACCCCACATCCTATCTGGTGCCTGAGCTCCACACAGAAATGAAAAATTCCCCTTACTCTCACCTCCCTCCCTCCCAGTTTTCTCCTCCCTCCCTCCCCAGTTTTATTCTCCCTTCAGTTTCTGAGTGTTCACCAGGTAAGACTTGGAGAAGAAGTTACAGAAGAGCACCAAATAACTGAGGTACATTAGGAATGAAAAGGAAATGTCAGGCCAAGTGCAAAGGCAATCCTCATCCTTCCTCCACCAGATGAGCAAGATACACAATGTTACACCTATGGCCATCTGCAGAATCTGTGAAACGGTGATTGCCATGGCAATCCAGCGGGATAACCGAAAGCCTGCTGCTCGCACAGTGTAGTAGGAGTACATGATCGTATGGATAGTGAGGTTTAGGGTGATGAACCAGCCGCCACCAGACATCATCTCCTTGTAGCAGTACCAGGTATAGATGAGTGTGAGAATGTGGTGGTACCAGTGGAGGAATATGAGCTTCTGTTTCCGAAGAACAATGAACACAGTGTCACCTTGGTTGGAGAAGAGGTACATCATCAGTCAGGCAAATCATAGAAGCTACACAAGCCTCCAGGTGAGACAGAAAGAGAGAGCTGTAATGTTAAAGCTATTACCTGGCTTGAGCCCACCAAGACTGGCTTCCTGTCAAATTTGCCCATATAGGCACCTGTGGTTCACGGGGAATAAACTTCCTACTGAGTCCTTCAACCCCTCTTTGTGCTGCTGCAAGCAATTCTGCTCTTAACCAACTTGACACTCGCCAATGAAAGCATTGCCATATATACTCCAACAGGTTCCTGCTCTAGGAAAGCAAGCTCTTGCAGGTTTGATGCAAGAAAACCCCGTGGGGCTGCACAAGTGCCCCAGCACTCCCCCATCTGCTGCTGCCTTCCCACTGCAGAATGGCCTATTGGTTTGAGAGGTGAAACCAGTGCAAGAATATCAGGCTGTACCCTGCAGAAAGGCAATGTGCCATCTGGGATGAGAAACAGGAAGCAAGAAAAGTAAGTGACATGCAAGGCAAAACAGTCCTGTTCTCTGACAGAGACCTGTGAAGAAAAGCCTGCTTGCAAAAGAAAAGTTCTGAACACATTGCAAAAGGAGAGGTTTCAGACTCACCCAGTTCCAGCACTTTGCTCAGTGCAAATAAATAGACCCAAAACTTGCAGACGGGGTCGACATAAAAGACTTGATTGCACACTGACTGTTTAAATCCCATAGTAGTCAGAATGGAGATCATGTGCTTCCAGGTGCGATAGGCCCCGATGGCACTGCAAGAAACCCAGAGGAGATCTGCAAGCTGTGTCCAGTCCACACTCAGAAAGCTTCTTTGTTGTCAGCTTGTACATTTCATGACATCTCCCAACAGACCATGAGCAGTCATTCCAAGCCAACTTGTGCTCAAAAGCAGAGGTGCTCCACTATATTCAGTGCCTGGCAAGGCAGTAGGCTCCCTTTGTGCTCCCCCACCAGGCTGAAGATGTGGGGATGAGGGCAATGTTGACAATGTGAAATCTACTCAATTATGGAGCACAGACTGCAGCTTTCTCATTGTCACTTTAGGAAACCAGTGCCAAAGGACTAGACTGTTCAAAACCAAGTATCTTTATATTAATCTTATGTTTAAATCCAAGATCTTTACATCTTGCATGATAAAATAAATAAACAAACCAGAGCTAGAACTTATCAGGTAATGCTAGGCTGAGAGTTCTTACCTGAACAAGGCCAGCCCCAGGGACCAGAGGGCCAGTGGTGTGCGCAGCTTGTAGCCTCTCCTATCCTTCATTAAATATTGGATTCCAAAGATCAGAACCACATAAGCTACAGAAAAAATGAAGGACTTACGCCTGCAAGGAGAGAAGGAGCAGTCAGGGAAAGAGCCAGGCTGAGCTCCTCTTTGCAGTGGAGTTCTGCAGGCCCAGCAGAGTTCTCAACAACAGAACAAAACATCACCCATCTTCATGTTAGGGTTGGGTTTGGTCAGAGGAAGCCTCTCCTGGAAGTGAGGGAGGGGAAATCCTGCGATCACAGGTGAGAATGGGAGCTGTTCCACCAGGCAGGCCCCTGCAGGACCTCACAGGACAAGGATGCAACAACCTGCAAGCAGGGTCCCAAGCAGACAGGCTGATGTGTTTTGTCCCTTTGTGCACCTGTGAGTTGTTCAAAGGAACCAGTTGCAGTATAGGGCTGTTCCCCTACAGGTTCCACCATGCAGTAGGATGAAAACCAAGCAGAGCAGATGAACTGGAGCTGAAACACAGCCCTAACAGCCCAGCTCTCACACACAGGGTGAGCAGCAGATTCTGATGGCCCAGTACAAAACCAAGCCTTCAACTGCCCTGTGGGAGCAGGTCCAGCAGCCTGGTGCCTAGGGATGAAGGTTCTGCCATGCTGCTGATCTCACTGCAATGGAACTCTCTGAGCAGGCAAACCCAAGCACTGCAGAGAGCCCTGCTGCACCTCTCAGTTGCTTGCCAGGAAAGTGCAGGAGAGAAAAGGAGATAGGCAGCTACTCCAGAAACTGTTACATAATCAAGCCTCTTTAAATGCCAGTCCTTAGCAAAGAGCTGGGGCACGTCTGCAGGAGCTAATCCTGCAATTGTTTCACTGGGACAAGGATGAAGATCAAAGTACCACCTGGTTTGGCTTCAGACTTTACTGGAGCATAAGCAGCTGTTTAAGTAAGCTGCGAAGTGACCTGACTTCAGTCCCAGCAGTGTGGCAGCACCGAGGGGCTCCGGTGAAGGGGACCAGGCTGCCACCTTGCCCTTCCAGCCCTTAATTCCTTGGAGCAGGGCACTTGCTCTGGTGGTCTTAGCCCTAGCAGACCCCTGCCCATGGGCTCCAGAGCCCAGCCCCAGCCAGCAGACCCACTGGTGAGCCATCCTCCCCGCAGCAACGCTGCAGATGCAACCTCCTCATAGCAGGTTTGGTCTTGTCCCCTCCCAGTTCCCCGTGCTCGCTACAGCCAGCCTGTCCCTGCAGGCACTCAGTGCGCCATCCCACAGGGACAAGTGCCACCGATAACAGCACATGGTAGTAAGGGACTGCTTCCCAGCCCCACCCAGCTCTCCACCTGAGCCTCAGCTGCATCGAGCTCTCACGGTTGGGAGCTAATATATGCAAAAGTGGAAAAAGAAGAGGCTTCCTCTGGCTGGGAGCAGCTCCCTTCTCTCTGGGCGCTTGGGAACCAAACAGGCCATCCTCTCTGAAATACAAAGTTGCACAAGAGCCAAACGTTGGTAGAAACAAGGCAGCAATTAGTATTTGTAGCAGTTGATACCCAAGCTGAGAACACCTCCAGAAATGGAAAGCCATGTTCTTGCCCCAAAGTTATTTAGGTAAGAGCCAACTCTTTGCTCCAGAAACTGAAAAGCAGTAGGAAGCCAGAGTGTAATGCAGGCATGTTCAGAGAAAAGCACAGCAAAGCAGTCACACGACGGGAGAAAGAAGGCAACTTGTTGGGGTTTCCCTTGGGGTGAAAGGGAAACACTGAGGAGGGACATTTATTAAAGGTGTTATGAGGGCAAGAAAACTGCGGGCAGCAACGAGGAAAGTGAGTGAGATCTGCCTCTTGCTCTTCAAAAGGTAGAGAAAGTTTCAGAACAAGATGTAACTGAGCTTAGTGAATTTCTTTATTGTTCAGCTGGCTTCTGTGTGAATGCATGAGTGGGTGAAGCAAGTTTCCCAAAGAAACGCAGGAAGAAATAGCTTAAACAAGAGCTCCATACAAGAAAAGGAGGCTACTCTGCAACATCTTCTTTGAATCCGGGGGAGCGATTGCCCATTAAATAACATTTACGACATCAAGCCACCGGGGATATTCTTGAGGAACGAGCCTGGCTATTCAGGCTGATGGTGCAGGCACCAAATTATTCGACAGCAGCAGTTTGCTGCAGGTTTAGGGATTCAGCCTCAGTGCAAACACAGGAGCTTGTGCTCGCAGATGTTTTTCATCCTCACACCTCAATTCTGCCACATAGGGACAGCTTCCAACGCAGGCCGGGACCTGCCATCCCTTCCCCAGTAGTTTCGGGCCATAGTTTCCACTTTCTCCTTTCATCCCTCCCACCAGCCCCAGCTGCTCTGTCTCATCCCCGCACGGCCGCAGAGATGCGCTGCAGCCTCAGCCCCTTTCCCCACAGCATCGCGCCCAGCGCTCACCAGTTCTCCTGCATCCACCCGATCGCCTCCCTCTCGTTGAAGCTCTGCTCCATGTTCTCCAGCTCCGATGGGTTGAAGCCCAGCACCTCTCCGCACCGCTCCGTAGCTGTCTGCTACGAGCAGAACACCGGCACCGCCCCGGGACCGCCCCCTCCCGGCCCTGGTAGCCCGGGGCTGCTGCTGCTGGCAGCTCCCGGCCTGCGGTCTGCAGTTCTTATATATGTTTCGGGGTTCGTAGCCATAACGTGCAGAACACAGCACGCCTCGGTGTGCCTGCAGATTCTGCTCTTCCAAGCTCCTGCCTTCCACCTGGACACCTGTCACTAGAGTGGCCAGCAGGCGCTCGGCTCTGTGCCATGCACAGCCCTGCTGGGGGCACTTGCAGTCGAACACCACACAGACACGGAGCTCCAGGGAACCTGAGCCCTCTTCTCTCTGCCAGACACTCAAAGTCTTCACAGTTTCTTTGGCCGTTGCCTGAAAATTGAAACATCATTTAAAACCATTATGTTGCAGGCTGAGCATTTGCTCAGCAGGCATAAAGGCAGCTTACATGTGTGCAACGGAGGTCTTGCTAAACTTCAACCCATTGCACCCACAGAAGTAGCAATCCAGGATTTGTCTGTCCAGAAACACAGCCAAAATCAGTCTTTCTGATCAGTTGTTTCTTGCTTTCAAGAGCTGTTGTTTCTAAATCGCAGCAGTTAGCTGCTGTGCACAATGCTGCTGTGCTGCTGAGGTCAGGGCACTGGAGGCAGCTGCTCCATACCGGGCTGTTGCCTTCAACTTCTGCTCGTGACCTCACGCCCTGAGGGAAAGCCAATAACAAGAAAGAGCAGCACTCAATCAGTGCTTGGGCAACAGGCATGTTGGATGACCATGTGCTCTAACATACAGGCACTTTTCTCCTCTCTGTTGTTATCCCCACCTTCTCCTCTTCTTTCCTGCCTGTGTGACGATTGCTTGCTTCTTGTCTCTTCCCAATGAAGAGATCATCATTACCATGGCTGGAAGTGGACATCAGATAACAAGGCATCTGTGAAAACTTGCTCGGTTAAAAAGAGGCTCAGGTCTTTTTTCCAACTCATGGAGATACGAGAACAAAACTCGTGCATCAGGGAGGCCAACAGGTGGGTCTGATAAAGGATTTGCTTCTTGCTGGTCACTTAGTCCCAGCCACGTGCCACCTGCCCACACGTCAAGGCTCAGTAGACCAGAGCTGAGCACCACCTTCCTGATTCAGTTGATTTCTTCCCTGAGCTGGAAACTCCAAGGTAAGATGAGAATCATTTCACCTCCAACCAAGGCTCCATAAATGAAGTAGTAGGAAAATTCTGCCTTAGAAGGCACAACCCACAATGGCTTTTGTTAAGAGGTGTCAAGCCTACCTCAACAAGGAGGTGCCTGTGTAGAGAACAGCTGGGCAGAAAAGCCAGTCTTTTCTACAGGAAGGTTCAAAATAAGGTTTTGGTAGGAAAAAAACCCCACATCTGCTTCCTCTAACAGGAGGCAAACGTTTGCCTGGATGAAATATTCGGTCTTTGTTCTGTTGGGCAGAAAGAGCCTGGCACAAGAGTGAAAATGCCCCAGTTCATTTTGCACCACCCCGACTTACTCCCCTCTTTCCAAAGGACTTGCAGGTTATTTCAGGACAGCCAGCTTACAGGTTTCTTATCAGCAGTGGTTTTGCCATTCCCTAAAGGAAAACATCCATTGCAGAGTTTCATCCCTGCTCACCCCATGCTCTCTTTCTTTCCTTTTCCTCTTTGTGTCTTCAGCAGAGACAAGCTGTGACCCTCTGCTCAGGTGCCCTGCACTCCAATCTTTAGCAGCCTTAGTCAAAATCTACTAGTTTTTATTTATTTGTTGAAGAAGGTGATGTTACAGTCTCCAATGAAAACAACCTTCTTACCTGACCTGAAAATACACAGCAGATAACTGCATCAACACACTGTAACCAGGGCCCATGCCAGAGCCCCTCCAGCCCTTACAATTCCTGCTACACTTGGGCTATTCCAAGAAGCTGCCTGGGTTAGATGTTGCCATCCTTTCCCTCTGGCAGCAACGATCTCAGCCATTCTTAGTGGAATGTGGGTGATGTGATGGTTCATTTCTAAAGCAGCTTACCTTTGAGCTGAAGAGGGAACATAACCAGATCTGACCCTGTTGTATGTTTCAGTAACCATAAAATCATTAAGGTTGGTCCATGTTTCTTGAATATCGCTGGGGATGGTGACTCCACCACTTTGCTGGTCAGCCTGTTCCAGCACTTTACCACTCATTCCAAAGTTTTTTCTTAATATCTAACCTGAACCTCCCTTGGCACAACTTCAGTCCATACCCTCTCTTCCTATCACAGTTACCTTGGAGAAAAGACAGACTCCCACCTCACCACAATGTCTTTTCAGGGAGCTATGGAGAATGATAATGCCTCTCCTGAGCCTCCTCTTCTGCAGACCGAACAATCTCAGTTCCCCCTGCAACTCCCTCCTCTGAATCTGCTCCAGAGCCTCAATGTCTTTCTTTGTAGTGAGGGGCCCAAAGCAGTTCCTAAGGTGTGGCCTCAGGTGTATGGGAGTTTGATCACCTACACTCTTTCTGATACAAGACAGGATGCCAAGAAGGCCACCTGGACACACTGCTGGCTCATGTTCATCCAGCTGTCAATTAACACTCCCAAGCAGCTCTCCTTTCCCTCTGAGCAGCTTGACAGCCACTCTGCCCCCAGCCTGTAGCATCACATGGGGTTGTGGTGACCAAAGTGCAGGACCTGGCACTTGGTCTTACTGAAGCTCATACAACTGACCTCAGCCCATTAATCCAGCCTATCCAGATCCCTTTGCAGGGCCTTTCTGCTCCCAGGCAGATGGACACACCCCAACTTGGTGTCATCTGCAAACTTCCTGAGGGTGCACTCAATCCCCTTGTCCAGATCATCAATAAAAATATTAAACAGCACTTGCTCCAATACTGACACCTGGGGGACCACCACTTATGACCAGTTGTCAGCTGGATTTAACTCCATTCACTACCACAACCTGGGCCTGGCTTTCCAGCCAGTTTTTTACCTGTCTAAGCCATGGGAACACCCACTTCTCCAGGAATACCATGGGAATCAGAGTCAAAGTCTTTACTGAAGTCCAGGTAGTCCCACACATGTTGTGTGATTACACTCAAGATGCAAAGACTTGAGGTGCTTATTGAACAAACTAAAAAACAGTTCTAATTCACCTAAAAGCCAGAGATCACCAAACAACCAACACATCTGCTTTCTGCCAAGGGCTAAAACCAGCAATAAAATTATTTGCATAGGAGTGGCAAGAGCAGTTATTAAAATTTATTAGCTGTAAACAGACTCAACGCAACAGATTTAATTGCCTTGTGCCATCATCCCAGCTCCCAGAAAGTAGGACACTGGTGTCACAGCTTCTCTTTTTCTCACTGCTGTTCCTTGTCCAGGTCCTCAAGCAGCTTGAGCTGTGCACTGTGCACCCTGTTAAGGAGCATGATTCTGCTGGGATAGAACTGCTCAGAAAGCCAAGAAATAATGGAGGAGGCTGACACAGCCATGTCTTCCAAACACCCTTCACCAAAACAACAGATAAAAACTTCAGATTCATGTATTGTCTTGATAAAATACTCAGTGGAACAATTAATAGCATTTTCAGTAAATACAGATGTTTAACGAGCAGTTAGGACCATTATAAGTAACTATATGTTACAGCTTTGCACTTGGGTGTGAAGGATTCTCAGGTTCTGGACTTCAATTATGATTTCATCCTCATAGATTAAATCCGTGTTACCCAAGATGAACAGAAGTTATATATTTCATACAGTCCTCTGATGTTTTCACATTTTGGAGTAAAACCAGGATCTAACTCCCTTGTAAATGTTCCAGGAAGGTAAAGTGAATGCAAGGCATGTCAGATCAGCAGCATGCTCTGCATGCAGTCACTAGCAGAATACGCTGAGAATTGATGCCTGAAACTCCCTCTAATCTAATTTCTTCTCCATTATCAGTTTGGTCCCACTGTCCTTCCACAGGCCACAGCGGCAGAAGATGCTGGAGAAATCACCCTGGGAATAAGGCTAACATTCAGCTGATGCCCACATAACTCTGCAATGCTGATGTGAAATGAGTCCACCGGCAGCTCCAATCTAGCACGCAGGTGTCTCGGCACCAGAGCCCATGAGAGCATCGTTTACAGCAAGGTCTTCTTTGGCCGTTAGGGGGGAGCAAAAGCCCATGAATGTACAGGGAGGCACGGCAAGCAAGAGCAGGTGGAGGCTGCTCCTTCCTGAACTCATCTCCCCTGGGAGCAGCAGGGACCTCAGGCCCAGGGAGAGAAGATCCCCACTCCCTTGCAAGCAGACACTCTCTGCCTTGCTTCCCCACTCTCCTGCTAGCGTCATTTCCTCACAAGTCACCCAAATGGGCTGATACAGTGAGAGGCTCATACAGCTTCTGCACAGTAGCAGAGGAAGTAGTCCTTCATTGCAGCACCTTGCTTGGCACTGACCGGCAGGCACTATGAGACACAGCTCAGCCTAAAGCTCTCCTACCCGTGGCAACACACCTCGTAACAAGTAGAACGAGCAGCTCTCATATCTGCACATGAGCATCACTGCAGGGCGTTTTGGCATGGTCCTTCTGAAGGATAACAGTAACAATACAGCAAATCTCAGTAACAACAAAGGCTGGAGATCTGAGAGCAGGTTCGCAGAGAACAAACCAAAGCGTTGCCTCCTTCGTACACATATTCTCCAAGAAACTGTGGTGACATCACTTAACCTAAAGATGCCATAATCCACAGTCACTCTCTGCACAAATGCTATCAGAGCAGCTCCTCTGCTCTGAGTAAAGGGTTAAGGGTCACAAATCCCATATGAAACACAGACTCTGGAATCATCTTAAAGGAGTGCTCCTCCTGGCGGCACGGTAGCGCGTACCATCTACACTACTTTAAAATCTAAAGTAGTCCTGGTGGTACTTGTGAATAGAGAATAAGAGAAGTGAACTGAGTGAGCCGGTGAGATTTTGCATGGAGTTGCTGTGCTTTTAAACTTCCTTCTGAAAATAACAGCTGAACGCATATCCAGAATCCAGAGAACTTCAGATTAGCAGAAAGTTGGTCGGTTTAATTCATTGCTGTCAAGTTTTCACAGCTGGAAATTCAAAGTTTGGAGGACACCAGGCAGATCTGACTGCCTTAGAAATTGGACAGGCTCATGAGCCAAAACTCCTGCTGGAAGACTGATCAAGGCTGTTCACATCCTTTAAGCAACCTGATCAGCTGCACCTTCATTGCAGGGGTCTCAGAACAGAGGCTGAGCTGAAGGAATTCAGGAATACATCAGCTATGTTTTCTGAACTGCTCATTAGAAAGACTTGACATTCAGATTTTGTTTGAAGCACTGAGTGTGTTCTGGATGAAAAGAGTAGAATGAAATACATCACAATGACAAACCAATTAACCAAACCTCCTCATCACCTGTTGCCTATATTGTTTACAGTGTGTGCCTTGCATTCTCAAACACTAAACACAAAACCTTCTCTTTGGCAGAGCTGAACAGAGTATTCCTCTGTGTCACTCACACAGTCAGATCTGGCCCACGGCCCTGCCAGCCCCTCTCTGCTTTGCCATTCTCCTGCCATCAAGGCATTTCCCTGGCTGGAGCCCAAAATCTCACACTGCCCCTGCTTGAACTGAGACCATGCCACCCAGAGCATGGCACAAAAGGCTCAGAAGCAGAACCACAGCTGAAGCCTCTGCCCAACTGTGTTTTGGCGAGATACACAGTTTAACCTGTGGTGCTTTCAACAAAAGTTCATCTATCTTTTTTCAGTTCATGATTCACTTTTTGAACAAGGGACATTAGACACATACCTGTCAAGATTACATATCCACTAAGGCTTTTCTTTCCCCAAGTCCTTCAAGCTTCCTCATTCTCTGATTTGATACATGCAAAAAAAGCCATCTTGTTTTCTTTAAACTACTGTTAATTGATTTCACACCACCCCCTTGGGCCTAATTACCTCCACACAGCTGTTCAGGATCACTCCAGTTTTCCAGGGCTTCCAATAACAGAAGCAATTTCCACATTGCCAAACTTCTATTGAATGTTAGATAGTTCTACATCAGAACATACTTCAGTCTTATAGCAGCCTACCTTACACGAGGAGACAGGGATTAGATAACAACAACACTATTCCAATTCTGATGCAAAGGGCTCCTATTAAATAATCATTCAGAAGATCACCATGCAGTTTCAACTAGCACTGCTAAGGCTACTTGCAGGAAGCCAAGGTGGGAGCAGTCCCAGCTGTACTCCACCTGGAATCTCTAATAGCAGCAGTGGAGTGGCCTAGTTGGGGGGTAAGTAGGTTCAGCTGGAGGGTGGGAAACATGAGAGCTGACTTATTCTGTTATTTTAGGGACAACAAAGGCTATAATTGCTTTTCTTTATTATTCTGAGACTAAATACCCAGATAGCTAAACAGTTAAATCCACAACCAAAGTAATGTTCGTGCTTATGACACAGCAGCCCTAAGAAGGAGCTTCCCAGGAATATGCTTTAGCTCAGACAAAGCTGGCATCTGGTTTGATGAGGCCACTGAGAAGAGGATGAGAGGGGTTGGATGGAAGTCAAAGTTAGAACAAGGAGCAAAAACTTTTGTAGCTATTACAGCACAGTTCCTTCCTACATCCAGAAGGGAGCATGATTTTTCTGTATCACAGCATTGCTTGGCTGCAATCTGTTGCTGCATGTTTGCTGAGGAGAAACTCCATGCCTGCTGCTGGCAGTTTGCTTCTGTGTCCCATTCTGTCAGGGCTGGTGTTGGCTCTGTGTCTCTCTCACCACCGTGTCTGGTCCTCTGTGAGTGATGAGGGATGGCACTACCAGGGAGTGCAGCACTTCATTTTACAGCTGACATAATCTGGGATGAACTGTACTGCCATGGCCTAAAGCAACCCAGTCCCCAAGGCACAGCCAATTAGTCCCACCACTGAAATCCAGCTGGAAACTCCACAGAAACCTCCCTCCTCAAATGAGATCTGAGAGCTTTGTGCAGATGTGAGAACCTCCCATAGGCTGCTTACAGGCACCAGGAGTGCTGCTGGAGGTGAGCCCTGCTGTGCAGCACCCCCTATGGCCTTGATCCCCAAACAGGCACTGGAAGGAGCAGACACCCATAGAGCATGGACTCAGTGCATCACTTGAGGCTGGGGAACACAGCTCAGTGCTTCTCAGTGTTCCACTCTCTCTGGGCCATTCTTCTCCACACACCAGCACCTGCTGCTTGCACAGCTGCTCCCCATGCCTGGCCAAACGGGCACAGCAAGAGCCACAAATTGACTGAATGGAGAAGAACTCTACCCTCTGTGCTAAGGGAGTCTGACCCTGGAGGAGAGCTTCTCGTGGCCAATAAGATAGCTGTAAACGTTTGTAATGGGGAAGTATCAAAGGGAGGCATTGCTGTATCCTCAAGAGGATCAATGAAGGGCATAGAAACCACAAGGGAGTGGCTCACAGACAGATCCTGCTGATGGTGAACAAGTGGCTGGGGCTGAGCTGTGCCCAGGCTCCCACACAAGCCAAAGGGAAGGTTTGCTGGCACACAGGTACCAGGAAACTCCCTCATCCCTTGCTCTTTGCACGCTGCCGTTTAATGACGGGATGAGTCAAAATCTGGGAGCCTTCAAGGAGCCATCCTGGACGCTCTCCTCCCACGGCCGCTGTGATTTCACACTTGCCTGCAGAGGGAGACGGCTCCCCCTTATTAGCCAAATTTTGTTGACACAGTTTGGTGCCATCACCTTCCCAGACTGGAAAAACCAGCCGAGGAGCTGACGTGGTCGCTGTGGGCTGAGGACAGGCTCTCCTGTTGGGATGCTGACATGGAAGGCACACCAGGACCCTCCTGTGTACGAAGCACCGGGACTGATCATCAGTACCTGATGACCTGCTTGAAAATCCTGCTGTGCTCTTTCACACCTGCCTGTCCCCAGCCCAGAGGTCTGACCCTGGAAAACACTCATTTGCAGTCCCAGGGTGCCTGCAAGCAAGGCTTGCTGTGCTCACAGGGCCACCTGTCCCAGCACAGAGCAGGTTCCCCCTAGGGCTGGATGAATTCAGAAAGTCTCAGAAGTGTTTTCCCTGTGCCTCCCTGCCCACAGAGCCCTGGCAGAAGTTTGTGGGCATAGGTGAGACTGCCAGCACTCCAGCTGTGCTCCCTGTGAACCAGCAGCAGTGGGCAAAGGCAGCATAGGGCTCAGCTTTGGGAAAGCATTGAGTCATGTCCTACTTCTCCTCGAGGGGGAAAAAAGATTAGGAGGGAGGATTTGTTTCCTGCTTAGTGCCCCTGTGTATGGCAGAGTAGGGCACACAGCAGCCAAGAAGCACCATATCCAGAGAGAAGGAATCAGGGCTGCCAGACAGGCAGAGCTCACCCCAACCCTTCCCCAGCACAGGTTTTGGCCCTGCCTGTGTATGTGACAGGCTGCTCATTATTGGTAATTGAATTTAATAACCAGCTGAAAGCAGCATTGTACTTTCCCTCCGTATTCAGCACTGAAAGATGAATGTGGAGAAATCCAGAGAAAGCTGTGCCTTTATCAGGAACACAGGAGAGTTAAGAAAGTTAGGAATAAATACAAAAAGCTAGAGGAGTTCTCAACTTTGATAAATCCAAATACCTGCAAAGAACCAACCCACGACTCAAAGGACATCTGGCCATTTCCAAGCTCATACACTGCTCTCCCCAGGGAGGACTCTGGGGGATACACTCTGAATGGCCACTGCCTGCTCATGACATCCTTATGCAGGGGTTTGTGCTTTACTTCATTAAAAGTAGCTTTCTGGCTGAGTTGTTGAAATGTCTTTTCATATGCATATTTTAACTCCCTGGCTGAACGTGCTTCCTGACTGCTGTATGTTTGGAAGTGAGAGCAGTCAGGAGGAGCTTAAGGACATTGCTGGTAGCAGACAACATGCTGGTGGTGCCATACTTTTATCTTACTGCCCTGAATCTCTTTCTGAACCTGTGAACAGCAAGAAGGCAGCACTGCTAGCAAGCTGGAAAGTGGTCTTCAGGCTTTTGTAAAACTGTGCAGATTCCTAGGGCCATAAAATTCTCCCTACTCTTTCACTTGCAAGCAAAACAAGGTGCAGGTCTTCAGCCCCCACTAAGCCCTGGTGCCCCCGTTGATGACAAAAAGCCACCACAGGGCAGCCTGCAGCCATGCTGCAGAACTGGTACCAATATATTTCCCCTGAAATAAAACACCAACCTTGAAATTTAAACTTGGAGGCAGAATGGTGCCATGTAGCCAGTGGTTTCACCACCCGTGCACACTCCCTATTCGTTATAGCAGCTCACCTTGCTCTCATCTGCCCCACTAGAAACAATTGCATTGCATGTCCTCGTCTCAGTGCCATGCTTTGTAGCAGCCCAGTGGGTCACCAAGCACAGCACTGCCTGCAGCCAGCCTTAGGTACTCAAGGGGCTGTCAGAAATTTCAGGAAGAACAGCAGCAGCTTAGAGCCACAGCCTGTTCTCACTCATTCTAGACAGGAATCGTGTCTGAAACCTTTAGTGCAGCCCTGCTGCACGTTGAGAGCTGGGGAGGGAAGGCAGCACTGCCAAGCATCAGAGAAGTACCAGGTCAGAGCTGGGCACTGCCTCAACCCCAGGCACCCTGGGATCCCAGCCAAACCACTGCTTGCTAGGTTATGCACTGTGCTGCACCTCAGCTGGAATGAGAAACGCACACAAAAGCAGGCAGGAGCAGAGCCTGGAAATGCCAGCAAGGGCAGACGTGGCATTGAGGTTACTCTAGAGCTTGTGGCAGCTCTGTGGAGCCCTCAGCATAGGGCATCAGCAGCAGGGCTGTGAGCCAGCGCTGCAGGAAGGTTGTGCAACTGCACCCAGGTGTGGGTTTGCTTCAGAGCCCAGGGTGAGTAAAAACACGTGGGTATAACTCCACACCACATCCCTGATGGGGACAAGAGCGTGTCTGCTCATGTTGAAATGAGAGGGACATTTTCTTCAGAAAGAGCAGAGCTTGCTGCTTCTACGACCAGCCTGCATATGGCCCATTGCCTGCGTGCAGCTCCCTGAGCTACTGGCTGTTGTTCCCACAGCCCAGGCACACACATCTACTACAAATTCTTCTTTTCCTACAGGTTTGGAGGTTCTATGGGCATGGATGTGTTACAGGTGGAGCAGCGAAGGCAGACTGAGAGCTGGGAGAAGGCCAAGTTGCTGACAGGTGTCTGTAGGGGCCCAGAGGTACGTGGAGGAGTGGCAGCGGGGATAAAAAGGGAAAATAAAAGGCTCAGAGACTTGCATTAAACCAAGAAAAACAAGATTGGAGCACTGCTATGTGGAGGAAAGAACATGACTTTATTAAAAAAAAATAACAATAATAATTTAGCTCAAATACAAAGAAGATTGCCAAGGGCTGACAGAAGCAGGAAGAACGATATTTACCCACAGAACTTTAAACAGACCAATTTCATTCTGTTTGGAACAATACTTCCAGTGCCCTTCCCTGCCCACAGCTCTGCTCAGGTCCTCACCTGCATGAAGGAATCCTGGCTCTCGGGGCTCCCGGTAACAAGCCAGAGGAGAAACAGAACCAACCTAAAACCAAATGCTATTCCTACCTCCAGAGTTACCACAGAGATGCAGAAAGAGAGAAGAGCAACACCAGCCTCTAAAACAATGTGCAATAAGAAGGGAACAGCTCACACTCCTCCCTGGAAGTCTCCCTACCCATGCCCCACTCCCAGCGTCCTGGCCAAGTACTTCCACCCATGCCTGAATTCACATCCCCGCCCACTGATGCAGTACACAGAGGTGTGCACATCGGCCTTTGCAATAGTCCTCCCTCCCCCCGGCTCTTCTCATCCAGACCCGCTCATCTCTTGCCTCTCTCTGTGCCTGCGTGCCGTACATTTCTTGGCACGGCAGCAGCTCATTTCGCAGTGAAGGGATGTGCCCTAGAACACACTGAGCTGCTATTGAGATTTCTTCTGTTCTGTGAAGTGGCCTTTCACACAATTGCCATTCTGGTACACAGGGCTGGATGCCTTCCTCCTGCACCACACCACAGACTTGTAGAGGATAAATCCCATGCCGGCCAGGCACAGTAGGAGGAGAGCCAAGATGTCCAGGCAGAAGTACTCATATAAGGAGAGGTCGTAGACAGCGGGGCGCAGGTACGGTGCTCCATCATGACGGAGGATGTACTCCAGCCAGTACACTGTCCTGTTGAGAGCGTGCATCGGTGTGTCCAGATGCAGAGCAGAGATGAGCTTAGCTGCTTTTCTGTAGCTGCAAGGGAAGAAGACAAGAAATTATTGTTCTCATGGGGGCGTCAAAGCTAAGTGGCCTAATCCATCCAGGGGTGCCTTCAATGTGCAGGTGATTCCTTGGGCCAGAGGCACATTTCCTTCATGATTTTCTTTCTATCTGCTGTGAAAGCCAGTCTGATGGCAGAGAGTATGTTACATGTTAGCACGGCTCCCTCAGTTCAAGTCCCTCAGTAGGAGGGCTGCTCAGTGGCTGCAAGCAGATCACTGCTGTCTGTGGACAGCCTGTGCCAGTATACCTCATCCAGCACCAGTCACATTGGGTGACCAGCCAAATCCTTCAGCCTGCCAACTGCTTGCACCCTAGCTACTTACTCTGAGGTCAGTAGTAGAAGGCTCCTAACGGCTGATTTAAAAAATAATACTCATTAAAGCTCTTGGATGGCACTTTAACCACTATTTGCATCTGCTGTACTAGACAGTGGGGGCACCGTGTCATAGTGCTGCAGCAAATCTCAGGAAGGCACCAGCCCCTGCACACAATGATGAGCTCGATGCACCTGAACACCTTACCTGGGGTCAGCGATAACTGTGACAACAGCCTGGTAAAGCTCCTCTTCTGTCACACTCTTCCAGTCCATGAGGATACCCATGCCCTTTGCCTGCACTCTGGTCATGATGTCAAACTGATCCCCATAGAATGGGAACCCCACCACTGGCACACCGTGATAAATGGCCTCAAATATCCCATTCATCCCACAGTGGCTCACGAAGGCTTTCACATTGGGATGGCCTGCAGGCAGAGAAACAGCAGCAGGTCAGTGCCTTCTGCACTGAAACAGGGCTATTGGTGGCTTGCTCATTACATGCAGTCTGTGTGTGCTTAGTGAAAGCCAAGCATGCTGAGCAGAGAGACTGAACATTAATCTTGGCAGCCCAAAACTTGCTGGACAGAGCCAAGAGAAAGTGGGAGATATGGGCTGAGATACAGCTTCAAAACAGGTGTGAGATGAAGATAATGTCATTTACAGATGATACACGCAAGAAGTGAGAGATTTTGACCTATACAGATGCTTTTTCCTTGTACAACACACACACACAGCCTTGCTTTACCTAGCAGGTCATTTTGGGGCAGCCAGTCCATCATCAGCGTGTTCTCACCCAGGTTTCTTGGCTTCTGTCCGAAATATCTGTAGGGTGAGATCAAGAACAAGATGGGAAAAGAAAGGCATACAGGCAATTACAAATTCAGTCGGATTAAGAGAGGGAAAGGAAACAGTGATTTTCATCCAACCAGAGTTAAAAGGGATCCCTTTCCCTCCTTACCTCCACACCACCCGCTGCGGGAGGCGGGCGAATGCACCAGCCATCTTCTCCACCAGGTCACTGGGAAGAGCTCGGATTCCAATGCCAAAGGAGACAACAACAACACCTGCATCTGCTGCTTCCACCCAGAGACGCAGATCCTGTGGGTAAAACACACACAGACACCTTGAAATCTTGTTGGAGAAAGGCCCTCCCCCCTGCTGCATCTGCCAGAAGAGAACAGCCTATGGAAAAGGTGAAGCCAAATCCATCTCTTTTTAAGTGGGAGAAGCAAGGAAACTAGGAGAGATCAGCCAGTACAACTGCTGTGAAGCAAATAAAGCATTCCCCTTCACATTGAGCTGGGAACCTCTCACTATGGATTCTGTCTGCCTTCAAGTTCCCCACATAGCAGTTCACCGTCAGAAGCATTTTAGAGAAGTCTCTCAAAATGTCTTTGAATATGAATACTTTCTTGAAACAAACAAACAACGTGTTGTCTAAGAAGATGAAGGGCAAAAATAAACACAAAAACTCATCCTGTTTTTAAGGAGAAAATAGAGTGATTAAACCAGAATATTTTACTAGTAGTAACCTATCCTAGGTACATAGGAGTTACAAAGCACATCTTAGTGTTACTCTCTGGGGATGTTTGCCCTTTCTCAGGCACTTGAGGGGACTTGAGCCTTTCTTTGCAGTAGAGCTAAAAGAGTCCTAAACCTCTCCAGCAGCCAAGAATCACAATGATTTCAAAACGGGGTTTTGGCTTCTTACTTCTCTTGAATCCCGTGTTTCCTTTCGAGCAATACAACTGCTAGAACTGTTAAGGAAGAGGAAGTACTGGCTTGGCTTTGCTGGATAGCACTTCAATGACTCACAAGGCAGAGGATTACACTATCCATTGTAGTTATGCCTTCACATCTGGCTTTCAGAAATAGCATTGAAGTTGCTAAGGGAAGTGTGGCTGACCACCAAAGATTCTTAACTCTCAAATACATATCTATATTTCATCGTGCCCTAATTAAAGGAACTCTCTACTGTGATGTTTCAGATGAGGAAACAAATCCTTTAATTACATAACCCTGCTCCTACAGAGATGGGAAATTCCTTAAGCTACACCTAGACCTACCGAGGGCCTCTTTCCTGTTGCCGTCCCATAAACTGGGCACTGACCAGCCCACCTGCCTGCTGCCATGACAGCTGCCACCTGCCACCAGACTCCAGACCTATCTCCACCACTCTTCCCTTGGGTGCCTTGGGCTCTGGAAGCCATGAAGCACATGAGTAATGCCACAGCAAACAACTCCCTACTTTATAAGGCAGGCGTGTATGCGTCCAGGTTGGACCAAGCTAGTGTTTTGCAAGATGTGCAAGGCAGTCACTCTCTGTCATAGCTTTTGGAGCATCCTACACAAATTGCATTACCTGCATGCTGTGTTATGTGCAAAAGGGTAATATGCAGGCATACTTATCTGGGGGACTCCTGATTCAAAGCACCTAATCTCACTTCTTCCTTCTAACTTCAAAAAAGAGAATCCACAGTCACAACCTAAAGCTGCCATCAGAGACCTTTACAGGCATTTAATCAGGTGAAACTTGAATCTTATCTCTATTTCAGTCTATTAGTTGGGACGGCAGGACAACACAACTGTCTCAGTGCCATTATCCAAGCCTATTTCCCCACACTGTTTGTAAAAGTGGTAAAGCAATGAGAGGAATGGGAGACAGGTCCTGCTCCATTCCAATGCTGTCTTCATTTGGAGGCTTTATGGGCTTGTCCTTCTTAATTTATTACTGGGGATAGAGAGGTACAGATCAGGGAAAGCCTCTGGGATGCCTGGAGAGTTTTCCTTTGGGCTGGCACTTATGAAAGAGAGAACAATATATCTTGGTTTTGTATACTTTGGGACTCCACAGTGAATTTTATAAGAAAATAAACACAGCTCTCCCTTATTTGTTCTTAAGGCTACATGCTTGTAGGCAGAAATACCCTGTGAGAAACTGGATTAAGTAAGAAATTCAGGATTAATTCAAGGCAGCAGTGAAGCAACGAAGACTGACTGTTCTTCCTACTTCCTCTTAAAATGCAGGAACAATTTACTTGTCAACTACTCCCAAAGACAACAGTGCCATTACAGGACACATCATTTTACATTGACAACGTAGTTGACTCCCACTTCAGAGAAGACAACTCTGTACCTTTCCTGCAGACCCACAGTCCTCAGTGCTCCCAATCTCCTTACTGCACACTGGCACCAAAACAGCCTCACAGCACTTATATAGCTCTACAGAAGATTTGCACCAGGTATCTCCCCAGGATTTAGGCAACCGTGGCTCAAACTTTTCCCTCACTTACCACTGGAAGAGGCTTTGCAGGCTCAGCAAGGATGCCTCCTGTGAAAATGACATGGGGGAGGGTTGGCCGGGGAAAATCCAGCACCACATCGTTACAGAGGAAGAAGAGGCTTGATCCATGGACAAGGTCTAGCATGGATATCTTGGGCTCCACGCCATGCTTATCCATGAGATGTTCAAACTTGGGCAGGATAACCAGTTTTGTGGCCACACGAGTGATCATGTAGACCAGGAGATTCCAAGTCCTGCCAAAGAAGCTCATCCTGTCAGTCATCAGGGAGTTGAACTCGGGGACATAAGCAATGGGCGAAGTGGCACCAATCTCTGCTGGAAACCAGAAGCCAGTGGAGATCACAGCGTATTTGACACCAAGGATGTGAGCCAGGATAAAGCCACACATCTCATTGGGATCCACCAGCAGCAGGTCAAAGTGCTCATGCCGCAGTTTCTGCAGGAGGGTAGAGTTTCCCAGCACAAGGTCACAGTTTTCCAGGTACTTCTCCAAAAAGGAGAACATCTCCAGAGAAGTCATCTTCCCTTGGAAGACACGCTTTATCTTCTCCTGCACCCACGCATCTGCGCTCTGCTTGCTGAAGATGCCCCAGTACCTCTGCACACGGAAGGCAGGCAGTTGGGCTTCCAAATCCCTTGCCTCATGGAGCAGCAGCACGGGGTCATGGCCCCGCTCAGTCAGTGCCTCTGCCACACGCATGAAGACTCGCAAGTGGCTGTCGAAGACGATGGTGGGCATGATCAGCACCTTGGCACAGCAGCACGGCTCCAGGCTGAACGCAGCCACTATGAAGAGAAGAGCAGCAGGGCACGGTAATACCTTCATCTTCTTTACTGCAAGAAGAGACATGTGCCATTTATATAGTACAAAATGCTCAGTGACACACTTGGACAGTTAACAACTGAGACTGCAGCTGCAATCCAGAGACTCATGAGGTGGGAGAAGGGAGCAGTGAGGAGTTCTGTAAAGGGAGGAGAAAGGAAAGAAAGCACAAAATAAAACCAACAAAACTGTCAGATACTGGGATGTACAAGTTGTGTTTTCCAGAAATTCAGAGCCTCTTCTCTGTGCTGGTCTGCTCCTCAGGCTCAAGAACAGGTGGGCTGACTGCGGAGAGCAGCAGAGGGGCCCTGCTGGGTTACAGTACCAGCTGGGGCACCTGCTGCTCCATCCCCATTTATCACTACAGGATCAGCACAGCTGGATTTTACTTCTATTTCTGCCTGCCTCTGAGCCTTCAGTAGCCATACATGCTCGCTGGGAGGCTCACAGAGCCCAGCCAGACAGCACATTCTTCCTTTAGCATTGCAAACCATCATGCTCGGTGCAGAAAGGGCAGGAGAGAGCCCACACCTTGGCAGAACTGAGGGAGAAACCTCAACCTCAGGGAGTGCAGGAGGGGTCTGGGTGGAAAGCTGCCCCCTCCCCAATAATGGATCAGCCTTGAAGATCAGTGGAAAGGGCTGGAAAAGTGAAGCAGATGCTGGGATATCCATGCAGTGGGAGAGAGCAACCCCAGAGACAATGTGCAACACCCAGGGCACACTGACGCCCCTTAGTCACACTCCTACAGCTGTCACTCCATTTGCAGTTTAGTGAAACACACAGTGTTTCTCTTGTGTAAGGGTTGTTGCTACATCACTGGAAGCGAACGCGCCTCACCCACACCTCATATTATTTTGGGAGAAGAATTACATGATAATTATTTGGGAACAGTCAGAAGCAGAGCCATGTCCTGAGGACCCAGTTCAGACTTGCTGGGAAGGGGGTGGAGAAGGAGCTACAGCAGGAACAGCTGTGAGTGGATGTAGGATGGCCCCACACACTAAGCCTCAAAGGGACTACGGGGATGTGGTGAAGCAAAATGTGAACCAAGAGAAGCACCATAAGAAAAACATCCCATCCCTCTGCCAGCAGGAGCAGACCACGCACCGTTCTGCATGGTCTGTGCCCAGAGAGGCACCTGCAGGCACTGGTGCAGCCCAGCCCTCTGGCTGCACAAGCACAACTCCCACAGCCTCCGCTGGGCTGAGAACAAATGGCCTTCAACAAGAAACCACCAAACTGTGAGGCACCGGAGTGCAATCCTGCTGGGGGTGGATTCTCTGCTTCTGTGATCTGGAAGTGTTGGGCAAGGGGCTGAATACTGTGAGAAATAACAATGGAAAGAAAGGGAAAGGTTTGTAAGGAGTCAAAATACATCCTTCCCTTTGCATTTCAAATGCTCAGCAAAACATTAATGGAATGTATTATCAGTGTAACTGGAGCAACCAACAGCCACAGCTCTAAAGACAGATGATTCTTTTTTGGGTACTGCATATTGGGCTGAAGCACTAAAACCTTCAGCAGCAAGCAGCCCAGGCAGATGCCCACTCAGAAAAGGCAATGAGCGAAGACCCCATAGCAAGAAAGTTGTGCTGTACACCTCTCCTTCCCCTCCAGTATTATGTATTGCCTGGCTCCTGCAGGACTGGGAAACCCAAATGCATGGGGCTCCATTATTTCCTCCTCTGCTTTTTAGCCTCCACCTCACTCCTGCCAACAGTATGAAGTATTTTTCCCTGTAAATTTCTCAGGAATTAACAAAGCACCAACAGGCATCTTCACCTGAGTGCTCTAAACCCCTAGAACAGGAAACCAAAGTTTGCCTCATCTGCTGGGTGTAGTCCAGAGAAAACAGCACTGTCTGCTACCACCAGGCTGATGGCAGCCACTCTCTTGTGTCTAGTGGATGAAAACACAAGTCCCATGCAGGCAGGCGGCTTAGAGCAGCACAGCTGCTGCAGGACAGCACTGTGTTACCAGTGGGAGCTGCCCTGGGAAATCTCTGGTGGAAACCTAGAAGATACAGTGCTGGATAAAGTCTTGTGTTGATTTTATAATGCAGAGTAAGCAGTGCGCAAAGGGTCTGCTCAGACCGGTGAACCTTCCTGGCATTTCCCATTTGACATCCTCACAGCAACCACAAGAAGTACCAAGAGTTAGCAAAGCCCACATCTCCCAAAGATCAGAGTGAGAATCACACCAGCAACCGAGCTAACATCAGAGCAACCAATGCCTTGCATCACTTCCACACAACAGCATCAGAAGTGCTCCGTTCATCCTTATCCATTTTGGACAGAGTGATGCAGTCCTGAATTAGGTTTGAACTTGTAGGACCTGGGGCCATCTCCAACAGCATTCCTGGGTCATCAGGGTGGTACAGAGGAAGCTGTGCAGGCACAGTGGGGATCTGTGAGCCAGCAGCACGTTGGCAGCCTGTAGCTCACAACGGGGAACCTCAGCACCAAACAGAACAGATGATCCTTAACAACCAGCAGGATAAATTAAAGTCTGTATGTTGGTTTGTCAGGGCATCTGAAAACACACAGCTTCAAGAACTCAGGCTATCCAGTGTTGCCCAACACTACACCTTTGCTTTCCCTCTGACCATATGCTAAACCTGTTCACATGTCTGGATGTGTTCTCCTACTCCATATGCACAGACTTCCCAGCTTCCTCCTGGCAGGGTTGGAGATGCTCTGTAGCACTGTGTGCTGCACCATCAGGCTTACAAGAAGGCTCCCCTCTTGTTTGAATCGTGGTTGCAAAACATAGTAGAAGCAGCTGAGATTAGGCTCTTTGAGAGCATTGGGGACAGCCAGACAGAGCACTTCCCGAACGTTCACGTGAACCACAGACCTTACGAGCACACATAACAACTCTGTGCACACTTTGGGCTAAAAGCAGGTTGTAGGATGCTCAGGTTGAACAGGTTCCCAAGGTTGCAGAGGGAAGCAGAGGGACAGGAGAGCAGAGATCTTCGGAGGAGAGGTCAAAGGGATGGGAGGAGTGAGAGCCTCCACAGTGCAGCTCTGTCATTTCAGCTCCTTGCTGCTTAGGAGCGCCACATTAAAGGAAGAAGTCATTAGGCATCCCAAGAGGTTGTGCAACCTGTGTAGGGAGCACCTGGGACTGATAAAGCCCTGCCAGACGAGTCGGGCCACGTTTAGCAGAATTACAGAGGCAGAGAAGTTGGAGATAAGACTCATAAGACTCATCTTCTGTAAAATCATTGACGCCTTCACGTAAAGAGAAAAATAAAATAAAAAAATCAAACCCAAAAAAGCACACACAGAAAGCCTACTTGGCTCTGAGGACGCAGCAGGAATGGAATGGAACCTAACCGAGCTGCCACAAGGGCTGGACTGGAGGAGGAGGGGAGGGAGGTTGCGCCTGAGATGCGGTTTCCGAGAGGAAGATGCAGTGAGCAGCACTGGGGCTCAAGCGTCAAGGTACCGAGCTAGTCCCGAACCGCACAGCGAGGCGGGCGCCCGGCTCGTGCCATCCCGCAGCCCCGTGAAGCCGGCGGGGCTCCCGCAGCGCCCCATCCCTCCCTCCCACCTCGAGCGCAGCGCAGCGCCGCCCCCCGATGCTCTCTCCTCGCATCTCCCCCCGGCCCGGAACCCACCTGCAGAGCCGCGGCCCGAGCGGCACAGTGGAAGTAAGGGAGCGGCCGGCGCCCGCCCGCCTTCCCCTTTCATGCCGGCCGGCGGAGGGCGCGGGCGGGGCGGCCCCAGCCTCAGCCCCGGCCCGGCCCCAACCCCCGGGCTGCTCCGCTCCGACACGCCCCGGCCCCTCCAGGTTGGGCGTGGGGAGCGACGGGAGAGCCGCCCCCACGGGTGGGCACAGCCGGAGTGCGGGGACGGGGCGGCGCGGGGGTTCCGCACGCGGGGCCGGGAGCCCTGTCCGGGTTGGGACGGGGTGAGGATGGTGGCTGTGCGGCACGGCTCCCGTACCGGCACCGCACGCCCCGAGGAGGACCGTCCTGTCTGTCCTGTTCAGCGTTAATCGCGGCTCCACCGAAGCACCTCGTGGGAAGCGGGCTAACCCCGGGTCGGCGGCAGAGCAGAGATGTAGGCTGAGCCTGCCCTGCAGCAGCCAGAAGCAGTCTCTCCTTAGGAGTGCTGCAAAGCGCTGCCCGGCCCGGTGCTCTCCTGCAGCGGTGCCCGTGACATTCTGTGAGTGCTGCTGAGAACACGGGCAGCATCACCCCGCCGCCTCCTACAGCACGTCCGAGATGGAGGACAGTGGCTCCACTAACACGGACATCGTTACGGACTGACTGATAGATGGCATTAATCACAGCATGACAACCGGCAATTCTGCTCTCCCGGCCTTCCCTGGAGGCACAGCACGAGGGGAAAACCAGCGCTGCAGCACAAGACCTCCAGCAGGCCCTGCTCTTCTGGGTGTTCCCTTACCCTGTGCAGGCTGTCACTGAGCAGGAAGGCATCAAAGGGAACACAAATTAGACCTGTAATAGGTATCCACGTTTTCCGGTCTTGCCTATGGATTCTTACTCCCACAAGTTGGTGCTATGTAACTTAGAATACTAAACACCATAAGGTTAATCTAGCAGCAGCACACAGAGAGCTGGTGCAAAAGGGGTCTCAAGAAGTCTCAGCTTGTCTTACCATCAGAAAACAACCTTCTGTTCTCTGTCCTCTCCAAGCTTGCTGCAGCAGCACCCAGTAGCCAGCTATGCAGGCACCAGTCCCTTCTGCAGGCCTGTTACATCCCCAACTCCAGCCACAAGCACTGGGTGCAAACAGATGCAGTCAGCCCTAGTGCTGCAGCTTTGAGACAGAGCACCCAACCCCTCCCACATCCCACCAGCTACCCCACCACCAAATGCACACAGATTACAAAGGCAGCAATCTTTATTTTCAGAGACACTCGAGTGCCCACACATAAAATACCCCAAGCACAACAGATTTTAAAAAGTTTCTTTCAAGTTACTAAGCGAGAGCTCAAAGAGGGCAAATGACAAATAAAAAGGACAAACTATAAGCAAGGTTTTGTTCACATTCCTAGCACAGGTAAAAACTTTTCTCACCTTCCTTTGGCCTCCGATGTTGAATGCTGTGATAGCTGTGCCCCTCCCGGGCCCCTCTGCACAGCTGCCTAGGATCCAGCACCCAGCCCGATTGTGCAAGCCCAAGGGGAAGTCCTGAAAATGCTCATGGAAACAAGTTGCAGCATCTGCACACGGGGTTGGCTCATCAGTTGCAAGCCGTGCTGAATTATGAGACATTGCTTTACACACCACTGTGGCTTCCTGCAGCAACAGAGCTTTCCTCACTGGCAAACCCCCTGGGAGGGCATGGAAACAGCCTCTGAGGTGCAGAGGTGTCATGGCATGGGGTGAGGAGATCTCACAGCCCACTGCCTCTTTTCCCACAGATGTTCTACGCTGTTCAACCCACACTGGCTATGTGCTCAGCATACCGCTCCATAGGTTAAAATTAACTTAATCCACCTAATGGAGGGACAGGGAGATCCTGCAACAGCAGCAAGCCTTCAGACCATCTCAGTTGCTTAAAAAATCTCATTTTCTGCTGCAATTACTGAACTTGAGACTCCACTCACACTACACAACTTGTGGTGCAACACAGCACCAAACCATATGCAATAAGGTGATGGGAAACCAGCATTTTGCTTCTTCAGAGGGACTTTACAAGTAGAAAAAAAGCTGAAAGAGAGCAAATGATTTAACCCAAGGCAATTTAAGGCATTAATGTTACATTCATCTCATTTATGATCAACCTGTGTGGCACATTGCTGAGTAAGCACAAACTGGCACGTTATATGCTCAGAGAGAACAGAGTGGTGTCATGCTGCAGTCAAAGCTTCTGGGGAAAAAAAGCAACACAACCAAATGACAGCAAAAAGCAGAGCTAGGTAAAAAAAAGCTAAACAAATAAAATAAAACCCACTTTCTCTTCTTCCTTAAGCATTCCTGCTGAGCCAAAGACATTTCTTCCAGCATGACACCAGAAACTGTTGACTGCACAGAGGCTACCTCCACTCCCTGGCTACATTCCCAATGTAAGCCTTACCAAAAGTGCCACAGTAATAGAATAAAGACCTCGGCCAACTCATAACTCCAAGCCATTTGATTCCTCAGCTACTGAGATGAACTTAGTCTCCTCCTTTAGCTACTCTGGCCAGTACCCTCAATAGGAATCAAGGGAAGAGGAAGGTGAGAATTTATTGCAGCATGAAGCAATCAGAAAATAAAAACCTGGACACACTGCAACTGTGAATTTGAAATGTCAGATATGGGTGGGGATTACAGCCACAGGGTTCAAACGGGCTGTTGCTCTTAGTGTAATCAGCTAAAGACAAGTCACAGTACTTGCAGATTCACAAGTATCCAAGTTAAACAAGCTGAAAAGAAACAATGGGTTAAGTTAAAGAGAGATAAATTCTCCCTTTCACTAGATGATGGGAAACTAGAACAGAACCAAAAAAAAAAAATTACTGTAAGTCTTTTAAAATAAGACTAGAAAATTTAAGTCTCAGAGGTCACCCTAGTGGTGTTTAACACCAGCTCAAGGATGGTTTCATATCAGGGGCCTAAACCAATATTAGATAGAAATGAAGGAGGGAATCGTCCAACCATTCTCCCACACCCCCACAATGAAGCTGCCTGCCCCACAGGGGGCTGTGGAAAGTTGCATTCCAGGACGGTTTCTTGTCCATAAAATCCATGTGCCCAACCAAGTGATTCTGGTGAGCAGACGGTACATAAATCTTCCACGGTAACATTCTCATTCGCTTTCAAACTTGATGGAATTTACTTGGGTTGATATAGTGCCTCCACAGTAGCTGCCTCGTTTTTTCTTTGTCTTCTCATGGCGAAAAGATTTGCCCTTAGTGAATTTCAGGATATTGTTAGCCTTCTCGCCCCAGTCACCAGCTGCTCCTTTCTGTGAGGGATGAACAGGGAGAGGAAGAAAAAAATTCATATTGATATCCAAGAGAGTTGAAGCAACACTTTGCCCTCCATCCTGCCCAGTAAGTGCCAGTCCAGGAATACTGGAGCCGGCAATACCCTCTCACGCTCCTCCAAGTGCTCGTGCGCCTCCTAACAGCACCTCCTGGTGGAAGAAGTTCCCACCACACGACTGCCCAAAAAGTCTGCTCTGAAGACCTCTATTCACATGAGACAAGCATTCCTACTCTGAGCACCCCCTAACCATACCTTTGCATCAAATGAGTTATCTG
Source organism: Coturnix japonica (assembly GCF_054131305.1). Lineage (NCBI taxonomy): Eukaryota > Metazoa > Chordata > Aves > Galliformes > Phasianidae > Coturnix > Coturnix japonica. The sequence goes on along the minus strand of NC_140670.1, from coordinate 16,003,342 downwards.
CAACACGGGCATCCACCTCAATTTCTTCTTCTCTTACACGTCGGAAAGGAGAAGCTGCCTGTTAAAAAAAAAAAAATAGATGCACTAAGCATGTACTAGCACGTGATCTTCCCTTAGGGATAACCTCCTTCTCAATTTGTCCCTGTATGGGTCACCTAAAACCTTAATTTCCCAGATCTCTTATACTTTCCATTCTTCAGATCAGGTAGCACAGGGATGCTCCTGCACAAGCACATCCAATCAGCCTTTGCCAGAACAACATTATGTGCATTAACCAGGGTTCTCCAGTCAAGACTCAAGTGCATAAGGAAGGGGCAAAAATACAAGGAATTCCTATGGCTCAAGGCAAATGAAAAAATAAATCCCAGAAAAGAATCCTATTATTTTAGCATGCAAAGATGCCTCTCCTTGCCAATCAGCAGCTTGCTCTCACTCACCCGTTTCACCTTCGGAACCGTATGTGGTGTTTTAGGTTTGTTCTTTGCCTTTTTATTGTCTGGTGTCTCTGACTCCTGAACATCTTTCTTCTGTTTCTTCTTGACTATGCCTGTAAGACGTAGAGTAGTAAAACTTCCAGTAACTGCAATGTGGGAAAAGACAGTAGCATCTACCCCCAAAACGCAGTCTTGAGACACATAAATCCCTACATTATCCCACAAAAAAAGAAGACACCAATAGCTGCCCTGAGCAGCAAGGACTTTGCCATCCTATCTATCCAAATGGGTGAACATAAGTTTTATGTAACTGAGTATCTCCACATTAATAATCATCAATGTAAATTTGAGAATACCATTTAAGAAAAGCTCCCACAGATGTTTAGTTCTGTAACACATTGACTGACAGTCCCACTTCCCAGACTGTAGGCAATACCTCCATTTGCTTTTCCTTTCTCCTCTTCAGAGCTGCTTTCACTGCTGCTACTGCTGTCATCAGCTGGTTTAGGCTTCTGGTTCTTGGCTGCTGGTGTGGATGCCTTTGCTTTCTCTGTGGAGGCAGCAGTATGAGAATTGTTTTGTGCCCCTTTCCCAGCATTTTTGGGCTTCTCCTCCTCTTCGCTGGAACTATCAGAAGAGCTACTACTGCTAGATGCAGCTGCTTTCTTCCCTGCGGTTGCTTTCGCTGCCCCTGTAGATTTACTGACTGGTTTCGCTGCTGGTTTCTTTTCTTCCTCACTGCTTGAGCTCTCGGAGTCAGAGCTGCTCTCCTTGGGTGCTGGGGTTGGTTTGGACACTGGCTTACTTGTTTTGCCCGCTAATTTAGTTGGAGGGGCTTTCTTCTTCTCCTCCTCAGAGCTGCTGGAGCTGCTATCTGAATCAGAGCTACTTTGCTCTTTCTTTGCAGTAGCCTGTGGCTTCTTTGCTGCAGGGGTTGCTGTTTTAGCTGCAGGCTTCACAGGTGTCTTCTTGTGAGAGCTATCAGAATCTAGAATGGAAACAAGAATTCAAGACTCAGCCCTATTCCTTCAACATGAAGTTAACAAACTCAGTGCTGACACAGAATGCTTCTTTAATTGATTGAAAAAACACCACAATGGGCAATCTCTATCCAACTGCCACCTCACACCCTGTCTGGAAACACAGATTTACGCAAGTACAACATACATATGGTAATTCATTTTTCTCTTATCCCTATACCTGAGCTGTCTGAGGATGAGCTGGAGTCCTTCTTTGCTTGTCCAGGCTTGGCAGCTGCTTTTGCTGGTTTGGAAGTATTCATTATCACAGGTTGTTTAGCTGGGACCTTACTCCCTGCCTTCTTCTCATCTTCGGAGCTAGAATCTGAACAAAAGAAGTGCATTCCTTCATTTAATAACCTTACATTGGGAAAAGGAAACATGAATCGAAATTTAAGCTATTTATCGATGCATGCACAAAGAAGCAGATAAATACTTGCTAAAAAGGACTTATATGAAGTATATATTATTATATATAATTATAATTGTAAGGAACTGGAAAAAAAGATTACAAATATCACCAAAAACAAACTCAAAGAGAAGAAACATTAAGAAACTAAGCAATAAAGATCAAAGAACAAGCAAGAAATTAAGAAGGGAGGAACAGTGAAGAAGCAACATGACAGGAGCTCAGTTCTCTACTTTCTATGTCAAATGTCTTTAGCAACATTCCACTAATGAGACTGGAGATGTCTGTGTATAGTTACACCTTTCAGACGGTAACCTGGAATACTATGCCTGATCTATTCCAACACCTCTGAAACCTTCACAACAGTAAACAAATCACTGTTCATTTCTGAAAAAACAGACAATAAAAACAGATAACACAGATCTCCTGACTCTCATTACAGGATCACACAGTCTAGTGCGAGCTGCCTGCAGACAGACAGGCTGATATCACCCACAACCCTACTGTAGCATTAGAGATGCTGAGATAAACAAATCAGGAGACCTTTAAACATGACAAGAAAAATGAGGTATGGTGGGCTGCATTAGAAAGCAACTTTATAATGTATGGTTAGAATTAAGCTTGGTATGGTGGTAGTAGTTTTTTCTTTTATATTTTATTTTCAAAATTTATCCCAAAGCCCATAACAGGACAACAGTGAAAAGCTTAAGATACAGACGCTCACAAGATTAACCATGAACCTTCCTGGAGAAGCACAATGCCCCAACCCTTCCCACCTGGCAGCATGGTCTCACTGTTGTGCCTCACGATCAGGATGCGCTCTGCACAGCAGGCTCTTCCTCAATTCCACAACTTGTGGAGACTGTGAAACTTCTAAGCTCGTATACTAAAGCTTTTCCACAGATACTCCACAGCAAACCAACTTAGCCAGCAAAAACATCAACAGAAAACAAAATGATTTCTTGAGTTACCTGAGTCACTGTCGGAACTGGATTCAGCCTTCTTTGCAGTCACAGATTTGTTTTTTGGGGTAACGTTTGTTTTAGCTACTGCTGCTTTGCCTGCAAGAGCAAGTCTAAAATTAATACAGGTCACATCCACATCAAAGCTTTGTCTTGAGGTCCAAACCTTTTCAAAAAGCTCCCTGTTCAGTATACCAGCAATTCAGCCAGCACTCTAGAAGCCAAGCAGGGACCTGGCCAATTCCAGCCATGGGCCTGGCTCATCCCAGTGAAACAAGATCCCTGTGACTTTTCAAACCAATGTGTGTAAATAATCCAACCTGCACAGTCATATACAGAGGTTATACACTGTGTTCTATATGGGGCAGCTTCAAATCACTCAGAAATTTCCAGGGAAGTGAATAGTAACACAGATCTGTTATACAACTTCTTCATGGGAACCAAAAGGCTGCCATAGCACTGACTACACCATGTAACATTTCTTTTGAAGCCTCCTCTGCTCACAGCATACCTGTTCCTCCCTTTGGAGGCATCTGCTCTTCCTCATCACTACTGTCTGAAGAGTCACTGCTGTCAGCCTTTTTCGCTGGAGCCTTGGCAAGGACTTTCTTTGTCTGCACAGCTTGAGGGGGTGGTACAGCACTGTACTGACCTGGAGAGAAACAGCATTCAGATGCCCGTACGATAATGCAAGCAGCATGTCTAAGATGTTATTAGAACAAATCACTTCTGCTCATTGGTTCCATTTACTCCTCTCCTATATGTACATCACCATATAATTTGAAAATTACTCCACTGCTACCCATTGCTTCTACAGTAAGTTTAGCTACTCTCTTAGGGAATACTAAAAGCACTATACTGTATTGAACAGAGACTCATTTAGTCCATCAGCTGGACCACAACTTAATAGCCCCAGACACTTCAGGGGAAGATTAGAACAGTTTAAAAACTGTAGTTACATGATAACCAAATTACAGGCAAATTAATTCCCAAATTCTGCCAGACAGGAAACCTATAATGTCCTTAGAAGGACATCTGAAGAGTGGATATGCAGAAAAGTAAATGGAGTCAGAATCTCTCCCGCTTTCCATCCCTTGCTGAGAGAAGGTCTGAATTTTAAAGCTTAGCCCCAAAAGCACACATGAAAAAAGCTGCTAGGTTTCTGGTTCGTGAAACCAGCAGCACTTAGAAGTCTGTGTGCAGCAAGATTTGCCTATGGCTGTCAGCTGTTAAGTCCTGCTGTCCCACAAGAAGTACTTTCTTGCACAGAAGCAACAGTATTTAGCACTTACCAGACTTTGGCTTTTTTTTCGCAGGTGGCTTTTCATCATCGGAACTGTCAGAAGAGTCTTCGCTACTTGAACTTTCCTTGGCAGGTTTGGTTTTCCCTGGACACGACTGCGTGGCTACAGGTTTGGGCACAGATTTCTTGGGAACAGCCTTAACAAGAGAAGGAAAGAAATACACGTTAAAAACAATATACATACTACAGAAAACTTGGGTGGACAGTTGGATGCAAATCTCTAACTACATGTATCACTTAAGAGGCTGCAAATTTTGAACATAAAGGAAGAAAAATTAATGAAGATCCTAAAGTGCAAATTCTAGGAAACACACGAGTATCATGATCTTTCTGGCCGCTCTGCTGTTATTTTCTGCTGCATAAATCCTTAACTGGGAGCTCATTGGGCTGAACAGCACAGGTAGCTAAGCACAGAGAATTCATGCAAAAATGAACATACAAGGGATGCTACAATATGGTCAAGATATAAGGAGACGCTTTCCTGTATCATAGAATCACAAGGTTGGAAAGGACCTACAAGATCATCTATAGTCCAACTGTCCTCCCATTGCAGTAGCCACAACAAACCACTAAACCACTGCAGAAGTAGCAGAGGAAAGTCAGGGCATGGACAGGACATGTTAGGTCATGTTCCGTTTGGAACATCACACAGTGGGTGGCAAGGATGTGGCACAGACTGTCCAGAGAAGCTGTGAATACCCCATCCCTGAAGGTGTTCAAAGCCAGATTGGATGTGATCCTGGACAGCCTGATCTGGTGGGTGGCAACTAAACCACAACATGAGGCTTGGAGCTTGATGAACCTTAGGGTCCCTTCAAGCCTAAGCCGTTCTTATGATTCTACGGCATAATACTACCATAAAAAAGAAAAACTGCTTAAGAGCCATAAATACTTTACTCAGCTTCCATGCAGCCTGTGCCCTACTCTATCTGTTTCACAGTCCCAGAAAGACAGAGATACATCCAATCTTACTACAGTACTACAGCATCTAAAAACTCTTGCAAAGTCCAATTTACCTTTTTCGGTGCAGCCTTTTTCTCATCAGAATCTTCACTACTGCTGCTGCTACTGCTGCTGCTTGGTGCTTTCCCGTTGACCACTTTGGTGGTTGCTTGAGCAGCTTTATTTCCTTTAGGGAAAAGTGAAAAGTAGTACTAGAAAATACACTCATTCAGCATAAAGTACCATAGAGAGAAAAACACGGCAAAAGATAATGAGGAACCATTATGGTAAGTACTGTAAACTTTCTGTTTTTACTCTTCTTCAAGCGTAGGGATGATTTTCAGTAAGATGTCTGCCCTAACTTATTAAGGGTTCCCTAACTTATTAATAGTTCTGTGAACAAAGAGTAAGCACTGTTAACTTACTCCAGCTCTGCATTTTATGGGAAGACATTGATAAAAGCACAACATAAGCAACTAAGGTTGCTGACTGCAGTTACTTATGCAAATAATACAGCCTTTATGACTTGATGTTTCATTTATGACATGATGTTTCATTTACAATCAGTTCTACACACACTCCATGTTGAAAGTAGACTGCCCTAGAATACAAATGGCAGAGACAATAGATTTGCAGACTTCATTAACATGTATGCCTCACTCCTCTAGACTTTTGTGCATGCAGACTCACAATACCCAATCAAGGAGATACCTGCTTTAGGTGTCGCTGCTTTTGGTGGCTGTTTCTTTGGTGCTTCTTCATCTGAGCTGCTTGAGTCAGAGCTGGAGCTCTCCGCTTTCTTCTGAGGCTGGATTTTGGTTACAGCTGGCTTCGCTGCAGGTTTTGTGCCTTTCTAAATGAAAGGAAGAAAACTGAGTAGCCCTCGTAGCAAAGAAAAGGAGGCTAATAAGTGGAACATGTACAGGAAGTTGCAACAGTTGGAAACCTCACAGCCTAACAGCTAGTGTTTAAAAATCTCTGAATAATGGTTTTGCTTCCAGTTTTGCTCTGGGAAGCCTCACAGAAGCACACAGGACATGTTCTTTACTCTTCAGTCTCCAGTTCTTCCCCTTCAAAAGGAGGGGGATCTGGGACTTCTCTTTGGGGATCAGACTAGTTCAAAGACTGAAAAAACTGATGAGGAAACCCTGGTTTGCCTCTTCAAGCGCAACACTGTTTTTCCTCCCTCTACTTTTCAAGACCATGGCAGTAGTGAATAAAGAGGAAATTATCTATTTATACATGTGTATAAGCTATAAATCATCTTTCTCTTAAACAAAACAAAACAAAAAACAAAACCCAAGCACTGACTGAGAAAAGAACCAGGAGTAGACATGGATACGAAACAAATAACTGCTAGACATGAAATGAGTTTTTCAGAGGCTCCATCTAAATGGTACACTGTCTATCACATAAGCATCTTATTACATTGCATCTCCAGAAGTCCAGGTGCTTTATAGTTTGTGGAAGGCAAGCTCAGTTGCAGGGAGAATTTTGCTGGTCAAATTTGCTATCATTCATCCTTATCTAGCATGTAGTGAAGAGGCTAGAAAGGAAGGCTAACCTTTGCTGGCTTCTTCTCCTCCTCCTCTGAGTCAGAATCATCACTAGAGTCCTCGCTGCTGCTCTTTGCCTTCTTGGCAGGAAGAACTTTTGCCTTTGTTACAGCTGTTGCTTTAGCTGAAAGTAAAGGAACAAATATGTTGATTGATTAATTCATGCTTCCCATATATGTATATCCTGCATTACTATTATACTGTGTTAAAACAGTCTATTTAAGTCAGTAAAATATGTCTGAAGATCATAACACTGACCCAGGCTTCTGTTTGCCATTCACAGAGCAGAACAAGAAACCAAAACAGTTCTAGACTCATTCAGCTCTTATTACTCACATATTTAAGAGCAGACTTCTCAGCAGCAACACCCCATACAAGAAGCACTCCCACAAGATGAGATAATGTTGAAGTTGTTGATGGCACATACCTTCCAGCTTCCACAATAAACCACTGCAGACTTCCAAAGAGAATCATTCCAAAGCTGTGCTACAGATTTTAACTTGTACCTGGATAACGAGCTCACGCTTACTGGGAATGAAAGTGCATCACAAACAGAAATGGGAAGCTGCCAGGAAGAAGACTGAGGGATTGAGTGCATCCTCAGTAAGTTTGCAGATGACATCAAGCTGGAAGCGTTGATCCGCCTCAGGGTAGGAAGGCCCTACAGAGGGATCTGGATAGGCTGGATCAATGTGTTGAGGCCAGTTGTATGAGCTTCAACAAAACCAAACACCAGGTCCTGAGCACTGATTGCGACAACCCCATACTTTGCTTGGGGTTTGGGGCAGAGGGGCTGGCAAGCTGCATGGAGGAAAAGGATCTGGGGGTGCTGGCTGACAGCTGTCTGAACCGCCAAGGGCATCCTAACTTGTAATAGAAACAACACAGTCAGCAGGACTAGAAATGATAGATAGAGTGATAATAGGATGAAAGAAAATGGCTTCAAGTTGTACCAGGGGAGTTCAGGTTGGATATTAAGAAGAACTTATCTGAAAGAGTGGCAATACACCAGCACGGGCTGCCCAGAGAGATGCTTAACAAACGCAGAGATGTGGCACTGAGGGACGTGGTTAGTGGCTGTGCTGGGCTGATGGGCAGATGATTTTAGGGATCTTAGGGATCTCTCCCAGCTTTTATGATTCTGCATTTCTCAGACCAGGACGTGGCCGTGCTCTGTCAGCAGCACCAGCCGTACCCAGAGCAGGGCCAGGCCGCCAACCCAACGCTGCACTTTCCCCCCATCTCACCCGGCTTCTTGGCAGGCGGGGCCTCCTCCTCCTCCTCCTCGCTGGAGCTCTCGCTGCTGCTGGTGGCCGCCGTGCGCTTCGCCTGCGGCCCGTTGGGCACGAGCTTCCTTTTCCTGGCGGCAGGAGACCTGCATGGAGACAGAGGGACGGAGCTGCAGGGCACAGCCCCGAGCTGAGCCCAGCTCCGTGCGGGCAGCGCTCACCTCACCCAGTAGCTGAAGATGTCCAGCAGCGAGGCGGCGTTGGGGTCCTGCTCCTTCTGCGGGGACACACGGACACGTGTTAGCCGCAAGCATGGGGCCATCCCGCTCCATATCCCGCCCCCCGCCCCGGCCCAGCCCCGCTCACCGCCGCCGCCTCCTTGGCGAAGGCTCTGGCGGCGCCCTCGAAGCGGTTCTCGCGCAGGAAGGCGAGCACGAACGGGAACAGGTCGCTGGGCACGGCCCGCCGCTCCGCCATGCTGCGCCGACACGTGCCGCCCGAGCGCCTGCGCACCGCCGCCATGACGTAACGACGTCCGTACGTCTGTGCGTGCGTGCTTGCGTGCCGCGCGGCGCCTCCGCCTCTGAGGGAATGGCGCCATGTTGGAGAGGGGAGGGAGGGTCTGTAATGCTGCCAGATGGAAGGTGTCTGTGCAGTTAAATCCGACAAAAACAACAAACAAAAAGTCTATGTATGTTGAATGCCGAGGCCAGAGCTTAAAGTGGTGTCTGGGACTTGAGTGTGGTGTTGAAGTCACGGAAGGGAATAGCTGTGGCTCTGATAAGGCGTTTCATTCAGCTGCTTATAGTGCTGCGGCTTTAAATGAGCTGTTCCTCTTGTTCAATAAAAGCTTTCTTGTCTGTAAGCCTCGAGGTATTTGTTGATAAATTGAAAGTCCTGTTTTGTTCCTTTTGCTTTGCACTGGGGACTTTGTTGTTGTTGTGTTGATAACAAAGCCTGCTGGGCACAAGCAAGAGAGAGCTGTTTATGAGGGTCCTGAGTTAGAGCTGCTGAATTTCAGAGCATACACATCAGATCTCACTGCATAAAAGGGAGGCGTGAAAAAACATTTCCTATATTACAGACGATAGGGAGTTACATTTCTATGTCTGCTTTAAGGATCCTGAGCAGAGCCTGTCCCATCTCCATACCAAACAAATCAAATTGCCCATAACATCAGCAAACTGGTGAGCAACAGCTCCAGCAATTAACCCTGCTACGTGGTCTGACCTCTGTGGGCAATTGTGTGGGACAGATGTTAGAGCAAGGAAAAGCAAGTGACACACCTTCCTGTCAAGTGCTGCTTTAGTCAGTGCTGTATTGGAAATGTGGTGGCGGGCAAAAGAGGAATCCTAGGACTGGAAGCAAAGGGTCATTGGGTTATCAGCCATAGGGGAAATGGAGGGAATAACAGAAAACGTGATGAATTTTCCACCCTTGCTCTGGAAGTCCGTGGCAAAATGGTTTTTATACTGTAGGGTGGGTTAAGTAGTGCTGTTCCTGTGTGGAAGGTGCAGATCACGCTGATTTCTAATGAAGAACAGGCTCAGCAAGGCTCAGCTTTAGCTTGAATTGAAGTAATGAAATCTGTTTTCCTTTGCACAAGCTGCTGTGCATGGAGCTGCAGCCTTAAATGAAGACAGAAAGCCTGACTTGCAGAGAGACGACCTGGCTCTTCCTCAGTAGCACAATGAGGCCCTTCTTTTGCTTTTTCCCAACCCACAAATTCTTTTTCCATGCACTAAAGTGAGACTGGCACTTTTTGGTTCCTAGTGTGTCTGAAGCATCCTGTTGTAATCTGGTTTTTCAGGAGGAGGTTGTTGTAAAGTGCTGAAATGGTGCACGGACAGTTACTTTGGGGAGGCACATTAATTTCATTTTACAGGCTAAAAGGATTTCCTGTGTTGTACATTGATGGAATCAAATGGCATCCCAGGTGACACTGATGTACATGGAGAAATCCCACGGATTCTCATTGAGCAAAAAGATGGCATTGTTAGCTGTCTATATGACCCTGCAAAGCTTTCAAGGGAGAAATGATGTAAAAGCTGGTTTCAAAGTGCACGTTTAAATCCTAATCTGACACCAGAGAGATGATTTTGAGAGAGATATATATATTACTTTGAGATTAAATGGATTTGCAAGAGAAATAACGGTAATCATGGAGCATATACATGTTTGTCCATCTATTTTTACTTCTATCTGTTTCTGAATATGTGAGTATTATTCCATGATATCCAAAAATTAGACCAGCTTCCATCTGGTGGACTTCTGTCCTTTATAAATGTTGGATTCTGTAGCTTCCCATTTCTCCAGCACCCAGATGGTCTTTATTCCATTGCACGTACTCAGAATTCATTTGGGCACTGGTGAATCTAAGGGCACCGAGGTATGTTCATATGTTCATCACTTGTCCTCTCTGGCTCTTACATTTTCCACCTTTCCTGTTTGACAGGTGTGACTTTAACCACTGTACCATCTCTTTGTTATTACCACTCCACGTTCACCTGCTCTCTTCCCGCTGTATCAGTCTCTTTGGTTTCCATCCCTCCTAATCCCCACTGAGCTGAAGTAGCTTTAGCTGGAAGGAGGAAGAGAGACACTGTCGAATTGTCTATTCGAGGGGATCCCGGAGAAGACATAAACGGTCGTCCTAAACGCTTGCTTTGGAACGGTAGCTCCGCAGCATTACGGCACCTGGGTTTTAAAAGCGCTGGAAAGTGAAAACGTTAGAGCGTTGTTAGAGCAGGAAGGAACGGCCGGGGCTCAGCCTGTGCCCTGTTAGCACGAGCGAAGACCTGCCGCCGTCGGGGCTGAAGCTGCGCTCGGAGCGGCCCCGGGGGCGGTGCTGCCCGTCGGGGGGCGGGCTGCGGAGCGGGGCTCCGGACGGGCCGAGGAAGTGACCGCGGGACACACGGCGCCGTGCGCTGCAACAGCCCCGGACCATGACGGCCTCCGGTAGGTGCTGCGGCAGCACGGTGGGGACCGGGGGGAAGCGGCGGGAGTCGGTCGGGAACGGCAGGGGAAGCGGCAGGTGCTGCTGCGCGGGGCGGTAGCGGAGCGCGGAGGTGCCCGTACCCGCAGGTAGGGCGGTGCTGCCGGCCGGCAGGAGGGGAAGAGGAAAGGAGAATGGCTCCGGGAGCGCTGGGGTCGCGCAGGCGGCGCTGCTCTCGCTCGGAGGCAGCTAACAGCAGGTGATGGGCACTGCAGTTTCTACCCCGCCTTGCTCCGCTTGTCTTGTAGTCGCTGGCAGAGCTGTGCTACTGAGTGTTCAGCCGAGTAACCTGGCCCTGCCGCGCACCGCCCCGGTGGTGTCCTGCGATGTTCTGTAGAGAAGGCAGCTCTTCCTAAATGTTGCTTTATTCCCCACCGTTTGCACGCTCTCTCTTTGGGGTACAAATCTGCTGCCTTTTGCCGCAGTGCCACCGGTCACAGGGTGTGCTGAGCTGCTGTCCGTCTTAGCTGACGTGTGCAGATAAAACTGCTTAAAGTACACCGGCAAACTGCAGAGGGAGATGGGGTTAACCCAAATTGTGTAAGTTCACTAGTGCCCATTCTGCAAGTTCCCCCTTTGCGGGGAAGTGTCTGCAGCCTCACTAAAAAAGGGAAAATGTGCCGTTCTCACAGAGTGAAGTAACGGCACCGTTTCACTGACGCGTATCTCCTTGTGATGTCAAATCGGCTACGCGGGACCTCTGGAGACCTGTGGGGAAACTGCTTTTGTCCTTAAAGAGAGATATAGTTTCACAGAGACTCCTAAAAGTAGAATGACTGTAAATTCACCTATCGTAATGCAAATCTCATGTGAAGAACACTCCAGCAATAGGGAAAAAATGTGTCTAGTTTGGTTCTGTTTCCTCTTGCTTGTTTGCAGCACACTGAAGTGGAAGATTTCTATTCTGGTCAATGTGAGAGGTGTCAGTAGCCTGTTAATAATTATTGCATGTGATCACTGTTGCTTTGTCATGCATTCCAGCTAAGAGGAGAACGCATTTCCTCATATGTGACTTAAATACACACACTGTAGACACCAGAATATGAAAGTCACTTGTCTCAGTGTCCCACCAGCAGCTTCTAACATCCCTTGGAAGATCGCTCATTTAAGAATTAGATTTTTAAGGCATATTGGGTTGAGTTTGATTGATATCATAAGGATGGTTTTTTTTTTTCATAGGGAATGCATCCTCCTGTATTGAGGAATCGGACGCTGTTGTTTGCTTTTATCTTCTGTATGCAGACATGCCAGAGCAAATAGATGATAATGTAGATAACAGATTGTGTATCACTTCTTCATTTTGTCAGAATTTGAGGCAGGCTTGACCTAGCAGATGAAAATTGACTTACTTGCCATGGCATTCAGTCTTCTAAGATGGTGGAAAAGATTTGTCTGTAAGTTGTTTTTACCTGTTGTTGGTCTGTGGACCCCTAGAAGGCATGGCCTGCATAGAATGGGGGTACAAAAAAGCGGCACAGAAAAGCTGTGTATTGGTAGAGATCTGGAATTTGCTTTACAAGGCAGACAAGTACAACAGAAAACTACTTACGGTCCGTGAATCAAAAAGGTTAAACATTTTGGCTTGTGAAGTGAAGCAGTGGTTGATTGAACCTATCAGATTCAGAAGTGTGAAGTGTTAAGTGGGCAGATGTGATCTTACCCAGCTCTGATCTGCTGACTTCCTGCAGTGTGCTGTAGCTATTTCACTGCTAACCAGAATCTTCCAGTGTTGCCACGAACTGTTTATTCTAACTCTGTCTATTCCAACTATTCTAAACTCAGAGATTGTCACCTCCCTACTCCTGACCATGGTCCGAAGAGGATTCATTCTCAAAGAGAGGCTGTGAAAAGCCATGATGCAGTCTAACCTTTAGGATGCTTTTATTCTCCTGACACTGACTTTCTTTTATTCTGACTGATGCAGTGTATCCTTTTTTTATTTCACATGCAGTTCAACAAGTAGGAAAAGCTTTTTATCTTGTTCTTTTTCTGTGTCGTTTAGTTTGTGGGACTTCAGCCTCACTTAGAGATCTTAAGTATTTCTGGTTTTCTAGATCATAATTTCATCAGTTTTACATAATTATATCATTATATACAGCTAAGCACCGAAGAGAGAGTTACAGCTGGAAATGAGTGCAAAGGTTGTATTTTATCATTGCAAACTGCAACAGAACTGTACTTGGATGATTTTCTATGTAATAAATAATCAATCATGCCCTGCAATATTGTTAATATTGCTGACGTTTGGTAAGCAAAAATTGTTTTCCTACTCTAAACGTAGGAATGCAATAACAAGATATTGCTCATATTCAAACAAGATTGCACTTACGTGTGAAAGATTTTTGGAGCAGTTGACTGACACAAGTCCTTCCTTGTCTTGCTAATGCACGTAATGTTCATAGCTTTCTTACTTGAACTGAAGGCTTCCTTGTGTATCTGGTAAATCAGCCTGTTGAGAGCACTGCCAAGGCATATGAGGATTGAAGGACTTGTTTAGTGTTCACATAGGATTTCCTTGTATGTACAATAGGAAGGATTTCTATTGTGCTTTGAAGTGTGCTCTGCTTGTTCTTATTGTAAATGATATATGAAGAACCTCCTCCATAAATATATTCTGTATTTCCTGTGCTACACTTTCCCCTGAGGATTGGACAGTAGTTGGTGCTGCAAAGGAAGATATTTGATCAGACAGAAATACCATAATCCAGAAAAGTGAGTCCTGTCATCTTTTATTAATTTACTTACTTAAAAAGAAGGGAGTGTTATAATTGAAAATGCATATTGATTTTCCTATCTGCTGACGTAAGCTTACTGAGCTAGCTGTTTGGGACCCACTTCCAATGTTTTTGCTTATGAACTGAGAGAATTGCCTTAGTCCTTAGCGTGGAGTCAGTAATTTAATTTTACTGTTCTCCTTTTAAAGGCCATTGGTAGTTTATCTGAAGCATGTGTATAAAGGGTACAGGATGGAGGCAAGAGAGCTTGGGAAGAGCTGGCACAGCTCTGCTGAGGGAAGCGGTGTGCTGGCAGAACAGTGGTATTGAGAGGATCCATACTTTTTCTAAACTTCCTGGGTGAAGTTTGTTCCTGCATTGTGCTTTGCTCTGGCTGATCATTTCTTGGGATAGAAATGCCATGAGGGAAATTGCAGAAAGTCCATAAAGTTGGCATACGTGGTATTCCTTTTGGAGAAGGAAGGTTTCTCACTGTGTCCCAGTGATCAGTGTTTAAAACCAATGCCTTCCCAACTGCACCCACCCCCAGTGGTGGGGTTCTTGCTGGTGGTTTGTGGGCTTGTTGTGTTTGGCTTTTTTTTTTTTGTCAGCAGTTCTGCTCTCTTAATGTAAAGGTCCACAGACTTTGGGTCTGGATCCACTTAATAAAGAATGCTTTTCCTTCCAAGATCTCACCTGGGGTTTGAGAGCTGTGTTTGCTCAGAAACATCCAGCTATCCTATTGAATACTGAAGGACTGCAGTGCATGTATTCTTCTTAGCCAGAGCATCTAGAGTCTTTCCCTTTATGCAGGTAACCATAATGCTATGGCTTGAGCACAGATCACATTTCTGCACTCTACTTTTAAGTGGCATCACTTCTGCTAGACTACATTTTAGGGTTTGTCACTGTGTAGCTTGGAGGAGGAGTGCCAAGGTGTCATTTTAGTCATTCTTAAAACTGCATTGAAAGTTCTGGGAAAAGTGGCAGAATGGAGCCTTCGGAGGATGTTCAATTTTGGTTTAATTTTAATAAGCTGACTGCAGAAGTGCAATCTTCAATTTTAGTAAGCTCACTCATTGCAGATGCTCTTCCTGGCATGCTGAATTTTAGACTTTGCCTTCGAGTTTAATTAGCAAAATTAAAAATAAAAAAAATTTGTTTGCTTGCTTCTGGATGGAGGTAGGCTGGAAATGTTGGCGATTTGAAGCTAAGCTGGAACTAGAAGGCAGTTTGCTCATGACATTTGAAATGCTCAGCATTGAAATTTGCAACGGGACTGGATCTGTAATGTACTAATTTGAGTATATTTCTTCATAAAATAATGGAAAAATTAAACTTTGACATCAGCGTTTTGGAGGGATTTATGGATAAAGCACTGCATCATGTCATGTTCCTTCAGTCTGCGTGTGACTTTCATAGCAAACTGGAAGCACATTTAGAAGTGCCTTCAGTCCAAAACACAGAAATGCAAGAGGGAGTCGTTAGGACATGTCTTTAGGGAGATGCTGAATAAGTCAACTGTGAGCTTATTTCAGGCTGTGTTATATAGCCACCATTGATTGTATTAGTTCCTTCCTTCTGAGGAGATGTTTTTTTTCATGCTAAACAGGTCAGGAAACCTTTTTATGACAGTTTTGAGTCTCCAGTGCAAGCCTAGAAAGCCTCTGAAACGTGGATGGTAGAACTGTGCTGCATGCCCTGAGGCTGGTGTACCCTTCGGTTGTGCACATACTTTGCAGACAGTTTGATTTCTGCTGCAACGAGAGCAGAAATATCTAAAACCATGGAAGCCTTTGTGACTTCCTGTGAGCACTGAGACCTCATTTAAATGAAGACCCATCTTCTCTTCAGCGTGCTGTGCTTACTGTATGCTCCACTTGAGCATGTGATGGTCTACAGTTGTTGCAAAACCTCTGCATTTGCCTGAAATGATTCTGATTCTCACCCAAGGGTGATATCTCATTTTCATGCTGAGTATTGTTATTTCTGTCTTTTTTTTTCCCATTGACATGCTTTAAATCTGAAAATTTCCTCATGTGGCTTGTTTCACTTGAAACTATGGATGAAATTTTCTTCTTTGGAGAAGGTTTTTGAGAATGAAAAAATGACTTAAATTATAGTGGAGTTGATTCAAGAAGGAATTCAGTCATCCTTAGCATAGCTTACTTTGGATGTCACGACCATGCTTTTAAAGTGCTTTAGAGATACCTAGATGAATTGCAGGAACAATTCTGTTGATTGTTTTGCTGTAAAACAGTGGGTCCCTTCTTGCTTTGTATTTAATTCTCTTCTCCCTTGTGATCTTGCACTTGTACAGGAACCCATGGGGGATATGATGTGCTGATTCTGTATGCAGGTGACGCTGCTGAGTGGTGTCAGTACCTCCAGAACCTCTTCCTCTCTACTCGGCACATCCGAAAGCATCAGATTCAGAGCTACCAGCTGGAAGGCAACTCTGCCATCTCTAACCAGGAGCTGGACCTTTTCAGCAGAAGTCGGAGCATCGTTATTTTACTATCTGCTGAGTTGGTGCAGAGCTTTTATTTCCCTCCTGTCCTGCAAAGCCTTCAGGAAGCGTTATGGCCCCCACACAAAGTAGTCAAGCTGTTCTGCGGTGTTACGGATTCTGAAGACTATTTGACCTTTTTCAAGGACTGGTACCAGTGGCAAGAACTCACCTATGATGATGAGCCCGATGCTTACTTAGAAGCTGTCAAGAAGGCTATTTCAGAAGGTAAGGTAGTGATTGTGGAGCTGGGTTTTGTGGTAAGCAATTGGAGGAGGAATATTTGTGGTATTGCTTATCCTCATTTTAACAGTTGTAATGTGTTTTTCTGAAACCAAAAACTAAAGTAAATTAGACAACTCTTGTAAATTATGCAGTTCTGCAAGCTGTTCTTCCTGTGCCTGCCCAGTTGTTTCCTAATTCAGGAAAGATTACCTGTGATTCAGAAAGAACATCTGAACGTGTGTATTGTGTTTTAAGTTTTGAGTGCAAATGGAAAATTATACTAAATTAGCATCTATAAATTTCTGCCTGTAAATATTGTACCCTGGAGTTTATTGATCTCAATCAAGAGAAAATTATCTTCTTCTTCAGACTTTCTGTTACACCAGAGCCAAAACAAGGTTACAGAATCACAGAATGACACAGGTAGGAAGGGACTTCAAGGATTGTGAAGCTCCACCCCCTGCCCCCTCTGCTTGGCAGGGCCACCAAACTTCCATCTTCAGATAGGCTGGATTTGTGGCTAAAGCATTTGGATGAGCATATCTCATTCTGCCACAGGGACTAGGTGACATCTCACATCCTGTGATTCTACAGAGCTTTTGTGAATAGCCTCTAATGCAAATCCTCTGGAGATGAGACGACACCAGGTGTTGCCTTTTGGGGTGAAACTGCAAAAACTTTCTTCTTGGTTGGTACCAAAAATAAATCAGTGTTTTCCTTATAGTCTGGCTGTAGCTAACGTTGATGGAGGGGCTTAAAGTAAGAGTGCTTGTAACAGCTGACTTCTCCCATAGAGAAACATAACACGTGCTCTACTCCCATTACTTCACTTTTAAGGTGAAAGGCTTGGAAATCAGGAAGCCTCGGTTAAGTCCATTCTCTACAGCAGACTGTGTATTTTTTCCAAGAAAAGCATCTCTCAATTCCTGCAGTGCTTAGCAAAGAAAGTTTATGACCACATCTGAAACAATTTGTCTGGGTGTCTCCCTCTGGAAATACTTATTTCCACAGGCTGAGTTCAGCTTCCTAGCATCTCAGTCCTAAATGAGCGGAGCACAGGACACAGTGGGGACAAATATCTCTCTGGAATTTGTATATTGGCTCTGTACAGGTTATTCTGTTGTCTGCAGTGCAGCAGTTAGGCTGTGGTTTGTTTAGGGCATCATGGGAACACGGCACCTGCAGACATCACACACTGAAAGCTATTTTAATTTTTATTAGTTTAGTAGAACATCAGAAATGAGGAAGTGTTCATCCAGCCTTGTTGAGAACAAACTGTGTTGACTCTAATGTTTGCTACTTGGTAGGCAGGGCACTTTTTACTCTAATTTCTCATTTGAGGCAAACTACAGAGGCCAAGAAGGTTTCTGTTTGCAAGCTTGGTTCTGGTAGGGTGTAATCCCATGCCAGGTGTGGTGACCAACCTAGTACTTATGGCTTAAGCCATCTTGTCCAGCTGGAAGCTCACTCTTGAAACCAGTGAACTTCCTTTTCCTCCCATGGTGGCATAACACAACTTACATCTGTTTCATGTTATACACATTTAGATTTATCCAGTTCATTTCAGCCCCTACCTTTGTCTTATTTCTTATTTATTTATTTATTTATTTATTTCAAATGCCAGGCTTTACAAGGCTGTTTCCAAAATGTTTGCTAATTAATCAGTGGCCTTGAACTTTTGTATTAGAGCAAATTCTTGCAGGGAAAATGGCAGGGAAGCCAACAGCTGTCTGAAATTGTTAAGGTGATAACCAGACAAAATAGCAGTTATAAGCCATGCTGTTGATAGACAAGTACAGCCTTGACTGAGCATAGTACTCATACAATGAAGTAGATTAAAAAAGAAAGATCAGTACTAGCAAACTTCTTACAAAATAAAAGGATCAGAAGTGACTGTTAAGAGCTGTGCCATATGCTTGGAAGGAGATGCAAAAAGAACAGTCTCAGGGCTGGAACTTCATCTGTGCCGGTCAGAATCATGGGCTAAAGAAGCTTGTGATATCTTCAACTTATGACTGTGTAACAGAAGCCTTTTTGGATGTGGTGGTTTTGCTCCTTTGTCACAACTGTGAAAAACCTAACTCACAGAAATTATTTGCCTGCCAAAGGTCTTGTCTCCTTTTTCCACTATAAATGGCTTAATTTATCTGCTGGGAGGGAAATGGTGTAACAGAAACCACACAAGCTATTATCATTCTCTTTCCTGTACATGACAAGGAATTGAATTAACTTCCTGGATTTCTTCTCTTGCACTGGTGAAACCATGAATGAAACCTGAGAACATATCACATGTTGATGTTGGAAGGGACCTTTTGAAACTTCTCTGTGCAATCTTTTCCAGTGTCTGACCACTTTGACTGGACAGGAAAAAAAGAAAGAAGAAAAGAGGAAAAAAGTATTTTCTTGTGTTCAGATGATATTTTGCATGCTTTAGTCTTGTCAACGCACAATACTGAGAAGAGTCTTACTCCTTTTTCATTCCCTTTCATCAGGTACACAATGATAACGTGCCTCCCAAAGCTTCTCCAGGTTGGAGAGTACAGCTCTGATAGCTTGTATGTATTTCACAGCAAGCAGAAAGAAATCCAGTGTTATCTGATATGTTGCCCTTATGCTTTAGGTATCTCAAAGAATGACAAAACAAATATCATAACCTAGAAGAATAATGATCTGTGGCTTTTGTGGATAAATTTGAATGCTTTCCCTTCTTTTCTACCTCTTCCCCCTTTAAAAATATTAATTCATGTTGAATGCTTTTAAGGGCAACTTTTCACTAGAAACCACAAAAGCTGCTAGCCAGTAACAGCTGCATATTAGCACAGGACAGTGGTGATCCTGAGATGTCTCACACAACAATTCACTGAATAGTAGGTGCTTCTGTTGTACTGTGGAGCTGATACCTCTTTCTCTGACAATGGTAGCTGTTGTGCTATGTCTGCTTCTGGCTGTTAGTGCTTCTCTCAGGACCCCTCTGTCAGCCGAGCTCAGAGAATTGCAGGTAAGACAGTGGGCAGAGGGTGCTATAAATGGGGAATTGCAACCTCCCTTGCTCTCCACAGGAGCTCTGTGTGGGGACACATGCCTACAAGAAGTGGTGGTGTGTGATTTTCAGTGTTCACAGAGCTTGCTGTTGCATGTGGGGGCAGAGCTAAACCTAGCTGCTGTAACAACTGTTCCCAGCGCTGCTCGGCTTATTTCATAAGGCCCTGGCCATTGAGTGTTGTTTCTAGGAAAGCTGGATATGAAAAGGGATTCTGGTAGGAAGACTTGACATCACCAAATAGTTCATGGGGAAGTTTTGCCACCCTTTTGAAGGACTAATCCTAGATACAGAGCTGCCAAAAAGAGCTGTGAGTTAATCTGACATCCTTGGTTGTCATTTTAGGGAAGGATTGTGAAGCCATCTATCTAACCAAATTTCTCTGTGAAACTGCCTCCTTGATCTTTCACCTTACAGAATTGGGTGCCTTGGGACCAGTTATATTGCTAGAGAGCTAATGCTGTACCTCTGAGGCTCCAAAGTGTGAGCAGACCCTAGTTCCTGCAGCTCTAACTACAGTGAGCCTTTAAAATGTTGCTGCTGTCTCTTTGCCTTTCTGTAGTTTCTTTGCTTGCTATTGTATTTTTCTCACCGACAGATCTCTTACTGTGGTCCTCTGATCTCATTTTGGCACTTGGGAAGTTCTAGAAGCTCGAGATTGGGTGGGAGATGTCTGTACCATGTTTGTGATTTCTATTTGCATCTTCAGAGGCTTTTTAGATATCCCAGGGACACTAAAAAAAGCAAACTGGAGATAGAAAGAGACAGGAGTCAATCAATGTACAGAGAGACGAGAAGCAGGGCACTACTTGCTATTTGCTTCTGGCTAGAAGTTGTCTGTGGAGGAACGTATTCTGAGTAGTCTTCTCACAGAGGATTACATTTAGCATTTATTTCTGTTGGCCTACTGTAGTGGCCTTGCATTCCTGTTCTATTGCAGTCTTTCCTCCATCCCTCAATCCTCTTATTTTTTCCCCCTCTTTGAAGGAGCAAAATTAAGTGAATTCTCAAAACTGTATTTTTCTCTGCTGAATTGTTTTGAAATGAAAGATATGCTTCCTTGACCCTGCTCTTTGAAGAGGAACAGGTGATGTATTAGTCAGCCCTCTGAGTGCAATGAGGGTCTGCTCCACTCCTAGGGGAGCTGCACTGCCTGGCTGGTTCTCAGCCTGCCATGGAGAGGAAACTGTGACATTGTTGTGCAGGAGTTAAGGTTGAGAGAACATGAGTTACCATGCCCTTCCTTGCAGCTGTTAGTGTAGCTATAAATGACTGATGTTGGAAACATGTATTTCAGAGACTGGTGAAAAGCAGCTAGAAATTTTGAATAAGCCCCCAAGAGGTGTTGACAGAAATGTATCAATATTCTTGTCCATCCATGGCAAAGAGGGTCAAGAAGTTCAAACAGCCTTCCCAGTTACAACACGGGAGAGCTGCTTGTATCAAGGTGCTTCATAAACTCCTGGCTTATACACATTAATAGCAATGCTTCACAGCTTGTCTTTCACAACAGTAGGAGATTCAGACAGGGCTGGCTTACATAGATGTAGATCAGCTTTCTGGACTGAAGCAATGAAATGATAGGGCAGAACTTTTCAAATACAGAAACTGATGTGGTTAGAAAGCATCAGGCGATAATGGACTCCATGCACACTGCAAAATGCTAACCATGTTTCTCTGTATTTTTAATCTCCCTGTGGGTTGCTTTAAGATGATGGCTAAGGTTAATTTTAAATATCTGCAATGTGAACTGCAAGGCTTTAAAATATGCTT
Organism: Coturnix japonica; assembly: GCF_054131305.1. Lineage (NCBI taxonomy): Eukaryota > Metazoa > Chordata > Aves > Galliformes > Phasianidae > Coturnix > Coturnix japonica. The sequence continues at coordinate 15,982,232 of NC_140670.1, read as the reverse complement.
AAAATAAGAACCCAGCCCTCGTGGTGATGGTTTCTTCCAGGCTGAGACAGCTGAAGTAATTTCTGCAAAAACTTTGCAGAAGTTTGCGGTCAAAAAAAGATACTGTACTGAAGAGGTCTGAAGAGATGTGTGGGGCAGACATCAGGTTGTGCCAAAGACCTCTCTGTTGTGCGTTTGGAGAGTTGTGTTGCTTCTAGGTTTGCATTTTGCAAGATTCTGGTGGATTCATCATCACCACAGGAAACTTCGGAAGCTAAAGAATACCAGGGAGTCTTGAGTTTCTCAGGGGGAGGTTCCATCGATGGCAGAGTCTGACCTCAGCATGGATTGCTGCAAAGGCAAGTGGTCTGCCTCATGTTCCACCTCTGTTCTGGCAACTAACTGAGTGATCTGGGGCAGCGTAGGACTGCACTGGTGGTATTCCAAGAGAGGCTGTATGGAGAAGAGAGGAGGCATGACTATTTTTTTTAGTAGTAACCTGAAGGTGGGGTTCTGCACGTTTCAGCAGATCTAAGTCCAGTCAAGCAGCATCCTATTGGTGAAATGTTTTCAAAGTGGCTACACCACTCTCTTAGATAGAATTTCAGCTTTGTGGACTTACATGTAGACAGTCTTCTCTGTTGTGTGAGTGCTATGCATTGTGCTTAAATTCAAGCGAGGATAATTAATCAACGAGTTGGATTTTCGTGTTTCTCACATGTCGTTGCTCAAGAGCAATGTTGAGTCAGCGACTGATAGAACATGACTTCAGCATTCTCATCAGCCATGCATATACTTCCTTAGTATGTGTTGTCTCCTCCTGGCACGTGTACTTGAGGCGTCCCATCCTCCTAAAAGCCAATGCTTAGCTGGAGATAGTGGTAGTATGGAATATTTGCTACAATATAAATATACTTTGCATTTGTATCAGGCTCTAGACGTGGTAAAGTGAGCTATGGCAGATGTATCGTACATGATGTAAGTAGAATTGGGCATTTCACCCTTGAGTTGATAGTTACTGTCTTTGCAGTATACAGGAGTGTAATGTATGGAAGTTCTTTCACATCCTGAAGGTCAGGGGCTGGCAGCTCAGCCCAAACTCACAGTTCTCAGGTGCTCAGGGAAAGATTCTAGGCTTGCATCTTGCTGACACAGCCAAACACGTTATTTTCTGCTGGCTTTGTTGTGTGGGCTGCAATTTCTGGTGGAAATAAAGACAAGAAGGGGAAGCAAGAGTTGGGAGGAGAGCCATGATGAGTGCAATTGTATTTTAAACTGCTGTAGCTTTCACTTTTTTGAACATCTGTCCTCCAGACAAGTGCAGAAGTGACTTTTTCAGCTTAACGTACTTGCTAAGCTGTGATTACTCCCTGAAGCAAGGCATAAATTTGAGCCAAAGCACTCTTTCCTGGACAAGTAACATTGTTAAAGGGGAAGTTTTTTACTCATTCTTTATTAGGCAATAGAAGATGACACTTATTTTCCACAACTTTGAAAGGTCACCTGAGGATTTGTAATAGGAGGATTTCACACACTGACTGGAAAAAAAAGTAAATTAAAAAAAAATTGGTGGGTCTCTGCTGGGAGAGTCTTTATGTTACTGGGAAACTTGTTGGTTTCAGGCTGTATGCATTCCCTGAGGTGCTGCACATTGCATCTCTAGGAGTGACTGTGATCTCAGATCCATCCAGTCCTTTACTTTCAAGGTCCTACTTTCAACTCAAGGCTGCTAGTGAATGAGCAGGGCTCTAAGAATGAAAAAGCAAAAGCAAAAAGTGTTTTGCCCACAATCCTGAATTGCAACCTGCTAGTCATCTATTTATTATATGATGAGATTACTTAGTGCTATCTTGTCATCCTGGGGAAACTGCTAAGTTTCTGTGAATCTCCCTTGTGCTTAGATCTTTGTGAATGTTGTCTTGGTGCAACCTGCAGTTACAAATCAAGAGGGTACTTTCCTAAGCTAATGAGGAAGAGGGGCTGCAAACCACCTATCCTGAACTACTTGCTGTAGTCACCTGCAGTCAAGGCAGAGAAGGCTGAGAAGTGTCGCTAGGGAAAGTGGAGTGAGGTAGGCAGTTTCCCAGCTGTTCCTTCTGATCCAAGAGAAGAATTCTAGCAGCACGTTAATGCAGTTCATAGTTCCATCTTTTGCTGATGGAATAGAATTCCCATGAAGGGTTCCTAGCTGTGCTTTTGCATGTCAGGGAATGCCATCTGAGATGTGATTGGTTGTATGCTTCAGTCTGGTCACAATTGCTTTGCTGCTGACAGTGCTTTGTCAGTCTCAGCTATCTAAGGCATCACTAAGTGCCAGGGAACCTCCTGCCTTTCTCCATCTGGACTTGGGATTTGATTGTAGTATTTGGAAGGAGGAATAATCAACATTGTGTCTACAGTACGATAGAATCAAGGTTGGGACCATAATGTAAACCTGCAGTTTTCTAATTAGTGCTATACATTGGTGAATAATTAAAAGCTGAACCTTGCACAAACAGCTGACTGGATGTTGCTGCTGACATTGTTCCCTAAACTGGGATACTTCAGGGGGAGGTGTCTTTGATACCACGAGTTATCTTTCCATTCTGTATTGATTCTCTGTCTGCTTGGGGATTTTCATTTTATTACTTTTTCCTAGACCATCATTTTTCTTCTTACTTTCTTTTCTGTGTCTTCTCTACTTTTCTGGCTTTTAAGGCTTTACTTTTTTAACCTCACTGTTTCCAGGTCTACATGCCAGATTTCCTGTTCCTGCAACCCAGGTATTTGATGGCCAATTTCATGTCCCTCCTTTCTGGCATTTACATGAGTGATGTGGAGTTGTTCTTGGCATTGTCAGCAACTTTTGGTGACTTTTCATTTCAAAGATTAAATTAAAAAATAACCTGTGAGCAACATTTAGGAATATCGAGACAGGAGAAGCGAATAGATGATTCACTTGGTTTAAACATTAATGAAGGTCACAAAACCCTCTTGCACTCACAAAGATGTTTTTCTCTATTCAGCTTCATGTTCACAGATCTACAATACTATAAAAGAAAACTAATTCTTTGAGTCAGTGTGAAGCGTGCTTTATAGAGGAACTATGGAGTAATGTGTCTTTTTTGAGTATTAAGGATGTGTGTTGTCTTAGTAAGTTACAAAGGTAAAGACAGCTGTGCCTTCTGGCTTCTCACAGTTTGCTGAAGCACCAGTGCTGACCTGCAGAGAGGTTGTGTCCTTAGTAAGAAAACAACTTCCCTAAGAGACACGCACACACTTGCTCAATCAAATCTTGGCCTGATAAAACGCAGCTTGTTTTCTTAATGGAGATTTGAAACTATGGCTACAAATAAAATGTAACCACTTTCTTTGTAGAACAGAGAATCTGGTTTTAGATGCTCTACGTGTAGACTGAAGCAGCAAGCTTCTTGCAAATGCTGCTGGAATTGCTTGGGTAGCCCTGGTGTCCTTGTTCTTAATTGGAAGAGGAGTTTGGCCAGCTGCAAGGCTTGGCTGATAGCAGCAGCTTTCTGAAGGTCTTCCACCTTGCTTTGGGTGTTAGGAGGTGAAAGGCGAAGATCTCATGAAAATTCCTCACCTCTGTGGGTGAGATGGGAAATGTTTGCAGATACTGATGAGGGGCAGTCTGCTCATACAGAAGCTGCAGGGACTAGCTGTTGCTCAATTTGCACTGTATCTAGATGACAGAGTGGTCAGAGCGAGCGGATTGCTGACTCCAGCTGAGTGTTTGCGTGTCCTGCAGTGTCACAGCTGACTTCTGAGAAACCACAGATGTCAGCTCCATGCAGACACACAGCTCAGCCAGGAGGAAATGGATGACAGTGAGTTGCATGCTGCATACAGCAAAATATCAAAATAGCTGGCTACTTAGTGTTGGTCTCTACGAGCTGCTAAATGGCCTGAGATGAAGCATGTGGCCTTGCCTGCATTTCCCAGGATTTTCCTGGGTGATTGTTGGTGGCCCAGCAGGGCAGCAGTCTGCATGTAGAGCAATGCAGGACAGAAGGGCCTGTGTGGGGCCTGCAGAGCTGTGCTGCTGCTTCCTGCCGGGGGGCACGCTCCTCGAAGGGAAATGTGGTTGGGTTTCTTGGACCGCATCTCCTCCCCTGCTGTTCTCATGAGTGTTTCAGAGACTGTCAGGCGCGGCCTGAAGTAGCCTTCATGTAAAGGGGAATAGAAAGCACTTCCAGTGAAGGCAGAACCGTCGGTAACCACGAGCTATTGACCTATGGCAGCTGTTCATGGAGGAACTCAATTCAGGTAATCTTAGAACTTTCTAATGCCTCTGATCCCATTTTGAACTTAGCTACCATGACAAAAATATAATGAAATATCGCAGACTTCACAGCATAATTGCTGCATCAATCTGCTGATTGAAGTATCCTCAATCTTGGTCTTCAATCAACCCACTGATTATCATTAGTCAGGTGTCCTCATAAGTTGGATGTCTGATTGACAATGCACCACTTTAGAGCATGGATACTTTTGAATGTAATAGGATGGTTTCCCGATGCTTGCATGTTCACAAAATTGCGTGAATATGCAATGTGCGCGACAACTGAATGTGCAAGATGACATAGCATCACTCTGATAATGATAGGGGAAGTTGATAATTCATAACTTCAGAATTTTCTATGTGAAGAGACAGATAAATAATTCATACCGGTAACTGCAGTGCTTGTTCCGTCAGCTGTTACTGCAGTTACTTATTAACAGTGCTTCTTCCCACATTACCTAACAGCTCTGTTCTTACATATGACCTCCAGGCACTCTATTCTGTTACAGAAATGCGGAAGTGCCAGGTGAAATCCAGCAATGCCAGAACTTCCTAAAAGCTCAAGCACAGACTCCCGCAGTTGTCCTTTATCTGCTAATTTCTTACTGGTATTAAATAATGTCATTAAAGCAAAGAAGTCTGGAGAGTTGCTCTCTCCTTGCTCCTCCCTTATCCCTGCTTATTGTAGATATAGCTGAGATCCACAGCTTTAGGTTTTATTTCTTCTGAAATTGGTCTCATGTTTGGCAAATGAGGTACAGGTTACCACTCTGTTGGCTCCATGTTAAGGTGTGGGGGGTGATGCACTTAGGGTCAGGATCCCGGCAAGTGTCAGCTTGCATTTTTGGTTGAGCAATATTAATGTTTAGCTGTGATTTGGTTATTGTTGGTTCTGTTATCTGTGATGGGCTTAGTCTTTCTGATTTAGTCATATTGGAAATAACCAAGAGAATAGAGACTCGGTTCTAGTAACAGTTGCCTCTGCTCCCCTGAAAGGGTGTGCTGTCTTGCGCTGCGTATGCCAAACGTCTGATGTGATATCTATCATGTAAAGGAAGGATGTGGGACTAGTGCTTTGATTTCCTCCTGTGTCACTGGGCTGCCCAGCACTCTCAGGTTGGAGCACTCCACCTTTCCCCAGAACGATTCCCAAAAGCGGGGTCTGACTGATGACTTCAGACAGTATCTATTATAATATTGAGTTAAGGAGCTTATAACCTCAGTCCATTTTCTGCAATGCTTAATACTGCAATCTCAAAAATCCAAAAGGCCTTCGGTGCATAACCTTGTGTCCCAGCAGTTTCTTTGTAGTCAAATCTGAAAATCTGTGTTGATGCAGTTTTAAAATGTCTGCCTTATCTACACATACTGTTCTAGGATTAAAAAATACTGATATTCATAGTGATGCCTTACTTGAACTTTAGAGCCGTAGATTTTTAGCTCTTCTCTTTCTACTGAAAACATTAAAGCAGTAATATGGTTGTACTCGTGTGAGTACTTGCCATGCAGAGCAATTCACAAGCATAAAGTTGTGTGCCATTCTTTGTGACAAAACCTTCAGCTGAATAATTTGCTACACTTCCATGGCCTAAAGCTGGTCTCATGAAAGCACAGTTACATCTGCTTAAATTCATAAAGTCCTGTTCAAGTGTAGAAATTACAAAAAGTGTGAATCAAGTGATTAAAAACTAGATTTTAAAAATCTTTCTAATAAGTAGATACAGGCTTGTCCATTTCCTTTCTGTAGCTGGGAAAAGTATTTCCTAGCAGGTATGTGAGAAATCTCAGCTATTTTAATTCTTGCTACCTTTTTTTTTTTTTTTTTTTGCTTGTGTTATCAACATGTTTGCTCGTCCATCAGTTTAAATATGTGCTGTTACAGGGAGGCAGGAGTGAGAACGTTGTTTTGTATGTGCAGATTGTAGGGTCCCAGGTACTTACTTCTCTTGGCTCAGTTTGGGCAGAGTACTGCAATTCTTCTGTACAAAAGTATGTTTTTGGTGTTTCAGATTCACTCTTGTATTCACCTTCTTGCTTGAGGATCAGGATCCCTTCAAACTACTGCCTTATGTTTTGCCTATAGACACAGTTGAGAGTTGGAGTTGGAGCAAGCAGGATCCAGATAGCTAAAGATACTGCTGATAAGAAATAAAAGTAGGTTCCCTTCATTAATTTTAGGAGAGGAGGACTTCAAAGGCTGTTGCCCATCCTACAGTGCACTCAGAGTGTGGCAGGAGTCAGATGAGTCCATTTGCTGATCTTTCTTCTATGAGATATTGATAAACTAGTTTTCCTAACTAACATGAGAAAAAAAACTGTCCATCTCATCAGGGAGCGGGTTTTTGGTTTGTTTGGTTTTTTTTTGTTTCTTTTTGTGTTTTTTGCTTTGTAAGCATTTCCAGTGCTACTCCAGCACTTTTGTGTCTTTTTGAATTTTCCCCAGCTGTCCCCTTAGGGGAACAAATGAGGAAACTGTAGTTTCTCTTTCTTAAAGTAGATCCCCTTTTCTAAACTTAGCTTTGAAAAGTGTATCAAGTTCTCCCCCACCTCTGTGGCTGCTTCTCAGGGCTGGTATTTGTATATCCACGCGTTTTTAGAAAATGGAAATAATTTAATGGGACTCTGTATGCTTTATTTTAGACTCAGGCTGCGACTCAGTAACTGATACAGAAACAGAAGACGAGAAGAATTCAGTTTACTCCTGCCATCTTGCCATGAATGAAGAGCATGAATCATCCAGGAGAACTGGGGAGCATCTGGTGGTGCAGCCTGATCACATACGCTGCGGGGTACTGTATGGCTGTTTCTTGGGTTATGTTCTTGTATGTTAGTGCAACATGTTGTGTTCTGTGCAGTAGACAACTTCACAACTACAAGGAATGTAGTCCCTAATTCATTTTTTGTTCCCTGCCCTCTCAGGCTCCTATCCTTGTTGTCTCTGCTTTATAAGCTTTGTTTCCTAGGCCAGCAATAGGTTGGTAGTATGCAATGTCACTTACTGATGGATACTCTCACTGACATGGCTACATGTCCTTTGTGTTAAGAAACAAGTTCACGCTCTTGACTCTTCATCTTCCATTCTGGTGAGATTTAGAGCAGACAAGTGGAGTAAGGTAAAGGTAGTGAGCCAATTCACTCCAGAGCCTGGATGCAAGCTAGTATGGCAGTTCTGGTGCTTGTCCTGTAAACTCCAAACATCTTGGAACTTAGCTTTCTATATGAAAAACAGCCTTTCTTACTCTGAGATCCTTTCAGATGGAAAACATTAATACCATGGACCAGGAGAGTAGGGTAAGGCACCAACAGCTTCACCTCCTCTGCAGCGTACTTTTCAGTCACTGTGGTTGGCTTTCCATTGCATGGCTTTGTGATGTGAGGCATGAGTGTAGGAGGGACTGAGTGTCAGAGTAAACGTCAGCTAACAGTTTAGCAAAGCTTCACGGCAGGGTTACTGCTGCTTTATATTACTTCCTCCTCTTTCCCCCTACCAGGGGCAGACTCATGCTCCAGTGCACTGAAACAAAACTCTTGATGTTTTACCCTTGTCCCAAGAGCTAGCAAAACGCCTGAATCTTAGTGCTTTTTCTTAAAGCACCAGTTAAAGCATGACTCTAGGGAACCTCTGCTTTTACTTAGAAGTTTCCCTGTAAGCATGAAGGCCAGATTCTAACAGGAATGAAATCTCAAATTTGGTAGCAACAGCCTATGTTATGTCTTTGTAAAGAAATTTTGAAATGCTGTTGGCTATACCCTGAGGTAAGACCAGAAGTAAACTGTATGCCATCATATGATGGAGAAGGAGGAATAATAAGCTTTCAGTTGACAAGTAGAGATTCCCTTCTGCTTTGGCAGGAGCTCAGCATGGTAAGAACAGAACTGCAGAACTGAATATGCCTTAGGTTATAGACATAATCTGCTCTCAGCCTGGAGAAAGTAGCATTCTATCAGGGCAGAGGGGGAACTGACATAAAGAATCAGACTTTTTAGGAAGTGTCCTTACCTAAATGTTTTGTGTTCCCTCTTTGCTTGATCGCAGGATATTTTGAGAAGTCATCAAACTGCTAAACTGATGGACTGATTTAAGCTTTTACAGAGTTGTTGAATTAACACAGAGAAAACTGCATCTATGTGGATTTATTTATTTATTTATTACATCAACTCTATTTGCTTGTGCTCCAACAGCTTGGTGTTGTTTCCCTTTGTATTTAATGGGCATCTGTTAGCACATTCACTTTGTATGTTTCCAACGCTTGTCTGAATATCCTGATATCTTTGCTTCTTTGCTAGATTAACTTCTCCAGTGCTGGTGCCTGAGCCTACCACCACTAGGTGGCTGGTGGCAGTGGTAGTAAGAGATAGATAGATAGATAGATAGATAGATAGATAGATAGATAGATAGATAGATAGAGTGTAGTAAGCTGTGTAAATGGCTACAAGTCAGGTCTTTGATCTTTAAAATCCTGACTGAAAGAGAACTGAGCAATATTACCTTGGTGGTAATAAAAGCTGCAAGGCATGACCCAGGAGATCTCCTGGTTTCCAAAACTTAGAACCTGCTCCAGAAATTCACTTTCATAATTCACGTAAGTAGATGTTAGACATGTCTCAGGCCACAGTTAAAGACTTGAAATGTAATGAAATATTGGAGTTATTTAATGTCATAACCAACTTCTTAAAAGCAGAGCCAGTGAGAGTTTTATAAACCTAAAATTTTAGTCTTTTGAAGTTCTGGCTAAAGACACATGCTACAGGGTAAGAAAAAGTAAGACAAATAAGATAAAACTTCTGCAAGTACTTTAATCTCCAGAACATGTTCATTTAGGCTTCTTTATTTGTTTCTCATAAGAATAGGGCTGTGCTGCTTGAAGGAAGAGGCTGCTGTGCTTGAAAAGAAGCACAGTTTTTAAATTGCATCACAGAATTTTTGAGAGCTTAATGTCTTTATCTGTGCTACTGCAAAATGTAACAGAAGCCTCCTGCCCAGTCATTCTGTAACTGGAAGATATTACTGAAAACCATTCAGGATTGTGGAAGTAACAGATTAATTTATGTGTTAGTCGTAATAACAACAAAATCCCTGGAAAATGGGCTTTAAAGTATTCTTATATTGTAAACCTGTATTTTCTAATGTATTTTCTCTTAGGTACAGACCACAGTTTATATTATCATGAAATGTAGACTAGATGACAAAGTGAAAACTGAAGTTGAATTCTCTCCAGAGAACTCGTCATCTGTGCGTGTGCTGGCTGAGTTGGAGAATGAATACACAATATCTGTGGAGGCTCCAAGTAAGATGGGCTGAGACTTGGTTTCACACTTCCCCACTCCTCGTTGATTCTCTTCTCTCCCAACCTGCCTGTCCTGAAAAATAGCAGAGGGGTAAGGGTAGAGACTGCAGTGTGGGAAACAGTGGGGCCAGGAAATCTTGGACTTGTGTTTTTATGTGTGATGCTTTTGTGGTGTTGAACTGGGGAGACAGCTGCTTGACATCTATTTTCCCAGCAACAGTGTCAGGTTTGCAGTGTGGAAACACTCAGCGGGAATTCAGCAGGCAGATGAAACCATGTAAAGCACTTTGAACTTAACTGGGTTAGTGTTATAATAATGTTAGTGTTCGCTGACACCATAAGGAGATAAATGCAGGTAAATAATTGATTATGGTATTTCCTTTTTTTTTTTTTCTTTTCTTTTTTTTTTTTTTAAGTGTTTGATGATCTCTGTGCAATTAGAGCTGAAACTCCTGCATTTTTATTCAGATATTTTCTGTCACTCTGGATATTTATATTTACAAAAGCTTAGGTTGTCTAAACTTTAGGTTCACTAAACTTTAAGGGCAAGGTTTCTGAGCCCTACAGACTGATAACAGTTTCCCAGGATGGTTTTATTTATTCTGCTTTGGTCTGTCCTGTTGAAGAGCAAATATACTATGTCTAGGAATAGAGAGACTGATAATCATTATAGCAACTCCTGTAAAGACTGTCAAGTGTGTGGCTTTATAGAAGGTAACCAAAGTCACATGTAAATACATGAACAAGGGAAAATGGCATTAAACTAAAAGAGGAGAGATTTTGGTCAGTTGTTAGGAAGAAATTTTTTACTCAGAGAGCGGTGAGATGCTGGTAGAGGCTGTCCAGAGAGCTGTGGGTGTCCCATCCCGGAGGTGCCCAAGGCCAGGCTGGATTGGACCCTGGGCAGCCCGATCTGGTGGAGGCAACCAGCCCACAGTAGGGCTTGAAAGTAGATGATCTTTAATGTCCCTCCTAACCTAAGCAATTCTGTGACTTTGGATTATAAATCCAAGCTTTTCATTGGTGGAATTATTTTTTTCAGGTGTGACAGTTGCTGTTACATTGTTTCCTCGGTTGTTACAGCCAGGCAAATATACAGAAAAATACTAATTTCAGTGAGATTCAACATACTTATGCTTCAGAGAGGAGTGTCAGACTTAGGAGTATAAACTGGGTAAAAGATCTTGAAGCTCCCAAATTGTGTGTATGGGAGAAATCCTGTGCCTGGGTGAACTTGGAAAGCTGAAATTCTTGTAAGCTGATTTCATTTGGAGACTAATGAGACTGGGAAAGGCTGCAGGATGCCTAGTAACTTCTCAGGTTCCTACTCCCTTCTTCCCCTGTTCTCTTACTTAATGGTGTGGTTTTGGACAGCACTACTCCAGAAGAAGCCAGGAGTGGAGAGAGAGAAGGGGTTCTGTAATTTGAGGCTGTGTACTGCTAACATTAGTAGTTCAGACTAGTGTTAGCCTGCAGTATAGCAGGTCACAGGTGATATGCGTTGACATGCCTATGAAGAATGCAGTTCTTTCCTACCTGATATTCAAGTCAACATGATTTCAGTTCTTTTTCATGATATTTCATTAATTCTATGCAAAAGAATCTGTTTTGGTAACCAGTTGGCAGCATCTCCAAATTCCTTCTATCCTCATGGCCTTTGAAGACTTGTTTCTCTTGTCTGTTTTTAATGATGATTTCTTTTCTTCCCTTTCCAAGATTTAACTTCTGGGACAGTGCCTCTGCAGATATATTCAGGGGACTTGATGGTAGGAGAAACGAGTGTCACCTATCATACTGACATGGAGGAAATCAGCAGTCTGTTGGCTAATGCAGCCAACCCAGTACAGTTCATGTGCCAGGTAAAAACTCTAGCAAGCAGCTGGAACATGGCTTTTCTCAGAGAGTAGATACTTGAATATAAGCAAAAGTGCTGGCCACAAGGTAGCTCTTCTGAAATGAAGAAACGCTGTTTTTTAGGGACTTTTCCTAGCCCTGGTACCCCTATTGAGACCTTGATTTGAGAAGATTGGAATGACAAAACTTGATACAAGTGGAATTACTACAGATGTTTTGATATTTGAACCAAAGGGTTTTTGGAAAAGGTGATGATAAAGAGATTCAAACTTTCTGAGTTAAGTAGGATAAAATAAAAGTGTTTATTCTTAGCTCTAATTTCTTTAAAGCCAATCCTCAATTCTCATATGACTTTTTGCAGTTAGGGTAGCTGAGCCCTATTATAGAGTAAAACTTGCACAAGCACGTTCTCCAGGTCCATTGTCTTTACTCCCTGCCTGTATGTCCCTATTAGCTGTGTGACAGAAGCCTGTACAGTACTGTTGATCACCAGCACACCTGTGGCAAAGAAGTTGTCTGTCACTTCCTTTTAAATTCAACTTAATAAGCGTTTATTACTGGGCTGTGCTGCTACCTAGGGAATAGGCATGCTCCACAGTCTTTAGCTAAAAACCAGCCCAAAAGCCATAGTGTATACCAGGGTAATTCAAAACCGATTTATTCATACTTAAAGCAGTAGCAATACTTCATTGGAATAGTGAGATTATAACCATCAGGGTAGTAGGAAGTAAGTCTTCTATGCTTCCAGTTGACTTTCTTCTTGTACTCTTCTTGTGCAGTGCATAGTTCAGTTTAATTATCTGTTTCGGGACAAAGAAACCCTTCATGTTCCTTGCTTATTCAAAACAGTTCCACCTTAAGTGTTTATGCTTACTTCTTTTCCTATGTATACTAAATAAATAAAACTTAATACATCATCATGTTAATATCAAATAAATCTCCAGAATTCTACAACCAAAATCACTTTCCATCTATCTCTAGGCCTTTAAAATTGTGCCATACAGCATAGAAGCTCTGGACAAACTGTTGACTGAGTCACTGAAGAAGAACATTCCTGCCAGTGGCTTACACTTGTTTGGAATCAACCAGCTGGAAGAGGATGACATGACAACAAGTGAGTTGAAAGGTTTTTGTTTTATTTTTAAAATTTGTATCTACAGACTGTTTTTACTTTGGAGCACCTGTAGCTCATGGTTTTTGTATAGGCTGTCTGAAAAAGTCTTAAATCTTAGCCAGGGCACTAAATTTAAAATGCCTATAGAGGGATTTTATATATATATATATATAATATAGGACATATTGTTGTGTGACCCTTCTTTATTGCATATTGTATCTGTTTCTTGTAGTTGGACAGATACAGCTATGTAGACAGCTTCAGCCACAACTGAAGTCAATAGACAGCACTCCCTAGAATGTCTCACTTGTTCTCCTGGTCCCGTGTGGCATTTCTCCCAGTCCAGTCCTTTTCTAACCTTGTGAATCTGTTCTAATGTACATAGAGGGCATCTGGATCAGTGTGGTACCATGACGTGGTTGCCTTACAGCAGGTGGAAATGAGTGAAATTCTGATCTAAGAGGCCCTTCAAAACCTCTCATTCTACCTACATTAGCTAATACAGTGCCAGATTCCCTGCGAAAGGGATTCAGACCTGGAGATGTGCTAGATACCTCATCTAATTCACTTGTACAAAGTTAGCTCTGTTTTAAAACAACATATATACTTCTCAGGGTTTCAGGCCTACTTCAATCAGTGTGTTTGCTAGGATGTTTGTTTCTTATTTACTGTCTTTGTTGCTGCTGGAGGAAAGCTTAGATTCTAACAGGCTTCTATCACAGATCAGAGGGATGAAGAGTTGCCAACGCTGCTTCACTTTTCTGCAAGATATGGGCTGAAAAACCTTACTGCTTTGCTGCTGACATGCCCTGGAGCACTGCAGGCCTACAGTGTAGCCAACAAATATGGTCACTATCCAAACACGATAGCAGAAAAGCATGGCTTTAAGGACCTCCGACAATTCATTGATGAATACGTGGTAAGAAGGATCAGCATTCTTCTACAGCAAGTGTGGACATTAAGCTTGGCACTGAAAATGTTGTGTGTGAGGAGTGCTGAAGTGGTAAAGGGTGCAGTATGATGTGGTAGGGTGTAGGAGGCAGATATATGGCCACCGTAAAAGCTTCTGTGCTTGAGGGTTGGTTTCATCACTGGAATCAGGAAAATTCGTATGGGAAAGAACAAAAACAGATGGAATCAGAGCCTGCTGTGCTGGGTTTCATTGTCATTCACCCATCCAGTGATGTTTCTGCAGACACATGGCTCCTGACGTACATTTCAGACCTCCTGATCTTGGCAAAACTGCAGCCCTTTCCTCTCCCTCTGTGTGGCAAATGTATGAGAGAGACTTCTGCTGTCCTGTGAATCGAAAGTAGTTGGTATTACTTAAGCGGCTGACTGCTATGAGGTTTCCTGTTAGTTTCAGAGAAAAGGGTGGTCTGTGTACTCCCACTAGGTGTTACATGCTGCTGCTATTGCCAAAAAGTTGAAACTGAATCTATAGAGGAGTTAAAATTTGTTTTCTTGGAAGTGCTCTGCATGTGGCAAAACTCTCTTTGTGGTAAGCCCTGCTTACCTCAAAATAGCCATTGATAAGCCTCTGTAATTTTAGAATGAACTTTTCTTGTAGTCTAGAAGGTTGTAGATGTCAAGTAGAAAATGAAACTGAGGGGCAGAGAGGCAGCAGTGGTTATTCTGAATGGGTCAGCACCTCCTTGGTTCACCTTAATTACTTACCTTTACAACTTAGATCATGGAGGCTGGCCCCAAACAACGGTAGTGTGGATTTAGTTCCTATGAGAAGCCTTAGTCTTTGGGAGTGAAGTGCTCTTGGAAGGTTTTTTCCACTAGTGGTGGGAGAGTGATATATTTTGCTATATGCTTATTCTTTATTTAAACAGATTCTGTATTTAAACAAGTTAATTTTTTTTTTCCTTTGGACTCTTTTATATTCAGGAAACTGCAGATATGCTGAAGAGCCACATTAAGGAAGAGCTGATGCAAGGCGAAGAGGATGAGTCTGTTTATGAGTCCATGGCTCATCTTTCTACTGATCTGTTAATGAAATGTTCCTTAAATCCAGGTTCTGATGAAGAGCTTTATGAATCTATGGCTGGATTTGTCCCTGGTGCCCCAGAAGACCTTTGTATGTATAATCACTATGATATTCTGGGCTTAAAAACCTCATTTGCTCTGACTCTCTCATATTCAATATTGTTCTGTTTGAGTATCAAGAGCAAAGGCTGCTTTTATTTTTTCTATTCTCACCATAAGGAAATGAAACTCCAGTTTTGACGTTGGCTGGTTGTAGTGGAAATGCTGAATCTCAGCTTGAAGTAGTGATTGAGCACCTGGTAGGAAGGCAGGGCCAACCCAGGGGAGCTCAGGGGCATGCAGTGCACCTGAGAGACCAGAAGGCATGGGGCCAGGATGCACCCCTTCCCAGACCTCCTTTAAGGGTTGGCAGTGGAGGCCTAAGGTATCTCTCTAGAGGTCCCTGCATACCTGAGGCCTTCTAAAGGTCTGCAGATTCTTTCCTTTATTTCTGTGCCTACAGCGGATGCATTTGAGTAAATCCTCACTTGCTGCAGCCTGGAGTTTTGCTGCTCTGCTGTCATTGCTGTGGTTTCCATTGTATTACACTGGGTAATAAAATTGCTCACAGACTACAGAGCCAGGTTACATGATCAAGAGCTGTTTCCCCATCTCTGAATGGGTTTCGTAGACTAATTTTGAAGAAGAGGAAAACATACTTAATACCACTAAGACCAACTTGTTGTCTTCTGTTTCTGGGACAAACAGAAATCCCAGGAACTGAGTGATATTCCTTTCTTTCATGGATGCAAATCACATGCTCTCTGGAATTTACTAGTTTTCAACTAGACTTTCAATATGGCGTTCTGTCAAACAAGCTATGCTGAGTTTGACAGCTCAGATAGAGAGTTTTTTTTGCCCTCGCTTACTCCAGCAGATCTTAGAAAGAAATATGGCTTGCATTTTGGATAGAGTACACCATACACAGCCTGCTTGACTGATGGGCATGGAGATGGAGAGCTAACAAATGGCTGCCTATGGATGGGAAAAGTTGTGCAGTCAAAGCCTCAGTCAGGCTGCTTTCCCCAGGCCTCCTAAGCAGTAAAGTCCAGCAGATTGCTGCTCTTTGAGGAGCCCTCTTCAGGTGCAGGAATGTCAGTAGGATGATGGAGGTTTCCAGGATCAGCAACAGAAAGTTCTCATGGTGTATACATGTGCTGTAGGCTCTGCAGGACTAGTGGGACTTGAAAGGTAAAAACCCAAACTTGCCCCCCCCGAAATAGGTATTTATAGTTTCTGTGGTAGAAAGCATGGCTCAATGAGTCTGTTTCAAAGTACTGACCAAGCGCTCTATGTGGCTTATTTGTAACAACTCAGTTCCCTTCTTCTTCTGGAGTTCTCTCAGTGTATCACTGCTGTGGACATGTCTTTGTCACCTTCCTATCAGGAGTATTTTATGGAAAATATCAGTGTTTCTTATGTAGCCTATTAATCTTTGCCTGATTAATAGTTACAACTTACCTGAACAGTGCTTAAAATTTACCCGTATCATAACAGATAAGTTTAAATTGGCACAATACTCCAATATTGTTTCTCTCAAAGTGAGAGAATTTCTTCAATATTAAGGATACCAGTAAAGAAGCAAAAGCCCACTGAAATTGGTGGGAATGCTGGCTGGTTTAGGACTCATTCAGTTATGATGACAAGTTAAAACTTCAAGCTTTTGTACTGACTTAATTTTGAGTGGTTGGAAAAACTCCCTAGGAAAAACTTATCAACTGCTGCTGAAGTAATTTCTGCAGGTCAGAATAACCCTTATGTAACTACTTATAGCTGTGGCACGGAGGACAATACCTGGGCTGTTTTAAATGCAGACATACTGTGACTGTATGTCCATTTGTTATAATCAGAATGTGCTTCCACGACTTTTTGGAGACTGATCAAAGAAAGGTTGGTAACACTCAATTTGTCTTGCTAAAGCTAATTTGAAAAGAAAGAGCCATTGTAATAAGAAAAGTAGCAGCAAATACTTAGATACCAGAATGTTCTGCCAGTCCTTATATTCTTCATCACACTTAATTTTTTTAATGTGTTTTTGGTTTTGGTTTTCTATCTGCATTTAGTCCTGGGGAAACATTTGCAGCGTGTAGAATCTACAAAAGGGACAATTTTATTTAAACCATTGCTGCTGAGAGATGCACACTGCTGTTGAGAGTTGCTAGTGGTCCCGGTAAGGTCTGTGATAAATGACAGGGTCTTAGTAGCCTGAGCAGTGCAGATCAAAAAGTACTCCTAGCCAAATGAGTGGGAACTTACCAGTTCCTGCTGTTACCTTGTTTGCTGTTTAAAAATAAAAAGAGATTGAATTGCCTTATTTAATTCCTTATCAGCAACTGTAATCATTTCTACTTCATAAGAGCACTTCTCTTTTATTACCCTTTCCAAATACTTGCAATGTCAAACAACTTTATTGAATATGATTGGAATTTGCTCTAAGTTGGTGCAGGCGGCAGGTAAATATCATTTAGCTGAGTCACACACAGGCTGTAACAAACAACAGCTGAACAGCAAAAAGGGAAAGTTATCTCTGTCATACCAATCTTGTAATAAAAACCGCAGCATTAGATAAAATGCTTTACTTTTTCTGCTTCCCCCTCACCAGCAGCTCCAGAATGTTACAAAACAGTATTTGTGAGTAGTCTAGAGCTCAGCATAGAGGGGATCTAAGCGCAAGGACTCATGAAAATGCTGAAAACCTTGATGATTCATGTGAAAATTGAACTGCCAGGTTTCTCTGTATGTGTTCAGTGTCTGAAGTACCTGATTAGTTAGACCAAAAGGATTCCTGCAAAGAGTACGGAATGATAGCACTTCTCGTAATCTTCTCTTGCATTCTCTTTGCTGACTTACATTTGATAAGTCAGCTTAATAGGTAAGGCTAAAGTTTGTTATTATGCTATTTTACTTGGGGAAACATTTAGATTGCATTTTCTCTATGCGAGGCCAGTTGCTGACAGTGGGGAATCCTGGTGGGAACAAGTCCTGACTTTTGGCACTGTTTCTCAATCAATGAACTCTGTGGACATTCAGGCCAAGAGAGTTTGAGTTTCGTGCTTTGTCCTTGTGAGTTTCAACCAAATAAATTATGTTATTACAATAAATTGTCTTGTAATTTGCGTAGCTCCAACACCTAAAATTTAGGTAGTAGTTGTGATGCCCTTGTTCTACTGTCCTATGTATTGTCACCCTCCCCCACCACTTTTATTCTCTTAAGACTGAGCTTTCAACACTGTCCTCATTGGCTTTTGTTTTTTCTTTAGTTAGTGCAAGAAACAGCAGCATCATTGTTTTCCTTGAGCAAACTGAGCAGCAAAATATTAACTACTTGTAAAGTCCAGGGCCGTAATTCATACCAACACACTGAAGCCTTTGTCTTACATGAAGGACAGGTCTGTGTAAAGAGGCAGCTTTCTTCATGTGCAGAAATACCTAACTCCTATTGTTTAAAAACTTTTAAAGGGAGAAGGATATTACCTTTTATTACATGGTATGTGTGTGTTCACATGTATTTTAGCTCTAGCAAGGGGTTAATGGGTCATAATGCATCTTCTATGCATTTCTCTGTTACAAGTTATTTGAGCACCCTTGTGAAATCTTAAGCCCTGTAAAGGGAAACAAAAAGTCTCTTTGAAGAAAAGAATTTTAGTTATTAAATTCTGAAGACTGATATCCAGAAGCTCTAATCTCTAGCCCACTCTTTCCACTGGTCCTTAAGTGCAATATTACATGTACTATGAAATCCTTAGTGTCTGCTTGGAGCCTTGTCAGAAGTTCTCACCACACAATGTTAGTCACATCTATTTTCTTCAGGTATAAGTGGCAGACTGCTGGCAAAGATTTGTGCAAAGTGGACTGCAATTATTTGTGATTTACATTAAAGGCAATTTATTGAGCCTTTAGAGGCAAGGGTCTGGTCAGTTGTCTGCTGCAGTCTTTCATGTTTGCTGTAAAATAAAAATCCAGTCAGAATTACCATATCGCTTTGTGTGACTTTGTTCAGTGCGCTTAAGGACGTAACCAACAGGCTCATTAATCTGATTTTTCTTTTTCAGATGTAGAAATGCTTCAGTCCAAGCCAGACACTCCAATTTCTGGAGATGAAGTCTCACTAACTGTGAAAGACTCGATGCTC
Organism: Coturnix japonica; assembly: GCF_054131305.1. Taxonomy (NCBI): domain Eukaryota; kingdom Metazoa; phylum Chordata; class Aves; order Galliformes; family Phasianidae; genus Coturnix; species Coturnix japonica. The sequence goes on along the minus strand of NC_140670.1, from coordinate 15,963,552 downwards.
CGCAAGTTTTTAGAAGGTGAGACCTCTTTGGAGAGGAGGGGAGAAACACAGATGGAACAATTAAATGGAACTTGAGATTTGTTCTTGATCTGTTAAGGACAGGAGCTACTCCTCACTACTTGACATAGAAAGCCTTGGTTTAGTGGGTACAGATGAAATGTAATACTAAGAGCATCCTACAAAGCATGTGAAGTGACTTAATTAGTGTGGTTTGTCTTACCATAAAAGATGACTGAGTTCTTGTCCAGTCTCTGCTTATCAGTGAGTACAAGCACACAGTTGATATCTGTTCAGAAATGGCAGTCTTTGTCCTCATCTGTGTAATGGGAATTAACTCAGATATCTTGATGCTCATGCAGGTTCACCTCATGGGCAGGGCCTGAGTGTAAAGAAGAACAGCATTAGCTAGTGATGAATTTTAATGCAGACGCTTTATTCGTAAGTCAGTTAATATGAAAATAGCACCCTGGAAAATGAAAAAGAAATTCTGGCTCTCAAACATGCTCTGCACTATCCCCCCTCGCATGACTTGGCCCTTTCCAAACTCACCAGGTTCCATGGGATCCAGACTCACTTTTCATGGGTTACCCAGCTGGATTCACAGCAACATTAAAACTGCGTCTTTTAACATATCGTTCTATTTCCCCTGCTAACACTGATACTCTGGCAGTTTCACTGCATTATTTTAGCTATGTGTACTACACCAATAAAGGAAATTAAGTCCAATGACTAGATTATTCACTTATGACTTGGTAATAGTGCAGGCATCTAATCTGAGGGCTCTTAATTGTCTTGATCTTGAGTTGATCATTTCCCAAATGTGTGAGACTAACTTTTAAATTAGATATGATGGCATTTGATTTTGCAGGGAGGTTAGTGAGAACACAATGGAGATGACAAAGGTGGTGTAATAGGAGCTGGGTCTTTTAAGTGCAGATGCAAGCAGACAGCTCCCTCTGAGTTCTGTTTTTCTGAAGTTAAATGTACTGTCAGATGGTTGTGATTGTTTCATAAAAAAGAAAAATTCCCTCTAATGTTCTGTAGACAACTACAAGTAACTTTTGGAAATCAGTGCTCTATTTGATTTGTTAACTACTGTCTGTTGATGAACTGGAACTCAGGACATTCCTAGTTACCAATGCCAGTATTAATTCTTAGTCCAGTTTTTAGACTTTCCCCTGTGGTTTCTTTACCAAAACACAAGGTACAAGCTTAGTAGCAAATGCTTACATGCTACTTGGTATTAATGACTTTATAGAATCCTATCTGAAGGTTTTCGGCACTGTAATTCACTGCAAAACTGGGTATTTTTTCCTGAGAAATGACCAGCTGGGTAAAAATGTGATACATTCCACATCTGGAGAGATCCAGTTTTCAGTGAAGTGGACAAGTTATTTTTCTTACAAACCTTTCTCTGTTGTAGGTGGTAGCATGGATGCACCAGATTCTAGGGAAGGAGTTTCCCAGCAGTATGGTGAAGACCTCTATTACTCAGTGGAAAAAGATACTTTTCCCCCAGAAATGGCTAGCAGACCTCCAGTTCCTGTTCCAAGACCAGAATCCAGCTCTCCACAGCCAGACAATGAGTTGTACATCTCCAAAGGTGAGTTGGGTACCAGGATCTAAACTGTAGATCAGTCATCTTTAGAATGGCACTGACATAGATTCCAGTGTAAATTGTCACATTCCACAAACACACTAACAAGAACTCTAGTCGAGTGTGGGAAAGTAATTTCAGTGACTCCTCCTTCTCACCATGACATTACTGTAGGAAGGCATTTCCAGAATTCTCAGAGGTGACTGAGCTGAATTCTTTGAAGATGACAGAAGGGGAGTTTTACTGTACAGCTCATTATTCTCTTTTCTCCAGTGGTCTTATTAGCGTTCAGTGGGAGCTTAACAAAAGCTGTGATGCAGTGCAGAATTGAGAAAGCTTGCCTTATTCATCCCTGATACTTATCTTCCTGACTTGTGATCAGTGTCTAAAGATGGTTTGTTTTCCAGTTTTTGCACAGAAAGCTCAAAGACCTGAGAATCTCTATGTCCCTAGAGGAAAGGTGAGAAAAGGTAAGTCAGAAGTTCATCATGAAAATCTTTCAAGTAATCCAAAAGCAAACCTGCTGAGGTAGTGTTGTTCAAGTGAGATGTGCATGTGACAGAACAGACTGTCTTATAAGACTGGGGATAACAGTCCCAAATGGACAACTTGACCTTATGTGACACTGGAAACTTTTACTTCTGCAGAGCGTGAGGAATACTCTTTTATCTCATACAGTACATATCTCCTGTCTCAGAGTTTATCATCAGACAGGATTTTAATGATATCCAAGCTCCCTTTTTGTTTTGACCCTTACTGCTTCATGAAACTGATACTTTATTCCTGATCTTGTGGATTTAGTCACTGTCTGCTGATCATTACTTCCTGGGATTTAACCTGTGGTGCACTGCCTCCCACTGATCTATACAAAATGACAACCTTGCTCTTTAACTTCTAATCCAGTTCATTATCAAAGCTCTAGGAACCATCTTTGATCTTTTATCTCCTGTGTTAGATATTCCTTTTTTAATGTTTTAAACGAGATAAAAATGGCCAGCATCAGTAGGATGAGCTTTCAGCTGCTGGAATTACATTGCACAGATCAGGAAGTCTAGCTTTGTGATTGCAAAGGCAAAAGTCTGTTTTATAGATTACCGAGGGATGCAAGATGTTTTTGAGATGAGGAAGCAGAGTGCTTTAGGGAGGGCCTTTTGTGCTATTCACTTGAATTTATTTTATTTTAAGCATAGAGATTATCTCTAGGGCATATTTATCACAGTGCTGCCTCTCAGGCTTTTAGCCTTGATAAATGGTGCCAGGACAGCATAAAGACAAAATACTCTTCTGGTTAGTGAAACATTCAGCCTGTAATAGGGCATCAAGGCTGCTTGAATTGCTTTGTATTCAGCAAGAAGGGCAGGTAACACAAACTTAGTGATATTTTTGGTGTTATTCTTTCTTCAGAAACGATAGTCAGGCCTGTTAGAGACCTGTCTCAATCAAGTATATATGATCCGTTTGCTGGAATGAAAACCCCGGGTCAACGGCAGCTGATCACGTTACAAGAACAAGTGAAAATGGGCATACTGAACGTTGATGAAGCTGTACTTCACTTTAAGGAATGGCAACTGAACCAGAAGAAGAGATCAGAATCATTCCGTTTTCAGCAGGTACTGGTTTATCCCACTGTTACGAAATACAACGTTTTCTCTAAGCATATATCCGAAGCATTTCAGGGTAGGTACAGTCCTTTCCAGGTTGCAGCAGGAAGACTCCTCACAGTGCTTCCCACCAGCAGGCCTTTCTTCTGACTTTGAGGGGCTGTTTCCATGAAACAGCAAGCAGATAGCTGCTTTATAGTTCTGTTTGTCTCACAGTAATGGTTTTAGTCTTTCTAAGATGAAGATCTGTACACTAGAAATCAGGCACACTCCAGATGACTAAATTGCCTTTCTTTCCACCTAGCACCTACTTGCTGGCAGGAACTTCTCTGAATGAATGTTCAGGTTGTCAGTTGCCATCCATTTCAGATCAGCGAAGACTCTGTCCCAGATGGTGTATTACCATTAAACTCCTGTCTTGTAAATAGACCGATGCTTCCTCAGGTCATTTGGATGGCTTTGTTTGATGGCTTTAATTCCTTGAGTATCCAGAACTGCCTATTCTTTGTAGCTGGGCAAAGTGTAGTGAAAGTACTGTGGTTGAGATGAAAGAGGAAATCATTCAGCTGTTGGCAGCAGCAATGCAATGACTGGTGGAACCAGCAGTCACATTTTCAGGTTTCTGTTATCTTGTTGGCATGGAGTTCCCTCTTCAAAAGCACTTCCTTCTTCTTTTGGAACTTTGTGGTGCCTTGTGTTCCTTCTGCTTCTCTGCCTATTCAGGAATTTTCTCACTTTCACATATGCATTTATTTCTCTGCTATAAAAGCTGTCTTACCTCCCCACTCCTTTCCTTAATGTAATAAATGGTATGTAAATAAATTTTGTTCCCAGTTATATTTACAGATGAGCCCTCTTGCATTACTGGGTGGGTATCCCAGTTCTCTCAATTGCCCATCATTCTCTGATGTGTGGAAATCTGTCCCCACAGTCAGAATGATCTTTTTGTTAGTACAGAAAGGACCGTGCAGTTATTTGAACCTGTGTACAGTTTCTGTGCTAGTGTAACAGTGGATACAGAAAACACAGGGATGTTCTAAGCCCAGCGTGCTTCTTATTTGCAGCTATACCTGATGTGTGAACTTAACCTGAAAGTACACAACATCTAAAAAAAAAAAAACCAAACAAAAATCAACTTGGCTTCTGAAGGGCACACAAGGATTTCTGAAGGGAGTAGATTAAAACCTGTTGACATGGTTTGGACTTCAGCCGGGTTTAGCAAGCTTTGTTACAGATTGGTTGTAAAGTTAGCTGAAAAGCGTTACTTCATTGTCAGAGAACTGTTCATCCTCCTTTGTCCAAAGCCCTGAAAAGAATATTTTGTAATCTTTTAGGAAAATCTGAAAAGGCTACGAGACAGCATAACCAGGAGGCAAATGGAGAAGCAAAAATCAGGGAAAAGTGCAGGTAACAGTCTCTGATTGTGTCATTCTCCTGTAGTGAAGCAGCTAACGTTACTAACAGATTCACAAGGCAGAAATGTCTCCATATTGGTTTTATGTAATATGTTGATACTCACATCTGTATGCCTGTTGGCTAAAAAAAAATGAGGAAGCTGCTTTACTCCTCAGTATCCCAGGCTGAGAAAAGGGTGTCCACATCTGTGGAATGAATCCTGATTCATACATGTACACTTACAATCATCTTGATGTGACTGTTTAACTTTGTTTTGGGATGTGAAGCATCTCACAGGGGTTAGACTCAGTAGATCATTCTGAGCTTTTTGGTCTCATTTTGCCCTCCAGATCTGGAAATTACTGTACCCATTCGACGTTCGCATAATACTCTGGGTAAACCAGAATGTGGCATATATGAGTATGCCCCAAGGAAAAATGTATTCCCACCAAAAAAGGAGCTCAAACGAGGAGACTGGAAGACAGAAAGCACATCCAGCACAACAAGTAAGCAAACCCAGAATGTCACCCCTCTCTGCAGGAAGGTTGAGCAAAAAACCTTATTTCCCCAGCATAAACCAGCTCATGGGTCAGGACTTCTGTCACTGAATCCTAATGCTGACACTGGCGTCCTGAAGTCTGCATGCAAACTGTTTTAAAAACAGTAAAAGCATCTTCAGGTTCATCAAGGGATTTGGGTACACATGTTGTGTATGCATCCCTACAGGAGAAAAACCTGAAAGCTGGGTAAAAGGTTCCCTTGAGCCTTCTGAAGGAAGAAATAGTCTCCATAATCAGTTCTTAAAAGTAAATGACAGCTGCTTTCATAGGAAAAAAAAAAAAATGATGGTCCCTTGCTGTTATTCCCAGCAAGAAACATGCTGTTCTGTTCTGAGGGATGTAGCCATGTTGGAGGCTGGGAACTGAGCTCTACTTGTAATTTCCTCAAATGTTATAGGTAAAGGGCAGCATTTTTCAATGGTTTCTCTGGGACTCAAGCTTCTGAGTGATTTGGACACTCTGGACATATTTATTATGTTTGTGTTTTATGAAGTTTAACCATGCAAATTAAATTCCTGCATTCTCATGGTGTTTGCAGACTGAGCACAGAAAGCTCTTTCAGTTATTCCTGAAATTAGTGTAATGATACCCCTAGACATCTACCTGTATGCAGTTACAGGCATGGGGACTGATAATAAAATACACATAAAAGTTGAGTGTGTAACAGTTGTGAAAATATTTACCTGACCTGTAGTCTGATATTGGCACTGGACCCTTTTAGTTAGGTTATGGGCGAGTATTTAACCAGAAGCCTGGACCCTGATAGTGGAGAAATCCACCAGAAAGTTAGAGCTGACGGGTTTGGCCCCCAGTGACCAGAGTTGTAGAAAATGCAATAGTTTTGATCTGGAACATGTGAAAAATAACAGTGGAAACAGTCTAAGCAAGTTTTACATCATATATGCAAGAGGTACAGATGAGGTTATGAGGAGCAGTGAGTCAGTGATGTGCAGTAAAATCATGAGGATCTAATAAACCATTTTTCTCTTGTTTACTAACCACAGGTAGTGCAAGCAACCGCTCTAGCACTCGGAGCATATTGAGTGTCAGCAGTGGGATGGAAGGGGACAGTGAGGTAAGCTCTCGGATACATGCACTCACTGGTCTTTAAATATATGGCTTTGTTTTTATATGGAAAAAAAAAAAGATTTTAGGAATAGCAATGTGTTTCCATAAATATTAAGATGTGGCTGCTTCTCTTGGGAAGCTAATAAAAACCAAATCCTGCTGGTCTGCAGACTGTTCTACAGCTCCTTCTCTGCTGCTAATTAGATGCTTCTGAACCACACTTCATGCTGTCAGTGCCAACCATTTTGATGTTCTGCTACCAAAAGTGACTGAAAACTTGTATCCTGGTCTAGTTTGTAATCTCATTTCATAGAATTCAATACATTACTGACAGTAATCTGTTTTCAATTGTGTTGATCCCATACCTGCATATACTAAGTGGTCCAGTCCTGAAGCTATGTGTCATCTTGGACATAGAGGAAATTGTGTGCTTTAGAGGTGAAGGGTTTCAGAAGCACCTGCATCTTGAGATTTTATTGTTGGTTTCTTTTTGGTAGGACAATGAAGTCTCAGAAGCAAGCAGAAGCCGCAGCCCTATCGCCAGCCAAGCAGAGAGGCCGTCTCTCCCCCTGCCTGAAAGGCCTCCCAGAGTGCCCCCTCGAGGTGCAAGCAGGTAAAGCTAACGGGGAGCTCAAACATGAGCTTTAAGTGAATTAATACAGAAAAAGTGGAAACTAAGACAGGAAGTGAATATCTTTTCAACAAAGTCTGCTAAACTGCCCAGGCTGTGAGCAACCTGGTTGAGCCATGAATGTCCCTGTTCATTGCAGCAGAGCTGGACTAGCTGGCCTTTTAAAGTTTCCTTCCAGCTCTGAGGATTCTATGATCTCTCCAGGCCATGCTGTTTACATGTATGATTTGCCTTGAAGTAAGAACTGAGCTCATTTGAGTTAAAGTCTTGGGAAAGGGATGCTGCATTGATTGGATTGCACCACCGCAAAATTAAGTAACTTGCAAACACTCCTTTAATCCAGCTACTGAAAGTCTATGAAGTCAGGAACCAGAGGATTGTATGAGTAGATGTTAGTAATAAAATGCTCCAACTGATAAATGATTATTACTGATGTGTGGAAATAGTAAGTTCAAGAATACAGCTGGAATTTATCTGTAAGTAATTTAAAACAAAAAATTAAAATTTGAAGCCTTTGCTCTTTTCCTATTGCTTTGGAACTAATCTTCAGAAAAGAAGCTATTTTATTATCAGACTTCATTCCAAACAAGTGTTGCATTATGTCCTCCCAGTAATGGTAGAATCACTGCAGCTGGGGAAGCAGCAGAAAAAAAAAGACACAGGAATGCAGCTCTAGTCCCTTGGTGTCAGCTCTGCTGCTGGATATATGAAAGCCTATTTTTCCTCTTGTGTGATTACTGCCCATATAGTGTTATTAGGTACAGTGTTATTACCTGTAATTTGTTGTGGAACTCTGTTTTGTTATTTTTAATGTGTTTATGTTCTGTTTTTTAATAGGCCTGTAAACTGTGAAGGCTTTTATCCTCCACCCGTGCCCCCAAGAGGTCGCTGAATCTCTCAACATCTGTGGAATATGAGATTTTTCTATATATATGTGTGTGTTTGTACAGATATTTTTGGGTTGTCTTAAATTATTTATAAGTGGGAGCCAAACGTTTTTGTATCTTTCCTTCTCCCTAAAGCTCTGGTAGCTTTACCTGTGGTTTCACTGAGATTATTTTTCGGGCCTGCTGTAGCTTTTTTGTTTGGAAGGATTTTGGTGCTTTGAGACTTCGAGGGCAAAATCATGGTTGAAAAGGAGAATGCTGATATGTCATGGCAGCCCTGCGCCAAAATGGAGTTTCCGTTTGATGAAGAAAGGACACGTCCTCTTAGAAATTAAATCCTGATAAGCATTGTCAACAAAACTTTCAGTATGATGCACAAAGGCTTTAATGGAAAACACACTTGAAAGAGAAAACAAAACAAATTAAATACTTTGAAGAGTCCTCATTACAGCAGGATCAGGTGTTGTGTACTTCTGTTTGGTGTAACATTTTGTGTGCAGATATTGAAATTCTGGAAAGTATGGAATGTCTCTCCAGTCATTATCAAACCACAGGAGGATGAAAAGTTATCTTTATTTACAAATGCATTTTGCTTATAATATTGAAAATGCTTTTTCCCCTTCCCTCCCTGAAGAGGATTGACATTAATGAGTTGTGGGTGTGATGTGTTTGCCATGAAAGCTCCCAAGGCAGCTGGCAAGGGATTTGCTGTGTCAAAACAGCTGTACTTAAGCCACTGTGGGAGTTGTCACTTGAAATCACACAGCTGACCTTTTAAATTAGGGGAAGAAAATGGTAGTACTGCTTTGTTCTTATCTCTATGCACATTCATCGTAGCAGCATGAAAACCTTCCGCTTCACGCTTTGGAATAATACAGCAACTCTGCAATTCCAGAGGCACACACCTCACAACTACCAGCTGCACAGTTGGCTGCTGCAGTGGAAGCAGGCATCCTGCCTGGGGCTTGCCTGTGCTTGCTTTGCTCTTTCTAGCAATGTGAATCAGCAGCAGCTGTGTCCAGTCCTTTTTTCTGCCTGAAGGCTTGCAAACTTACGGACAGCTTCATGGTTGGGTTGTGTGTGCCAAATGTAGGAAGCACATGAAACAGAAGTTTATTTGATTCTTCATCTCAAGGGGCTGGGATGATTAAAATAAGCTGCTTTGTTGTTTTCTTCAGACCTTGCAATTTTTTGTGCATATTCTGGCCCTTGGGGAATGAGTGTGGGGCTCTGGTTGTCCATGAGTGATACAGATGAGAATTCTAGAGGACACCATTCAGGGTAGAGCATTAAGCAACACTGCCTAGTTGGTTTTCAAACTGTTCCTTCTTTTCCAGCCCTGAGTGAGATATAGGACATAAAGCTTTCATCAGGGCATGTAAGCTTCACTTGCTCCATAGCAGAGTAGGTATTAGGGTTCTACCATGTTCTCTTGCAGCATGGTGAAAGTAGTATGGCGAGCTGCAAGATTCTGCAGGTCTTGTGGGCTTAGGCATAAACTAAGTGTTATCTGCATGTTAAAACCCTTAGGGTCTGATGCCAAGTGCTGTTCATACAGTGTTTGCTACAAAAGGGCTGCAGGCTGTGAACTGCAGGCCAGTAGATGAAGTGTGAGGAATTTATGTATTTGTCATTCAGAGTATCTCAGTGAGGTGGGAGCTGTCTTCCTGTGCCCTTCTTGAAATAGAATAAAATTCCTAGTGTTATTTGGTCAAATTGGAAGCAGGGAAGGAAGTTTTGGGGTTGAAATAAGGAGAATGGCACTGTGGACAAGTGAAGAAAAGTCAGAAGTGATTCTTTTCAGCTGCTGTATGTGCTTTGGTTTGCACACAGCTCCCTGGTTTTGTTCAGCTGTTCCCCACTTCCATAGTGGTGAATGCAGCTGTGCTCCAGGGCTTGAAGCTGTGATGGATACCAGGTATATAACATTAGGTAGAAATGTAGCACGTGGGGAAATGAGGAAGAGCGAACTATGAGTGCTGTGCAGAACACTTCCTTTCAAAGGTGTTGGACTGAAGCAGCCCAGGGCTCTCTCTTCCACTGCCTAATTTTTAAGTCCTCATTCCCTGCATGTAATAGCCAAATACGTCTTCTCCAAGAAGGATATATCTGAACTGTATCTGAATGTTTGCCTTTGCATGATCCTGGTTATATGGCTGGAAGCTGGATTTTTATTGCTAGTACTGCAGCAAGACAGTTTACAGCTGAGGAACTGGAATGTGTCCATAAGCAATCTTATGGTTGCTCTCCTGTTTGCAGCTTAAATCTTAGTGTGACCTGACCGTCATACAAAAACAAAGACTTTGAGATCAGCTGAAATGCAACTTCTGAATGTCCAAAATGTATTCCAGGATGGTTTGATTTAATTGCAGCTCAGTGTACGGAGTCTGAATAATAGATTCTGAATAATAGTCTTATGCTGGGCGAACCATGGTGTGTACTGCTACCACCTGAAAAACACACTGAAATTAAAGCTTGGAAGAGATTACAGAAGCATTTCCATTTGACCAAATCATTGCTTAAGCACAAATATACTTGGGGGAGGAGTGTGAGCAGAAGGTATGTTTCCATGCAAAAGGACTGAGCAGATAGTACAATTCCTGGTACTAAGTCAGCAGCTCTTCCACAGGCAGGGCACCGAGCCATCTCCACACTCAGGTGGCAGCTGGCTGGCCCAGCAGAATGTTTGCTCTTTGTGATGTGCCTCATGCTGTTCTGTGCAGCAGATGGCTCAGCCCGAGCTGTGAGTGCTGGATCAAGCAGGACACTGAGGCACTCTGTGTGTCCCAGGAGTATTTTGCTCTGCGGCGCAATGACTGAGAAGAAACGTATGGTGCTAGCAAAGTTGTCCAAGTTTTCCTTTTTAAAAGAAATTAGAAGCAAAGGTTTTCAATGGGTTCTGACAAACGTTTCTTTCCACAAGGACTGTTACTATTGCAATAGACAGGAGATGGGGAATGTGGTGTGGTGCATAGGGAGCAGCTCTGACACTGACACAGCGCTGTCTGTCACACAGCAGGGCTCGGCCCGCCCTGCCCGTTGCCGCTGGTTCCCTGCCGGCCGCCGTAGTCATCTCGCTTCCGTCGTGCGGCCGGATGACGTGGCCGGGCGGAGCGGAAGCAGCGTCGCAGGTCGGCGTTGGTGGCGGGGCGCGGGCCGGCTCCGCGGCGGGGCCTGCTGCGTGCGAGCGAGCGTGCGCGGGGACGCGGAGGCCCGAGATGGCGGCGCCCGGGCTGTGGCTGCTCCGCGCGGCCGCCGCGCTGCTGCTGCTCTGCCGGCCGCCGAGAGCACGAGCCGACGAGCACGAGCACACGGTGAGGAGGGACCGGGCCGAGCCGCGGCCTGTCCGTGTGTCCGTGCCGCCGTCGGTGGGGCGTCGGTGCCTGGCTGCGGGGAAAGGGCGGGGGGCAGCTGCTGCTGCTGCCGTGCGGAACAGGGAGCTGTACCGGGAGCTGTACCGGGAGCCGCGCCGCCTTGTAGCGGTGTGGGCCGCGGCCGCCTTTGGGCCGCACTGGGACAGCGGGGCATCGCGCCATCGCCTGCTGTTCCGCTGGTACGGCGATGTGCCCCGCGGCCTCGGCCGTGCTATAGGGCGGAAACGGAGCCTGTAGGGCTGCGAGCGTGGCGCGGGACGGGGCCGCGCTGAAGTTCCGTCACGGTCGGGCCGTGCTGCTCCGGGGTTGGGCTGGGTGCTGCCCCTGCGTGAAGCCCGGCTGCTACGGGCGTTCTTGGTGCTGTATGGGGAGCACGATAAGTGTTGTACTGAGACAGCAGGATGGCACCGATAGTGTGCATGTACACAGTGCATTTGTGCATAATTCAGCGTGTTTTTCAGTCTTGGACATTGCTTAGAATAGCCTTTGTTTTTAAAAAGTGAATTATTTAAAAAGTGATTTATTAGTCATTAGCTGCAGCTACTAACAGGAAAGTGAAGCCTGCACCAAGTGTTTCCGGGAGCAGATGTATCTGTTTTAAAGGCTGTTTGCTTTCGGCATTTCCTCCTTTTAGCATTGGCGGCCCTATGGGGAGAGGTGCACGTCGTAATGCTGGCAGTCAGGTTTTTCTTTGTGTATTTTTTATAAGAGCTCTTTCTTCAAATGGCTTTATGTCTCCTGAAGAACTGTATCTCAGTCTCCTGTGTTAGTATTCTGGTTTGCATGATGTCCAGTGCAGGCACATCACGTGGCAGGTTAAGAATAGTTGATGTAAGAGGACAGTTACCTTTTTTTGGAAGGCTGTTGCCTTGCTCGGGTGTTCTGAACCTTTAATGTCGCGTGAGACGTGGGGGTGGAAGCACTAATAGCACAAGTGAAACATAAAGAGGATTTTGATTAACGTGTGATTCAGGACTCGGTGGCTTCTCATTGACTTCAAGACCGAGTCCTGCTGGAAGCACATGGTGCTGTGCCCTGCCCTTTCCTTATTCCCCACCCCCTGCCTGCTGTGCATCAGGCTGCACAGTGCCTGGAAGTACTGCCTGCCATGTTAGCAGGTTAATCTTCAGTTCCTTTATTGCTGCTGTAATATAGAATGTAAACATTGTAAAATGAAGTGTGTACGCTGCTGTGTGTTTTTGTGTATGGCGTTCAGTTTGCTGCTATGCTTTATCTGTGTTGTTTATATTATAAACATAGAACTGAGGAAGTGATTATTGTAAGGGTAGCAGTGTTTATGGAGACACTTGATGCGGGTAGCTTTGCTGAATTGGTAATATTTACAGAAGGTGTGCTGTGTGTTAAGCATGTGTATAGGGCTTTAAAAATTAGGGAAAGGATAACATGAAGCAGTTAGGAAATAAAGACTTGGCTGCTTAAAATCAATAGAGAGTAGAGAGGAAATTGGGGTTTGACTGCCTTGATTTTTCAAACGGTATCAGTGTAACTTCAGAGCACAACCGAAGAATTTATCAGAGACTGGTAACTTGCCCACTTGGCTACTGCATCTTCTGTGACTTGACTTGGTGGAATTGGTGTTAAAATCAACCACAAAAAAAGTATGAAACACCTTGAGACTTGTCACAGGCGATGGTTTAGGAGTAGGTGACATTTAATTGCATTGTTGCTTCAGTTCAGTTATTAATACTTCATAAGCATGGAAATAAATGACGGGTATTTAAAAACAGATGCAAGATAGGCTGTACCTAGTAGCAAAGTTCTTAATTTGTTATGATTTAAGGACCGTTTTTGTTGTGCTTATGTTCAAGCTCTAGGATTGTAGAACTTGTTTAAAATAACACATAAAATTGTGAAGTTTGTGTAGTAGCTGTGAACTGCCAGTTAAGGAAACACCATAGAGTACATTTCCACGTGGCTGAAATACACCTTTGCCAACAAAGTTGTGTGTGGACAAGCAGCCTCGGTCCTTTTTGATGTTGTCACGGTTCCATTTTGAAGAGGTGAAGTAGATGTCAGGGAAGCAGGACATGGTGTGCTGGTGGCTTCATGCAGCAGGAGCTGAAGCTGCTGGGGAGCTGCTTGTACCGTGGCTCAGAACGTGCAGCATTTGGGTGAGCCCTGACATTGGGAGAGAAATGTAAAGATGTTGTTGGAAATCAGTTGCTCTCTCAGAAGGAGAACACACTGCAGAAATCCATGGTTTAATTGACTGCGGATATGAGCTGCAGTTGCATGTTATCACAGAGCCTGATAGAATATCTCTAAGATATGGGGGACTAGAAGCCTGGGTTATTACTTGATGATTGAGTCTGGGTTGCTGCCTGTGTTATTTCCTGTCCTGCTTCTGCAGTTTTGCTCTGCCAATAACAGATAATATTATTCCTTTTTCCCCTGAAACAAGTGCTGGTGCTTAAGTGATGCCTCGCTCCAGGCTTCAGCTTGAGGACTAAAATTGCAGGGTGTCTGAAGGAAAGTCTTGTTTTGAAATCATCTTGCTGAATCATCACATAAAGTCTGGTAAATGCGATCCTCTGTACCTCCATCATTTTTTTGCAAAGTGTTTTTGGAGGTTGAAAAATATCAGTAACCTACTGATGTCGTGTCCTTTTCTGCAGCCTTTCGTTTAGTGTCTTAACCTACCCTTAGTTGTTCTATGGGGCAAAGTGTTTATTTATAGGGCTGCCACACTAATGTCTGTAGTTGTACGAAGGGAATGTTGAATTACATCTCACGTTGCAGGTGCCTTTTTGAGTAACGGCAATGAAAGTTTTATGTCCTGTGCCGAAGATGAACTCAGTATTGCCATGCTCGAATTGTTTTAAAACCACGCAGGTGTGTGGAAATTGTCTTTGTGTTAAGTTTCAAGGTGGCACACAGGTGTGAGTTTCCAGCACTTGCATTGTCAGCTAATAGAAGTCAACGTTTGGGTGGTGCACACTGTGCTGGCTTCCTGACAGTTCCATGATCTGCTGTGTGTTGGAACATCAGTGTGCTGCCTTGTTGGGGTGTGGGTAGGGTTAAGGTGGTTCCTTCTTACAGTCATCCTTTAGGGCCTTGGGATGGATGTCTCCAGCTCTGATGGGTGTTACGGCTGCTACCCGGTTGTGCTTGAGCTGCTGGTTGTTCCTCCAGCACTGTGCTGTCAGTTATAGGAAAGGTTTCTGAGGATGTACCTCACACGAGTCAAGTCGTGCTGGTGTACGGTAGGTAGGTGGGCAGCTTGTGTTGATGCTGTAACTTGTTTTTTGTCTGTCACTGTGCTCTTACACAGTCAAAACAAATCATTTAGTGCTCCATTTAGTTACTGAATTCATATTAAGCTTAACACAGAAAAGGCTATGCTTACAGAATGAATACTATGTGTTTCATTAGTTATAGGAAACAAAATGTATTGAAAACTCCTGTGTAGTTGTACCAGAGGAGCTTGCCAAGGTATGGCAGAATGGAGGTTGCAGCATCTTATTTGCTGATCTTTTTTGACGTGGTGGCATCTGCTCAATTGCCTTGTCAGTAACTGTGTGCTTAACAGGGCGCTGGCTCTTCCAGTTCATGACGAGCAGCCTTTCTGCTGCTCAGTGCTGTGTGGGCAATTCAGAAAGGAATGAAGGAGTTTTTGAAAGATCTGAAATTCTGAAATGCTTTAGTACATCAAAGTGAGTCTTTTCATATTAGGAACATGTTGTAGTTTGTTTTCGCAAAGGGTAATGTTGCACTGATACATAAATGTAATTGTAGATATTAAATTCAAATCATTCAAATGCAGAGCATTTCCATTCAGATCTCATAAGAAGGCAGAATTTAACTTGTTGGACTCTTGTTGGATATTCTTGTATGTTGCAGTTGGCCTCTTTTGGTTGTTCTGTGCCTCTACTGATAGAGAGCTCTTGGTACCATAAGGGCTGTGCTGAAAATAATGCCTCCCATTTGATTGTGCTGACCCAGAATATCAGAGGTGGATGTTGGGGTGATGACAGTAGAGGCTGGAATTTCCCAGTGTTCTGTTGTTTTGTTGCTGTGTGGCAGATGGCAACAGAGGGGCAGTCTGACACAATGGCATTGGATGTGGAATTGAGTATCAAGCAAAGGTGTGTCATTGAATTCCTCCATGAAGAAAAAATGGCACTCATTGACGTTCATTAGTGCTTGCTGAATGTTTATGGAGACCAAAGAGTGGATGTGAGCACAGTGAGGTGGAAGAAGGAAGAGAAGAAAATGTCACACTTTCTGCTGGTTGCACCAGTTTCATATTGCTAAATGGAAGTTGTTAAAATGAGGTCATCAGCCTGCATCCTGTATATTCCATTATTGGTACTGCTAAATTGCATCTTAAAGTTAACAAACAGCTGTAGGATTTTGTTTTGCCCTGTTGCATTCAAAACTCAAAAGATATAGTTGAACAGGTCAATCAGACAGTGTCAGAATAGAAGAAATAGAAGTTCAAGGTTCCGTTTGGTTATTTTGTTTGGTGGTATCTGTGGCTGATAGCTGATAGAAGAATAGTTTTTTCAGTGTGTTGTTTCTGCCAAGAATGAAAGGTGGAGCTGGAATTTTCTCCCTATTTCCTATGGCCTCCAGTTCCCCACAGACTGCAAGAGGCTTCAAATACTCTGATTGAATTTATAAAGGAGCTTGCAGTAGTTGAAACCTCTGCAAGACTTGGTGAATGGGCTGACCAAAACCTAATCTGTACTGATGGAGCAAACTTGAGTGCTTTTGTTCCAGTTAAGCCAGGTCTCTCTCTTTCTCTCTCTCTTTCTCTCTCTCTCTTTCTCTCTCTCTCTCTCTCTCTTTTCTTTTAAGCAACTTGTTTTAAATGATCTCTTTCCTGGTATGACATGTTTGCTGGAAGTCATCATACAGAGATGACAGAACAGTCTGAGCAGAGTCTCAGTTTCTTCATGTTGTCCAAATAGGACTTATTTTCTGGTAGTGCTTTTGGTAAGTGCTTCGCCACTGTTACTTGTAGGCACTTAAAATCATGGAATCACACAATAGTCGGGTTGGAAAAGACCTTAAAGATTATCGAGTCCAACCACAGCCTAACCATAGTACCCTAACTAACAGCCCTCTGCTAAATCATGTCCCTGAGCACCACATCCAAACGGTCTTTAAACACATCCAGGGATGGTGACTCAGTCACGTCTGTGGGGAGCCTATTCCAGTGCTTATTGTGGGTGATCCAGTATAGCTCCAAACATGCAGGATTCCCAACTCAGTATGAAGCAAGGCAGAAAAAAATAGCTAAGTATGACAGTGATCAATGCCTTCTTTTTTATCCAGGCACCATAAAAATGAATTTACAGACCTGAGAATGTTGTCTTACTCTATTAATGAAGGCTGTAGAGAGACTTAACTTGGTTTACATGTAAGCAGTTACATTACAAGGCCTAAATTGATGTCTCGACAAGTTATGACTTTTCTGAGAAAAGGCTGTAAATGTGTCCTACAGCTGTTAGAGAAGAAACAGAAGTGCTCAAGGCATAACAACTGAAAGAGGTACTGACCAACTGGTCCCTGGCTATATTGGCAAGAGCTGAAGGCAGTGTGCTTGTGTGCATTCCGCTTACTGCTGCTGAGGGGACTGGAATGAATTTTTCTTTCTTCCTTCTCTCCCAACATCTATTGGAAATTGGGCAACTTTACTGCACTAGTATAACCTTCCTGGTTGCTGGCGGAGAGGTGGAATGTCTACTTTCTCTTGCTGTGCTGTTTACTTTTTCTTTTCTCTGTTGCTGATGTTCTTTATCCTTCAGAGCCGTTCCACTGTGTGTGAGCCTTCTGTGGCCAGTTATTTGGCCTCTGTTGCTGTTCAGAATGAAATGAGTGAGATACTTAGCATTGCATGTGGGTGCTCACACATAAGAGAGTGTATTTTTGGAAACAAAAAGATAAGGCGTGTGATTGAGGTGATGTGTCTGCATAAAGGAATACATTTCCCCAAATAATGCTTGTTTAAATTGTTGACTCTTAAGCATCGTATGTGTAGAATTTGTTGCATTCCAAGAATGGCTAATTATGCCTGAGTTAACATGTTGTTATGACAGTGGTTATTCAAAGTAAGTGCAGTTGAAGAACACTTCTTCATTTGTTAAAAAGGGAGATGAAGAGCCATATTAAAATCTCAACTCTACTCTGTGAAATAGGCTAATTAACAGTTGACTTTTGTTTCCTCTTCAGCGTGTTTGGTATTTGCAAATTGGCCTTTAAATAGCACTTTATTCTTGTGTGCTGTACAAAGCCAGGATCTGTAAGATGAGCATGTTTGCAGGTGTGTGCGACTGCAGGCGGTTTCTTTCTGCCTGAGAAGTTCAATCCCTGCCTCCTAATCTATTGGGTTTACAGTAGAGAAATAATTGTTTTGGAGGTGAGAAGCTTTGCAGTTATCTGCAGACCTAGTGTGTAATCCAGGTACATTTGGATGCAGTGCAAGTAATGATTTCAAATCACTTAATTCTCCTGAATTTAGGTGATGTTGCAATACTGATAGGTGAATGGCAATAAGAACTTTCTTAAACAACGACCAAAAAAGCCTAGTGGCTGATAGCCAAGGAATGAGTTTTGCTGGCTGACAGTAGCTGTGGAAAGTTGAAGGCAGTTATTCCCACAAAGAATTTCATGACAGCCACCAGACTCATCACCAGTCTGGCTTTTCAGGGAGACTGTTGGAAATGTATCAAAGTAACAGTCCTTCTGTCTGACAGCTCTGTCTTTGGGCTCCTGTAGGTTTGCCTCAGTTGAGTTGTAGTGCTTCCTGGAAGGCATTGCGTGCTCCTGGCTATTCTGTATGTCATTTATACCATCACAAAAAAGAAGAGGAGTTGTATTTTAGGGAAGTGCGATGTGTCTGTCACCATGGGTTGGTTGTCTAATTTGCTTGCTAAGGTTTTGTTTAACAAATTTTGATTCTTTCTCTCGGTGGAGGTGCATGGAGTTTTGCTTTCAACTGATGCATATTTCCCCAAAGCTTGTAAAAAGTTAGTTTGCAATTTCTGCTTTTCTTTGGTTCTTCTCTTTACATCTTCTGTTTCTCTTTGAAATTTGTGTGATTCACCCCCTTCTTCTGGTATTTGGTGTTAGGCACTTGGCTAAATCCTTTGGTTCATAGGAAAGCACTCTGAAAAATCCTGTTCTATATCTACTGACACCCAAAAGATAACACCAGGCTGTCTTTGAAAGTAACTCTTTATTGTGATTGAGCTGCACTGCCAAGCTGGGTGTATGAATGGGAAGGATTCTAGAATGTTTTTAATCTTCAGGGGTTCTCATCTAACTCAATAAACTTTATCTTTCAGTACCAAGATAAAGAGGAAGTTGTTTTATGGATGAATACAGTAGGACCCTATCACAATCGCCAAGAAACATACAAATACTTCTCTCTTCCTTTCTGCGTGGGATCAAAAAAAAGCATCAGCCATTACCACGAAACCCTGGGAGAAGCACTTCAAGGAGTTGAATTGGAATTTAGTGGTCTTGACATCAAATTCAAGGGTAAGCACATGAAAGCACACAGTCACTTAAAATCAAGTGAACAAAAACACACAAACCAGTAGAATTAGATTTTGAACTTAAAAGAAGTGAAAGTTAGCTGCTGCTGGCGGCTGGGTATCTTTCACGTTGTTTCAGAAGCCCTGCAAGGTTGCCTTCCCCTGCTGGCTGTTCGATTTACAAAGTTTCCATCTGTATGACCCTTAAAGAAGGCGCTCTCAGCAGATAAATGCTTCTGAAAGAAATGATTTTGTTTTATTGAATAAAAATAAGGTTTCTGCATATGATTAAAATATGATTAAAAATATACTTACTGGGATTATTCTGTAATTATCAATTCTGATTTTTTTTTTTTTCCTGTGGTGTTGAATACTTGCATGTCCTTTGTGTTTGGAAAGGAGAAGAGGGTGCTCAGCATCTCCCAAGCTCTACCCTAACACTAAGTTACTGTGTCTGTCTGTTTGCTGTCTACTTAAAATATCTTTGATGAATACTTCTATTATAACACTGGTTCTAACTTGTTTTTGCAGATACTTTTATTGGTGTTAGGGACTGAGTCCACTGAATTGCTTTGAACTGTGTACTAGAGTCTTTGCATGTGCTGCAACTAGTAGTTGCAGAGCTTCAGATATAAGATTCATTTTGTTTATATTGAATTTAACATTTGTGTTTAATCCAATTTGGAAATCAATGTTTGTATTGTTATATATATATATATTGCTATTATTGCATCATTGATTCTTAACTGGGTAGAGAACGTTGTTTCTGTAGTCTACAAAATTTTATCCAAAACTGAACTTCGTGTGATTATGCTTCTCTTATAAATTGAGGAAACTGAATAAATAACTATGATTTGGTTAAAACCATACAATTCTTCAGAAAGTTTCATACCACATAAGTGGTTGCATTTCAGCATTAAAGCAGTTTGGAGTTGAGTCTTTCACTGAAGAAGTGAGCTGTGCCTGTATAAACACCAGAAAACAGTCGTGTTGTTTCTATGCAGGACTTACAGCCTGCTGAAAATTTTAATCAATGTGAGGGAAATAGCTTTCCTGCCAAACAGTGTAGAAAAGGTTCTGAAACAAACTGGTTAAAACAGAGAGGGCAGCTGGCAGCAATTCAACATGAGTGTGAAGATTTAAGCCAAGCTTCTGTTGTCTGAATACACTAAGTATTTATTTTTACAGCCTGTTATGTTTAATTTTTACTCCCTTTGTCACATCTCTGCAAAGAGACTGTGTTATTCCGGAGACAAGCATACGCTCTAGATGATGCACCAGATTGAAAAGGTGTAAATACTGTTACGAATGGGACTCTTTCTCCATCCTGTTTGTAAAACAAAATAAGGTTTATTTCATTATTTTATTGCTGCCCCCCCCCCCCCCCCCAGCTTGTTTTGTGAAAATCAGCCATGATTAATTTTTTCCACTGTCATTATCAACTTTTGGCTAGTGCCATTTAAGAATAGCACTGCAGACTGTGCTGGTCCTCACTGCTCAGCACTTCTTGGACCTGTCTTCTGTGTGGATCTGGAGGTAGCAATTTACCTGTCTAGTTTTATGGTAGAAGTGCTGATGTGATGTCAAGAAAAGGAGATGAACTGGCTTAACTACAGCAGCTGGTCGAAATGCTTGGGAAAGTTTCTTCTGCAGATGTGGAAAAAGCCTCGAGCCTCTGCTATCCCAGAAGTACCTGCCCTAGTCAGACTTAGGTTTGTGAAGCTTGTTCTACTTGGCAGAACAGATGAAGTAGAGTGAAGTTTTGATTTATCTTTCACCTCCTCTTTGTAGCCAGTAATTTTACCTTCATCCTTCCAGAATGTTTTCCTTGCCTTTTAGTAAACGCTGTCTCAAATGCTTCTATAAAATGCTTTGATAATGGAGAAGTTAATGTGTTTGTTTCACTGATACTCATTCAGCACTTAGAAAAAAAGATACGTAATGCCTGTTTTCTTACACAAGGGTAAGTAGAATTTCAGTGACTGAACCTCCACCTCCTCAGTGCAGAAGCTGGTCCCATTCCTATTTGCCTAGGAGAGGTCTTTTGCAGTGAAGACGGGTTTATTCCAGACTAACAAGAATTCAGAAGAGAGAAAGTGCATTGGTTTTTGTACCTTGTGATTGGTTTGATTTTGATGATGTCCCTATCAGTTTAGTATGTCTGTAGCCTTCTGTGGTTCTTAACAACAGGTAAACCCATTTTCCTTAGCTTTTATTTTCCTTTGAGGTTAGTAATTCCAAGTTCTGATTCACAACTCCTTGACCTGATGTTTTCACACAGAAAGCTCTAGATATTTTTCAGATACTCTTTAAGGTGTAAATTTGAGGCCTGTGCACTTCTGGTATTTTTCCCTTACATTTTGTGTCCTCAGCATCCAGCTGCTCCTGTATTAGGAGGTGGTGTAATAATGAAAGGAAACCTGAATGGGAGTCAATGCTGTTTTACTCTCTGTAATTTCTTTTTATTCAGCTTTAGGAATAACAAGCATAAATTCACTGTAGTTATTAGTACTAAAGCAGTTGAACTGTCATCCTTTATACATTACATCAGAGACATAGTGAATTTAACATACTGATCATTGCCATCATAGCAACTTCAATTAGACAATTGATTTTTGGTGTTGTCATTAACGCAGTAACAATTAGCAAAGATAGGTGTGAAGAATAAAGGATTTTGTTCAAACATATTTAAATTTTGTTCTTATTTAGAAGTGATGCTGAATCAGTAAGTGGACTTCTGAATGGGAAGTCCTTGCCCAAGTCTTCTTTTCTGTATCATCTCTATGGTGGCTGTTCAGGATGATGCTCAGTGTTGGTCAGATACAAGATTTTGTGTGATTTACATGTCATAATGAAACTTAATTGACCAGACGTTATAGAAAATTTGAGATCTAACGTAAGGACGGACACCTCCTGGATCTTCCTTTGAAACTTTGTTATTCTGTTACTGGTATTAGTGAAGCTGTATTGTATAGGGAGCGTATTTTAGCAACTATTACTATACAGATGATGCCTATGACTACATAGTAGCAGTCTCTAAGCTTACATTCCTCTTGTAACCATGACTTGGATAAAAAGTATCTCAGAAAGGCAAAGCTTTAGGTCTGCTGAGGCTGATACAGTCTTCAGCTGCCCAAGCAGCTGAATGCTGATCTAAGCTACTTTCATTTAATCATTTCTCACAGCAGACTTAAGCTTAGCAATCTAATCCTGTTCTATAACTAAGTTATATCTTCGGTATTCTAAATGGCTTTGAGCACTTATATCTGCTCCCCTTGCCTTTTCTTCCTGGAGGAATTGTTTTGGCAGGGGGCAGGAGGAACTGTACAGCATAGTATGGCTGAAAGTGAAATGTATGTTATTATAATCACACATCTATATGTTGTAAGAATTAACTAAGGCTCTTTCTAATAATTATATTGGCTTCTGTGTAAGTGCACTGGATTAATTTGTGACATGGCTGATCCATAGCTGATGTTATATCACTGTGAGGTTTTCTTGGTATTCTGCATACTGGGAGGACAAGCTCTAAAAATGGAGGACAGCTTTTTGGTGTCATGCTGCTGTCAGCATCAGTGCAGTTTCTCCCATTCACATGATACTTCAAAGTCTTTTTTACAGTAGCAGAAGATGGTATGCACCTCCCAGAGGATTAAATGCGGAATGACACACTTCAGTTAGCACAAAAAGCCAATTCCTGGGGTCTCAAAGTGCATGGAGGAACTTGACTTTAGATTATAGTCCAATATTAGATTTATTTTAATTAATAGCTGCAAACTAAGGCTCAGTCTCAACCAGGCGGAATTTCAATACAAAATAGAGCTTTACTTTGAATATCTACTAGAAATGGGTTGCTGTTCTCAGTGGTAACAGAAGGGGAAGCAGGAATTTGTTTACATCTGGTTTGTTTTGTACTTCTGGAGAGTGAAAACATTCTCACAGAAGCAGCTGTCTTTTTTTTTTGTCTCTAAATCCATTGCTGTGCAAGTTCTTCTACATGTGAGCCCTTTTACTGCCTTTCACTTGAAAGGAAAATGGAGACATGAACACATGGTTGTTAACTGCATTACTTATGAATTGTAGATGCTGAATAAAAAATTTCTGGCTTCAAAGAATGTATTTATTTTATTTCCAAATGCAGCTTCTTTTGCATTCTTTGCGTTGTTCCTACTTCTGTTTCCTGCCTTTTTTTCTTTGCTTCTGTTTCTTCTTGGAAATTGCTCAGAACTTTAAAATACTTTAGTTTTTAATGACAAGTTTTCCTAGTGCTGACAGGGACAGTCAATGAGCCTGAAGATACTAAAGAGAAGAGTTAAGGTTTTATATGGTTTTGTGCATTTCTTAATAATTTCACATCTCTTGTTAAAGTGAAAGCATTCTCAGTATCTGTCCAAGTAATGCTACTGCCAACAAAAGGATTTTGATCTTGTGCGAATAAAATAGCATAAAGATACCTTGAAACCATTCCTTGTTCAGTCAGTGGGAAGCTTCTTTATTTGGAAGGGTAGGATTATGTGAACAATTGTGTAATTGCTTTAACAGTTCTGTTTTAAATGTCCTTCTCTGTTACGTACTTAACTGCAGCCAAAGATTCCAGCAGTGCCTGTCCCTCAGTCTGCTTAGCTCTGTTCCTTTTGAGCCAGCTCTTAGTAGTGCTTTAATTTTTGTTTTTATTTTTTTGCAGACGATGTAATGCAGACTACCTATTGTGAAATTGACTTGGACAAAGGAAGAAGAGAAGCCTTTGTGTATGCTATCAAAAATCACTATTGGTACCAGATGTATATTGATGACTTGCCAATATGGGGTGAGTAATGCGTTGCATTAACAAATAGGTTACAGCTACAGGATTGCAGCCCACAGTGTTAGTGGGTTTCCTGGAGTCATCAATAGCTAAGCTTCCTTAGAAGAATTTCACAAGCTTGTAGAATTTATGTAACCAAGTAGTACAAGTAAGTAGAAGGACCATTGCTTCGAAAGAAGAGTTGGGGGACCAATACAATTACACAAACAATAGAAACCAGCTTTGTTTCTGAAGTATCTCTTTGATATTACTGAGTTGCTACGGTGGAAGTCATCTTTTAAATATTAAAGTAAATGGTATTTGGGTTGGAGGTGATGTTCATATCTTTTTAACTCTTCAGTTTTGTCCCTCCCTTGTATCTCAGTCACATTTCTAGTAAAGAAGTACTTTTCATGTTTGTCCTTGAATTTTACAGTGATGGCAGTAAACCAAAATGAAAGTAGTGTTTCAGATTCTTCACAGTTTTCCGCCCTGGTAGGGCTTACTAATGTTAGTCAGTGTGACGTATGCACCATCATTTAAATATGAAATGATCCCTAGGAAATCCTCTGAGTATCCATATTCTACTTCACTGAAGTCCAGGTATAAAAATACCCTTCATTAACTGTTAAATAAATGTAGTGACTTCAGATGGCTGTTTGAAGGCTTCGGAAGACTTGCACTTTATTTTCTGGCCTGAGAAGAGCAACCAGCTTTTCCTAAGCACATTCAGATACAGTGATTAAGTTTTCTATTTTCGCCTGTGTTGCTATCTTTCAGTGGTGAGACTAGAAATAACTGTTTTCTGCCATCTCCCAAAGTATATGGGGCTCTGTATGAGCTGACTCCTTCAAGTATTGATGGATCAGAATGTCGTTTACATGGCACGGAGGTTGGCATTCTCATTATTTTGCTAATACCACGGGAACAGGTGGTACTCCAGGTGTTAGGCTGCATGGCATAGGCAGGAACTGGGGCTTGTTTTGCATGTGTGGCATATGCAAGGCAATGCTGACAGATGAGCCTGAGTAAAATTACAGCAGGAAAAATACCTCCTTAAAAGTTAAAAAGCACGTTAGTGCCGTTCCTTCACACACCTGCTTCTTTGTGAGAACGTTTTTCATGTCCTTCACCTGTTTGCTCTCTCACCCTCCTCACCTTTGTATATCCTTGAGAGAGAGAGATCCTTGAGAGCAAGAAGTGTGCTGAGGGGTCAACTAACGAGAGCACAATGAAAGCAGGGTTTTGTAAGGGAAGATAATTGAGTGGAGGGGAAGACCAAACAAGGTGATGGGAAGATACGGAGGTCAAAGGCAAAGTTGTGTTCATACATTTAAAAAAATCTGTATTCGGGTAGTTCTTTATCTGGCAAGAAGTACACGTAGAATGAGAGGAACTGCTACTTCATGTTTCTCATGCGGCATTTGTAGCTGACTGCTGTGGTGTTATGAAACCGTTGCAAAACACTTCTTGTAGATAACTGTGATTGAAGGTATAGTCCAGGTATTGCATTTGAGAAGCAAAACATAGGGTCTGCTGTGTTCTCTTTGCTAAAGCAATATTGCTTTTTACCTGCCAAAACTTTAAAAATCTGTATTTTTGAATGTAATTGTATAATATTTGAAAAGCAAACTGAGATGCTTACACTTGTTTCCTGTGCAGGCATTGTCGGAGAAGCAGATGAAAATGGGGAAGATTATTACCTTTGGACTTATAAAAAACTTGAAATAGGTTACAATGCAAACAGAATTGTGGATGTCAATCTGACCAGTGAAGGAAAGGTGAAACTGGTACCAAATACAAAAATCCAGATGTCGTATTCCGTAAGTGCTCCAGTGATGCATGTTTAAGAAGAAAACTTCACATGGTATAAGAGCTCAAAGATAGTTACTTGTATATTTCTGTATCAGTGTAAAATTATATTGGGGAAGATATCAAATTCCATTAATTTTTTCATTCCTGAAAAACCTTGATAGGTTTAATGGCAGTAAATGGAAAATGAAGGTTTATGAAATACTTAAAACATACCAGAGCTTGTGTAATCTGCCAAAAAGTGTTTTGTTAGGAAAGGAAGGTGTTGTCCCCAAAGACATGGAGACTAGATCTTCTGAGGACCCCCAAGCAGCTGTATATTCCCTTGATGCTTGGGGCAGTGACTCGCATGTCACAGATTAGAGCTGGATTGTGAACTCAGAGCAAAACCCTCTTTGTAGGCAGTTACTATTAATGCTTTTTTATTTTTCCAGTTACAGTAGAATTGTCTTATTTATATTGTCTCTCAAGGTTTCCTCTGAAGCTTTCTGCTTTTCCCTTGAATTGCTATGATAAAAGGTAATGAATAAAGAATAAAAGACTCTGGTCTTGCTTTTGCTGAAAGCTGTATTCATATTGAAGAAAATCTCTGAAGTCGATAATTTAAAACATGTGGTTTGGTTTCTTTGTGGTTATAGCTGAATGCATTATAATAAGATTCTCAGTTGTAAACTTTTCTCTTTAGGTGAAGTGGAAGAAGTCGGATGTGAAATTTGAAGACCGATTTGACAAGTACCTTGACCCATCTTTCTTTCAGCACAGAGTATGTACTGTACTAAGACAACCTTCTGAAATACTCCTCTGAAATGTGTCTGATAGTTCAGAAGATGTAATGGAAATTTTTACAGCTGCCTCCATTCCTGTTCTTAAGAGAAAATATAATGGGGCTGTTTTGAAGCAATCAGTATTAAACTTACCTCTGCTTGCATTTGTTCCCTCAGCATCTTATCTGTGTTATGTTTTAAAAACTGGATTCTAATTTTAGGTTCATAAGTTGTCCTTCCCTTTGAAGCAGAGGTACCATCACACGTTGTGTTGTTCAGCTTCCTGAAATGGTCCATCTCTGTTCTGTTCTGAATGTCAGGCCAAAAGGCAGCATGCAGTTGTTAGAAACTGTACTTGTTTTTGTTGGTTTTTAGACACAAATGTGAGCTCCAACAGTCACATCCAGTCATAAAGTGAATGTTGGGACTGTCTCTAAATATAATTTTCTAGAAGTACTTTGAATTCAAACTCTTTGAAACACTGGCCATCTGATAGCCAACAAAAAGCTTAATTATGTTGGATATCCTTAATTCAATAGTTTTGTGTGGTAAACTTTTTGCAAATCAGAAAATTAACTCAAATGAAATAACTTTCTGGCATTTAAGTTGCAATATAGGAAGCAGTTTAGAAGCTTTCTGCATAGAAGCCAGTTGATCTGGCATAAAGCTACTGGCCAGTGGAAGGTCATTTAAAAAAATAAACTGAAAAATCATCAAGTTATTTCCACTGTTTGTTGTTCCTTGTGTCTTTGATGTGGCCTGTGGATCTGGGTCTGTGAGGTTTTCTTCTTGTTCAGCGACACTTCAAGAAACATTTCTCTCTATTGGGTCTTACGAAATTTAATTCTTGTTAGGCTGCTGTAACAATGCAGGCTGAAGCCTACTGGTACTGCAGTATTAATTGTGAGGTGCTGGGGGCAACCAGGCAGCTCTAGGTCTGCAGGTTTTAAGTGACAGTTCTGTCACTTAAATAGGATGGCTCCAGTCTTCTTAAGTGCTTCAGTAAATGTCCGTGTGACAGTTTGAAGTGAGCAGCAAATACCAGGGCAGTTCAGGTGAATACATTCGCATGCTGAGAAGCAGTCTTGGTCTAGAGACAAAACTGCAACTCCACTGCTTGCCAGTCAAGTAACTGCACTTGCTCATGTGTACGCTTCTTGACGGAAGTAAATGCAAAGCAAAAGGATGATACCAATTGTGATGGTTTAAGCCTGTCATTGCAGTTTCCTTTAGGGTAGCATACTGAGCAGTGCTTCTTTCTGAAACTAGAAGATTCGCATTCTGTTTGAGCTTAGTAAGAAAACAATAAGTGTGCTTGTTAGAGGCAGAATAATTCTGCTGCATGTTTGTTCCATTGATTTTTTTTTTTTTTTTGTGACCTGTGAACATATACTTTGCCAGTGTAAACCTCCTTAGTAAGGCAGCAGTACATTGTGCCTTTACTTTCCCCAGGGGAGCATGCATGGAGTTGTTCAGACTTTGCTGTTGCTTGAGTAATTTGTGATAACTTGGTCACAAGGAAGTTCAGCTGTTGAAAAGCTTTGTGTAGTGCTTCAGAAGCCAGTTTTCGTGAGACTTTCCACAAATGTAGAATTGTACACAGTGTGGGCTTATTGTTGCTTAGCTAACACTGACAGGTTGTCTCGCCAAGCAGTAATTTATCTGTATAGAAACAGATTTCAAACACATTTACGATTCTACATCTTCAGGGTGTGTTTTCTTTTCGTAGATTCACTGGTTTTCAATTTTCAATTCTTTCATGATGGTGATCTTTCTGGTTGGCCTCGTGTCTATGATATTAATGAGAACTTTGCGAAAAGATTATGCAAGATACAGCAAGGAGGAAGAAATGGACGATATGGTAAGAGCTGCATTAGCAATTTTATTTAAGGCTTAACAGTTTCCCTTCATGCTTTTACTGAGTTAGCTGCAATTGGACAGCTTTCTTCAGTTGTCAGAAAACTCCCTGTGGGTGTTTTGAAAGTGTTACTGGTTTTGTTTACAACATGCTTCTAGGTTGCAACCCAGAATGTGTTGTTGTTGTGATAGCATTTGTATCCCCTTCTAGATTAAATGAGATTTACTCTGAGTACATAACAGAAGCCTGCATGTGCTTCACTTCAGAGGGTTTTAGAGGCAGGAAGGAAATCTAACATCTTGATTGCAGGATGCAGTAGTATTTTTTGTCATCTTAATAAACATCTGAAAGGTAAATTTCTCTCTTGAATGCATCAGATCTAGGGGAAAAGTAATACGCTCACAGTTAATTTACCAAATTCAGTCTTTAATTTGTGCCTAGCTTGTGTGTTTGTCTAATTATGGTAATGTTTAATAATGATGAATGGATTTAATTTTTTTTTTTTTGTTATCATTCTTAGGACAGAGATCTAGGTGATGAGTATGGATGGAAGCAGGTCCATGGAGATGTTTTTAGACCATCCAGTCATCCTCTCATATTCTCATCGCTTATTGGCTCTGGGTGTCAGATTTTTGCTGTGTCTCTTATAGTCATTGTTGTTGCAATGATAGAAGATCTATACACAGAGTAAGTATAATTGTGCAGTGCCTTTCACATATAAAGCTTAAATGAACAAAATAGTTAAAGAAGTGATTCTTCTGACTGGCTTGGGAGGAAAAATAAAGTGTTCCAGAGTCTATAAGAAATAATCAGCAGTAGTGTTTTGGAGGAATCTTGGATTTTAGTGAAAGTTTTCATGCAATCTGTTTGTGTGACTTGTTTGTCTTTAACTTCATGAATTCTTGCTTTTTTACATGGTACATTGTGGAACTATGTTCTCTTGTGGTATTGCTGATAGATTGCTTGGGAAATAAGTGCTTGAAGGTGCATGTCTCACTCCTGCTTTTATCTGGAGTGACAAAATATTACTGTATTATACCTCTTATTTCTCTCTGTCCTGTAAAGATTAAATTATGAGTTTACTGTGTTGTGAATAATCCTATTTTCTGCTGGCAGTGCATTAAGTCAATCTAATCACAAGTCTCAGGTTAGGGAATTGAATCTCTTCCAGTTTTTCAGATGACTGATGCCACTCAGCAGGTGTTGCATGCAGAACCTACAGTAGTAGGTGGTCTCTGGTCCTGCCTGACTGGGGAGAACTGTTTAAGTTCTCCAGTTCCAATTTAAGCTACCAGTTTTGGTTCACCTAGTTCTTTTCCTTGTTTTTCAGTCTGCTTGAGTTCTATCGCTGTTCTGGATTGTATTCCTCAGTTTCTGTAGTGATTGTGTTTTGAATAATGAAGAAAACTGTATCTCTTTGTGTTCTATTTGCCCTTATCTATCACCTGTCCCCATCGGTTTTAAAAAGTTGTAGTACTCCTGATGCACCACTAGAGAGAACTCTTGTTACTGAAGTTCACTGCTTTTTAATAGCATGTTTGAAAACCTACACTGTGGTCAGTATCTTGGCGTATTTTAGTTTTTCGTATGATGCCATTCCCCTTTGTGCCTCCTTGTCTGTATTTCTTTGTACACTTTTCCATGTTGGTAATTACACAACGTGTTCACACTTTAAGAGAGATAATGAAGTAGTTTCAGAATGTTTGTGCACTGTAGTGAATCTATAAGTTGGTAATAGCAACTTTAAAACGCAACAGAACAGTAATTAAAAAATATGTATGTATGTGCACTTAGCCTTTTATTGCAGCAGGTCTTTAATTACTTCAAGTGAATTGTGGGTGTGTAACTGACAGCTTGACCAAACCTTGGCCAGAACATTCATATGTTGAAGGAAATAGCAGTGCAATTTCAAAAATGCCATAAGCCAGCAATACGGGAATGATTGCCTGTCAGTGTTCTTCAGATCTGTTAAAACTCTTAAAGCCACACACCTGATGCCATCTAAAAGCCTCTTGGTGAAACCAGATCATGCCAGCTATTCATTTAATAATAGTGATGTGTGTTTTGGGTGACTTTGCTGTTAGAGTATTTGAAACACATTCAAAGAATAAGAAATGTAGAGATTTTACTTTCAGATGAGCATCTGCTGATCACTTTACAGCTAACTTAGATTTACGTGCATCACATCAAACTTCATGGTCTCGTGGGGTTTTGCACAGTTTTTTAAGCGGGCTTATTTTAGAACAACTGTTAAAACTGGTTTCTGTCCAGCTTTCTAAATAGAAAATATAAATATTAGCTTTCTAAAATAGAAATCTTAATTATTAACAAGCAAATGTTAGTGTACTTCTCTTTTAATGTGTGTGTGACTGGCAGCTACATTTGCTTTCTTCAGTTGTTCCAGTGATGGAAGCTGGTTGTATTAAAGATGACTTCTTTGATGAAGGCGGGCATCCAGCAATTGTTCAACAGAAGGCACATTACCAATAGTATAGAGTCTCTCAGAGCAACTAACTGGTAGCTAATAAAGCAAACTGGCTGAACTCTCTGCTGCTTCTTGCAGCCAGAGTGGCAGAGGGACATGGAGAAACATCTTTCTTCATGAATAATTTGCAGCTTGCTATTCTTAAATATCATTTAAAAAATGCGTGCTGGGATGGCTTTTGCATTTTAAAGTTATTAGCTTTGCATGTAAAGTTTCACAAAGTATGCCAAGATGAATCCTTCAACATTTAAAGAGGTGATAATTTAGAAATGAGCAAACTCTTCTGATTTGGCCCTACTCCGTGCTGATTGTGGCTCCACTATAGTTTCTAAATCCAATTTTCTGATTTTCTCTAACATGAACACTTTTGATCTTAAAAGTTATTTCCTGAGGGACTGAAGAAACATTGTTCAGAATCATAATCCATTTTTTTTTTAAATACTGACTTTTATGTTATGCAAAGAGTAACTTTTATCTGTGGTAGTTGAATCTTACATTTAGTGTATGTCAGTTAAATATCACATTCCTTAATAGAAATCCAAATGCCACAGTATTTTGGGCATAGGTGAGATTTTGTACTTGCTTCTACTGAAAATAAGTGCACAGTAGGATAGAGTTTTGTATGCTGGACCCATGTTTCCCAGATTGAGTTATAATTGGCCCGAAACTTCAAATACAGATAGTTCTCATTTGTATGTAGACTTTACTTACATTTGCACATTTTACTATAATCTTTTCTCTAATGCTGTTTGCTTTTCTGTTTCATTTACAAAACCACTTCTTGTAGGAGAGGATCAATGCTTAGTACAGCTATATTTGTTTATGCTGCAACATCCCCAGTGAATGGATATTTTGGAGGAAGCCTTTATGCTAGACAAGGAGGTAAATTGTTTTCTTGTTTCAACATTTTCATTACAGTGTTTTATGGAGTGTTATTTTCAGTGACATAGAAATATCCTCACAGGGTAGCATCATTCAGTTGGAATCCATTAAGACAGTAAAGTTTCATATTATTTCTTTATTCCATATTAGCTCTGTTTTTTGTGTAAAAATAGCAAAACTATGATTAATTTAAAGACAATAAGTATGGTTCTACTGTCTTCATTCCTTACTCTGCACTAAGAAAGTAATCAATATCTGTTATCTTATACAGTGCTTTAGGAAAAATATAGGAAAAATAGTTCTGGGGAGATTGATAGTATTCAGTCTTAACTGCATTGAAATCCGTCATGAGTTTGGAGGTTAAGCATCTCTGTATGTGTGGCCTACATGTCAACCTAGTGATTTCTAGAATAGCAGGTCTAGGTAAATCAGTTACTGATCTAAAATAGTGTTCCAAACTCTGTGGTTCAGCCAGATTTGCATTTTATTTCCAGTTCAAATGCAGTAGACTTTGAAATGCTATCGTATTGGCTCATTGTGAAAATGCAAATGATGGTCTTGAAAAATGCATGTGGTTCTTCTAACTGCTTTACATTTAGTGCACACTATAGAACCATGAATGTTGTATATACTTTAAATATATACATTATCTAAGAGTTTAGGAAGTGAGTATATACAGTGAAAATTATTAACGTGTTGTCTAAGAGGAGGTTTGTTTTGAAGCTCCTATGGGAGCTATAGACAGTAATATCTGCTAGCAAATGATCTTCCCCTTACATGTGGTGTTCAGAAATCCTTTTCCTTCTGACTTTTCTGCTACCCTGGAGAGATCTGGGTTCTATTTTGTTGTATGTTTTGCTTTACACCCAAGTTAGCTAGTTGTTTATTGCATCCTGAATGCATGAATTCAGCTTAGTTGTGTTGAGACAGCCTAGAGCAGGTTCTGAATGAAGGTAGCTGTACTGCTGAGCTGGCCCCAGAGCAGAGTTCTCAAGCAGTGTAGCCATAACCCCAGGATGTGTGCAGGCTTTTCAGCAGAACCTGCTCTAGCATCTCTGTCACTACCCACCTGTAGCCTAGGTATGTGCTCATGTTTCACACCACAGTTTCTTTTGCTATCTTTGTCAATGCATGCTGTTCTTCAGCCAGAATGTGCTCATACCACACCTGTTTTTCTTTTCATGTGGCCTAGTAAATTGATTAGTGTAACTTTGTCATAGAAATTTCCAGAAGCCAAAGAAAGGTGGTAGTCGGCTCTTGTATTGTTTATTGTGACTTATCTCTTCCATCTTTATTGGGGAGAAGAAATCAAACATCTACGTTCTGGAGAGCTTTCTGGTATTTTGTAAGAACTTTCTAAACCAATTCCATTGGAATGTTCCTTCTTACAGGAAGGCGGTGGATAAAACAGATGTTCATTGGAGCTTTCCTTATTCCGGCAATGGTGTGTGGAACTGCCTTCTTCATTAACTTCATTGCCATCTATTACCATGCTTCAAGAGCTATACCATTTGGAACCATGGTGAGTCACTTTAGTGGAGAATTTAAAAAGCACCGTAGATGTGGGAAAACTACCTTTTAATCAAAAAAGGGTTGTGAGTAATGGTTTCAGCCTTTTAATTACAAATTTAATCTGGGAAGGTTTTAATGTGCTTCAAGTATAATTTCCTTTAATCATAACAGGAGTTGATTTACATCAGCAGGCCTCTCTCTGTTTAAAACATCCCTTCTGTTTTGTGCTCGATCTTCATTCTGTGATAATCTTGTACAACGCGGGAAGTCAGCAACTTGAATGTTCAACTGGATGACAAATGCAAACTGTTTATAAACTTATAAAATTATAAACTTATAATCCAAGAGGAATCCAAGTGGAAACCACTTCCAAATTATTGGAGTCAAGCAGGAAAAGAAGTTAAAAAAAAAGTTCTAAGGAGATCTGGGTTTAAGAACTGTTTTTACTTTCTGAATAGGTATTCAGTGTCCAGTTATGGTCTTGTGACTGTGTGGTAACCGTGTCACTTAGAGAACAATGCTTGTTGGATTACTTTAGTATTTAATCAGTGTAACTTTTCTTGTTTCTCATGGATTTTGTGAGGTTTTTTTTTGCGTGCTATTGTTGGCCCTTTCAAGTAACCTGAAATAACCCTGCGAGTACAAAATAGGAAATAATAACTTGGCACTTGAGCAGAATTTCTGTTTGAACTTAGGAGGGGTGTTATTTCAGAGCTGAACTTTTTAAAGTTGTACTACCAAATAGCTTTTTATAATGTTATGCAGCAGCCCTTTCAGAAATACTGAAGGAGGATTTGTTATCTTTGCAGGATATGTAGCAAATGATAATATGTAGCCTTTGTTAGAGCTCCCTTCTTTTTGCATCAGAGTGATTTCAGTAGCTGTGGATTTCTTCTTAGTTTGTCTATCACAAAATACAGCTTAATAACACAATTTTTATCTTATAAATTCTAATAATAGAGATATAATCAAATTCAATATATGACTGAAAATATTTTTGAAGAACACATTGTTAAATAATGAATATGGTAGGAAATCATAAATGGTAATTAAAATGAGACAATTCTCAGTTCCAGGGAAAGGCTTTCAATAACTTTTTCTCAATAGAATAGTAATTACTTTTCATGTTTGTGCTGATTATGGTTCTTTATTAGGAGTATTCGCAATGTCCACCAAATTACCAACTTTATGCATTGATTAGTTGTTATAAAACTAGGTACAAAGTCAAGTTAAACATATTTATAAAATATTCATTTAATTTCTCTGGTTTTCTTCTTGAAGGAAGTAGACTAAAATTTTCTTTGATAATGTTTGTATTAATCAGCCTGAGCCCCAGAAGGATACTGTAATGTTTTTTCTTTCCTAAGCTTGCGGTC
The DNA here is from genome assembly GCF_054131305.1 of Coturnix japonica. Classification (NCBI taxonomy): domain Eukaryota; kingdom Metazoa; phylum Chordata; class Aves; order Galliformes; family Phasianidae; genus Coturnix; species Coturnix japonica. Next base: position 15,929,462 of record NC_140670.1, on the reverse strand, counting down.
ATGTACAGTATGGTCAGAAAGGTTTATAACATTGATCTCTGACATGTGCAAAGGGGATGTGTTTTACTGCTGAGCAAGCATTTACGACATCAGAGTTCTCACTTCGTATTCCCATTTGGAACTCAGAAATGCTGAGGAAAGGGAATTCCACCTGCACTGAAGTTTGTTTTGTAAATCTGTTCAGCTGATGTGTATTTTAAGATCATGGAAACGTGGACGTACAAAAGCAAATGGGAATATTAATCTTCAGGGGTGACTTAATCAGGGATGTTAGGGCTCTTTATACATAGTGATTTTAACAGTCTCAAGGTTTTATGAGCGCGTTTGAATCGTTATGACTAGTAATAAAACTTCAGTGGAGTTAGGGGACTTTTAGTAGGAGCAGGATATGAATTGGAAACTTCATCAGAATCATCAACGCTCTAATGAATTCAAATTAACTAATAGAGCTGGTTGTGAAAGGCCATGAAAACTGTTCGAAATTACTGTGTTATGCCGTGGTCTGAGGTCCCTGGGAAGCTCTCTTAGGTATATGGATAAGATACCTTTGCATCTTGTCACCTTTGTTTTTAATGTAGAGGATCTTCCATAATTCTCTAATGTAAATTTGCTGCTGGTTCTGTTTTGTGGAATTAAAATAAATCAGCTGTATACACTAGAACTCAGAAATGATTTATCTGCCCTGGGATATCTTGAAGCTACCCTTCTTGATTTAAAAATTCTGGCAAAAATTAACCACTTTTTCTTCAGCACTGTTGAAGTCGAAAAATCTGAAGCTGAATTGCTGAAAAGAATCTCTGGGCTAAAAGGTTGCTAAGAGACTGTGCTTTAATATGACATCCTGTGATTTGCCCTGTTTCACATTGCTACTTGCAAGTGAACCACAAGGGTCACTTCTCTGCATCTTAATTCCTTCATCCGGGAAGATTTTTTTCTGTTAATTCTAGGCAAGGGCAGCTGATGCTGTCAAAACCAAGAGAAGTAAGTTGATGCACGGTTTCTGCATCTTTGATCTACCTCCTATCTGCTTCTCTGCATTTTGTGTTTAAGTACTCAGAATAATCAATCCCTCCAGGACCATCGTACACCTTGTTGTCGTTTTAGTAGGTTCTGAACTTCAAAGCTTTGTCCACCTTGAATATCTTTTCCCTGATGTCTGAGATTGAAGATGGACAGCTATTTTCTGCAATGTTTCTTCAGTGTGTTGGGACTCCGCCTTTAGCCCTTTTGGATGTTCATGCCAGCTGTACTAAGGCAAACTTTGTGCAGTACTTGAGCCTGAGCAAAGGCTTAACTTCTTCTCTGGGACATCCTTCAGTTGCCCTTCCCTTCAAAATACAATTAAAAATGTGGCAGATTTTACTCAAATATGAGAGCTTTTTAAAACCTGGTGGTTTAAAGCTTTCAGCACCATTAACATTTCAAGTAGATGTTAAAGTCTGTTTTTTCTTTTATCTCTTCACCTTTATATGAGTTCCTTGGGTGACGTTCTATTCTTTGTTCTTTTGGAGCCCAAAATAGTATTCAGTTTGTGTTTGTTTGTAGAATCTCATTACTCTTGAATGTGGAATTCTTCTGAAGCTGTTGTAAACCTTAGCTGAGCTCCCATTGAGTTTTGGGTCTTTCCAGTGTATTAATCATTCTATTTTGTTGTGTTTGAAATATAAATAGAAAATAGAGCATAGAGCAACTAAAAATAATTTTAAGTAATAGCAAGTGAAGTGAACTCTCTTTATTTTTTGAAGGAGTATGATGGTAGTTCTATGCAAAAATTACTAATTAATGCTGAATTTCTACAGAGTATACCATTGTAGAACATCCTTAATTCTGACATTTCACAAGCTGTGACTGCTTACCTTGTTCTGCATGTAATACATAATTTAAAGGTTCCTGTTAAGACTGGTGTGACTAATGTAATATTCTGACTGCAGAATCCAAGCAGCTTGAACTATTTAGGTTGTACCTTATTTTGTTTTGTTTGGACAGTAGATTCCTGTATGGCTAACATTTCTAGTGTGCATTTTTAATGATTTAATTATATTAGGTTATTTACAAAGCACTTGTCTTGGGATCAAGAAACTGCTGTTTGCATCCTTTATTCTTGAAACTGGAAAGAAGTGTTTTCTTTGACAGATAGCTTAATCCAGGCTACAGCCATCCCTGACTATAAGGTGAAATATGTGTTGGTTGCCACCGAAAGAGGCGATTTTCATTCACTGAGCCAGATCAGGAAATGAACCGGCTGAAACAGACCTGCCTAAAAAAAAGGAAAAAAATCTAGTTATATGTGTTCAGCAGATTGCTCCCTTACATTGCTTGAAAGAGATTGTGGAGTCTGTGGTCAAAAACAGCATTTATGTTGAAATGGACACAGCTTAATGCTTCTGGCTTAATTTTTTAACAGTTCTATTTATTACTCAAAGTAACATCCTAGATTAGCAATTCAGTTGTTATAAAATTAAAAACAATTAATTTTGAAGCCTTCTTTTCTTGCTGCTTGTGATGTTTTGGCCAGTTCCGTGTAGAAGACTTTCACTGTACAGATTCATTACCTCTTACGCAGGGGGAGGGTTTCATGCTGTCTAAGGGTGCAGTTTTGGTAGGTGACAGGAAAGATCAAGCTGCTGCCTTGACAGTTAATTTTTATTGCTTTTCTCCCTCGTGCATTAAGCAGTCAAGGCACCACAGCTTGCCAGTTGCTGTTAAATATTAGATATGCCCATAAAAATTTTAATTATCACCTTCGAATGAAGTTTAATCTACAGTTGTCAGAAAATATGAAACACATGGCACTCAAACGTAAATTATTTCCCTCTCAACAATGTTTCCTTTCAAATAAGGAGAAGCAAATTCTGTGCCTTCAGTCAAGGGCAGTAAATATTCTTTCCCCCTTAAAACAAACAAAGAAAATGTGTGGTGTAGAAACAACACAAGCTTGGTGACGTTGATGGGTTCTCCTGTGACAGCTACAATCTCTGTACTAAATCACATACTCAGGTGTGAAGAAGATATGTAACAAAAGTGCAGTAGCTGAAATAAGTATGTTATAATGCAATGCCTTGTTAGAAAAACTCGTGTAATTCACTTGCATTTATTTGAATTTTGGAGAGAGTGTGTTTTTTTTCTTTTCAGCTTTAGTAGATTTACTGTTCACGTAATTGTGTTTCTGAAGTGATGGTGAACAAGGCTGAATGAGTCTCTTAAAAGACTCATTAAGATGTAATTCTTGCATCTCTACCTGTTGCACAACTACTGTTATTGCTTCGTACTAAAATTGCTGGTCCCTCTGGAGCTTCTGTGGGAAAGCAGGGCAACCTCCATTGATCCTGGCTTCATTCCCTCTTACTGTTCGTGATGAGATGGAGGCCAGTAAGGGCCGGAGCTGCTTTTACTATTATAATCTATTGTAATTTCATTGTTTGAAACCTTCAAGGCAGAAATCCTTCCCTCTAAACTGTCTTTTTCTTTCTTTTCTTTTTTTTTTTTTTCTTTTTTTCCATTCAAGAACTGGTTTACCCCCAGACAGACTGTTTCAGGTTTGGTTTTAAATGCTCTGGGTTTAGGAATTGCCTAGCCTGTATTGTAACTACCATGGTAATTTGTAGCAATAGGCAGTACGTGTTCCTTTTGGGAGAAGGCAATGTTTTAACCTCAGATCTGAAATAAATAGGATGTCAGAGGCTAAAAAAACCTAGTTATTTCTGGTCATTTGTCATTTCCAAAGAATGTCAAGAATGAAGAAAGTAATTTTCAGCTAGCATCAGTCTATGCAGGTAGGCTACCTTGAGGTCAGGCAGTGAAGTGAAAGCAAGGGAGAAGGTGCTATTGAGATCAGTGGTGTGTGCTGATTGTAAACAACACCGGTTTTGCTGATCAGCCTTCTGAACAGCAGGTTGCTGTCACCAGAGCACTGTTGTTTGAGGTGACTGAATATTCACATCTTTATCAGCTAGTGCAGCATGTCAGAGGCAGGTGGAAGCAGGAGACATTGCTAAGCCTGCACTCTGATCTCCCCTTGCTCATTTCGTTTGCCTGCCCTTGTGCTGCAACATTATCTCAGGTAATTTTTAGAATTCTTAGTGGCTCCAGGAAAAAAAAAAGCGCTCTAAATCCAGGTGTTCTCAGAACATAGTATAGCATTAAGACAAGTGGTGCGTTGTACTACTCATTGGATTTCAGCAAAGATTCTGGCTTCTCAGTCTGAAATCTGTTCATTTTTCAACCAAATAGAACGGAATATATTACAACATTGTTGGTCTTGTTTTGGCTGATATGATAACAAAGCCACAAGCACTCAGATTTTCTGATGGATGCCAATTACAGATGTACTGAGAACAGGTTGGCAGTACTTATTGAAGCCATTATTTAAGGGGAACATTGGTCTGTCTTAGTTTGTTTTATGCAGATAATCATTTCTAGATTTCAGACTTATCAGTGGGCCTGTCTCCCAAAAAACACAACAGCCATGCCCGGCAGCAACAAGTTGGGCCTGTTCCTTGCTCACATTATCTGAAGCCGTTCAGCTCTGTGGTTGTATCACTAGAGTGCGAAGATGTTGGATGCCTTTCTTCATCTCTTGAGTTCACCAGCTCAGTGGGCAGACCTTGGTTCATTCTCTGAGGCTGTATTCCTTCCATGCAGATTTTCTGTGGTAGATGGAAAATCACAAGCTTACACCTTTTTTTCCAAGTGAGACTGAAATTTGCAATTCTCGTTTAGGTTTCATGTGGAGATTGGATTTAAGTTCTTGTACCCAACAGTGTTTGTTGTATATTTGTATGCAACTGCCCAACTGCTAGGTAGGCTGACTGCCAGGGATAGCTGCAAAAAGTTAAGAGAAGCTGACGAGGCTCACTGTGACGAAACACGATTGAGGTTTCAGTTTAATTCTGTTGTGCTTATTATAATGTTTAGAGGAAAACAACAAAATAAAGAACCTGCAGTAATTCTATAGTTGATGTAAGAAAATATCCTTAGCACTTTTAAGTAATATCAATTTTCTCAGGGAATAAATACTTCATTTGGTGAAGTAGTTGTATATTAACTAATGCTTCATAACCAAGAGTATGATTCTGTAGCAATAACTAATACAGACAGACAGGGTAGGTTGATTATCTTCTTTTATCTTTAATGGCTTTGTTTTTCATTTACAGGTGGCAGTGTGCTGCATTTGTTTCTTTGTCATTCTTCCCCTGAACCTTGTTGGTACGATTCTTGGCCGGAATCTGTCAGGACAGCCCAATTTTCCATGTCGTGTCAATGCAGTGCCTCGTCCCATACCAGAAAAAAAATGGTAAGAAAAAAACCCCATACATGTGAGCTAAATGCCTTGGCTTCAGTACAGTTCAAGTGACTTATTGGGCATGATCGCTGCAGCCTTCTAAAGTAACTTTTTAGTTAATGTCTGGAAGAGTAACTTCACTAAAATTTCATAAGTATGACTTTTTCCTTTTGAATACAGACACCAAGCACTGTTAATGGGTAATAGATGGAGCAGATTTTACACATGTAGCAGATTTTACAGTCCTGGATCACTGATTTACATTTGGCCTGAAATGCTCTCCAGTCTCTTACGTAAAAAGGAAGGTTCCAACCTATTTCTGTTATGGATATCTTGAAACTGAACCTGTTTTCTTTAGTTAATGCCTCTTACAGGTTTAGGATTCGGTGTGCCTTGGGGGCAGAACTGTTGTGTTTAATGGTCTTCATGTTCAAGTTGAGACATTTGCAGGGTAAAGGTGGGGAAATGCTTGTTGTGTTCCTCTGTATTTCTTTTGGTGGTACAGAGCCCAAAATATTCCAAAGTACATTGTTTGAATTATGAATAAGCCTGAATTATTTTTGAAGGGCTTGTAAAGGAGTGCCTGGTCTCAAAAAGTAAACTTGTGGTTGGTTTTTGTTTTTGCAAATTTTGAATGCAGCCACTTTATAATTTAACATAGAGATTGAAGCAGCAAGCTGTGGAAATAAAAAATATTCTCAGGGGATTTTCTTAATAGATTTTTCTTGCTTTCCCTGTTCAGAAGAACACAGTGTGAAGTGGGCACTGAAACGTGTACGCTCACAGTATCCAGGAAGCGCAGCGCTCTTTATCTCTTGTTAGTAGTGGATTGTGCAGCTCCAGCTCAAATGCTAGGATGTGATTTATACTGTGGTCAGTGTCCTGGTAGATTTTGCAGGATAGGATGATGTGACAAAGAAAAAAGATGCTTTCCGTAAATATAACATAATTGCGTGGTGTCAGTTTGGACAGTTCTCCCTATAAATAATAAAATGAGCTCTAAATTAAATTGTTGTTTGGAAACACTGCAAGTACTGGACAGATCACCTTTAGTAGGTGACAGGCTCATCTGCAGGTAGGTAAGTGTTAATTCTTGGCTGTATGTTTGTGACTTGATATAGCATTAAAATGAACACTGGTTCTTAATCATACAATGATGACCCTGTGGAATTTTCACTCTGGTATTTGCAGTATCTGTTGTCAGCAACAACACTGAGTTTTAATGACTTCATTCGAGGCTGGTGGACATTCTGGGATTTGATTGCTTAGACCCTTTCCTGACAAAAGAAATTCTTTCTGTAGCTGTTAAAGCTGCTTAGATGCATGCCTCTATGCTTGTAGATTGGTGTGAGTTTTATGTTTGTTTCATGTTTCCCCAAGAATGACTCCTCATTCTACCCATATACAGCATCCTTGGGGGTACCTTCTTTCTAATATACTGGTATGAGATGTATTCTTGTTAGCATGCCTTTAAATAATTTTCTGGGCTTTATAAAGTACCTGGATATATGCTGTAACATATTTTTCAGTATATTATTATTGTCCCTAAACTAGTCTTAATATCTTTCAGGTTCATGGAACCAGCTGTTATTGTTTGCCTAGGTGGAATCCTCCCTTTTGGATCAATTTTTATTGAAATGTGAGTTTGACAGCTATTTGCTCTTTTGATTAAAAGCAGTAATTTCAATCGAATTGCAATACTATCTGCGTATTTTGTTTACTCTCTGCAGGTATTTCATTTTTACTTCATTCTGGGCTTACAAGATCTACTATGTTTATGGCTTTATGATGTTGGTTCTGGTTATCCTCTGCATTGTGACAGTTTGTGTGACTATCGTTTGTACATATTTCCTGCTAAACGCAGAGGATTACAGGTGGTAAGTATTCTGGTGTTTGCATAGTTGACCAGACTATGCCTAGTTTTATATAATCAAGATTCTTGACAGGTCTTTTCGAAGTATCCCATGTCCAGATTTTATCTGTAGGGAGTAAAAGCGAGTTCTTGGATCCTTTCTACAGAGGAGCTTTCTTGGTGAGCATGCATCTGTGCATGTATGTGTATATGCATTAAAAAATACGTTGAGATACAAAGACATATAAAGAAGGTTCGTCATTTGATATCAGTGGCTGATCTTGGTCTTGCAATAGCAGCTTTTGTCATGTGTAGCAAACATAGATTTTGATAAGTAAGTCTGTAGAACCAGGATGCTTTATTTTTAGCACATTGTGCATCTTCTTGGGAAGCATTTTCAGCAGATGTGTGATGATTGTGTGTCTTTACTTTCAGGCAATGGACAAGCTTTCTTTCTGCCGCATCAACTGCGATATATGTTTACATGTACTCCTTTTACTACTACTTTTTCAAGACAAAGTAGGTGACAGTTTTCCTACTTGAATATCAGATTGACAAAGAAGTTTATTAGGAAAGACAAGGATAAATACCTACCATGAATTTGTATTTTTTTCTTTTTCAGGATGTATGGCTTGTTTCAAACATCATTTTACTTTGGTTATATGGCAGTATTTAGCACAGCTTTGGGAATAATGTGTGGTAAGTTTCGAATATATTGAAAAATTCTGATTGAAAATTTTCAGGCTATTCTGTTTCTCACTTCAGCTCTGTGTTTTTGGTGCAGGAATATGTATGAATATTTAAGGAAGGGTATTTATATATTGTGGAGTGAATTTCAGCTCCTCTGCAAAGTTGAAAGACTCAATATTGGGCCATAATGCAGGAATAGGCTGTTTGTAGTGCAGTCTAACTTCAAAGTAAATTCCACATTCATTTGAGTCCATGTTAATATTTTGTTTTAAAGTTCTTAGTGTTGCCCTTTGCCAAGCAACTAGGTACACGCACTGAAGCACCATGGGTATTGCAGTACTGACACTACCTTCTGTATCCTGTGCCGTATTTGTGTGTGGGTGACAGTTCAGAAAGGACTGGTACATCAGGGTAGCATTTATAAAATAAGTATTGGCATATTCAGAGATGAAGGAGAATGCAGAGCGCTCCTGTGTTCAGCAGGATTCCATCCCTTTTTATGATACCTGTTTTAACAGGTGCTTAGTGAAAAGTAGTGAGGTCATGGAAGTTATCCAGTGAAGCCACATGTACTTACGTATCTGATAGTTTTATTTTTATCCTTTGATTGCTTGTCTGTTGTTTTATTTTGTTTTTGTTTATGTTTTTTTTTCCCAGAAAGAAAGTGCTTCTTGGTTCTTTTATGTATTATGTATGATCCTTATTTAATACTTTCCTTCATAGCAGTGAATGAATAACCCTCTAGACTCTAGTGGAAGTCTTCTCTGAGTTAGATATTTGGGACCCATGGTGTCTTACTGGAGTTGAGTTTACTTTCTGTAAAGTGTGCTGATATCTTGAGGATAATTTCACAATGTTATTTAAAAAGAGGAGCATCATCCCTTAACCTCTTTCCTCTCATGAAATCTAATCTTGCCTCATTGGGTTCTTGGCACATTACAAGACTTCCCTGCTGTTCTGGTAGTCTCGCAGCCATTTTTTTTTTCTTTAATAGGTTTATACTTTTCAGCTCTAATCTTTTCTTTATAAAGTGCTCAGGCTGGTATTGATTAAAATGTCTGTGATGCAGAAGCTGAGCTTGCCCACCAGTTCCTGTAATTAAAATGTTTTTTAAAACATGGAAGAGTTGGGTTGTCAGATGCTTTCCCGTCATGGTAGTACTGTACTTGGTGGAATATTAGGACACAGTCTAAGTTTTTTTAGAATCAGGAAGTACTTCTGTTATGTTTCATTTCTACACCTCTATTGAGATTATTTTTTTCTATCTTTTTTAACTGTGTTGGAAGAGAAGCTGTGAGATTCCTTTTTACTGAGAACTCATATTTTCAGTATGGGTGGGGAAAAGTCCCCTGTCAAAAAGCATTTGTCCCAGAAGCTAGCACAATTCTCTGCTGACTGTACATCTCTTGTGCAATGTTTATAGAGCTGTGGTTTGCATCCTTATATAAATGGGCATGTTCGGTATCACATTTGGCTATAAGATGAACTAGTTCAGACCAAGGCAGCCACAGTGTAAGTATGCAGGCTAGTATCATCCAACTCTTTTCTTAAGTGCTGCTGATAATGCTTAGTGAACTCATATCCCATGTGTAGTGGCATACTTTGATCCACTGAGTCTTTTGCCCTCTGCAAAACATCTGGAAGTTCTGGAACTGGTCTGCGGGGAGCCCATGAGAACTTCCAAATCTGTGGAGCTTCTTGTGCTTCCCTCTTACTGCCAGATAATGAAACCAATTCCCCGACTCAGCTGTATTAGTTTCAGCTGGAATGGAATTGTTTTCTTCAGAGTGTCTGATATGATCCTATGTTTTGCTTCTAGGAGAAAAGAGATGTTGACAGTACATTAGTGTTCATAGTTGCTGCTAAGCAGTGTTGTACCAAGCTAGTGCCATTTGCAACTGAGGGCCCCAGGAGCTGGGAGGGAACGAAATTAAGACAGCTGACTGGCTGAAGGGATATTCCGTACCATGTGGGATGTTGCATCATGTGAGAGTTTTGAAGGGAGCTGTGAGTTTATCTCGCCCTGTTCTCACTGAGGAGCTAGCTGGGCATCGGCTGAGCGGTGATGAGCAATTGCTTGTGCATTACTTGTTATATACGTTCATTATATAAACATATGTATAGCCATTACTATTTTGCTTTATCTTTTCTCTGTCTTAGTGAATAGTTTTATCTCAACCCATGAACTTTGTTGTTTCTGATTCTCTCCCTCATCCCACTGGGAAAGGAAGGAGCAAGCGAACAACTGTGTGGCACTCAACCACCTGCCGGGTTAAACTACAGCAGTCGTTTTTGTGCCCAACATGGGGCCCAGAGGGATGAGAGAACAGCAGATCTGATCGGAGTGTGTTAACACAGGGTCTTGTGGTAGTTTCATAATCGCTAGGCATGTTATTAATTTTTTTCTCTATTTATGGAGCTCTTTAAGAGTCTTCTCATGGAGCTGTACTGAATAGCATCTTGCTTACTGTTTATTGTCCCTGCCCTGTTGTTTGTTAGATTAAGGTTTATATTTTGCTATGCTGTGTTGCCTTGTCTTATAATAAAATTGGCAGCCAGGAAACTTATGTTTTATGTACATGTGACATTGCAGTCATCTCTGGGCTTTGGGGACCACACTGTTGATGCTGTAGTAATTACCCTCTTTGCTCTGCCTCTTTAAGGAACCAGGCTGCATAGAAGACAGGGGAGGGAAAATTGAGAGAGCCTTTCCAGCAGTCCATCAGCCTCCCTTTCTCTTTCATTTTTCTTTCTCTCTATCTTAATAAATAGTTTTATCTCAAAAAGAAAAGGCAGTACAGAAAGCCTTTTGTAGTACCACGCTTTGGCATTCACATAAATACTGTATGTATAACTGTATGTCTTTCTAACAAACTTACACATTCAGAAAGGCACAGCTATAGTAAGCCCTAATTGACTTCAAGTAATAGATGGGAATTAATGTTTGATTGCTTTTCCTGGCTATTTGGATTCTTTTAAGTTCTGTTTATTTAAAGCCTGTTCTACTGAAATATGCTTACAGTTTATTCCTGCCAGATCTGTGTAGGCCAGAACCAAGTTAGGCACATTATCTGGTGATAAAAAAGTAAATAAATAAAGGAACTGGGGTTTTTGTTGTTTTGTTTTGTTTTAATTTAAATGAACTAACTGTCCTGCATTTTTCTCAGGACAGCATTCTTTAATTGTTTGTCTTAATTGTCTGGCATTCCTTGTCCACTCCCCCAACTTCTATTCACTGCCTGTGAAGTAGCTTTTAGATTCAACCCCTGAACTTGGGCATGGCCATTAGTGATACCTCACTGCTGTGGTTCAGAGTGAGTTGTGACTTCCTTATGGAGTGGAGAGCTGTAGTCTTGTGTTACTGCTGTTCTCTCCTCCTCCTCCTCACTTCTATTGTATCTGCATATTCTGTAGATCCCAAATGAAGCAGAATTAGTTGTTTGTTCTCCCAAATATCTTGTGGCATCTGGCATCGCATCACTAGAGAGGCTCTCAAACAAGTTCTGGAATGTGTCTGAGTTTAGGAACTGGACTGGGCATTGGATTTGCTGGCGGTGCCTGCTTTAAAAGGCAAAACATGATGAATCTTAGGAGTTCAGTACCCTTGTTTTGTCCATTTGCTTTTTGAGACAGAAGATTAGTGTCGTTGACAGGCTACAGAAAAGTCTACTTGTGCTCCTATTTAATTCCGAGCTTTTGACATGTCTGCACATCACTGCCAGGCCTCCTCAGTGCATTTAATGCTTGTGAGCAGCAGCCTGACCTTGTGTGTACTGTATTCGTTTTAATGCTTCTCTACTTTGTCCAGGCTTGTAATACAAGTACTTAATTTGCTGACCAGTGGAGTGATTGCCACTATATTTGCCCTGCTTTAAATGCCATGCAGCAGCACAAGCTGCCTTTGCAGGCTCTGTATTATTCCAGCTGTTATAGAAATGGTGCATCAGGTTTGCCTTATTCAGGTTTCTTGATTTCATGTGAACGTCGGGCTTTTAGAATTTGAAAACCAGAGTTTTGAGCAAGTTTAGTGGCTGGATTCACTGATTATCTGAGCAGTCCCCAAAATTTAAAGAACTGTCATTGTTCAGAATCAATCTGTGGTCCACAACAGTAGCTGAAGCACTGTGTTATCCACTGCAGATATTGTAGGACAGCGGTGTTTACTCAGCCTGGCAAACTTGGTTTTGAGTTTTACCAGTAGGTTCCTGAATCTCTTTCTGAGAAAAGGTCTCAGTCTCGTGTATTTCTTCATGTTTCTAAGCGTGCTTAGCCTTGCAGTATTTTGGGTATGGCATGAACTGTTATCTCTGCTTAAAAAAACAACAACAAAATCAGTGACCTGTTCTTTTACTACTGCTGTGACAGTGCGTAATCTGCTCATGACTCTTACTAATTTGAAAACCACAGGTTGCAATTTCCTTTAACTACTAACTGCTACTAGTTTAATCTCTTTGCACAGACCTCCTTGGTGTTTAGGACTCCTGGGATGGGGATCTATTATTATTTGTGCCTTGTGGGAAGAAAAAAGCCATCTGCCAATAAAACATTCATCCAGAAGGCATGCAACTTATAATAAAAACCTGCCCTCCCATCTACCTTCCCTGCAGAGTGGGTGATTGTATGTTTTTTACCCTCTGTTCGGAAAAAGGGACCGGGTTATTGGCAGCAGTAGGGGGGCTACTATATTTATCGAGGCCAAGTGAGCGTGGCCCCTTGGTAAGATGGCTTAATGGATTTAGTTTGGTAGGTGAGGGGAGTTCTCGCCAGATGATTGCTGGGAGCGTGGATAATTGGAGAGAATGTTTGAGAACAACTATCTCAGATAAATAATTTTGTGTGCAGAGAGCGTGATTCTGTGCCACTCTGTGTGTTTATTTCTAGTTTGTGTTGATCAGCTCTCTAACATTCGGCGTTTTCTGTTTATTTTGCAGGAGCTATTGGTTACATGGGAACAAGTGCCTTTGTCCGAAAAATCTACACTAATGTGAAAATTGATTAAGGAAATAAGAAAATTGAACTATGGATCAGTTCCTGTTTTCAGGGGGATGAACTTGCACAACAAAAAGCGCGAGAAGAGATTTGGGTTTTAACACTGGGCACTATATGGGTCTCCATTTTGTGGATGGCTTAAAGTAACATCTATTTCATTGATCCTAGGTTCTTAATGACTGCTTTCTCCAACTGTTCACAGCAAATGCTTGGATTATATGCAGTAGGCATTACTACAGTACGTGGCTAACCTTCCCAAAAAACAAACAAACAAAAAAAAGGCCCCAGCGCATTTAAGATGAATAGACTAGCTCTCTTCAGTGAAGAGGACAAACGGTTTATTTAAAGCATTTGTTCCATTCAATAAAAAGGGGGAAGCTTGGCTGCTAAAACTGCTTGATGAGTAGTCTTCCTGGTACTTAACATTTCTAACTTATGTAAAAATGCCGTTCCAGAAAGATTACTTCTCTGATTTTTACTGCCATTGCCAGGATAGGAGGTATGTTTTATATTTTGAATCCAGGTGCTTTTTGGTTTATTTGCGTTACCAACTATACCCTACATTCGTTTAAAAGTAATTTAAAAATATATTAAAAATAAAACCAAACCCACATGCATGTAATATATCAGCTCTCATTCTAGTTGGACCAACTTCCCTTTATTTATCTTTAAAGTAATATCCAGTTATATCTTAAATCCATCCAAAGAAAATAGAGTTTGAAGACGGATGCGTTCTCTGCAATGCAGTTTACTGTACAGTTAGAAAGCAAAATGTTAAATGAAGAGGATTGTTTGTTTTTTAATGAACACTTTGAGGTCTAGATTAAAACAAAACCAACATTTTAACTGAATGTCTAAAGTGATTCTCCTTTGTTTTTTTTTTTTTGTTTTTTTTTCCAAGTTATTCTTGCTTTTTTGGGGGGGGCTTTGAATGAAGATTTTCCTTTAGACATTATACAAGGGGTAATAAGTGTATATAACATTAAATAATGTAACTTAGGTGTAGATCCCAAATGTATTTGGATGTACAGATTTACTACGGAGTACTTTTCTGATGATTCGGTGTAAAAAACTGTGTGAATTTGGGTGGCTTTTTACATCTTGCCTTGCCATTGCATGAAAAGTTGGGTTTTCTTCACAATGTGTGTATGTCATGCCTTTCTGTTCTTTCCTTTCTCAAGCTCTTACAGGAATTAAATTTGTAATTTAGAACATTTTAATTTTTGTTAATCCTATCTGGACACTTGTGTAACATCCGAAGCGCAGCTGCTTGACGGTGTTCAGAAAACTAAAATAAACTTTTCAGACAAAAATGTTCTGATTGTGAAAATAGATGAGCTTACAGCTGAAGATGTTTGAAAAGGCAACGGATGCCTGTTTCTGTATATGACATCAGTCTGTTTTTCGAGTATCAAAACTCCACACGTTGAATTCAGAATTTCCTTAAAACTGTGTTGTACGATGCAGCTCCACGGTGGCTGATCAGCATCATAGAATTCATTTAGGCTGAGCTGTTTGTGGAGGAATCTGTTCTGTGCTGGAGGTGGTGTACTGAGGAAAAATGGGGTGAGCACGGGCTAAAATGAATGGGCGAATAAAGGTTGAATCTTTCTAAGATGGCTGTTAATTATGCACTGTATTTAGCTAGAAAGATCCTGAGTGTGTTTGTGACAGATTTAAGACATGTTCAGTGTGATGCTTATTGGTTTTTGATTTTCTGGGAGGGCCAGGAGGGCATCTGCTACACCAGGATGTTTTTATTATTGTGACTGTCTGAAGTAGAGCATCTACCATGGAGGATGTGACTTCTTTAATTTACAGGATGAGCAAAGTATTTGTATTGATCAATACTTCATTGTCTCTATGTAAGAAGTACAGGTGATGCAGTAGCCACAATGAGAAACATCCCTGTTTCTGCAGAGGTGGGCTGGGGGGGGACTGAACTTAAAGGTAGTACTAAGAAGCAATGCATCTGGTTGTGTGTGGCTTCTGTAACACATCTGAGCTCTCAGCTCTGATTCTGTGGGCCAATTTTAACCAATCTGTCAGAAAATCATTAGGTTTTGCTTTAAGTGAATGGGTGGTGTCTGCAGTTGAGCACCAGCATTTAACAGAGACGGTTTTTGTTGTTTCTTTATTAAAGTATTGGCTGATTTTGAGCCGGACTCATAAACTGGGTCAGCAATTAGTTTTCCTTTGTTCAGAAACATGGAGTCTTAAAGCAGAGAATGGGTTTTGTGCAAGCTCTTGCTCATGTGAGAAGCCCTTTTTTTCATCCATGGTCTAAATCTGAAGTGAGAAGCCATTATCTGTACGCAATAAATACACACAAAGTACTCCTCTGAGATGCAAGTTTAAAGGGAATATTTTTGATAATGGGTCTGTTTTTCTATTTAGAGCACTGCTATGTCATTAGTCTATCAGAAATGTCACCAGACCGTTTGTGAATTTCATTTAATCACTTTTTAATGCCACAGAATGGTGGGCTGCCTACTTGCTTTCTCTATCCTTTGACATTATTAGCTTTTGCATATCTAGGTAAGATTGTATAGCTTTTAAAGCGACATTGAAAAGATACGTACTGCTCAGGCGCTGCTTTTGTTTCTGCAAGCACGTTCCTTTGGAGAAGTGCTGTGTTTAAATAATTGACATTCTTATACTTTCACCTTAGTATGTGAATCAGTTGGGGATTTGCTTTCTTTTTCCCCGTTACGTTGGTTTGTGAAGGAGTGCAAAGTGTGACTAGTTCTGAACAGCCTGTCTCTGTGGTTGCTGTTTGGGAGTAAGGCCTTTTATTTGCCCTGCCCTCCCCCCTCCAAAAATGAAAACAAAAAAGTGGCTCTGATGTGAACCATTCTGTTTAGTAGAATTTGGAGGCTCTCTGCTTAGATGATGTAGTCCTTCCTCTTTTATGGAAGAAATAAAGATCTTACAGCCAACACTTCTCTTTTCATTGGTTGTTTCTTAGGAGTTTCTGGTTCTTGAACTGAAGCTGTTTGATGACTCCTCAGCTGACAGAGGCAAAACAAATGGGAGAGTTACATTTTGCTCTGGCTTCTACAGCAACAACATCCAGTTGAGTCTTCCTGACCAAACATATGTAGGCAGCTTCACTGAAAGCAGTAGACCTGAATAACTGACTGCATCAGTAATTGCTGCTGGACTGTCATAGTATCACAGCATCACAGAATGGCCTGGGTTGAAAAGGACCACGATGATCATCTGGTTTCTATCCCCCCTGCTATGTGCAGGTCACCAACCACCAGACCAGGATGCTTAGAGCCACATCCAGCCTGGCCTTGAATGCCTACAGGGATGGGGCATCCACAGCCTCATACTTGTCAGAAAAGGGTAAGCTCAGGAAATAAAAAAAACAAGGTTCCTCTCCAATCTGGATCTAGCGTTACTGGAGAGGTCCCCTTCGGTTAATTTTTAACTGTGGCTCTCAGTTCATTAAAAAGTCAGTTGAAGGTTTAGGACAGAAGGGTAGAGGGGGGCATTTGGACATGGGAGAGAGAATAAAAAGCCGCAGTACCCCACGAGTATTGGGTGGCTTCCTGTAGTTTTGATAAATCCAGGCAGTTTTTGGACAGAATCACTTTAAGGGGCTGAAGCTGAGCTGGGAAAGGGGTAAAATATACATATTTAAAATAGATAAATACTGTATTTGATGGACAAACCTCTAGAGAAGAACTTTCAGTTGCAGTATCTTCTATAGCCCAGATCTGTGTCCATTTCATTTTCACCAGCGTATTTGCCACCATGTGAGGTTTTCCCAATAGATGACATGGATTCTTCTGACATGTCATAGGCTGATGAATGGGGTGGAGAGGCAATGCAGAGCTGTGGCTTGTGGGAAGGTTAATTTCCTTGTAACACAGATCAGTATGTCATATCTGTGGAGGTTCTACTGTGCTAAGGCTTCATTCCTTATGGATAAGAAGCCTAGGGGAGGTTTCTGAACATCCTGACTGAAGCTTTCCTTCAAGAACTTGAGCTTGGAGCATTCTAAAGCTCATCAAGTGTTCCAGGCCTTGTCTGTCCTTACCTGACTTTGCAAGTCTACATGACTCTGGAAAATACAGGCAATTTTAAAGCTGGGAGTTGATATGAAATAAACAGAACCAGACTAAAAGGTTTAGGTAGTATTTCTATCGAGAAAGCTGAGTAAAGTAGAAAAAGCAGAGCGCAATCAGTAGTGCGTTGTGACTTTTCCTTCTGTCTGGCCTGAAGTTGGTAGGTGAACCAGCGAGCGTTACCATTATTATTAAGGAGTTTGCGTTAGAGACCTGACAGCTTTACAGACACCCATTTACCTGCGGGAAACCAAGGCTGTGCTCTCTCAAGTGGTTTGTACAACCAAATGCTGAAGAGGCACAGTTAGATTTCTTAAACACCCGTATTGACTCTGCAGAATGACTTGTATTGGTTTGAATCGCTTGGCTGTCTTGGATTGTGAGATTTTTCCACCCCCTACCCCCCATTTATGTCAGTACCAGAAAGTGATTGAAATCCAACACCCGCCATTGTTTGAACCTGAATGGTAACTCATCTCTTTCATTATATGTGTAGCTAAATAAATAATGGAAGAGGAAACAGTATCCCGGTTTTAGCAGCGTGAAGGGCAGCGTGGAAGGTGAACCTGAAGTATCTCGTGCTTAATGAGGTGGAGGATCTGCGTGCTCTGTACCATCACTGTGTGTGTGGTTTGGATGAAGATGTGACTGCAGGTAAATCCACTTGCATTGATGTGACTGGGAGCCTTCTCCATGGCATCTCTCCCTGAACTGCTGTGTATGTTTTTTCTTTGAATTTTGGCAGATTCCATCATTCTTAATGCAGTGTGCGCTATCAAGCTCTGCAAAGGATGCCTGGTTGTGAGCAGGGAAATGCAACTATCCTGTCTTTTGTCCCAGACGGGACTGGAAGGCATTTTCTAACCATCAGTTACTTGTAGCTTCCTTGAAGAAACATCACTGCTAGTGTCTGCTTTAGGCAGCACTGTAACATTAATGCTTAACTACTGATCCATGTGGGAAGGGCTATGACTGCAGTGTGCATCTTTCAGGGCAGATCTCAGAGCCCCTGGAAGGTGTGTAAGCAGACATGCCAGCACCTTTATAGATCACTCCTGGGCACTGAATCCCCTAAGCAGAAGTGAGATGTTCGCTGGGTGGCAATGCAGTAAACTTGGAAAAGGGCAGCCTCTGAAGTGGGTTCTGGAAGGAAGGAGGAGTGAGGGTCGGCCATGATCTTCCTGGTACTTTTGTTATCCATTAGGATTTATTGACACTGTGGGCCAAACAAAAAACAAAGGGTGTCCTAGGAGAAGCCAGCTCTAGAATGGGGGTCTGGAGCAATGGACTGGTGGATAAAAACCTGATGGAGGAAATAGGGTGAAGGCGGACAGGCATTGTGGGATGGGAAGCTGTGGTGATATTAATGGTGATATTAACAAGCCCTGGTAGCATCAGGAAGCAGGGGGAAAGCGATGCCTCTGCAGTGAGGGGCGTTCTGGAAATGCAGAGGAAAGAGAAACGGGGCTGCTATGATTACAGAGAGACCTGCTCCATCTACCCCCGTAGTGATCGTACATCTATGGGGGTAGATGGAGCAGGTCTCTCTGTAAAGAAAAATCTTTACGTGTTCAGGGAGCAAAGGGCAGGAGAGGAAATCTCTGCTCGTAAGGCTGGAGAGAACTGGGGAATGAGCAGTGGGACAGGCAGCAGAGCACCTCAAACACTCGGTGCGGTGTGATGGAGCCGAGTGTAGGCAGGCAGCACGAAGCAGGTCTTGTGGAAAACTAACAAACGTGTGTGTGTGTTTTAGCCTCGGGCCATACTGTGTGCAGAGATATTCCATCAACACTAAGTGGCTCCCACATAGCTTTGCTCATGGATGCTGTTCAAAACAAGCTGTGTGCATTCTTGCTCAGCGAGGCTTGAAAACACAGCGGATTTTGTTTGCATGCATTGGGCAGGGGGGATTCTGAGAGCAAAGGCAAAGAGCGCCTTTGACAGCGATAGATATAGATTGCTTTGTTTCCAGCTATTTCACTGTTGCTGTCATGAGCTGCGCTGCCTATTTGAAACTTTCCCAACTGTGTGAGCAGCTCTGATCAGAAAACAAACAAACAAAACCTTTCACGGGCATTTTTTTGTTCCTTATTTGTGCTGATGAGGCACCTGCCAATGGGAGATGACACGGAATGCTCAGAAGCTTTCACTGCCTTGTGTGCACTGCTTTGACTGCCAGCTGCAACGTGAGAGCTGCTTCGGGAAGGGCTGAGCTGCACTCACGTTAGGGAATGGCTTTCTGGAAAGTATCTCCTGGAGTGGAGGGGTTTCGTTTGGTGGCTAGCAGTGATAAGCTCCCTTTTTAACACTATCAGGAGCTCGTTCTGTGGTTAAAGAACCAACATTGATTTTGTTCCCTCTTTCAGGGCTGTAGGATGTCTGCTTGTGTCCCATCCACATCTCTAACAAAGCTTCCATGTGTAGAACTTGGCCTCCCAAATGTACATTGCCAGCACGAGAGAAGGGACCAACTCCAGCTCCTGCCCTGTGGGAACTGGGAGCTCTCTGAGCTAAGGGCACGTTTCACATCCTTGTGAATTAGATGAGGACATGTACCCATGTGGGCTTTACTCTCCATGCTTGCTCCTGCCCCGTGTGTTTGGTGTTACAGCCCTGTGCTTGTGATGGGCTGGGGGGAGTGAAGGGTCCCGTGGAAGCTGAAGTGATTAAAAGGAAGGTGAGAGGGACAGGTGCTTCTCGTGCCACTCGGTTCTGTCTTCCTCCCGAGGTTCTGCAAATCCAATCGCTGCTTCCTAAGAGATGTTAAGACCCTGATGTGAAAATCCGTGCCGCTGTCCGTGTTGGTGGTACACGGACGCTGGGACGAGGCGCTTCTCCTCGAGTACCCCCAGTTCGAGGAAGGAAGGTACCGGTGCGGCGCCGGCCCGGAGCAACTCTCCGCTGCGGAGGAGGCGTCTGCCGCCCGCTGCACCTCAGCCCCCGGGGCGGGACGGCGATGCGGGCGCGGTGTGGATTGGCTGCCGACGCCCGGAGTGGCGGCGGATCGGGCCAGCCGGGACGGGGGCGGGCGGGCGGTACCCCCCGCGGCGAGAGCGACCCGCGGCGGCGGCGGCGGCCCGGCCGGCAGGGGCGGGCGCGGGGCCGCTGGCGTCGCGCAGTGCCCGCATCCCGGGCAGCCGCGCCGTGCCGCCCCGCAACGCTGCCGCCATGGGCCGCGGGGCCGCCCCGCTCCGCCGCCTGCTGCTGTCGCTTCTACTTCTGCCCGGCGCGGGGCTGGCGGCCGGGGAACCGGAGACGGCGGAGGAGCAGATGGAGTACCGCGACCCCTGCAAAGCCGGTAGGGGGGCGGGAGGGAGGGCCGCAACTCCGCCAGAAGTTTGGCAGCCGGCGGCGGGGCAGGTGCTCGGCCGGCCGCTCTCGGGGCTCACCTGGCAGCCCGCAGCCCGAGCCTCCCGTCCCCGCCGCTCTCCGAAGCCGAGAGCGGACCGGGGGGTAACGGCTCTCGCTGCCTCCGGCCGTGCCCCGCCGCTCCCGTTGTCGGGCTGCCCCGGGCGGCTGCTCCGCTGTCCGCGAGCTGCAGCCCCGCGCGTGCATTTTTTAGTAGAGGATGACGCGTTCGACTCGTGTCCTCCGTCACCCCGCTGTCACCTGCTGCTCCCGAGCGACAGCTTTCCTCCAGCGCTGAGGAAATGCCCGACAGGGCTTCGCATTTTTGTTCCCCGCACGAGAGTTTTCTGTGCATTTTTGCAGCGCGTTGGCTGCTGTTTCAACTTGTCCCGGTGTACGGCTCCCTTCCCCAAGTTCTGCTGTGTGCCCCGAAGAGGCAGCACCGCATCAGCGCTTCTCGGGCTGCTCCCATCCCGCAGCTCGGGCTGTCCTGGCGCTCCCCACTCACGGGGAGGGGACGGAGGATCGGAGCCGGTGAAAGCGGCGCCAGCTCCGGCTTCAGACGTCAGCCAAACCTCCCTGCCCATCTGCCCGTATCAGCTGCTGTCTCCCCTATAGCCAGGCTTCCTGAGCTGGATTGCGTCGGGTTGTTTCTGAGCGTCTGCTGACTCGTCTTAACCGTTCTGATTTCTTCAGGAGCCGCTGTCATCACTTGTATCTCTGTTCGTAGGGAATATCAGCTCAGATTTTCTCTTTGGAAAACTGGCTCGTACTCCTGATGTGGTCGTTATTCCTCTTGGTTCTGGCAATCAGCTGATGTTACGATCTTGTGAATGGCTCGTCTACTAGGAAATCAGCAATCAGTATCTTGTTAATCATGCTCCATTTAAGGATAACTTTGTGCAAAGTGTTGTTTTCTTGGTGATATAGGAGTGACTTTGTTCACGTGCGGTGCTCCTGGTCCCCAAGCTTTTATTCAGTGACAGCTTCCCCTGTTACCAGCCGCCTTCTGACTATTTTCAGCGTGTTTGTGGCTGTCTGCTCACACAGATGAACTCTGTCAATACAACATCTGTCAGCGCTCCTCTCTCTATTCTGTATTGCAGGTTGTTTAGCTGGCCTGGTGTGTAGCTTGTGTTATGAGAGGAGTGTTTTATTCCAAAATTAACTGGAGTCCTCTTTTATCAGCAGACAGTTGCTTGCAGAAAGCATTCCCTTGATCAGTAAGCCATCTGTGATATGATATGTGTATATATTTATTCATTATGAGACCTAGTCCACCCATACATGCTTTTACCAGCATTTTTGTATCTGCCTCTAATTTGGCAATGAATTCATCTCTCTTTGCAGAAAAGCTGGCTTTTAGTGATATGGCTGTGATTCAGACCTGGAGACATGAAGTTTAATTAACTTACCAACATCATTCAGGGAACCTGTGGCAGAAAAAGAGAAAAAACTTCAACCTGTCAATTACCTGCCTTTGCTGCGGGTCCTTTCCTTTTCCTGCAGCTCCCTCATTTCCAGGCTCTCCACCTCTCACTTCTGCTTGTACACAGAGCCTGCACGGAAGCCTCCCCTCATCATCCATCCTCACCTTCTTTTGTGATTGGCATATAAGCCTGGTGTGTATTATTCCTGCCAGTCCACTTCAGTTAGGATCAATTCTCATTTCTCAGTGTCTGTCTCTAGTAATTACTTTTCTAGTGTCTTTCCAACGGAAAAGGAGTGGACGAGACCTCTGGAGGTCACGCAGTGCTCTTCTTGATACGCTGTGCTTTCTGGCTCTCTGAGCCACCTTTTCTCCGTGTGGGCTGTCTCATTCAAAACAGACCTGCAGAGACCTTAGGCTGCAAGATGTTTCTTACCTGCCATGAACCTGCCTATATGCACTGAGCAGATGCAGTTTTTGAAGTCAGCCCCAAACCAAAGCAGGCAGGACTTTTACCACATGGAGCTGTTAGACATCACCCCTCCTCCTCTCCCTGCTGTTCATTCACATGCTTCTTCCTCTTCCAGTAATAGACCTTTAACAGACCTAAGCAGGGGTTCTGTGCTGTAAACATCATCCCAAAGCATTGAAGTCCAGCCAAAGTTGATGAACTGCACCTCTGTAAATGATATGTGGTGAAGACGCCTCTAACAGAGTTGGACCTCTAAGTTGGGCTATATAGGGGCAATTATCTAATAATTATGTAGGAAATCTGTCAAGTTCTGTTTCTGATGTGCTGTAGCATCGACAAGTCTATTTAACTTCCTTGAGCCTGTGTTTCTCTACTAGTTAGACATCATCAAAGTCTGTCTAGAAGTATGACTGGCAAGAGGGCAGTGATTGCAGACCCTGCTGTGAGCAGCTCAGTTGCTATATGCTTTGTGAGAGCAAGGTTTTGGTTGTCTTTAAAGCTGGCTCTGTGAGACTTGTGATGGTATTCTTGCTGTCACTGCAGTTACAGCCTCCTGTGTATAGTATTGTGGCTGCAGAATACATGCAGGCTCCACCCCACTGCAAAGACAGAGGCAGCTCCTCTAATTAAATGATTTCTGAAGCTGTTAAGACGACAGCTCAGTACTTCACTTCTGCAGGCTAATGGCTGTGACCCAAAGGACATGATGGGTTTAGATCTGGCAGGTGAAAGCTTGCCAGTTCCTTACCCTGCAGCTCATGCCCTAAGGGTGAGTGCAGGCTGTTGATGGTTCATCTGCTTGGTCCTCAGTGAAAAAACCTGGCACTAGCTAAGGGTATGATAATCTCTAACAGCAAGGTGAGACACACAGCAGCACAGTGCAGTAATCTGTTAAATCACTGCAACAACTGGTCTATGAGTATAAATGGGTCCAGTCACCAGGACTCAGCTGATGATGATTCCACTGCTGCTTAGTCTCTAGTTCCAGCCATCCTCTATTTCCTTTTCATAATCTATGGCTGCTTTCTTGCCTTTTGGAAGGGTAGGAGATGTCTGACTGAATGGTAAGGGGAGAACTGAGGCAGGGCTGCACAGTTGGTTTGGGTTGCCAGGGGAGATCACAGTGCTGACTCTGCTTGGTGGTTTTTGCTGAGTGTTGTGTCATGTCACTGGAGCTTTTCAAAGGGAATGGTACAAAGGTTCCTCCACAGACAGGCTCTGTCATAGGTAGAAAAATGTCATAAGCCTGACCTGTGCTTAGGATAGATCTGCTGCTCACATAGTATAGCTAACGATGTAGGTTTGTAGAACATCTGAGTTGAATGAGACACACAGGGATTGTCGAGTCCAACCCCTGGCTCCACACAGGGCCACCTAAAATTCAAACTGATGTCTGAGAGCAGTATCCAAATGTTCCTTGAACTCCAGCACTCAGGTCGTGCCCACAGCCCTGTGCAGCCCATTCCATGCCCACCGCCCTCTGGTGCAGAACGGTTCTCTGACCCCCAGCTGCCCCTCCCCTGGCACAGCTCCATGCTGTTCCCTCGGGCCCTGTTGCTGTCACACAGGGCAGAGCTCAGCGCTGCCCCTCTGCTCCCTGTGAAGAGCTATAGGCTGCCATGAGGGCACTTCCCAGTCTCCTCATGGCTGAGCAAACCAAGCCTGGCACAGGATGGCTGCGCAACAGGAAGACAGCAACAGAAAATTGAGTTAATCCCTGCGGATTTTGCAGAGTGTGTGGAGATGTGAGCTCAGAAGGGGAAGAAGGAAGCTGTAGGTGTGAAGGGACTATTGGAGAATACAATAGTAGTCTTATCTCCTGTTTCTTTATCACTTAAAAAGCTGTTGGAAAAGAAATCTGGCAGTCATAGAGCAATTCTTCCTGCCAAACAGTTGCCCTTTCAAGGATGGATGCTGTTTGCCCAGCCGTAGACTAGCGAGCTTTGATCCACCAGATTCTAAACATCCCACAACAGAGGTCTTAAGCCTTGACTGAGTGCTGTTCAGAGTGAACTTCCCACAGGGAGATGCAAATTGTGCTTTGCTTTTGTTCTGTTCCTCCTGGCTCTCCCTCTGTAAAGGCAGTGCCTTTTGTCCTGGAGGCAGTAGTGAATTTCACTTGGGTTGTAGTATAAAACTCAGAAGTCACATGTGGACATTTCTTTGGGAAGCTGAGGAGCTTACTGTGAGGAACTGAAAGCTGGGGGGGAGGGAAGGGGGGATGGTTATCAAATAGGAGAGAGAAGGGGGGAGTGTGAAGTCCAGTTTTCACGAATATTGTTTGTGTTTTGAGTTTCCTCCATCGGAGCACAGATCCGATTCACATAAGCAGGGAAGCTTGGAAGCTCTTTGCAGGCTACCCAATGAATCCAGCCCACTCACCCTGAGAGGGTCTTTTCTATAAAGCTTTGAAGCCCCTGAGCTGGTGTGGAAAGCCTAGGTAAGCTACCATGGAGCTGTAGCGCAGCTATCAGTGTTTGCAGATGAGTCATAGAAGATGATGGTGGGAGATGCTGACTTACCCTGAGGGCAGCCAGTATGATGGCATCAGTACTGGGAGCTGAATATTGATCTACTGAAGCTACGTGAAGCTGTATGAACTTCCAGAAAATAAAGTTTCCTTCCTCCTTTTTTTGACACCTGTACTTAAAAAAGTGCTTTGAGGTAAGAATGTGGGATATAACCCAACCGGTGGGTTCCTCGGTGCTGATAGAATGTTTGCAGACGGAGCAACAAGCTCTCTCAGGCAATCGTTCCCCTTATATTTTTTTCTCCAGTAGGTCATAGCAAGGGTTAAATCCTCAAGGAGGATGTTGACTGAGTCTTTTTGGGTGGTCTGAGAAAGAATGAGAGAACAGACTATTAATTTACCTGCTTTGGGGAGGTGACAGCAATTAAAGGGAAAACAGGTGGGTGAAGACTACTGGGGTCTGTATTTATATGTATTCAGGGTTGTTGCTGTTTGCAGTTGGGGAGGCTGTATTTTACAATGGAGCGGAGCTGCAGTAGAAATTTCTGCCTTAAAGGAAAGGTAAAAGGTGACCTTTGTTATAATCCTAGCCAAGCACAATGGTTACAGTTTGAAGTAAAATTAACCACCAGTCATTTTCTTGATTGAAATTCCCAGGTACAGAATATATTAGTGTGGTGAACTTGAGAGAAAATCTTATGATTGTTGGGCACAGAAACACTTAAAATCAGTTTGGAGTCCTTCTAACATTAAGCTGTCTCCTTGGTGTCCAAAAAACCATGCTTCATCTTTGACACTTCTTAGGATGTGTTGAATCTACTTATCCTGAGTGAGATTTAGCTCTCAGTGCTATACATACAACTCAATATTTAGCAATGGGCAGGACAAGGGATGGGCAAACTTTGTAAGTGGGAGTTGTATTTCCAGAAAGAAAACTGGTGAAGTGGGGAAAAAGTGTTTTGGTTGTCATGGACACTTCTTTGTAAAGAATTTTTAGAGCTTTTATTGAGCTTTATAGCCTTAGTGCAGTTCACAGGTGCGTGCCCTTGACCATAACCTGTGCAGGCTTGATCAGTGAGGATAGCTCATTCCTCAGGTGTTCTGTAGCATGAGATTAGTAAATCAAGGAGCCCCAGCCAAAGGAATTTAGAAAGCTATGCTGCTTATCCTTCAGGCTTCAAAAGCCCATAAAGTAGAGAGTTTGGGTTTAAGGCACGTCCACTTGTATAAATGTATTTTTACCTTCACAGTCCTGCTTGGAGTCTTCATTCTCCTTCTGTCCTAACCTCCTGTGTAGTGTTTATGCCTCTGTGGATGGCTCACCCTAGAGCTAGCTGCATCTTTTCAATAAGCCACTTCTTTCTCACCACTAAAATTGTGCCCGTGGGTGTTTCTCAGGTGAACAGCTGCTGCCCCAGTCTGAATGAGGAGAATCATATAACTACAAATTCCCACTGTAGGCAGTTCAGACTCTCACATTCTTGCTTGGGAAACTGCAGGCACAATGTGCCTATGTGTTAGATTTTTGTGGAGCACTTACTCTAATACATTCATTTTCTTTCCCCCCCCTTCTCTGTGTTGCCTTAGCTGCAGAGACCCACGTACCCTGTTTCCTCCAGTGCTTCACTCTGTTTCCTACAGCTTTATTTCTGGTGTCCTTGTCCTTGTCCTGAAGCTCTCTTAAGTTCCTGCCAGAAGAAGTTGCTCAAATCTTCCTCTCCTGTCTGAGGTGTTCTGAGATGCTTTCTTGCTCAGTCTGTGTGGGGTGCCCTTTCTCTTCTATCCTGTCCCAGCATTAACTCCTGCCATTTTCCCAGCTGTCTGTAGATTCTTATATCCTCAGTAATCTGTGCAGCAGCCCTGTACTCTGTTGTGCGTTTGCCTGCTGTGTTGCACTTATTGAACTGGTTGTGTGGAAAGGGCTGTTTGCTGTAGTATGTGGTTGCTTTACCAATCTCCTTTCCCCCAGGAGACTGGAGGGAAATGATAGGCCTGGCTTCTGTGAATCCGAGTCCAGACCTGTCTGTACCAAATAATGGTGCTGGGACTGGTGAGAACATTGACCTGATGAGGAGCTTGTTTGTTTGCTCTTTTCAGAGACAGGCAACCTTGGAAGAAAGGAGGCGCTTTTGACAGTGAATGGCCTTCTTGTCCCGGATCATGAATATTGCAGATACAAACCTTCAACAAAACTGCTTTCACCTAGTGCTGAAATGTGCTTACACTGCTCAGAAAGGATGGATGATTGATTAGAAACTGTTATTGTTCTGATTCAGATACTTAGGGCTTCTGCTTTTTATCCCCTTTGTTATAGCTGAGATCCCCCAAAATGCTGATCTCAACGGGCACGTATACTTTGATGTTCAGATCCTTGCTAGCGCTTCCTGAGCAGGAAGGTTCCAGTCAATAGAAACTGCTTAAATGTGCAAAGAAGCATTTGATTAAACAACTGTCAATGTCTGATTGCTCCTTCTCAGCCGGTGGTTTGTGTCAGCCTGGCTTGGAATGAAAAGAAACTGTTAATGGTGTGTTGAGAAGGAAATCCACTCTAAACCCAATGGTAAATCACCCTCTGGTTAGACCAATGCAGATTGTCAGAGAGGGGCAGCTGCTGCTGGTTCTTGAATCAGTTCAGCTTTAGACCCAAACAAAAATTCATGATCTCTCAAGGCATTTTGTATTCATGCAAATACCAGCATCCAAGCAAAAAAAGCATCTATTTGCCCTCCCAGTCCACAGATCCCAAATAACTTTGAAATCAAACCATCCCAGTGTTACAAGTTCAAGCAAACTTTGTATTTTGCCTCAGTTTGTTCAGAATTAGTTGTGGAGTAATGCTGGTGCTTTTTTCTACTTATTAAACAGATTGATGCAGTCCTGGACAATACTGAAAATTACCTTTCTCTAGTTCTCATGTCATAGCTGTGAGTGTGGTTGCTCTCCCACACCTCGTTAACACAACTTTGAATTTAGATAGCATTGCCTGCAAAACTAACGCTGCCTAATCAAAGCAGTCTTTTCATTTGCTTTGAAGTTTGCCGAAGTTTGCCAAAGTTTGCTGTTTTGGTTACTATTTTGCATGCTGAATTTCAGGATTTCAGGCCAGACCTGCTGAGGGTTTGTTGCTTTCAGAGAACAAGAATTTGGAGAAGAAAGATTTATGTGCAAAATGTACCCTGCCTTCCACTAGCATTGGCTGGACACAGTGGAGGAGATGATCCCTGCTCTAGCAGCTCATGTCTGCTGTGCAAGGAGAGGACTGCCTGCAGTGGCGTGTGTGTTGGCAGGGAGCTGTGTGTTGAAGGCATTTGTTGGTTGGTTTTGCTTTATATTTCCCCAGGTATAATAATAGATGCAGTAGATTTGCCAAGTCAAAGTGCCCTCTTGCAGAAATGACAGGATCAAGTCTGCTCTGGGGTTGTAATGGAGCTCCCTGAGCATGAAAGGGGGCTTGAACTATGCACAGCTCTGGAACTCTGCACCTGAGGCTGCATCAAATATAGGTAAAAATGAGACTTTGGGGTGCATTGCCCATGACTGTTATAGAAGTTGGGTAAAGCACAAAAAACGAGTCTGCAGAAAAAGTCTGGGTAGCTGCAGGACAAATGAATCTGAGCTTTGCTGGACTCAAGAAACCCCAGACTGAGAAGCAGCAGTTGGTAAATGATGCTGCCAAGCTAAGGAGCCAGTAGGCAACGGGGGAACTTAATATAGTGACCTTGAGATGGCTGGAAATCATGGACCTACATTTCCCTTTCTGAGTATCTAGGGGCTAAGTAGGACTATTCCTTGGGTGGCTGTTATAGTTACCACAAGCTAGATGAGGACAGAGGGGTGATAAAACAGCAAAGTTCTTCTGTTGATTCATGGAGCCTGTTAGTAGGGCTCCAGGCAGTAGAAACTGCAGCTCACAGTTGGATGCACCTTGCTTTGCAGAATCAAGATATTTGATTCTTGAGAGGTCTTTTAGATTTCTGTGGCCACCAGGTCTCGTTCTCTGCCATTGTCCATATAGTTCTGTGTTGGTTTATCTGCTGCCAGTGCATTCTTGACAAGAGAAACGCAGATCTCTTTCACTAGAAGTGAGTTTTAAGAAGCTTTGGCTGCTGGGCCCAGAACTTTCTGGGTTATTTGTACAGTGTGAGTTTGAGTGTGGGTTGTTTCTTGTGGTGCTGTTGCAGTTACTCTGATTAAAGACCTACAGTCCAGTTTGGTTTTTACCTGCTGATGCTACTGACCTGGGAAGGCAGAGACACTCCAGTTCTTGGTGCTTAGCCCCTGGGGCTGCTTTTGCAGTGGAAGAGAAGCCTGTTGTTTGTGGTGATGTTGATATTGGAAGTGTGTTCTGCTCAATGACACTCAGAACTGCAGCTGGCCCTTGTATATTAAGCTGCTGATGTGTTGTGCAGTTGAACGCTGCCTGAATTTAATCTCTAACCTTTGATTGTTCCTGAAAGCATGTTCTAGGGATTGCATTCCCACCCACACTGCTCCTATGACCCTTTCCATTTCCTGGGTGTCTAAGTACAGAACAGAAAAGATTCATTAACCTGGCAAGTAACCTCTTTTTATGGGGGAAGTGATTTTCCGTCACGCTCTGTTAGATCCTATTGATTTCTGTTTTTCCCCTCTTTGGCCTCTTCTGCAATATATTCTCTTCTTTGTCATGCTTCAGTAACAAGGTGATATGTGATATGCTGGTGTTTTGGTGGGTTGTTGTTTTTTTCCCCTTCTTTCTCTGTTTCCTAGGCTGGGATCTCCTAAGGCCATTGCAGAAGTTGCCAAGGCTCTGCCTTTTCTTGGAAAGCTTTGTTGTTAAGGTAAACTGTTGTTTAGTAATGGGATACTGACATCGGAACTAAGACTTCCTGGCTGTCCTCTTTTTTTCTTGACACCAAAGAGCATTTGTCTATCCTTTTGCTCTCCTTTTACATCGTACAGTTATTAATCTCCTGGAAAATGTATAATGTGTTTGCCATGGAGTTTGCAACTGCATATGAAATAGAGACCTTCAAATCATCAGGCACGGCTGCTCTTTTTGTCATAGGCACTTTTGACTGCTGGGTCCTGGTGCTTTTGCTGTGTCTGCGTACATTACAGCAGCATCTCTGATTCCCAAGCTGAATCTTTGCAGTAATTAGATAGAGAAATAGTTTCCCTTCCAAAAATGTACTTGCACTTCTACTAATTTTTTAGCTTTCAAAGTTATAAGAAGCCATACTCTGAAGAAGTGGTTGGCCTTCATGTTGCCTACCCTTACTGCTGTTCAGGTTCAGTGGATCAGAATGAGGACCTCTGAAAAGAAAAATGTGTCGTGGACATAGACTGATCTAGATAACCCTGTGACAGTTCTTCTCTGTGCTCCACATAATGTCGTGATGTGGAATACCAATAGCAAAAGTTACAAAACCATGACTAAATGACACTCACTGTGGCAAGATTTGCCACCCAGGTTGGTCTTAAAAGAAGATGCATGAAGAGTAGTTACTATTAATTTATCAGTCTTTCTCTTGAATAGAAGTCCTCAGTCTGCTGTGTGACTGGTATTTCTGACTTTTACGTGAGAGGCTGACAAGATACAAGTAGCCCATGAAAGAGAACTTCTGTCTTTTGTGAGTTTTCTTCCAGCTGTTCTGAAATATATGCTGCTGACTCAGAATCCATGCCATGGATAGAACTTGGCCAGAATGCACTTGGGACTTGCAGGCTTTCTCCTGACCCAGAATAATAACAGAATAATACTCTTGGGTATTTTGTCTGTGTGTGGAATAGGAAGATTGTGGCTGAATTAAGTGATAGAAAGTCTGTGTGTGCCTGCGGGAGAGGACTGCCTTTGGAGGAGAAAGTGGGGCTGGAAGCCGTCATTGCAAACCTGGGGAAGCTGGCAGTGTTAGTATCAGCAGAAGGTATCATCAAACTTGCAACTAATGGCTAGGGAGGCTTTGGAAGGATATTTGCTCTCCAGTGTAAATGCTTGGCTGGAGCTTGGTCACTAGTGCCTACAGGGTGATTGAATGTCTGCGCAATTAATACGAAGGCTAAAGGGACTGTGTTTAGGGATACCTGTCATTTGTGCATTAGGAGTGGATGTCCCTGCCCTGTGATGCTGCTGTGTGGTGCAGGCAGCCGCTGCTTCCTTGAGGGCTGACCCGAGGGATGCTTCTTCCTCTGGAGAGAAACTCAGGAATCAGCCCTTGGAAAGACTGGAGGAGGATGATGGGGCTGTGCTACAGGTGGTGCCACTTCTCTCATTCTGCTACTGACGATGAAGAGAGTGTGACAGATCTCCAGACAGTCCGGTCTGCTCTGGGCTCCTTGTTACTCATTATCAAAAACCTGCCAGCAGCCTCCTTTACACTGTCACAAGCCAAGGTTCTGGCTTTGTCTCCAGTCCCCTGCTTTACCCCACGTTTTGCTAACGTACATGAATGCAAAGTCCTGAGATTCAGGTTCATGGTTCCAAAGTTCATGGTCTTGAGAATAAACAAAAAACTATTGTGATGGCTGCGAGCTGGGTACCCCATTAACCCGGAGTCATGAATATTTATTACATTGGATTACAAAAGAACATAGAGACTATATTGTATTTCCTATAACTTTATTTCCATGGCATCTTTTTCTTGCTGGGTCACTTTAATGTAAGCTTTGCTTATTTAGTTGCACACTTTAAGCCGATTAACTTTTTACTAATAAAATGTGTGTTGACTCCCTTTGTCCCAGCTCCTGTTTGTTTGTACCTATGCTCCTGTGACAAAGAGTCACAGAGAACTGCTTTAAGCTTTGGCTAAATCCCCCTGCTGGAAGCTTTGAACAAGCTGAATGTGTCTGGGGGTGATTTCAGTCTTGCATTTTCTCTCTTGCCCTGTCCCTGCCTGGAAGTTGGGCCTTGCAGAGCAAACTCTTCTGAACACCTCCTTCATTTCTGAAACCATTTGTGCTGCTATGGAGTTTGGCAAGAGCAATTCAGCCCGTTATTGTCACTCTCTGAGCTGTGGGTCAGAATAAAGCCAGCTTCTTACTACTAGCATTGGGGGGGATTGGGGAAGCTTTCCTGCCATAAAGAATGATCTGTGGTTCTTTATATTCAGTAGTTTCCCAGCTGGTAACTGCATTATTCCTTCTTTGCTTACAAACCTTGCTCTGCCATTCAGAGCCCAACCTATTGGATGTTCTACTGTTGGTTGGCCTCAGATAGATGATTACATCCTATTTTTTTTTTTGGAAAAGTCACCCTATAAAGAAATGTTCTTTTCCATCAAAGGCAACTCAGGCCAAAATGTTAAAGTGAGCTGGGAGCCTAAAGAGATGGATAAGTGCTTGGAGAGTATTCTTAAAAAACTTTTAATAAATTTGATCCTTTGTATTTGAATAATCCCTTGGAAACTGTGTGAGTATTTAAAAACAGCTGATCTGCCTCCAAACAAACTCAACAGCCTATTTTCATTGGGCCAGTGGCAAATGCCAAGGGAAGTATGGAGAAGCAGGGTAACGAGAATGGTACGTTCTCTAAAAATTAGTTTCCTAAACTCTAGTAGTTTCTGTGGTCCCTGAGACAGAATCATTAAAACTGGAAAAGACCACTAAGATCTCCTTGTTCAACCATCAACTCATCACCACCGTGCCTGCTAAACTACATCCATGCCATATTTCTACATTCTTTGACATTCTTTGAATGCCTCCAGGGATAGTGACTCCACCTCTTCCCTGGGCAGTCTGTTCCAATGTATTACCACTCTTCTGTCTTTCAGAGAATTTTTTCTTAATATCTGACCTGAACATCCCTGTGTACCTGGGAGAAGAGGCTGACCACATCCTCTCTACAAGCTGCTTTCAGGGAGCTGAAGAGAGAGATTAGGTCTCCTCTGAGCCTCCTCCAGACTGAACAATCCCAGTTCCCACAACTGTTCCCCATAAGATGTGTTTTCCAGACCCTTTACCAGTTCTGTTGCATTTTTTTGCGCATGCTTCAGTGTCTTTCTCATAGTGAGGGGGCCCCAAACTGAACACGTACTTGAGGTGCAGCCTCTCCAGTACCTACTACAGAAAGACAGTCATTTCCCTGCTCCTGCTGGCTACGCTATTTCTCATACAAGCCTGAATGCTGCTGGCCTTTTTGGCCACCTTGGCACACTGCTGACTCAAAGCCAGGCATTCATGCCAAGGTGCTGCTCCAGTCTGATGAGCTGTGAGATCAGCTCATGAAAAGGCTGGTGGTGAAAGTGATCTCCACTGATGCAGGAGGGAGTCTTCTCACACAGAGCTGCTTTGATGGGACTCACCACTGGTGGCAGGTGATGACCTGCAACCAGAAGGAAAAAGAGGGTAGGCAGGATGCAGAGACATAAAGAAGAAGGAAGGCCCTGCTTTAAAGCCCACTGCAAAGAGAAGCAACATTGTCCTTGGGATGATCTCCCCAGCACAGCAGCTGGTGATGACAGTGGTGTAGCCACTGATTTTCACTCTGTATCCCCATCCCATGAATTGGCTCTGCCTGGGTGGTGATTTTGCACAGGATCTGACGATATCCCTCTGGGCTGTGGCTGTTCAGGGACCAAGCAAGAGGCAGTGCTAACAGGCCTTGCTGTGTTTGCTAAGGGCAAGATGGAGAACCTGCCCATCTCAGCACCTGCTGGGTTCCCAACCAAGGAGCATTTGCAGGAAGACAGAACCATGGACTGACAGGTTGAGAGGGGTCTCTGAAGAGTATCTGTGAGGGGCTGTGTCTGAAGGGGCTGTAAGGAAGAAGTGGAAATACTATTCAGCAGAGTTTGTGTGATAGGATAAAGGGAAAAGGTTTCAAACTAAAAGATGGGAGATTTATATTGAATATAAGAAAAAGTTCTGTTTTGTGTGTGTGTGATAAAGGTAGTGAAGCACTGGCACATGTTGCCCAGAGAGGTGGTAGATACCCTATTGCTGGAGACATTCAAGGCCAGGTTGGATGGGACTCAGCAATCCTGTCATGCTGTAGGTGTTCCTGTTCATTGCAGAGGAGTCGAACCAGATGACTTTTAAAGGTCCCTTCCAACTTTAGTGATTCTTTGGTTTGAGGCAGACCAGCAGCTGCCGGAGCAAATGTCTGGGCGCTGTGTCTTTTCTGATCAAGCACAATGAAAATGTCCTTCTGCAATAAATGAACCTCATCCCTTTTGTTTCTTTTTCTCTTTTTCCCCAGTGGGTCTGGTGACCCTGCCTTCTGTACACAGCCAGGAGTTCCTCTGACAGAGTCTCACAGCTGTAGGAAACTGGAACCAGTTTGCATTTTTGGGGGCTGGAGTTTTTCCTGACATTGGTCTGCCTGAGGCTGGGAAATCTTTTTTTTTAGACTCCGAGCCAAAAAATGGCTTTTCTGCCTTAAAACAAGGCTAATGCAGAGAGACCTTACTGGCAGTGTTAAATTCTGGCAACTGTCTCATAGCGGCTCTGTCTCCTCTCCCCTTTGCCCTCTGCTTTTGTCAAACTGCAACCTCCCACTTCAAAGACAGGCACACTCCTGACACAAGACTATTTGCTATCCAGAGGGCACAAACATCTTGTCAGGGGAAGGAGTTGTTTGCATTGTAGAGACAATTCATTAAGGCTGGGAAATGTCAAAATTGAAGTTGCTTTTGCACATTCAATCCAGCCCTGCTTATGTGTAGTGATAGTCACTAATTATACGATTGCATTACGCTGCTGCTGGAATAGATCCAGCTCTGGGGTGAAGCAGACTGATGATGACAGGAATCCTTTCTCTTCTCTCGCAGAGCCAGGGAGGTGCACAGTGAACAAGGATGAAAAAGCCTCTGTCTTTGAGACAGCTGAGTGGCACCATGGCAGAGTGCATGCTGATGCTCTGCATCAGTGTTCCTGCACGCTCTTAAGTGAGCTGTGGCACCAGTCTTTTCAAAGATTCTTGATACCTTTGTGGTTTTCTGGGTGTTTGACATGGGAGCATATAGATTACTTGTGAAAGTGCCAAGTGCTTGCTACCATAAAGGAGAAAGCTGAGCTCTGACACAGAGTGCACCGTGCTAATGTACAGGGCTCAGCTGGGGTCTGACTTCGGGTGATTCTTTGTTTTCAGGACAAGGCTGGAAAGGGACGGATGGGCATGCTGCAGTAGGAGGCCATCCTCTGGCGAGGGAAGGCTCAGCAGCTGCTCTGTAAGTCAGCTGTGTCCAGTTATGCTGCAGTTGTGGCCACTTTATTCTGGTTTAAGTCTTGGCTGCTGCTGTTTTTCCTCTCAACTTTCTCCTTCCTTCTCCTTGTATAACTGAGCTTTGGGGAGAGAGTGCATTCAGTGTATGATCTGGTTGAGAAGTTTTTTATCAAGTTGGCTTCCACACAGACTGATTTCTTTGACCAGGGTTGCTTCCCAGTTTTGTGAGCACTTGTGGTAGCTCAGGAGTGGCTACAGAAACAAGCAACTGCTAAAGAGGAAAAGGAGAGAAGAGAAAAACAGCTTGCGTTAACAGGATAACCAACAGTTCTGCGGGCTGTATTCAGAGTGAAATGGTATTTTTGTTTTGCTTGTGCTGTTGTGCTCACTTGCCTGGGCTGTCATGGCTGTAGCTAAATGTCACTAAGAGATCCTCCAATTTTCATGAAATGATACAGATTTTATTTGTAAGTGATCAAACAAGACTAGAAAGCACTAACAAGAATGTGTTACCATTTTATTCTAAGTGTGAAAGGTAGACCATATTTGCATATGCATGAAGCACAAGCTTTGTTTAATGTTATTTTGTGCTGGATAGATTTAGAAAGCTTCACTGCGTAAGGAAGCAGAGCTATGTTAGGGTGGCTTCTTTCTTGAATTTCCAAGGATATGAAGGAATAACAATAGCTCCTTCAAATTCCTTAATGCTGTGGTTTTGTGCTGGTTCTTGACAACTTTTTTGATGTGGTTTATCATGAAGGGCCTTCAAATGGTCAACAGTTTCCTCCTGAGATCTTTCTGTCTTCAGAACCTTTGTTTTTAATCTGGATCTTAGTCTGTGAATAACTATATATTTATTACTTCTACCCTGCCTTTTCAAATGACCATGAGTTAATTTGCCTCTGCAGAATCTCCAGTGCACTGATATCTATTCCTGGAGTATTCTTTAGTAATATTCTCAAAACTTTACTGGATGAGCCAGACCCTAATTCACAGCCTGAGTTTGTTCCTAGCACTTTCTGAGGGCAGCCATTGCAACTTCACGTGCCCCAGACTTTCTGCAGAGATCAGGATAAGAAATACCTCCTATAACGTGGGCCTAAGTCAAGAGGCTGAACTGAAAAGGACCCTGTTACTGGTGGAGAGAGTAGAGGTGACTGCCTATAGCATGCTGAATCACACAGCTTTTTCATTCATTTCAGCTGCTTAACAGGATTACATGAGGAGTGGTTTCTGCCTCCAAGCATTTAGTGCCTATGGAGATCTGCAGCTGTCTGGATCGGTTAAGTGCAAATCTGATGACTCCCCTTTATGCAAAGGAATTTATGAATTACAGAAACCATGCAAATCAATTTCATGAGTAATTTTTCATGTGCTTCAACCTATGTCAGATTTGAAGAGGACTTTCAGTTAACTATGTCTCATCCCTGACAGTTTCCCCCTAAAAGAGATGTTTCAGGATGGCCACTAGGTGTAGGAGTAGGATAGTTTTGATGAATCTCCTTGCCTTGGGCAGTGGGAAACAGCACAGTGTGCAAATGAATTGAGGTTGCTTGGTCTTCTGTGGTATGACTCCCTTTTGAAGTGACAAAGCCTTGACTCCCTTGAGAGGGAAGGTAACTGCAGTACCTGAGTGCTGGCCAACAGCAGATGCTGTCTTGTGTATGGAGCACTGGGTTGAAGAGCTGGGACATCCAGCTCTTCTTTGAATTCTGTGGGAAAAAATTGTGTTGCTTCTTCAGGACATCCTAAGAAACATACCTTTGGATGGATCTTTGGGATTGTATTTGATGCCTGATTCAACAAGCTTTGTCTAGAGAAATGTGACACACTTTACAGTGCAGCGCCTTAATCCAGTGGATGCAAATTCTGCAGTGCTCTTTTCCTAAAGTGCAGGTGTATCATGCCTTTATTAACAAGCAAAATATTGTCATCTATGTTATTTTCCCTTTCTATTGTTTTTAATTCTTCTGATAGCCTCCCCAGCATTTCCAAATGGAGATATTTATTGCCTGCTTCCCTGACCGGATCTACTTTGAGAAGAGCAGTAGCCCTGTATGAATTCCTTGCCTATCTGCTCAAGCTTCTGATCCACCCGAGTACAGACAGTCGGTTGAATGTGGTCTAGATGAAATATGCTGTTGCCAGAATGGAACAGAGTGGGAAGCCACAGTGAATGCAGTAAAAGAGAGGCAATTTCAGATATACAGCAAAATATTGAGGCATAGATTCCCAAGATACATAGGGTACCAGAGCATCATTTGTGCTTCTAACAGCTACAGCCTCATATCTGTGGTAACATCTGGATGATGACTAGGCAAAAATCACTCCTGTCCTGAGAGTAACTCAGTTCTGTGGAACCAGGAACAGGGGATGTTTGTGCTGTGTGACTTGGCAGACCTTCACATGCTCAGGTGCTCCTTACAGGTCTTTCCCAAGGTCTTCTATCTGTGAGCCTGCAAGCGTGATGCTGCAGGGGTGGGAACCCGGCAGGAGGCAGCATTTAGACCAGTCAGCAGCATTCCAAGGAGAGGGCACTGGGGGAGCCCAGGCAGACCTAGGAACAAAGGAGCTGTTGCTCAGAGCTGCATGATGAAACCTTTCTCTGTGGAATCCAGACAATCTCCCCATTTATGTGTAAGTGGCATTTGGTCACAGTTTTTGGGGAACATATGGAAACTGTTTAAATTAGCTGTATGAGCCATACGTGAAACAGATGCATGTTCTTGAGTAGGCTTTTGTAATTTATGTTTGAGCAAGTGAAGGGTGCATCTGGCTTGCTTGGTGAGTGGCAAGCACTTCCTCACCCATATGTACTAAGGTGCTTGAAGTGAAACAGAACCAAACATTACAGGATGTATATGGATAAAGATCGACTTCTCACCGGCACCTACTGCATAAATAAGATGAATAGATGTAATAGCACTCGATCCTTCATTGCTTTCCTGATTGCTCACTGCTGGTGCAGTGATCAGTAATTAGAGGGACATGAAACCTTGTTGTAGAAAGCAGAACTGCTGTGGCTTTTGAGTCCTGATAGGAATTTCATATTGGGAGGAACTGCACCCAAAAGTGATGCCTCTAATTGGAGCTGTGATGGCCTCTGAATTTGAGGAGTTCTGTACACTGGGAGGACTGTGTTGCTAGACAGCCCTTTGTGCTCACTGTGGTGTATGTGGTGGAAACAGGACAAATTGGCTTTGAATTGGCAGCGGGCAGCCTAGGCAGATGTTGAATTATCTGCAGATGCCTCAGTTTTCAAAGGCATTAGTTTTAGGTTGATAGAGTGTCACCAGGCAGTTGCGAGAGAATTGTGTTCCTTCATAGCCCTTCATACCATTGCTGCTGGTGGGTTTTTTATTGTTTCTCTCTCTCTCTCTCTCTCTTTCTCTCTCTCTCTCTTTTTTTTTTTTTTCTTTTTAATATTATTATATATATATTTTTTTTCTTAATTGTGATCACTGGACTTTATACTTTCCTGTCCCTCATCTGAAATGTGAGCTGTGCAGAGCTCCCTGGGCCACAGTCTTGCAAATGTTAGCCATTTGCTGCCACTGCTGTGCTACAAGCCCTGACTAAGGTGTGTTAAGGATGGGCAGTGTGCCACTGCAGCAAGCCCTGGGGTTGCTCAGAGCAGTCTGACCTTTCTGACATGGGTGTTAACAGAGCAAGGAAAACTTTCTGAGATTCCCCTTTCCCTCTCTAGCTCAGTTTGGGGCTGAATCAAAGGATCTGCAAACAGGTGCCTTGAATTCACTGCAGCACAGCTGGTAAACATGTCCAAATGTAGAAATAATGTATTCTTGTATCAGAAATGCTGAGGCACACCTGAGGGAGTGATTGAGCACCTGGTGGGAAGGCAGGGCCAACCCAGGGGAGCTCAGGTGCATGCAATGCACCTGAGTGACTGGAAGGGATAAAGCCAGGATCCACCCCTCACAGACCTCATGTGAGGGCTGGCAGTGGAGGTGAGGGTATTTCTTTAGAAGTTCCTATATACCTATAGCCTTCTGAAGGTAAGCAACGTCTTAACTTTCCATTGTGTTACAATGTTACACTTCTTAAACTTAAGAAGTGAGCCCGAGAGTTGTTCAGTGTCTTCTCTCTGGCCAGTGTTGATGTTTTGGGTTGCGGGCAAGTCTAGGTGAAACATCTCCTGTGCTTTGAGCTCTCCTTCTAGTTTTGTTCGTGCACTTCTTCAAACTATTTTTGTTAGTGGTGAGACTTATCGGGAAGCATCTTCGTCACTTGTATTGCTCTAGTAATGTTTTGCGTGTTGCAGGGGGTGGAGCACTTCATTTTGCATATTTTTAACCCTTAAATACTTGTGGTGAAGCCAGTTCAGGACAGTGGCTCGATTCTTCACAAGGAAGGGCTGTGCTCCGCTGTCAGGGTGAGCAGTTTCTACTCTATCTGCTTAGGGTGCTGCAATGATTTTCTGTGCATGGTGTCTCCTCCTGAGGGGTGTTCATATGGATTCATTGTAAAGGGAGGGAAGGAGATACAACGTGTTGGTCTCTTTTTATGGATTGTTGTTGTTAGGAAGGGAAGAAGTATATTTCATGTGGCTTGCCCCTTATTAGTGCAGCATAAGATACAATATGAAACATGGCACTTAGCTCAGCACATGCCTGGGAGGGTACTGGTGTCTTACATGGCCAACTTGCTTGCTTAATTTCTCTTCTAAACCTGTAGTGTTTGGTGGTCTGCTAGATTAAGCTACAAAACACAGTCGCTTGTTTTGTCTGTCACTACCGCTTGCTTTTCTTGATACTGTGACTTCATAGCTTGCAAGAATCCCAATTCTGTGGGGGTGCCAAGCCTTCCAGTCCCTGGAGTGAGATCAGTGCTCTGTGAAGGTCCTTCCTAGTCGGCATTGGAATGTGTCATTTGCCCATTTCTTGAGATCTCATACAAGAGCAGCATTTATTTTGTCTTTTCTTTCTTTCCTTGTGTGTGTTTGTTTTTTGTTTTTGTTTTTTTGTTTTTGTTTTTGTTTTTCCTGTCTGTCCTGCTCACCCATCTATGCATGGCTTAGGAAATAAACTCCAGTATAGTCAGGGGGTGATTTGGGGTATATATCCTATGCTCCCACAGTACCATTCTCTGGCTGCTAATCTCATTCTGATCTCTTCATTGTTGTGTTTTTGGCAACCAAAATTCCCCGCCCAGGCCTGAGAATTTAACATCAGCACATTTGCATGACTGATCAGATTTGTCTCGCTTCTATGATGACATTGTTTCTATGGAAAATTAATGGATTCTCACGTTGTACTTTTAATGGCTGAAACCAACTCCCTGCCACCTTTCCATCCCCAAGCTCAGAGGGGGAGTCTGTAAACAGCTCAAATTAGCCATCCTCTATAAGTAGTTCCCATTTCTTTCCTCCCTCCTGTCTGCTTCTTTGCCTCTTTTCCAGTGGTGCCACAGCACTTCTCTCCTGGTGCTGGTGGATGGAGAGCAATGAGTAAAATAAGGCAGTGTTTGATTTCCTTGTCTAGCCTGTGAATAGATGTGATCTATCATGAACTACCCTCTTTCATCCAGCACTGTATTGAGAAATTCTTGGCCTGTCTTTAAGTTTGCTCCAAACAGACCAAAGTTTTACATTCTTTCTTTTCAGGATATAGCTTAGTTTATTGTTTTGTTCCTGTTTATTTTTTCTGATGAGCCTTTTTGTTTGTTTGTGTGTGTGTATTTTCTGCATGCCTGCTTAGGATCACCTGTTCCCAGCTGTGTTGCTTGGGGCTTTAGCCAGGTGAGAACACCTAATGCATCAGGGAAAGAGGGGTGTTTTTGCAACAAAATCTGCCACCTGAAGAAGAACATCTATTCCCAAGTGATACAGTTTAAATGAGTTGTAGTGGTTCACTTTACATTGAAGTCAAGGGTGGTAAAATGACTTTAAGGGGAGAAAATGCTTAGCTGTTGAATTACTCCAGCCGAAGTTCAGGATTGCAGCAGTTTTAATTTTTCATCTGCATCTTTAAGGTTGTTGTTCCTCAACTTCATTTGAAAGAATGAATTCAGGGCAAGTCCCATGATGTGAGAGTTACCTGAGGAGAAGAGCTTACCTGGATTAATTCCTACCGGAAGACTGAAGCTGATGGCCAACAGGTTCAGCAGGTCTTTGTTCTGTGGGTCAGCTGGTCAGCACTTTGGTAATTAAGGTGTTCTGCTATGAAGTACAGGCAGAAAAGTATAGGGAGCAAGATGGCTGAATTACTTCGAACAAAAGTGTTGTCAATGATGTAAGTTAAAATGCTGAAGATACAGACATAAACTGTTTGATTTGAATTCTTGTGGTATGAGGAGGTAAGTGCAAGAGTAAATCTGCTTTGTACTGGCAGGGCCTGGGCTGAAGCAATCGACTGTGCAAAGTGTTACTTTTCTGGATGTAGCTGTTGCATGGGGCTTTGGATTATATTAGCAAGGATAAAATGCCTCCAAGTGAAGGGCCACAAATCATAGCTGGGCCAATAGGAAGGGAAAGGGGACTGTAAAACAGGAAATCAATTTAATACTCTGTGGGTGTTTGCTGTGTGCTCACCCTTCCTTCAAATTGCCAAAGGAAAGATTAATTAAAGTTATATCGAGCAGCAAAAATGATGGAGGGTGTGCGATGGGGCTTGTGAGGTACAGCTTTCTCCATAATTAATTGACAAAGGCACACTTGGATTTCATTACCCAGAACCTTGCCATCTCCTTCTCTTAAAGGGCAGCAAGAGTGATGCTGTATTTTCAGTGAGGAGCATTTTGTATTCACTTTGGGAAGGTGAAGTAGGGAGGGAGGGAAAAGGTGCTGCCTCTTGTCAAGTAGCACCTTCGTCAAATC
This sequence comes from Coturnix japonica, assembly GCF_054131305.1. Taxonomy (NCBI): domain Eukaryota; kingdom Metazoa; phylum Chordata; class Aves; order Galliformes; family Phasianidae; genus Coturnix; species Coturnix japonica. Next base: position 15,887,879 of record NC_140670.1, on the reverse strand, counting down.
CCACTATGCACTTTTTGGAGACTATCAGTTAAGATCAGAAAACAAAATGCATTTTTCTGTTGATGGTTTTGATTCCTGGTTTTCACTTCCACCATGGTTGAGAGCTGTGTGCACCACAAAGTGTAGATTTTGGCAGGGAATGGTGATAGCTGGACCCTGGATGACTTGTCTGTCTGCTGCAACATGAAGCTGTATTGGGGAGGTTCAGGTTGGGTTAGGAAAGTGTTCTTCAGGAGCGGATGGGGCAGACCCTTGAACGTGCTCCCTGGGGCAGCAGTCACAGCCCCAAGCCTGTTGGAGTTCAAACTGTTTTTGGACCTTGCTCCTAGACATGGGATTTGAACTTTGGGCGGTTCTTTGTGGAGCCAGGAGTTGGACTTGATGATCCTCGTGGGCTCTTACCAAGTCAGGGCATTCTATGATTCTACTTATTTAAGCTTCTGCTTGTTTGTTTGGGCAAGGACATCTTGCCAGGATGTTGGCTTACAGAAAAAATGATGTAAGGTCTTTTTTGTGTGACCATTTGCTTTTCCCTTATGCGCCTCTAAACTGTGCAACTTGGAGACTGAACAGATCCATGAATGCTAGCCCTATTTAAAAACCAGTTTCCCTGCACTGTCTTGTACAGACCAGGAAAGTGTCAGATGCTCAGTTGACAGGTGTAGGTAGCTAGTTACCACTTGTGAACAAACCTGGTCAAAATATAGTTGTTTGTATCCACGGTGCCTTCTGGTCATCTGTTGTCTATCTACATGTGAAATGTGGCCAAGAAGTGCACTGCAAGCTGTGTACAGCTTGTGTGGAGATCCATTTTGATATGCATGGGCAGAGCTGTCTTGTGTCAGCACTGCAATGGGGCATGCACAGACATCCAGAGGAGTCAGCAGTGTGCCAGAATGTTAGTCTGATCACATAACTCAACTTCCTTTATGGGAGGGGTTAAGCTGACCCCTTGGATTTTACATGCTTCATTACGGGGAAGTAGCATCCTTAACCCTGTAAGCTGCTCCAAAGTATTACACAGCAGACGTCCTTTTTTAGTACTTCTATGAATAGTTGGATGTTTAACCATTCAAGACACCATAAAGGAAGCTGATTTTCTGCCTGTGGCATGCATTTTCTGCTCTGAGTTCATAAATGCCATTCTGTGTCACTCGTACCAGGAATGGTTTCATAGATCACTTGGTAGAAGTGACTACCATGAAGGTGTGCAAAAGACGGAGACCTTGAGTGAGGAAGCAGCCAACAGTGGTAGGAAAGTTATGAATATTACAAAGAACAAGCCTTTCCCCTAACCTAAATATGACAGGCAGTATTACTCAAGCCACTGATTATTATTTTCATTTCCGAGTTAAAATAAGGTGGAATTCAGCCAAGAGTATGAATTGTTCCTTAAAGCCAAATGTTATGTAAGCTCACACGTGTGCTTGCAGCTTTGCACAAGTTCAGGCTTAAAGTGCGTGTTTGTTACTGCTTTGTCACCTTCCAGGGAAAGGCATTCATTGAACTGTCTCTTGCAGAGAACTTCCCAAGAGAGGGTGCTGTGGGAACACTACGTGTGATAATATAGTTCAGACTTCTGCAGAAGTCTGAATAGGACATCAGACTCTGAATCCCACAGTGTTTTGATGTTGTTGAAATGTTTGTCATAGTTTAGAAGTGGGCTGTGTTAGGTGTTATTCCACAAACTTAGACCCTGAAATGAAATGTGATCCTTGGGTGGGGGAACTTCTGCTTACTGAGAAGTGAATTGTTGAGACTCTTTTGCTGGAGAACCATGTTTGTGCCAGACAGCAGGCTGGCTGTAGGCACCTTTGCTGTGTGGGTAAGTTTGCAGTAGAGCCTTCAAACCAGCTTATCCTCAAGGTTGGCCAATGATAAACTTCTGGTTGTTCCTACTGAGGAGAAACAGATTGATCCAGATTGAAGCATAATGGCTTAATATGGCAGTTTTGATGCTTTTCTCTTAATTATTGCTGTTGCTGCTTGCTTCCCATTCTCCTTTGGTGCATATTCTGGCCTTATTTCTAAAGTGTACATTTAGGATTGTTTTCTGTTCTTTCACTGATTACTGCCTTCTTTTGAGGCTTTTCTCTTTTGTGACACAGTTGTTACTTTGCACAAGGGAATCTGATTTTCTTCTTTAAGGTATGAGTCTTTTTCATCGCATTTCAGCATACTTTCTTACTGGTTCCATATCTGCAGGTGATTCAGCAATAACAGACTTGCATGTCAGTGCATGAGAAGAAAGAAAAATGAATGTGCTGGAAATTCACTTTGATCTGTTGATTTATTTATTGCTAGAGTGCAGGAGCCCTAATGAAAGTGTGGCCAGCCCTGAAAACTCAATCTCTTGCACTTGGACCTGCCAGGCTGGGAAGCATCAGCAAATGCTGAGAAATAACTTGCAGGCTTTTGCTAGTGAGTGAATAGTCATGGAATAACCCACCTGTATGTGCAGCCAGCACTCCTTGCCTATAGCTCTTGTTGACAAGGTGGGATGCTGGCTTTCCCTTGTTCTATTCTGGCATGGTGCAGTCACTTTTGGAACAACAGGAGCTGGTTCCCTAGGATCTTTCCATAACAAAGACTATGGAGAAGATACTTGGATGGGGACAAACGCTGTCCCTTACATGTGCATGTATGATTATCTCAGGTATGTGTTCAGGCCACATCCTTTGATTGCACTTTGAGTCACGAACAGCTGGCATGGCTCATCACCAGAGTGACAATTGAGTCTGCTCCTTGGGTTACCTGACTGTTGTATCACAAAATTGGAGGTGCCAGGGTTACTTGTGCAAATGCTTCTTCCTTGGATGTTTTGTACTGACTCGCATGCTCAGGTAGTCAATCACGAGGCATTCCTTCTTGGGAGCTCAGCTATCACCTACGCAGAGAGGTTGTGAACAGCACCGGAAACTGAGTTTGAGTCATGAAGGCTGCTGAAACAAATGTGAGGCATCTGTTTGGATTCACATTGCTATTTGTTTTCCATGCTTGTTGCTATACTGCGCAGCAGGAAATCTGCCAGGCAAGAGTAAAGTCCTTCCAGCAAAAATGTGTTAAAACTACGTAGAGGAACTGAAATAAGTCTGTCAGCATGAGCTATGCCAACTGGCTGCAAGTTCAGAAAAGATCCTTGAGCTGATGGCATAAGCTAACTTCATGTTTCTGTCCTTACAGAAAGAGGGTTCCTTTGAATCACCTTGTAGAGTGTAATCCTCAATCTAGGTTCACATTCTATTCGGCACCTAAAACCTGCCATTACATAACCAAAGCTTCAGCCAGTGAAACCCTCTCTGAGGAGGAGTGGGACAGAGGGACTTTTCTAGGCAGGCAGAGCATGCCTGTTTCCAAGGTTGCTTTTTCTATGAATCTATTGCAGCTGTTCCTGATGGGCGCTTCAAAATTCCTGCAATCTCCCATGGTGTCCAGAGTCCAACTGCTTTGTAGCTTCCTGTCATCAGTGTAAATCTATGGACTATACTGATCTTTTGGTGCTGGAACGGAGCATTCCTGCAAGAAATCATGGCAGGCAAATGGGTTTAAGTTTTGCTCCTAGACTTGCTTTGGAGGCTGGGCATGAATTCAAATGCAGATGTTGTTTGATATTTTTCAAGTATAGTTAAGTTCTTCTGTTAAGTGGCCTTAATATACTTGTGTAAACTTGGGGCTGATGGTGGTGAGGGCGAAAAACAGCTTCAAGTCAAAATATATAGAGACAGAGGTAAGCAGGCTTGTAACAAATCACAGTATTGCATTTTGTTTGGGTGCTTATTCTTAGGAGTAATGTTCTTTTTTTTTTTTTTTCTACTTTGATGCCTTTGAGATGATGGGGGGGGGAGGGAAGCAGAAAGGAAAGACATTTCATTAAAGAACTGGAGTAAGCATGTTCTATGGAATATGATTTTAAACTGTTGCAAACACTTTTGTATTGAATCTGCATGAGAGACAGCAGTTTGGGTTTTTTTTTCCTATTCTGACTTAAAACTAAGGAAAGAAGAGAATACAAGTAGGAAGTAGAAGTGGGAGAAAAAGTTACTTGAGGGCACTGTGGGAAGAAAAAGACCAGGGGCTGTTTTGCAGAGAAATGGTTTCAGAAAGAAGATGCTCTGGGCAGCCACATTGCTTTGGAGTTAGTGAGTGCCAAAGCCCCCAAGGCAGGTTACTGTGCTGTGCAAACACCAGCATGTGGACTGTTCTCCTGGGGAAGAAATGTTCTGAAAATGAGGACAGCTTTTTATTTTTTATTTATTTATTTTTCTTAATTATTGAGTGATGGATTTTATTTGTTTATTCTTCCTTTGCCTCAACAAACAACTGCTTTCTCATTGCACGTGCTGGGGAGTGGTGGGGTTAAACATTCTGAGTAGTTGATGCATACTGCTCTTCCAGCATGGAAGCAAACTCTCTCATATTAACTGCATCAGCCTTAATAAGGGCTGCTCTGTTCTAACTATCCGGAGCGATTAATGCATCATCTTAAACAAAAGCTGGCACACTGTTGCGCTGAGTGTTAAGAGTTTGCACCTGGCTGTACGCGACAGAGATTTCTGCCAAGAGAAATACTGGTTTCCAAGTTTGCTAGCCTGCTGTTCAGAGATCTTAATTTTTGTTTTTGTTTTCTCTTTTGGAAATCCTCCCATGTTAAATTAAAAAGGGGACGTTGGTAAAGGAAATCAGAAGGAATGCTTTCAGAGGTTTAATTTGCCAGAAGTCTCTGAACTTGTGACCCTTTAAAATAAAATACTTGTGCTTTCCTGTGGGACAGCTCTGTTGGGGTGGAAGGAAGCGTCTTTCAGGCCTGCATGCCTTTAGGAAGGAGCCTTTGACAGCACACGAGAAGTTGCAGTGCAACATTCTCAGCCAGGATTTCCAGTGAAGAAAGTTGCTTAGCTGGCTCAGGACTGTGATAAATCGTGGTTCCCCTTGAGCATGCTGGGACTATAGAGAGCTGGAAATAAATGTGAGGGAAATTTGGCTTTTGTAGTGGGCCATCTTTCAGGATGATGCATGGCTTTGTAACTGAAAGAGATTACTGTGCTGGGGTTGGGGGAAAACTGTTTTCTGTTGGGAATAAAAATGTAACAATTCTATTTCTTTAAATCCATACCACAACTTTGGCATGTACTTACTACCTTGACCTGAAAAACAAACTATGCGGTGCTAATGGAAAATAGCCCCTGAGAGTCAGTGGTGGTGGAAATTACTCTGGGATTGAAATGGTACTAGAGGTTTGTGTTAGGGTGGGGAATGGATGTCTCTCCAGCTGGTGTAATAGTAACTACAGAATGTGGATGGAGAAAGAATCAGAAGGCATGTGATGCTGTTTGCCACATTGTCCTGAGAAAGTCATTTCTCTGTATGGATAAAAATATCTTAAAATTGCAGTCAGAGGAGAGTATGTCCCCTTTTCTTTCATCGGCCATTCCCAATCAGTCTGCCTCTTGGTTATGCTGGTAGACTTGTTAGTTGGTGGTGAGCTGATAGTATTTTATGTTCTGCGTGAGGAATTTGGTTGCCTAGACATTGGGGAGAGCCCGAGTTATGCTTCTCTGTAGAGTCTGTCCTAGTTTTAATTAATGTCAGTCAGTGCATAGATTTGTCTGCAGTACAGAGTCTTCTGGAGCTGTTGCTATATTTCTATACTCTGGGGTTTTGGTAGCACTGTTAATGAGACACTGCCAAAAAGCTATAGTCAGTCTCCTGCAAGGCTGAGTCCTGTCTCCCATTTCTCTACTATGGCCTGATAACATCAGGCAGGCTGAGGGAATGGGAAACAGCTGAATCTCTGTGCTTGTACCAGGGCTCAGCTGCTCGAGGCAGCTCTTTGGTGAGGTGACGTGTGGCAGCTGGATGCCCTGTAGCACGCATAGCTCTGTAGGAGTTAACTCTTTATAATTCAGTTACCACAGATGCAGTTGCAGGTTTCCGATATACGGGTGAACAGCCTGACACTTTTCATTTGTCAGTCTTGTCAGTAAAAGCAAATTGATGAGTAAAACCTGTTGGTTACTTAGGTCTAATTTATTCCAATCAGTGATGCTGCGGGCATAGCAATGGGACAATTTTTCCCTCCAGGAATGTAGCTGTTGTTGGTTGTGATTCCATTGCATCTGGTCACTACTGCGGAGAGCAACTCTACATTGCTCCTTGCTTGACTTGTTGAGCTGTCTTGAACTGTACCAGGAATTATTTTCTCTATTGTTTATTTGGTATGTTTTGTTTTTCATCAGCCTACACAGACTATGAATTTTAACAGCTCAGTTTGTAACATCTTTGCCATCTCTGAAAGGTCTGTTCTGTTTGGTCAACTGCTTCATCATCTGCATTTACTTAGCTGCGTTTTTTCAATATGAACTATACACTGTGCAGAGTCAACTGAACTCTCCCAGTTCAGTTTATATATATATATATATATATATATATATATATATATATATACAGTGTGTGTATATATTTATATATATATATAAAAAATCTTCCAGTATCTATCTATATAATTATATATAATCTTCCAGTATACACACACATGTGTATATATATGTTTTTTTTAAATTTTTCCAGTCTTATTTGAGCTGTGAGTGTTGAGGTATCACTTTATTTACTTTATTTTCATGGCTTCTAGCTGCAATTGAAGGACTTTTACAAATCTAAAAGCTCTGCAAACATCAGTCAGTGTAACTAATGCACGAGAGGACAAATAAATGACATTTCTCCAGTTAAGTGGGAAGGCTGGCTACATGCTTGGATTTGGAGCCGTTTAGCACTGTGTCTGATGAACGTGTGTAGTAGGTCCCATGAGCTGACAGTTTGTGGTTTTCCTGTTTTATGCAAACTATTAGCCTGAGATGGTGTGGATGCACCATCATAATCTGAGCTGTCCCTTAGCTCTCTCCTTCACACTATATAGCAAAATACCCATAACTGCCCCTTGTAGGCTTTAATGAATGGTGAACGCCAGCACCGTAAAGCTCGGTTGAGTCAGTCCTGCATTGAAGTAACACAAGGCATCTCAGCTAATAAGCTCCTGTCTGTGCTTCTGCACAGTGGTTCAATTTAAATACTGTCACCTAGCTTCCACTAATGTCTACTCTCTCTGTACTTATAAACCGTTGCTTTGTATTACGTTTTTCTGCTCCATGGAGGTGTGATATGGTCTGCGTAGGAATTATCCTTTCCTTCCAGAATAAAACTAATTGCAATTTGTTTCTCTCCAGCTGCCTTTTGGGGTGATATCGCTTTAGATGAAGATGATTTGAAGCTGTTTCAAATAGACAGAACTGTTGACTTAACAAAGCACTCAGCTGGCAACGCAAGACACACTTCAGGTAAGGGCAGCCCAAAGGTGACACAGCCTTCTTTCCTTTGGTTTTATTGTCAGATGGAAGAGTTCTTTGTCATTCATGTGGCCTGTTCTCACAGGTAGGGAAATGCATACAGAGAGAAGCTAGTTATGTGATTAAGAATGAGAACCAACTCTGAACTTCGTTAGATAAAAACAGTCAAGATGTGCATAGAGGGCAATGGTGCAGCCCTTCTGTTTAGCCTGAGGGAGTTTCAAATTTACAGCACTGGTTTCTTCCTTTTGAAGAACTGCCTCTGCAAATTTGAAGGGAGATTTGATTGAAACAGGGACATTCAGTTTGGCATTAAATTTAACTCTTACTGTTCTCTCCTCTTTTCTTTTAATCTTGATGGGATAATGCATTTTTCAGTTTGTTTTTTTTAACGTAAGTAAAACCCGTTGGTGTCTTGCATATGGGCTACCCTTGAAGTGATTATGTAATTGATACAGATTAACAGTCCTTGTGATTTTTTTTTTTTGTAAAGCCAAAAGATGAGGTAATATATGCTGATGTTACCTTCTGCCCCTACACAGCTCTTACATATGCTCAGTTTTGTGCCAGACTGGAGTTGTTTCTTGAGTCAGAAGCTCTGATTTGTCTCCATCTCTAAGAGTGTCTGAAACACTCTGCAGCTGGTTTGGAGAGTGTGAAGAGACTCCCTGCAGTATCATAGCCTTTACTTCATTTTATGATGGCAGGAAAACTAGTTGGAATCTGAGCTTTGAGAGGCACTGGTGGAACTGGAGATAGGGCAGGTCAGGACAACCTTTATTTCTCTCTGCTGCTGTGCTCTTAGGTTAGCAAGTATGGTGAAAAGTTGAGTAGAGGCTCGGATCAGTGGGGCATCGTGTTCACCTGATGCCTGTGCATCTTGGCTCATTTTGTGTTATTCATAAGGGCTGGCAGCTGGTTCTGAATCCTTGTGACTGCCTGCCTTTAGTTTCTGTAAGCCCTATTCTGGGGTTCAGTGCTATAGCAGCTTCCTGTTAGAATAAGTCAGAAAGAAAGATGATGCATCCGACTCAGATGCATACGTTAATGTCAACATATCTAAAGTCATACTGATTCTAAAATTCTGTGCAGTGGGGGTCTGCACGTTTCTTACTGTTATTGATTGCTTCCTGTAAATGTGTTCTTGTGTTGCTTACCCTGTTAATGTTGTTTTGAACGTGGTGTGTTCTCAAGTGTTAGACTACTAGGAGTCAGTTGCATTGAGAGCAGAAGGCAAATCATAGAATGAGGACCCAGTAGGTGGGACAGGCACTATTCATCTTTTCTGTGTCTGTCAGCTACAGAAGTTAGAAGATATTTCTGTGGAAGCAAAGCCAAATGCTGACTGTGTCAGTTTGCTGTGGTTGTTCTTATAGTTGTCAAATCTGAAAGATTTTTCTTGTACTCAGACTCATGCCAGGCATGTATTTTGTAACCTACGTTTATACTGTAAGGTAGACAGTGGTCTCCTGTAATCATGACTCATGTTGTGTAATTGGGCTTTATGAATTAAAGCTCAGGTGGTGCTTCATGTAATAGGCATTAGGGGAATTCTGATGCTGTGCTCACCTGCCACTGTCATCATCACTGGCAGATTTCATTCTTCTCACTGACTTTCAACCCCTGGAAGTGCAAGCTGACAATTGGCCAGCACCTGGGCCTGTCATTGTAAGCTTAGGTTTCTGCAGTGCGTGCATAGAGGGTCCTCTGTATTCACCTGCTCTCTACAGAAGCAGGAAGAATTGATTCTTCTCCTGTGGGGCTTGCTTGACACTTGTGAATTGCAAGAGGGTGGTCTACTTTGGCATGGTGGGGATTGGGATCTATTCTTCCCTGGGAGAAAGTCCTGCTTTCTGCTTTTTTACTTCCAGTGGGAAGAATGCAACCTCTGTACAGAAATGGTCTAAGACCTTTTATGAGTGGGTCCCCTTGAATTATAACATTTCAGAGTTTCCTAAAGCTGTTAATAGGATTAGTTGCATAGTGGAGGAAGTACTTAATACATACATACACACAGGCTCTTCGTATCTGGGAGCTGCAGTTCTGAACAAGCTATTAGGCCAAGAATTCTTCTTTTCTGTGTCCCCAGAAAATGCTGTTTGGCTGAGAGGAGTGGGAGGAGGGGTGAAAATAGTGCTATTTGACACTCTAGGGCTGTTGAGAAGCGTAAACCCTACTAGCTTGTGTAGAACATCTGCAGCTGTCAAGCTCCAGAGGAAGAATGAAGTTTCCACATTTGTATGGGTGATGGTTCTCCAGTGAACCTAGATGCAACTAGGGATGATTTCAGTAAAAGCTGTGCCTTGGCTGATGAGAGCTGAGGCTGTCAGATGTGGGAAGCTTTCTCGTTCCAACTCTCCTCCTTTACCTTTTTCCATTCCAGTCTCCTTTCTAGAAAGACAGTTATTGCCCTTCTCTAGACCCTTTGGAAGGAGGCTCTGCACAAGAATTGTAGCTCTTATTTTTTGTACTGAAAGCCTTTTGGAATGCAGAATAGGATCTCATAGTCTTTATTCATGTGGACAACCTCTTTTGTGCCAGAAGAGCTGCCTTGTTGGGGAGAACACAGGTAGGGCAGCTGAAAACTGCAGGAGACATTATGAATAGCATCTTGCATTCTCTGGTGCTTTTGTTGTGCTGCTGAGGGAAAAGCAAAGGCATCACGGCAGCCTACAACTAAGTGCAGCCTATTTAATCCAAGCAGATTATTTGAGTTACTCGTGCTGGCCTCTACCTCTAAGTTAAAACTCTGAGCTGCAATTTAGTAACCCAAACAAACAAAAACAGAAACAAAAACTTGCAAACAGTACAGATGAACACTGAGTGGATGCTGGGAGGCACATACTTCAAAGGGAGCTCAGAACAGGCAACCAGTTCAGTTCTCATTGAGACCCTTCTGGGATCCCTGAGGATTTGTTCCAAAGTGTTTTCTTCCTACTTAAATAATTCCAGTAGTGTGATGTCTGTTCTCTTTACCATACATCTCAACTTCAGCTGTGCTTTTCCTGAAGCTTAGTTTTTACTCTGATCAATGATCCTGTGAAAGAGCTGTCTAAAGTTGTACATTTGACCTTTCTTTGAATCTAAGCACAATTTTTGTGATATTTTAAAGCAGGAGAAAATTGTTCCCCACCCTCCATTAGCTGTTCTCCTTTGAATCTAAGTCCTAAACTAAGAGAATTGCTTGTGTTGTTTTTGTTTGCTGCTTATAACACTAGTAGAGATGTTATTTATTTGAAGAAACAGGAGGGGGTGTTGTGAAAGTATTACTTGGCATTAAAATGTTTATTAGCTGCCTCACTGCCCCTCCTTATGTGGAATTAAGTTTATATGACATGTTTGCTATGAAAAGTAGTTGTTCTCATATGACAGTTTTGATGCTGATTTGGCTCAGCAGAGAGAGTAATGGTTCAAAACATAATGCAACAAATGATAGAAACAAGAAAAGCCCCTGGGAGGTTGTGAGACTGCATAGTGACACTCAGGTTCTGAGTCCTCTAGTGCAAAGTGATTGTCTTTGCTTTATTGCATTATTTTCCAAAGCATTAGCCATAGAGGAAGAAGACTTTCTTGCCATGACTGTGAGAATTTTGTGGCTACTTAATCTTAAACTCTTTAAGTCTTTTCTGGCAATTTAGGGATTAAGAGGAATTTACTGATGCAATATGTCTTTTTCTGAATTCTGTATCACTGAGGCAGTTTCAAGTCCTGAAAGATATCTCTGTGTGAGGGAAGGGCAAGTTCATCCCTACTGTGTTGTTGCTTTGGCTTTGGCAGGTGAGAAGACATGGGAGTCTGGCTGCCCTCACTGCTACCACACTGTGCTGGGCTTGCTGCTGAGGCAGTGACTCTGCATCGTGCTGCCGCCAAGAATGCTTTTCAAGAACACTCAAAATAGGTTTTCTGTGCCTCTAATACTGAGAGATTTCTGTGCTCGTGGCTTGAAGGCCTTGATAAAGCTTTTATACTTGTGCTGGTCAGGAAGGATTTACAGAGCATCTCTGTGAGCTACAGTAAGTAATTCTTCAGATAACAGTACATTTGGATATGTTTGATCCCAGGGATTTTACTGAAATTAGAGTGGGAATTGGCTTTGAACCATGTAAAGTATTTAATAGCTGATGTTGGGATGGAGGCTGCACTGGATGGCCAGAGGCTGTGGCATCAAATTCATGAGTCCAGTGCAAGAAAATTACTGTTTTGTGAATCAGTCAAAGAGGAGTTCTGAATTGTACCTTCTATCAATAAAAGTAGGGTGTTGTTCTGTTGGCACATATCGGTTTCTTGTGCAGCCCTTTTATTCTGATCATGCTTTAAAACTGGAGGTGGCACCTCCGCTGTTTCACCAGGTCTGCGCAAGGCTATCTCTGCAACAGGCTGCTCTTCTGTTTTACCTTTTGGGATGCCTGTGGTCACCTTGTGGCTTTTCCTATTTTCAGGACTTTCTCTTAGCTGTTTCTTTTCCCCTGTGACAAACCAAGGATCTCTGATTTTAATTCTCACATGAACTGGGATTATTTGCAGATAGAATATCTTTATTCCAAGGGGCCTATCTGAGGGCTCAGTCCATCTGTGTGCGTATCTCTTTTTGATACAAACTGTTAAGCTTACTAATATTTGTCCTTCAGGACAGGTTAAAGGATGTCCCAAGCAATAAGTGAACATACTATTTGGCTCTTGCTGGAGCACAGCCTGAACAGTGCAGCTCCACTACTTGCTCTGCATTCCCCTTGGAGCTAAATGTTTGTTTTCCCCTCTTGGCTATGTTCCCGTTGGCAACTGGTCACATGCACACAAAGGGCTTATTGGAAATGCACTGGTCCCTGAAATCAAGGTTTTTGAATGGTAGGCTCCCACCTGTCAAAATAAGTGATTTTATTCACCTTTACATAGTTTATTGTTTTTTGTTTTTGTTTTTTTTCCCCAGTGATTTTAAACTTTGCTGTTGTACTAGTATTAAAGTGTGTTCCACATTGTAACAAAATCTCCCAAATATTTAATGTATTTCTAACTCTGCCACTTATCTATTTTTAGTAGAAACTTTGGTGCTTATGTTATGATAAACACATCTTTAATTTGTATATTTCAGAAATAAACCAGGAAGCCAGTTTGCCCTGATTTTGGTATATCTCTAAATTTGAGCAGTAGTTGCATACATCACTGCACAGGCAGCGCTGGATCTCTGTTGTTCCTTGTATAGTTTAGCTTCTGCCTTTGGCTCCCAGCCCCATGGATTTGCCAGTCCTCTAAGTTCTCTTTTTGGACAGGTCTTAGGCACCTGGAATTTGGTGTGAGAGGGCATTATTAACCATTTAGGATGTACAGCATTCATTGCACCTGATTTATGTTTGCAACTGTCTTGCTCTTGATTGCTCTTAATTAAATTTTCTTTAGGTCTTGTCTACAGATGGTTTAACACACTTGGAAATCCTTCCTTTCACTGGTGTCAGAGGAGTCTGAATAGTCTTTTGTGTTTAAGTGGAGGTTATTAAATAGCTTTATATGAATTAACTGTGATTCGGGGAACACATGGGCAAATGCACTTGAGGAGATCAGATTATCCGTATGGAAATTGCGCTGGAAGTTAAATCCATTACCCTAATTGTAAGATTTGTCGGTGCTGAGCCAGTAACAATGGAATTGCCTAAATCATGTATTTGTTTCAGAGCTGGCAAGTGCTTAATTTCCTTAAATACTTGCTTGAATGAAAAATTGAGTTTGTCTCAGCTGCATAGGCTGCTTTGTCAATCCTGTGAGCGTTTTAGTAAATGCATTTGGAGGTAGAAGTGGTCAGTGAAAGACTAAGATCTAAGAAGCTATGAGAGAAGCCATTGCAGGCCGGTGGCTCTGGGAGGCCAGCTTAGATGCTTTGATCTTCAGGCGCTCTAAAACAAGGATGTTGCTGTGCCCACAGAATAAAAGTTACTCACTCTATTCAGTGAAATAGTGGGCCAGGTCCAAGAAATAATCAACAACCAAAATGGCTTCATAAATAATAGCAAATAACGAGTAAAGTAGAAAAAGCTGTAAACTGCTCATGGTTGATTGTGAACAGAAAAAGACTACATTTGTGGAATAAATGTGTTCACTTTGAGCTGCTTGCTCAGGTCTAATTTGGAAAGAAGGCAGGCTTTTATAGCTACAGTGGACAAAAAAAAACTTCATTGCAGCTCCCCTTTTCAAATGGCAAGGACAAAGTATTTATTCAGCTGTCAAGTGGGGAAAGAAAGCAAATTAGTTTTAGGCTGAAATGCTGTACTGTGCTTGCTGCTGTAGTTCTAAGGTCAGATGGCAACTTGAACAACCTTCAGGAACGAGTAACAAGTTTCTCCAGGACAAAGATCAGAGGTAAAAGGAAATATTCAGATTATCTTGTTGTTTCACTTCCTAGAGTTGTCCTAAAGAGAAGTGTGAGATTTAGAAACCTGTGTTTGCAAGGGATTCACCACTCATCTTGAAACTGATGAAGGTGCTGAATCCTACAGTGGGTTTGTGGCAGAGTTGAGATTTGAGTTGCTTTTCCTCCAGTTCATCTCTTCCACTGCATAACTGTAGCTTCTCTGCCAGAAGCTCTTGGTGTGGAAGTTTGCTGTGGTGAAGAAAGCTTTTGCCACTTACATTCCAACTCCTGCTGGCTTGGCGTTTTTTTTTTTTGTGTTTTTTTTTTCCTTAATTACTGCAAATAATTCAGGCATCTGTTTCACCATGGAGCTGAAAGACAGCATGAGGAATGGGGTGACATCATGCATAGGTCCTCTATGAAAATAAAGGTCTGTGCTCCTGAAGCAGTACTGCTTTCCTTAGCACTGAATGTCCTTGCTGGCAGCTGGGGCTGGCTGAGCTGTGACCTGCTGAGGTCTTAGCTCCTGGTCTTATGGCTATGGCAAATGAAATCCATGCCTCCGTCAGCAGCAGCAGCTGGCCATGTGCTCATTTTGCTGAGGCTCAGGGCTTTTTTTGAAGCTACTTTATCTGCTTGCTTCCTTGCCAGGGGTAATTTGTAGAAGGGACCTGGGAGAAAGCTGATGGCAGGAGGTGGGTGAAGGTATGCTCTATGAGGTTTGCTACTTTACCTTGCAGGGCAAGGGCTCACACCTACTCTACTCAGACGTAAACCCCTGTTGGGAAGTCATAGTCAGAGGTTTATATTACTCAACACGTGCATTTGCAAGGCTGCTGCCAGCCCTTTGGGAGCCTGGAGGGAAAGCCTCTGAATGGCAATAGCTGAAGCTTGACCCAGGTGTTTTGAATCCCTTCAGCATGCTGAGAAGCAATATGGTGTTGCTGGCTCCTCTGTTGCTCAAGGTCTGCTTGCAACCCATCGTGGTCTCATTCCCCTTAGCCTGCAGAGCCTCCCTGGGTACATGGTGGGAGGCTAATGAGGTAACCTGGCTGAGCAAGTCTTGCTGTTTCTGTTCACATCTGGGGTGTAGGCAGGGGCCTGCTGGGTCCTGGGACCAGAGTTGACCTGTGGCTGCCCGGCAGTCATCACGTTTGTGCTTTGAAAGCCTTTTCAGCCCCATACTTGGCCCCTCTTGTGCTATCTTCTCAGTGCTGGCTTGTGACTCCATTTTCTTGCTGCTGGCAGTCAACTGAAATGTCCTTTATATAAGCTGTAGCATAGCTGGCATGTAACTAAGCAGATGATGTGTTTCTACTGTATTTACTCAAGGTCCTTGGGTCTGTTACATATGTTACAGTCTTCCAGAGGGTAAAAAGGCACCAAAAGCTCTCCAAGAAGCCCCAGGACTGGGAGTGTTTGAATATCCAGGCAGAGAGCAAGCTGGAAGAAAGTTACTTATGCTTGCACCACACACTCTCTTTGAACGGGGTTTAATTGCATTCGAACATGATTTAGTTTCCAGTGTAGTGTTTTCATTTGGAGTTAATTTTTCTCCAGTATAAACAAGGTAAGGGGAAAACAAAAGGATTAAGAAGGCTCAGTGGGAGCAGAGCTGGCTGGCTATGCATGGGAACCCACAGCTG
The DNA here is from genome assembly GCF_054131305.1 of Coturnix japonica. Lineage (NCBI taxonomy): Eukaryota > Metazoa > Chordata > Aves > Galliformes > Phasianidae > Coturnix > Coturnix japonica. The sequence continues at coordinate 15,872,553 of NC_140670.1, read as the reverse complement.
GAATGGGGTAAGGGGATGCTGCAAGGAGCACAGAAAGCTGTGCGTGGCAGTGCCTGCAGAGGCCCAGAGAGAGCAGTATGGGTGAAGCAATTAGACTGTGCAGGTCAGAGGTAAGGGGTTGTTAGCAGAGGGGCCTAGGGGCAGGAGTGTTTGTACTGTTTGTGCCATTCCTTATCCATCCAAAAGTTCACTTGTGCTTTTCTTCCCTTTTAGAGGAGAAGTAGGTAGGAAAATGATTACTACGAATCAAGGGGGGTGTCATGGAGATACAGGTGCCTGTTAGAGCTTGATCTATTGGATTCACAGGAAGTCTAATGCAACATGCCAGTTGGTGCTGTGCATTGCTACTTCAGTGTGCTGGGAGGGGAGAAGTTACACTCTGTGTATGAACCTTGTTGTACAGCAGGAACATAGATGTGATCGAAGCACTTGTGTACTCTCTTTGGATTTCATTTATCTAAGCAATGTAAGCCAGCATCTTGCAGGACTCTGTGTGGGAAAAATCAGTGATATGGCACAGACTTTCCCTTCAATTTATCAATTTTTTTTTTCCCCTCGGGGGCAGAGGTAATTGTTAATTGCCTTCAGGAAAGACCTTCTGATCTTCCCAGTCCTCCCATGTTTCCACAGAGTATTATTGTTTGTTGACTCTTGCTTGAAATACTGGTAGAGAGGTTGGTTCAGGTTCTTACAGTTCTTGCAAAGTCTTATTACCACAGTATAAAAATGATACAGCCACCTCCAGAAAACCACAGAGTGCAGAGGGAAGACACAAGATGTTGGGGAATGATGCTGCCAGTGGTCTCCTACAGTGCTGGTACTAACATGATACAGTGGATGGCCAGCCGGAGGGCATGGTGCATTAAGGGCTTTACAGCTCATGTTTTTGTCAGCTCTGCATTTGCTTAACTACGTTCACCTTCCTCTTGCGAGCTTTCCTCAGAGACTGGTGTCTTAGTTCCGCACAAGCATTTGCAGAGCTAATGCAGAGATGACACATCTGCTTGTCAAGCTTCTGAACCCTGGGACTCTCCTGAGTTACCACAGCTAGTCAGCTTACTCTGAATGTGAAAAACAGATTCCTGCAAGGGATTTGTAGTTCAGAATTTTTCTCCTTCATTTATTTTTCTTCAAATTTAAGGAGCTTTAGCTGTCTTGTTGTTGGGAAATGCTAAAGGGCTATCTCAAATGATTTGTTCAGATCTCTAGGGCCCTGAGGGTTACGAAAAGTTCTCACTACAGACTCTCTACCATCTCTGGGAAACATCTGTTCTGCATTCTGAATGCATTTTCCCAACAGAGTTTGTTTTAATAAAATCATCACTTTCTCTGCAGTTAGAAAATCCAGCGCAATAAAGGGTTTTGACTGCCCTAAAAAGTTGTTGACCCCTGATTAATGAGGAAATTAAAAAGCAGAGTGTAACATCATTTGTCTCAGCCTGTTCTTCCATATGCTTCTCTGATGATGATAATACAGCAGCTAACCAGAAGTGAAGCTCTGAGAAGAGATGAGTGTTTAATGTTGCCTGTACTTCTTGCTTTCTTGTTGATGCTTTGCTGTAGTTTGTTTGAAATACAAATTTTCAGCTGTGGAATTTGATTAACATCTGCATTGAATGCGGCTACTAAAGGTGAAGCAATCTAGGATATGGAAAGATGAAATAAAGCTGTTAATCACCTTATTTATTTTCTATTTATTTTTAATTTTTTTTTTTTTTATTTGAAACATTCTTCCTTGGTTGTGTTCAAGGCCCCCAAATGTCTTTTCCTTCTTTGTAATATGTGCTTGAAGTCTTGCTGGGACTTAGTCCATGATAATTATGTGTACAGTCATTCTCTTCTAAATTAGAAAAGCAGGATAACCTAAGGAAGTCCTCATGTTTTGCTGACACCTCCTTTGTCCTCAATGGAGGTGACATGCATCATGGCTGCAGCTGCTGCCCACATTCAGTTATGGTGCACTTCTTCCATGTGAGAAGTGAACAGGGAAAGAAGAGGAGATTGCATGAATGTGGTGGAGGGAATCTTTGCTGGCCTGGAGAGAAACAGTTATCCTGGCCAGGAACTATGTGGTAAGGAGGTTTGATTTTTTTATTTATTTATTTTTTTAATGGTATCTGGTCTACCTTCTTGGAACAAAAGGAAGGTGCTGGAAGCTTTATCCCATTCCCTTGTTGGAATACTTAGTGTTTTTAATATGCCAGTTTTCAGGCACCCGTAGTTCTTTTTGACAATCATACAATTTTAAATTTGAATTCTAGATAGCTATTCCAGTTTCTCAGGAAAGATTGTTTCTCCTGTGTTTCCAAGTAGATAACATGCAGCTCCTGAACAGTTCTTTCAGGTAAAAGTTTGAAAATGAGCGTTACAATGTGTTAAAAGTTAGCTGCCCCTCGAGCAAATTTGTGGCACTGCAGGATATCTCACAGTGTGCAAGGGAGAAGAAGGGTGATACATATTTCCAGGCCTACTACTTAGATCCCAATTCACTGTTGGACTGCTTAACATCTTTTTCCTCTCCTCTGGTAAACAAGAAGGCCTGTGTGGTTTTTGATCAACTGCAAGCAAGCACAGAAGCTTTGTTTAGTAAGGGATCTGATTGCCCCCTCTTCAGTAGATCAGACTGTTTGGGTTTTAGAACAACAAAAGAAAGCAGAATGCATAGAGCAGTACATATTCTCAACCCTAAGCTGCATCTTGTAAAAGACAAGTTTGCAAGAAAGTCCAACCAATTACTAAGGTGTCTCTGTCCCACCCTCTTTCATAGACAATATGAATACCATATGGACTCTGCTTTCTGTTGTTTCTTCAGATTGTCTTTTTGCCTGTGCTAGTGGCAGAAGGAAACTGCAAATCGTATAGTTTTGATCTGACCCTTGGCACACTTTGTACTCTCTCTTGCTCTCTTAATCTGCTGTCTTTTATTTTGGTCTCAGCTGAGCAACTTGGATTCCTTTAAGCAAAATTGGATTTTCATTTTCCTTTTCTGGAAGAGATGGAGGAAATGCTTTCTTTCCAATAATGCCACAGCCGGCTGCTTTCTGCTTCACTGGACCCTTACTTACCACCTCAAGCTGCCTCTGTAGCTTTTGCAAACAAATTGGACACCTGTTCTTTAGCCAGGACTGTGAGCATTATGGATTTAACTCAGATTTATGGCCCATTTAAGCTTCTGGAAGTTCCTTTAAGTCAGCCAAGCTCCCTTGGCAATGCTGATCTGTGGGGAACAGAAAAACTAATTGTTGTGAGTGTGCTCAAGGTAGAAGGTGAAATATCTCAGGCTGGGTAGAGAATCTTTTGTCTTTGTCAAAGTGTGTATGGAAACTGAGTTATCTAGTAAGGAAGTCCAGCAATGCCCAGCTGGGGTTCTTGCTGTTAATTCCAGTAAACTGTTAGGAAGGGTAGAATCATAGAAGTGTAGGAGTTAAAAGAGTTTAGGGGGATCCAGTACTGCTCCCTGTGCAGAGGCATGATCTAACAAAAATTGTCATTCCTCATTGCGGGAGAAGCAGACAAATCTGAAGAAGTCAGGTGGAGAGAAGCCAGAGCTTGTCTGATACAGCAGCAGGTAGGAAGTGCTGAGGATGGAAGTGATTCTGAAAGGCTTATTAACTGCTGGGTATATGTTTTTAAAAAACAAAGGTGTCATAGTCTGAAAGTTGCGGTTTAAGGGACTTACTGAGGATGCAACAGGTCCTGCATGTTGCCTGTAATATATGTGCAACTGCTTTCAGATACAAGGTTTGTTCCTTGGATTCCTTATTTATTGATATGAGCATGTTAGTTACTTGGTTTTGTATTGCCAGGATCAGGTGTTATCCTTCTTTTGGGATGAGGAAGGAGAGATGGCTAAGTGTCAAGCTGCTGTAATCCTTGGGATGTGTTTAGATATCACAAGGATAGGAAATATCTAAAATATGAATCAGAACAGGATCTCCCAAAATTCTCACATATGATTCCAAAACATCCTTGTGGGAGAGAAGGGTGTAGTTACTCCCTGTCTTTCCTAGTGTGATTAATAACACTTGAAAATATGTGGTGTATCTGCACACCAATATCTGGCCTTTGCATAGAGCTCTCCCTTTTCACGGGTTACAATGAGACAAAATATGCAAAGATGTTTTAGATTTCATTAGTCACACTAGTTTATTCAAACATCCCCTTTGCATAAGAAACCAAGGCTTGCACTGATCTCTGGGAAAGAATGCGCTCATGGCTTGGAAAAACAGTCTGTGCAAATGACACTGCTGCTCAGCAGAGGTCAGCAGCTTGGGTGCAGGAGAGGGGGCCCAGCTGTAGAGTTTGGTGACATTATTTGCAATTCAATCCCATACAGTTCCCCTTTAGGAGAACAATTCACTAAATACAGAGTTGTTCTTTTTTCCTAATTCACCATATAATTCACCTCCCGATTTCAATTAAGAAGCAATCTGTTTGTGACTGCAAGCTGCATTTGTTTGGAAGTACAAAATTATCCATTGCTTCAGCAGAGACCACATGCCTTAATTCTGGTGGTGAATGACTGGTTAGGGTTTCCTTTAAATGGAATGGGATGTTGTGTGAAGAATAGCATGCTTTGGGAGGGCAAAAAGTCCTGGGGACCTAAAATTTAACTGAGAAGCAACTTTTGTTGAGCTTGGGCTTAAGGAAGTGAGGAGGACTGGGCATGAAAGAAAACAAAGGGAAATGTGAGGATGGGACATTAAAGCTAGAAAAGAGCGATAGAGTTCAGAGCAATCTATCTTGTTGAATCAGGCTTGTTCCTGTTCACACATCTAGTGGCTTTTGTCCAGTCAAGCTCCGCTACTTCCTTTGAGAGACAGTTCCCTGATTTAGTGAGTCTCTTGGTCCACGAAGATTTAACCTATAGTCAGCTGAGAGTCTGGATATTTTATTTTCCTGTTTCATTTTATTGCTGTCTTCCATCATCTGTTTCCTGATCTTTTAATTAGTGCTAGTAATATAACGTTGGAAAGATAGAATTGGAAGAGGTATAGCTACTAATGTATTCTTGGAGAGGTAGAATTAGGGTCCCTCTCAGCCTTCTTCCCAGGTGTCAGAGATGTTGACCTGTGTAAAGGACCAATGAAATCTAGTCACCCCTTCCCTCCCCTTAAGAGCAGGATGTGACATCCCTGTCCTTGCCCACTTGGAGGGACTGGAGGGGGATTTGCAAGAAGCCAATTCCAGAGCAAGAGGAATGTTTTCCAGCTGGCAGAGCAAGACTGTCGCAAGGCTGGAAGGATTCCATCTCTCTTGAAAGCGGGACACCTCTCTTGGAGCTTCTACAGAGCATCCAGAAGTGCTGTATGCATAACGGTACTCTGTTTTGTATTTGGTGGTTGATCTTGTTCTTCCTGCTTTACCTAGCCACCAAGGTGACAACAGTGATGGTATCAGAGCTGCCACCTTAAGTCTGTGGATGTAGTCTCAAAGTACATTTAATTTGTTATACATCCTATTGCCTCTTATGCTATGCTGTCTCACCCTAGGTATGATTTTTGAGTTTTTCTTCCTACTGTGGCAAGCTTTCCTGCCAAAGATATGCTGGGCTGAATTTCTGTGTTGGTTCTGTGTTCAGTGGCTCACTGTCAAAGCTTCTCTACTGTCTACACGTCTTCGTCTTTGGTGAAGCTGATCTTTGCAGAATGGAAAACCTTCCCTAGGAGAAATGCTTTGCCTTTTCAGTACTTAGGGAAAAGTAAAGCACAGAATGGTAATGAATTGAGAGGTATCTCTATAGGCTGGGAAGAAATCCAGGAAAAGAGCCCTGTTTTATCAGGTTGATAGTTACTGCTCCTGGTGGAGGCATAGCAGCCAGTTTCTGCAGCCAGCAGACCCACAGATGGCCTCACTGCCATCTGTTGTGCTTCCTATGTCAGAGCTCTGCCAACATACAACATGAAATCTCTGTTGTTTTTTCTTTTGCAGGAGGCCTGGGAGAACAGTCTTTTGAGCCAAGTGAGAACTCCACCTCAACCGATAGTAAAAAAGCAGTTAAAACGGGTAATGTGGTACCCCACCCAGACCTTTGGGTATCTTTTATTTACTTTTTTATCCCCTGTAAAACAAACCTTTGTCCTATGCATGGGTGTGTGCATGCATGCTTGGGAGACTAGCTGTTCCCAGGCATCTTCATTTATTGGTGTGGGTGAACGCTCTGCAAGGGTGAATTTGCCTTCTGTGATGTGATGGGTTGACCCCAGCCAGCAGCCAAGCATCCATGCTTGAGCTCACTGGCTTTGTCCTTCCACCAGTCGGAGGGGTAAAGTACAGAAAGAGGGAAAAAAACAAGACAACTTTAAAGACAGTTTAATCAGTGAAGGAAGGGGCAAGATGTCCCCAAACCAGGCGATGTAAAAGCACTCGCTCATCCCCTCCCAGAAGCAGATCAATGTCCAGCTGGTTTCTGAGCAATGGCTACCTTGGAAGACACAATCCTGCAGTTTTATTGCTGAGCGTGATGTCAGATGGAATGGAACATCCTTTTGGCCAATTTGGGTCAGCTGTTCTAGCTGCATCCTGTTCCACCTCTTGCTCATTTAAAGAATTAAAGGTGACTCAGAAGAATGAGAAAAAGAAAGCCTTGATGCTGTGCAAGCACCTCAGCAATAGCCAGGACGTTTATGTGCTGTTAGCACTATTTTAGCTGCGAATTCCATACAGCATCATGTAGGGCAGCTATGAAGAAACTTAACTCCATCCCACCCAGACCAGTACATGTCGGTGGTCATGAGTTTTTCTGGGTCTGTAAAGCCCCTTTAACTCCAGAGCAGAGTTTGTAGTGCTACCTGTCTGCTTCTTGCCTCTGGGATATTTCATCTGAACTGTTTTGTACTTCTGTTTACCTGAAGCTGTGATATCACCTAAGCAAAGTTTTGCAATTGGTTTCTCCCACTCTTATAGGGAAGGTATTGCTTACAGGAACAGTTTCAACTTGTGAAATCACAGATTTTTGCACAGTGTTGTCCTGCTGATGTTTGCAACCCACTGAGTGCAGCAGAGGTTGATGTCCCTTCATAGGCCATCAAGGCGGAGGCCACGCAGCACTTCAGTTTGCAGTATGGTGTGCTGTCTGCATTCATGACAGCTATGTTTGTAGCCCAGTTCTGCATTCCCATGTCACAGCTGCTCTTATCTCCTGAAATTCTGGCAGGCCTTAAGTAATGGCACAGTTGGCAAGAACTCTCAAGAAAAATACTTATGTCAGTACTTGTCTGACTGTTTCCCAGGCAAATGAGTCTGAAACCCATGAGTAAGTTTCATAGATCAGTAAGGAGTGTTCTGCGGCATGCTGCAGGTTCAGGGTACTACATGGGTTGCATTCACTGTATGGAGTCTCAGATCCACAGGTGGTCTGTGGAAACCTCTGAGATTGGTGATATTCATCATGGAGGGAGGAAGGAATGGATTTTGGAAAGAATCTCAGTTGTGTTAGGCTTAGCAACAGTACTAGTCTGTTAAAGAGATTATGCCCATGTAGACTAAGAATTAGAAAAGCTGCATAGCTTTATCTTCCACTGAAGAAATCTTCCCTGTGTGTGCAACATGGCAGTGACTAAAAGCTGTGTTTAAAGAATTTTGTCTAGGTTTCTTCTATCCCCTGGTGATACTACACCTGCTGTTGTCTTCCTTCTAGTCAGGCTTCTTCAAGAGTCCAGTAAATATAAATGATAAATAGCAGGATGCTTTAGGAGGTAGGGTGTCAAGAGCTAGGACTGCTGCTAAGAATTCATCCAAGAGGTTGTATTGTTGGTGAGGAATGGAGAAGTTTGCGCTGCAGAAAGGCAGAACTTGAATTTCCTTTGCAGAACTTATACCTCACAACATGCAGGACAGCGCTGAGTAGATGACTCCTCATTCATCTTTGCTGGGCCAGCTTGGTGATACATTAGTGGAGAACATCAAAGAACCACAGCTTATCAAATCCTTAAAGATGATAGTAGATAAGGCTGTTCTGAAGTCTGGGCTCTCCCATAACACAGCAAACATGAGATGAACAGCTAGGACTACATTGAGTGAAAGGAGTTTTCTCCAATGTCAGGCCCACACTGCATCAAAACTGCAAATCTTGTAGGCAACTGCTACCCAAGCACACAGCAGTGGCATAAATACATGGCAAGGTACAGGGACTGCCTGGGAGCCTGAATAAATCTTCATTCAATCTCTGGTTCTCTGGCCAGTACTGAGCACCACGCAGCCAATTTAATGGGAAATCTGTTCTGTTTTTCCTCTTATGTTTTTACTTCCTTTCATTAAAATGAAAACGTCCAGCATAATGATGTGCACTAAGATTAGCATGCACCAGCTTTGACAGCCCCAAACATCCTTTCTTCAGCACTTACTGTGTGATCTGTATGTGTTTCCACACCATTTGAGATCTGGTATGTGGAAAAAAAATGATTACATGTAATACCTTTTATCCTTAAGTTTCAGCAAATGTCTATCCTCTTTTCAAAGGCCTCCTTGATGTGTTATTCTTACTATTCTAAAGCCAGACCTGCCAGGATAAGCTTTTCACTGCAGATCTGAATGAGTGCAGCATGTTGAGAAAATGCAGAAACCTTTGGATTTATATGACATCCATCCTCCCACTACTCTAGAAAGAAGTGCTGTGTCCCCATCTCTGAAGCTGCTGTTTGGTAAATCAGGGTGCTGGATACAGCAGGGATGTCCCTTTACACATTTCTGAGAAAGTATATTTGTGTAATGTGCAGTGATTCTGCACAAGAAGAAGGGCTAGATTTCCAGAGACTGTTTCCAAGTCCCAAACAAATCACTGACAAATCTGGCTATGGCTTCTGGCTTGGACTAACATCTTGTCTTTTCTGTTTTTCTGAAGTTCCAGGGCATTTACCTGAGGGCTGTACCTGAAACTAGAGAGGATTTAAACAGTGTTCGTACTCTGTCTTGCAGATGGCAGGCAGAACACAACGCTTGTGAGGAACCAGAAGAAGAAGGAGTATAAAGCTGAGTCTGGGATGGATGCACACTCTTCTCCCAGGGTGCGCAGGGCAACTACATCCAGGGCTGAGAGGATCTGGCCTGGGGGAGTCATCCCCTACGTGATTGGAGGAAATTTCACTGGTCAGTAGTGAAAATGTTGCTCCCTGTTTGCTCAGGGGTGTCTCAAAATACATAGGAGATCTCAGTAGCAGTTTTCTTACAAACATCTTGGGTTTTTGAGAGCCTTTTTCCTGAGGCATGGTGGTGGGCAATGGGCTTGTGCAAGGAATTGTGCAGCATGTGAATATGAGACTCAAGTGTATGGAGAGATGATTCTTTGTTTGGAATTCAAAAAATAACTGAGTGACTTGGCTACTTTCTTGATTGCTTCAGGGACCAACCTCTGTCCCTGAGAGAGAAAGGGACCTCTGCAGTTGGAAGAGCAGGGCAGTTTTCATAACCACTTCTGTACAGTGTGGGTTTGCTTCCCTAGTTCTCCTACGACTGCCAGCTTAGGGCAATCCTCATGACCTGTTTTGCAAGTTAACAGAGACTCTTTCCCATACTTGTCCCTAAAGTGCTGCAAGGAGTCTGTGAAGCCTTAGTTGAAGGGTCTGTTCATAGTAAAGGAGGGGTTCGTATACCCTTGCAAAATATTGTGGAGCCTGCAGTCACAGGTGTCTCATACATTTAGGTGTCTCATTCATTTGTCAGAGAACAGCTGCTCACATCCTTCAGAGTCTGAGAAAGTCTGCTCTATGTTGTGTGTTCCACTGCTATAACCACACAGAGCATGTAGTGCCATCCTTCTGTTTGGGTGACTGTAAGAAGCAGCTCTCTTAATAGCACAGTTCTGTTTTATATTCAGCTTGGTGCTTTGCCTTAGTTTAATATCCCCTTGGAACTTGTCTATTCCATGCGCCTTTTTGATGTACTTCTGACCTTTCCCCCTTCTTCAGTCCTCCTTGAGAGTGGCAGCGTACTCTGTAGCCCTGTGTACACAGAAGCTACACATACTGCTCTGGAGCACCAATTTCTAACTGACTGTATGACTGTTCTGGATGCAGCTGAGAGTCCGCTGCAGGTATCCTATGCCCTGGGGGAGGTAAAGTGCTGTCACTTATCTTCTTGCTAGTATGAGCAAGGTGTGATACTCTACTTCTCAAGTGTCTCTCTAATCAAGTCTTGAGCTGTTTCCGAGTTCAAGTACAGGCCAGCAGTTTCTCTGTACCTCCATTTTTATCCCTAAGACTGTTCTGCCTCCAGCTCCAATATTGTTTTTGCTATTAGTTTTAAAGTTGAAGTATCTCGCAGCAGTTCTACCTTAGTTTTGTGGAGCATTTATGCAAGATTCTTGAGCATTGAAATAATGTGGTCACTTTGTGTTGCAATGTGAACAAATCTGGCATGCCACTGAATAGCTAGTGCACAGATCAGAGCACCAAACTGCACTGCTAGGGAAACGTTTACCTAATGAGGTCACATTTCTTATATGCAGAAGCATTGCAGTACTCAACCAAGTTTGCTGTTTTAATTAGAGCTGTTAATTCATCAAATACAGGAAGATAAAATGTGATACAGTAAGTTAGTTCTTGTTTCTTCAGTAGGAAGATCATACCAGTTGGTTATAGGTGTCTAGAGGTATAGAACTGACTATTGGAAAGACTGGCTATCCTTATGAAGTCATTTTGTTGAAAGCCAGGCCTTCACTTTTTGCTGTTCTTGGATTTCTTTTTCAGGAACCCAAAGAGCCATATTCAAGCAAGCTATGAGACACTGGGAAAAGCACACTTGTGTGACGTTTGTGGAGAGAACTGATGAAGAGAGTTTCATTGTGTTCACATACAGAACGTGTGGGTAAGTGGTGTATACAGTGTCTGCAGCTATTTATGTTCCAGTCTAGCTCTGGCCAGAATATAACGGCCACTTGGATACCTTTCTTTTCTGATCCTTTTCCTACGATAATACTTAAGTGCATGCATGCATTTTTGCAGATGTGGTTATTTATGTTTTTTTCTACATATACACCTATGCCTGTGTGTATATATACACTTACACATGCAGTTTATGTATATGTAATATACTTATATATCTATATATATAGAGAGAGAGAGAGAAACATATATACATACACTCATATGCTTACACATGTAAATACATATAGTGTATGAAGCTGCTAGCCTGTATCTATCTCAGACTTTACCAATTCACTGATGAACAGCGTGGGTTTATGGGTTTTCTTTTCCAGATGCTGTTCATATGTGGGTCGCCGAGGAGGGGGCCCTCAGGCCATATCCATTGGAAAGAACTGTGACAAGTTTGGTATTGTGGCTCATGAGCTGGGTCATGTGGTGGGTTTCTGGCATGAGCACACAAGGCCAGACAGAGACCAGCATGTCACAATCATCAGAGAGAACATACAGCAAGGTAAAATGGCACTTCAGGTTATTCCACCTGGCTTTTGGATGGGTGGCAATCTTCCTTACTGAACTTGTGCAAAACTCTTCTGTCTGTGAGCTGGGATGGAGAAGAAGAAATATTTCTAGACTTTGCCTAGAATAAGGGGCGAAAATAGTTGTATGAATAGAGGTTTGGGGTGTCCAGCTGGAGTTGTTGGGTTGTAGGAGGACATTCCTTTAATTCCAGACTCCCCCAATTGGAAGAACTAAGGGATTTGTTTATTCCCATTGTTTAACGCCACAGGTCAGGAGTACAACTTCTTAAAGATGGAAGCTGGGGAAGTGAACTCACTTGGAGAGACCTATGACTTCGACAGCATCATGCACTATGCTAGAAACACATTCTCCAGGTGAGAATTGTAGGTTATCAGTCTTTGGGACTGCTCTTAGCAGTTATCACTAGCTGTGTGGGATATGTCGAGCCTAGGAGGAGACCTGTGATCTATTACAGAGATATGTGGTGGTTGCAGCAAGCTCTGAAAACATTTGAAAGTGCAATGCGCTTGAAGAGAAATATGGTGGGCTACTGTATTCCCCTGCCTACTATATTCACCTTCTGTTGATGATCTCAGAGATCAGAAATTGGCATCAGGTCATTACTTTTAGTTACATGGGGGTTTTTTTATTTTTATTTTTTTTTTATTTTTTAACCATTTGTGTATGTGCTCTAGATCATGGCCTTTTCAGGCTTGTGATTCTGTGTTTGGTTCCTCATGGAGGCTCTTTCAGTTCTGTTCCTGTGTCAATTAATCAGCTAATTTCTCTGCAGCATTTTTACCCTTGACTCCCATCTCTTCTATCCAGATGGAGCTTGTTTTCTGAGTAGAGAGCTCAGGAAGGTGCATATAGAGAAGGGGAAATAAACATAAATATACATCCCGAATTTGAAATGAGAACTACTGAATGCTACCAGTTCTATTTTGCTACATTATTTGAAGGTTTTTGCATAAACAAAATAGATTTCTTTATTACATACCACAAGCAAAGGAGATAAGAAGCAGAGCTCAAATATTTACTCAGAGTAACAGTTTTTTGCCAATATTAAATGCATCTTTGGGGCTTTTGAAGTTACGGGAGTGCTAAGCTTGTTTTGTACTTTTGTTTCTGAAAGTTTGCATCAACCATGAGGAAATTATCAAACTTGCTGAAGTACTGATTGTTATGGCAGGGAGAGATGGTGGCTGGGCAAAGACGTATTGCTGCCTCAGAAATTTCTTTGGATCAGATACCCAAAGCAAGCGATTTTTCTTCCCTTGAGGAATTTGCTGGACTCTAAATGGGTGGAATTGTCTTGCACAAAAGCAGGATTAAGTTATTACTGTCATTTATATTGTGGATGCCTTTGAGTCTGTCTCTCTTGAAAACCAGGGTCCTTCAGAACATTGCTGGGCCAAAAAGGGATACAAATGGCAAGAGTCCTTCTAAATTTAAATTGATGCTTAATAGGATTTTTAAGTCTGTTTTCTTTAAGTCTTTTGTCTCTGTTTTTGACCCACCTTCACCCCAGCAGCAGTTTTTGTGCAGTAATTGAACTGAGCACTAAGTGCATCTGTGGGTTGACTGTGCTTTCAGGGTTAGCAGGCAGTGCTGGGAACAGGCACTTAACCATAACCTGTCTTGAAATCTACTGCCCCAAGAGGATTATGCTTACTTTGACCAATGAGCATGGATACAGATCTGTGCATGTCTCTTCGTCTTACTGAGTTTTGCAGATGCTGACCAACCGCAGCTGACAAAGACAAATGACCCACAAAGATACTAAGTTCCATCAAAGTCGTTATGGCTAATGGCTAGATATGGGAGACAGTCTCTCCATGACACTGCTAAGGAAAGGACTGTAGCAGGTGTGTAAATTGTTCAGCAGGTTACAGAAAGTCCACATTGGAAAAAGATGGTTTAAGTTCTTTGCTGGTGGAGAACAGTGTATGGATGAGGACAAGATGACAGAATTATGAACCATATGGCACAAGAAGTCCTCAAGCTGTTTCTGTGACTCACTTATGCTGCAGTCAGCACAGCCCTGTTGCTTATAAGTTCAGGTGAACGCTGATAACAAATCACATGGCATTTGATATTGTTAAATATTGCTGCACATCCTAGGATGTTTTTATTCTTTCTGCTGTGGATACAAAGTTTACATACAGGTTTTCTGGGACATGATGATCCCTACTAGTGGAAGTTGTTTTCAGTGGCACTATTGAGAAGTGCTGCAGTAGTATCTTATAGTTTTCCATTTGAAGAAACATTTATCACTTGCATCTGTGATAGGTGAGGAGTATAGTCTTAGAGGTGGTAATGACAGCAGGAACAAATGTTTACTGTAACTTCTGTCTGTGTCAGAAAGCTCTCTGGTTTGAGAAGTGTGGCTACAGGCTTATGTTTTCTGGTGCATTCTTTACAAATATGGAAGCAAATTTATGTTTAATTTAACTATCTCTTAAAATTTCTATTGTCATTGTCAAGACCTACAAATGGTAGTTTAACACTAGGAAAGTTTAAACTTCTATAGACTCCAAAGCAGACAGTGGTTTACTTTAGCTCAGTGGGTCTCTTGCTGGTAGGCTTGGCTGGGCTTCCTGGAGTTAGAACACATGGCTGTGCTTTTCTGTGAGGCTCTTGCATGAGTCAAGATGCAGGTGGTGCTGTCTGCAAGGCAGGCAAGGGGCATCCGACTGAGGTATTTGTATCACACCATATTAATCCTACGTCAGATGGATGCACATCACACTTACACTCTCCACAGGTTTTACTGTGTGAAGTAAGATGTTGCCTCTCTTCTGAAGGTGGGGATATAAATGCAGTGTAGGGACAAAATGCATCTGTCTGAAGTGCTTCACCTGCCTTGAATATCTGCTTCCGTGAGAAGCACCTGTGTCTATTGCTCCCCAAATAGGACAATGAATGATCAGAGTTTATCAAGAGAAGCTGATAATTTCATGATGTCTGCCAAACACATTCATGGTGCTATGTGGCTGCTAGTGACTCATGAGAACATCTCAATCTGTCATTCTTAGCTGATAGTGGTGGATTTTGCTTGACTTGCTGCTGCTTTGGGCAACTAGCTTATGCTGTGCCCATGCTTATGTGCAGCAGGAGAATCAAGACATCCAGTATTCTTGAGTTCTTTTCCTACCTATGGGTGGAGAGGTTGGGTTTCTTACTTAAGAACAGTTCTGTTGTTATATTGCCTGAACTGCTCTGTTTAATGATATCTGCTTGATTATTATTTTTTTATTAATTTGTCAGACAATGTACTGGTACTCTTAGAGACGCTCATCAAATGTGCAGCTTATTATTAGCAGTTGCTAACCCCAAGGGGGTTTGTTTGAATGGTACTGCTGTCACCTCTCTGGTCTAGACCAGAAAGACTCTCACTTATTATTAGTTTCTTGGTTTGTGAAATGATAAGAGCTATATTTATTGCCTCCTAATTTTGGGGTCATGTTTGTCAATAATGCTTATTTAGGGAGTAGATGATTCAGTTGATGGAAAATGTAAAACCTTTGTTTGCAATGTAAATCTTGCTGCCCCAGCCCAGGTTACATCCATCTGGAAAAAAAATGTTTGGCAAATAATTATCAATCACAAGGTAATTTGAAACTGTGAGTTGTTTGCATTCTGTGAGCAATACCATAGGTGTATACAGTGATCAGGAGGCCAGAGATCATGTATATGCCGTTGTGAGAGCTGTAATAGTTAAAAGAATCAAAGTTTTACCTGCACAAGTAGTGGTTACCCCACTACATTTTGTCAGTCTTCCCTGGCTGAGCCTAGAAATCAGCAGAAAGCATTTCACTTGCCTCAGAAGTATGTCCCTGACAAATGTGAAGTTCTCTGGGCTCCTGAGGAGGCATGAAAATTTAACACGAGCAAACCAACCTGTCCCTGTGTTCTTGTTGCTCCTGGGATTGGAGGATTTATTTTTTGGTACATAAATTCATACTGAAGCGTGCAGCTGGCATGTAGAATGCAAGACCAAATTTGTCAATCAAATTTTGATGCACTTCAGAGCTTACTTACAGTTCACTTTCAGTATTTATTTAAAATTAAAGCAAAAACTCTCTCAAACTTTATTTCCCCGAGACTTGCACTCAGCTGAGCAGTCCAATGAGCCAAATTGCTTGTCTATTTAGAGCTCAACTCAGACTTTGAAGACTCCTGTATCAGGACTTGCAGTACTAAACTTACTGCCCTTACTATCCCGTTTTACTCTGTGGACAACAGTATCCTTTCCTTCAGAATGAAGTCTGCCTCATGGAGTCAATACCAAAGCGTCAAAATCTCTGTTAGCATTGGCACTGTTGGGGTTGTTAGGTATTCGAGAGAGTGGTGAAATGGTCCCTATGGACTGGACAGCCTCACTACTAGAGCTTAGATTTTGACCAACCAGGTATTCCACTTTCTGATCACTCCCTCTCACATCAGCTGTGCAGTTTTAATGATGCCTCTTGCATGCAAGCTCTTGTTTGTGTGCACTGACTTCGCATTTTGATGTAAGTGAGGCCTGAACTTAAGTCCTTTTTTGGGCTGAGATCAGAAGTGCAGTAGACAGCTCCTAGGTATGAAACAAGGGGAAAAAAAGACAGAGACAAATGGAGTTATTAGTCTGGCAATTCATGCAGAACAAAGGTAGAGCACTTGATCTATTTCTTGTCTGTGGCAACCACGGACACTGCCAGTACAGCCTAACCTGCTACCAAACAAACTTCCTTTCTCTCTGTTCACAACTGTCCAGTCTGCATTCCAGCTTAGTCAGATGTGCTATGAACCTTCTACAAGAATATTTGCCTTCTTTTATTTATGACAGTGTGTCCATTCTGAAACAACAATTGGTGGCAACCCTGATATATCAAGAGAAGAATTTATTGGCTTGCAAGATTTGCCTGTGTGTTTGGAAGCATCTGCTGTAAGGTGATGGCCACCCCAAGACATATGTTTATCATAATCTTCCTTATTCTTGTTAGCATGGGATATGTGCTCAAGGAAGACTTGCAAGGATGGCTTTGTGTTCATCATGTCACTTCCCTACTTCACCGCTCTTTGTCTCTCTGCTCTTCCCTTTAGAGGGGTTTTCCTCGACACCATCCTTCCCCGTCGTGATGATAATGGAGTCCGGCCAACTATTGGTCAGCGTGTTCGCCTGAGTCAGGGAGACATTGCTCAGGCAAGGAAATTGTACAAGTGCCCAGGTAAATATGGCTCGTGGGAAGGGCTGCAACTTTAGTGTAGACACAGTTTATCTGGAAAGCTATGAAAATCAAGAGCAACCGTGGTTGAAAGGACTCGGAAATATAGGCCATCAAATGCTTTAAGCTGAAGCTGTGGGAGAGCTGCATTTGCATATGTCTCTTGTTAGTATTTTGCTCATGTTCTTGTTTGGTTAGAGCTTGAGTTTTCTCCAGTGTTCTCTACCGAAACTTTGTTAGAGAAGTGTAGAGTAGCTGCAATATTTGCATTTTGCTGGTGTTTTCATATAAATATCCTGTCTAGAATTAAGGATGTAGAAAATGAAATTTATATTTAAGACGGCAAACAGGTGGTGAGTAGGAGTTAGCAAAGTGGCAAAGGATTTTCTGATAGACTTAAGTCTCTACACATCAACCCTCAAAATTCTGTCTTTGTATACAGGTGTTGTCCCAAGGGAGAGCTTTATTGAAACCCTAAGTGATTATGGTATGTTGCACTAAGGCTTTGGGAATGACATGGAAACTCAAGGATGCAAGACTAGTTGCTGCAAGTGGGTGCTTTGGGCTGCTCAAGGAAGGATTGTGGTCCATCTACCACCCATTTTTTCTCACTAAACCGTGTCCCTTAGTACCACATTTAAACGTTTCTTGAACACCTACAGGGTGCCACCTCGCTGGGCAGCCCATCCCAGTGCCTGAATATTCTTTCAGAAAAGAAATTTTTCCTAATACCCAACCTGAACCCCACCCTGGCACAACTTAAAGCTATTATCTGTAGCCTTGTTGCTGTTACCCAGGAGAAAAGACTGATCCTTGCTTCACCACAGTCTCCTTTCACAGAGTTGTAGAGAGCAATAAGGTCTCCCCTGAGATTCCTCTTCTTCAGACTAAATAATTCTGGTTCCTTCAGCTTATAAGACTTGTGCTGCAGACCTCTTACCAACTCTGTTGCCCTTCTTTGGACAAGCTGCCAGGCCTCAGTGTCTTTCTTGCAGTGAGAAGCCCCAAACCAAACATGGTACTTGAGGTGCAGCCTCAGCAGTGCTGAGTACAGAGAGATGATCACATCCTTGCTCCTGGTAGCTACACTATTTCTAATACAAGCCAGGGTGCTAATGGCCTTCTTGGCAACTTGTGTATCCTACTGTTCCACATCGAGCTGAGCTTGACCATCACCCACAGGTCCATTTTCCTACACACAGTCTTCCATCCATTCTGCCCCAGGCCTGTAGTGTTGCCATGAGCAACACATAAGTGAGCAGTTGGCTAGCACTGGTGTGTGAATCATTCACAAAGCTATGGAAAGCAGCCTATAATTTATGTGCAAATCCTCCTCTGTAACCAGGTACAGGCTAGAAAGCATGAGTTCATTAGGACCTACAATAAATTCTGAGGATACTTCAGGGTCTGTGATGTTTGAGAATCACTGTTTAGTTTATAGTGAGCAGTGTAACTTTTCTAGGTGTACTAGTCCTAACTAGCAATTTTTTCCTTTATGTAACTCTTTTCTCAAATAAATAGTTGGAAATGTAGTCCTAAGGAAATTAATAAGAGATGTCTTTCTAAGAAAATCATCTCCTTTTACTTTAGGGACTGAGTTGTTTAAATACTTTAAAATAATAATAATAATTAGAGATGTCCTGCACTGTTTTTGACTGAGTCAGATTTAATCAAATCAGACTTTTCACTTAATCTGTACTCAGTGCTTCCAGCTCAGAATTCTTGAGGCAAACTGAAAAGCTACTTTTGGCCTGAGGTTAAAGTCAAACTAAAAGCTACAAAGTAACATATTTTTTTTTTCTTTTTAAATGTATTTAATTTAAATGAGGACCCTTTTGAGTCTCAACTTTCCTGCTTGCAAAGTAAAATCTTTCATACTCTTTTTCTTTTCCCCCACAAAACTTTGCAAGGGTTATTGCAGTTCAGAAAATACTTGTCAGAATAATGACTGGAGCTTTAAGCCTGTGAAACCAATTTTCTCTAAATGTCTGTTGCTTTATTTGGAAAAAGACTTATAAACAAGTTGCTTTTGAAGATAAATGGTACAGTATTTTTGATGAAATAGACACTGCAACTGTACTTTGAATCTGTAGCTTGGAAAAAAGTTCTGCAAAGCTCAGGAATTAAAACCCGAAGAGCTTCAGTTGTTTGTCTTAGAGAGATCTGACTGAGATTTTTGGGAAAGGAAAGTTTGTTCAATGGCCAAGCTGAGGATTTTTAGGTGAAACATGTCCACATAGTTCAGAAACTGAATGGCAGAGGGCTTTCCATTTAGTAAGAATGTTTGAGAACCCCCACAAGAAGATCTAGAAATGATGCAGGAAGTGCTAAATGTGTGCACTTGCATGAACCAGAATGACTGTTATTTGTTAAAAGAGACATGGCTCTCCAGCTCATTAAGTTTGTAGCCTCTGAAAGAAGGAGAGGACCAAAAGGAGATCAAGATTGAGCCAGCTGATGCGATGGAAGAAGTAGAACCCCTTCCTGAGGATTACTACACAAGACCAATCAATCTGACTGAAGTGACGACGCTGCATCAGCGCTTGCTGCAGCCTGACTTCCAGCCAATCTGTGCTTCCCAGCTCTACCCACGTCATAAGCACCTCCTGATCAAACGTTCACTGCGCTGTCGGAAATGTGAACACAACCTCAGCAAACCAGAATTCAACCCAACATCCATCAAATTCAAGATCCAGATGGTTGCTGTTAACTACATCCCTGAAGTGAGAATCATGTCTATTCCCAACCTGCGCTACTTAGACACTTAAGACACTTAGGGCTGTCTTAAATTTTCCATTCTAAAACGTTTGTGCTTTAAATTGCTCTTAATTTCCTAAAGCTTTCACCTGCTGGGTTGTGCCAAGTCAGGTAAAACCAGAGGAAATTACTGAAGGTATTTCTGAGAGGAAGTAGCAGTAAATGCTAGTTTTGATATGGCAATATGAGGATGTGCAGTCATCAGTTGAGGACTGGATGAAGGCAGTACTGACCCAGTGGCAATATCAGAGCCTCAGGTGAAGAGTGACTTGCTGCATGTAGAATGAATATGGCTGGGATTCAGCTTCTTTGAGATGTTTTTCTACTGAGGTACCATGCTTTTCCTGGTTGAGAGTTCTAGGAGCATCCTGGGTGCAGGAATTAGTTACCAGCAGACTGTGCCACAGATAACAAGGCAATGAATCTCTGCAAGATGTGAAATGGAGAAGTGTGTGTGTTCTGGAAATGTCCAGATTTCTTCTCCTGTGTGTGCAAGTCAGCATCTTTACCACCAGCAGCTCTGCCCACCTGAAAAATAGAGATGGCATCACCTGCCAAGCATGCTGGGAGAGTCTGGAGGAGGGATAAGTTATTACTGCAAAGTATTTTAAAACTAAAACTTCCTGTGCAATACTTCTTTGTAGCTGGGTAATGGAAAGGGGAGTTTTCAGGCCTCAAAACTATTTGAACAGTGTGGAGCTTTTTTGAACTCTCGTATGTTTGCTTCATTCCTTCAGGGAAGAATCATGTATTTTCCTGCCTGTTTTTCTCAGTGGTGCTTCTTTCTAGTAATTTTAAGTACATTTGTCTTCTCTGACAGGAACCAATTTGCCAGAGACAATGCTGCCTCAAATATGCACAACTTGTTCCTAGTAGTGATCCACCTTCCAGAGCACCCCTAGGAACTGGTTGGTTGAGCAAAAAATCCCTTTTTGTGTCCCTGCCTATTGTTCATCAAGTCTGACTTGTCAGACTGTGGGTCAAATTACTTCAGGGAAATTAAGAAATTCTGGTCTATGTGACTCCCTTTCCCTTTTCTGAAGACACCAAACTTTTTGAATGGGTCTGCTTTCTTTTCACCTCCAACTTCCGACCTGCCCCATCTAATAGCGATCATGGCTGAAAAAGTTAGTGAGTGTGTGATAGCATAAGGCAGAGAATCCCCTGGCATTTCCATGAGAAAGGGAGCCAGATATTCAGTTTTGTCAGATCTTTCAAAGCACTGCTGCTTAACAAGGGATTTTTGGAAGCTGCCTTACCATCACTGAGGAAACCAATTTGCAGGTCAAGGGGAGCTTTATAATGTTAGTGTGTTATGACATCAGAAAAACAACCTGAGGGCAGGCAAGCCAAGGTCCTCTCTCTTTGCAATTGGTATTTGCATGTGTCTAGTAAGTATTCTGATAGATGAGAATAGGAGCTTTTGATATGTGTGATTCTCTAGATGTATGCGTGGTCATTCATTTTTCCAGCAAGATCCTCCTGGCTCAGAATAGGAACTACAGTAGTTTCTGTTTTCCCACATTTTGGAAGTTTCCTGAAGGAGCATTTGCAAACTGCTTACTTCCCGAAAGTAACACTGGTATCTACATTTTACCAATGGTAGCAGGAGACAAGCAGGAAGGTGTAGAGCAGAATGAGCTGCGGTGTTCATATTTTATCCTGCACAGTGTGACATCAGGGTAGATGATGGACAGCCAAAGATGTGGAGTCAATGGGACTTGCCCTGCTTTTTTTTCTTTGCAAAGTTTTAACTTAAGGCACTGAGGAGTAATTACAGAGAACTTCAACTAGAAGTACTGAGAAGGGTGAACACACTTGCTGGAAGCAGTAATGGGATTGCAAGTTGTGGTGGACTAATGTTTTTTTGTTTTATTAATATTATTCCTCAATATGACTGAAACTTTGAAAGTTCTGATATGTGGGAAGAAGATGAAGGAAGATGTGTGGCATTTTTAAAAGCTGTTTCATCTGTGTCCTTGCACTGATAATCTGTCCCAGCAATCCTGAAACATTTTACATGAGTGTCCTTAGAGTACAAACTACCAGCCTGCGTGGAGCAGCTGTGTGCAATCATTTTGTTCGAGCTCAATACCCTTTAAAGAGTTGCTCCTTGTGGCTGATTTTTCTCCCCTCCCCTTCTCTCACAGCTTGTGGAGAAACCCTGCAGGACAGCACAGGGAATTTCTCAGCCCCTGGCTTTCCAAGTGGCTATCCCTCCTATTCCCACTGTGTCTGGAGAATCTCTGTGACCCCGGGAGAGAAGGTAGTTGAAACACATGGACTTGGTGTACTCTTCACTTCCCTTATATGAGTTTTGCTTGTGATCATATAATATTATATGCTGCCAAAAAGATTGTCCTGCAGATCTCTGAATGCCTGGAGTGCAGGAATGGTGTCTGTCCTGACAGAGATGGGGTCAGGAATTAGTGGCTCTGACAAGAGGTAATGCTGGAATAGAATCCTCTTGCTGGTCTGGGTTATCAGTTGATTTCTGATCCCTCTGATTTCACAGATACACCCTGCGTGGGCAGTTTCCCCAGCTATTCAGCTTGCCACCTGCTAGCTCAGATTGAGCTGATAGCTGGGGAAATGTTATTTAAAACCAAGTGCTGGTCAGATGAGTTGTATAAAACGTATTAGCAAGATGGAGTCCAGGAGGGAGCTGAGGAGTTGAGTGACATCAGAAACCTACCCCTGTCGTGTGGGCATAATGTCAGGGATGCCTGCTCCCAGCCCTGAAACACGGAGCCCTGCTGTGCATCAGTCAGCTGCTCTGTCCACTTTCCAGCTCCTTTTGTTTTACTGATCTTCCTGAGGAAACAAAATCTTTCCTTAATCTGTTATGCCAGCCCTTCATGTTCTACTGGACTACAATAATGCATGGCCTGGCTTGGGTGCTCTGTGGCTTTGCTGAGGACCACCCTGAAGGACATGCTTAGGACTGAGGCTTGGAAAAACAAAGGAAAGTGGAGCTTGCTTGTTTTGAAGTGGTTGTCTTGCTCTTGGACTCAGTTCTGTCACCTGCAGGTCCAGTCCTATATTGTACTGAGCTCCAGCCATTGACTTCAGGCTTTGCAATGTACCAAGAACAGTCCAGGTTTCGGAAAAATGTCTGTGGCAAACAATATATGTAGATTATTTATGCTTCAGATCTTGCAAAGTCCAAAATGATGTGAGAATATCCACCCAGTGCCTTCCATAGGCCCAGAACAAAGCATCTAATCCTTGTTACAGGGGAAGGACACCGATGGGAAAACATGCTCTTGCTGAACTCTGCTCTGGAAAGCCTTTGAATGCAATGTATGAGTGGCAATATCAGAATGTGGCAACTTGTTAGCAGAAGTAGCTGTGTCTTACTGGAAACACTTATATAATGGAATAAAACCCAAGTGTCTCTACTTTTGGGAAATATGCATCTCCATAATGTTCACATTAATTAAAACTAAGGATTCCATCTTTAACTTTTTTTTTAAGGAGCTTTTTAGTTGCACTTTTGTAACTGTAAAGCAGTGAATGTGTGAATAACAGAATAGATAGTAAAATGCCATCTTCTGTCATACTGTGCTGTGTAGTATAATCACAATTCCTTGGGAAGCCTTTCCATTTTTTGGGGAAAATTAATTCAAAAATCCAACTCACTGTCCAGCTATTTTGTCATGTATACTCACTTATGCACTACTGTAGCAGAGATGAAGCAGGTAGCCTGTAGGGTTTTGATTTTGAAGTAGTTGTCATTCCAAGGATAAGCATGTACTCTGTCCTTTCAGATCATGTTGAACTTCACATCAATGGATCTATTTAAAAGCCGCCTTTGCTGGTATGATTATGTGGAGGTGCGCGACGGCTACTGGAGGAAGGCTCCCTTACTGGGTGAGTATCTGCTTCATCTTAATTGCATATTTTTGTGCTCTTAAAGCTTATTGTGGATGGAAAAACAAACAAACAAATCCCAACATCATTTAAAAAAAAAATAACAAAATACTAAACTTTCTCTACCTGGAAGGAACCTGCATCCAGGCAGAGCACTGTTTGTTAGTGTTAGAGAAGTCAGCACATTATATTTGCACCAAATGATCAGTGCTCCAATCCCTAAGTAGTGAAGGCTTTATTCCTTCCTTTTCTAGCTTCTGAACTGAGGCAGAGAGGGAAATGCTCAGAAGCATGACTGAGATTAGAAGTGTGGTCCCTAGAGCTTTATGATGCCTTTTTCATAAGATCTGAATGGAACTATCAGACAGTAAAAATGAAGAGGACGTGCAGCTCCTACCCAAAGCTCCTGACATTATTTCTTCATAAGAATGCTAACCATATAATAATAGAATAGTTTGAGTTTGAAGGCACCTTAAAGATCATCTAGTTCCAACGCCCTGCCATGTAAGTACACTTTCAACAGGAACAAGTTGCACATAGCCCCCATCCAACCTAGCTTTGAATGCTTCCAGGGACAGAGCATCCACAGCTTCTCTGTGTAGCCTGCTCTGGATGCAGCACTCTGTATTCTGATCCTCTGTAATTCTAGTGGGGAACTTGTCTCTGGGCCTGATAATGCCTAGAATATCAATCTCTACAAGGACTCTACTGCTCCTGAGGATCTCAAAGTGCAGCTCTCCCTTTGTACTCTCTGTATTCATTCCTCTGTATCCTGCTATCGTAACTGCAGGTTGTCTGTCATCTAAGTGGGCTGTCAGAATTTTCACCTGCTTTTACCAGCTTTGATACTGGTTCTGATCCTGACCCTGTCTTCTGACCACAGTATCCTTACATGCCAACACCTACTTCTACCTGAAAGTTAAAAATCAATCAGCTTATGCAGCATCACCAGTTTCGCTAGAGCTGAGGTGCCCAGGTTGCAGCGCATATCTTGGCTAATGTGAGGTCAGTGGGGCAATGGAAGTTTAGGTGCCAAGCTCACCTTAGCCCATGGGATGTTCCAGCTGTAACACAGGATGAAGTTCTTAGGTTGGAGTTGTACTGCTCTCTAGAGGTTTCTGTGGGCCTGTGTTTCAGTGTGGAGCTGGCAGCTGTTTTTATTGCTTCCTGCCTGTTTTGGGGTTGGCAGCAGTTATTGTTTTGTTACACATACGTCAGGTAACATTGCTCCAGCAGCTGCAATTTTGGTCCTTGTTGCAGATATTTTTTTTTTCTGCTGAATAATTTGAAGGTATTTCAGAAGCCAAACCACCTCCCTGTCACCTTCATGCAGGTGGACTTGTGAGTGTTTCCATCTGGAATGAGACACTGGTTGAAGAGGCTCCCGCAAGGGGCTGAGCCCATGAAATTAGCTCAGCAGAGGCAAACAGACGGTAATTCAGCAGGGGGCGGGGAGAGGGATTAGTGTGAGCTGTGAAAGCACGGACTTCTTGCAGAGGGGAGGAAAAAAAATGTGCACGACATATTTTCCCAGGGTGAAAACCCTGCCTTTAAATGTATAACTTTTTATGAATGGGCCCTTTATCACACTCTGAGGAGTCTGCTCATTCTAGTTCCTCATCTGTTTCCTCTCCTTGACACCCTTGTCAAACTGCAAGTCCAAATCCAGGAGGCAGTTGCTCAGTGACCCTAGAGGAAGGAGCTTTGCAGCACTGGTGCTAATTGTTAGTATTCTTTTTGGTAGCAGAGATAGGAGATACAACTGTTATGCTGCATGCCTGTGTCACACTGCCCAAACAGTGCCGGGTAGCTTTGGCACATGGGCTCAGGATAGAACTGCCAAGCACAGCTTGGATCTGGACTAATAGTTGAATGAGGGACTCCATGAGGGGGGAAAAAAAGTTGGTGAGGAAAGCGCCACTGAAGTTCACAACTCACTTTCCATGCATTCTCATTTCCCTTTACTGCCTGTCACAGGGGCAGACCTCTCACATCCTTGAAGGTCATAGGCATTCTGAGGCTTCCAAGTGGTGAAGGTAGGGTAAGCAGAGCCAAAAGTGACAACCATCTGACTGTAGGCAGATGACTACGCAGGGGGCCTCTTGGCTTTTAATGCACAGGATTCATGTCAACCATTCTGCTCTTTGTAGGTAGGAAAGCAGCAGCCTTCTCTGTCTGCCAGTCAACAGGACTCAAATGATCAGTTTCCTTATTCAGTACAGAGAACACTTAATGCAGCCTGCTAATGGGAAATAAGGTACTGTCTTGTCAGTAAGCAATTAACCAAGTTTTCACTCAGATGAGGATGTTCAAAGAAGCTAGTCTCTGGTTTCACAAGGCCAGGATCAGATTCCTTGTCACCACTGCTGTGACTGAATTTCTAAATGACTGCTCTCTGCCTCTGTCAAATTCCCTCTGCGGATGCATTTGGATGAGATGCCACTGCCTCTAGCATGTAGCCCTGCTGCTGTCAGCTGAAGTAAAGAACCATGTTGGCAGCATGTGCTCACTGTTTGTAGTGTTTGCTCTCTTATCCTCGGGAGCCTCTGGCTGGGCCAGGTAGAGAAACACCAGCAGAGCTTTAGGGTTGTTGAGATTGTTCTTCTGCAGATGCTCCATTCCAGGATTCTCTGTTGTGGGCGAGATTCAGGTATTTGCTGATGCATATCAGGGAGCAAAAAAGGCATTTGGTCACAAATCTGCTGAGTGAAAGAGACTATATGACTGCAAAGGTCTAATCAGAAGGAGATTTGCTAGGGGAATAAGGCTAGAGGATAAGGGATTTTTAGCACCATCAACAGGATGAGCTGTGTTGGTGCTGTGGGGAATCTGCATAATCCTCTTTTCAGTATGGTTACATCCCACCTTCAATTTGGCTTGAACAGGACTTTCTGAGGCTTAGTAGGTAGGAAGGACAGTTTTCTAATGTTCCATCTCCAAAAGGACAGATGATAGTTCCCCTCTGTTGTCAGCTCGTTTGTCCGTTCATGTGAATCAAAACAAGAACCCCTTACTGAGGCAACAGAGGTTGTGTCTGTAACTACTGAATTCTGCTCCCAGCTGAAGGGAATCATTATCAATTTAATAACTGAATATGTATTAATTGGGCGGGGAGAAGAGAAATTCAGAAACACAAGTGGTAGGAGTGAAAAGGTGTTTTATAGAAGTGCTGCTCCTTTAACTGCAGACTGTCTTTGCTTCCTGGAACCACAGGAGCCTGCTACCAGTGCCTGTACTGCCTGGAGATCTTGATTGTCTTTTTCCTGCCTTCTAGGTAGATTTTGTGGTGACAAGATCCCTGAACCAGTAATCTCCACGGACAGCAGGCTGTGGATCGAGTTCCGGAGCAGCAGTAACATCCTGGGCAAGGGCTTCTTTGTGGTCTATGAAGGTAGCGCCTTTGGCTAGTAGTGTATTGCATTGCATGGAGCAGTTAAAACAGGGATTTATGGGACCACTAGAACTTCTGCTTTGCTGTTTAATTTGACACAGCACCTGCTCTTGCTTTTGTGGGGAATGGCAGAATCTGTGGGTTGTTCCAGCAGGTAAGATATGGCTCTTCTAACTGGATCATCATCATTCCTTTTGAGGAATAAGATGGCAGCACAAAGCAATGTCTTTCAATCATAGGCCCGGGTCCTGTTTGCACTAACCCACCCCTGCAAGCAGCAGTGCTCTGTGTGTAGCAGGAGTTGCTTTCAGTAATTTAACAAAGTTCTGTTTCTGCAGATCCAGGTACTTTGAAAATTTCCATGACACTGGGATGTTGAGACCTTTTCAGAGGAGGAGCAGTGCTGCCAAAGTCATTAGTGAACCTCAAAGTAGTTCAGTTGGTAGACACCTACAGCTATCAGCAAGTCCAACTGCCTGACCACATCAGACCTAGTTGAATGTTAAACTATTTTATTGAGGCCATTATTCAAATGCTTCTTTTTAAAATAATCACCACAGTAACCAGAAATTCCTGATCTTAGTCCTATAACAGTTAAATGCAGCCTAATCTAAAACCTCTGGGATGTCTCTGTCATCCACAATAAGAGTATGAATAATTATTGCCTTTTGTTTTCTGTTACTGACACAGCATTAATATAACAGCTGTGGTTACTAGTGCTGAAGTGAGTTTCAGTCCTGTTTTCTACAAATTCACCTGCTGTTCCCACTATAATTATTTCACTGTTTCAGTGCACATCCATAATGTGCTTTTCTGGAACAGCTCTGTAGTCTGTAACGCCCACACTCAGTCCCCAAATACTGGTAGGTTCTGACCTGTTCTCCATATATTTCTTGGGGCTTTTTGCATTGATCTCCAAAGTATATTCATGTGTAAAGCCACTGACTGCATCGATATTAATAGTAGCTTTTTGTTTTGAATGTTCTAACAGTAAATGCTTTTTTTACCCACAAATTTAAACATCCAATCTTTTTGTATTTCTTCATTTCTATCATCATAGACAATACGTTTTCTTGAAGTGGTCCCATGTTCACATTCAGTCTTATGAACATGATCACTTTAAGCTGATCACTTTGGCAGCCCAGAATTCATTATTTCTGTAGACTTCTCAGGCTATGTCAACAGATTCATCCATTTAGCAGTAAAAAAAAAAACCCTTCCTGTGTAGTTAACCACTAGACTGAAATTTAATGTGAACAATTGCAATGGATAGAGAAAATACTGTTTGCTGTCTGTTTTATAGCTATTAAAAAATAATAAGACTTGACAGTTCTCTGCTCTTGTAGTTCTATTTCTGTTAGATAGGGAGGCAGTTCCTTAATGGGTCATAGAATCACAGAATGGTTTAGTTTGGAAAGAACATCTAAATGTCATCTAGATCCAATGCCCACCATTGGCAGGGCTGCCATGTACCAGGTCAGGCTGCCCCGGTTCCCATCCAACCTAGCCTTGAACACCCGCTGCCTAAAGAATTTCTTCCTTCCATCTAACCTAATTCTCCCCTCTTCAAGCTTAAATCCATTCTCCCTTGTCCTGTTGCTATTGGACCGTATAAAAACTCAGTCCCCCCCTTCTGCCTATAAGCTCCCATCAAATTCTAGAGCTTCTGCCTCTTCATGCACTAGAATGGTCTCCTGAATGTTGCTTGATGAATAGCTCAGCTTATGCTTGTAAATATCGCCATCTCGTGGCTGGATTATATTTGCAGTTTTTTTGTTTGGATTCTTTTTTTCTTCCATTCTTTCCTTGGTCCTTATTGCTGTCTGCAAGTGTTAAGCAGTTATGGAGGTGACCTGGAGTGTGAAACACAGAAATCCACAGCATTTCTATGATCCAGTGAATTCACCTTGTAAAGAGCTTGTTACAGCAAGGTGGGGAGGCACTATCAAAGATGAAATGTTGGATTGGTAAAACCTTCCATGACGTGTGTTGCTTTTGTGGAACAAGTACTATTGATGCAGATTTGGATGGGGAAGAGGGCTACGTATGGAGTAGTTTCTTACCTAAGGAAAAGCTTGCAATCACATGGTTTCATTGAATGTTTTTTTATGAAGCTATTTGTGGTGGAGAAATCCGCAAAGATGCTGGCCAGATCCAGTCCCCCAATTATCCAGATGACTACAGACCTTCCAAAGAATGCATCTGGAAGATCACAGTTTCTGAGGGCTTTCACATAGGAATCTCATTCCAAGCATTTGAGGTGAGAAATGTCATTGTAAGCACTTGAATACCTATTGTTTCTGCTCTGTAGAGCCTTTAAAATGAAAAAGGAAATGATGTAAACAATTGCATTCAAAACAAACAAACTTTAGAATGATTCAGGACATCATGTCTCCTCACCTTCTGGTTTGCTCAGAGATCTTGAAGCCAAGTTTTAAATTTCCAATGAATTTGAAATTTAGGAAGAATTAGAATGCACAAAACATTGGAGATGTTAAGTAAAGGACTCATAAGCCCTCCAGATTTCACTCTGGTCAAATAAAACTGAATGGTCACAATCCAAGCAAGCAGCTTCATGCTGTTGTTGTTGGTACTTCTGCAGATTTCAGCATATTTGTGGCTGTCAAAATAGATATCACATTTTCAGGTGGTAGACCACAAAAAGTTCCAAGAGCTTCCTCCTATTGGTTATAGGATGGCATACACTCTTAGGTAGGTGCTCAGTGTTATATTGTACAAAAGTTGATAGGACCTTGGTTTTTACGTAAATCCACTCTAGCTAATTGATTCCCGTGGCTTGTGCAAACTTACTGCACTTGTCCAGGAAAGGACAGATACCACTACTTTCCTGACAGCAAACCCAAGGCTATTTCTTGAGCTTATTTGTTTGTAGTTCTTACCACTTACAGCTTCTCATAGAAAAGCAAGTTATCACGGAAAAAGTCAGAGACTAAGTTTCATTGGAGAGTAGCCATGAAATAGAAATGGAACTGAGATCTGTTCATGTTTGAGTGTGGTTTCAGCTGCAGGAATGACAGCAGCTATGAGGCAAGCAGTTGGTTGTGACCAGTTGGTTGGGATGCTCCTTTTGAAGCTAATCACTGGCCAAAGCGTAACTGGGTAGCTAGCCTGGTTCAGAGTGCTCATGCCAGTGAACTATAGGCCCACACTTTTCTATTTGCAGATTGAATGGCATGACACATGTTCTTATGACTACCTGGAGATCCGAGATGGCCCCACTGAAAACAGCCCACTGATTGGTCAGTTCTGTGGCTACGAGAAGCCAGAAGATATTAAATCCAGTTCAAATAAAATATGGATGAAGTTTGTATCTGATGCAACCATCAGTAAAGCAGGTTTTGCTGCAAATTTCTTCAAAGGTATGTGAACTACTACCTCTCGAGGTCGAACTTAGGGATCACACATCCCATAACTTACTGCCCAAGTGAAGTTACCAATTGTATCTACTTTTAGTTAAAAGCTGTTAGACTTGTATAGTCTCAGTACTGTCAGACATGTTTAACTTCAAAACTGTAAGAGAGTTTGATGCTGAGTCACGAACAGCACCTTACTGTTTAAGACAGAATCTACATCAAATATGGCTTTTGGTGCCCTGCATCAAAAGTGATTACAAGCTTGCTGGCAAATACTGTGATTTCTTTAATTGCCTTCCATGGACAATTCTTACAGTACCTAGATTACCTGGTATAAAATTCTCAGGTTTCATATGGATACAAAGAGCACTACTTCCTCATGTCACATTGGCTTCTTTCATGAGTTCAAGCTGATTGTGCCAGGAATGCCTTCCAGTGATTAGCACTACTGTAAGAATGTTAGTATAATGTTCTATTAAGGGCTGTATGTGGAATCAGGAGTCAGAGTGAGAAGACGGTAAATTTGTCATCTGTATATTAAATTGTTAGCTCCAGTTGTTGAGATTGAGAACCTGACTACAAGGTCTAGAATAGCAACTAATCATCAACCTGAAAATGATCAGCCATTTGCATGTACTCCCAACTATGCTGGTGCACCCCATTCAGTGGGATATGATCTCCCACAGCTCCGTGCATGTGGGCACCATAATGGGCTGGTGTCTGGTAGCTCACGTCACTCAAGCATAAGGAATCAGAACATAGCAAACAGACCAAAAAGAACAAACCCCAAACCATTTGGCAAATGAGAATATAATTAAGTGAAGTCTTTACAAGTGAACATTTTTTTTCTTCTTCTATCTAGAAAAAGCACTCTTGGTTCCTGTGACTAGTAATTGCAGTAGTAAACCCTTGAGTTTTGGTTAGTAAGGAGTTCTCTTGTATTTGTGAGGTCTGCTGCTGTTCCGTGTGCTCTGCCTGTCGTGCTTGTTGACCAGAGCAAGGTGTGACTTGTTCTGGCTTCCTCCTGACAGAAATGGATGAATGTTCTCAGCCAGACAATGGTGGATGTGAGCAGCACTGTGAGAACACTCTGGGCAGCTACAAATGCTCCTGTGAGCCTGGTTATGAGTTGACAGCTGATAAAAGAAGTTGTGAAGGTGGGTAATGTACAGATTGAGGCAACTACCTGTCAGGTTGGTGCTGCAACTAACGATGAAATTGAACAGGCTTGGTGACAACGCTCCTTTCCTCTCCATGTTCATTTCTTTTCATCTTTTCCCCCATCGCTTCCCCATAAATTCTTCTTGTCAGTGTCTTTAATTGAAAATAAAGTTTGGGGTGAAAGACAGAAGCCATCCTTATTCTCTACTGGTAAAAAACTTTAAAAACTGTTGTGGTCAGGGATCTCTGTTCAGACCAAATTTTGCAGTGGTGGGGGGTGGAATGTTGGAACCTGATAGGAGCCCAGAAGAATTTCAATCCAAGGCTTATTTTTCAATAAGCTATTTCTATTGTAGACTATAGTATCAATGTTTTTCATGCAAAACAGGCATTGCCAATTTTAATTCCCAGTTATGGGGGGAAAAAAGCAGTACTTCAACAGAAACTGTTTCTGTCAGTATTCTGTGTGGGTGAAGAGCCTGCCCTGTCCTAGACAGCTGTGCTCACTCTGGAGTGGAATGCAACACTGTGTTGTCCCTCAGACGAAGTTCTGTCCCTGCTAAAACTAGTGAAGTGCTAAGTGTAATAAGCAAATGGGCTGGAATGTTTGGGTGAAAATTCAAGTGCTTCAAGCACTTCTTGTTTGTCTATTTTATTAAGGTTCAGTAAAACACTTGGTTTTGCACAATTTTCTGCTGTAACAAGTCTATAAAACACTTAAGTTAATAAATACGCTGCACTTTTTTTTTATAATGAAGGTGTCCCTTGTGTTAGATCTCTTAATGCAAAATGCTGCTGAGAAGAAGGCATAGGAAGATTTTATACCTGTGTATTTGATGTTCTGGCAGGATCTCTTTACTTCAAAGAAATAGCAAGGAAAAAATGCTTTGTAGCAAGTAGACTCTTGTACCAGAAGAGCAGACCAAGTTTGATTCCTCTAAGGTAAAAGCTATGTCCTCTCTCAAAAGGGTGGAGCTGAGATGTCCTGAATTTTTAAAGAAAATGAGGGCGTAAAGCTAAGTCTCTGGCTTTGCTTTGTGTTTTTCCTAGTGAAAGTGCAGTTTACATGTTAATTTTGAAGTTATAAGGTTAATAAACTGATTGTGAGTAAATTTGCCAAGCTGACATTTATGACTGTATTATGCATATTCAGTCAACAGGTCCATAGTTACTTTAAGGCTGTGGACTAGAATGGAGATCAATCTTACACAGTTTAATTGGCTTCTGGGGTTTGTAGCCTGGATGCATTTCACTGATGATTTGTAGCAGATGAAGTTCTGTCTTTTCTGCAGTTCCCAGCGTTTTAAACCTGCCCTAGAGGTTAGGATTTGAAGTGTGCCATCAGCCAGGATCTGATTCATTTCCCAGCTAACAGGATAGTGAAATTCTATATCTGAAGAAAACCCAGTAAAACTTGTGTTCATTTATTGCCTCTCCAGCTGCCTGTGGGGGCTTCATCACCAAGCTCAATGGGACCATTACTAGCCCTGGATGGCCCAAGGAATATCCTACTAACAAAAACTGCGTCTGGCAGGTGGTAGCTCCAGCCCAGTACCGGATCTCCCTGCAGTTTGAAGTGTTTGATCTGGAAGGCAATGATGTACGTAACCAGTCCCTGCATCTGTGTGATTACTGGCTCATTTGGAATTGGATAAATATTTTGGGTACAAGGATGAGGAGACTGTCTTGCTGGTGGAGCTTCTGGCTGTTTCCTTACCCTTGATATAATATGCTAACAACAATGGTTGTTCATTTTCTCTACTAGCTTTGCAAAACTGTAGGTGTTCTCCGTCCCTATTAGGTGTCCCATTCTACACTTTCCCAGGACTGCCTTTGTAGGAAGATAATTGGAAATGAACATAGAAGTAGAGGGTAAAGAAAATAGGAGAAGTCTGTTCTCTACCCTGCCAAAGGCAGGATGGATTTTGAACAAAGTATTTCATTTCTTCCACTATAAATTGCTCTTCTTTAAATCAGCTGGCTGAAGTTCCTTCAGTGCTGTCAGGCTCTTGGATAAGGTGAGAGTCATTATTTTAGATAAATTCAATGGAAATGCTGCTATAAAAGCACAGATGCAGTAAGTCTAGAATAGCCAAGAGAAAGGGATGAGAACACTCACAAGAGAGAATCTGGATAAACTGGGAGTGTGTTTGAGTACATAGGTGTTTCCTTTCCCTTCAGCCAAGTCTCTGTCCCCTCTCTGGAATGCTCCGTTCTAAATCCACTGCCTCCTCTCTTGGCAGGTCTGTAAATATGACTATGTTGAGGTTCGTAGTGGGCTGTCTACTGACTCCAAGCTGCATGGCAAATTCTGTGGCTCAGAGAAGCCCGAAGTAATCACTTCGTATGGTAACAATGTAAGACTGGAGTTCAAATCAGACAACACAGTATCCAAGAAAGGATTCAAAGTCCACTTCTTCTCTGGTATGTAGCTGGTCTCCTGTGATTTAACCTCTCATTTTTGGTGAATTGCCTCCAACCTCCTCTAAATTAGGCAGAGATTGACATAGATACATCTAAAAAGAATGGTTACTCTGTGCTGTTGTCTCTCATCTTGTTTTCTCTGTGCAGTGTATGGTCTAGTAAAGGTGAAGCGGCATACGTTATCTAGAAATGTGTTTGGGTGTGAGGAAATGGGTGAACTTAATGAGGTCCAGGGTGGTCAGGAAAAAGAAAATGGAAATAAGCTGCTTACAAATTAAATTGGGCTGGAAACTGGGAGCAGAGCAAACACTCAGAACATTGAGGTTTAGTATTGCCTGTGAAGAGCAGTAGAGACAGGTAAAATCCTGTTTTGTTTTTGTTTGTTTTTAGGTTTTTCAGTTGGAACAGTTTGTCAAGTGAGCTTTATTTAGTGAGAGGGCACTAAAAACAAATGCCTTCTGCTTTTCCTTCTGGATCCTTTCATTGCTTGTACTGTGACCCTGAAATTTTCTGAGCTGAATCTCTTGGATTTGCTTATGAGAAAGGTGGGAAGGAAGTGTCTTTAATTTTCCCTCTTGTCTGAACCCTGCATGGGTCACTTGTCCTGTAAGGTTGAGAGAGACAGGCTGTCTTTGGCCTCAGCATGGTACTGGATACACAGGTGTGAATATTTGGGGCGTATTTCAGCTTCATAGTGCAGCTCATACCTCAGATGCCTTTCTCTGTTTGGCTACTTGTACTCTTAGAGCAGTTACAGGCAGAGGCTTATCAGAGCATATATGAATTGAAAATATACAGATTGTCAATTAGATTTTTGCCTAGACTAGTGAATTTGTGTGATTCTTTTCCTGGACCGTATTTTAAAATTATAAGGCATTGCTATAGGTTTCTTTTAGACAAGGAGTCCTAAGTTGTTTAAAAATTGCATTTATATAATAAAGTACTTTTGTGGTACATCTTACGGAAGACAATTGCAGAAAATGGTATCTGTACCAAAACAGGGATTGGACTAATCCAGCAACAGACGTTTGGAGGTGTGTGGTGGTATCTACCAGTTTGGGTATAGGACTCTGATCGTGACTTCAGTAGTTTGTTTCTCACTGGCAACTCAGTATTTATTGCTCTTGCCCAGACAAGGATGAATGCTCCAAAGACAATGGTGGCTGCCAGCATGAATGTATCAACACCTTTGGGAGCTACGTATGCCAGTGCAGAAATGGCTTCAAGCTGCATGAAAATAACCACGACTGTAAAGAAGGTAAGTCTTCTGCTCCCTGCATTCAGGAAAGATGAGCTCTCACAAACACCATTTTGGATGCTAGTTTGTACAACTGAGTGTCTTATCAGTCTGGGATGCTGAAAATGTTCCGGGTGTCTGAAGAACTGTCTAGGAAATGCAATAATAGGTCTATGGAACTTGGTATTGGCTGGATCTATTTCCCTGTGTAGCCCTATATGTGTCCGTGGAGATGGACAGGTTGGAGGCAAGAAAATGAAAAAAGGGATATCATCATCAGACTAGGGAAGAGAAAAGTTTGTAGGCTATTTCAGTAAATGTGATTAGTGTATGAGACCTCATCTTGATGCCTCTGTCTTACGATCTCTCTCAAGCTGGTTGTGAGCATAAACTGAGCAGTGCAGAGGGAATGATGAGCAGTCCAAACTGGCCTGACAAGTACCCTAGCCGGAAAGAGTGCACCTGGAATATCTCTGCAACACCTGGCCACAGAGTGAAAGTAGTGAGTAGCCAGTGAGTGGGAGTGCCAGGGGAGAAGCATTCTCAGATTTACATGCATCTTTCTTCATTTTCCTTATTTTTATTCTTACTGTAGACCTTTAATGAGTTTGAGATTGAACAGCACCAAGAATGTGCCTATGATCACTTGGAAATGTATGATGGTCCCAACAGCAAGTCACCTATACTTGGCCGCTTCTGTGGCAGCAAGAAACCTGACCCTGTGGTAGCTTCTGCCAGCAAGATGTTCCTTAGGTTTTACTCTGATGCTTCTGTGCAAAGAAAAGGTTTCCAGGCAAAACACAGCACAGGTAAGCTGCTTCCCTGCCAATATACCAGTACAATGAGATGCCATTAAATCACACTGCACCGTTCGCCAGTCAAGATTTTTAGATACACTTTTCTGCAGAAGAGTTAATCCTGAGTTTTTTCTGGTTGGAAATTGTGCTAACCAGCTCCCATTGTTGACACCATACTGTACATGCAAGCTGAGAGGCTTACTGATGTCAGATGTTCCTACTCACCTTCTGCTGTTTAAACAGGAGATGCTCTTGATTGAGTGACAACCTCTTCTTTTCCTCATCAGCTCTCAGAAAAAGGGTGGATACAACTTGGTCTAGCAAGGGATGCCTTTCAGATATAATGGCCCATGCACAATGAGCTCATACTAGATTGATTATGGTGGAAGCAAAGATGTGTTGTAAGCATACACAGCAGGTTAATCTTATATTTGTAGCAAACCAGCAGTGGGTGTATTGTACTAAGGTTCTTTTCTGAGATCTTTGCCACTGTAGATGAAGCAGACCTTGAGCAGCACTACGTATTCCTCACTATCTGCAGAAAAACCACCAAAGTACATGCACTGAGCATCTTAGGTACATTGTGTGGGCAGATGATTTTAGAGCCCAGGCTTTTAATATGCTTCAGCTTATTGTTGACAAGGTATCTGGGGTCAGAATTTCAGCTGCAGGACAAATTCAAAGAACACATTAATGAAAGACATTACACTGCTGTTCTATAAAATAATATATATATTTTTTCTGGCCAACATTAACTGGTCACTTCTTTCTCTCCATGTTTTGCACCAAAAGAACCAGGCTTTTCTACACTATGTGGGTCACTGGATTCATGGATGACTGAAGAATTCACTCTCTTATGCTAGTTAGATGCAGTGGTTAGTAACCTTCCCTGTTGTTATATGTACTTCAAACTGAAGGTCATCTTTTCCCACAGACAGCCCGAAAGTGGGATGGTAAACTTTTTTGTGAGGTAGGGCCTTTGAGGAGACTGTGTTTTGTGCCCTTTTCTTCCTTCAGTGTGTGGTGGGCTCTTAAAGGCTGAAGTACAAACTAAGGAGCTGTATTCCCATGCTCAGTTTGGGGACAACAACTACCCAGGTCAAGCCAACTGTGACTGGGTGATTGTAGCTGAAGATGGTTATGGAGTGGAGCTGATATTCCAGACATTTGAGATTGAGGAGGAGGCTGACTGTGGATATGACTACATGGAGATCTATGATGGTTATGACAGCACCGCACCCCGCCTCGGACGCTTCTGTGGCTCTGGGGTAAGCTGTGGTGGTGAGGATTTCACAGGGCTATCTGGAGGTGGGAAAGAAGGGTACTCGTTTCCTGTTTTTTGGAGAGGGTTATCTGTCACAAATTGGTTATCAGAATGCCTTGTGTGTCTGAGTCTTGCTGCTTCCCCTGTTGCTAGAGATCAATCACTTTATCTAATGTGCAAAGTTGGCCTGAAAACCAACCGACTTTCCGTTTTCAGCCCAGAGCTATATGCATCAACATGGGACTGCTGCACTGCTGTGCCCTAGCCCAATTGCAAAATCATTGTGTGAATGAGAACCTGCTTCTAAAATCTGGTTTAATCCTCAATTGTTTCCTTCCTGAAGCCAAGTCACATTTCCAGTCACAGTCAGGAGAGGATAAAGGGTGAAGCTGTTAGTTGACTCCAGGATGGTGTGTAGACTCCTAAACTGTTGTCTAAGTCCTGATTAGCAGATGTGACTCTGTTAATGTGAGCAGCAGTGTGTAATATTTAAAGCCAGATGTTCTATGTTTGATTTCCCTGGGACATGAGCAATGAAATGGAGAATGTGCTTATTGAATTTAAAGAGAAACAACCAGGTAGCATGTGTGTCTGGACAGCCTATGCAAACTGGGGAAATGGTCTAGAGAACAGACCAAGGTATAGCAGCTTTATGTTAAGAAGTTCAGGACAGTGGGTGGTATTCACCTATCTGCATGCTGACAAATGGAGAATGAAGGGGAAAGTTTGGGGAGAAACACAGAGAGGTTGTAGCAAGTTACAACAGTGAGGGAAGCAACCAGAGCTTTGCTTGCATCGTTCATGGGAGGGACTTAGCTGCTGAACAAGGTCCAATTTGGTCTGTGTCATTTCCTGAGAAGATTAGCACAAATTAGAACATGCCCAGAGGACTGGAACAAGAATATCCAGGGAGTCCTGTGACCAATCAAAAACAACTGGAAGAACTGGGGTTGTAGAGTGGACTGCCATCAGTCTTCAGATATAAAAGGCAAGCATGCAGGGAGCAAGAAGAATATGCTCAGAAAGTCAGGACACAACAGGAGGTACTGAGGAGGTATTCATGTTTCCTAGCCTCTTCACTGTGAGCTTAAACTCTGGCAACACAGCTTGGATGATTACTTAGCATGCAGACTTGACCACTTTGTGCTGTGTTCTTTCCTTTTCTGCAGCCTCTGGAAGAAATCTACTCTGCAGGAGATTCCATCATGATTCGATTCCACACAGATGACACCATTAACAAGAAAGGGTTTCATGCCCAATACATAAGTACCAAATTTCAGGATGCATTGCATATGAGAAAGTAATTTGACTGCTCCTCACAGACATTCCTTACCCTGAAGATCGAGATGTTTAGCTGTGATTTTTGACTTTTTGAAGCTTCTGTGCACCTGACCAAAAACAGTGCACAGTTGGTTTTTTTTTTTTCTGTAACTAAAACTAAATCCAGTCACAAAGGTTTCCCTCTGAAATGATTAGTGTGACTCTCTTCTTAACATACCTAGGACCCAAAATTGTCTTCTAATCATACCTGCCAGGGCATAAATGTTGTGTTTTGCATAGCTTCCTGTAGGGCTGTATGAAGACTGAGCTTAAACTGAGGAAGGCCTTAGTTTCTTGAATACCCTGTCTCTAGATGGTATTTCCTAAGCATCCTGTACATGAGTTGTCTGGAGCAGATGATGTGGGCAGTCACCCAGTAGGATTTTCTCAGATGACTTTGTGGACTGCCTGCTCTCCCCTGCTAGCCCAAGGTACTCAGTGCAATATGAGAATGACTGCGCAGCTGGGACTCCAGATTCCATGACTCCTTCCGTCCCATCTATTTAGTGTCTTGGTTTTTGTGGTTTGCAAAGTAGCTGGGGCATGGGGATGGCCTCCTTAGCTGCTAACTACTTGGACCACAGTGATCAAGTAGTGGTCAGTGCCTGATTTGCAGTAATTGTCACACTACACATTAAATGAAAGTACTTTGATGCAGTGGCCAAGGAAAAGCTGGTGTCTAAAACAGATATGTTTTGATAGGAGGCTGAGCATAAATGTGTAATGCTGGCAAAACTTAGCTGATGGAACATTTACAGTTTGCTTCAGTTACCCTGCCAGGCAAGGCAGCTTAGAGGGCTATAGCAGCGGTCCAGGCTTCATCTTAAATAAGATGAGTCTGTCCTCACTCTACCCATGTTTGCTTTCTTGGTCATTTTATGCTTCTTCCTTTCCGTGTTCCCATTGCTCCTTGGGCCCACATCTTTGTGAGCCTTTCCTTTTCATAGCTGTCTATGCTGTTCCCTAAAGAGCTCCCCACATCTACTAAGGGGTGCTCTTACAGCATCAGCTAGCTGGAGCACCTCAAAGAAGGACACATTGAGTCAGAGATGGTCAGAATATCCTACCATGAGTATATTGTTTTGGTTGTTCCTGAGACAAAGGGAACAGAAGCCATGCTACAGGTGAGCTCTGGTGAGCTCTTGGAACCTGTCTAACAGGTGCATGCCCCAGGCATAGGACAAGGAATGGAAGGGTTCTGCTGGTTTGTGCTGCTTCGTTCTTTACCTGCCCATGACATGATCTATTAGCTTCACAGCAGTTCTGTAAACCCTGCTGTGCATGTGAGATGATGACTTAAGCACTTTGAGCTACAAGGCTGAGACCTGCTCTGCATTGCAGTTATTTATACACATGGAAGCTACAGGACCACTGCAGAATTAACAGACAGCTTGGCACTTATTTGAGAGAAAGTAGGGAATTGAGAATTGTAATTGAGCTATTGATAAGGGAGGGGAATAAAAGAAGAAGAAAATCATTCAGACCTGAATCTATTTCATTATGGCACTCATGGGCAGTAATGAGCTAAAAGCTGAGGTACGTTAGCTTTAATAAAGTATTTATAATCCAAGGATTACTATGTTTACATAACCAGTGTACTGTCAGACTCTGGGGTGACACCTGCTCACTGAGTGCATGACTGTGGAGAAATATAGGGCCAGCACCACTGTCAGGCACAAACGACTTTTCTGGAGATGAGGCTATTTCCAGATGGATAATAAATAGACCCAGCCTTCTCCAGAAGTCCTTGAACATAATATGGTCCAAGTATTGTGAATACTAGGAGAAGAAAATGCATGAAAATATTTTCTTGCTTAGAACAAGAAAAATAAAATAATTTATAAATGCTATTATATGTATATAAAATGTGCATGTATAAGACCAGTAGTCAAAGCCTTAATAACTGTCTTGTGAACAATACTTACCATGGACTATAGCTTTACTGCAGGCTGTATAAAACCAAGTTATTTCTGTTAGTGTTTTTTTTTTAGCTCTGTTTTTTGTTTGTTTGTTTTGTTGTTTTCTCTCTCTTCCCAATTTTCAAGATCTTTTTACAGCCAAGGCCTTTAATATCAAGCTGTTTGACCATAAAGGTCTAAGAAAATGAGATCTGTTAGCTGTGGTCTGCTCTTTTCCTTCTCTTCCTTGATCCCGTTCAAGCAAAACAGCAGTGGCTCAGGTCTGGCAATCAAAGCTTGACGCTGATCCCCATGAAGCAGAAGGAAAGCAATACGTGGCAAACAGCAGTTCAGATTTCCTGGCTCTCTAATGGGAGAGAATTATTGTAGAAGCTTCCATCGTACTTCAACATTTGTGCTCCATGTTCTGATAATTCCTTATGTTCCTCAGACTTTGTATTTGGTGTTCTGGTTTGTTGCAGATGCTCACAATGTGGTTTGATGGATTTACTGCATTTGTTAGCATTCAAGCAGGTGTCTTTTGTGACAGTGTACTCACAACTGTTGTACTGTACATTTCAACCAATGATCTATGTAGAATATTTCTGCTGTACTGACTGGGTGGTAACAGTCAATAATTCTAAATGTCTATTAAGTTTCTTAAGTGAAAAAGAAAGAATGTGAGACCCTCTAAGGTGTATTTGCATATTCCAGTCTTCGTGTGGTTTTACATTTCACTAACAAAAATAATGTTATGGGGGGCGGGGGGAAGAGAGGTGTGTGTGGAGGTGATAAAAATGTACTTATGTGCTGAATGAGTCTCTGCATTTATTAAAAACTGGATTCAGTTGCACATTCTATTGTATGCATGCATCCACCACTTCCTCAAGGGGAGGAAGTTTCTTAATACATCTTTACCTGCAGCCTTGTGATCTATACTCCCCCTGTGGCAGCAAAATGGCCAGTAGGGAGGCAGCATTAAAAAATGCTTTTCTTCCTCCTCCTCTCTTCTGCCTGATGTATATCCTGCTTGTTAAGGATAACTTCTTTGTTCTTTCCCCCTATCCCTTCCCTGTTCATGCATGTCCCCCAACACTTCCTGTGCTGTGTGTCACAGCCACTCAAAACTTCATGATGACCAAATTTCCTTCAGACTGCTCACAAAGGCACAGCAACAATATAAAGTAAGGAATAAGTGTTTTCCTACATCCTCCTGCACCAGGGTATGACTCTTCACAGTTTGATTCTGGAATGTGCTGGGTTGCTGGCAGTCAAGTCACTGATGGACATGATTTCCAAAATGAGGATCAGTGAGCATCCAGTCATGCTGACAATTATGGTCCAAAGTGATGTTGAAGTAGCAGAAGTGATGCAGCCCAAGTGGAAACCAGTGGGAAATAGGAGGTGATATAGAAGATGGAATATGAACCAATGTGACGGCTATTAGAGGAACACTGATGTGTGCAGCTGCAGCAAGATATGCTATCACTGTTTTCATGATCTATCTGGACACTGGAAACCTGTTTCATGATCTTTCACAGGGTTATTACATGTTTTCTTCTCTTCAAGTAGTATTTTTCCTTAATTTCTCTTTCAACTTTGATTGCCAGCCACCAGCACTTTGTAATGTGGCCAGTTTCTTTGCTTATTTCTAGAACTGGGATTTAATTTTCTAGGAAGTACCCAAAGACCATTCAGTCTCCATCTGTGAGATGCTGAATGGGATATCTACTGTCTGCAAGGATTCTTCATCTCTTATAAGTAGTTAGTTGTACGCCAGTCAAGACAAAGAAAGATACTTAGGAGCACACGGAACCATCGATCTTAGCATCAGGCATGAAACAAGCCAACAGAAATCCTCCACTTTGTTTTGGTATTTCCCATAAATGTCCTCTAGCAGACAAGGTGTTAACCTTAGGAATCAAAAGCAGGGTTCCTCTGTGGTGCACTCACAGCCAAAAACAGTTTTGTTGTTGTTTGGTGGGAGTTTTTTATGCTATGAGGAAGATAAATAAACAAACAGAGCTGTATTCCTCAGTGCTCTGAATCCATGCACCATGTACTCTACCTCTGGCTTAGGAGCTGCTTTATCAGGTGTGCTGGGATCCAGCTAGGCTGTCTGACTCACCCTGACAGAAATGTCTTTGTCTTCTTCCTCTTTACAGGTCTCCAGTTTCTTGTGTTTTGGTTTTGTTGCTATTTTTTTCAGCAGGAAGAGAATCTCATTCTGCACAGAGCACTAAGCCTGGGGTCAGACAGTCAGCTGTTACCGTGTGGAGAAGAGCAAAATGGTGAGTGGAGCTGTCCTGCCTCGGTTGAGTCATATTTTGTTGGAACCTGGGGGAGAGGTCAGAGAGGTGAGGCTGTGGGAGTACCGGGGTGTTTGATGTAATGCTTCTCAGGAGTGTTTAGCTCTCCAGTTCCCTGCTCCAACTGACTCAGCTGACGTTTTTGTTATCTTTGC
The DNA here is from genome assembly GCF_054131305.1 of Coturnix japonica. Classification (NCBI taxonomy): domain Eukaryota; kingdom Metazoa; phylum Chordata; class Aves; order Galliformes; family Phasianidae; genus Coturnix; species Coturnix japonica. The sequence continues at coordinate 15,830,002 of NC_140670.1, read as the reverse complement.
TTTTCCTTGCAGAGCAAACAGTAGTTCCAGGTATTTGCTCAGTTTTTGTGTCCAGGAGGTATCACCAGGTCCTAGGGCAGTTAGAGCAAAGTGCAATCAATCAGTGGTCCTTTCTTGAGATTTCCTGTCCTGTGAGGTGGGATCCTGTGGGATCTGCTGAAATGATCGTACTAGAGCTGGTGCTTGTATAAGCACAGATGAGGACTCAGTCCCTGGCTGTGAGCATTCATATTAAGCTAGTATTTTCCATATATTGGAGGATTGATGCTGAAGGGGTGGAAGCATCTGTTAAATCTGTAATGTAAATCCAGACCATTTGATTTCTGGACATGTGTGCTAACTGCATTCCTCCATCACCTTGCTGCTCCCTTAGGTGAGAAGTTCTCTGTACAGCACCAAGAGCCCACCAGTGCTTATTTGGGATGGGGAAGAGGCCTGTTTTTTCAGCTTCCAGGCTTGCAGGCTGCTGCAAGTTACTGAGTGGGGAAAAGGGAGAGGGAGATGTTGCATTTTTAAACAAAATGTTTATTTTGTTGTTGTTTTCACTTCAACTGCAGTATAAGACTTTCTCTTACCCAAGATGTGCTCTTGGCAGAGAGTAGCTACTGTAGCTAATGCTGCCAGGAAGTGTACTTGACTCCTGTCAGGGTCACTGATGCTCAGAGCCCTGTAAATATCATTAAATATCATAGTGAGTAATCTGGACAATCTGTGAACAAAAGCAGGGGCACTGCAGTGATGTGTCTGCAAGCAAAGGTAATGTAATATTGAATTGCATTCACTTTAGGTATTGAAATTTCAGAGCAGGCTGGAAAGGAGTTTCAGTGAGGAGGTCTGGAAGTGTTCTTTCTGTTCTGAAGTAAATATGTTGGAAGTCAGTAGTAATTTACATGCAAATGATATCCTTGTCTCTCCTGATGTGGCTACTGTACCAATCTGCATATTTATCCATTTCTACAAGTGACTTGAGACAGTGGTTTTTAACTATTGTATACATTAAGAGAAACAGCCTTGTTCTCCATATCTTGCTGTAGTTTCCTATATTTGCTTGGTTAGAGAATTCAGCTTCCAAGTATGATAGTCTTAGTAAGATATTCTGAATCCTGCATTTTGTACATAAAAAGTGAAGAACCCAAATGCAGAAGTCACTAATTAAAAATGAAAATGCAGAACCAGGTTATTCCTTTAAATAAAAGCTGTGTGTTTTCTGTCCTCTAGTGGTAGAAGCTAAGCATTTATCCCTGGTGTAATGGTTAAATATGATTATGATTAAATTAACTAGGAAAAAACATTTCTACTCAAAATAATGGTTACCAATCAGGTTATGGCAAGTTACAGACATACCTGTTTCTGGCTCAGAATATAAATTTGTCAGCAGTCAGTTGCACACAGAGTTTTACAAATACCTTGAGGACAGAAAGGTGAACGTATATAAATGTATTATTTGTGCGGCCCCTTCTGTTCAGACTTTAATCTAACCTGACTGCACAGTCCTGAAATAAACATAATGTCCATTAAGTGTATATCATTAACCAAGAAGGAAACAAATTTACAGCTTCAGAGAAGAGATAGGTGTGAATATCCAAGCTCAAATATTAACAGGTCAGCTGTTGGGTGAGAATGCCTCTGCTGAGTGTCATTCCCAGTTGGCAACATGGATGTAGCCATACCTGGGTCTCTAAGGAGAGCCTGAAAGAGATCCTTCTAGCTTGGTGACAGTTAACTGAGCACTCTCAGAGGCATTTCCCAACATCTGCAGTCCCTAAGCTAGGTTGTTCAAAGGTTACACTTCCGTTCAATGTACAAAGCTTGCCTACAAAGGCCACGGTTCCAAACAAGCCTCTGACTGCAGTTAAAAACAGAAAGATGAATTCTGGATTGTTTAGTAAATATTACGATCCCTCATATCCAGCAAAGTGTCCTGGTCCTAGATCGCAGGATTTAAACTGAGCTAAGACTGAAGTATGAATCCTCTCACAACATGCTTGTGGTCTCAGCCTTCCTTCTTCATAACATGCAGTATCCAGACTTCTACCTACATACTTTCATTGCATTAACCTCCCTGACCTGAAATAACCAGGCCCTATTCACTGGGATGCTCAGTGAGGCTTCTTTTTAGCCTTTTGTCACCTTCCACATCAGTTGCAAGGGAGACCTCAGCAGCATTGCTCTTTCACTCAATTTTTATTGAATTCCACTGTTTTTATGTCTCTGGCTGGGATTCAGCAGATCTGCTGCTTACAGACATGCTACTTGTTCCTGGATTAGAGGAGAGGCTCCTGCACTGCCTGTCCTCATCCCTAACCCCAAAGCTGAGCTTCCCTTCCCTGCACTACCACTAACACAAATGCCTCCCAGTCATCTGCAGTTGCTGTAGAGCTCACTGTGTAATGGACTCAGTAGTGTGGCTATACCAGCAAGAGAAGCAGTTTTTAACTTTCTTCAAGCCTCCCAGAATGTATCCCAGACAGGCAGACAGCTTTCCTTCTGTGCGTGGAAAGAATTTAGTCAGGAAAAGGTTAAAGTCTTTCTATCTTTTCAGCTGTCCCTGAATCAACAAGAGCAGGAACATGTGATTATTTTGTGGCTCAAAGGCTGCAGGTGCAAGTCCTTGCTTATCTTACAAGCTACTCTGTACTTTGTCTTTGTTTGTCCCCCAGCCACAGCAGTAATAAAAAAGCTTTGCCCTCTCAGTGGGGAGTTGGCAGAGTAAACCTATTGCATGGTAAGGTTCTTCATGGTGTAAGCACTTTGAGAAAACCAGTTTGTTTCCTTGTATTACATTCTTAAATAGCATTGCATGCTTTATTATTATTATTATTATAACTTATTTCTTTCCCTCTTGAATAACTGTCATGTTTCCTGTTCAGATCACATTGGTATATTCCCATACCATCACCTCCAGACCCTGCAGAAATATCCCTCTCCATTCCCACAGCTGCACAGGACACCTACTAGTTGCTGAAAATGTATTATTGTTTTATTCTTCATCTTTTTAAATTTCTCTACAGGACATGACAAAATCTTTAACGCCCTTTTACAGTACAACTGTCAATTCAGTAAGTACACTGCATAGAATGAAGATCAACTGCCTACTTGGCACTGTGGTATACGTTGGAATGGGGAATATGGTTCTGAAAAGGAGAAGTGAAGCAGACAGGGCCTCACCCTGGGGAGGACAGCCATGCATGCACGGTGGTGCCCATATGTACTCTGACCTATTCTGTTGAGTGGAGCAGTGGCTGCAGGCATGGCCCTAACCCAAAGAAAAGAAGAGTTCAAGTCCGACTAAAAAAGATCGTTCTTTATTGGGTTGTTAGCATACACATATACAACACAGTCCTGCAAAGTGTGCTGCTCTTGGTGGGACCTGTATGGCCATAGAAGCAGGTGATGGGCAGCCATGGAGTCACATCTGTGAAACAATTAGCTGTTCAGTGGGACTGCTGTGCTCAGGGAGCATATGTACAGAGTGCCATTGCAGTGGGATGCAGCATCACCTTCTGCATTGTGGTGAGGAGGAGCAGATCTGGGAGGTGTTCAGAGCATTCATGTTTGATCTGCTTGGGATCTGCCTTGATCTGCAGGCCCTTCTTGTGGAGGCTTTGGGTTGGTGGGGCAATGCTCCTGCCTGTGGTTTGAGGTGGGGAGGGGTAAAGGAGCAGAGTGTCTCAGGAGCAGAGCAGTGAGGTTTTGTGCCCCTCAGCGGGGGATAGCACAGAGCTGGTAGTAGGGAGGAACGTTTCCTGTCCCACTCAGTGTTGGGGTGATGCTGAGTTCCTCGGGGCTGACAACAGGCTTCAAGGTGAAGTTCTGCAGGATGGTGGTGAGGAGTAAGAATATCTCCATACGTGCCAGGCCCTCTCCAGGACATATTCGTTTCCCTGGAAGCAAACACAACCAAAAGCTCTGAGGGGGTGCTGTTGAGTGGCTCAGAGTTTGTAGTGAGCTCACGTGTTATGTATGCAGCCTTACTGACTTGATGCAGCTACAGCAGTGAGGTGAGTGGAAGTTTGGTTGGGTGTGTGAAGGCAGAACAGGAGCAGGAGAAGTCTTGAACATGGAGGAGGAATGGAGAGGATGGGAGAGTGAGGTGCTGCTATGTCTGGGTGAGAGTGGAGGGCTGCGGCTATTGGACGATTGGTAGTTGTACGTGGCCTACGTAAGAGGAGCATGGGAAAAGTGGATCTGCCACTTGGATGGCAGGGTGGATAAGGCTGGCTTTAATGGATGTGTATGAAGGTGACAGGTACTTGAGAAAATGAGAATGGGTCCCCTGCATGCCATTCCATCAGCAGCTCTCAAGGAGGGGTTTGAAAATCTGTCAGGCCCCAACCAAGTTATGCAGCATGGCTAGTGAAGCGATCAGCATGGAGGAATTATACAGAGGGCAGTGAGCGCTGAGGAAGCTCTGGCAGGACTGGTCTGGGAGCATGTGTGGTCACCTAAGCTGAAGGACTAGAGCTCCTGCAGGAGGAAACTGTGCCTTACCTGCTGAGAAGGGGATGAAGAACTCACTCTTCCTAAAGGTGCCGTTCTCATTCAAGAAATGTCCGGGATTAAACTCAGTTGGGTTTGGAAACTCCTTGCTGTCGTACAGTGCAGTACTGAGGAGGGGAAAGATTGTGGTGCCCTGCAGTGACACAAGAAGAGCAGAACATGAAGGAAGAGAAGCATCACTGGGTCACTTAATCCTGCTCCCTGCCAAGCTAAGGCTGGACTTAGTGGTATGATCATGTCAGAAGACATGAAGAAATGGGAGTACCATGGCCCAGGCTCTAACAAATTGTTGTGAGCAACTCGGTGCCTGTGTGGTGACACAGCTATGTTTTGTTGTGAGCTTTGCATTTTTCCCCTAGCAGGCCAGCGTGCAGAGCAAGAGTGCAGAGGTGTTGGACAGAGCTAGTGTTCCAGTCTTGGTGCATGGAGCAGCAACAGGGCATGGCAGGGAAGCTACAAGAGCCTGGGGATGTGGGGCTAGATCCTTTATGAAGGCATGAGTGAGGACAAGGTCGAGTCCCAGCAATTGTTGCTACTGGTCTGTATCTGTCTGCCTGAGGGTACAAGTGCTGACATTCTTTTGCTACACTGGGTGGCACATGCCTGCTAACCTTGGGAATGACGTAGTCTCTGAAGCGGATATCTTTGGTGACAGCACGAGGGACACTAGTGGGGATGAGGGTGATGAAGCGCTGGATTTCATGGACGACTGCATCTGTGTAGGGCATCTTGGTCCGGTCAGCCACGCAAGGTCTTCGTGATCGTCCCACTACCCTGTCAATCTCCTCTTGAACTTTCTCTGCCATGAGAAGCACAGCTGGTAAGATGGGTGAACGAGGCAACCCCCACTCAAGCAGGCTGTCATAAACAATCCTCAGATCCCATTGGGTTCAGAATCAAATTACTGATGATGGGAACATTTATGCTGATTTTGTTCTTCTCAAGAATGCCTCTCCCCACTGCAGCCTATTCCAAGAAAGCTTTTTAACTGCTTCACTAACTAGGAGTGCCAGTAGATAAAGGTGTGGAAACAGTGAAGTCCCTGACCAGTGGGGGGAGGTGTGGTGGGAGGGCTGCATTTGCTCCTGTTACCAGTGAAGCCTGGAGATCTCTAACAGTCATCCAATGTACAATGTTGCAAGGATTTTGGCTATGTATGTAGAGTATGTGAGAATTATATTGGGAGACAGAATTGCTGTGAGTTCTGTGTCAGACCCTAAAGAATAGTAGAGGTAAGAAATACTGTACACTGTTACCTTGTATCTTTGGATACTTGAGAAGAAGCAGCAGCCCATATCGCGTAGTGGTACTTGTTGACTCTGTTCCCGCAATGAACAAGTCAAAGGCTGAGGTTATCAGGTTCATCATGTTGAAGTGTGATTTGGGATTGCTTTTTTCCTAGAGAAAAGGCTGTACTGTTTCTCGGGTTAAAAGGAGTCCCTTTCTTGTGTAACCCCATAATTTTATTTCCACCCAGAGCTGTTGAATGTCTCTGCTAAGTGCAGCAGCCAGCTGGGAGAAATCATCAGCAGAAGTGTATTTGGGGATGAGCTGTGGTTTGGTGTCTCCTAACCTCCAGCATTTTGCTGAGGAAGCAGTCGATGAAATCCTGTGGGGAATTGGGATCCAGGGAGGCTTGGTGCAGCTTTACCTCCTCTGCCACAAAGGCTTTCACAGCATCAATTTCTTTGAATATATTGTTGTGTGGGCCCGGCAAGTAATCCAGGACGTAGGAGAACATCTGGTATAACTGGAAGGAAAGAAATACAGAGGTCACCAGAGTGACAGTTACCCTATTATTTGTGATTAACAAAAAGCTAAGGCAGCTTCAATAAAGCAATGGGGACCTGCTTGAGCCTGGTCTGAATTTTCAGAGTTATTCGTAGAATCATGGAAATTATAGGGTTGAAAAAGGCCTTAAATATCATCACATCCATCTGCAACCTAACCCTACTACCCTAACTCAAATGAAGTGTGCCCCGGTGGCGCAGTGGTAGGAATGCCGCATCTAAATAGTTTTTAAACGCAGCCAGGGACGCTGACTCAACCACCTCCCTGTTGAGTCTATTTCAGTGCTTAACTGCCCATTCCTACTGAGTGGCTTGGGATGGAAATGACCACCAAGATCATCTTGTTCCAACCCCACTGCCATAGTGTGGCAAGGGATCAGCTGTATCCTGTAGATATTCCCTTTTCAGCAGCAGTGTGTTGATAGGTCTTATTGTGAAGAATTGAGAGACTTCCCTGTGAGGGAGGCCTCCTGATCCCTCTCTGAAATGTCTGCTGAATGTACCTGTCCCCAGCGGGAGTTCATCATCTCAAATATGTTGTTCATGTTGTTCATCAGGGACAGGAACTTCTTGTCTTTATAGTCATATCGTTTCCCAAAGACGATGGAGCATATGACATTGGAGAAAGCGCAGCTCAGCTTGAATGTTGGGTCAAAGGGCATTCCTGTGAGTTCAGAAAAGTTACAATCTATTAACAGGTAAAGAAATAATTAAAGAAAACCTATGGCTGCCGTGGGTATCATGAGCTGCAACGGACAGTGGAAATTCACAGTCTCAGAATGAAAGCAGAGATGTTCTCCAAAAGGAATTATGCATGATTGTGTCATTGTTAACAGCTTTCAGGGATCAAATGCACAAGGAGGTGCACTAACAGACTCACAGAATGGTTCAGAGACTTTTGTGAGGCCACGTTGCCCACTGTTCTAGCAGTGCCGCCTCGAGCCGCTGCCCCAGGAGAACGTTCAGACATCTTATGTGTATCTCCAAGAATGGAGGTTCCACATCTTCTGCAAAGAACGTGTGCTCCCTTGGCACGTTCCTTTTTTGCAAATGTAGGCTATTTTAGATGTGGATCGTACTCCTTGTTTTTGTGATCTCTTCCAGCAAGTGCTCAGCTTCCTCCTGGATCCTCTCTTCAATGCTCCTCTTCCCCATCCCAAAGTTGCGCAGAGTGGTGAGAGCAAACCTCCGAACTTGTAACCATCCTTCATTGTTGCTGAAAACAATGCCTGTAGTGGAAGAAGAAAGAGGACAGGCCTATCATTGGTGTGCTGGACCTGAGCTGAGTGGAGACTTGCAACGAGAGTGAGTGCTGTCTCTGGGGGAGCACTGACATAGAACTGTGGTTTGGAGGCTGTCCCTGGAGATGCTGTAGTCCAGCAGCCCACTTTTGGCCTTCTCCAAGGCATAACCAACCTCCTTGTTGACAGTTCATTTCTTGTATCCACACAGAACTTCCCTTACTGCAATATGGCTCCATTGATTCTTGCCCTTCACTGTGCACTCATGAGACAAGTCCAGCTACATGTCTCTCTTACCCTCTTCAGGGAGTGGAAGCCAGAGGTTGTGAGCTGCCCTGCCTTTCCTTGTCCCGAAGGTACCCACCCTCTTCTCTTTGACTGCCCTCATGCTTCATTTGCTCCAGCCCTCATCTGCCATACTTGTCCTCATCACTTCCCTTTCCTCTGAGGAAGCTCAGTCAGTGAACATACCCAATCCTTTGTTAGCCCGGTCTCCGATAGGCCAGTGTCCTCTGGCAGCAAACTCATCTGCATGATCAATCAAGGCTTCTTTCACCACCTCATATCCAGACAGCACCACCACTGGAGTTGAACCCAGTTGCACTGAGAAGACGGGCCCATATTTTTCAGAGAGCTGTCAAAATGCAAGAGGGAACATGGCCATGGAGCAGGAAGAGAGGAAGGATTGAAAAGTGATTGGGTTGATGCCTCCTGCTCCAGCCTGTGCAGCCTTGCAGACCTGCAGTGTTAAGTAAGGCCTGGTCCTCTCAAGAGGAGCATCAGTGAGCCATCAGCCCCTAAACAAGAGGTGTAGCATTGAGGGTGCCAGCTGAGATCCCCAGGACTTTTCTGCTCCTTGCCTGTTGCCACTCAGGAGGGTGTAACCACATCATTGCCACGCACACAGCCCTCACATTGTTCAGCATTAGCAGAATCTGAGATGAAAGAAGGGCATCCTTACCTTCTCCAGAGTTTTGGCTAAATTCTTTGGTTTCACCTGCAGTATGTTTCCTACGATGGGAAGGGGAGCTGGTCCCTCAGGCATCTTCCCCTTTCCAGACCTTTTCCTCCATTGCACAATGGAGAGCAAGCAAGCAACACAAAGCAGGAGGACAACACTGGCTGCTCCCAGGAGCAACATTTCCCTGGTGGACACAAACTTCTGATGTTGCTGTTGTGGCTGACTGTGCCTCTTTATATACTGGAGAGTTCTGCTTTGTTAGGTCACATGGCTGAGTTATTTAATCCTGCTAATCAATTACTTGATTTTGCCCCATGTTGCAAAATCAGGAGTTGTCCGATGCGCACGGTTGATTGAAGACAAACCTTGTGTCAAACAACTGCAGGGGCCAACAGAGTCTAAAAAATTTCATGACGGCCTATAGGACTACTTATTTCCCTCAAAGTTCATTGTTACAAGTACTTAGTATGGGTGTGGTGTTCCACTTGAGGAGCTCCCTGTAATATACTGTTGTAGAGCATGTCACAGGTACATTTGTGCCATGTTGGCTTTCTGTTCTTCAGCGTGGTTTGTACCAGTAGTCACTGAGGGAAGTCATATTTGCTCATTACTGAAGTCTTCCTGATACCAGCTTCTAAGGGCACATTGCATGCAAACAGTGCTGCAGTCCAGAGCCAGGAGTATTTAATGGAAATCATCTCTTTTCACATGTGCACAGCTCCCTACTTAGTCATCGATTGCATGCAGGGGACTCTTTCTGTACTTCCATGTTAGTGGCCTGTGTGTAGGATTTGAAGCATTGACACCTGCAACAGAGAGCACCTTAACTCAGCTTATGGCACTTGTGCCATGGAATGAGCAATCAGTGCATCAAGGGGGGAAACACTGGGAAGGATTGGCAGAACTGCTGGACTGGCCAGTGAGGGAAAGAACTCATCAGGAGAGGAAGAGCTGGAAGGCCCTTCTGGAGCTCCAGAATGGAGTGCACAAATGAACTGCTCTCAGCACTAGGTTATGAACAGAGAGCCATCTCTTGACAGAAGCTCGTCTTGTGGCTGTTGGCTGAAATAGGTGCAAGCACACTGTGATGGATTTGGAGGCAGCTGGGAGCAGTAGAATGTGTTAAACTGCTGACTTGTGTCCACCTGCAACCATCAAGACTTGTTATTCCCATCTGGCCCCACAGCTTAAAAGGGCCAGGCTAAGAGCAGGTGCTTCATGGTGCTTGGCAGGAGAGCAGGATGGGTGTTGTAGGGCAGTCCCTGGCTGTGTTTGGAGCTGTGTTCTTCTGGGGGTTGTTTGGTCCCCTTGTTTTGTTTGCAGGGACTTGGAGTAGCCCTTTGGCTGACCCTGGCCTGTGTCCAAGGGAGTTTGCAGCTCACCTTTCCACCTGGCTGGGAAGGGAATGTTTCCTTTGTGCTGACTGTTTGGGGTGTGTGAGGGTGATGTCTTCTGAGTGCTCAAACATCAAATTTGAGGATGCCTCTGAGCTGAGTGGTTCCATTGGTACTCTCTGCTGCACAGATGCTGACAGTATGGACCTAGATGGGCTTGAGATGTGAATGCATCTGATTTTCAGGACATTGGTGAAAGCTCACTTGAAGGTCCTGCACTTGTCTAGGACAGTCCCCAACGCAAGAACAGAGCGGGGGGTCTGCTCCTAATGTTGCATCTTTCTGGAGTAAGTTTTGGAGGTACTGTTGTATGAAAGACTCAACCAGAGCTGGCAATGTGCTCCTGTGTCTTAAAAATCCAGTTGTATCCTACAGTGTATGATGAAACATGGCCTATATGTCAAGGGATGTAATTCTCCTGCTCTGCTTTGCACTTCTGAGTCTAAGCATCTGTCAGGATTAGAGAGTCATGGACTAGCTGTAGCAGGTCCAGAGGAGGGTTGTGAAAGAACATGGATGGGTTGGAGCCCCACTCCTCTGAAGATAGGCTGAGAGACCTATGTTTGTTCAGACTGGAGAATGGAAGGCTCCAAGGAGCTCTTACAGTAGCCTTCCAACACATAAAGGGTGTTCCCAAGATAGGAGTGGAGGGTGTGTTGTGATAGGACAATACATAATGGTTTTAAACTGAAAGAGGATAGTTTGGTTAGACATATGGAAGAAAATACAGCTAGAGTGTTTTGGAGCAGGAGCAGGCTGCCCGCAGAAGCTGTGAATACCCTTTCCTTGGATTTGTTCAAGGCTAGGCTGGATGGGGCTTAGAGCAACCTGATTTACTGGATGGTGTCCCTTCCCACAGTGGGAGTGTTGGATCTAGATCTTCTTTGATGGTCCTTCCAACCCAACCATGCTATGATGCAGTGGTATGATAAAATTCTGCTGTAGAAAGCCTAGAACTTTCTACTTTCCATTTCACTTCTGGAACACCTTTACTTGATTCACTGGTGAATAACTGAATTTCCATCTAGTTCTTACAAAGTTTTGATATGCTAATCTTAACTGCTAAATAAGCTCTGACGTTGGCAGGGCCGTACTTCGGAGTTCATGCGCATCCAAGTACTTCTAGTGGGTGAAAGTGGAGTTCATTGGTGTTTACTTTGCAGAGGAGTTCATGGGAGTTTGCATTGCTTCATGGTATCTCTGTGCTGCTGGTTCTGCAGGTTGTTCCCTGCTGGCTTTTCTGTAAATTTCCCCTGTTCCTGGGGAGTTGGGTTCTGTTCTCAGTACTGTCTCATTCTTTGTGCCCAAAATCTAGTACAAATGCAGGAACTAGGATTACTTCCAAGATTTCTGGCTTTTATCAGGATGAGTTTGGTGTGTTTGAAATATTTCCTCCACCCTGGCGTTCACACTGGAATTCATTTACAAGAGGGGAAAACTCATGAGTGCCGTCACTCTGACCTTTTCCTGACAGAAGCCATAAGCTTTGTCATGTCACAAAAGCATCTAAGGCTTTCCTGAATATTATCTTCTGCTTGCAGAAGCCGATGGCAGACAGGACAGGTAGCTCTTCTCCATCAACGTGAAAGTCCAGGGTAGTGAGTTTCCAACCTTGTCTTCACCTTTCCTGGTTCTGTTGGAGGAAGTCCATTGGAGACATGTGTTTTGGATTTTCATATAACAGGGTAGCTGTGTTTTAACGTGGTCACTTTTCTTTGCAAGTAAATCTCAAGCTTGCAGACATGTCAGATCCATGTAGAGTCTCCTGTAGGCTTGCTGTCTGCTCCTTCTCGTTTTGGACCTCAGTTCAGCAGGTGTCAGTAGCAAGTGCCACTCCTGCCCTCAGGGCTGTCAGCCTCCCCACTTCCCACAGGATGCTTGTAGAGGTTATCCCTGCTGTCTGCAAATGCCATTTGGCTTTGGCATTGTCCCATTTGTCAATTGTAGCATGTCTGTTTTTCTGTTGTTTTTCATGGCGTACAACGTCCCTTGCAAGGTATGGGGCAGATAGACTTTTCGCTATAGGCAATCCCAGAGTGCACAGGGCCATTTGCGCTTTGGTTCACAGCAGTTGTTGCCAGTGGTAACTAATTTCTCCTTTTCGTGTCAAAGTTCCTCAGAGAACTCTGCAGGTGGCCGCATCTTTCGTGCTCTTTCTTTTAAAACTAGAGCGCCATGAATTCAGTTAGTGCGCTTCATAGGATGAAAGTCACCTGCTGTCTGGGTGCCTCGGTGCACCTGGGAGCTGAGGAAGATGGTTCTGAAAAGGAAGGAGTTGCTCTGATGCGACCGTGTATGTTCAGAACCTTTTTAGACGTGCCTTCCTACTGCTGCCTGGAAAACATTGTGCTTTGTTACTGTCATTCCTGCAATGGTACTTTGCCCAGGGATGGCAACTTTCCTCCATTCTCTATTACTTCTTACTCAGAGTTGTTTTTCATTCAATTACACTGTTCCTTCCTCTGTGCTCCCACAAAAGGTATCTCATCTGAGATATGGATTTGGAGGGTTTATTCTCCTATGATTTCAGATGAGCATGCTGTGTGAGATGCAGTTTCTGCAGCCCCTTCTTCATTCAAGTGAGGTGCTGAGGGCCATGTTGATAGTCAGTGTTGTATCAGGTAATGCTTCAGGGAGACAGGGGAGGTACAGTGAAGGTGTGCCCAGCCCATCCAACCTGTGCAATGTCTATGCAATAGCATGCCTGATAATTATGAAGGGCCTCCAGTAGTAGGGAGAATTCCCAACAAATGGGAATGGCATTGAATCTCTGGCTTCCTTCAGCCTCTGAGCTGGGTGTGTGCTGTCATCCTTGAGGGATGCTGCAGATTTCTGTCAGGCTCCTGTGGGCAGCATGCTGGCTGGGATCCTTGCAGGCAGTAGCAGTGAGTCCAGTGGTGAAGCAGGCAAGGCCTCACCCTGGGGAGGACAGCCCTGCATGCACAGTTCTGCCCATATGCACTCTGACCTACTCTGTTGTGTGGAGCAGTGGCTACAAGCATGGTCATTGTCCTATGAAAAGAAGAGCTCAAGTCCTCAGAAACAGATGGTTCTTTATTAGGTTGTTAACATACACATATGCAACACAATCCTTCTGCAAGGTATGCTGCTCTTGGTGGGACCTGTATGGCCATTGAAGCAGGTGATGGGCAAGCATGGAGTCTCATCTGTGAAGTAATTACCTGTTCAGTGGGACTGCTGTGCTCAGGGAGCATATGTACAGAGTGTCAGTGCAGTGGGGTGCAGCATCACCTTCTGCGCTGTGGTGAGGAGGAGCAGATCTGGGAGGTGTTTAGAGCATCCGTGTTTGATCTGTCTGGGACTTTGTCTGTGGGTTGTCCTCGTGGAGGCTTTGGGTTGGTGGGGCAATGCTCCTGCCTGTGGTTTGAGGTGGGGAGGGGTAAAGGAGCAGAGTGTCTCAGGAGCAGAGCAGTGAGGTTTTGTGCCCCTCAGCGGGGGATAGCACAGAGCTGGTAGTAGGGAGGAACGTTTCCTGTCCCACTCAGTGTTGGGGTGATGCTGAGTTCCTCGGGGCTGACAACAGGCTTCAAGGTGAAGTTCTGCAGGATGGTGGTGAGGAGTAAGAATATCTCCATACGTGCCAGGCCCTCTCCAGGACATATTCGTTTCCCTGGAAGCAAATACAACCAAAAGCTCTGAGGGGGTGCTGTTGAGTGGCTCAGAGTTTGTAGTGAGCCCACGTGTTATGTATGCAGCATTACTGACTAGACGCAGCCACAGCAGTGAGATGAGTGGAAGTTTGGTTGGGTGTGTGAAGGCAGAACAGGAGCAGGAGAAGTCTTGAACATGGAGGAAGAATGGAAAGGATGGGAGAGTGAGGTGCTGCTATGTCTGGTTGAGAGTGGAGGGCTGCGGCTATTGGACAGTGGTAGATGTATGTGGCCTATATAAGAGGAGCATATAAAAATTGGATCTGCCACTTGGATGGCAGGTTGGATATGGCCAGATTTAATTGATGCGTATGAAAGTGGCAGGTACTTGAGAAAATGAGAATGGGTCCCCTGCATGCCATTCCATCAGCAGCTCCCAAGGAGGGGTTTGAAAATCTGTCAGGCCCCAACCAAGGTGTGCAGCATGGCTAGTGAAGGGATCAGCAGGGAGGAATTATACAGAGGGCAATGAAAGCTGAGGAAGCTCTGGCAGGACTGGTCTGGGAGCATGTGTGGTAACCTAAGCTGAAGGAGTAGAGCTCCTGCAGGAGGAAACTGTGCCTTACCTGCTGAGAAGGGGATGAAGAACTCGCTCTTCCTAAAGGTGCCGTTCTCATTCAAGAAATGTCCAGGATTAAACTCAGTTGGGTTTGGAAACTCCTTGCTGTCGTACAGTGCAGTACTGAGGAGGGGAAAGACTGTGGTGCCCTGCGGTGACACAAGAAGAGCAGAACATGAAGGAAGAGGAGCATCACTGGGTCACTTAATCCTGCTCCCTGCCAAGCTAAGGCTGGACTTAGTGGTATGATCATGTCAGAAGACATGAAGAAATGGGAGTACCATGGCCCAGGCTCTAGCAAATTGTTGTGAGCAACTCGGTGCCTGTGTGGTGACACAGCTATGTTTTGTTGTGAGCTTTGTGTTTTCATCCCTAGCAGGCCAGCGTGCAGAGCAAGAGTGCAGAGGTGTTGGACAGAGCTAGTGTTCCAGTCTTGGTGCATGGAGCAGCAACAGGGCATGGCAGGGAAGCTACAAGAGCCTGGGGATGAGGGGACAGATCCTTTATGAAGGCATGAGTGAGGACAAGGTCGAGTCCCAGCAATTGTTGCTACTGGTCTGTATCTGTCTGCCTGAGGGTACAAGTGCTGACATTCTTTTGCTACACTGGGTGGCGCATGCCTGCTAACCTTGGGAATGACGTAGTCTCTGAAGTGGATGTCTTTAGTGACAGCACGAGGGACACTAGTGGGGATGAGGGTGATGAAGCGCTGGATTTCATGGACAACTGCATCTGTGTAGGGCATCTTGGTCCGGTCAGCCACGCAAGGTCTTCGTGATCGTCCCACTACCCTGTCAATCTCCTCTTGAACTTTCTCTGCCACAAGAAGAACAGCTGTTAAGATGGGTGAACAAGGCAACCCCCACTCAAGCAGGCTGTCATAAACAATCCTCAGATCCCATGGGTTCAGAATCAAATTACTGATGATGGGAACATTTATGCTGATTTTGTTGTTGTCTGGAATGCTGCTCCCCACTGCAGCCTATTCCAAGAAAGCTTTTTAACTGCTTCACTAACTAGGAGTGCCAATAGATAAAAGTGTGAACACAGTCAAGTCCGTGGCCAGTTGGGGTGGTGTGGTGGGAGGGCTGCATTTGCTCCTGTTACCAGTGAAGCCTGGAGTTCTGTAACAGCCAGCCAAGGTATGATGTTGCAAGGATTTTGACTATGTATGTAGAGTATGTGAAAATAATGTTAGGAGAGGGCATTACTGTGAGATCTGTGTGAGACCCTATGGAAAGGTAGAGGTAAGAAATACTGTAGTCTGTTACCTTGTATCTTTGGATACTTGAGAAGAAGCAGCAGCCCATATCGCGTAGTGGTGCTACTTGTCTCTGTTCCCGCAATGAACAAGTCAAAGGCTGAGGTTATCAGGTTCGTCATGTTGAAGTGTGATTTGGGATTGTCTTTTTCCTAGAGAAAAGGTCTTGCTGATTCTCGGGTTGAAAGGAGAATCGTGTCCCTTTCTTGTGTCACCCCATAATTTTGTTTCCACCCAGAGCTGTTGAATGTGTCTGCTAAGTGCAGCAGCCAGCTGGGAGAAATCATCAGCAGATGTGTATTTGGGGATGAGCTGTGCTTTGGTGTCTCCTTACCTCCAGCATTTTGCTGAGGAAGCAGTCGATGAAATCCTGTGGGGAACTGGGATCCAGGGAGGCTTGGTGCAGCTTTACCTCCTCTGCCACAAAGGCTTTCACAGCATCAAATTCTTTGAATATATTGTTGTGTGGGCCAGGCAAGTAATCCAGGACATAGGAGAACATCTGGTATAACTGGAAGGAAAGAAACAGAGAGGTCACCGGAGTGGCAGTTGCCCTATTGTTTGTGATAACAAAAAGCTAAGGCAGCATCAATCCCGTCAACTGAGTGAAGCAGTAGGGCTGTGTGACTGGGAGTTCCAATAAAGCAATGGGGACCTGCTTGAGCCTGGTCTGAATTTTCAGAGTTAGTCATAGAATCATGGAATTGCTCGGGTTGAAAAAGGCCTTAAAGATCATCACATTCAACTGCAACCTAACTGTACTACCCTAACTCAAATGTCCCTCTTTTAAGTCATTTCCCTGAGCACCACATCTAAATAGTTTTTAAACGCAGCCAGGGACGCTGACTCAACCATCTCCCTGTTGAGTCTATTCCAGTGCTTAACTGCCCATTTCGACTGAGTGGCTTGGGATGGAAATGACCACCAAGATCATCTTGTTCCAACCCCACTGCCATAGTGCGGCAAGGGTGCAACTGTATCCTGAAGATATTCCCTTTTCTGCAGCAGGGTGTTGATAGGTGTTATTGTGAAGAATTGAGAGACTTCCCTGTGAGGGAGGCCTCCTGATCCTTCTCTGAAATGTCTGCTGAATGTACCTGTCCCCAGCGGGAGTTCATCATCTCAAATATGTTGTTCATGTTGTTCATCAGGGACAGGAACTTCTTGTCTTTATAGTCATATCTTTTCCCAAAGACAATGGAGCATATGACATTGGAGAAAGTGCAGCTCAGCTTGAATGTTGGGTCAAAGGGCATACCTGTGAGTTCAGAAAAGTTACAATCTATTAACAGGTAAAGAAATAATTAAAGAAAACCTGTGGCTGCCATGGGTAAAAGGAGCTGCAACGGACAGTCAGAATTCAGTCTCAGAATGAAAGCAGAGATATTCTCCAAAAGGAACTATGCGTGATCGTGTCATTGTTAACAGCTTCCAGGGTTCAAATGCACAAGGAGGTGCACTAACAGACTCACAGAATGGTTCAGAGACTTTTGAGAGGCCACGTTGCCCACTGTTCTAGCATTGCCACCTCGAGCTGCTGCTCCAGGCGAACGTTCAGACATCTTATGTGTATCTCCAAGAATGGAAGCTCCACATCTTCTGCTAAGAACGTGGGCACCCTTGGCATATCCATTTTTTTGCAAATGTAGGCTATTTTAGAAGTGGATCATACTCTTTGTTTTTGTGATCTCTTCCAGCAAGTGCTCAGCTTCCTCCTGGATCCTCTCTTCAATGCTCCTCTTCCCCATCCCAAAGTTGCGCAGAGTGGTGAGAGCAAACCTCCGAACTTGTAACCATCCCTCATTGTTGCTGAAAACAATGCCTGTAGTGGAAGAAGAAAGAGGACAGGCCTGTCATTGGTGTGCTGGACCTGAGCTGAGTGGAGACTTGCAACGAGAGTGAGTGCTGTCTCTGGGGGAGCACTGACATAGAACTGTGGTTTGGAGGCTGTCCCTGGAGATGCTGTAGTCCAGCAGCCCACTTTTGGCCTTCTCCAAGGCATAACCAACCTCCTTGTTGACAGTTCATTTCTTGTATCCACACAGAACTTCCCTTACTGCAATATGGCTCCATTGATTCTTGCCCTTCACTGTGCACTCATGAGACAAGTCCAGCTACATGTCTCTCTTACCCTCTTCAGGGAGTGGAAGCCAGAGGTTGTGAGCTGCCCTGCCTTTCCTTGTCCCGAAGGTACCCACCCTCTTCTCTTTGACTGCCCTCATGCTTCATTTGCTCCAGCCCTCATCTGCCATACTTGTCCTCATCACTTCCCTTTCCTCTGAGGAAGCTCAGTCAGTGAACATACCCAATCCTTTGTTAGCCCGGTCTCCGATAGGCATGTGTCCTCTGGCAGCAAACTCATCCGCACGATCAATCAAGGCTTCTTTCACCACCTCATATCCAGACAGCACCACCACTGGAGTTGAACCCAGTTGCACTGAGAAGACTGGCCCATATTTTTCAGAGAGCTGTCAAAATGCAAGAGGGAACATGGCCATGGAGCAGGTAGAGAGGAAGGATTGAAAAGTGATTGGTCTGCTACCTCCTGCTGCAGTCTGTGCAGCCTTGTAGAGTCATAGATGTTAAATAAGGCCTGGTCCTCTCAAGAGGAGCATCAGTGAGCCATCAGCCCCTAAACAAGGGGGGCAGCATTGAGGGTTCCAGCTGAAATCCCCAGGGCTTTTCTGCTCCTTGCCTGTTGCAACTCAGCAGGGTACAACCACACATCATCCCCACACATATAGCCCACACATTGCTCACCATTAGCAGAATCTGGGAAAAAACAAGTGTGTCCTTACCTTCTCCAGAGTTTTGGCTAAATTCTTTGGTTTCACCTGCAGTATGTTTCCTACGATGGGAAGGGGAGCTGGTCCCTCGGGCATCTTCCCCTTTCCAGACCTGTTCCTCCATTGCAGGATGGAGAGCAGACAAGCAACACAAACCAGGAGGACAACACTGGCTGCTCCCAGGAGCAACATCTCCCTGGTGGACACGAGCTTCTGATGTTGATGTTGTGGCAGATTGTGCCTTTATATACTGTAGCATTTTGCTTTGTTAGGTAATCAACACTTTTTTGATCACGTGGTTGAGTTACCTAATACCACTTGTCTTACTTCTGTGACTACTCTGTATTGCGAAATTTGGGCTTCTCTTACTGTTGATTAATGACACACCTTTTGTCAAACAACTGCAGAGGCCAACGGAGTTTATGGAATTCTGCACCTGCTCACAGGACTACTTGTTTCCCTCAAAGTTCATTGTTACAAGTACTTAGTATGGGTGTGGTGTTACACTTGAGGTGCTCCCTGTAATGTGCTGTTGTTGAGCATGTCCCGTGTCCATTTGTGCCTTGTGGATTTGCTATTCTTTAGCTATGCATCGCTTCTCACTGTGTGGAGTCATTTGTGTTTGTTCCTGAAGTCTTCCTGACACCACTGTTTTTTGTCACTCTGCGTGCAATATTCTGTAAATATGGTGTTGTTTTGCATGCATAACAGCCAACCCAGTTTCTCTCTCTAGGCAAAGTATGGCCTCACTGGAGAGCAAAGTTTTATTTCACTTGAACACAAATGCCTGTAGAGACTGCAGTATACCAGAAAGACATTACTGAATTAGCTGAGAAAGACATAAAAAAGGGGAACTGTTCCTTTAAACTGACATCTTCAAGCACTCTTAGAGGACAGAAAGACAGAGGGAAGCAAGTAGCGAAGAAAGATTTCTAGAACCTGGGAGAGTCTCTGGTGAATCTCTCCCCAAACTGAGAAAGATCTGAGCATGTGAGAGCAAGATTGGGTGTGTATCTTACTGCAACCAAACAGAGACAAGGCTTGAAAAACTCTTAGAGACAAACCAGCAACTATTTAGGGCTTCAGCAGGGTGCTCTCTAGGCTGGACTGTACAATGCCCTCATTGCTGCGTAGAACAGCCTTGGCTCTGGTCTTCTGAGCGGTAGGGTGGAGATTCTTTCATTCAGGGGTGAGTGTGAGGAAATCATCATTGTGGCATCTCATGCAAAAGGGACAGGGCATCTCTGTACCATCTATTCATCTGGTACCAGTGTTCCCAGTGGCACGCTTTAGTTGAGCAGCATGTGTTGAACAAGGTGGTGGTATTACCTCAGCACTTCATGCTGCTTTGATTAAAAAGAAACAAACAACAAAACCAGGAACATTCCTGCAACTGTCCTGACGCATCCTGTACTGGAAACAGTGCTGCAGTCCAGAGCCAGGAGTATTTAATGGAAATCATCTCTTTTCACATGTGCACAGCTCCCTACTTAGCCATTGATTGCATGCAGGGGACTCTTTCTGTGCTTCCATGCTAGCAGCCTGTGTATAGGATTTGAAGCATTGACACCTGCAACAGAGAGCACCGTCACTCAGCTTTTTACACTTATGCCAAGGAATGTGCAATCAGTGCATCAAGGGGGGAAACACTGGGAAAGATTGGCAGAACTGCTGGACTGGCCAGTGAGGGGAAGAACTCATCAGGAGAGGAAGAGCTGGAAGGCCCTTCTGGAGCTCCAGAGTGGAGTGCAAAAATGAGCTGCTCTCAGCTCTAAGTTATGAACAGGGAGCCACCTCTTGACAGGAGCTCAGCTTGTGGCTGTTGGCAGAAATAGGTGCAAGCACACTGTGATGGATTTGGAGGCAGCTGGGAGCAGTAGAATGTGTTAAACTGCTGACTTGTGTCCACCTGCAACCATCAAGACTTGTTATTCCCATCTGGCCCCACAGCTTAAAAGGGCCAGGCTAAGAGCAGGTGCTTCATGGTGCTTGGCAGGAGAGCAGGATGGGTGTTGTAGGGCAGTCCCTGGCTGTGTTTGGAGCTGTGTTCTTCTGGGGGTTGCTTGGTCCCCATGTTTTGTTTGCAGGGACTTGGAGTAGCCCTTTGGCTGACCCTGGCTTGCTGGCATGTGGCCGAGGGAGTTTGCAGCTCACCTTTCCACCTGGCTGGGAAGGGAATGTTTCCTTTGTGCTGACTGCTTGGGGTGTGTGAGGGTGATGTCTTCTGAGTGCTCAAACATCAAATTTGAGGGTGCCTCTGAGCTGAGTGGTTCCATTGGTACTCTCTGCTGCACAGATGCTGACCAAATGGACCTTGATGGACTTGAAATCTAAATGCATCAGGGTCTCAGGACATTGGTGAAAGCTCACTTGAAGGTCCTGCACTTGTCTGGGGCAATCTCCCACACAAGAACAGACCAGGAGGTCTGCTCCTAATGTTGCAGCATTCTGTTTTAAATTTTGGAGGCGCTGTTGTATGAAAGGGTCAACCAGAGCTGGCAGTGTGCTCCTGTGCCTTAAAAATCCAGTTGTATCCTACAGTGTGAAAGGAAACGTGACCTATATATCAAGGGATGTAATTCTCCTGCTCTGCTTTACACTTTTGAGACCAAGCATCTCTCAGGATTAGAGAGTCATGGACTAGCTGTAGGAGGTCCAAAGGAGGGTTGTGAAAGGACATGGGTGGGCTGGAGCTCCTCTCCTGTGACGTTAGGCTGAGAGAGCTGTGTTTGTTCAGCCTGGAGAATGGAAGGCTCCAAGAAGCTCTTACAGAAGCCTTCCACACATAAAGGACATGGGTGGGCTGGAGACCCTCACAAGAAAGTGGAAGGTGTGTAGTGATAGGACAAGGTGTAATGGTTATGAAATGAAAGGGGATAGTTTGGTTAGGCATAAGGAAGAAAATATTCACAGCTAGAGTGCTTTGGAGCAGGAGCAGGCTGCCCACAGAAGCTGTGGATGCCCTTTCCCTGGATTTGTTCAAGGCCAGGCTGGATGGGGCTTAGTGCAACCTGGTTTACTGGATGGTGTCCCTTCCCACAGCACTAGTGTTAGATCTAGATTGTCTTTGATGGTCCTTCCAACCCAACCATGCTATGATGGTGTGGTATGATAAAGTTCTGCTGTGGAAGGCCCAGAACTTTCTACTTTCCATTTCACTTCTGGAACACCTTTACTTGATTCACTGGTGAATAACTGAATTACCAGCAAGTTTAGATAAGATTTTGATGCATAAGCTCTGACATTGCCAGGGCTGTTCATGGGAGTTCATGAGTCTCCAAGAACTTCTAGTGGGTGAAAGTGGAGTTTGTGGGTGTTTGCTTTTCAAAGTGCATCATGGGAGGTTGCATGCTTCATAGTGTTTCTCTGCTGCTGGTTCATACCCCCGCCAGCTTTTCCATAAATTTCCCCTGTTCCTGGGGAGTTGGGTTCTGTTCTCAGTACTGCCTCACTCTTTGTGCCCTAGTTCTAGAACAAAGCCTGGAACTAGGATTACTTCCAAGATTTCTGGCTTTTATCAGGATGAGTTTGGTGTGTTTAAGTATTCCCTCCAACCTGGTGCTCACACAGGCATTTTCTTACTCATGAGTGCCATCACTCTGAACATTTCCTGCTGGAAGCTGTGTGCCTTTACTTGTCACAACAACTCCTTTGCAAGTAAATCTCAAACTTGCAGGACATGTCAGATCTATGTAGAGTCTCCTTGCTGTCTGCTCCTTCTTGTTTTTGACCTCAGTTCAGCAGGTATCAGTAGCAAGTGCCACGCCTGCCCTCAGGGCTGCCAGCACCCCTTTCCACAGGATGCTTGGAGAGGTTATCACTGCTGTCTGCAAATGCCATTTGGCTTTGGCCCATTTGTCAATTGTAGCATGTCTGTTTTTCTGTTGTTTTGCATGGCGTACAACGTCCCTTGCAAGGTATGGGGCAGATAGACTTCTCGCTATAGGCAATCCCAGAGTGCACAGGGCCATTTGCGCTTTGGTTCACAGCAGTTGTTGCCAGTGGTAACTAATTTCTCCTTTTCGTGTCAAAGTTCCCCAGAGGACTCTGCAGATGACCACATCTTTCATGCTTTTTTACAAGAGTGCCATCAATTCAGTGAGTGTGCTGCATAGGATGAAAGTCACCTGCTGTCTGGGTGCCTCAGTGCACCTGGGAGCTGAGGAAGATGTTTCTGAAAAGGAAGGAGCTACTCCGATGCAACCGTGTATGTTCAGAACCTTTTTTGCAGTGCTTTCCTACTGCTGCCTGAAAAACGTTTTGCTTTGTGACTGTCATTCCAGGAATTATACTGTGCCTCATGGACATAGTGGAGAAGACAAGAAATGTCTGTGTAAATGAGAATCAAGAGACAGGCATCCAAACAGAAGCTATGATGCCACATCAGAAGAACCCATGACAGAATCCATTTTTGAAAATCATCCTCCCTCTCCTTGAGAGAAAGAAATAACAAATAATGTCTGGGACCAGAAATAACAAACGCAGTCCATTTCCTGGACACCAGAGGTCCCACTACTGTGTTTCAAGAACAGAAGAGCTTTTTACTTTTCTGTTCTTGAAATTCCAGAGGACAGGACAGAGGGATGTTGTGAGGGGAAAGAGCCTGTTAAAGGACAAGCTTCTGAGATGCTTGGAGACTCTCTCCTCATTTGGGGAGTACAAAAACTCTAGAGGAGAGGTGGCTCTGCTGTCCTTCGGTGTTTAACTTCCTCTGTTTAAATAAAGATCATGTAAGTCCTTGTGGCGATACAGATGGAAGAGAAGATTAACCAGACTGTTTGGAGGAATCCCCATCACTCAGATGCTTTTGAGCCTCACAGAAGCTTGGGAGGACAGCGGGGCAACCTAGTTCTCATTTCAGAGGGAAAATTGACCTTAATGAGGAAGAAACCTGAAGGCAGAAAGAAAGTCCAGCTGCTGCCCATAGACTCATGGATGGCAATTTCCCTCTGTTCTCTGCTAGGCAAAGGCTGGGCCATAGTTCCCTTAATGAATCAGAAAGGATCCCAACTGCAGGCAGAGGTCCCAACAGAAGGGAACTGGAATAAAGCTCTGGCTTCCTTCAGCCTCTGAGCTGGGTGTGTGCTGTCATCCTCGAGGGATGCTGCAGATTTCTGTCAGGCTCCTGTGGGCAGCATGCTGGCTGGGATCCTTGCAGGCAGCAGCAGTGAGTCCAGTGGTGAAGCAGACAGGCCTCACACTGGGGAGGACAGCCCTGCATGCACAGTGCTGCCCATGTGCTCTCTGACCTACTCTGTTGTGAGGAGCAGTGGCTACAAGTATGGTCATTACTTTAGGAAAAGAAGAGCTCAAGTCCTCACAAACAGATTGTTCTTTATTAGGTTGTTAACATACACATATGTAACACAATCCTTCTGCAAAGTGTGCTGCTCTTGGTGGGACCTGTATGGCCATTGAAGCAGGTGATGGGCAACCATGGAGTCACATCTGTGAAGCAATTACCTGTTCAGTGGGACTGCTGTGCTCAGGGAGCATATGTACAGAGTGTCAGTGCAGTGGGGTGCAGCATCACCTTCTGCACTGTGGTGAGGAGGAGCAGATCTGGGAGGTGTTCAGAGCATCCGTGTTTGATCTGTCTGGGACTTTGTCTGTGGGTTGTCCTCGTGGAGGCTTTGGGTTGGTGGGGCAATGCTCCTGCCTGTGGTTTGAGGTGGGGAGGGGTAAAGGAGCAGAGTGTCTCAGGAGCAGAGCAGTGAGGTTTTGTGCCCCTCAGCGGGGGATAGCACAGAGCTGGTAGTAGGGAGGAACATTTCCTGTCCCACTCAGTGTTGGGGTGATGCTGAGTTCCTCGGGGCTGACAACAGGCTTCAAGGTGAAGTTCTGCAGAATGGTGGCGAGTAGTAAGAATATCTCCATACGTGCCAGGCCCTCTCCAGGACATATTCGTTTCCCTGGAAGCAAACACAACCAAAAGCTCTGAGCGGGTGCTGTTGAGTGGCTCAGAGTTTGTAGTGAGCTCACGTGTTATGTATGCAGCATTACTGACTTGATGCAGCTACAGCAGTGAGATGAGTGGAAGTTTGGTTGGGTGTGTGAAGGCAGAACAGGAGCAGGAGAAGTCTTGAACATGGAGGAGGAATGGAGAGGATGGGAGAGTGAGGTGATGCAAATGTTGGGTGAGAGTGGAGGGCTGCGGCTATTGGACGATTGATAGATTTACATGGCCTATATAAGAGGAGCATACAAAAATTGGATCTGCCACTTGGATGGCAGGGTGGATAAGGCTGGCTTTAATGGATGTGTATGAAGGTGACAGGTACTTGAGAAAATGAGAATGGGTCCCCTGCATGCCATTCCATCGGCAGCTCTCAAGGAGGGGTTTGAAAATCTGTCAGGCCCCAACCAAGGTGTGTGACATGGCTAGGGAAGGGATCAGCAGGGAGGAATTATACAGAGGGCAGTGAGTGCTGAGGAAGCTCTGGCTGGACTGGTCTGGGAGCATGTGTGGTAACCTAAGCTGAAGGACTGGAGCTCCTGCAGGAGGAAACTGTGCCTTACCTGCTGAGAAGGGGATGAAGAACTCACTCTTCCTAAAGGTGCCGTTCTCATTCAAGAAATGTCCGGGATTAAACTCAGTTGGGTTTGGAAACTCCTTGCTGTCGTACAGTGCAGTACTGAGGAGGGGAAAGATTGTGGTGCCCTGCAGTGACACAAGAAGAGCAGAACATGAAGGAAGAGAAGCATCACTGGGTCACTTAATCCTGCTCCCTGCCAAGCTAAGGCTGGACTTAGTGGTATGATCATGTCAGAAGACATGAAGAAATGGGAGTACCATGGCCCAGGCTCTAACAAATTGTTGTGAGCAACTCGGTGCCTGTGTGGTGACACAGCTATGTTTTGTTGTGAGCTTTGCATTTTTCCCCTAGCAGGCCAGCCTGCAGAGCCAGAGTGCAGAGGTGTTGGATAGAGCTAGTGTTCCAGTCTTGGTGCATAGAGCAGCAATAGGGCATTGTAGGGAAGCTACAAGAGCGTGGGGATGTGGGGCTAGATCCTTTATGAAGGCCTGGGTGAGGACAAGGTCAAGTCCCAGCAATTGCTGCTACTGGTCTGTATCTGTCAGCCTGAGGGCAACAGTGCTGACACTCTATTGCCAGACTGGCAGGAGCTTTCCTGCTAACCTTGGGAATGACATAGTCTCTGAGGTAGATATCTTTGGTGACAGCATGAGGGAGGCTTGTAGGGATGAGGGCAATGAAGCGCTGGATTTCATGGACGACTGCATCTGTGTAGGGCATCTGGGTCCGGTCAGCCACGCAAGGTTTTCGTGATCGTCCCACTACCCGGTCAATCTCTTCTTGAACTTTCTCTGTCACGAGAAGCACAGCTGGTAAGATGGGTGAACGAGGCAACCCCCAATCAAGCAGGCTGTCCTAAATAATCCTCAAATCCATTGGGTTCATTTTCAATTTACTGATGAGGAGGACATTTGTGCTGATTTTGGTGATGTATGGAATGCCTCTCCCCACTCAGCCTATTCCAAGAATGCTTTTAAACAACTTGATTAAATACGAGCTCCTCGAGATAAAGATGTGGACATAGTCAATTCCCTGGCCATTGAGGGGGTGCACTACACGGGCTCCAAGTGTTATGAGCGTTCAGGGACATAGCCCATGCATGCAGAGTATGAGACAGAAAGAGTACCAGATGTGTCACAACCTGGGGAGGAGTAGAGGGGAAAGGACTGTAGACTGTTACCTTGTATCTTTGGATACTTGAGAAGAAGCAGCAGCCCATATCGCGTAGTGGTGCTTGTAGTCTCAGTTCCCGCAATGAACAAGTCAAAGGTTGTGGTTATCAGGTTCGTCATGTTGAAGTGTGATTTGGGATTGTCTTTTTCCTAGAGAAAAGGTCTTGCTGATTCTCGGGTTGAAAGGAGAATTGTGTCCCTTTCTTGTGTCACCCCATAATTTTGTTTCCACCCAGAGCTGTTGAATGTGTCTGCTAAGTGCAGCAGCCAGCTGGGAGAAATCATCAGCAGATGTGTATTTGGGGATGAGCTGTGCTTTGGTGTCTCCTTACCTCCAGCATTTTGCTGAGGAAGCAGTCGATGAAATCCTGTGGGGAACTGGGATCCAGGGAGGCTTGGTGCAGCTTTACCTCCTCTGCCACAAAGGCTTTCACAGCATCAATTTCTTTGAATACATTGTTGTGTGGTCCAGGCAAGTAATCCAGGATGTAGGAGAACATCTGGTATAACTGGAAGGAAAGAAATAGAGAGGTCACCGGAGTGACAGTTGCCCTATTATTTGTGATTAACAAAAAGCTAAGGCAGCTTCAATCCCCTCAACTGAGCCAAGCAGTAGGTCTGTGTGCTTGGGAGTTCCAATAGAGCAATGGGGACCTGCTTGAGCCTGGTCTGAATTTTCAGAGTTAGTCATAGAATCATGGAATTGCTCGGGTTGAAAAAGGCCTTAAAGATCATCACATCCAACTGCAACCTAACTGTACTAACCTAACTCAAACATCCCTCTTTTAAGTCATTTCCCTGAGCACTACATCTAAGTATTTTTTAAACACAACCCGGGATGCTGACTCAACCATCTCCCTGTGGCGCCTATTCCTGTGCTGAACTGCCTATTCCTACTGAATGGCTTGGGATGAAAGGACCACCAAGATCATCTTGTTCAACCCCACTGCCATAGTGTGTCAAGGGTGCAACTGTATCCTGAAGATATTCCCTTTTCAGCAGCAGGGTGTTTATAGGGGAGGAGGCCTCCTGTTCCCACTCTGAAATGTCTGCTGAATGTACCTGTCCCCAGCGGGAGTTCATCATCTCAAATACATTGTTCATGTTGTTCATCAGGGACAGGAACTTCTTGTCTTTATAGTCATATCGTTTCCCAAAGACGATGGAGCATATGACATTGGAGACAGCGCAGCTCAGCTTGAATGTTGGGTCAAAGGGCATACCTGTGAGTTCAGAAAAGTTACAGTCTATTAACAGGTAAAGAAATAATTAAAGAAAACCTATGGCTGCCATGGGCAACGTGAACTGCAGTGGACAGTGGGAATTCAGTCTCTGAATTAAAGCAGAGATGTTCTCCAAAAGGAACTATGCATGATCATGTCATTGTTAACAGCTTTCAGGGATCAAACGCACAGGAAGGTGCAATAACGGACTCACTGAACAGTTCAGAGACTTTTGAGAGGCCTCCTTGCCCACTGTTCTAGCAGTGCCGCCTCGAGCCACTCCTAAGGAGCCCGTGCAGACACCTTATGAGTATCTCCAATAATGGAGGCTCCACAGCTTCTGCAAAGAACATGTGCTCCCTTGGCATGTTCCTATTTTGCAAATGTAGGCTATATTAGATGTGGATCGTACTCTTTGTTTTTGTGATCTCTTCCAGCAAGTGCTCAGCTTCCTCCTGGATCCTCTCTTCAATGCTCCTCTTCCCCATCCCAAAGTTGCGCAGAGTGATGAGAGCAAACCGCCGAACTTGTAACCATCCCTCATTGTTGCTGAAAATAATGCCTGTAGTGGAAGAAGAAAGAGGACAGGCCTGTCATTGGTGTGCTGGACCTGAGCTGAGTGGAAGCTTGCAATGAGAGTGAGTGCTGTCTCTGGGGGAGCACTGACATAGAACTGTGGTTTGGAGGCTGCCTCTGGAGATGTTGTAATCTAGTAGCCCACTTTTGGCCTTCTCCAAGGCATAACCAACCTCCTTGTTGACAGTTCATTCCTTGTTTCCACACAGAACTTCCCTTTCTGCAATATGGCTTAGTTGCTTCTTGCCCTTCACTATGCACTCATGAGACAAGTCCAGCTTCATGTCTCTCTCAACCTCTTCAGGGAGTGGAAGCCAGAGGTTGTGAGCTGCCCTGCCTTCCCTTGTCCCGGAGGGACCCACCCTCTTCTCTTTGACTGCCCTCGTGCTTCATGTGCTCCAGCCCTCATCTGCCATACTTGTCCTTATCACTTCCCTTTCCTCTGAGGAAGCTCAGTCAGTGAACATACCCAATCCTTTGTTAGCCCGGTCTCCAATAGGCCAGTGTCCTCTGGCAGCAAACTCATCCGCACGATCAATCAGGGCTTCTTTCACCACCTCATATCCCGACAGGACCACCACTGGAGTTGAACCCAGTTGCACTGAGAAGACGGGCCCATATTTTTCAGAGAGCTGTCAAAATGCAAGAGGGAACATGGCCATGGAGCAGGAAGAGAGGAAGGATTGAAAAGTGATTGGGTTGATGCCTCCTGCTCCAGCCTGTGCAGCCTTGCAGACCTGCAGTGTTAAGTAAGGCCTGGTCCTCTCAAGAGGAGCATCAGTGAGCCATCAGCCCCTAAACAAGGGGGGCAGCAGTGAGGGGTCCAGCTGAAATCCCCAGGGCTTTTCTGCTCCTTGCCTGTTGCCACTCAGCAGAGTACAACCACACATCATCCCCACGCACACAGCCCTTACATTGCTCACCATTAGCAGAATCTGAGATGAAACAAGTGCGTCCTTACCTTCTCCAGAGTTTTGGCTAAATTCTTTGGTTTCACCTGCAGTATGTTTCCTACGATGGGAAGGGGAGCTGGTCCCTCAGGCATCTTCCCCTTTCCAGACCTGTTTCTCCATTGTAGGATGGAGAGCAAGCAAGCAACACAAAGCAGGAGGACAACACTGGCTGCTCCCAGGAGCAACATTTCCCTGTTGGACACAAACTTCTGATGTTGCTATTGTGGCAGACTGTGCCCCTTTATACACTGAAGTGATCTGTGACACTGAACTTCAGACTGCTCTGTATTGCGAAATTATGGCTTCTCTGACTGTTGATTAAACACCTTTTGTCAAACAACTGCTGGGGCCAATGGAGTTTAAGAAATTTTGCGCTTGCTCCCAGGACTAGTTTCCCAAAGATCATTGTTACAAGTACATATTATGGGTGTGGTGTTCCACTTGTGATGCTCCCTGTAATGTACTCTTACAGAGCTTGTCACAGGTACATTGGTGCCCTGTAGACTTTCTATTCTTCAGCGTGGTTTGTACCAGTTGTCACTGAGGGAAACCACCTGTGCTTGTTCCTGAAGCCTTCCTGTCACCAGTTTTTAAGGGCACACTGCATACAGACAGTGCTGCAGTCCAGAGCCAGGAGTATTTAACGGAAATCATATCTTTTCACATGTGCACAGCTCCCTTCTTAGCCATTGATTGCATGCAGGGGACTCTTTCTGTGCTTCCATGCTAACAGCCTGTGTGTAGGATTTGAAGCATTGACACCTGCAACAGAGTGCACCGTCACTCAGTTTTTTACACTTATGCCAAGGAATGAGCCATCAGTGCATCAAGGGGGGAAACAATGGGAAAGGGTTGGCAGAACTGCTGGACTGGCCAGTGAGGGGAAGAACTTGGCAGGAGAGGAAGAGCTGGAAGGCCCTTCTGGAGCTCCAGAGTGGAGTGCAAAAATGAGCTCCTCTCAGCTCTAGGTTATGAACACAGAGCCATCTCTTGACACAAGCTCAGCTTGTGGCTGTTGGCTGAAGTAGGTGCAAGCACACTGTGATGGATTTGGAGGCAGCT
Source organism: Coturnix japonica (assembly GCF_054131305.1). Taxonomy (NCBI): domain Eukaryota; kingdom Metazoa; phylum Chordata; class Aves; order Galliformes; family Phasianidae; genus Coturnix; species Coturnix japonica. Next base: position 15,800,317 of record NC_140670.1, on the reverse strand, counting down.
GGGAGCAGTAGAATGTGTTAAACTGCTGACTTGTGTCCACCTGCAACCATCAAGACTTGTTATTCCCATCTGGCCCCACAGCTTAAAAGGGCCAGGCTAAGAGCAGGTGCTTCATGGTGCTTGGCAGGAGAGCAGGATGGGTGTTGTAGGCAGTCCCTGACTGAGTTTGGAGCTGTGTTCTTCTGGGGGTTGTTTGGTCCCCTTGTTTTGTTTGCAGGGTCTTGGAGTAGCACTTTGGCTGACCCTGGCATGTGGCCGGGGATCTGTCACCTCCCCTAACTCCAAGGCTGGGAAGGGAATGTTTCCTTTGTGCTGACTGTTTGGGGTGTGTGAGGGTGATGTCTTCTGAGTGCTCAAACATCAAATTTGAGGGTGCCTCTGAGCTGAGTGGTTCCATTGGTACTCTCTGCTGCACAGATGCTGACCGAATGGACCTTGATGGACTTGATATGTGAATGCATCAGGGTCTCAGGACATTGGTGAAAGCTCACTTGAAGGTTCTGCACTTGTCTGGGACAGTCCCCAACACAAGACCAGACCAGGAGGTCTGCTTCTAATGTTGCAGCCTTCTGGAGTAAGTTTTGGTGGTACTGTTGTATGAAAGACTCAACCAGAGCTGTGACTTAATAATCCAGTTGTATCCTACTGTTATAAGACAACATGGCCTATATGTGAAGGGATGTAATTCTCCTGCTCTGCTTTGCTCTTTTGAGACCAAGCATCTCTCAGGATCAGAGAGTCATGGACTAGCTGTAGGAGGTCCAAAGGAGGGTTGTGAAAGGACATGGGTGGGCTGGAGCTCCTCTCCTCTGAAGTTAGGCTGAGAGAGCTGTGTCTGTTCAGCTTGGAGAATGGAAGGCTCCAAGAAGCTCTTACAGAAGCCTTCCAACACATAAAGGGTGTTCCCAAGAAAGAAGTGGAAGGTGTGTAGTGATAGGACAAGGCATAATGGTTTTAAACTGAAAGGGGGTAGTTTGGTTAGACATAAGGAAGAAAATATTCACAGCTAGAGTGCTTTGGAGCAGGAGCAGGCTGCCCACAGAAGCTGTGGATGCCCTTTCCCTGGATTTGTTCAAGGACAGGCTGGATGGGGCTCAGTGAAACCTGATTTACTGGATGGTGTCCCTTCCCACAGTGGGGGTGTTAGATCTAGATGTTCACTGATGGTGCTTCCAACCCAACCATACTATGATGCAGTGGTATGATAAAGTTCTGCTGTGGAAGGCCCAGAACTTTCTACTTTCCATTTCACTTCTGAAATACCTTTACTTAATTCACTAGTGAATAACTGAATTGCCAGCAAGTTCATACAAGGTTTTGTTGTGCTAATCTTAACTGCTGCATAAGCTCTGTCATTGCCAGGGCCGCTCATGGGAGTTCATGCGTCTCCAAGAACTTCTAGTGGGTGAAAGTGGAGTTCATGGATGTTTGCTTTGCAGTGGAGTTCATGGGAGTTTGCATTGCTTCATGGTGTCTCTGTGCTGCTGGTTCTTACCCCTGCTGGCTTTTCTGTAAATTTCCCCTGTTCCTGGGGAGTTGGGTTCTGTTCTCAGTACTGTCTCATTCTTTGTGCCCAGAATCTAGAACAAATGCAGGAACTAGGATTACTTCCAAGATTTCAGGCTTTTATCAGGATGAGTTTGGTGTGTTTGAAATATTTCCTCCACACTGGCACGCACACAGGAATTCATTTACAAGGGGTAAAACTCATGTGTGCTGTCATTCTGACCTTTTCCTGCCGGAAGCCATAAACTTTTTCATGTCACAAAAGCATCTAAGACTTTCCTGAATATTATCTTCTGCTTGTAGAAGCCAACTGCAGACAAGACTGGTTGTTCCTCTCCGTCAACATGAAAGTCCAGTGAAGCAAGTTTCCAACCTTGTCTTCGCCTTTCCCGGTTCCATTGGAGGAAGTCCATTGGAGACATGTGTTTTGGATCTTCATATAACAGGATAGCTGTGTCGTAACGTGGTCTCTTTTCTTTGCAAGTAAAACTCAGTCTTGCAGGAAATGTCACCTCTGTGTAGAATCTCCTGTAGGCTTGCTGTCTGCTTCTTCTTGTTTTTGACCTCAGTTCAGCAGGTGTTAGTAGCAAGTGCCACTCCTGCCCTCAGGGCTTCCCGCAACCTCTAACACAGGATGCCTGGAGAGGTTATCCCTGCTGTCTGCAAATGCCATTTGGCTTTGGCATTGTCCCATTTGTCAATTGTAGCATGTCTGTGTGAAGTTATTTTGCATGGTGTACAACGTCCCTTGCAAGGTATGGGGCAGTTAGACAGCATTCTGACAGGAGGCAGTCCCAGAGTGCACAGGGCCATTTGCACTTTGGTTCACAGCAGTTGTTGCCAGTGGTATCTCATTTCTCCTTTTCGTGTCAAAGTTCCTCAGAGAACTCTGCAGGAGGCCGCATCTTTTGTGCTCTTTCCTGTAAAACAAGAGTACCATAAATTCAGTGAGTGTGCTGCATAGGATGAAAGTCACCTGCTGTCTGGGTGCCTCAGTGCACCTGGGAGCTAGGGAAGATGGTTCTGAAAAGGAAGGAGTTGCTCCGATGCGACTGTGTATGTCCAGAACCTTTTTAGATGTGCCTTCCTACTGCTGCCTGGAAAACATTGTGCTTTGTTACTGTCATTCCTGCAATGATACTTTGCCCAGGGATGGCAACTTTCCTCCATTCTCTATTACTTCTTACTCAGAGTTGTTTTTCATTCAATTACACTGTTCCTTCCTCTGTGCTCCCACAAAAGGTATCTCATCTGAGATGTGGAGTGGGAGGGATTATTCTATGATTTCCGATGAGCATGCTGTGTGAGATGCAGTTTCTGCAGCCCCTTCTTCATTCAAGTGAGGTGCTGAGGGGCCACGTTGATAGTCAGTGTTGTATCAGGTAATGCTTCAGGGAGACAGGGGAGGCACAGTGAAGGTGTGCCCAGCCCATCCAGCCTGTGCAATGCCTTGGCCATAGCATGCCTGATAATTATGAAGTGCCCCCAATAGTAGGGAGAAGTCCCAACAAATGGGAATGGCATTGAATCTCTGGCTTCCTTCAGCCTCTGAGCTGGGTGTTTGCTGTCATCCTTGAGGGATGCTGCAGATTTCTGTCAGGCTCCTGTGGGCAGCATGCTGGCTGGGATCCTTGCAGGCAGAAGCAGTGAGTCCAGTGGTGAAGCAGGTAAGACCTAACACTAGGGAGGACAGCCCTGCATGCACAGTGCTGTCCATATGCACTCTGACCTACTCTGTTGTGTGGAGCAGTGGCTACAAGCATGGTCATTACTTTAGTAAAAGAAGAGCTCAAGTCCTCAGAAACAGATTGTTCTTTATTAGGTTGTTAGCATACACAAATGCAACACAATCCTTCTGCAAAGTGTGCTGCTCTTGGTGGGACCTGTATGGCCATTGAAGCAGGTGATGGGCAACCATGGAGTCACATCTGTGAAGCAATTACCAGTTCAGTGGGACTGCTGTGCTCAGGGAGCATGTGCACAGAGTGTCAGTGCAGTGGGGTGCAGCATCACCTTCTGCATTGTGGTGAGTAGGAGCAGTTCTGGGAGGTGTTTAGAGCATCCATGTTTGATCTGTCTGGGACTTTGTCTGTGGGTTGTCCTTGTGGAGGCTTTGGGTTGGTGGGGCAATGCTCCTGCCTCTGGTTTGAGTTAGGGAGGAGTAAAGGAGCAGACTGTCTCAGGAGCAGAGCAGTGAGTTTTTGTGCCCCTCAGCGGGGGATAGCACAGAGCTGGTAGTAGGGAGGAACATTTCCTGTCCCACTCAGTGTTGGGGTGATGCTGAGTTCCTCGGGGCTGACAACAGGCTTCAAGGTGAAGTTCTGCAGGATGGTGGTGAGGAGTAAGAATATCTCCATACGTGCCAGGCCCTCTCCAGGACATATTCGTTTCCCTGGAAGCAAACACAACCAAAAGCTTTGTAGTGAGCTCACGTGTTATGTATGCAGCCTTACTGACTTGATGCAGCCACAGCAGTGAGGTGAGTGGAAGTTTGGTTGGGTGTGTGAAGGCAGAACAGGAGCAGGAGAAGTCTTGAACATGGAGGAGGAATGGAGAGGATGGGAGAGTGAGGTGATGCAAATGTTGGGTGAGAGTGGAGGGCTGCGGCTATTGGACGATTGATAGTTTTACATGGCCTATATAAGAGGAGCATACAAAAATTGGATCTGCCACTTGGATGGCAGGGTGGATAAGGCTGGCTTTAATGGATGCGTATGAAGGTGACAGGTACTTCAGAAAATGAGAGTGGGTCTCCTGCATGCCATTCCATCAGCAGCTCTCAAGGAGGGGTTTGAAAATCTGTCAGGCCCCAACCAAGGTGTGTGACATGGCTAGGGAAGGGATCAGCAGGGAGGAATTATACAGAGGGCAGTGAGTGCTGAGGAAGCTCTGGCAGGACTAGTCTGGGAGCATGTGTGGTCACCTAAGCTGAAGGACTAGAGCTCCTGCAGGAGGAAACTGTGCCTTACCTGCTGAGAAGGGGATGAAGAACTCACTCTTCCTAAAGGTGCCGTTCTCATTCAAGAAATGTCTGGGATTAAACTCAGTTGGGTTTGGAAACTCCTTGCTGTCGTACAGTGCAGTACTGAGGAGGGGAAAGACTGTGGTGCCCTGCGGTGACACAAGAAGAGCAGAACATGAAGGAAGAGAAGCATCACTGGGTCACTTAATCCTGCTCCCTGCCAAGCTAAGGCTGGACTTAGTGGTATGATCATGTCAGAAGACATGAAGAAATGGGAGTACCATGGTCCAGGCTCTAGCAATTTGCGGTGAGCAGCTCCGTGCATGTGTGAGGGGACACTGCTATGTTTTGTTGTGAGCTTTGCATTTTCTTCCCTAACAGGCCAGCGTGCAGAGCAAGAGTGCAGAGGTGTTGGACAGAGCTAGTGTTCCAGTCTTGGTGCATAGAGCAGCAACAGGGCATTGCAGGGAAGCTACAAGAGCCTGGGGATGTGTGGACAGATCCTTTATGAATGCCTGAGTGAGGACAAGGTCCAGTCCCAGTAACTGTCAGCCTGAGGGCAACAGTGCTGACACTCTATTGCCAGACTGGCAGGAGCTTGCCTGCTAACCTTGGGAATGATGAAGTCTCTGAAGCGGATATCTTTGGTGACAGCACGAGGGACACTAGTGGGGATGAGGGTGATGAAGCGCTGGATTTCATGGACGACTGCATCTGTGTAGGGCATCTGGGTCCGGTCAGCCACGCAAGGTTTTCGTGATCGTCCCACTACCCGGTCAATCTCCTCTTGAACTTTCTCTGTCATGAGAAGCACAGCTGGTAAGATGGGTGAACGAGGCAACCCCCAATCAAGCAGGCTGTCCTAAATAATCCTCAAATCCATTGGGTTCAGAATCAAATTACTGATGAGGAGGACATTTGTGCTGATTTTGGTGTTGTCTGGAATGCCTCTCCCCACTCAGCCTATTCCAAGAATGCTTGATTAAACAACTTGATTAAATATGAGCTCCTCAAGATAAAGATGTGGACATAGTCAGTTCCCTGGCCATTGAGGGGGTGCACTACACGGGCTCCAAGTGATATGAGGGTGCAAGGACATAGCCCATGCATGCAGAGTATGAGACAGAAAGAGTACCAGATGTGTCACAACCTGGGGAGGGGTAGAGGGGAAAGGACTGTAGACTGTTACCTTGTATCTTTGGATACTTGAGAAGAAGCAGCAGCCCATATCGCGTAGTGGTGCTTGTCGTCTCAGTTCCCGCAATGAACAAGTCAAAGGTTGTGGTTATCAGGTTCGTCATGTTGAAGTGTGATTTGGGATTGTCTTTTTCCTAGAGAAAAGGTCTTGTTGATTCTTGGGTTGAAAGGAGAATCGTGTCCCTTTCTTGTGTCACCCCCTAATTTTGTTTCCACCCAGAGCTGTTGAATGTCTCTGCTAAGTGCAGCAGACAGCTGGGAGAAAGCATCAGCAGATGTGTATTTGGGGTTGAGCTGTGCTTTGGTGTCTCCTTACCTCCAGCATTTTGCTGAGGAAGCAGTCGATGAAATCCTGTGGGGAACTGGGATCCAGGGAGGCTTGGTGCAGCTTTACCTCCTCTGCCACAAAGGCTTTTACAGCATCAATTTCTTTGAATATATTGTTGTGTGGGCCAGGCAAGTAATCCAGGACGTAGGAGAACATCTGGTATAACTGGAAGGAAAGAAATACAGAGGTCACCAGAGTGACAGTTACCCTATTATTTGTGATTAACAAAAAGCTAAGGCAGCTTCAATCCCCTCAACTGAGCCAAGCAGTAGGTCTGTGTGGCTGGGAGTTCCAATAAAGCAATGGGGACCTGCTTGAGCCTGGTCAGAATTTTCAGAGTTATCCATAGATTCATGGTATTGCTCGGGTTGAAAAAGACCTTAAAGATCATCACATCCATCTGCAACCTAACCGTACTAACATAACTCTAATGACCCTCTTTTAAGTCATTTCCCTGAGCACTACATCTAAGTATTTTTTAAACACAACCCGGGATGCTGACTCAACCATCTCCCTGTGGAGCCTATTCCAGTGCTTAACTGCCCATTCCTACTGAATGGCTTGGGACGGAAAGGACCAACAAGATCATCATGTTCCAACCCCACTGCCATAATGTGTCAAGGGATCAACTGTATCCTGCAGATATTCTCTTTTCTGCAGCAGGGTGTTTATAGGTTTTATTGTGAAGAGTTAGAAGAGACTTCCCTGTGAGGGAGGCCTCCTGATCTCTCTCTGAAATGTCTGCTGAATGTACCTGTCCCCAGCGGGAGTTCATCATCTCAAATACGTTGTTCATGTTGTTCATCAGGGACAGGAACTTCTTGTCTTTATAGTCATATCGTTTCCCAAAGACGATGGAGCATATGACATTGGAGACTGCGCAGCTCAGCTTGAATGTTGGGTCAAAGGGCATACCTGTGAGTTCAGAAAAGTTACAGTCTATTAACAGGTAAAGAAATAATTAAAGAAAACCTATGGCTGCCATGGGTAACATGAGCTTCAGTGGACAGTGGGAATTCAGTCTCTGAATGAAAGCAGAGATGTTCTCCAAAAGGAGCTATGCGTGATCGTGTCATTGTTAACAGCTTTCAGGGATCAAACGCACAGGAAGGTGCACTAACAGATTCACAGAATGGTTCAGAGACTTTTGAGAGGCTACCTCGTCCACTGTTCAAGCAGTGCTGCCTCGGGCTGCTCCCAAGGAGCACGTTCTGACATCTTTTGTGTATCTCCAAGAATGGAGGCTCCACAGCTTCTGCAAAGAATGTGGGCTCCCTTGGCACGTTGCTATTTTGCAAATGTAGGCTATATTAGATGTGGATCGTACTCTTTGTTTTTGTGATCTCTTCCAGCAAGTGCTCAGCTTCCTCCTGGATCCTCTCTTCAATGCTCCTCTTCCCCATCCCAAAGTTGCGCAGAGTGGTGAGAGCAAACCTCCGAACTTGTAACCATCCCTCATTGTTGCTGAAAATAATGCCTGTAGTGGAAGAAGAAAGAGGACAGGCCTGTCATTGGTGTGCTGGACCTGAGCTGAGTGGAGGCTTGCAACGAGAGTGAGTGCTGTCTCTGGGGGAGCACTGACATAGAACTGTGGTTTGGAGGCTGTCCCTGGAGATGCTGTAGTCCAGCAGCCCACTTTTAGCCTTCTCCAAGACATAACCAACCTCCTTGTTGACAGTTCATTTCTTGTATCCACACAGAACTTCCCTTACTGCAATATGGCTCGATTGATTCTTGCCCTTCACTCATGAGACAAGTCCAGCTTCATGTCTCTCTCACCCTCTTCAGTGAGTGGAAGCCAGAAGTTGTGACCTGCCCTGCCTTCCCTTGTCCCGGAGGGACCCACCCTCTTCTCGTTGACTGCCCTCGTGCTTCATGTGCTCCAGCCCTCATCTGCCATACTTGTCCTCAGCACTTCCCTTTCCTCTGAGGAAGCTCAGTCAGTGAACATACCCAATCCTTTGTTAGCCCGGTCTCCGATAGGCCAGTGTCCTCTGGCAGCAAACTCATCCGCACGATCAATCAAGGCTTCTTTCACCACCTCATATCCAGACAGCACCACCACTGGAGTTGAACCCAGTTGCACTGAGAAGACGGGCCCATATTTTTCAGAGAGCTGTCAAAATGCAAGAGGGAACATGGCTGTGGAGCAGGAAGAGAGGGAGGATTGAAAAGTGATTGGGTTGATGCCTCCTGCTCCAGCCTGTGCAGCCTTGCAGACCTGCAGTGTTAAGTAAGGCCTGGTCCTCTCAAGAGGAGCATCAGTGAGCCATGAGCCCCTAAACAAAGGGGGCAGCAGTGAGGGGGCCAGCTGAAATCCCCAGGGCTTTTCTGCTCCTTGCCTGTTGCCACTCAGCAGAGTACAACCACACATCATCCCCACGCACAGAGCCCTCACATTGCTCACCATTAGCAGAATCTGAGATGAAACAAGTGCGTCCTTACCTTCTCCAGAGTTTTGGCTAAATTCTTTGGTTTCACCTGCAGTATGTTCCCTACGATGGGAAGGGGAGCTGGTCCCTCAGGCATCTTTCCCTTTCCAGACCTGTTCCTCCATTGTAGGATGGAGAGCAGGCAAGCAACACAAACCAGGAGGACAACACTGGCTGCTCCCAGGAGCAACATTTCCCTGTTGGACACAAGCTTCTGATGTTGCTGTTGTGGCTGACTGTGCCTTTATATACTGAAGGGTTTTGCTTTGTTAGGTAATCAACAGGTTTTTTTGGTCACGTGGCTGAGTTAATCAGTTCTCCAAATCAGTCATTTGATTTTTCTTTGTTTTGCAAAGCAGGTATTGTGAGATATGAAATGGTGTTTAAAGGCACACCTTGTGTCATACACGGCGTGGCTTACATGTTTAAAAAATTTGAAGTGTGTTCATAATACTACTTATTTCCCTCCAAGTTCATTGTTACAGAGTTCATATTGTGGGAGTGGTATTCCACTTGAGGCACTGAAGTTATAGTTACACATCCGCGATTGCTGTAAGGCAGGCACATCCAACATACAGCCATGCCCTGGACCATTGTGGTGGTGGCTCTGCCCCACTGAGTGGCCCTGACCCAGTCTTGGGCGCATGCCTGTTGCTCCCAACATACCATTGGTATGATGTTTACACTGGGCTGAAACCAGAGCACGGGGAGGGTACAGTGCAGTGCTGGTACTTTTTATGGCGTGTAATTGTATGCTTTGTTACATATTGGCTAGAAACAGTCCTTTGACCTGTGTTAAATAAGCAGCTTTGCTTTCCTTTTCAATAGAGGAATTGGATTCATTTTCTTCCAATAAAGGAAATGGCCTAAAAAAATATCAGTTCTTTTGGTTTATTTGTGAGTCCATTTTCAGTAGACATAAATGTATTACCTGTGGATTTTCATGTGGAATATGGAGTTGCAATCAGACACAAAACTCAAAGGAAAATCTGATCATGTCTCTTTACCAGGCTGCACAGTCATGCCTTATTCATGTGATCACATTTTGGCAGTACATACATTTGCAAACAACTGTTTTCAAGGGTGAAGCACAGAAAGGGCTAAATTTCATCCAAAATCTCTGATGGCTCACCTGAGAACTGCCTAGGAATCACAACTACTCCCATCAAATCAGGCTGAAACAGTCGTTTCGCAAAATCAAGGTCACATATAGTATCATAGAATCATAGAATCACCAAGGTTGGAAAAGACCTAAAAGATCATCCAGTCCAACTGTTCACCTGTTACCAATAGCTCCCACTAAACCATGTTCCTCAACACAACATCCAATCGCTCCTTGAACACCCCCAGGGTCAGTGACTCTACCACTTCCCTGGGCAGTCCATTCCAGTACCTCACCACCCTTTCTGAGAGGTAACGTTTCCTAATGTCCAGCCTGAATCTCCCCTTCCACAGCTTGAAACCATTCCCTCTAGTCCTAACATCCCACTAATGTTTTTGTTGCTCTCTTCCTTTATGTTTTAATTAAAACAAAACAAAAAACTTTGTTACTAATATGCATTAACTACATTATGTATTTCACAAGGGCTGCTCCAAAAGTAATACCACCTATATTATTATGTTGGCCCATGACATCAGAACTGAATGATGGTGGGATGGCAGTAGAGGCTGAATCTTCCTACTAGTATCCTGTTCCATGTTGTTGCTGTGTGACAGATGGCAGCAGAGGGACACTCTGACAAAATGGCATCTGAGATGGAAGCGCATATGGAGCAAAGACATGCTACTGAACTCCTCTGTGCAGAAGAAATGGCATCCAATGATATTTTTCAGTGCTTGCTGAGCATTTATGGAGACCAGACAGTGGATATGAACACAGTGAAGCAGTGGTGGTGCATTCTCAAATAGTTTTACTGTGCTCTTTGCATCTGTTGTAGTTTTGTGGTAATAAATAGGAGGCATTACTTTGGAGTGTCCTACATAGGTGTGGCCCAAGACAATTCCTCTCCAAGCCAAAAGGTTGGACACACATGTTGTAAGGTGAAATAAAACAAGCAAATGGATAAAGAAGAAGTTTGGAAACGAGACAGATCTACATCTTTCCTCTCAGCAAAAGTGATTTTCACTGCTTGTCACAACAAACAAAGCAGTTTGCTTTCCCAGGTATCAGGTGCATTTCACTTGCCTCCCATCTCCACATCAACCAACATGGCAGTCACATGTATGTACAGAGAACTTAGAAAGGGTGATAACTGAAACCACTCTTAACACAGGTATTGCTGTGGTGAAACTGCAGCACTCCCAGAGTTAGGTTTGTTTGTTTGTTGTTGTTGTTTGCAAATACAGCTATTGCTTAAATATCTGCAAAAAAATTTCCCATCAACATAAACTGTAAGTGAAATAAAGAGAACCATTTTTGTAGCTCTGAAGTACTTCATTTATTTGCTATTATTTAGCCAATTATCAGCAGAAAATGTTGCTAACGTCTGAAAGCTGTATGGCAGATGTGTGGCAATAGCAAGGCTGTTTGCATGAGAGGAGGAGAAATGTTGCAGTTACAAGCAGACAAAGGGTACTGGCAGCTCCCTTCTTAGTCAGGACAAACTTTCTCTGGGATAATGGAGGACTCCCTCTTATCTATGCTTGCCCACTGACAGCTTCTCAAGAAAACCTACTGACTTCTGGTGTGCAGGTCCCACAGAGCAGGTGGTCCCAATGCCCAGCAGCCTTTCCCTGTTATTCCCAAACACCCTGCACTGTAAACAGTGCTGCAGTCCAGAGCCAGGAGTATTTAATGGAAATCATATCTTTTCACATGCGCACAGCTCCCTACTTAGCCATTGATTGCATGCAGGGGACTCTTTCTGTGCTTCCATGCTAGTGGCCTGTGTGTAGGATTTGAAGCATTGACACCTGCAACAGAGCACACCGTCACTCAGCTTTTTACACTTATGCCAAGGAATGAGCCATCAGTGCATCAAGGGGGGAAACAATGGGAAAAGTAGGCAGAACTGCTGGACTGGCCAGTGAGGGGAAAAATTCATCAGGAGAGGAAGAGCTGGAAGGCCCTTCTGGAGCTCCAGAATGGAGTGCAAAAATGAGCTCCTCTCAGCTCTAGGTTACGAACAGAGAGCCATCTCTTGTCACAAGCTCAGCTGAAATAGGTGCAAGCACACTGTGATGGATTTGGAGGCAGCTGGGAGCAGTAGAATGTGTTAAACTGCTGACTTGTGTCCACCTGCAACCATCAAGACTTGTTATTCCCATCTGGCCCCACAGCTTAAAAGGGCCAGGCTAAGAGCAGGTGCTTCATGGTGCTTGGCAGGAGAGCAGGATGGGTGTTGTAGGGCAGTCCCTGGCTGTGTTTGGAGCTGTGTTCTTCTGGGGGTTGCTTGGTCCCCTTGTTTTGTTTGCAGGGACTTGGAGTAGCCCTTTGGCTGACCCTGGCTTGCTGGCATGTGGCAGAGGTAGTTTGCAGCTCACCTTTCCTCCTGGCTGGGAAGGGAATGTTTCCTTTGTGCTGACTGCTTGGGGTAAGTGAGGGTTTTGGGGCTTTTAGTCAAGGAGCTTTTTGGCTGCTGCTGTCTTTACCCAGTGTTGCGGTATGGCTGGAATGTGAAGGATGATGGTTCTGATGTGATATGTTAATAGTTCTAGTGCCACTTGTGTAATCTGGGAGCTCATTACCTGACCCAGCACTCAGGGATTTGAGTGGAATGTTGTGCCTGCATTTATGTGGCCTTGGCTACTAGGTTCCCTCTCAGCTCTCTGCTAATGTAGACCCTACTGTGGGCTGAGATGCCCTTTCTTTTCACCAAACAATAGAGATATAGTACATATGTCTTCAGCCTGGCGTGCTGAATCCCTGCTTCTGTCTCATCTTCTATTAGATACTGAGGGTAAGGCACATGCTCTGCAGAATGATTCTGGCTGTGGTCTCTGGGTGTCTGAGGCTTCAGATGGCTCCAGGGTAGTGTCAGTTTCCTACACCAGCTGCTATGTCTTCAGATGGGTGAGTAACCTGGAGACCCTGCTGGGGCTGCAGTGACCTCTGCTCTGGTTGCATTGATTAGTGTGGCTCTCTCCTAGGATGGAAATTACTTCATAATTTTGGGGCTAGAAGGGACAGATGCTGCTGGACAAAAAGTTCTTCATGAAGAGAAGCTCTTCTCGTGCCCTGCAGACCTTCCTGGTAAGACTGACAAAGTGCTGCCTGTAGCCATTAATGCCCTTCCTAGAAGGCGCCTGTTCCTATTCCACCTGTGGGATGAAAGAAGTAGCTCATGTCTGTACAGGTGACGCCTTGGAGGATGTCAGTGCAGAGGGCCATGGTTTTCTGGGTACTTGCTTGTCAGCAGGCTTCTATGCCAGCTCTGAGCCATATGTTTGACTCTCGCATGGATCTGTGAAAATTCCCTCAAATGCAAAATCAAACTAGTGTTCCCTACGCCCTTGACCCTCTGCTGCTGTGCTCTTGCTGCAAGTTCTTCCTGTTTCTTGTAGCTCTGGATGCTCCTAGCAGCAGTGTCTGTTCTGCTGTCCACATCCAGGACCGGCTGTCCTGTGCCTCCTTACCCGTTAGCCAGGGAGACTGTGAAGAGCGAGGCTGTTGTTATAACCCCAGGGACAAAGAGAAGATGTGCTATTATGGTAACACAGGTGAGTGTGGATGGCCATCCTCCTCTCTGATGTGGTGGCTGGCTGGAGTACTTGTTTTCTCTGGCAGAGCAGGATTGGTGTGTACCAGTCCTGCAGGTGGCTTAGGGCTGTGGTTCTGGTTGTCAAGGAAACTCATTCGTGTGTTCAACCCATAATGAGTATTGCAACAGACTTGTGTTTATGTTCAGAATCAGTGCTGCTGAGAGTATCTAGTGCTGGTAACACTTTTACCTTGCTTTACTCAGTATATGCAGTGGGGTTTACTGGAAGGAGGTCTTGCTGCTCTTCTCTGTGCTTTGTATTTGGGGCTGTTTCTCCTTGGACTTAAGACTGACTCTTTTTTTCCCCCCAGTGACAGCACACTGCTCACCAGATGGCCAGTTTTCCATTGCTGTCTCTCGAGATGTGACCCTGCCACCTGTTGCCCTGGATTCTGTGCATCTGGCCAGTGGGCGCGTTGCTGGCTGCATCCCTGTAGTGAAAAACAATGCCTTTGTTGTGTACCAGTTCCCACTCTCTGCCTGTGGCACTACTTTTCAGGTAAGAGTTGTAGCTGAATGAGCTGAAGCTTGTAAATCTGTAGCAACCTGATGTGGCTTTGACTATGCACTGGGCACCATATGGATTTTCAGAAGCTGATTGTTCTCCAGCCTGACTTCACTGCAGTCAAAATGTCTGCCCTGTTATTGCAGGTGACTGGAGATCAGGCCATATATGAGAATGAGTTGGTGGCATCCAAGGATGTGAAGACAGGGAGCCTTGGTTCTGTCACTAGGGACAGCACTTTCAGGTAATACCCTGGGGCAGGCACTACTCTAACAAGCAGGAACTTGTCCAGAGAGTGTGCACGCAAGTTCAGAATGTACAGCAGTCATCTGAATAGGTTAGGGACTGGCATGTCTCCAATCAAGGGGAATAAAGCTAGTGCTGATCAGTGCCACCCTGTGGACTTGAATCTGAACTCTGAAGAGAATTATGACTGATCAAGAAGAGACTCTGGAGATACAACTAATTAAAGCAGATAATTAGGTTGTGATCTTGGAGAAAAGCTAGGCAATGTCAGAGTAGCCTGTCCGCCTGATCAGTGTTCCTGCCCCATCAGGTTACACGTCCGCTGTAGCTTTGCCATCACTGGGAGTTTTGTCCCCTTGAGCGTTCAGGTCTTCACGTTGCCACCACTCCCTGCTGTCTCCCAGCCTGGTCCTCTGTCCTTGGAGCTGCGTGTTGCCTCAGGTATGAGAGGTCCACAGGACTTGGTCTGGATTCTTGGTGTAGGGCTCTGCTCTTTGCTGGGTAATAAGGGAGTGAATCCTGCTACTGCTTCTCTGCCACATGGATGACTTGATGGCATAGCTATGAAGGATGCTTTCAGTTTCTCTACTTGTTTATTCCTGCTCTAAAATAGCCCTCTTTTCCTCACCCAGATGAAAGATACAGTTCCTACTACACTGCCAGTGACTACCCCATTGTGAAGGTTTTGAGAGACCCTATTTACATAGAAGTTAGAATCCTTCAGAGGACAGACCCTGACCTGGTTCTAGTACTGCACCACTGCTGGGCCACACCAAGTATCAATCCTCATCAACAGACACAGTGGCCTGTCCTGGTGAATGGGTAAGTGGCTTGTAAACAACGTTGGGTGTGGGGGAATGACTTGTACTCATTAACTTTTGGCCTCCTTCTCAGGTGCCCTTACGCAGGAGACAACTATCAGACACAGCTGGTACCTCTGAGTACTGCCTCAGGACTACTGTTTCCATCACACTACCAGCGCTTCACCTTCTACACATTTACCTTTGTGGACTCAGCTTCCCAAGAGTTGCTCTCTGGGCTGGTAAGCTGCCTTCCTGGTTCCCCAGATTCCTCTTGAATTGGTTCTTATTGCTCACACATTAGGTGGTTTCCTATCTTCATTCCTTGAGATGGTTTTAAGTATAGATAATGTATCAGTGGAGCAGTGTGACAGAAAATGAGATTACTGAAACAGCAGATGTACTTAAGTGCTAGCTTGCTGTTTAAGATGTGTTGAAATAGTTGGACCACATACCTTAAACTACACAAATCAAATCTGTAAACTTCTTAGCTAAAATGACTTGGAAGTAGCTTTCTGGTGCCTGGAAGGTATCTGGTATGTGACTCTTGTGAACTACTGAGCACTTGAGTGATAAAGTTTGTTTCCTATGCTGTCTGCTCAGTGCTCCTCGATCAACCAATACTCCAGACTGGTCCAAGTTGTGTACCTAGGCAGTGCTTACCTAACTGAGCTAATTCTAGGAGTCCAGGAGAAGTGTTATAATGCCAGATCTGACATTTTTGAAGGCTGTGGACAAGGTATCAAAGCTGCTATCCTGGCCAGGTTCAGTGCACCACAGCAGGATATTACCTTGCTACACACAGAGAGCAATTCAAGGCTGTTGCCTTCATTCTAGGTGTACCTGCACTGCAGTGCCTCAGTGTGCCACCGGTCTGTGCAGGAGTCCTGCACCACCACTGTTTGTCCTGCTAGAATCAGTAAGTGTCTTTACCTTGGTGCATCTGAAGGGGCAGCAGGGCTCTGGTCTCCCAGCCAAGTGGGTAGGAGCACATGCTGTTCCTTGGTACAGGTTAGCAGGCCTTTCCTGCTCTTTTCCTCTGAGGAAAGGCTCTTGCCACCCTGACAGAAATGCAGGAGTCACTGTAGGCTCCCCTCTCTGTTCTGATGCATGGCAGGCTTGGCTGAGTGTTGAGAAGGTGGCCAAAGCCTCCTGGCCTTGAGGGCTAGGCATCTTTGTCATCTACAACTCTTTTGCTGCTCCACAGGAGGTAGAAGGAGTGCTGAGCATACCCTTAAGGATGGTCCCTCCCGGGTTTCCAGCAAAGGCCCTGTTATTTTCCTGCAGGATGAGTTAAGACAAGTAGCTGATGTGAATGATTTCAGTAAGTGTGCAACTCAGTATAGGTATGGACCAGCCCCTTCCCCAGTCTAGTTCTAACTAGGGCTTCTCTCCTCCACAGGAGCAGCTCCAGCCACCTGGACTCTGGGTTTTGCTGCTGTGGCTGCTGGGGCAGTGCTGAGCATGGTGCTGGTGGCTGCTGTGCTGTGGTGGAGAAAGTGATCTCACTTGTTACAGGCATCTGTGTTGCAATAAAGTGGTTCCCAAACATGAAGTCTCTGGGATGCCTTCTCCTTTCTCCAGAGCATGAGGAGTGGAGCAGGAGTAGGCCTTGGCACAGTGGTTGTTTTGTTTTCTTGCAAGACAAAATGATCCTGGTGGCTGTTTTCCAAATGCCCTTTATCTAAACTGATCTTGCTGTCTGCCTGTTCTGCTATGGGAGTGGTGCAACTCTGCTCAAGTCAAGGAAGAGCCTCTGCTCTGCTTTGAGAAACTGCAGACTGAGCTAGGAGTGATGCTGAGTGGGTTCTGCATTCCTCTCAGGTATTTCTAAAAGTACTGATCTTAGCTCCTAGCTAAGCTCAAGAGCAGCAAAGCTAATTAAAAGGAATTTTTCTATCTGCTGTCTCTTCAGGATGTGTAGGGCAGCATGTGGCTATAAGGAGGAGCAGAGGCTCACTCCTTGCCCCAGAGTACACCAGCTCAGTTGAGGCTGTGCTGCTCTTTCCAGCTATCTCCAGGACAGGATAAGCGGTGCTTAGTTCTGTTGTGCCCAGGACAGGAGCAGATGATGCCCTCCGCCCTATCGTGCGAAGGCAGGGGAGTTCTCTGGCTGGACCATTATCAGCATTATTTAAGTCTAACGCCTCCCTTAAGGGAGTGCCTCTTGCAGCTAAATGGTATGCGTGAAGCTTATCTGAAAATGCAGTTCATGAACTTATCTGCCTTCTGACCTGTCTTTAGCAGCCTGCGTTATTAATTACATGGCGATCAGAGGAGTAGTGCTGACCACACCTCAGATCAGAGGCGGTCATCCGGCACTGCTTTTAGTCGTGCACGCAGCGCCCGGCCGTGTGCGGGGGTGCGGCTGTCGGGGCCCGGCCGGGAGCTCGATGCCGCCCCACCGTGGGCTGGTGCTTGCGTGCTGGAGCCAGCGCTATGCTTGATGAGGCTGGGGGCTCTGAATAATATGCGGCAGTAACTGTACTGTAACTGTACTCCAGCCCTGGTCTTCATTAATAAGAGATCTGAAACCATTTATTTCGTAAGTGATGATTTTATTATTAAACTTAAACTGTAATACAAGCATATCTTAGAGTGGAGAACTATACAGTATGTTACACGTTATAAATATAGTCTTGAAAATACATGAATATATTTCATATAATGCCATAATAAAAAGAGTGCTAGTTCATCTTAATTTTAAAAACTGTAACACCTATAATGTGAGGAGAGTAGGGGATGGGGAAACACCAGTTCATGACTCTCTTGAAACCCTGCAAGTCCAGTTCTGCACTGATTCACATTCCTCATAGTGTCTGTACAGGTGGAGGGTGTAAGTTGAGGCAGAATTTCTAGCCCCTGGGATTTATGGAGATATACAGACTATTCACAGAATAATCAAATCATAAATCTCTCTAGCTTTGAATGAAGCTAGCAAGATATACAGTGAATAACCAAGTCTCACAACAGCAGCTACAGTTAATGATAACTGAAATATTAAACACAGCACCTACTTCAGGGTACTAACTGTGAGTCAGCACAAACTTTTTTTAGATGCTAAATAACAGCAGCTACACTGAACTTCACCTGCAAACTATACTTGTGCTAAGTAAACATGATCTGTTCTAGTGAGCAACAACTCTTTGCTTTGTGTTGCTGCTAGAACTGGGCTCAGAGAATCTCAGAAGAGATCCTGCTCTGCCTTGGAGGGCTCCAGCTGCTGTGAGTGAGTGAAGGGGAAGCACCTGCTGCTGAAGGGCTAAACCTGCTGAAGGTAGCGTGTTACTGTTGTCTCCTGAAATCTCAGTTCCCAAGGATGGACCAGAAAAGATTTTTAAATAGCGAGTGCCTAGTTTATGGTGTTATTGTAATTCAGGGGAGTAGCCTGCTCCTATAACAAGAGACCAAGTTGGTTTGCTTTAATCTTTACTTCATAGGCGTAAATTCTTTTGCTGGTAGGAGCTAGTGCACACAGATTATTGCAGCAGCAACAGCACCTTCAGAAACAGATGCTGTCATTTCTCTGAGCTCTGTGGAAACATGGCAATAAGGCACCCACCAAGCATGGCTGTAGCATTAAAAATAATACAAACTAGTAAGTCTAAAAGAGCAGCCCTGGGGGGGGGGGAGATGCAGAATATAGAGGGTGTGAGTAGCTCATTCTTTCAGCCCTGCTCTTCCAGAAGATGGGCAGCACAGCCTGGCAGAGAGCTGGGCTGCTGGGTAGCTGAGATGCTGCCATGGATGTACCCTCCCAACTCTCTAATATCCAATTCCTGCAGGGCCATTCCTTGTGTTGACTTCTGTGCTAGGATGGCACTGAAGTCAAGGAGTGTTTGCAGAAGGTGCAGCTGGTGGTGGGTTTGTGGATGGCCCTGGGAGAGAGCTTGGCTTAACAGACTTTTGTTCCTGTTGCATCTGAGTAAAACTGCATAGCTGGTGAGGTGCTGCTGGGAAGGGAGGAGTGTGCTGAGGGCAAGCAGCCTGCAGGTGGCTACATTCCCAATGGCCATCTCTGCGCCTGGCAGTAGGTATGGTGCTCCTCTGGCCAATGTGAGGCTGAAGTTCATTTCAGCTGTAAGAGGTCCCCAGGAAGCAATGATAATTTAAAAGCTTTGGTGGTTCAGGTAGTACTGTTCCTAGCATAGATAGGAGGAAGAATTAATTACCAAGTCTCATTTAAAAGCCTCTCCTGGTTATGGCACCATGATGGTGGCTGCAAGGTTCTTCTGTGGCTTTTGAATATGCGGCAGGTTCAGGAGCGAAGCCATAGGTAGCTGAGCATGCATCTGTCCACAGACCTTTATCCACCTCCACATTACTTCTTTCCCTTCCAACATTCAAATCAGAATTGCTCTGCCAACAGCCGGAGGATGCTGAGTGTGCAAAGCTGCACAAAGCACCCCTGGGCTCTTCCATTTTGTGTCCGTCACTGTTCCCTCTTCTCCTTCCTGAAACAAAAACACGTGATGAATGTGAGGGACTAGAAAGAGTTTTTCTGCATTTACCCAGTGGGCTGAATCTGTTTCTTTTATCATGGGCAGATTGTTTCCCAATATATGTTTTCTTTATATTTGGCAGTATTTGACTAAGACTGCAGATAACTGAACTTGCTGCTGCATTTCTTTCTGCATTGAATGTAGTGCAGAATGCCTGTGTGATGTAGGCTAAATGACTACAATTGCCTTAAATTAGCTGTTATTTTTTTTTTTCTTAAGGGGGGCAGTGTGTGTCTGTTAACTTGAAGGTATGTGGGCCAGACTTCAGCTGGCATAAATCCATACAATCTGAACTTCAGTAATCTGCTCTGTACCTGTTAGAGTATATCTGGATGAGGGAACAGTACTGCATAATTTCTGTGCTGAGTGGAGGGAAAAAAAAACTAATGCAAGATGCTACTTTACCTTGTCCCATTTAACTTGGGCTATCAGAAGGGCCATAGGTTTTCATTCTTTGTATTTTGTCCCAGAACAATCATGGAGTTCCTTTCAGTTCTCTCAGCTTTCCTCAGTTCTGAAGACGTACTATCTGGCCTTAATAAAATGAAAAATACAATTGAAGTTGACAGCAGTCAGCACACAGAATGGTGTTTTTAGCACTAATATGCTGTGCATATGTACCCACCATCCAAACAGTACCCAGCGCTGTTTCCCCATGCCAGCCTGGAATTCCAAACTACATGCTGATCAAATACTTGTGGCAGTGTCCAAAAGAAACCCAAAACACTACAAAGTGCATCACTTGGTGTGATACTGCAAAGAGGGAGGGAGAGAGATTGGTGGCTCACTGTCACAGGGGTTAAACAATTTTGGCCTCCAGAAGGAAGTGAGGAATTGGGAAGAACAGGACTAAAGGACTGAGCTCACTGCTTAGGCTGTCTCCAACTTTGTTGTTGTTGTTACTTGTTTATTGCTTCCCCCTGCAGTCAATGCAGTGCATGCTGTTTGCTTGTAATGGCTTAGACCTCCTGGACTTGGGGAAGAAAAATCTTTTGGAGCACTTTGTAAAAATAGCTGCTGTTTGAGAAACAGAAGCTGTGTGTTGTTGTGTGTTGTTTTGTGTCATTTGGTGATTATTTTTTTTTTAATGCAACATTTCAAAGCAGTTCAAATGTGTAACAAATAATTCATTGCTATCTTTGAGTTGAAAAACTGCTCAAATCACAAACCACAACTGATGTGACACTGACTTCTATTTTCTAGGTACTGATTTTTATTTATTTTTTTCTTTCTAAATGTTGTAGATTTTCTGTTTCATTAATTCTGGCTGAATTTATGCCTTGATGCTTTAGTTCTTTGGTTGCCTCTGCCCCCCTGGGAGTAACTTCCTCTATGGAGAGTGCTGCTCAGACCCGGGCCTGCAAGCTCTGGGTTATGGAATTTCAGTCTTTGCATGAGGCTGCTCTGATTAGGAGTTCTGGCATATTGGTGTTGCACTGTACTTCCTAGCTTACTTCACCCTAACCACCAAGTAGCCGTCATCCAGCTGTAAGCTTTCGGTGGCTGTCAGATCGAAACTAACGTCCTTGCCCATGAAAGATACCATAACCTGAGGTTAGCTCAAGCCTACGCAGGTACCTTAGAGCTGCAACTCCCATAGATAAATAGGTGGATATGTCTGAACAAGAGTGCCAGCCTGCGATTATCTGAAGTTTCCCACATTAGAGCCTGCCCTAGGAAGGGACTGCAGATAGCATCAGAAAAGCTCCTGAGCTCAATGGCTTTTGTGGAGATGGCTGGGCCTGCTTCTCAGCTGCAGTGAGGGTGAGCAGAGGGGGACTGAAAGTCTCCTGTGTACAAAAATGGTACTGGGGAAAATAAGGGTAAAATATCTCAGAGGAACTTGCGTGCTCCTACTGGTTTCTGGGGACTGGTAGTAATGCAATCTAGCTGGAGGCAATTCCACTTGTACTTGATAATGTCAGATGGAGGGGCAATACACTTTTCAAGGTGGGCTCCTTGCAGAACTTACAGCCCAGCTGGATTCTCTCCGGTCTGTGTCAGTCTGCAATTATTTATTCGGGACAAATATTTGACCTTCTGATGCCAGATTGTTACTTGAGAACAGTCTTCTGTCCCTGAAACCAGCCATAACACAAAGAGAGAGAGTTCTTGTCTTAGGGGTCATTTGAGCTGGAAGTAAATTCCTCGCTCTTTGTGGAAGGTACATCTTGCAAGGATCTGAGCAAGAAATCTACTCTTCTGTTATGTGTCAGGCTCAGGTCCATGATCTGTTAAATTCATAAAGCCATGACCAAGCTGTCCATCAACCTCTTCTCGCCCTCTGAGCAAAACAGACTTTGCAGGAGTGAAAGTGCTACTAGGAGACAGAAAACGAAATAAAACCCTGAGCTTGATTGGAACTATATATGATAAACCACTGAGTCTTGTGCCAGTGTATTTACCTTGGCAGGCTCTGTCTCTCCTGCTGGAAGAACCAAGTTCTCTCCCTACTATGAGAATTCTTTTGTGAACTTTTTTTAATAAAAAGAAGAAAAAAAACAGACAAAAGAAAAACAAAGCCACCGCCCTGAAGCAGGTCATTCATCATAAACAGTGGGAGCATGAAAGGGGATTTGCTTTGACCTAGTTACAAAAACAAACAGACTTTCTCCAATTGCCTGAATGACTCAAATGGGCCTGAGCATCAAAAGCAACAAATGTGTGCTTTCTTTAGAGCTATATGTTAAAGTGGGACACCAGGCTCCAACCTGCTCCAGTTCATAGACCTTGAGAGATGTCTCTGAGCCCAAGGAAGCCTGGGTAAGCAAAAGCCAGCCAGTTCTGTGTGCCTGCATGTACAAACAGGATCGGGTGCCAGGACAAACATGTTTCATAAACTGCAACAAAGACAGTGGCTTTAAATGTGGAGAATATCAGGCCTTCAGTGCTTATGTTGCCAAGTGCCGCAGGCAAGTGAGACTTTTTTGCTTTGCCATCATAATACTGCTGCACCACGGGCCTGGCTTTCTGTCCAGCATTTGCGGAGCTGTCGCTGACTTACTGAGGCTCAGTGTTTTACTTTAAATGAGTCTGAGGGTAGTTAGGTACCTGAAATGCCCAAAGAGCACTGTTCTCAGCTTTCTAAGCACCAGCAAAAATCCCAAAGTCAACATATTGCTATTGCAGGATGTATGCTAGAGAGCTTGAGCGAATACAGATAGGGCAGGTAAAGAGAGCTGGGAAGAGGGAATGGAGAGACTTCAGGGACATGAGATGGGTGAGGGTGTCTATGCCTTTACATTAGAGAAAGCTATTTATCAGCTATGGGAAGCAGCTTGGGAAAATCAGCATACCAGGTGTCTTGGGCTGCCCAGTTTCGGTTAGGTGAAAATCATCCCTTTGGCAATTCATTCTGCAGCCTTTCTGTGTTTTATTGTCCTATATACATGCAAAAGTAGCTCTGTTAGGAGCTGCTGGGATGGCCTTTCAGTAGAAGAAAATGGATTTATTTAGCCCGTAATTCTCACCCAGGGAGTGCTGGCAGCATCCTCGGTGCTGCACAGAAAAGGCTGTGGGGGGTGGCAGAGACAGCGCTTTTCTGAAGCCCACATGGAGTCTCATTTTTTTTTTTTAATTTTTTTAATTTTTTTTTTTTTTTTTCCAGTTTTAGAGGGCAGGTTCACAAGAGTTTGTATGTTTTCCCCAGCTGGTTCACCATCTATTTTAGATGGAACTGTTTGATCTCTTTCTGCTTGTGGTCCTTTCAGTTTCACAAACAATAGGAGGAAGCTTGCCTGTTACTGTGTATTTGGGCCCCAGTTAAGCTTTTCCCAGCTGGAAAAATCAGTCCGTGAACTACAGAGTGTTTTCTCCAGCTGTAATTACAAGATTTCCAGTTCCCTTATGCATCTTGTAAGGGTAGGTAGAGCTATCAGTGGGAACAAAGGGACATTCCTGAGTGGTCAAACAACTGCTGTTTCCCTACCCTTGCCCCTCTGAAAACTCAAGGAGGGCTTAAGCACATCCGAGCTGTTCCCCTTGAGGTTACCAAGATCTCAGCTGAAAAAACACATGGAGGTGCCCAGCTCCACGTAATACTCCTGCTTTGGTGAGATATCCAGACTTTCCCTGTTACCCTCTTATAGGCACAAACACCACAAATACACCAGACCAGCTGGGAGAACTTGGCAGGCATACAGAAAAGATGGGTGCAGTGGGTGCTGTTATCAACTTGGATGGAGAGTGCTGCATGTTGTAACTCAGACAGCAGGCTGTAGCCTGCCTGGCTAACTCACCTGAGGGACCAGCACAGATTTCTTAATAGATGTAGCAGTTAAGTCACTGGAGTGGCCCTTGCTAGTGATGACTGGGTGGGCACCTCCTTGGGGACTCTAATGTTTTTGTCATTCTCATGTAGGTAACATTGTTCAGCTGGGATCTTAGAGCACCTGGGCAAAGGACTGCACTGGCCAGGATGCTCTCATACAAGAAAGCAAGCAAGGAGGGCCTTCATTCAAAGAAGTGTTTTCTAGTTGCCACCAGCTGCACCAGCACTAAATGAAACCTTCCCGCAGCTCTGTCTTACCTGTACAACTGTGGGCAGGACCTCTTCAGAGCAGCAGAAGTCAGACCCAGCTTGCTTTGGTTTCTCAGCCGTGTCTTCCTCATAAGATCTCTCACTTTCCCCCAAGCATGGCTCTCACCCTAGGGATCAAAAAGAAGCTGGGACCAAAGTTGATTGCTGGCAGGCCTCATCTGGCCACCCTATGATACTTTCAGGTACTCTAGGTTGGTGGGAAGAGGGGAGCTTCCCTCTCAGAATGCATCCCAGGATAAAGGGATATATTCCTAGCAGAACTGATATAGGGCTATGACTGCCACAGTTGTGCAGTTCACCAGTGCATAGAGTGCAACTGTAATGAGCTGCTTTATTTTGGACAGATAGGAAGAGCCTTGGTTTTAGTTCAACCTAGCACTTGTCTGGTGAGTGCTGAATAGCTGCCTAAAGGCACGTTGCACCTTATTGTTGCACTGTGCTAAAGGAAAAGAGAAGTGGTTTGGTTTTCTATCAGCTTACCTGCACCCATTGCAGGGGGGTGGAGAGGGGCTTTACATAGCAAACAACCCAAAAAAGCAGCTTGAATCTCTTTCCCTTTTTATTGGACCAGGTGCATTGGTATCAGCCTTTCTCAAGGTGTCAACTTTTTGTGGCCCCTGAATTAGAGGGCACCAAGCCTTTGTCTCTCTGTCACGTCCACAGGCTGCAGCTGTTGGGAGCTTCCATTTGAAATGCTAATAGTGATTATCAGGTCAGGGAGTCCTGTGAGGCCCTCCCTAATGTTTGCTGTCTTAGGATGAACTCATTTAGACTTATTAGCTTGGAAGAAATGGGTGTCAAAAAATGTTCTGAGGGGTTTTTTTTTCTACGTTATTTTAAGTTTCCTAAAATAATGGCTGGGAAACTTTGGGAGCAGAAGGGAAAGATCATGTTCTGGGGTAGAAATGTTGCTGACGCACATTTTGGTGAAATTCCCAGAACCACTGTCATGTTTTGGTCCTTGTCCTGAGCTGCCATCCCACAGTGCCACCAGCAGAGCACGTGCTCCAGGACAGCACCGTGAGCCAGGGACACTTTGGCAGCTGCCGAAGCAGAACCTATTGCAGCAATTCTTGAAGCTCTGCTGAATTTCCACTTCAAAACTTCAGATGAGGTCATGGGCTCAGCTGAAAACTGCAGCGTTTTCTGTGCCATTTAATTAATTGCCTGTAAGTGAGACTATTTACTCAAGGAAATATCAAACCTTTGTGTTTCTTACTAGGATTAATGTGTGCTGCGGCAGAGTTCTGAAGGCCTCAGCAGCTCTGCACTGTGGGAAGGCGGTCCCTGGCTGTGCCAGAGCCGTCCCAAAAGAGCCAGCACTGTTAATGCCACAAAGGCTGAGCAGTTGCCTTTTCCTGAAAGCTAGCTAGCCATTGCCTATTGTGGGAGTGGGAGAACAATGAACAAATGCAGTAAGTCATAAAAATAGCATATGTGATCTGTTACTTTGGGGGTCAGTGAACCTCTTTTGCTATGTAAAATTCTGCATGCTTTGGGAGCTCGGCCCATGGCAGCGCAGATGCAAGTAAAATATATTCCACAAAGGCAGTACTTACCAAGCAGTTCTTGCTGGTATCCAGACCCTATAAGCAAAGAAAAATAGACTCATAAGTACTGTGACCATCTCACAGAGCTGGGAACAACCTGGACACTGTTCTCAGATCTGCCCTGGATTTACCCATAGCCTTGTCGAAGCCTTTATCTCTTTGTGGTTCTGCCTTTTACACATGGATGGTAATCACTTCCTTTACTTCTTGCCTCTTTTTTATTCAGGCTGCCAGTTCACATACCTATCGCATCTGGAATGGTGTGGCAGGATTCCTGTACAGCTCCTGCAGCTGTAAAGGGGCATTACATGTCCAGAGTACCAAATACAGGAGTGACTGTGCTAAGAT
Source organism: Coturnix japonica (assembly GCF_054131305.1). NCBI lineage: Eukaryota > Metazoa > Chordata > Aves > Galliformes > Phasianidae > Coturnix > Coturnix japonica. The sequence continues at coordinate 15,774,701 of NC_140670.1, read as the reverse complement.
GTGTTGTAGGAAGGCTGCATTAGGATTCAGTTTAAGAAGCATGGATCTCAGTTCTGCTGTGCCATGAAGTAAGTAATTAGGGCTTCCCATGCACTTAAAATAATGTTCATACCCAGTACTTCGCTAGACACAAGTCACAGCACTGAGCACCTTTCAGGATAAGTCCTTGATGGTGTTTATGGAGTTCATGCAAATGTTTGCAGCCAATTTGCAACTTTACGTGGAAATTTCATGAGAAAGTCTTTCCCGTGAGAGACTTACTCCTTCCTCCTTCCTGTGGGGCTGGGAATACTCTGATTAGAGCCTCTGCGCTGGTATTTCAGCACTTCTGATCCCCCTTGGAACAGTAAAGTGCTGAGGCAGCCACAAACAATGGGAGAGAGAGGGAGAGGAAAAGCATTTGTCTTAGCTTCCTTGGAATTTAGTGATAGGGCTTCCCTGAAACAAGCTTTGAGGGTTGATGTATTACACTGGTATGCTGCCAGTCTGGCAGTTAGCTACAGGCTGACCCACTGAAATTGTTATATGCAGTAATGAACATGTGCTTGCTTTAACCTTGCTGGCAGCAGTACTGAAGGTGCTTAGAACTGACCTCGTGCATCAAACTCACTGGTGTTGGTAAGAGCTAAAGCTCATGCTGCTGTCTGCAGAGCTCCTTTCCCTCACATTAGGTACCTTGCTCTGTGCCCTTCTTGCCATGTTAGCATACTGTCTTTATTTGAGTCTGGGACCAGAGGCATACAGAGCACCCTTGCCTGCATGCCCCAGCTCTGGTGGGAAGCAGACAGTGTGGGCTTGTTCTCCCACTGCCTGACTTTGCATTTACCTGAGCAGAACTCCCTCCTTCCCGCACAGATCCCACCCAGAGCCAGGCAGCAGGTTTATCACTCACCTTTCTGGCTGCAGGATCCTGTCTTTCAGCCATGCCACCACCTTCTCTGAACTCATTCTCCTTGTTCCTATTGTTTGATGACTTCCTGAGTCCTGCCATTGGATGGCTGTTTCCTGATTCTGGGTATCTCTCACTTCCTGCAATGAAATGCAAGGACTTATATTTCTGCTCATGCTTCTCAGCAATATCCTACTAGGAAGGTCTGTGGACAGTGCTGCCAGTAACAGGGTGAGTCCTTTTGAGGTTTAATGACTGACTGAAAACTTTCTCTTTGTGCCACAACTTGGTGCAAGGAAGGTAAATGATCCAAGCTAGTGCCTGATAAGGGCAAATTTTCTGTTGCTTTCCTCGTGGTCTTATTTTCCTTTCAGCCCTGCTCTGAAACTGCCAATAAAGAGAGTTTCTGAGTTTTGACACTAGAGGGCCCAAAGGCTGTTTACACAGTGACCCAGTTCTGCTAGAAACATGTTGAAGTTCTGTGTTTCACAGGCAGGCTGAACTTGAAAGTTTGAAATAAACTAATTAGGCTCATTTAGCTTGGTGATTCACAGGTAACATTTTATCTAGGCTTTTCAGCTGGCTTTACACGATTAGGCTAAACCCAGTCATTCTCAGCCTTCTGGAAAAGTTGGTCTCTGGACCAGGCTTTGCAGCTGGGGCTTATTTCCTCTTGGTCTACTGAGTATGTCATCCTCCAGGAATGTGTTCTTTGCCTGCGTGAAAGGACAGGAAGGAGACTAATAGCAGATGTGAGGCTTCCCACCTTAGATAAAACCATACCTTGGCTGGGAGGATTTTAAAGCCTCATGGAGGAGCTGTACTAATGGACTTGTTCAAGTTTCCAAAACGGAAACACATCTGGTAATATATTTGGCCTAGCCTCTGTAGCCACATCTACAGTGGGCAAGAAATCCCATTTCACAGTGAGTATTCAAGGTATTTCAAAATTCATCTTTTAATGGGACACAGCCTTAGTTGGGAAGCTGGCACCTTCCTATCTGCCTGTCCTATGGAAAAGGGGGTTGCTGATCAGCTTGTCCCACCAAGTGGTGACAAATAAGAGGGCAGGTTAGGGGCAGTCAAACTCACCGCGGTAGCTGCTAAGCTTGTTGGTGCTTGCTCCTATTTCTGGGATGATGGAAAGATCAGAAGGGTTTCCAGTCTGAACCAAGAGGCTGTGAGGTCTGCTCCTCCCTGCCAAAAGTGTCTTCATGTCTTGGTACGAGTTGAGGAACATGCTGGCAGCTCCACAGGAGCAATGCTGCATGAAGTACTCCTACACCAGAGATGAAGAAAGTATGCAGACTGTGAGACTGCAGCAGCTCAAGGTAATGGGGCAGTGTGAAGGTGCAGACAAATTGCAAGCATTCCAGTCCTGGGATACTCAGCCTTGTCCTGAGACCTGTCAGGACCCAGGTAAGGCATTTATCTCTCTGTGAGGCAGAGCAGCCTAGAGTGGCAATGCAGATTTTTCATGGATTCATTAGTATTTGACATGAACTGCTTGGTGTTCAGCAACTTTTGGGGTTTTTCCCAGAAGGAGTTGAAGGCAGTTTTTAAACACAGAGCTGCTCAGCCAAGGCAGTTGTGCAAATAAACATCCATTATAACAGACTAGCGTTTTATGATAATGTTATTTGTTTTGGACCATGCACAGACAACAGTATCTTGTGTTTTCATTGGTGGGAGGCCGTAACTTGCTAACATGTTACCAAACATTCCCCATATGTGGTGCTTCTGCTGTAGCTGATACAGTGGGAGACAGAGCCTTTCAACCTCGTGACTGACAGTTTTAATGTAACATCTCATTTGGATATGTTTCATGTGGCACTCTGCAGTACCTGTGCCTTTGGGGGTGCTTCGAAAAGCTGATGAACTATGTTGCTTTCTGCCCAGGGCACTGAGGTTTCTTTGTAAAGCAAAGGATGTGAAGCAACTGTGTTCCCTACGCTCCTCGGTGTCAACTCTGTACACAGCCCCTGCAATAGGTGTGTCTGGGAGATCTCTTGGTAAGTACAAAGTCATTGAGATTGTGAGACCTAACGGGATCCCAGTAAGCTTCCTGGTTCTTTGTGGAATAAATCCATACAGCTCTATCAGCTGAATGCCTTTGGAATTGTCCTCAGTCTCTGTAGGGGTTTGCCTTTGCAGGTCTTGAGAGCAGCAATAGGAGCACATATATCATCTCTTAATAGCCCCCCCCAACCCATTTCTATGCAGGCCTATGACTTTCCTGGGCATGGAAACCTTTCTGTGTTCACAGTCTGCTTTGAGAGTAAAAGTGCTTTGGCAAGTAGCCTTAAGATGCCCCCCAAAATGTAATGTGGACTTCAGTTGCTGTATCCTGTGGCAAAGAGTGGTAGTAGAGTTTCTTTTCTATACAGAGAACTTCTATACAGAGAAGAGTCACTGAAGAAGAAAATAATGGAGAATTACTTGAATGTAGGAGATGCAGGCACCACAGGAGTATGGGGAGAGCACTCAGTTTTGTAGAACACATTGCAAGTGCTGAGTGTTACAACTGTGCAGTTCCCCACAGAGTATCATGGGACATACACAGGCAGGAAGGCTGTGCTGAGAGACCTTGGAAAATACTGTGAAGACTAGTTTCAAATGTTTACATAAAAGCCTTTCATTTTAATGGAAGTTGGAGGATGGAGCACATATACCAGATGATGATTTGACCCTGAATTTGCAGCTTATAAGGGTTGCTTTGGGCAATGACTCAGTTGTAGAGCTTCAGGAAATGTGCTAACAATTCCCAGGCTCCATGTAGGAGGCTGCATTCCTCTGCATGTGAGAGATGAGTACATGGAAATGACGAGGCTCACTGCTCTGCAACCTGACTCACAACTTGGCTTCAGCTCTGAGAAGGAGCCGGTCACCTACTGCAGATCCAGTCCCAGCAGGTGGGAGAGCAGCACTGGGGGAGGAATGATGGTGTCGGCAGAATGAAAGACTTGTCACAGCATGGCGGGAAGAAATAGCTGAGTGTGACAGACCCCTTGTGTTCCTTTGGGGGTGATAAAATAAATAAAAGGGGAGAAAGGGAAGGGAGGCAAAAAGGTGGAAAGCTGGTATGGTGGCCAAAGAAAAGGAACTGAGAATAAGAGGTGGTGCGGAGCTGAACAAAATGTTCAGGGACTAAAAACATGCTGTGTTAGGAGGAAGCTGAACTGATTTGAAAATTTAAGTCAAATTTCCCAGCCAGCTCTGGCTGATTTAGAAAATAACTAAATAAAATGTAACAAAAATGAAACAAAGGACAAATGGGGGCACTAAGATGTTTCATGTCAAATACTTCCTTTTGGCAGTTCAGCAGAGCAGTAAAGTGAAACAAGCATAGATGTTGGGTAGTGGTACCACCGATTCTCTCTTCTATTGTGTCTATTTTGTGGGAAATTTTGAGACTTTGACAACATGAAAATAGAAGGGAAGGAAAGAACTTGCAATACAAAACGTGATTGTTACATAGGTCCATGGAAGTTTTGATAACACTGTCAGAGGGAGATGCATTCTTAGGGCATTTTTAACTGCAGAGAAATGAAAGATACCAAAAGAGCTGGCCATGGCATACGGTGAAGGGTCCCTTTTTAACTCAGCAGAAACAAGCAAATGGCAGTTAGGGCATCTGGGAAATAAAGCTGGATAAGAAGAGAAATCTAAGCCCACTCCAAGAGAAGCTGAGCCCTCCATGGACGGCAAGGGCTCCCTAGAGAGCAGAGCGCCCAGCCCAGGTGGTCAAGTAAAATTAGTATCATCCCTCAGGTGGACTGGATACTTCCCATCTGGGCCTTAAGTATATAATATAATGGAAGGTTCTATGGTGTCTGCTTACCTCTTTTATCTGGCTCATCTTCTGCTCTTTCTGTAAGCTGCAGACTTGCTTTTGGAGCCGCAGGTTGTGCTCCTGCAGCTGCCCGATCTTCTCAATCAGTTGGCAAATGTGTTCCAGGTATCCCAGGCCAGATCCCAGGGCTTTGCTGTTCCCTTGGTTCACCTGCAATGATAAAACAGGTTGAGCTACAGATGGCAGAGCAGCTCTTACTGGCAGTTGGGAGCCCAGCTTGCTCCTTGCAGCCACATACACCTGAACCAAGGTGCCAGAGTGAACAGCATCATTCCACTTGAGCAGACCTCAGCTGCCACTTTGTCAGACATGGAGGAAGTCTGCCGGACCAAGCTTGCAGCATAGCTCTGTCAGGATAAGACAGGATAATCTGTAAGTGTGGCACCAAATAGTCTTTAAAGGCTCTTACCAGAGCACAGGCATGAACAATCAGTGCTGGGGAGAAACATGGCAATGCTGTGAGTTTTGCTGTGCTGTAGTTCTTTCAGGTTGACAAGTTGCCCATTGGGAAATGTGTGCTTTCAGCTTGGTCTCTGGAGCTGAGCTCAAGGCACAGCATCTGCTTGGGGACAGAGCACTAGGAGGTGGTGTGACTTTTGATGGAAAGGATTGCCCATGTGCTGGCTGTGAGCAGATGTCCGCAGTGTTCAGCAAAAGAGCACAGGCCATGAGCAGGCTGTATGGATGCTTTTTTCCTACCTGGGACCTGTAGTATCTCCCCATGCCCAGCCTGCAGCTTCTGCCCCAGGGCTTCCTTGCCTGCAGGCAGGGTGCTGCCAGATGTGCCGCTCACAAGTGCACGCAGCATCTCGCTTCCACCCTGGCGCTGCCTGCTGCTTTGCATCTGATACCAGTAAGTAAAATAAGCCTCAATCTTTACAAAAGTGGCGCTCTAAGTTTACCTTACTTCAGGAAAAAAAAAAGTTCCCTCTACAAAAGCAGGAAGCCTACTCTGTCTCCTTTCCCACAACAATCTACGTTTTTGGGGAAATGCCAGCCTTAGGACTCTTCCTGTCTTTTCATTATGTCAGAAAGCTCATGGTGTGTTCAAAAATAATCAGCATTAGGATTTACTTCTTTTTAAACAAATGATGATACAATGTTGTTTATAAATAGGCATTATGTCCAGATGTTTTTGTGTCTGAAGCTGGGACAGAGGTCGCGTGAAATGGTATGAAAAACCACAGTGACTCCAAGCCCATCAGCCATTTGCCTTCATGAGTCCTGTGTCCTTCTCAGCAGTGCCCAGAGGAGCATTGGCAGGACAGAGGTCAACCAGCCCAAAAGCAAAGAGAGAAAAGAGGTAGAGCACTTGCTCCAGGCCTTGGGGTAAGGGGGATTCAGCCCTGTGGAGGAGCTAAACCACATTGGACATGGTACACTGTAGGATCCCATTCCACAGCCATCCCTCAGAGAGTGCTCCAGTCAGGCACTTTAGGCTATTGAATAGCGAATTAATTTGTGTTTTGCTGTGATCCCAGCAGGTGCAAATGAGTGAGAAGGCAACCAACCAGGCAGAACCTATAGTGCTTGTCCACCCCTGCAGGGCCAGCCATCTCCGTAGGTAGCACAAGAGTAAGAGCTTTGAAGGGAGCACTTCACCTTTTGTGCCCTGCCACAAGGCCATTTGCGGTAGGATTGCTCAGATATGGCAGGCATTCAATACAGAAAGTTTGTGTAACTTGGCAGGTTGCCCCCAAAAATGTTTGCTCAGAGAGGGCCTCTCCAGGGACCTTTTCGGGACTTTTTTTCCATGGACTGGAAACACCTACACATCCCTCGCTATCTTCTGGCTGTGCTGTGTGCAGTACAGAACCTGCTCTGTCACGTATTGGTATAAATATTTTCCTCTCAGCACCTATCAGAGTTTTATGCTTGAAGTTGTGGGGGAGCAACCACAGGAAAACTGCAAACATTTTCCAGGAGGAGTCACTTTCTGTCTGTCCTCCCTGATGAAGCTTCCCAAAACATTCATCTCACGGGGCTGAAATTTTTCCCATTCCCCACTGGGGATTGATAAATAGTACTTGAACAAAAGCCATGTACCTATTTTCGGGTGCATAAGATCCATGTTTCTGAATATAAAGGTGCAGAGGATCAGGTAGAACTTACAAATCAGAAGGTTAAAGTTAGAATAGGAAAGTAAGTACATAATGTATAAATAGTGCAAGCTTTTGCTTTCAGGCATGTCAGACTGAAAGAGACTCCCAGAAAGAAGAACAGGATGCCACGGCCTCAGCCCCGCTGTGCTGAGTTGCTCCCACTAACAACTTGACCCTGTGGAAGGGGAAACTGGAGTGGGATCTCTGCCCTTAGGAGTGCTCACCTGATTAGGTTTTGGGAATGGGTTTTCAGCATGTGTAGCCCTGCTCAGTTGGCAATAAATCCTCACAGTTCTGCTAGCTCATGAATTCCTTGGGAAGCATGAAAATACAGGATCAATGCCTGCACTGGGGACTTCAGCTCTTATCTAGAGGTCTCTGGTCAATATTCTGGCTGGTGTAAAATCATGCTTTTCCTCTGAAGCCACTGGAGTTGCTCTATCTTATTGCACTACTGAGGTTTGAAGGCCAGTGGGAGCTGCAAGACAGACAGTTGTTTACCAGACTCTTTGCTTTCTCCCATGAATGATTTTGAGTAGAACAGTGCTCTGTTCTTCCAGAAATCCCCATCCAATCTCCCCATGGCAAGCAAGGATGGAGCATGGGGACTGTACAGCGATAAAGGAATGTAAGCACACGCTGCACATCATGGGCTCGGAGGGACTGATTGGTGATGGCATAGGCAGAGCGGGAAACATTTGTCAGTGGGAGCTGACAGCACCCTGAGGCTTTTGAATAACAGGAAAGTGAGGGATCACGCTGTATATTTCTGATCACTCCACCCTGATGTCCACGAGTGGTTGCACTGCTGATAGCTTCTGGTTTCCTGCACACAGCACGCAAAGGCTATGGGCAGAGCATCACAGCTTGCCTTATCCTTCCCCTCAACCCTACTCCTCTCCAATGACAAGTAGTTTGACTTCTTTGGACAAGGATAATTAGTGCTGTGTGATTAATGGGCTTTTTTTTTTTTTTTCATTTAATGACGACAACGTTCCCTCCCTCTCTTTTCTTGTAGGAGCCTGGGCTGACTTTAAATGTAAACTTTATGGAGTGTAAGGAAGTGTTTGCAAAGCAAAAGCATCAAAAGCTAAGCATCTTCAAACTGACCCAAAACATTTAATTTGGCTTAAAAGGAAATGCTTTTATTTAGGCTTCAAAGTTCTTTCTCTTGTTGTTTAACAGCTTCCACCCTCTTTCATCTTTTTAAATGTAGGCAAATTTCAAAATAACACCAGTTCAAAATAGAAGATCAGAAAGCTTTGTTTAAGAAATGCCAGACTGAAATGATGTGATGTATATTTTCAACCAAAACCTTTCACCAAATGAATCCAAATATCAAAACATTTGGTCTTTCCAGTCCCTCTTTTCCAGCACTTTCCATCACGCTTTTCAGATGCAGACTCAGCAGGGAGGCTGGAGGACATCAAGTCCTCATCCAGCCCTGCATTTTGTTTGGTGGTAAGCTCAGAGCCATTGGCATCACCACAGCCATCTGGGCTGGGGAAACTCCAAGTCAATTAATGCATTAGGAATTACTTGGAAGGGGCATGTTCTTTGCCAAGCAGAGTGGGAATACTATGTACTGGCCTGCTGTCTTTCAGATGATGCTGACTGTGTTTCCAGAGATGGCAGGACTGGCATGGTCTCAGGGACACAGACTAGAGGTTGGATCTTAAGTCACATTGCAGACAGGCAACAGGAACATGTGAAAACCCCAGTGAACATGGAGCAGGACCTCAGCTGGGGTGCGCCAAGATGCATCTATCAGTTGTAAAGACAGATGATAGATCACACGCTGTCCTGCCTGCACTGCATGACAGTGAGGACAGGACAACATTGTGCAGGTTTAGGGAGGGCACAAAGCTCTGTCATTGCTGTACTCATGTTCTGATGTTCAAATACAGCAGCAGCCCTGGTCTGTTGTTGCCTCAGCCAGCCTGGGCACTGCTGGCATCCCATTAGTTAACAGAGTGCTGCTCCTGAGATAGAGCAGCCTGGAGGTGCTCTGTAATGGGGGAGGTGGGGGGCAGCCTTCCTTGGTGTCCAGGTCACAGCTGTATTTGTACAGCTCCAAAAACAAACACAGAGAAGCGCTCTGGGGCACAGAGCTTTAGCACTCAGCCAGTGAGGATATTAAAAAGGAGGGGAGATAAGCCACCAAGAGCTTCATTTCCTCTTCAGCCTCTTTCTAATTTATTCTCTTGTTTATTTAAATGCTCTGCTTTGGGAAACTGAGGCTTGGCTTCACAAAAGATTTAAAGGAATTTCATGGGCAGCCAAAACTGTCAGACAAGATCAAGCTGGCTGCAAACCTTCCAGAGCGACAGAGAATTTAGGTAACTTTATAAAAAGTCTCCTTGTATTCAAAGTCTGCTGCTCCAATCCTTTCTGAACTCCCAGCCAAAAGGCCAGGCCACAGTCTGGGAAACATCAAAGTCACTTGCCTTGCAAAAATGTGTGAGGTGGCTCTGGTGAGGACAAGGACACTCCATTTGATTGTGACTTGCTTGTGCTACCCAGACGTGAATATTAAGGGCAGTGGGCCTGACATATGTGGCTATCTCTGACCTTCCTCACTGCTTGGGGAGGTCTGGCCAGGGAGAGGATGGCCGACTGATGAGTTTTTGCCTGGGCTGGAGGTCATGGTGAAATATGCTTGTTACATGCACTGCATGTGTCTCCTGGCTCCCTCCTGCCTCCCTTTTCCAATTCATCACTGTTTCCCAGATGGGAAGCCATACGTGGGGAAACCATGGAAACACAGCCCCATATTCGGATGATATAGGCATCATCCCCAGGACTAGTACATGGCATAGAGTGACTGCATCTCTGGAAACTTCAACAGGTATTGCTCTTGGGGTCCAGCTATCCAGAATTACTTTTTAAAGGGGTCCAAGCACCTTGCGCCTTCTGAAATAAACCCACTATGCACCGTTTGGTGTCCCTTCACACTTAGCCTACCCTCTCCTTTCCCTCTGCCTACCAGACTCTTTGTTCTGGCTCTCACTCAGGTATTAACTCACAGTGAGACCTTTTTGTCACTAGTTCCTGGAAGCCACCATGGCAGACAGGTTCACAGTCTGTCAGCATGTTTGTGTGCTCCAGGCAAAGCTCTGGCCTGAGCACTTGCTCAGTTCAGTGTGGTGCAGGTGCTCAGGCAGTTTTTCATTCTCCTGTTCATTGCACAGTGTACCCAGCAATGGGAAAAGAGTTTGGAGTAGGATGAGCTGCTGCAAAAATCTTTGCAATTAAGTCAGTCTCTGAACAGAGGAATTTCCATCACAGCTGTTCCAGTAAAGCAAAATGGGAACTCCCAGAAAAGATTTGGATTTGTGCATTAATATGCTGTTCACTCACTATTTGAGAACTGGCTCTCGAACCAGCTTCAGACCTGGGCAGAATGAACTGCCCCTCAAACAAGTTCTCTCCAAACTTTGGAACCCCAACAGCCAGCCAGTTGTTCCCAGAAACAGGAATAACCTGACCTTGAAACCATGTTCTGCTCCCACCCCAACTATAGAGGTGGCATGGCTCTGTATGATTACTTACTTCACAGTTTTCATTTGAAGAGCAGACATAAGGACATCCTCTGGTCTAAAGCTTTTTGAAACATCAGAGCCTTCCTGTTAGTCACTATTATTTAGACGTTATACATGAATTATATCAGAATTTCACTGCTATGAGAAGGGGCTCTTAAAAATCAACTGCCATGATTTGCTATCAAGAGAGACTGTCTAGTTCAAATGTGTCATAATTTGTTACAGACAGAAGAACCGAGACCTTTACTGAGATATTTAGACAAACATAGGTGCCTTCCTTACCTCGCTCAGTCTACAGCATTCATTCATGTATTCATCCAGACTGTCACTTGTGGGATACTTCTTCAGCTGATGTCTGTGGAGCTGAAGGTCTTGCGTACTGCCAAAGGACTCTGTGTAATTGTCAGCAATTGTCTTTGGCTCCTCTATGGGAACTTGGGTGACAAGAGTGCTCTCTGTGGGGGTGTTCGTCTCTGGGGATGGTTCTTTTTCCAGAGATTGCCTTTCAGTCTGGTCAAAATATTCATCAGGACTTTCTCCTTCCTGAGGAACGCTGAAGTCTTCAAGGGAAAGTGTGGGAACCTGCACAACGTCTGACTCCTGGCTATAGAGCTCAGCTTGCTTTTCGCTTTCCACACCTTGGTGGCCAACCTTTCTGGCACGTTCTTTGCATGCTCTCATTATCAGGTGGTCAATTTCTGGAGAAGATGAGGTGCTAAGCACACCTGAGTCACAAAATGAGTCTCTGCTGTGAAGTACGAAGCTCTTCTCTGAACCTGTTGGTGTTGATGGAGAGTTGGCCCCGCTTGGCAGTTCAACTCCTGAGTCCTCAGATTCAAATTTGGAGAATCTGTGAAGGCGGCATTTGGACTCAAAGCTGCTGAGATCAGGCAGCGTGGCTACGTAATCTGTGCCTGCTGGGGCTTCCGCACAGTCTGCATCTGCCGTTGTGGCTGTGGCATTTGGACTTCCCTGGCAGTCCTGTGGGAGGTCTGTGCTGGGGAAATGGGGCTCCTCAGTACAAGCTGCATCAGCAGGAGCCTCTGGTACTAGCCCTGGGTTCTGGATTCCTTCATTGCTCAATATCTTCATGTGTGTTAGCACTACTTTGTCCTCAGCAGGTGGACTCTTCTTACCTGTGTAAAGGAAAACAAGCAGAAGGTCACAAGAGACTGTAAACTCAGTCTAATCTATAGCCCATTGCCTGAGGAATGTGAATGGAAAGCTGCCTACAGTCATATTGTCAGAGGGCAGCTCAGGTCTGGTTTGTTTTTTCTAGAGCTCTATATGGCTGTCTTGTAGACTTTGCTACAACAGAAGTATTGTGTTTCATAGACCTGAAGTCCTTCAGGGGGGTCATAAATGCATGCAGAGTTCTGATTTAGTAGGTAGGTAGAAAACAATGCATGTAGTCAGATTTTTTTTTTTTTTTTTTTTTTTTTTTTTGTCATTTAATTGCAAATAGACCCAGGGAAGCACAAGATAGACATTAATTTCCTCATTAAATGCATTCTGAAGCAGCAGGGAAATAAATAAATAAATAAATAAATAAAAGGGGGGGGGGGGGAAAGGTCAAAACTAAATCTATACAGATTTGAGTGAATTTCAGGTTGCAACAAGTAATTTGCGAACTGTTTGGTTAGCAGTGTTCTGCACACATACAAATGATGAAAAGCAAGTACTGATAGGAAAAGTAAATGAGGCACTGTAGGTCTTTCTCACTCTCTGTATGGTGTTAGCTCTGAAGTCATCTCTAAATGAACTCTTTCCTTCCTTACAAAGAGAAAGGATGTGGGAGTAGCTTTGTTCGTTAGTTTTTGCACGTGAACAAAGAGGACTTATTTTCACGTGATTATCTCAGGCAGTGATGTGGATGAAGTGGAGAACAGACTCTACGTGAAAGGCTGATCTGCACAAGCTGAAAATCTGCCCCAGGTTTTCTTACTGCTTTTCAGGATCTCGTATTTGGGAGTGTAGATTTCTGCTTCACTCTGCTGTCTGCTATGAGGTGTAGCATGAATGGTGCAGCACAAAACTTCAGTTTCTCTGATACTTCCTCCTTTATTACTTCATGACCTGGGGCACCTCGGGGGGCTACCATGTACACACAGTTGAGGATGTCTTACTTCCTCCTTCATTTCCTTTCATTCCCCTCTGTTGCTTTCCTTCCTTTTCACCAAGCCCACAGCTGCTTCAGAAACTCATGCCTGGAAGCATGGCAGTCTATAAGCAGGTAGAAGAGGTGGGGACCCCCAGTTGGAGGCAGTGAGGAGAGCTCTGCTGTGCAGCCCTCCTTCATTGCAACCCAGAAAAATGCCAGTTCCAAAATTACCCATTTTCCAGCCTTCCCTCCTCCAGCTTGTTTTCTGCAGTGTCTGCAGACAAGGGAGAATTTTACTCATTAATGCCAGGCTAGCAATTATGTGAGTCAATTTCTATTTTATTTAAATATTCCTTTTATTTGATCTTACGCATTTCTCAGGTCACAACTGAAACATGCCCTTCACTGCTCATAGGGAGCCACAGATTTAATATTTTAAGTTGGATTTTCAAAAGGGCCGAGAGTGATGAAGAATCACATCTGATGGGATTTATTTGCGACTTTCTATGGGTGTGTAGTGCTTTTAAACCTATGCAAAGGACCTTGTTTACCCAATACAGACTTGCACTCGCCTCCTTTGGCAGCATTCTCGGGCACCTCTCCACTGCAAAGAGCTGCATCTGAGACAGAACCAGCCTGCCAGCCACACTGCACCAGCACACTGCTGTGACGGATGACCAGAGAGAGACATCGCCCATAAAAAAACTATGGAAGGCTCATCAGGAGCTGTTGCACTGCACTGGGTAACAGGGCACATCCCTTTTGGATGAGCACAGTGGACCCTGAGCTGAGGACAATGAGTAAGCAAAAGCAGCAGCAGTAAGGGGGACCTTGGTGCCAGGTCCTGGAGGGAGGTGCTGGAGCTGGGCCGTTACTGTTTCACAGTGAAAAGCAACTGCTTGCTCGGCTGCCAGCACTTCTCTGCAGCCAGAGGCAGGGTGCTGTATCTGCTTGAAAAATGAAAGGCTTGCAGTCTCTTTGGATGCCATCATTGCCCTTTGTGGCACAACATTCACTAAGAGTCAAAGAGTAAAGCATTTGCTGTGCTGTATTTTTCTTTTTAAGAAGAAATAATGTAGCTGTCATTCCTGCCAGGAATTACTGTATGCAGTAACAGACCATTCCCAGAGAAGCTGACTGCCCTCCCTTATTAATCATGCCATGCTTTCATTTGGTTGGAGATCCTCTTGCTGTCTTTCAATCTGCCCTTTTTTCCTTGCTTAACCGGTTCACTGTGTCCTACACAAGTATTTCTTTGTCTGATATAAGGAAGCAGCATATTAACATGAGGTCTTGCTGCTTACAGATGTCAGGTGCTATAATCCATATCATCTATGACTATCGTGAAGCACCATGAGTACCACAAAGTTTGGTGAGGGCAGAAAGAAATCAAAAAGAAATGAAACTCCTGACTCTCGTTGAGAAGGTCCCCTCGATGCCACCAGCTCCAGAGCTGAGAAAATTCTGCAGACAACATGGTACCTGCTTTCCCCATCCTGTGGCCCCTATAATACCAACCAGTTTCACAACAGTTTCTTGTTTATATGGTGTAGACTGCAAACTGTCGGTCCTGGTACTGACAGGTTCTGGTGACCACAGTGGTAGAACATTTCTGAATTATGCTCCCAGGCCTTTATGATGATGATGATGCAAAATGTTATCATCTCACACCACGTGTTCAGAATGGATGCAAAGGGTGGCTGGATTTTGCAAGACATTTAAGCAGCCGATCCTCATTCATTTAGTGATACTTTCCCATGGTCAGTGAGGTCATCTGTATGACAGCAAAGACATCATCCATGATTAAAGCAGCAGCCTGAAACTCAAGTTCTTGCTTCACCTCTCTTAAGGAATAGTCTCCTTTATTAACTGGGTTGTGGAGTCTACCCCATGGGCCTTTCAAGGCGTAGACTGTTTCTGCTACAGAGCCTGAAAGAGGCATACAAAAACGCTGAGCTCTTTCAAACACCTTGCCAACAAACACCAGAAAGCTGCAATTGAAATTCACCTGTGCAACTGAAAAGAAAAAAAAAGAAAAAAAAAAAAAAACAAAACCAAAAAAAGAGGTAGACCAGATCCTCAGCTGCTATAAATTAACCCATTAGCAGAGGGGGCTTGCTAACATGGTGTTAGGTGCTTTGAGATGAGGGCTTAGATTATAAGTGCTTTGTACAATAGCAAGCAGTAAACAACACAAAGCTGGGAAGATGGCCTTCTGCTGGGTGTTGGTGGAGTGTGCTGCAGGGCTAGAGTTACAGAGCTGTGCAGAGCTTCTGAAAGAAGGTGTGAAGCACTTCAGAGAACAGAAGGGCAGCGTTAAGGCAGGTAAGATGAATTTACTTGTGCTGGAGGCCAGCCAGGTTTGATGCTGACTGCTCCCTGGGAAAACAGCCAAGGCTTCTTTTTTGTTTTGTTTCCCTTTTCCTGGGTTAGTTTTTCAAACCCCAGAAGGGGTGTATGTAAGGTACCAGAAGATGCTGCTTTCAGACACCTGGCTGGGGTGCTGGTGTGGTAATGGAAGAATGGAGCTGTGTGTGTGCTTAGAAATGATGTGGCTTTCTTTAACACTTTTGGCAATGTTGCCAAAGCAGCACCCAGGCTAAACATTGTCTTTGGTGAACTTGTGCTATTTGCTTAGTAGCCCTCTCAAAGGGTTATATGGCTCTGTAATTGCGCCAGAGATAAACAGGATTCCCTGCGTTGTAATATAAGGCAGTAGTTGACAGTGATTGATGAGGTATAACCTTGGGCAAGTTGCTGGGTTTCCTGCAATGGAAGAGCTGGAGGATAAGGCTGCTTCCCACCTAATGAGGAGGTGGTAACTGTGCGCTACCTAATATCTACAGGTAATTGGTAGGGAGAGAAAGGAACTGGGTGTATCTCAGCTAAATCTCTAGAATGTTGTTTCCCTTTATTTCCAAATAGCTTTCTAGGATACCCATCTGGCACGTAGCAAAGCCTGGAAGAGAAGCTTAAATCCTCACATCTGCTGCTGTCCTGAGGCTTTCCTTTCCTTGGAGGTTGAAGTCTGAGTGCATTTTTCCTGTTTTGTAATAACCAGCAGCTGCCAGGGCACAGCCTAGTATATTAATATAGACAATTCTGACCTAAGGAAGGAGGATGAGTGTCTAAGCATGAAAGTGCTTTCAAGCAGTTTCTCTATCCCAAGTTTCATGCAAGAGAAACACTCACACAGTAATAACCCAAAACAAGGGCATTCCCAGCCCTGCCCAAACTGAACTCCTGCAAAATCCCCCACCTTTCTACTAAACAGCCTTTGTTTTAATCCCTGTACTCCAAAGCATTTGAAGCCCAAGTCACGTCTTTTCTTTTATGGTCAAATATTGCATCACAGTGTTATCTGGTGAATAGAAGGACTGGAGGTGGAAGAGGCATTAGGGTGTTGCCAGTGGCAGTATGCATCTAACTGAGGAGCTGGTGTTGTGCAAATGCAGTACTTGATATGGTGTTGCCCTGTGCTGCTCTCCTCCCTTCTGTTCTGTGTCCATCTATCTTCTCAAAACGTTCATTCTGATTTGTGGATTGCTTGGCAAGGGGAGAAACTGTTTCAAATGTGCACAATGACTGATCTAGCTGGAGCCAAGCTTTCCTTATCTCAACTGGCCATTGTGTTGCAAGTGATAGCAGCGTGAGAGCCACCAGAGCCCTCTGTTTGGCCCCAGAAATGCAGCAAGGTTCACATGCACAAAGAACCCCTGTGCTCCAAGTGGTGCTAGCAGGGTTATTGAGGTAGCAAACCCAGGCAGAAGCATGAGTTGAGCAGTCCTAAGATGCTCAGGTGCCTGTTCCTACTACATGACCCTTGGCACTCTGTGGATGCATACTGAGAAGGCTGGTATTCCTCATCTGTATTGTGCCACAGGAACAGAGCATCAGGAATAGAGAGTATCACTAGTGGCTAGAGTTATTTGGAGCAGCAAGGATTTTGCAAGTCAAATCACACCACAGTGCCCTGCGCACAGGTCAAAGATGTGCCTGTGAAACCCCATAAATGTTTTTTTAGCACTATGCAGCTTGCATGGTTACCCATTTCTGGCTCCTCCTGTGCTAAAGGTTCAGTCTTATGCTGTGCAGGGAAGGTTCTGTGATGGAGTTGAGTCTCCAAGTACAGTAAGAGGTGATCACCCTATGCGGGCTTGTAAAGAATCACAAGACAGCAGTGACTGGTGAGCTGGAGTCACTCTCATTACCTAGAAGCAAAAGGCTGCCTCTCCCACTCAGCCCTTACATTCCCTCATTTTCCTTCCTTCCTTAACAAAGAAAACTCTCCCTCTAGTTCTGTTGCCTCTGTGTTCCCTAACTGCTGGCTGCGCAGCTCAGGTGGCATTTCCCTTTCACTGCAGCAAGATTTTTTTTTTTTTTCCTTGCCGATGATGAGGTCTCAGTTTCCCAGCATTTAAGAGAAAAGGGTCACTTCCTTTCTGAAACAATAGGCTTTTTTTTTTTTTGCTGCTGACTCTTCCACCATGTGTTCTAGGGGTTAGGTTGGGTTGTCATCTATTTCTCAGCAGTGGTCCTGGTGCAGGGTGCACAGGGGCTGTTGATTTTGTAGCTGGGCAGTGGTTGTCCCGTACCTTGCAGCCTCATGGGCATAGAGGGCTGTTGCATAGCTGAACCCCCTGTGGTTTCCTATGCAGTTAAGACAATTCTGAGACTGGGAAGTTCTGTGGAAGCTTATGGAGGTCTTCTGGTCTCAGTGTACCAGTTACAGCCCCCAATTATAAGGGCAGCCACTATCAGAAGTGTGTTTTTTGGGGGGTGGCTTTCTTTCTGTGCATGTGTGTGTGGGGGAAAGAGTGTTGGAAATGGGGTGAGAAGGGAGGGATTGTGACAGGAAAACTCATTTGCAGAGGAATGCACTCCCATGCAATATCTGAATGTTTGCATGATAGATCTGTTTCTCAGAATTTGCATTTATATTCATCTAGGGAACTGAAATGCATGCATGCGTATATGGATATATACAGCTGATTTGTTTGAAATGTTGAATGCAAAGGAAAAATTGCAACAGGGCTGAGATCTTGGACAGTCTTGGAAAAGAAAGTTTTTTGATTGCTCCAGGGTGGGTCCCGGTCTCACTGTCACTTGTGTGTAAAGTTTCTGTGGATTGTAGTTTGCTAATATAATGTGAACAGAAACGTAATTCCTCTGTGTGGTGGTTTGGTAATCTCATCTGACCTAAAAGGTTATAGATAACCCCAGAGCTGCAGCAGGTAATGACAATTCCATATAGAATAAATGCTGAGAGGAAGATAACAGGGTTCAAGGACTCTGAGGAGGCATTTGGCGCTCTAATATGTATGTTTTAGTAGAGAAGGAGATAATTATAGCTGTTTTCAGGCATTTGAGGTGCAATAGGAGGGAGATGGATTGTTTACTGATGGATATAGTTGAAAAACCATTTCCTCTTTAATTTACCCAAGTAAAGAGGCCACTTGACACTTTTATTGCTTGCTTCTATTCATTCCAAGTGACTAGTGAAGTTTTTGAAACAGAGTAGCAGGTCTGATAAATGAATGACCTTTGGCAGAAAATCCTGGGGGACGGCAGGTCCCCACAGACCACCTGGTTCATCGGGTGCTTGTATGGGCTGGCACCTGACCTTGCTCATAGCACCAGCTAAAGAGCATTTCCCCCTCATCACTGACTTTTGTGTCCTTAGGGATGTGACAGCTACCAGTATTTCCTGTGTCCCTTCATGTAAAAATGCAATGGAGGGAACACAGGCCAAAATCCTTTACAGCAACATTTTGCATGATTATTGTTACCTCTGTATTTCATGAACAGCAATCAAACAGGTTATCTAACATGCAGCATGCTGATGGGGCTGAGCAGAAAATAAAAACACCTTGGCAAAACTG
This sequence comes from Coturnix japonica, assembly GCF_054131305.1. NCBI lineage: Eukaryota > Metazoa > Chordata > Aves > Galliformes > Phasianidae > Coturnix > Coturnix japonica. The sequence continues at coordinate 15,756,332 of NC_140670.1, read as the reverse complement.
CTTTATCTAGAAGCTCTCCCCTTGCCCATCTGATTTGCAGGCTACCTCATATCATAAGGTATATTCAGCAAGAAATGTGCAGGGAGACAGGAGGCCCTTTGCAGGGATGGAACTTGCCCCCCAGGGATGATAGGTATGCAGTAATTCAGGTTTTATTGCCTATAATAAGCTTGGATAAACAGTTGTTCAATAGCTCTATGGACTGAAGCCATTAAGACCCCAGTGCTTCTGCTAAAGTCAAAGGAACGCAAGAAATATGTCAGAAAGGTCGCTGGGGCTATTAACCTGTCCTTTGTGGGCAGTCATTGCTGTCCCCAGACAAAACCTTGGAGAGCTGCTTTGGCACAAACATCGTAACAGCAGACAGGTATAACTGTACTGAAGAGTATGTTGGAAGTCTTTCATGGTGGCAATGATGGTGGTGAGGACTCCTTATTTTGCTGCTCTCCTTGGGGCCGGACTTGGTAGACTCATTAAGGTTGGGAAACACCACTAAGATCATCTGGCCCAATCATCAGCCCACCCTGACCATGCCCACCAACTGCGTTGCTCAGTGCCACATCTCCACATTTCTTGAATACCTCCAGGGACAGTGACTCCATCACCACTCTGGGCAGCCTGTGCCAGTGCACTGCCACTCTTTCTGAGAAGAAATCTTTCCTAATCTCCATCCTGAAACTCCCCTGAAATGATGATGAGGAAATGTGAAGACTTCTGCAGCTGCATTAGACTGAACTTGCTGATATGAGGTCCCGCCACCTGTTACAACTGCTTTTCAAAAAAGGGAGTCAGATCAAGACTATACCTCTGTTACTGAGCAGCACTTCTAAAAATACTGTTTGGTTTGTATTCTGCCTCTGGAACTGCATTTGGAATGCAACTATGTAGTCCCTGCTGCAGAGCTTGCAAGGAACTGCAAATTCTTGGCTCTTTGTGCATGGTGCTGGGGCCCAAACCAAGATGCAAATAATACTTGATGCTTCTTTCCAGATGATGTGATAATGAGGTGCCCTCATGTTCATCTAGCTGAACCTCTTTTAATTCCTCTGTGACCTGCGTGGTAAGCCTGTTCTCACTACCAGGACCCCTGCCCATAGGCTTGCACCGTATCACTTTGAGGAAACAAGTTTGTGGCCAAATAATGCACAGCAGAAGAAAAAAAAAAAAAAAGCAGTTTGTAACAGCAGACAGGTATATATACTATACAGTATATATATATACAGTATATTATATATACTGTAAAAATGCACATTTTTCAGACATTCTCCTCATCTTGTGGTGATGCTGGTGTGCTCCAGCAGCAGCGCTGATCAGCTTCCTGCAGAAGCCAGCCCTTCACATCGAGGTGATGCCTGCTGGCCCCAGAGCTCAATGTGCAGGTGGGAGATGAAGATCCCTGGCAGCAGAAGCACTCCAGCACAGCATCTCACACGCCTTTAGCATCCCACTATGGTGCAGCGCAGTACGCTTAAACCCTGGAAAAGTGTGTATAGGCACCTCTGTGCCAAGCAAACAGAACCCATGTGGTGATGCAAGTGCAGACAAGAGTCACAGGCTATGCTTCCAGCTGAGGTGCACTCTGAGATGTGAAGAAGGTACCACTGCCTGGGCTCGCAGTCTCAAAGCCTGCTGAAATGCTGTAGGGATATAACGTACCCAACCGTACGTGCTTGAAACAAACAGTCTAAGAGCGTACCATCCTACGGAGTTACAGCCTCTCTGCCCGCCTCACCTCATCTGTACTGAGCAGAAGGGAAAGGGCAAAAACTCTCAGAGCCTCGATAATCCGCGTTGGATGAGATGCACCAAACCCGAAAGCGAGGTGATGCCCACCGCCGGCACAGCGGCAGGCACGCAGACCTGCTCTGCCTCACGTCCGTGCAAAGCCACAACAATACCCGGCGAGATAAAAGCGCATACAGCCTCTACAGATGCTAATCCCCCCTTCCACCGCGAGCAGTTTGCCCCCGTGGCCCCGCAGCCCTCTCGAGTCAGGATTCTCCCGTCTCTCCTGCTCCTTCCTGAGCCCCTTCGCGCTTACGAGCCGAACCTCTTTCAGAAGGGTGGCGAAGCTGGTCTCGCAGCCCGGGCCGGCGGGGCCGCTCGCTGCCGTCTTACCTGCGTGAGGACAGAGGCAACCGGAGAGCAGCGAGCGCAGCATCGGGCCGGGAACGGGGCGGGCCGGGCCGGGCAGCCCTAAGTACCCTTAGGGAAGGAGGAGCGGGGCCGGGGGTGTGCCGCGGGGCGGCCGGGCTCACCTCTTTTCCAAGGCGCTCCCAGAGGAAAGCTCCGATGCCAGGCGAACATCCCGGCGGCAGCGCTCCTCAGTGCCGTGGGGGCATCACAGCCGGGGGCTTCAGCGCTGCTGCGCGTCCCCCGGGCCGGGTTAGGGCATGGCCGGGCGCGGAGCTGCGCGGGTTGCGGAGCGGAGGGCGGACGGGCGGGCGGCCAGCGGCGGCTTATAAAGGGAGCAGCCCTGAGGAATGCATCTCCCTCGGCTGATAAGCCGAGATGACTGGAGGGGTTTGAACTACCTTCGCAACCCCCCAGAGGAGGGAGGGGGAAGAACGGGCGAGCAGAAAAAGAAAAATATTTCAGCACTTGCATAATGTCAATAAACAACCCCCCTCTCAAGTGGCAGGAAAGGAAAGGTTGGAATGCTTTGGGTGGGGATGAGAAAGCAGAGTGGGTCTTTTCCTTTCTTTTCATTTTTCCTTTCTTTTATTTTTCCTTCCTTTCTTTTATTTTCTTTCTTTCTTTTTTTTTTTTATCTTTTTTTTCCCCCCCATTTCTTTTCCGTTTTTAATTTTTATTTTCATTTTTTCCTTTTAATTTTTTTTTTCCTCTTCCTTCTCCCTCCTTTTCTCTATTCTTCCTTTTCCCTCTCCCCCATTTAAATCCCAGGTTTTGTGCTCACGATGAATACCCCTGCCTTGGCTGTAATGGGAACTATGGGAAGCAGGGCTGAGGGGACATAGCAAGGCTGTCCCCAGCTCTGTTTCCCACAGACAGTTTGGTGATGTAAACTGTGCAGCAATGTGCTTTGAGTGCTCAGGCTGAACTCACGGTGCTGTTGCATGCCCTGAGCATGGCTGCATGCACCAGGTGCTTCAACCACACTCAGTGTGTGCTCATCAGAAGCTATTTCTGGGCTAAATTTGGGCAATGCAATCTCTGCACAGCCAACAGCTCCACGACCTTTACAGGATTTCTGTCTGCTATGAGAATGCCCATCCCTGCATTACGCTCCCATCCAGGCTTCTGCTGACTCCAGCACTGTCAGGAGGAGATGTGCTGCTCCACCGGTTAAACCAGCCTGATGCTGTGGATGGGATCAGCGGCCCCAAGGAGCCCACAGAGAGTCAGCGATGCTACCCAGGACTGGGTCAGCTCCATGCTGGCCCTAGAGCAATCCAGCCCTGCTACAAGCGCCTGCTGCAAGGAAGGCAGCGGGAGGAGAGCTGTCAGGAGAGATCCAATCCAGCTGCCCCTCACTCTGCTCTCCCAGCTGTCCTCCCCTTGTGCTTCTGAAACAAATACCACCGAGCAGATATCAACTGAACTGACTTTTGCTGCAGCAGTTGTTGAAGTTTGCTGATTTGTGCCATCCACAGTGAGTTAAATGTCCCTTTCCCCCACCACTTGGCTCTTGTATTTAGTTATTGTTTTATTGCTCCCATGCTCCTGTCATCCAACAAAAAGCATCCTTCCTCCCAAGTGTCTTCTTGGCACACCGGGCACTCAGTGAGCATTCAGTGCCTGCTTCTGGTTCTCTGACAGAGCCAAAGAGGGTTATGCTCAGAGCTGGCAAGAAGGAAAAATGGTAAGATCCCTTTATAGCCTGGGTGTTGTGGGGGTTTTGCTCTCTGCTCCCTCTGCTGTGGGTGGGTGTGGAATGTTTGGGTGAAATTGGTGGGAAGACTTCAGCCCCTGTGGCGTTCTGGAGAGACTGTGATGGCATCCCTTCCATCTTGCCATGGGGTGTTCCTAGGTTAGAGGCTGTTTTACAGAAACAAGTGAAGGCCAAGTATTCTTATTGAGGAGACATGGATGAGTTTAAACTCTGACTAAGGATAGCTTTGATAGCTACACTAGCTGGTGTTGTGCCTTTTGCTTTATGGTGTTTAGAGCAAGTTTCCCATTCTTTGGCCTCATGTTGCAAATGGTGCCAGGTTTCAAACGATCATAGGTGTTCAGCACCCACTCGCATGACATGTTTTCCAGGATGAAGAGGTGGTGTCAATGTGTTGAATTATTACAGCAGTGACAGGGTAACTCCCTGGTGCCTTAGGACATACACAGTAGCACTCTTAGTAGCCAGAGGGATTTGGAAGGCAAAGCATCACCTTCTCCTCCTCACTGCCCATGTATGACAGACCTTCCCTGGTCCAGTTTGCACAATCCTTTCTGCTTTTCAAAGAGCTCCATTCCCTTCCATACTGCCTAGGTAAATTTGGAGACCAAAAAATAGACAAGTAAATAAAAAAGCTACTGTGCTGCTAAGCAGTCACAACTCAAAGTGCTGTGGCAGGACTAAATGAAGAGGGTAATTATTGTGTGGGACTTTCCCTTTTTTCCTAGGCATGTGGACTACTTCTTCATCTCAGTGAGTTTTCTCCTGCCCAGGCCTTCTCCAGGAGACATCCCTTTAGTCGCTTTCAGCTCAGACCAAACCTGAGAGGCACTGAAGATTATATCCAATGTTTTCAGAAATGTCTTGTGATTTGCAAGCTGCAGTTATGTATTTTATTCACCAGATAATTGTCTCTCATTGGCAGTGAGCAAAAAGTTTGATGTTCTCAGAAAACCAGGTTCCTAAGGAGAGAGTTTCAAGCTGTCTGTTTCTAAGCTTGGTTTACCCTTTTGTGTTCAGCAAGTGCTTGGGGCCTACAGAAGTGACTGTTACCAAAATATAAGACATAAATGAATCCAGTGACTGTGAGCTTATGAACAGGAATAGAGAAATCCCTGAGTGCACCCTGACCAAGTATTGCAGCCTGGGTAAATCTTGGATGAAAACGGTTGGAAATGAGTGCAGGATTTTAATACTCTATGTGTTCTTACAAGAGGGTGTGTTTGCATGTAGGCAACTGATAATGAATACTGGAAGTGCCCTGTGTTGACATAATATGTGACAGAGTTCACTGTCTGGAGGGCTCTGCAGAGCTTTTGTTGGCTGTTGTGTGTGGTTGTTTTTGTCTGCATTTGGAAAGCTTTAGTAGTGTAACTACACATGTGGGGTTTTTTTGTTTTTTTTTTTATTGTTGTCATTTTTCTTTTTAATTTTTTCTTCTGTGTATATTTTTTTAATCTATGTGTTTTACTTGCTGAAAAAATACAGGCCACTGGCTCTATTTGCATAAAGATGGAAGCAGCTGCTGGAACAGCTGGCTCTGAGATGTGGGGCTGTGCTGCCAGGTGAGGAAGCATGCTGCCAGCACGGGCACAGGCCTTATGCCAGGGTGTACTCCTTCCCGCTCATCTGTGGTGTGGGATGGGTTTCAGGATTGCAACCAGGCAGGAAATTCTCTCTTGAGCTGTAAAGGATGTAACGGGAAGAGGGAAAACCTCTTAGTCAGCGTGAGCTTCATTTCTGATTGATGCTTCAGTTTCCTCAGCCATAAGAAAACTCTCCACCCAGAGAAGTCCCTGTGTGTGGAAAGCCTCTGTGCTTCTGGATCCCCCGGGCATACAGCTGCATCCTTTCTCTCTGGTCATCTTTGTGAAACTTGTGACTGGTAGGAAGCATCTCAAGAGCACAGAGCACTTCTCTTCTGCAGAGGTACAGTGCACTATGGGATGGAATTCACCCCCAGGTTTTCCACTGTAACACTAGTGTCCATTGAGACACTCTGCAGATACTAAGGAGGATGACCTGCCAGGTGTGATCCTTGCTTTGAAAAACTCCCCAGGAGCCAAATTAGGCAGTATCAGGACAGAGCCCTGAGTGTGTGTGTGTGGCTTTGCATGGAGAGCCCTCCTGGCTGAGACAGGTGTTGTTCTGCTGTTTTGCTTTAGGCGAGTCCCTTGTACAAATAACTTCATCTCCTGCTGCTGCAGCTTGTCTGGCAGAACAGGATTTTTGCAGGTAGTTTCAGGACTCATCTTCTTAAAGGTGTGCAGCCCCCAAATAACAGGATTTCTCATGTGCTTGAAGGGCTTCCTCCACCTGGCCTGAGTTGTTTACAGTGAAGAAAAACATTCCAGTAACAGTGTTGCTGCAGTTTACACACTGAAGGACACAATGTGATAATTGTCAACCTTTCAGCTCATATGTATCTCAGAGCTCATTGGTGGTGGAAACCTGTTATTTAAAGTTAGTTAAAAGCTGCATCTGGACAGGTTGCTCGATTGTGTGCTGTTTGGGTCTGTGCACCTGTGGTGTGGCACAAAGGGACCCTGTGCAATGCCATCAGCTCCTCAATGAATGCATTGCCTTGCCTTCTGGTGCAACAAAAGTTTAGGATGTAGCTGGCAGCAGGATGCTGGATCTGTTTGGCAAGCTGGGGAGAAGGAGAGACACTGCAGAGGGGCTCCACATCAGCAGAGGAAGGGCAGGGAGGGGGTGACCTGCCCAGGAGCTGCTGGGGTTTGCTGGGACCTGTCCCACCAGGAGACCATCAGGGGCTGCTCTTGGCCTTAGGTTTCAGCTGCCTTTGCCATGCAATGCTTGTTGCAACCTACCCTACCTCAGCCAGCAGCCCCTCACACAGGGGCTGGGTTGAGGGCACCATGAATGATCAAAAATGAAAAGATAGATTAAAAAAAGAGGAGGTGTTTGAGGAGGAAACGCATGACACTCGTGTTCCTGCAGGCAGGAGTTTCCTGAGGACCCTGGCTTCCTGTGAAACAGTTCCTTGCTAACTTGGCAATGGCCTGCACATGTATGGCCTGCCCAGGTGAAGGGGTCAGAAGAGAGGAAATTGTTTTTATTTTTTTTACTGCAATGCCCTTATGGAGCAAAAAATAGCTTGCTGGGACAGATCAGCCTTCAGCTCCCTTGTGAGTAACATGTTAACCCCTGCCAGCCTGGGCCTTGCTCCAGCCATTTGCTCAGTCTAGATCCATCCACTGCTGCAGCAGAGCTCAGGAGCGAAGCCATGGTGTTGTTGTAAATGTTGCAGTTACTTTCATTTGGAAGTGTTTCTTGTCATTTAGAACAATCTGTTTCTGTGAAGTTCAAGGGAAGATTTTTAGGTGTGACTTGCTAAACACATCACAAGCATTAAATTAAACCAGCAGTAAAATCCATGTGATCCCAGGCAATCTGCATTGCGTTCCCTTGGATACATGTACACACCTCAGTAGAACTAAATATTTTTCTCATGTAGCAGTTTAATTAGAACTGATTAAAGTAAACATGTCCTGAAGGCTTGAATATGACAGAGGTATTGCAGTATAAATGCCATTTTGGTTAAATAATGACTTTTTTTCCCTTGAGCTGGATAACTATCCAAAACAGAGGGGTGAAACTTTGGTTAATAATAAAACTCCCACCAACTTCAATAGAGCTATATTTCACCTTAATTGTATTCATAATTACACTTTCACAGACTGATTACGGAATGGACTGTTTCCCACTTGGAGGGGGTATACATTGTTGTGCACCTCCCAAAGAAAACTGGGAGCCAGGTTCTGTCAATCTGCAGTGTGTGAACCTGGAATGAGGCTGTCAGCGCTGCTCAGGGAAGTGATGGAGCTCTCGGCCCATGAGCATGGAGTTTCCCCATGGACTCTTCCACTGAAAAAGGTATGAGAAGATGACTCATTGAGTGCTGATTTCTGCAGACCTGGCTACTGTGGTATTCAGAAGTAACTGCAGAGAGCAGGCCAACCTTAAGTGGGTTTAAATATGCTACACAAGCCCTCATCTCATCTGATCAAGCTGTGCATGTCCCTGTACATTGCAGTTGGACAAGATGACCTTTAAAGCTCCCTTCCTACTCTTGGGATTCTATGATCTCCACTGGAAAAGTTTACAGGGCTTCCTAGATGGAGAAGTGTTGAAAAAAACTGTCCTTGAGGGGAGGATGGTGTTCAGTAGCCAAGGACCTGTCTGGATAACCCCAGGACATATTTTGCAAATAGTGTCTGCTTCTACAAGCCTGCTATTTAAAAAATCTCTAGCTGAAGCCAAATCAGTGCTCTTTCGTTTGTGTACAGCCCTGATATCCAGTTCTTGGGTGTGTATTTCCTCTGGACATCCCGGAGGATATCTCTGGCTCCACTGTTTGTGAAATCAAGTCAGTAACGTGACTGTGAACCTTACGCCACGGTCTGTGTACATGACTGTGTGCAAGCAGCAGGTGTGTGCTGTTATGTGGCCCCATATCTGGCACCTGTTTTATGCTGTGGAAAGAGCACAGGAGCTCAGGTTTGGTACCAGTGCTGGAATGCTCTGCCTCCTGAGAACAACAGCACATTGCTCTGCTTTTCATTTCCCCTTTCATGTACTGAGTGACCACTTCTGTCCAGAGCTACAAGAAGTTCATTTTTTTCCTTTTTAAGCAAACCCCAAAGCAGGGCTCTTCTCCAAAGGGGAAATGCTGGAGCTGTCTTTTCTGTTCAGATCTGAACTAAATGCAGTGAAAGAAATGAAATGAAATCAAGGACTTTCAGGAATCTGGGACTGTGTCTTTTGTGATTTTTATCTTAACAGTGCTACATGTGCTTTTGTCTATAAAACTCTGCTTCTCTTTGTATTCTTGTTTAGAGTTGGATGAACGGAGACAGCCAGATGTTCCACTGCAGACTTCCCTATTTTACTAATATAAGATTGTTGTTCAGACAGAAATGTCCATGTTGGCTCATGATGAATCCACAGTCTATATGCAGCTCTTGAGAGATATTTCCGTATCCTGAAATAACAGGAGTCTTGTGATGCGTCACTTCATGACCCTGCGGTGCTCCACAACTCATAGGATGAAGGACTGATGTCACAACATTGTTGTACAACAGAACAGTCACTGTGCAACAATCCTTCATTTAAAGTCAATACAACTGAACTAAGGAGTTAATAAGACTTTCACCCTCCCATGCCAGGTACAAATAATTGGCATATGTATTTTTGTATTTGCATAAGGACAGCTTGCTTTCTTTGGTGCCTCATGAAGAGTTGTTGGCAGTGTTCTTAACAGAAGAAAAAAAAGGGGGGGGGGGGAGTAAATACTGACCTCCAGGTGACCCAGCTTTGAATGTCAGTGAGTTGCAGTCACTGTTTTCTTCCTCCAGAGTTAGTTTTATTATAAAGAAAAAGGCAAAGATGCAATACAGTATTGCAAACCACATCAGTCACGTTCCAACCTGTCAAAATCAGAAGTGAGTGAGGGACAGGCTTGCATTTGACCTGATAGCGGATATTTGTACAGGCTCAGAAGGCAGCAGGAAACAAGGGCATACTGCAAAGGGCTGCAGAGCAGACCTCAGGTACACTTGGCTTCAGCAGGCATCTGCCTGGAGTCTGATTTTTCGACAAAGGCTCCACATCTAACAGTTTTGGGGATGTTTAAAGTTGTGTTTTCAAAGCACATGAAGAGCCCTCTAGAAAGAGTTGGCTGCTCATTTTAGTACTCCAAAATGCAGGCTGAGGCAGTTTCTGAAGATCTTGCTCTGCTTGTGGCTGCTGAACTGTTGTGAAAGCTGAACCCTTTTTCATATAAACACCAAACTGCCTGGTGTCAAGTCAGGTTTGCGAGATAAGATAAGGGTGCTTTGGTGAGGGATAAATGAAGGAGAGTTTATGGAAACTGAGTTATGGTAAATAGATAGCATCAAGAAGCAGGGAGGGTTATGTAGTGCTTTGCATAGCAAAGGTGGATAGACAGCGTAGGCAGTATTCAGAGCTGTGGGAGATGAGAGGGAGGGTAGAGCTTCCACACCCTGTTCCCTGTGTGAGAGATGTGAGCAAGGGGCCTGGAAGCTCTGGGACAGAGCCAGTGTGGGTTGCAAGATTTGGGACAGGCTGAGAGGAGGGCAGTGCAAGGAACAGTGATGAGATAAGGCTGAGGAAGGACAGGGTGAAGGAGGGGAAAGGAGTAATGTGAGAAAAGGATAGAGTGCAGGAGGCCAGGAGTGCCCCATTCCACTGCCTCTCAGTGCACCTGTCATGCAGGCAGTGCTGGGTCCACCAGCTGAGTCAGCAGGGAGTTGCTCTGCTGAGGGTGTCCCAGTTCCTCGCATGGATGCTGCAGGGCCCCAATGTCAAGCGGAGGACAGTGTGTTGTCAGCAGCCATTTGCCCTGGGCACCAGCAACCTCAGAAATAATAAGTGGTGTTGCTATTTGTAGGTGTTGTGGTCCAAACAATGAAAGCTGGTAGACATACACAAGTTGCAGTGGAAGTTCCTGTGCAGGCAATACAGGTCTGTGGGACTGTGCCTTGTTTGTTAAGAGTGAGCTCTTGTTTTTTAGGAAGGTCTTCAAAGCTATTTACTTTTCCTCTGGGTCGTTCTCACATCTGCAGTAACTTAATTGGTGTCCTTGTGCTGCTTTGGGTAATGGGTGTTTTAAGGGGAGGATTGGTACCTCTTATAGTGATGTTACTTGAGTCATACAGGTGGAGGAGCGTGATGCCATGGCACAGGAAAGCTCAGGGCACGGCACGTGGTTTTGCTGTGACAGTGGGGAAGCAGTTTGAGCTGTACTGAGCATCTCAGTGCTGCCGGAGGCCAAGGCTCTGTCAGAGCTGGTGTAACATTTCTGGCTCCAGCATTAGCCCAAGCGTCTGCACATTCTTATCAGCAAGACTTACAGGTAGCATTACTTGTTTGTTCACTTGTAATAGAAATATTCCTTAACTCTGAACCTCCCTGGCCTCTCTCTTCATATGCTAACCTCTCTCAGCGGTCAGTATATTCTACAAACTAATATACATCCTAGCCTTAACCTTTATGGCTGTGTAAATTCCAGCCCGCAATAGGTCACAACCTTCAGAATTAAGGAAAAAAGATTATTAGAGGAAATCTGTCGTGATTCAATTGTACAAGTGTGTCTGTAACTCAATTCTTACCCCCCCACGCATGCGAGCAAACAATCAGGTGAACATATGAAGCATGAACTTGACTAAAGCTCTCTATCTGAACAGCTGGAATTTTACTGTGTTTTAAATCAAATTAGGATTTAGTAGCTCAGAAACACCTTGAGAAGGCTCTAGGAGAAAAAGGCTATGTTTAAAGCCATGGGGGAGCAAGACAGGGGGAAGTATGACAGTCAAGGCTAGGTAGCTGTAGTTCAAATCACCTAGTTCTGATTCTCCTGAGTTCTTAAGGGATGCTTTGGTGTACATCCTAAACAGTTTGGACCAACTGCTCAGTTTTAACTCTCACTTTCATGCAAGCCACCATACATTTAGCTGTAAGCACTAGAAGGATTATGGTCTGTCCATTTCCTGGCCTTCCTGACCAGTCTTCATTGCTGGCACAGAAAATTCTGAGTGGAAAGAATTGTGGTGAGGAAAGATTTCACAATGTCAGCAGTACCCAAAGGGAGAACAAGGCGGAGCTTGATGAGTAATGAGAAGTTTGGTACCAGCAGGTCTGGATATCTCAGAAAAAAAGTTGTGATTTCATCCTGATATTCGGATGATCTGCCCTACCACGTGTGCTGAGGCCACCTCAGTTTCTCCTCACAAGAAGGAGTAACCTCCCCTCCCTTGGAGTGCTGCCACCTGCAAAGCAGAGCATTGCAGAGCTGTTCTCACTTCAGCCAGCCAGCAGACTGACCTGATCTTTGCAGTATTGCTTCCCAGGCAGTGTTCTAGGTGGTTTGAAAAGTTTCTGGCTCTTCAAATAGCCTATAGTTCTTCAAAATCCCCCTCCTTTTCCCCAAACCAGTTGTGCTTTCCCATCACCACCACACACACCAGCAATGCTACAGAATGTACTAATAAGGGTGTAAGTCAATGTAATATGGGGTCCCCTGATGCCATGCTGTTCTGAGAGGCAGTACAAATTGCTAGCTAGGTAACTGGGTCTTTCTTCCATTTCTAACAGTAACTTCTGCTTTTCCAGGAGGCACCAACGCTGCCACATCACTCCACAAAAGGCAATGAATTCTTTTTGTACTTCAGCTGCATTTCAGTGAGTTATTTTGATCTTGGGTAATATGATGTGCCAGTGTAAGAGATATGTGTGATTGCAGTGCTGATCTTGTGAGCTGGAGGAGAACATTGCGAGGAGTCTGCATTCATTAGTATTAACCACAGTTGGCAGAGGCGGACTCCTCCTCTGTATACCTGTTGCTGGAGGGCACAAAAATGTGCCTGTTTGGATGGTTGGGTGAGGTGCAGAGAGTACTGGGAAGGTGTGTTTACACGGAGATGGTGCAGGAAGCCATGCGGTGGTCTTGCGTAAAGAATCACATCAAAGCAAGAGGCGATGCCCATCTATTACATCGCCCTTTTCACTTGGAAATTGGCTGATATGGGAGAAAATGGCAGACCTCTTCTGGCCAGGAAAGCACAACTGTGATCACTGGCAGCTGCCTGAGAACTGGGGGTTGAAGGAAGGAGGGATATCCTGGTATATGAAAATGCCAAGTCTTGTTTCACCAGTAGTTTTGCAGAGGGTGTCTTTATGGTTATTTCCTTTGTTTGTTTGTTCGTTTTTCTGGGGAAATCAGAGCTCTGGTACTGAAGGCAGACAGATGGTTAGGGAGGAGCTGGGTGTTGCAGGAGGCTCAATTAACTGTACCTAACACTTCAGGGACATGTGATAATAACAGAAAATGTACATAGAGCCTTTGGCTGTCATGAAGAGCTACTGTAAACTAAAACAGAGATAGCTGTGCTTCATTGCCCCAACTCTGTGATTGTTTTTCAAGTGTGAGCAAGTCCTGTACAAGGATTTTTTTCTGTTTCCTTCTTCGAAAAGTAGTGTTTCCAATAAAACGGCATGGTATCAGCATAGCTGGCAACACAAGTAACTCCCCCAGGCATTCAGGTTGGTATTCATCTGCTCCATTCAGAGTGCTGTGGGCATTTTCAGTCACGTTCTCATGGACTTCAGGGTAAGATGAAGTGTTACTTCAGCTTTTTTCCCACAAGTGGTTAGTTTTCCCACCACCACCCTAACAAAACCCTCCAGCACTGAGTACAATGGATTGTTAATCCTAAATTGATGACTTTAGTACAGAAATGTTGGAATAGAAGTAAAGAAAATTCCAACATATCATTAAAAATATGTCACCTTCACTGTGGCATTGTAGGGCAGTTGATGTGAATTCTTATGTTTTTGTCCATGGAAGGGAACTGTCATTTTCATTGCAAAAATATTTGTTCATTGGATGGAAATGATTATGAGTGGAACAAAACAAAATGTTTTGATTAAATGCAAGGCTGGTCTTGTGTTTTTTTCCAGTAAATGTTAGATATTTTCAGTTCTCTTCCCCCTCTTGTAGGGATAATATAGCAGACAGTTACAAAACACCTTCCATTTCAGAGGACCCATGATTGCATAGGAATCTTTCCCTTCGGCACTGAAATATTGCTACCCATGGGGCAAGTACCATTTAACCATGTAGCCCCCCAGGGTGCTTCCACAGAGCAGAGGAGTTTTCAGGAGGCAGACTCCAGTTCTTAATTTGTGCCAAATCCGGGAGCTGACACCGAGGTATCAGAACTGTCTATCCCATAGCCGAGGAATGAAAACTGTCCAAATTCCAGGAATGGTGCTGGGAACAGCTGCAATGAAACCATGTCTCACCAGCTTTGATCTTGGATCTCCTGCACCAAGATTAAAGGGGTAACTGAGCCTGGGGCTGAGGCATAGGCGTCTGGGGAAGAAGCGGGGAGTTTCTTAAGTTTTCGTGGGAGTTACTGAGCATATGATGGTAAGGCAAAGATGACTTTTCTTTATTATCATGATCCATTTATTTCTGAGTGCTTCAAGATCTGTACAGGAACACAACAGGGATGCTGGCAGACATTCTGTGCTCTGTGTGTAGTGATTTTTATGTGGGTTGAGGAGGTGATGCTTTGGCCTGGATCAACTTTGTAAATAAGGATGGAACAAGATTTGTTTTCACAGATCCAAACACTTTCCTTGTTCTTTCTGCTTTTCTCCAGGGTCTGGTGTGATGAGTTCATGTACCTGTCACTTCCCTGGGATATGAGCAGCTGCCAGAAACCCCTCTGGCTGCTGTCAGTCCGGCTCAAGACACCTTGTCAGAGTGGCTCAAACAGAAGAGAGTGCTGTTTGTATCCATATAGCATTCAAACCCCACTGTTGTCAGAGCAAGGAATCATATTTCACCAGCGCCTGCCTTCTGGGTAAGAAAAGGCAAACATATCATACAGGTACTATGATAAGTCTGCTAGAGATGTCTCTGCAACCTCTTTCTCCTCCCCAAACTGGAATGTGCCTAAGCTCCTTCTGGTCTGGTTCTTTCTTTTTTTTCTGACAGCCCTTGGGAAAGGCACCTAATACCTTTTAGCAAACATTATTTACGGACTCAGAACACTGAGAACGTGTCTTTACAAATAGTCTGTACAATATGTCCTAAGCCCTCCTGTCTGGCACCTAAATATGTTAGTCTACAATTCTCAGATTTCTTTGGCTTTTTGCTGCAAACCAGATTTACTGATTCTATATTGTTTCTACGTGTGCAAACCACTGAAGCAAGTGATCGATATGGCTTGCATGGTAGCATCTCTATTGTTTGCAGCTCCTGTTTATTCCTTCTTAGGCATTAGGTCCAATTTTTTGTGCTTAAGAGATATAGGTCAGTGCTAGCCCTGAGTACCCGTATTACATGGCACAGCACTTTAGGATGCTATGGAGGAGTGAGTTCACCTTTAGTGGACCATCTCTTACCTAACAAACATCACACTCTTCTTCTCGATGCATCTATATGTCCTTGTGGGTACTCTGCTGATGTAGCCAGCACAGAGGCTAAAGAGAGGGTTCCGTTCATACAAGAGAGGCCAGCTGTGGATAAATTTATCAAAACCACCTAAAAAAACTTCCTTCCAAGGAAAATTGCTATTTTTCTGTTATTCGGGATCAAGACCACAGTATAAATCCCACAGAGAGAAGCTCAGTGGGTTCTGTGTCTTCTCTTTCCTAAAACAAAGCGTGAAAACATTAGCTTTCACATCTGTATAGTGCTTCCTATTTCCTATATGGAATGCTTTGGAGATTATGTAGATCTTGTCGTAACATTATTAAAGAAAATGGGCAGGAGGTGGTCTGAGGTGGAATTTGGTCTGGATGCGAACATTAATATCTCTGTTATTCGGTGAATGCTATAAAATCCTTATTAATTGTAACTGCCTGAAAACTCAAGGTTTCCATTCAAACCAAAGGGCAATATCTCCATCACTGTAGGGCCTGTAGCTTATCCTGTGTTGTCTGCATGTATAGTATGCACTGTACTGTAGTGCACTATGTAATGTGGGTGTTAAGAAAGAAGGGTGTTGTTGGACTGCTGCTTATCGTGGCTTGTCCTTTGCTCATCCTCTTATATTGAGTCATGCATTCTTGTGCTGTGCAGTCCAACTGGATCAAAGCAGAAGCTTGTATGAACAGCGGACTCTAGAGGTTCAGAAAATCTCCAGGGTGCAATCCTGAGAATTTTGCCAGAAGTTTGGAACCACCATGATTTGGTGGCCATGTGAGTCCCACTCCAAGGCCTCACCTACAGCTACTCCTGTACCACTTCGTGCCTTGGTTTGTTTTTAGGGAAGATTCTGTCTTCTAGTCTTGCTTCTGAATGCTGGCAGAGAGGATGGAATGAGATGCCAAAGCATGCAGAGGGGACTCTACTGTAAATAATCCCTTAAAATTCATTTTAAAATAAGAAAGAAATGAAGGGAGGTAAAACAAAATACCCAGAGATGCTGACTTTTCCTCTACGGTCATCCTCCCTTGATGGTAATTAGTAATCTCCCCCTTTGAGCCCAGCAGACCAGCTACATCACATTCCTCATTTTCTTCACTGCTGGCAAGAAATTTGATTTTTGGCGTGCCTTCTGTAGGATTCAAAATTCCTTTGTGCTCTGGTGAGTGCAAGAGAAGGGAGTTTCACTTCTCTAAAGATATGCTAAAAGTATACAATATAGGTAGGGCTCTGCACCCCACCCAGGTTACAGGGAGCCATTTGTGGCTCTCTGATCCCACAGCTCTGGCACCCGGTGAACTAAGCTGGCTGGAGACTCTGAGTCTGCTTATTTCTCTGCCTGCTGTAGACAGTGTGCTCCTACAGGGTGCAAGTCCCTCCTGAGTAACTGAAAAACTGAGCAGGGAAGAATCGGATGGAATGGGATTTCAATTGAGATAGCAAATTCCCTTTACTCAAGATCCCTTTCCACCATAGTTGTGGCATTAAAGGGGTGATGTGAATAGGAATCTGACCTTCCTTACTACAGTGTTAAACCACGTTCTTGCTAGTGCAGCATTTCCTGGAATTTCTAATGGCAATTAAATGGGTAGAGAACATTTTCCTGATAATGAGGCTTGTAAGCTAACCCACTTCTGAAGAAGTTGCAAAAGAGTAAGACTGATCATCTCATGCAAACCAGCTGTCTTGTACTGGGGCTGAATTACAGTGATCAAAAGCCACAAAAGTAGGAACTGGTTACTTCCTACAGATGGATGATGCTTGGAACACATTCTCATATGCTTTATGTGGTGGTTTTTGCCTGTACATGTGTGCCTCCTTACTGTGCTCATGCGTAGTAAGTTCTTGACCTGCACGTTTGGTACATTTTGCTTACAGATGTTTGTGTTCCTCCTTTGCCTGACAGCAAACATTTCACAAGAGGAGTATTTCACTGGGAATTAGAGGTCATTGTCTCATGTGACAGCTCAAAAATGTAATCATTCCTGATCGGAGCTGGCTCGGACTGAAAGGAGAAGCAGGAGACTGGCGTGTATGAATGTAGGTGAGGACTCTCTCTGAACCCACACCTCTGTGTGTTTCTGTGCAACAAGGGCAAAGTTGTACCCTGTGATCTCTTATCCTAATCCCTTAGGAACAGCAAAACCCCTGTGGACCACAGGCTGCAAACAGCCATAGAGTGACCCCAGGCTTCACTAGCAGCAAGCTGCAGCACAGCAACTCTTCTTTGCTGTCCCTCACCTGTAATGTTTCATTTCTGGTAGCTAAAAGCAGCAAAATTGTTTAGGGACCAACTGAGTTGGATGCATGCCAGGGTTTGGATCCAGCCATAAGCTCTGATCTCCATCTGTGTTCACATCAAATCAGAGCAGCCTGGAGTTTTGGAGCAGAAGGTTATCAGGATGAGGTCTGCTTCTCATACCATTGTGAATGAAGTTGGTGCCTGTCTGGATGCACAGCCACAAATCATTACAGAGGCAAGCAGTTATGGTCAGAGAAACCAGAGAGGAATTTATTACAGTTACCTGAAGGTAAGTGAGGAAATGCATTGCTGGCAGAGCTTACACTTGAATGATTTGGACCAGGTGATGGGCTGGATAAAACCACCATTTCTTAGAAGGTGTCATATGTTCAGTTACAAATGAAAGTGCTGTAACACCCAGGCCTAATTGTAGTGAACACAAACAATCTTTCAAGCAATATATGAATAGAAGGTCTGTATTCAAATAACAGGTTAATTGCTGACTGTGCTAATTAGATGTATGCAATGGCTTTTTTGTCCAGTTCTGCAGAAACTTTCTGAGTACATTTCCTAGCCTCCAAGAAAGCTGCTTTCGTGCTGTGTTATACTATCAGTCCTTATCCCCAACAACCTTAATCCTGCTCTGGCTTGTCTGGACTGTGTGCTGCAGCAGGAGCTAGAAAACCTGGGATGTTCCTTTACAGAATGGTGGGTAGTGTTTTTAGGTGTCTTTGTATACAAACAAATGCAGCTTATTAAAGCTGGCTGCCCAAAGAGGTTTCTACCTCACTTTGCACACCCCACTCTTTTCTCAACAGTTACAGGGATTTCAGGTTACTTGAAAAGCTACATTGGAAATGGGCCTCAGGAGCTGCTTCACATGCAGTTCAGTTCCTGCTGATGGAGATGGAACAAATCTGGAGGAAGGCTTCTTTATGCCAGCATTGTATTTGGTGGGACATTTCAGTTCAGCCATCAGCTGCCTGCCATACCATGCAGCCCTGGCTGCCAGCTCGGAGGAGGATCTGACTGCTTACTTACACAGAGGGGCTGGCACACAAACATGTTCCTTCTTTGCTGATCAACACATTTTGCCTCCTATGTTTCAAACCCATAAGCTACAGTATTGAGCCTAAAGGCAAGAACAGCTTTTCAGAGTCTGTGCAGCCATCTAGTGTTACTGTATGTATAGTGCACCGGTTAACATCTGAGCCCTGGCTCATCGTAGAGCTTTCTTCCTGCACGTCTCCCAGCTGAATGTTTAAGTTAGAGGAGATTCAGTTAAACTTCCTAATCTTCTAATCCTGACGACCTCTGAAACTTTTGACCACCTAAAGGCTGTGCATATGGATGGAAAGAGAGACTTCTGCTACAGTATCTCTTTTAGACAGATAGCGCGGGTTACTTCTGTCAGGAAGAGCAAAAGCAAGATGCCTTGGATGCTGATGCATTTTAGCAGCACTAATTCTCAAGAAAATAAAAAAAAAAAAAAAAAAGAAGGTTATTGAGCAAACATCAGGGAAGCTGCTGCTATCTGCCACTATGTGGGCTCCACAGGCTTTGAAGACTCTCGTGTTCGGGAGCAGGAAGCCTTGCATGTATATTGTAATTGAGTGAGACAAATATCCTGGCTATATTTCTCACTTTTGTCACCTAGAGAAAACTAGTTTATTTCAAGTCCCAGGTTCTGATTTGCCCCTTCAGCAGTCAGGGCAGTTAGTACAAGGCAGACCTGGAATAAATTCATTAGGAAACCTGTGTAGGCACAGAGCATGATGAAACAACACACATTCCTGTGTTGCATACCAGAGCGACAAGTAAATTTCAAAGGTGACAGCCCAGAGTTACTGTGACTTCAAGCAACCACTTGGCTGACCTGAGAACAGAACCTTCTTTGTTTACAATCTGCATTTTTTTTCTAACTCTTATCTACTCTCTTACACTGTAATTTCCCCCAGCCCCCTCTGTGCCTCTAGGTTCAGCTTTCTCTGCACCTTGCATTATGCTGTACAAATGTCCAGGTGTTATGAGGGACTTTCATCTTCCAAAACAAAGGGTGACAGACCAGCAACTATCTGCACTGCAGTAACAAGTCACTGCCTAGTGCGAAAAAAAGACATTTCTGGATAGAATTTACATGTTATAAGCTGTTTGCTTGGACTGAACAGTGAAACTAAATATATGCCACAGAGATGCACCATCTTCTGGATCCTGCTGCACTTAGGGAAGATGCAACCAAGTCTGCCCATTTAACATCCTTTGCTGACTGAAGTGGCCCTATTCCCAACCCTAAGAATCTATCCCATGAATATTTTACATAAGTATTTGTGAGAGAAACTGTTGATCACAGCCTGGACCTCTGATTAACCATCTGAGGCAAGCAATGAGTCAGCTGCAAGAGCACAGGTGAAGGTAATCTGGCTGTGGTCCTGGAAGGGGTGGAGCTCGACTCTACCTCTCCTAGATCCCATTTAAGGGCTGACCATCACTAAGGTAGCATCTCTTTCTGGAGATTGCTCTTGTGTGGAATTTTTGTGGTGAACATCAACATTGGTGAGCATCCATCTTGACTGAAGGCCTCAGCTTTGGTGAGTCTTTTCTTAGATACCCTCTGGCTATTCATTTACTTTGTAATACCAATTATATTTGTATTATTTCAACTATACAGTATTCCCTTACTCACCTTGTCAGGTCAGACCATTAAAATCTAATATTAAAACGTCAGTCTCAGAAGTGGTTGAAGGGGAGCGATGATCAGCAGCACTAACTCGTTCCATGATGATAGCTGCATCTGGAGAGGAATGTTTATTGTCATCACCCCACTCGTGTGCTAAGCCAGGGTAAGTACCCTCCTCTGCAAGGCTGGACATGAATCTTCTGCATATTCCCTGGTAAGTGTCTGCCTCTGGGATGTTCAAAACAGGCCACGGTGTGTGTCCATCAGTCTCCAGGCTTAACTGACTGACTTTGTACCATTTTCCTGGGACAGATTTTTGAAATATATACTTTTCAAAGAGTCCTTCACTGCATAAAGTTCTGTGGTTATAGGATATCCAAATGTCACCAAAGAAAAGGCTGATAAACTACCAGTTTGTCATTTATTTCTGCTGACCAACAGGGAAAACAGTATTTCAGCTCTATGTAATGACCAGTTGAACACAGAAAAATCACACGTACAAAGGAAAATACTTTTCTAGAAGCTAAAAGCACTGTCATGCTGCATCCCACAGCCAGGATTCTTGGGTTAGGGGTAACACAGATATGGCAGTGGTGGGAAGGATGGTAAGGGTTTGACAGGATAATGCAATCTCTCCCTGCAAAAGGGGAATGATCATGGCCCCACCATGGTGCTGGGCTGAGCAGGAAATGGATGAAACAAGGACAGGCTTTAATTTTTACTTTTTATTTGTATATATATATTTAAAGAAGCAGAGTTATTAACATATACTTTCCAACCAAAATCTTTGCAGTTTCATTTTCTTAAGTGCTTCTGAAGCTTAGTGACACCTTCACCTTTCCTTCCTGCCTGAAACTGGTGCTGACATCCGGGTCACCACGAAGTACTTTGGAAACTGCTTAGAATCTCACAGAGCTAAAGGTACCTTTAAAAAATAAGTTTTCTTTGCTTATTTGCTTTGATGTCTTGAGACTGAGTGAAAGCGAGAAAGAATTATAACCGCAAAGCCCAAACCAAGTGAGATTTACAAGGCAACCTGATATTGCTGCCTCAACAGACGTGTCGTTAAGATACAAGAACATTGCGGTCAGGAGCTATAAGAGGAAAAACGAGTTATCCCTGCCAATGTATGTGCTTGAGGGAAGAGGTTACCAATGGGCAGTGGAAGAAAACTATTGGAAGGGGTCATTGGGACCAGCAAGAGAGACTCAGGACACAAGTGCAGAGGGGTGGAGAAGTATGTAAAGAACTTATTGGAAGCGATATGGTTGTACTCAGAAGTATAATGTAGCTTAAGTATGCATATGTATACTTGTATAGCTTGTGTATGTATGTATATATGTGTATGTATATAGTATGTGTATGTAGCTGCAGTCTGAAGGCAAGGCAGCTCCAGCTTAGGAGCACCTGCCTTTTAATACTACATTGGTGTTAAAAAGTTATTCAAGGCTGCATTTTGTTACCACGGCGTCAATAAAATAACATCACCGGCTGTTAGTAACATTCTTCCCAGTATTGCTTTGCCATGAAGCACATTACAACATCCAGTTCCACAAGCTAAGACTGCACGGCTTGGAACAGCAGGACCTGGGAATGGGGCGGGGAAACACCTATCACCTGCCAGGACCCAACCCAGCCTCAGCCCCACTCCGCCATAGGAGAGGAGCGCTGAGCCGTCTCGCGAGACAGACGCTTCCTCTCGCGAGACTCGGGCTAGCGCGCGGTTTTTGGTCTCGCGAGGCGGCGTCCCGCGCGGGAGCAGCTCGGCGTTGGGTGCGCGCGGAAGGCGGTAGGAGCCGGGCGGAGTGTGTCGCCATATGCCGGCACCGAACGGGGAGAGCGGCGGCGGTGAGAGGAGGGAGGAGGGGGGGACAGAGAGAAAGGAGCCGGGCACGGCGGGTAACAGCGTGTATGGTCGTTGCAGAGCCGCCGGGAACCGAGATGGGCGAGCAGGAGGTGGTGATCACGCCGGCCATGCTGGCTGAGGAGGAGCAGCTGGAGGCGGCGGGGCTGGAGAAGGAGCGGCAGATGATGGAGAAGGTGCGGGGGGATGAATGGGATGAATGGGGGCTTTGCCTTCGGAAACACGTCCTAAGGAGCTTCACATCCCGCATTGTGAACAACCATCCCTGTGTTTCCTTATCCCCTTGCTGTGTGTGTTTCAAATGCTGATATTAAGGGTGTTTGGACCAGAGAGATTGTCCCTGTTGTTTATCCCTGCGTCCTGGGACAGCTAATACTCTTCAGCTTCTGTTTTTTTTGGGGGGGGTTTCATTGCCTATCACTTCTTTGGACCCTGTTTCCAGCTGTATGTACACACTTGCATCTAGTGTGTAGCCTGGTCGGTATAATGGGTACAAAAAGCAGCCCTGTAGCTTGAGGCTGAGTCAAAGGACAAAGTGATGCCTACCCTGGAAAGATCAAAAGAACTCTTTTGATTTGGTGCTGTTTGTCGTCTTTGGGTTGTCTGTTTTTTTTTTCAAGGGAAAAAATGGGTTGAAGGAAGTAATTAGTGGGAGTAAACTATTCAACTCCAGCAAAATAAATAAAAGTGTTGGCAATTCAATGAACAAAGTAGCTTAGTTTCACTTATGTTATCTTTTGGCATTGACATCAAGGGTCGGTCCTCCTGGGCTCAGGTGCTTTGTCTGAAGGAGAGCAGAAGCGAATAAAAACTTTATGGAGAATCGCAGGAAAGCCATCTAAGCTCCAAATGACACGGAGAAATGGATCTTCCTGTCGTTAAAAGCACAGAGATAGCTGCTTAGTGATTTGAAGCATCGCTTTGGGAATGTTTAAGGCAGCATTTCTACCGGACAGCTTTTTTGTCTTGCAGTTTACCCCATCAGTCAGCTTATATCTGCAAATAGGCTACTTGTGAATCCATTTAGTTGCAGGAAATTCTCTTGTTTTTGTGTCCTAGTGTGCCCTTCCCCCAGTGTTCCTTCTGAAGGCTGTGGCATAGATAAGGATCTCCCGAGGCTCTGCTGCTTGCCTTCCCTCTGGTTTTTCTTGGAGATGCTAATTTAGACGTGTTTGACATCTCAATCTAACCAGCAGTTTTGGGTGAATGCTTTTTTTACTCTGGAGGAGGTCTTGACCTCGGTTTTAAAGATGTTATGTAGGCTTCTAATTGCTGTATGGAATCAATTCAACAGGTGCCACTTTCAGAAGAGAGTAGCAGTTTAAACACGTGAATTTAAAAAGCGAAGCAAAATAAGTTACTGTTTTCATACTGGAAATTCACTTGGCCACTGTAACGTAGGCATTAGCAGTTTAGGCATTTATGATTAGGCTGTTCAGATAGCTTGCTGATAATGGAGAGCTGTACCTTTGTGCATATGGTTTAGGAAACTGTTTGCTGAATTTTGCAAAGTTATTGTTTTTCTCCCAGGTCTTGTGAGCTGTGAATAAACTTAAATGACCTTTTTACTCTAAATCTGTAAGTTGGAAATTAGACACGTTTAAGCCCTTGAATGCTTTGTCCTGCTGCACTGGAAACAAATATACCCAGAGCTCTGTTTACATACACGAGTGAATGCAACCCTCAATTATATTAATCTCTGAGCACTTTGTAGAGAGAAAGGGAGATGTGGATTGACACACCCACAAACTGTGGATGTATAATGACTGAAAGAGAGTGCTTGTGTATGTATGAGACAAATGGAATCAATCTGTAAGAGAATCTTTCATTATCTTACAAGCATTACCTTGGAGGCGTGTATAAATACTTGGTGTATAAATACATGATGTCTCTGTATTGGCCAGGCTCGCAGTGCGTGGGACAGGGAGTCAAGTGAAATGCGCTACAAGAGGCTTCAACACCTGCTTGAGAAAAGCAACATTTATTCCAAGTTCCTGCTAACTAAAATGGAGCAGCAGCAACTGGAGGTAGGTGTATTCTTGTCTGCGACTGGGATTCTTTAAGACGAGCTGCCATCTGTTTGGTTTTCTTACCATCTAGTATTTGGAATTAAGGTGAAAATACTGTTGGATTTGCAATAATTATGTATAAATGTACAGGAGGTACTGCCCAAGGATGAGGTGGTGCTTTATATTCTGAGTTTTGTGGGAATCAAATGTTGTTTCTGCATTTAGAACAAAATATGAATATATAAGTGAAGAAATTTGTAGTTATTAGGTAAAAATCATAGTTATAAAGACCGCAGCTCCTGTCTGTCCAGCTATCTGAAATAAAACTACTTTTCGGTGCTGGACAAATAGGACCTGAGTGATAAAAGATCCAAAGAGGATAAGTTAAAATAACAATATAACCGTATAAACTAGCAATAATATATGATTTAACGTTTTTGTTGTATACACTGTAAAACCTACAAGTCATGCCATACCTAAGGATGGGCCTGGAGAGATATGGGAAGAACTGGAATCACCCCCCCAGGCTTTTTGTTTAACGACGGCGTCTGGGACAGAATGAAAGAAGCTTTGAAGGAAATCAACATATCAATAAGAGTACCGAGACACCTTGGAAACAAAACCAGCGGAATGGCGACTGACTATCACAAGATAACGCGGGAATCAACAAATGTCGGAATGTAATGCAAATCTCGAGTAAAACTGTAACCTGGAATACCCAATCAAAGGGGAAACAGGAGGGGAAAACATATGGGAGAAAAAGTATAAAAACTGTAACAACACGTCCATAGGTGCGCTTCTGCAATCAGGGCGCCCGCCATTGCAATCGCGAATAAAAACTACTTTTTATCAGAGATACCGTCCTGACCAAAATTTATTGAGGATATTTCCAACATTGCCATCTAGTGTTTGGAATTAAGGTGAAAATACTGTTGGATTTGCAATAATTATGTATAAATGTACAGGAGGTACTGCCCAAGGATGAGGTGGTGCTTTATATTCTGAGTTTGTCCTTGAAATATAGAGATAAATCAAACTGGAAAGTGGTGAGATATGATCACAACATAAAGGGTAGCACTGTTGTTTTTAAAATTCTCCTGATGGATAGGAGGAGGGAATCAGTACTTCAAATAAGAAACAAAGTTTGAAGGAAGCTAGAAAACCTGGAAGGAGGATTAACAGAAGAATAAAAGGAATTGACAGATAGAAATTGTGCAGCCTATTTGTGTTTTTTACTGATGGTTGAGGATGAGGCTTGTTTTCAGGATGCTACTGAAATACAAATGTATAAATTACAGTGACCTGCTGAGGCCAAGCTGTCTCAAACTTCCATAAATCAATTTGATATTTTTGTTGTCTTAATCTACGGGCTAAGTTCACATCTGGCTTTGTCTCAGTTTTATTAACTGTCCCTGTATGTACAGACTTGTGAGAGTTTGAGCTTTAGAGGAAGGAGGAATCTCAGGAGAAGGTGCAGGTTAATGACTTGCTCAGAAAAGTGGCACTGGCAAGTGCTTAAAGCTCCTTTCTAAAATAATCCTCTAGCTTCTCCTGTCAGCTTGAATTCATGGTTACTGCATTGATAGAGTGTCTTTTTAATATTAAGTCTTTCATTACTTCATCTTATAATTAGCAAGGTTCTATATATATTTTTTTCCCCGGGGTTCTTTTGCTTTCAGCAAGTAAAAATAGTAGATAACATTTAAAAAAAAAATCTTAGATTCATCAAGATATGAAAATAATTCTTCCTTAAAGGCACTGTAGGATACTTGCATTGCTTTCTGTTCTACAATGAACACAAGTGGTAACATGTGAAAGTTGAAGAGGAGCTGTGTACATCAAATACTTAACGTAGTAAATGTGATCTCTTGAAGGAGATTGCAATTGGGAATGTCTTTCTTTGGAGTCTGTCTAAATTACTGTATTTGAAAGTGTTTAGAGCAGTGACTGACACATAATTCAGAGCAGTTGCACTTTCTCACCTAAGTTTTATTTCATGATTTTTTTTTTTATACAATGTCACTGTCAGAATAGAAGCTTGCGTTGAGACTGCAAAAACAAGTTATAGAATACCCAGAAATCTGGATTACCAATGTAATTTGCATCTGTTATTTCTGTAATGGATAGTTCTTTGTAGGTGTTATTTAAGAATTATCTTTGTCTTTTTAGGAACAGAAAAGGAAAGAGAAATTAGAAAAGAAGAGGGAGATGATGTTAAAATCTGCCAAGGTAAGATTAGCCAGCTGTTTTATGTAACTTTTCTCTAATTAAAGTCTGTTAAACTGCCATATCAATTTGGATCTTTTAGTCAAGGTAAAGAAGTTAGACTTGCCCAGTATTTAATTTGAAGATACATCTATTTATAAAAACTTCTAAAGATATAAGATTTAGTCAATGATTTTGCTGGGGCCTGTCCTGTTCAGTATCTTTATTGATGATCTAGATGAGGGCATTCTCAATAAGTTTGCAGATGACACCAAAATGACAGAAATAGTCCATCTGCTTGGTAGAAAGAAGGCCCTACAGAGGGACCTGGACAGGCTGGATTGCTGGGCTGAGGTCCATGGATCATCCTCTTCTCCTGCATTACTAGTGATAGGATCAGAGGGAATGGCCTAAAGTTGTATCAGGGGAGATTCAGGTTGGACACTGGGAAATTATAATTCTCTGAGAGGGCGGTCAGGCACTGGAATGGGCTGCCCACAGACAGAATCACTATCTCTGGAGTTGTTAAAGAAACATTTTGATGTTGTACTGAGGGACATGGTTTAGTGGAAAGTTTTGATGACAAGTGGACAGTTGGACTGCATGATCTTAAAGATTTTACCAACCCTTGTGATTCCATGATTCTAATATAGCGTGGTATTTAGCTGTGATAAAACTGTTTAAACTGCACTTAAAAAAAATCACATAGTATAGACTGTCTTACTAAGGAGACTTTGACTAATTTTTATTAAAGGGAGTGGAATAGATTTGTCTTGAATTCTGGTATTTTGTTAAAGAGTGATTACTTAACTTGGTCAACCGAGAGCCTAAGTGCTGGCATATGAAAGCAAGGATGAAAAAGTCTGGTGCTTACCTGCTTTTGCTGTTTCTTAAAATAGTAATCGTGTTTCAAAAAGCTTTCAAAAATAACGGCTTGAGTCTGATGCCATATTCTTTTGTGTTGAGATAGATTATGAAACTCTTCCTGTGTTTATTTTCTAGGGTCAAAATCCAGCTGATGGGAAAGAAGATAAATCAGGTAACTGGTAAAAGTTTTAAAAAAAAGAGTCTTTGTTTTGTCAGTACCAGTGTTTTTTAGTTCCTTCAAAATTTACTGTGTTGTATAAACTCAAATCTTATGTTACAGCTACAAAGAAGAAGAGAGGGAGAGATGACGGAACATACAACATTTCAGAAATTATGTCCAAAGAGGTAGGCCATATCTGTCAATGGATTTGTTTGAACTCCTGTAGCATAATTTTAAGTGATGTGATGATCACTGACATCTGTGTTTTGTAGCAATGCATCCTTATTCATTGCCATCAGAGGCTGACTAACAGCCAACAGTAGTCTGTAAGATATTTATTCTAGCAAATACCTTCTTAACAAGCAGACCTATAGAATCAAAATACTTATCTTAAAGTCTTTGGAGAGGTAGATGAGAAGAGAATACATCTTCCAGTTGAATTTCCAGTTCTCTTGTAATTGAAATTTGCTGACGGGTGGCCTTGTTTAGAGTCAATGATGGATTAATTATAATGTATGGAAATTTATTTAAAGTATGTCCAGATTCTTGAATTAAAAGATCTTTTGGAATACAAATTGTTGTAGCCTTTCAGATTTAGAAGTACTTAAGTATAAGGTTTAAGTATAAGGTTTTTTGGTTTTTTCCCAGGAAATCTTATCTGTGGCAAAAAAAAGTAAAGTGGAAAATCAGGTAAGTTGGCAAACATTACTACAGTTTAAACATTTAGAGCCTGAAAGGAGGGAGGGCGGGCTTTTTAAACTTTTCCTGTAGGTAAATCTTTGCTCGCTGTTTAAGTCCTGTGCTGTCACTTCTCCAAAGTAGTAAAGAGTACTGCCTATAAGGTACTGAGATTTTGCATGGATACGTCTGCTTTTATGGTGACATCAACCCTTAAAATAGATTCTACAGTTCAGTTGACAGTTACTAAAAACAAACCTTTGTGTCAGGGGCTGTTTTGCTTCAGTACACTGTAACAGACTAGCACAGACTTACCACAGTTGTAGCATCTGGTAGAAATTCATCTTAGCTGGGCTTTATTAATGCATTCTACTTGTCACTTATTCCTTGAACATTCCTCTATAGGATGAAAGCTCTGCTGACAACCTGTGTCCAGAAGACCTGCAGAAAAATGGGGACTCAAATAGTGTCATTAAGGATAGATTGTGTCAAGCTGTACGACACAGTGCCAAGCAATTCCTTGATCCAGTGCGGAAATTTAACGGACAACCAGTGCCTTTTCAGCAGCCAAAGATTTTTACTGGAGGTGTCATGAGGTGGTACCAAGTGGAAGGCATGGAGTGGCTAAGGGTATGGAGCAGCCGTTTACAAAAATGCGTTTGTTACCAACTGGGAACTGAAACAGAGAAAGAGAAATGAAAAGTCTGATTATAGTTGATACAGGAAAGATGAGGAAGGAAAGTTCCTTGTTGTTTCTTTTTGTGTGTTTGTTTTTGATTATATGGGAATCTGATGTTATTAACAGTTGTTAATTCTGTAGATATGAATTTAAAGTCTGGGGAGGATATTTGGGTTTGTAAAGATTTCATGAGGCTTTAATTTTTCTTCTCCATCTATTTTTCAACTCAACTGTTTTTTCAGCCTCTCCTTTGAAGTGCTTTATGAAAGTCTATTCATACTTAACTTGAGGGGAGACCTTACTGGTTTTCCTCTGTCAAGGACATGAGTAGCCCTTAGGTCTTTAGACTCAACCACCTCACAGGCCTGACACAAGTGACAGTTTTCAATTCTCTCTGCAATTTGAACGCTTAACTAGTAGTATTAACATGATGGTTTAAAAATGTTTTGTCTTCAATATTTGAAATCAAATGCAGGAGAAACATGCAATAATAATAATAATAAAAAAGCCCATGCATTTATTTTTTTTCCTCCCAGTTTTTCCTTGGAAGCCAAATGAGGACAACTTTGCTTTTTTATTATCAGATCAAATTAGGACTAACTTTCTGCTTCTGATTTAATATTTCTCCTGGGTTTTCTTTAATTCTTCCAACAAGCACATGTATCTTGTTCTAATAGGCTTTGACTCATCTCACACATGATTACCACTAGACTATCTTGTCTGGAGGAATAAACAGCTCCCATTTTGTTCCATTCCCTCACTTATGACTTTCTTCATGTATAATAGATTGAGCAGCTAAAGGACACTTCTGTGTCTTCCTTTCTGTTCTCTTGCGAGAGATAGCTCTTTCAGTTTTCAAAATAGGCTGTGTTTGCACTTCTGCAAAAACAGCTGGCTGCATTGCTCAAGTATTCTACTACACTGAAAGCGTTCCTGTAGGAGCTACTTGAAAAGATAAGACTGCTTTGTTGTGGGATTGTTTGGTTGTTTGGATTTTTTTGCCTCCTAGTCAGGCATTTAATAGACTTAACTAGTCTAAATACCTAGTCTAATACTTAGTACAAATACCTATTAAATACCTACTCAGGTATTTAATAGACTTTATATATTTACAGGATGCTTGTATTTATTCTTACCATGGAGAAATTTTACTTATCTGATGTGGTTAGTAGAGAATTTCAGCTGGTGCTACATTCCTACAAATGTCTATTGTTCCTAAGACTTGATGGTTATTGTGTGCTAATGTCTTTCTTTGTGTGTGCAGATGCTTTGGGAAAATGGTATCAATGGCATTTTAGCTGATGAGATGGGGCTGGGGAAGACAATCCAGTGTATTGCAACAATAGCACTCATGGTGGAGCGAGGAGTCCCTGGACCCTTCTTAGTGTGTGGCCCTTTGTCTACTCTTCCAAATTGGATGTCTGAATTCAAGAGATTTACTCCAGAGGTAAAAACATGAAAGTTTTTCTTCCATTTTAAAAAATTATTGTTATTATTTTTAACTTGGGTCTAAAAGAGCAAATTTCTGAATCCTCATTGTAATTTTTAGTAGTGAAATTTCATATAGATCATCATTTAATTATGGCAGTTTACATAGTTACTACAAACTATGCTGTGGCTTGCTATGTATTTACAGCCACCTTATAAGCAAGTTAATTATCTCAACAACTATCTCTGTTTGGGCTTACAGCTTTAAATAAGCTTAATTTACCTGATGTTGAAGTCTTTTATTTCTTCAGATTCCTCTAATGCTGTATCATGGAGCTCAGCAGGAACGTCGTAAACTGGTTCGTAAAATTCACGGGCGACAAGGATCACTGAAAATCCATCCTGTGGTCATTACTTCCTTTGAAATTGCAATGCGGGACAGAAATGCCTTGCAGGTACTTATTTTCTCACAAAAATCTGATGATAGGTGGAATGTTTCATCAGTAATGCTTTTGAGTATACGTTCATCAGGACAAAAAAAACCCTGCATGCTGCCTGTTTAGTGTCATACAGTAGCAGCTATGTTGGCATTCATCTGTTTCGTTGGTGACTATGGATATTTTTTATGCTTAAGTAGTAATTCAGAGAGAATGCTACCTAAAACATGAAGTACACAGATAATTACAGCATTTACAGCTGCAGTTTGTATATTGCAGCTTCCTTTTATTATATTTGTGTAGATGATGGAGTGTAGAGACTTGGAGAAAAGTTGTACTTACTGTGGAAATATTGTGATTTTAACATTGGAGCAGTTGTTCTGGCAATGAGAACTCTTTACAATTTCACTGTAATCACCAGAATTTCCTATGTGTAGTCACTGTGAAGCATTAATTGCTTGGATTCTGCTGTTCAAGTCTGGAAAAATGGGAAATAACACCAAATGTTCATTGGCACATTCTGATGGAGTAAGCTAAGATTTACTGAAATGTTCGTTCTTCTTTTGCAGAGCTACTTCTGGAAGTATCTGATAGTAGATGAAGGTCACAGGATTAAAAATATGAACTGTCGTCTTATCAGAGAACTGAAACGGTTTAATGCAGACAACAAACTGCTGTTGACTGGTACCCCCTTGCAAAACAACTTGGCAGAGCTTTGGTCATTGCTTAACTTCCTGTTGCCAGATGTTTTCGATGATTTGAAAAGGTAGGTTGAGTTTGGTAGTAAAAACGTGTTCCCTTTGTTTTGTTTAGGCACTACTCTGACTCTTTAATAATTAACTTGTGTATAGTTGTAATTATACAAATAATTGTAATTATACAAATGTATAGTTGTAATAACAAAGTGAATGGATAGCCAGAGGATATATGAGGAAGAGACTCACCAATGCTGTAGCCTTCAGACAAGATGGATGCTTGCCAATGGTGAGACTTGCCACAAGAACTCCACACAGGGGCAATCTGCAGAAAGAGATGCTACCTTAGTGGTGGTCAGCCCTTAAATGGGATCTGTGATCTTAAATAGTCAGGCTCCGCTCCCTGACTTCACCCGTGCTCCCACAGCTGACCTGTCATTTGCCTCAGATGGTTAATCAGAGGTTCAGGCTGTGATTAATAGTTTCCCCATACACTCCACCAGCATGAACCAATCTCATTACAGAGATCCAACGTGATGCTTATACAATTCCCCATTGCAATATACATTGATTTAATTCAAGCGATGGTTGATGGAAGTTCACTAGCAATATGGGCTGTTGTTTCAGGCAATGATCTCGGTCTCATCTTCAAGCAAGCATCACAATCTCGATATTCCTGGGCCATGTCAGATAGTTGTATGGGTAGCCCCCATGCTTTAGCAGTTGCCCACATTATCTTTTGTCTAGTATGCTGTTGGTTTCTGGTGTAACCAACAGGCAGTGTTCTCAGATGGTGAACTTTCAATCCATTGAATTCAGGCCAGTGTGTTGGCTTCATCATTTCCCGGTGACTGTGGGGGTTGGTGACCAGAGGCATGGTAGACACATCAAGTCCTGTGTTTAACTGCATTCTATATGTCTAACCACATGTCTTTACCCCAGACTGGTCGGGCATAGATAGTCCATTCCTGGGTAGCCCATTGTGCGATCCAAAGAGTGAGCCCCTGGTACACAGTCCAGCTATCTGTACAGATGTTCAGGATACCATCACCGGGTTCCTTGGCTATAACCATCCACACAGCTCACAGTTCTGCCCATTGGCTGCTCTGACCATACCCCTCACCAAACCAGATTGTCTCAGTAGAGGGATGATAAGCTATTGATCTCCATTTGCTTGGGTTGCCCTTGTTGGATCCATCTATGTACCATGCGTCTTCAGGAACAGGATATTTTCCTTCCTGAATGGGACTCTTCTCTGGTAGAGCAACCATTTCTCTTGTGCATCACTATGATATGTCACTGAGCCTAGGATCTTCTGTAACTCTTTCACAACAGCAATGAAGACAGACTGCTTCTCTGGCTGAGCTAGGTGACCCATTGTGTCACCGTTTGTGCTTGGGCCACCCCTGTCTTAGGAAGGTGGGTCAGATCTCTTACCCATCCCTGGATCAGCAGAGGAGTTTTAACTAAGATTTCTGCCATTTGGGTTATTGGCTCTACCACTTGTAATGACAAATAGGCAGCCTATAACTGTTTTTCAATCATGCTCTATCTTTCCTCTGCTCTGTGCCAGACCTGAGACCAGAATCCTATAGGGGTCCAAAAAGAACACTGGCATTGTCACAGACCCCAGCCAAAACCATCCTGAGTAACATGATCATCTAATTCAGCTGGGAGGGTAGGATCAAATATACCCAGTGCCTGAGCTTGTTAAACTGCTAGTTTCACCTGTTGGAAAGCATTCTGGTCTGTTTTCCCCCAGTCCCAAATTGCCCCTTTTTTGTGAGCCTGTAGCACAGCTGTGCTAAATGAGGTATAAAGGAGCCCCAGTACCCCAATATACCCAAAAGTTCCTGCAGCTGCTTTGATGTTGTAGGGACTGGAAATGCCTGGACCTTATCTATTACAGCACTGGGTAGTACTTGGGTTTTCCCAAACCAAACTACCCCCAGGAATTTCACAGATAGGCCTGGGCTTTGCACCTGCTGAGGATTTATAGCCTATCCTCTTCCCTGCAGATAGGTGGTTAATGAATCTGCTGCTTGTCCCACTGCCTCTAATGAGTCAGATGTTAACAGGAGGTCGTCAATATAATGATACAAATTGACATTATCCATTTTTTCCCATTTAGCCAGTTCATGTGCCACTAGGTTATGACAGTATGTTGGCAAATGTGCGTACCCTTGTGGCAGGACCTGAAAGGTCCACTGCCTGCCTTCTGCTGAAGAATGCATTTGCCAAGTCTAGAATGCTAGGTATGTTTTAATTTCTCTACTCATTGTGTCCACTAAGGAGGCAATATTGGGCACAGCTGCATGAATAGGCAGTGTGACCTTGTTTAGTTCTCTATAATCCATTGTCGTTCTCCATATTCCATCTGACTTCCACACTGGCCATATGGGGGAATTATATGGGCTATGTGCGGATCTTATAATATCCACTTTTTCCAATTCCTGCACTGTTCTTGATATTTCCTCTTGCCCACCCAGGAGCCTATATTGCTTTGTATTAGTAATCCAGCATGGTTTCGGCAGACAAATGGGCTCATGTTTCACATGACCTCAGTATTGTTTGCACCGTCCAGACACTAATACACCTCTGTCAGAGCCTGAACTTTTCCCAGTCATGTGGAAGGCCACACCACATAGGATATCTGTGCCCAGAATATATTCTTGTACTGGGGCAATAGACACCTTATATTCCCAAGGTGGGAGACACCCAACCCCCAGTTTTAACCAAGTCTGGGTGACTGGAATAGTCTGTCCCCCAGAACCTCCAATCATCACTTTGTCACTTTTAAATTTAGTTGGATCACCATAAATTATGGATGTTTCAGGCCCATATTGACTAGGGCCATAACCCTCTGGACATTCTTTGGGACCAAAATATTGTCAGTTCTACATAGGGCCTCCAGTCCCATCTGGTCCCGTGACATCGAAGTGTGTTTCAGCAGGAGGCCATTGAGCAGGGGGCACCCCTGCCAGTCTATCTTGGACTTTTTTTTGCTTTTTAGTGTTATAATAGGACAGAGTTGTAACAGATCTATCCCAAGAGCTTCTTCTAAGTCTGCCTTAATGTTTTCATCATTAACCAGATCCATTCTTTCAGGTACCTGGTTATCATCTATCAAAACATTATGGATCTGAGGGATCAGGGAATGTAATAAAGGTCTCTTTCCCATTAATATACTGAGTTCTTTTTCTAGTTTTCCAATACAATCTTTTAATAATTGATTTTCTCTTTCTAATGCATTTGATCTTATTTCTACCTGATTTAAAGCAGTTAATAGCAGACATGCCGCTGTAGAAGAAGCTAATCATTTTTCCTTTGTAATCAAGAAATCATTACTTAAACCTTCAAAATATTCTGTCAGGCAGAAGGGGAAAATTTTCCTGCAACATGCAGTGGACCCCAATTTGATGGTAGTGCGAACCCATAAATCCTGGGATCTGCCCTGGGATCATTTTTAATAAGGGAGTAATGTTCTCCCTCTTGACCCATTTGTACAAATTCCATAAGAAGGACATTATGGTCATGAATCTTGCCTTGCTCACCAAATGTATAGCTAGAATAATACAAATGTATAATTGTAATAACAAAGTGCATGGATAGCCAGAGGATATATAAGGAAGAGACTCACCAATGCTGATGCTCACAGTCAAGATGGATGCTCACCAATGTTGAGGCTCGCCACAAAAACTCCACACCGAAGCAATCTCCAGAAAGGGATGGTAGCTGGTGGTCAGCCCTTAAATGGGATCTAGGAGAGGTGGAGTCAGGCTCCACACCTTCTCCTAGCACAGCTGGATTACCTTCACCTGTGCTGTCGCAGTTGACCCGTCACTTGTCTCAGATGGTTAATCAGAGGTTCAGGCTGTGATTAATAGTTTCCTATACAACTTTTTATCAGCATTTGATGAGCTCTTTGATGCTGTGGTATAACTTGATATAACTCTTGGATGGTAGAGACTTTGAAATGCATATTGCCTTCACATGTGTAGTGAAGGGAAGGGAAGGGAAGGGAAGGGAAGGGAAGGGAAGGGAAGGGAAGGAGTAATTGTTGGTTCCCATTGATAGTAAGAAACTCAATTCTGAACTAAAACGTGAGCACTGGGGAGGCAGGGAGATGGCTGGCTGATCATAAGGTTTTGGTACTGCTTCAGATTGTATGAGCTGGTGGAGATACCTGTGTGAGGCAGGCAGACATCACGCATGTGGGAGACTGGTGTTTTTCTGGAGCAGCATGGAGTGGTCAGGATCATTGTCAAAACAGTCTTGAATTTGACTGAACTTGGAAAATACTGTAGGCTATGTTGAGAATAACAACACAGTGAATATTCTTAGGCAAATATTCATATTAATCAGTTTTAAAAACTTAAGCATCCAAACTGATGGGCATGTTTCAGAAACATACATGTTCATCCTCTGTATGTGATAGATACTAGTGCCTTCTTGGTCTTGAATCATCAGATAGGAAAAACAGCAAAGTTACACAATGAAGAAGAGTAATAGCTACAAAGACAGTTATTCTTTTTTCTTGTTTTTATAGCTTTGAATCGTGGTTTGATATCACCAGTGTTACAGAAACAGCTGAAGATATTATTGCTAAAGAAAAGGAGCAAAACATCTTGCATATGCTGCATCAGGTTTTCACTTTTATTCTTCATATATAAATATATATATTTATATATTTCAGATGTTTGTCAAAATTGTAAGCTGATGGTGGGAGGATATAGTTGTTGATGACAACTCTACCTATTGCAATTTAAGGTTTATGGCTATCCTGGAAAAAATTTACTTAAGAAATAAAGAAAATGAGCTATTTCATAGTAAGATTACTTTCATTAATTGAGAATTATTTGCAAGGCTTGTAATGTAGTTACTGCTGTACCATTCTTAAAGACCTCACAGTTTTTAAGAAGTCTATAGGTGTGGATTTTTTTGGACATGTATGACCAGTGTGTGTGTGTAGAAGTTTTGGAGTAGCTGTCACTATTAAAAAATGAAACTCTACAGATTAAGTCTCTTACTTTAAATTGTGAAAATAACATTTTATTAGTAGATGTTTGTTTGGTTTTTTTAACCAGCCCTGCTGAGAGCTCTGATAATAGCACAACCTTTCTACATTTCAGATTCTGACACCTTTTCTACTGAGAAGACTGAAATCCGATGTTGCTCTTGAGGTTCCTCCTAAAAGAGAAGTTGTGGTATATGCACCCCTAGCAAAGAAGCAAGAAACATTTTATACTGCCATTGTGAATCGCACCATTCAGAATCTGCTTGGAAATAATGAGGTATCTTATTGATTTGGGTATTAGGAATGTGCTTACCTGTTTATATACTTGGTAAGCAAAACCACATTGACATTGCTTCATTACTAGTGTAACTAAAAAGCTTTTTTTGCCTTTTTTGAGTCTGATTCTTTGGTTACTATTAATGTGAATGGCCTCAGAACTGCTAATGAGTGTTAGTATGTTCTTCATTACTTGTAGTTTAGCAGGAAAAAAAAAGACAACAGTTTTCCTTGAACTTGTATTTTCTGCTGTCAAGTCAGTGAAGTATAAATGAAGCTTTTAAAAACTCAACAATCTCTCAAAGCCTACAATTTAAATTTGGGTCTCTCTTTGTACTTAGTAAAATTTACAGCCCTGAATCTTAAGGGCATATTGATGGGGCTGAGACCTCTTTTCAGCAATGAGAATTTTTGGATGAACATAGTTTAAAATTTGGAAGCCTGTCTGCTGTTGATGATGATGATGTTATTTCCTGCAGAAAGAAGTAGTTGAATTGAGTCCAACAGGCCGACCGAAACGCCGTAGTCGAAAACTGGTTGATTATTGTGAAGTACACAATGGTTCTCCGGATGACTTGGAAAAGCTGATCAACAGAACGCAGGAGGAAGTAGTAAAAGAGAGGTATCTGCCATAAAATAATATATTTTTATTACACCGAGTATCTCCCTCTTAATATGCCTCCACAGCTTTGCTTATATGTTTTTTTTCCTAGATTTTACAAGCTTTGCAAGGTTACAGTGAACCTTTTGACCAGTGTTCAGTTCTGTTTGTAGCTTTCATTGGCTACACAACATAGAATAGTCTGGGTGTGCTAATTACAATTAACTCCTGTGTTTGTGCAGAGTTTCTCAGGAATACTTGGAGCAAAGTTCAGGCTTAGACTGGAGTAAAGGGGGAAATGGTTTACTCGTTTGATTTTCCAAAAATAAATAGGTTTAAGCTGAGACCTGGAACTCAAATGGTTCTTACTGTTATGGTGAGATATATTGTCATGAAATCTTACTAGTGATTATGATGAGAATCAAGGGCCGTTGTTCCTATACCCTTTTCTGCTGGATGACTTGCATAAGTTGTTTTCCCATTTCTGATTCCTGGTTACCACCCTTTAATATTTTAAACCAGTAATGGCACCTTCAGTGCCAAGTGTGCTAAAAGGCATTATCAGACAAAGCGTCTTTATTAACTATGAGGGATCTAATTCAAGAGATTTAGAGGAAGTTTTGATGCAACATGTGAAGCCACTGCTTGATACTCTTTTTTGTTTGTTTGTTTGTTTTGCAACACCTATAACACAATGACATTTTCTGTACTAATAAGATGACATGTTTTCAAGGCCAGTGGTAGAAGTGAGCATGCCCATGGATTCAGAAGTGAACCTCAAACTACAGAATATTATGATGTTACTGAGGAAATGTTGTAATCACCCCTATCTTATAGAATACCCACTGGACCCTGCTACACAACAATTCAAGGTATGTATTTTAAAAAGATTATGAAAGAAAATATTCTAGGCATCTAGAAGCAATGGATTATGAACAGCCAGCAGTGAAGAATAACCTTTTTGATGTATTTACATATTTCTCCCTGCTGAATTTCAGCAGTGTGATTGAATAGTTGTTTGTAGAGTAACTCACTTTCTGTCCCCTTTTAGTTTCCTGTAGTTTTTATTCTATGTGATGGAGGTGTTCATCTCCTGAAAGCCAGGTTACTGAACTGAAATGATACTGCCTTCTGTTTTGTTGCGCTGTTTTAGGATCTCCTTAAACTCTCCTTGAAAAGGCTTATTTTCAGAACTAAAAATTCTTATGCTGATGAACTATTCATGATATAAACTGTACACATTACAAAAGGTGTGGTAGTTTTTAAGAGTGAGGTGTTCTAGGACTGACAATTAGAACTGGATTGTCTGTTTAGGATGCTGTAAGCTATCTGCCTCTCAAGAGGGAGAAAATGAAAAGGTAAACTACCAGATGGTTTCTGTTTAGTCTAGACAAAGCAATTGATAATACAGGAGAGTATTAAGTAATTTGAGCTGAAAGAATCTCGATGAACCTGAAGTTGCTTGCATGCTCTCAGTGTAGGTTTGTGTCCATGTGTGGTCATGTTTCCTGCTTAGTGTGTGATAACAGATTTGGCTGCACTGTGGGGGGAAAAAAGTGTCAGAAGTTTCAAAGCAAAGGCAATGTCATGAAAGCAGACAACCTAATGCTAACCTTTAAGAAGTAAATGGA
Organism: Coturnix japonica; assembly: GCF_054131305.1. Lineage (NCBI taxonomy): Eukaryota > Metazoa > Chordata > Aves > Galliformes > Phasianidae > Coturnix > Coturnix japonica. The sequence continues at coordinate 15,718,032 of NC_140670.1, read as the reverse complement.
ATAAAAAAATGCCAGTGGCTTTATGCTTGCTTGCAGGACAGAACCTGCAACTTGTTCAGCTAGTGCTTCCTTGTGTCCAGCAGGTGGAAGCCTTATGTATTGATTACAATGATAGAATCTGGGAAAGAAACAGCAGTGTTTTTCCAGGTGAAAAGTATAAAAACTGAAGTTTTCTCCTTCTAGAAATGGGATGGAAGGCAATTCATTTTTCCCAAAATGATTTGGGTGTATGAAATACTGGGGTTTGATTTAATTTGATCATGATTTATGTTATTCAACTTTGCCAAAATTAGTGTTGCTTCCAGTGTTACAATTTATACTTAAAAAGATGTGCAACCTTGTTTCAGTTAAAAACTTCCAATCAATCAGCTTTTGTTGGTGTTTCTGTGTGATGAAAATCTTGATGTCCTTTCTTCTAATACACAACCACCTCTTCTGCATTTGTTAAGGTTGATGAAGATCTAGTGAAGAACTCGGGCAAATTTCTTCTCTTGGACCGTATGCTTCCAGAATTGAAAAAGAGAGGACATAAGGTAAAACCTAGTTTTTATTTTTTTATTTTTTACATAGTTGTCTCCTCATGACCAAAAATGTTTCTAAGGAATCTTCCTCATTATGTAGGTCTTGATGTTCTCACAAATGACTAGGATGCTTGACGTTTTGATGGATTACTGCTATTTGAGAGGCTTTAAGTTTAGCCGACTGGATGGGTCTATGTCATACTCAGACAGAGAAGAAAATGTAAGTATCTGTACATGCCTCTTAAATTTGTTACTGAATTCTGCCTGTTATTGTGGTGTTGGAATAAGACTTGAACCAGCATTTAGTCTTTAATGGGCAAAAGGCGTCTAACATTCTTGCTGCTGCTTAAGCAAGTAGAAACTTCTTCCTCTCTAGTGAAAACTGCCAGAAGGTTATGTATAGTTCCACTAAGAATGAATAATCTCTGGGAATAAGCAGGTAAATTAGCATTTAGTAACATGTATCCAGCAAAGGATGCCTTTAAAGGAAGAAATCAGTGCTCTCTTTTGAGTCACTTGGAGGTCACTTTCTGCATTCTGCAAAGTGATTGAAAAGCTAAGAGGAATTGCAGTGTAGAAGGAAACTTGACTGTAGGTGGGTTCTTCAGTTGAACAGGCAAACATCTTGGCTTGATTAGGTTTTTCCCATAGATTCTTTAGATGCATGAACAGCAATAAGTGAGGGTGACATAGCACTGAAATAAACTGCCCAGGGGGTTGTGCAGTCTCATTCTCTGATAGCTCACATAATAAAATCAACCAGTAAGAAAATACTAGCATACTTCTTGGCCTTGTGCTGCCCTGGATGTGGTTTTTTTGGTCTCTGACACTGTTACACTCCTTGTTCATATTTTAACCTTCCAGACATTCGTTGATCTTAAAGTATAACATAGGGTATGTTGTGTTTGATCCACCTGCTGTTTTTAATAGCTGAATTCTCTTCCAGATGCGTCAATTTAATAATGACCCTGAGGTATTCCTGTTCTTAGTGAGTACGAGAGCTGGAGGACTGGGCATTAACTTAACTGCAGCAGATACAGTTATCATATACGACAGCGACTGGGTATGTCGACAGAATGTGTCATAGAATGCTTTCTTTACTGAAGCTTTTGGTAAACGTTTACTATGCTTTTATGGTGTAGACCACTTCTGTTACTTTAATGAAGCTTTTTTACATAATGACAACATAATCTGCCTATGCTAACATGTTATATATTAAATATATTAAATATACAGCCTAATATGAAAATGTCTTAGCTTATTGAGCACAGCATTAGAACTGGTTTGCAAACCAGCATGTTTGTCCCTGAATGATGATATCAAAAGTAGGAAATTTTTTTTTTAGTTTTTTTTTTTTTTTCAATTTATTGTTTGCTTGAATGTAGCAACAAACTCAACTGAACTTTGGATATAGAATGTTCTTCTGTTGGAAAGGGGCATGGCATAGATCAGAGGCAGTCGATAACTGGGTTGCTCTGGCTGCAAAGCTACAATTACAGGACTTGATAAGGACAAGTTTAAGAACAAGTAGATGTAGAGTTGTGTTAATATGACTCTCAGAGCTCACTGGTTGGAAAATGCTGCCTGGGGAAGCATTTTAAAAAAAAAAAAAAAAAAAAAAAAAAAGTTAATGCATCTAATTTTGCTTCCTTGTCTACCCAGAATCCCCAGTCAGACTTGCAGGCCCAAGACAGATGTCACAGAATTGGCCAGACAAAACCAGTGGTTGTTTATCGCCTTGTGACAGCAAATACAATTGACCAGAAGATTGTGGAGAGAGCTGCTGCCAAAAGGAAGCTAGAGAAGCTGATTATCCACAAAAGTTAGTATCTTTCTCTTCTGCCTTCATGTGATCATGTGTTTCTTAAACCTCAACAGATCTCTGCTGTGTTTTGAGACTCAATGGTATTTTTTCTTGAGTGTGAGTAGCTTTATCCTTCCAGTAAGTGGCCATATAGTATCATTCTCTAGAATGTTCTTAGATGCTTTGTAGATAACAAGCGAAGGGGAAGCACTTCTACTTCTGCTGCTTCTGATGTTTCTGTCTTACAGCTCATGGGTAAGGAAAAAATAGGGGATATGGGACAGTGAGCCTGCCTGGAATTACTAGAAGCAAAGACAGATCAGGGAGTACAAGTCTGGGGCTTATTTGCAGCTTGTTGGCAAGATGGTTGTTTGTTCAACCAAAATGTTTCGGACTTCCAAGATAGAAAATATCTAGGCTGTTGATAAATGACAAGTATGTGTTGACTGTTGTATTAAATCAAATTAAATGATCCAGACTATAAATGGAAAAGTAGGCCAAATTATCACATTGCTTTAAATAGCTTTTCTAAGCAATTTAGCTTATAATAGTGTTCTTCATTTGAAGCAGTATGCCCACCTTTCCTTGTGTGAAGCTTATCAGTAGGTTTTGCAGCTGTGCTAGCAAACGTGCCTGAATAGGAAGCCTTCAGTTAAAACTGGTAAAATGAGCAGAGTCTATAGAAATGTGAAAATTCCTGCTGAACTTCATTGAAATTCCAAATCATAAAGCTGTAAAATGATGGTAGCTGCTGTCTGTATCTGTTATACTGAATTTAAGAGTAATCTGTTATAATGACAATAGAATAAGAAGTCTTCTTTTTGGAGAAATTCACCAGTGCTGAATGGAACAGAAATCCTTGGTTTCTTTTTAAAATTTTTTAATTACCATGTGCAGAACAGCAGTGATTCTTGTGGTATCCTCATCCAGCTGTTGGTGCTCAAAAGTCTTTAGAAAATGCTTGAGATAAATCTGCTTTTGGAGTAAATTTCTGGTTTTTAGGAACTATAGGAATCTTTCAGTAGCTTTTTGTGTGTGCTGTATTTGGATGCTAACTCAGCATAGCATTTTCAAAGCTCATTTGAAAATATATATATATAATTCTTGCAACTTCTGACAATAATTGGCCATATATTAAACTGTTGAATTTAAGAACTTCTCATAGCATATTAAGGACAAAAAAACATAGAACAGAACATGCTTCTGAGCAAGTGAGCTGAATGTTTTCTTGCAGTGTACAGACTGAATTTGGCTTCATCCATGCTTAGATTTATCTCTTAGCTTTTTTATCTCTTCAGCCCCTGTCTGGTGTATGATTTTGTTGTCTGTCTATCCCTGTAACTGAGGGATTTTCTACAATAAAACCACATCTCTTTCATATATTTCCTGTCTTGAAGTGGTTAATGCTGCTTACTTTGTTTCAACCAGCTTACATTACAAAGGGAACAAACTACAGCATCCACCATCTAACTTTATTTGCAATCTTTTTACTGTAAGTAGAACTAACGGCTTTTCTGCTCTGTTTGTGCGTTTGTGCATGTTGAATTGGTGTTTCAATCAGTCCTTCTGCATACTGTAGGTAGAAGTTGGAAGGCCTGCATGTAAACTTGGCATGCACCATTAGTTTTGGGTTTTTTTTTTACTGATTACCCTATTAGCTTAAGGTGTGTTTCATGTGAGGGCTGAAACAACTGAGCATAATTAGCTTTGAGCAAGAGATTTATTCCATCTGTGAACCCACCATCACTGTAACAGTGCAAAGAATTTATTGTTTCTGTCTTTACTTAAAAGTCTATGCTTAAAATTTTTCCTTTCTACAGATCAGTTTAAAGGTGGCAAATCTGGTTTAGCACAATCAAAGAGCTGCCTGGACCCTCAGGAATTAATAGAATTACTAAAATCCAGAGACTATGAGAGGTATGCAGAATTTTACTTTTTTTAACCATAATTTTATAAGTAGCAGCTTGCGAGCAGCTGTCAATAGCTCTCTTGTCTTATGAAGGGTTATGTTGATCTTAAGAGTGAAAAGAATCTCCTAGGGATTCTGTTATGTTGAGCTACTTTTACTTTTACATGCTTTTTTTGTTTGTATTAAGAAAGATGGTTTCTTCTTCAACAGAGAGGTGAAAGGATCTAAAGAAAAAGTAATCAGCGATAAAGATCTTGAGTTACTTTTGGATAGAAGCGACCTTATTGGTAAGTCAAAATTTTCATCTCTCATCTATGTTGGACAGTAAATTCCTGTTCTTTGGTGTTTTTTTTAAATGAATTTTCTATGTAGATAACTGTTGTAGCTTCAGTTTCCCTATGACTGTGTTGTATATGTGAAGATGTGCTTTTAGCCTTTTGCTGACATTACCAGTAACAGCTGCTGTAGATGATTTAAACAGAAGCATCTGAGAACTTCATCCATGCATAGTGTGCCCTGAACATAGTGTGAAGGAAAACCAGATGCTCTGCAAAGCAACTTTTCCTGCAGGTTGCTGTAATTGATCAAAATGTAAATGATCCTCAGAAAAGAATTATTTCATTAAGTCAGCTGGAGAATCATAATTCAAAACAGCCTGACAGTACTTTTTACAATTATGTTGCTCTTCCAGTGAATACCTGTGATTGCAAGCGTTAGGAAAGCCTAAACCATTGCATTTTAGAAAAGAATGTGGCTTCTCACAGGAACTTCACTAAATAGTTTCTTGCATTCTGTTTTGTTCTGTGGGAGAACTATTTGAAGCACTACTTGAGAAGGATTTTAAAACTGCTCGTTTCCTGCTGCATTTAGACATAAGCAGCAGAGTTTTTTCTTAAGGCACACAACTGAAAAATATTTTCAGGCTCAAAGTGTAGTTTATGAAGTAGCCAACTGATGTCCATAAGCTTGTTTTCCAAATCCAGATGAATGAAGAGTGCATTGAACTTTTCACTCTGCATTACTGCACTTGTAAAGAAAGGTTGCAGACAATTCACCTATCACTGTTGTGGGTTTTTTTCTGTTTATTCTAGATCAAATGAAAACTTCTGAAACAATTAAAAAGGAAAAAATGGGTGTCTTCAAGGTCCTAGAAGAATCATCAGGTTCCAATGCAGAATGTGTCTTCTAAATGTGCAGATGGCCTGAAATCTTACAGGACAAACGTGTGACAGCTGTAAGAGACCCGATTTCAGTCATTATACATACAGATCCTTCATGCTAACTCCTTATGGCCATTTTTCCAATCCCTCCATTCTTTCAGTGAATTTTAATGTGTTCTAAGATGTAACATTTGATAGGTTTGTGTTTGTAGCTTTTTTAGCCTATGATAAAGAATTAAGATCAGCATTTCACATTTTCATCTAGCTTCTGTGTTCAGTGGTAAAAACTGGCCAAGATGTGTAAAATCTTCCTGTGGAAGTCCTAAAACACTTTTTTATATAGTGTTGAATATGATTTTATTGGGAAGGGAAAGAACAGGTTGCAAAGAACCATGTAGCTTCTGGTTCCTGTTGTTTTTTTATGATTTCTGCAAATTATTTTGATAAATAAAGATTTGGTTTGTCTTAAGGGTTTTTGGGGCAGAGGTTTTTAAAGAAGCGCAGCTTGCACAATGTCCATTATTCTTTCTGTACTCATGTAACCCTTTAGCCAATTTCACATATATAAAAGAAATCCCAAACTGTAACCTTTCCTGGTCTCTAGTGACTGGCTTGGCAGCTTGCTCAGCCAATTGCCCCATTAGAAGCACATGGGGGAGCTATGGGGATTGATAAGGGAAAATGGAGAATTCTGTACCTGTGTTTGGAAGACAAGAGAGTACTTTATGGGAAGAGAAAGTGTGAAACTTCTGTGGGTGCAGATAAGTAGATAAACTATGCTAAATCCAAATCACTTGGAAGCTTGGTTTTATTCCACATGTGATGGGAGTGAAAGTAGGTAACAAAGCAGGTGAAGTATCTAATTTAGTCACTTAATGAACATTTGTAGAAGATACCTTCTATATCAAAACAGCTGCAGTGCCAAAGGAGCGTTACTTCCTCTCAGGTATGAAATTCTTTATGTCCTTAGAGCAGTCTGTTACCCTGAATTGGTGAAAGTCATTTTATATCAGCTGCAGATCCATGTTCTCTTATGGAAGTGCTGATAAAAAAACCTCTGTTAATGAGTAAACAATCTTTGACCTTTGCCTGTTGAAAGCCTTGTCTTGCTTCTAATTCTTCCTAAAAAATGCATGTACTAGTATTAGTGCTGATGGTAGCATTAATGAATGAGAGTCACTGTTCAGTTAAGTGTTACTGAGAGACATGCTTTGTAGAGCTGCAGCTGTTTTTTTTTTAGCCCACTTTCAGGTGAAAGCAGTGCAAGTTTTGCACTTGCTGCTATAGTCAAGCCTAATGCTTGTGAATGCAGTTGGTCAAAACAAGCAGTATTTTCTTGCAGGACCTTGCATTTCTTAAGCCTCCAGTGAAGAACAGTTTTCTTACTTACTTGCTGTCCCCCTGAACTATGAAAGGGCAGTCCTCTCTGCACTTCAGAGCAGTCCGTGGTTCGTGCACTTAATGTCTAAAAGCAAAGTCTGAGGCCTGTTCTGGTGTTTTTTCACAGGTATAGATGCATAAATAAATTCAGGAATGAGAATTCTTAGGCAGGGGTGGGGGTGATTAAGGCTAACAGTTTTAAATTGTTCCAGGTGAAGTAATGACCCCTTTCTTGACCATCAGAGGGAAAACATGCTTCAGCTTGATGGACTAATTTGTTAAGTATAGGTTTGGCCTGGTGACTTGGAAGCTGTGCTCCTTGTTACGTGCTGCACCTCAGCACTCAGCTATTGTTCCTCCTGATGAGAGTGTGTGGGGAGGCTGGAGTTGAGACCAAATGCAGGGCAGAAGGCTGGGACCTCAGTACACTTGTTACTATGGTGTGTATGCAGAGTTTAGGCCAGCAGGGCACAAGCAGCACCTGCTGCACCAGGAGAAATGGCGGATGCTGCAGTGGCAGGGAGAGGCTGTAACTAAAATCCCAGGTAAGACTGTGTTAAAAGTGAGTCTGCTCTGTGCCGTGCTGCACACCCATGTGAGCCAGGCACACTATGGGAGGATGCTTGCTGAAACTGCAGGGTGAGTAAAAGTTTCTTATTTCTTCCTTAGTTTTTTAATCCTTCCTGAGCAGGCAGTTCAGCATTGTTGTGGACTTGGCCCCACTTTTCCTCATTGTTTACAAACTCCAGATGCCAATTACTAAACTCAAGGGGAATTTGCCGATCACAGTGAACAATGCAGTTGCCAAATATTTGGGTTGCTTCATAAAGAGCTTGTGCATTCCTTTTCTTTCAGTAAGCTACAGCAGACAGAGCAAAGTCCTCCCTTAACACTGAACGCAAATTACCTTGGAGAGTCTGTTTCCATAGTAATAAATTGGATCAACACTGGTATCTGCATTGGAAGCCTCCACTTCCAGCGCTGGGCCACAAACCTTTTGTAGTTCCCGGCTAGTGCGTCAAGCCCCCACAATCAATGTTTTCCCAGCAGCGCTGCCAGCCCTCGCTGCAGGAGCTTGACTGGGTGATAAAGGGGCCAAGACAAAGTAGAACTTGTCTGTTTACAGCAAGGGGTTAGGGTTGGGGAAATACCAGGCCATGGCTCAGGCTCTTCTGTCCCAGCCCACCTATGCAAGAGCTGAAGCTGGCCACATTTTGTTGATGGGTGTTATACAGTGTGGAAAGATATAGTTATGGCACAGCCAGCAGGGTCCAGTTGTTGGTATCACTTGCAGCACAGATGGAGCGTGTGTCCAGCATTTCCTCCCTGCTATACAGACACATGGCCACATGCAGATGGTGGCCTGGAGCCCACTGAGAAAGTAGGCAACAGAACAGCTGCTGCTGGGGATGGGGACTTGTATGGGACTGGGAATCGCTGTCAGGTACTGGGAGGGTTGGACAAAGGGTCAGAGGCTCCTCCCTGCACTGACAGAAGTTAATTGTACACTTAAATGGTCTTGTAAAGCAACATGTATTTCACACATAGAGAGATGAAAGATTTTGAATTGCCTTTTTTATAACCCCAAACCAACCATCTGTGTGACAAACCCTTCCTGGCTGATTGATAAGACCTGTTAGCCAAAGCCTTCTGTGGGACCTGAGCCAAACACCCATGCTCTTACCATACACGTGAGTAGCACTTCTTACTGAACATCAGCCACCACCACCCAAGGAGTGCAATACTTGGACTAACCAGGCTTCAGCCCAGCCTGCCTGCACTGGACAGTGCTGCAGCAGATTATCACCCTGGGAAAACATGCTGTGGAGGGGAGAGTAGTAGCATCAGTGAGAAAGGGGTGTCACACAAGCAGGACAGGAAAAATACCACCACCACCACCCCCTCACCTTGAAAAGTGAAGCTACTTGGTAGCAGGAGCTGTTAGGCGTAATATCTATGAGTGCATGTGAGCAGCCTGAGCGAGCTGGGCTTTCCTGAGGGATGAGGCAGACAAGAATGCCAGCTGAGCTATTCCAGTAGCACTCTTGCTCATAGAAGGAGCCAGAGAAGAGAAGCTAAATATAGTTAGCTCTGTGCATTATTCCCATTCCCAGCCCACCAAAAAGCTGTACGGTGAGAGGTAGACTGAAGTAATAGGTCAGCTTTGTTATGTTTGAGGGGATTGTTTACTCGTTTCTGGAAAGGCAGCATCAAGGATGCCTGAAGTGATAAGCAGCCACAGCTGTGGGCTCTGGCCTTTGCCCCATGCCAGCCTGCAACAGCTGCTTGTATTATGAGTCTGTTGTGCCCTATTTGGCTCCCCAGCAGCACCACCACTCGCTGGGCACACAGGAGCCCCAATCTGGGAAAAAGAGGACACTTACTTGCCTGTTGGAGTCACCCCATTTATTAAATGTGAACAGAAGGCAAACAACTGGGATACAGGTGAGCTGTGATTTGACTTTGGCCTCTTGACTTTCCTGTGCGATTGGCAGCACAAAAGAGGAGGGGGAAAAAAATAATAATCTGTGTATTAAAAAAAGAAAAACAACAGTGAAAGAACAGACAAAAAGAATGTTGACTGATCAGTGACGCCTTGTGTGAACAGACGGAAGATTCATGTGGCGAGGAAATTCAAAGCCGTGCCCAGCATTCCTTATTGCAAAGGAGAGTCTGCAAGGGAAAGTTCTCCAAGGAGAGCAGCAGAAGAGAACCCATCAACGCTGATCCCACTGCAGCACAGGCTACTTTGGGAAGACGGTGACCACCTCGTAGCCCTCTGGGGGCACCACCCGCTCCCTCGCGTGCTTCTCGCAGTAGATTTGATCTTCCACGAAGAAATGTCCTTTCTGCTTGAGGTTGGTGCCGCAGTCACTGCACACGTAGCACTCAGGGTGACGCTGCTTGTCTCGAATCTTCACAAACACCCCTCTGGGGAAGGAACCAGCACTCAGCATGATGTGTCTGCCAATACAGCCCCTAGCCCAGCCACCAAACCATCCACCCTGCACCTCAGTCTCTCCCAGGTGGAACATTTCCCTACAGTGTAGGTCTCACCTGTGCGCAGGTGCTGACAGCAGAGGAGCCATGGGAAGCATCCTCTGGAAAGCATGTCCTAGCAAGGACCTCCTAAATTCCATAGGGACAGTACTAGTGCCTGTGCTGCCATGAAGCACTGCGAGGGCAGCAATAGCCAACAGCCTTCAACCACCCAGGGAGAAACAACAGGATCAGTTTGACCATGAGGCGGGGTACAAGCTCCAGTAGGTCCCAAACAACCAGATTTTAGACCACATCTGGAAGTGGCTGCCACTACCAACGGGGGGGGACAGCCAGCCACTGCCCTCTGCTCAAGGCTGCCTGCTCGAAGCAGGGGCACAAGCCAACCAAACCCTAGCTCTGCTCTCAGACTTGATGTCCCAGTTAGCATGGACAAACTCAGGCCAGAAACCTTCCCAGATTGACCCAACAAATGTAAGAACTGCACAGCAACTTGCAAACGACCAGCAACAGCAGCATTTGTTCCATCAGCCATCTATATTTTTCATCATTCATTACTTTTTAAAGCTATTTTATAGTCCTGTGCTTTCTTTCCAGCTGTACCTGGTTGGCAGAGAAATTGTATGGTTTGTCTCCCATTCACCTTTACAGCCTATGGATTGCTTTTGCAACAACTGCTAGGCCTGGGAGACAGAGACATGCCAGGCCCACACAGTTGCAGCGTGCTGGGTCTCATGGTGCAACACTGTGCATGGGAGAAAGCTGAGTTCTATAGCAATGCAGGTGGGCGTCCTGGGGAGCTAAGTGGGCTGGAGGGAAGTGAAGGTTAACAAGGAAGGGAAGGTTAACAAGGAAATGAAATTAGAGGAACATGTGGCTGAGAAACTAAAGAGTATATCGAAGACCTAGGTTGGTTCACTTGTGCTGTGACAGCACCTCTGTGTCCAGCTCTTGCTGTGCCAGAAGTCAGAAATACCCCACAGAAACAACTAACGTTAATTCTGCATAGATCCAGTGGGTGAGGTGTGGTACTGCATCTCCAAGCCCACTGCCCCCAGCTGCCAGGATAGAACACTGATGTATGGCTGGGAGCAATAGGACCTGGAAATCTATCAGACACATCAGCCCCAAATGGAAAGTCCACTTTACCTCTGAGTGCTATTAACAGATTTCTGGTAGGAAGCAAATCACAGCAGCACTGAGGCTGTCTCAAAGGGACTTGCTGTGACATGGAAGAGCAGAGGGAAACCCAATTCCTGCCTCACTGCAGGGCTTGCAGAGTGAGCGCTACCAAAGCTGGTGAGAACACACGTGCTGGGCTGGACCCTGGGTGCGCAAGCACAGGCTGCTTGCCCTGGGGACAGGCTTACTTACACAATGCCAGATCCACACTTGTCACACATGGGCAGCTTCTGGGCATTCCCAATCGATGAGGCCACCTTTGTGGTGGGAGCCTTGACGCTCCTAAATCCAGATGGTTTGCTGGGATCTCCTGGGGGTGGAAGGAGAGTGCTTCAGAGCATGTGAGATGCGTGGCTCTAGACTCCTCTCCCAAGCAGATGCTCTGCTAGGGAGGAGTGATGTCCTTCAACATCAGCTTCAAGGCAAAGACTCATGCACAGGAAGGAGGAAGGGACTTTGGGTGTGCAGGGTGTAGGGTGAGAAGGGACACAGCTGGGCCTGGCTCCAGAAACCCAGGGCCTGAGATGGTGGGCCCTAAGATGAGATACTGCCCTTTTCTCATCTTAAAGGCCCATCAGATATTGGCTAATACATCTCACATGCACAGAGATTCAAAGCAAAAGCAAAGTCACAGCCTCAGATGCATCAGATCCTGCTTGCCGTGTCCTGAGCGCACACTCAAGGTCAAGCTGTTGGCTAGATTTGGGTTCAGAAAGAGGAAGTGGGTGTCCCAGCAGTCAATAAGGCTGTCAAAGCCTTTTCCTTTCTGCTGTCTGGTGTACGGTGTTGTGCTCCCCTCACAGCTCCTGAAGGATTTGGTTAACAAACACCTTGTTGCAGGGATACAAGGCATGTGGCCCACTCCAGGGATGACAGAACTTCCCAATTGCAGGACCTTCAAAGGAGACATCTGGATGCCTACAAAAGTAGTGGATCCTAGACACTGGATAGGAGGCAAGCCTTTTAATATTTGCAGTGAAAAGGAAGCAACTAATAAAATGATACCATTGGTACAACTAGCATTATCTATCTGACTTTTGCCTGTACCAGGTAAGAGGGGAAGAAGGGATACAGATTCAGAACAGGACCAGAGGGAGGCTGGTAAGCAGACATGTCAGCTCTCCACACTGAGGTGGCACAAAACCCTTCTGACTATTACCAAGCCAACAAAGTACACCCACTGATCCTTTTGAGTGGAAGAAGGACCCTGGGAGCAGCTCACCCCAGTGAACAGCAAGGTCAGAGACATTTCACAGCCCAGGGCAGCACCACTGGCAGAGAAACAAGGAAAAAAGCTGGGGCACTGCTCACCCCACTGCCAACCAGCCTGAGTGCCACCACACTGCTTTACACAGCCACAAACAGTGCACCCCAGGTTGAGCTTAAAGCAGTTTTCCCTACACAGTGGCATTTGGCTCTGAGGCTTGCACCAGCTCAGTGCCGAGAGATGCCTTACAGGGGACAAAAACCCATGGGCCCTTCAATCGGACCAGGAGGCACCTGGCTGCTGTCCCCATCACTGGCAGCATCCCCTTGCTGAGAAGGAAGCAGCAGCTATGTTTTCAGGCTCTACCCTATCCCTCTGCTTGCCTTTTCTGCTTTGAACAGCACTTTGTTCACATCAGTAACACTGACAGCACATTTTTAAATCTCTAAAGGAATCAGCTTAACAAAACGCCCAAGGAAACATAACTTGTTCCACTCTCTGAAACACCACGAGCCTCAGCATGCAGGCTCAAGTCTAAACAGAGAGCAGCCATCATGCTTCCCCACACCAGCACCCACACACAGACCCCATCCTTCCAGCTGGTGTGGATCAGCACAGTCCATGCCTCTGGCAATGCCCCAAGGACTGGCCCTGGCTGGGGAGATGATGGCTCCCTGCTGCTGCTCACAAGCCAATGCCTGAAGACAAGCTCAGAGGAACATCCCACAAAAGGTGCCACTTATTGCCAAGGATGCTATCTCAGCCAGGAGCAGTAGTAGTGTGTGAGCCAGGGCACCATATCCTCTAGGGCTGTGTAACCTTGCTCTGCATGGGTGATTACAGCTCACGGCAGAGCAATGCCCAAGTCTATCCTGGCCTGTGATCAAGCAGGCAAACCTCGTGCCAGAGAATCCCAGTAATGCTGCAAATCTTCAAAGAACGATAAACTAGAGAGGCTTTTGCTTCTTATCTTCTTCAGCACTACTAAACACAGGGGAGGACCTCAGATGCGTGAGAAGTCCTGGCTCCTCCAGTCCCTTCCATGCAGGAGCTGAACCCTGAGGGGTAAGCTGCAAACACTCATTATTAAGATGCTTTCAGATAGGAATTTTAACAGTAGATTAAAGACTCAAAAATCCTGTTTTCTTTCTTCCTTTTGTTTCCTTACTTCCTTCATTTTACTGTTCCCTTACAGATCACTTAGGTCTAACAGCATTTGGCCGAGCAGTTTTCCTTTCTGATATCTCAGCACCATGCTTTTGTTGGATGAAGTTGAATGCTTCACTGCAAGCCAATAACACCACAGATGAAGTCTCAACCGGTTTAAGAGGGGAGGAAAAAAAAAAGAAGTCATTCCTGGAATTCTTTTCCTAATTATTTGTTTATTTTACTCTATTTAAAGGCAGAAGGGAGTGTGATTTGGCTCCCACCTAAGTTAATCAGAGTTTTTTATCTAGAAGTCTATAGCCTTGATCTACACACTGTCCAGATGGCAGATTGTGTGCCAAGCAGCACAAAGTTTTCACAGGTTTAGAACTGCAAACTGATCGCTTCTAAGTTTTTAGATTCAGTTGCAGAAGGGGACCCTTTTTCCTCCCATAGAAGGATGGTACCTGGGAGCATTAAGACTCACTAAGGGGCAAGACCTTGTGTTACCTGTTATCATAAATCTAAGATGGTCCTTAAATGGGTGAATATTTTCCAATAGGGGCAAAACTTGAGACAGTCTGGAAGGCTTTTGCAACTTTTAGAATTACTTCTTAAGAACTAAATGTAGCAGGCTTTTATTTCTTCACCATTTGGTCATCAAATGAGTAACAATATGTATCCATAGACGTTGAAACTAGCTGAGGAAATATAAAAGTCAGTGAAAGGGACTACAGTTTTTGTGGAAGGCACCTACACATAATACCTTGGAAGAAGCAACAGCTAAGGAAGGAAAACAAAGTTTGAGACATTACTCTGAGACACCATACACAGCCCAAGGAAAGGCTGAAAGGAAGGGCGCACAGGCAGGCTTACCTTTCTCCTCTGACTCCAAAATCTCCTGCAGCACTAAGAAGGAAGCAGACTGTCTGGGTGGCTCGTGTGACTCTTGGTTCTCCTGGAGCATCTTGTAAACCTCAGAGTCTCTGTCTATGGCAATGCTGCCTGAGGGATGGCCGTGCTGATCTAAACTGAGGAAGGAAGACAACACGCAACTATTAAACGGCTAAACACTACAGCAAGTCCCTCTAGCAAAACTATGGCAATGCATCACGTGACTGAGAGAAGAACGTGCAAACAAAGGCAGAACAGGATGCCATGAGACACAGAGGTGCCGGATGTGCTCGCAGAAGACAGCTGCAGCCCCAGTGGGACTGAGGCGCTGGGCCACCCACATGCCCTGCTGTCATCGGATTCTCACTCACCACCCCTGGCCAGCCTCAGCGCATTCCCTCTGCTTCCCAATTGCTGCTTCATCCAGAACCAGGACAATAAAGAACACGTGCTGGGATAGGAGTCCCACACAGTAGCTTTGCCAACATTGCATGGTCCCCACACACCTAAACCACCTGAGACTGCTACCTTACACTGCCATGACTCTCAAATTCAGTAAGCTTTATTCCTTTAAAAATACGCATCTTTGCAAGTGTGTTATGAAGTGGTCATGAAAGCCACCTTCACACAGTAGCAGCTGTAGGAGCCAGGTAAAGGATCCTCTCATTGGAAATAGTTCTCTGCTTTTCAAGTGGACATTATGTCCATTCATCCCCTATCTAAGGACCCAGAGCCAGTGCCCATTTACATCATTTCAGTGGGGTTAATGAGCACCTCAGAGGCAGAGAGATTTCTGCCTCCTAAGGCTGAGCCCTCACTTTAGCTGCCTTCTGAGGTGCTGCTGCCTCTGTGACTAGATTAAAGCATCTATGGAAAAACGAGGCAAACACTGACAAATCTCTCGTGGCTCAATTACATAATGCAGCCATATAAATGGAAATGCTCTGCTGGGATTCACCATTCCTGTACTCCATGACTGCCTGAAACACACCGAAACATCCTGAGGTTCAGACTGAATTACAGAGGGAAATGTTTCTTGTGCTTTCCAGGCCAGTATGCAATTGAGTCATGTGGGAGCTGTTCTACACAATTAACTCCTTAATACTGAAGGCAGAATCATCACATATGCTATAAAGCGCTATTTCCATAAACAATTATTAAATATGTTTCTAACTTTGGTAGTTCTCACTGGAGCAGGAAGTACACTAGACTTGCAAGCAGCTGAACCTTGGAAGCCTGAATCTCATTTACTGAAGATTCTCACACTGAATAAAACAAGATCCCTTCTATTATGTAGAAAGTGTTCTAGAATATCCCAAATGAATCCATGCTCCACATTACATTCACCTTATTTAAACTGGTGTATTCCCTTCACTGTCCACCCCCAAAATCAGTGGGCAAGAAGGCAGTCCTTGCAGTGTGCACGCTAACAATGTCTCACAAACATGCATTCAAAAGCAAAGGCTCCATCATCTGAACAAGCAGGAGAGTCAAACAAAGCCATGGCATTTCAACCATGCATTTTGATGGTGGGCAAAACATACAGATCAGCTCTTCCAGAGATGCACCAGATAGATACACTTGCATATACAAGACTGCAGAAAAAAATATATCAAAATAGCCCAATTGCTCAAATTTATATCCTGAAGAGTGAAACACCTCCAGCTGTCAGGGCAGGAAATTACAGCACTCACACAACCACAAAACAGGACCCAAAAAGAAGCACATGCATCTTTTGAAGGGGCAAGGACACAGCACTGTAACGCCTGCAGGGTAACAGGTCTCCACACCTGCAGATTTATGCTACCTGCTGCCACAAAGACATTTCATCTGCTGCAAACACCACTAAACAGTGCCCTTGTCCACAACAGCTTTGTAGCACACGGCTCTAACACTCCTCTACTGTACCTCCAACCCCAAATACTGTGTCTGGATTTCAGTGCTTCTAGTTCAGAAAACTTGCAACACTGATGGAATAATGCTGGATCAGTGAGCTTTGAAAACTGCCAAGATGGCAATAAGAAGCCGTAAAGGCAGTCTTGCACAGCACCTTCAGAAAAGCACAGTATACTCGTTACTAATGTGATTCCACTATTACATGCTAATGCATTTTGTCAGACTTATAAAAGACTTAAAGCTGGGCTACAGGGAGATCCTGTACTCACTTTTGTTGACTCCTTCATTAACATCAGCCGCCAAGCAAAGCTGCCCAGACACATGCCTGCTCCTGGGGAGCACAGGATCACCAGACCAATTGGTGACTCATAAAAAGTAACTGGTCTGAGCAACAGCGTAGCTGTGAATCCACAATGTCCTGCCATCACTTGGCAGCTGTCACACAGCAAAGCCTGCCCATGGGAGACCACAGACCAGGACACCAACTTGCCTGTTTCTAAGCATGTGGTGCTCTAACCAGGAGAGGATCATGAGGGCCAAAGAGCCATGAGATCCATGGGGCCAGCTCCTGAACACCTCTAAAGAGCTTTGCCTTGGTTGGAGGTGTTCTCTGCACACCTGCCACCCACCTGGGCTGCTCCAAACCCAAAAGCATTGCTAGCCAAAGAGGGAGACATGCAGGACCTATTTCACCTGGAAATTAAGCTCTTCACACACACAGCCCAGCCAGCAAGACTAAACCACAGCTGACCACATACAAACAAATGTAGCAGCACCCAGCTGCAAACAGCAGTCATTTTGGTTTGGGAGGAAAAAGAACAGCTGTTGGGATAAAACACCCTTCCACAGAAAATCCACCCACTGCAAGTGGATCCTCCAGGAATATCCCTTCACTCTTGCTGTACACAGTACCAGACATATTGGCAGGCTGAAATGATGTTTTGGTGCTTGACACAAACACAATGCAGAGAAAGCTCCTGTGAAGTCATGCACGGCCCTCGAGGAGGTGAAATGTAGATAATTCCTCATGACCAACCAGCACTGGGAGCCACAGACAGGGACAAGGCACTTGTGGACACTGAGATGCAGATGAGTGGATGCTCTGTGCTGGCTCTAGAGGTGGCAGGCAGGTTACCTGGGGAAATCAGGGCTGATGGAGGAGATCTGCCCCTGCAGGGAATCCATGATGTTGCTCTGCGAATAGAGCTGCAGGGGAGAATTGAACTGCACATGCAGCACCTTCAGTCCTGGCACCTCCACTTCCACTGGGCTCTTAGGGCAGGCCTGGGCTGCGTGCTTCAGCTGCTCCGGCCCCACACGGACCTGGTTGGACTGGGCACCAGGGCTGTGCCTGCCCCATGCCTCCACACTGGGTGACTGCAGTGGGTTATAGACAGAGGCAAAGGGAGCCTGCTGTGCACTCATCGGCGAGAGGCGGCTGTGGGCACATGCCCACATGGGATGAGCAGCATGGGTTGTGTTTGTTTGGGATAGATTTGGATTTTATGTGGTGGAATTGAGGGAAAGATGCAGAGGAGGAAGAAAGGAAAGAATTAAGAAGTTAACAAAAAGCTAAACCAATACTCCAAGTGAAATAAACAATACTGTCTGTTGCTTGTGCCAGAGGGATACACCACTGCATACATCACTTTACATTAAAGGCTTTCAGCTGATGCTTTAGCCCCAGCCTCCTTACTCTCGGTGTGCCCACACACAAAGCAAACTGAAGCCACTCCACTCACAACAGCAATGAAGACATGGCAGCAGGGCTGAGCATACAGCCATGGTGCAGCTGTCCAGGCACACCACCCTCACTGCTGCCCCTCCTAAGTTGCTCTGGCAACCCTGCTAAGCAGCCACTGCACCTCCAGTTCCAAAATAGCCACGCTCAGTAGTATGGCTTCTCCCTGCCCTTCTTGCCTGCTTTGCAAGACAATTTATTCACCTCATTTACAAATCACGTCAATTTGTAAAAGGCTTCCACAGGGAGTGCTCCCACCTGGAAGGGACTCCAGACTACACCAA
Organism: Coturnix japonica; assembly: GCF_054131305.1. NCBI lineage: Eukaryota > Metazoa > Chordata > Aves > Galliformes > Phasianidae > Coturnix > Coturnix japonica. Next base: position 15,699,908 of record NC_140670.1, on the reverse strand, counting down.
GTGGAATTTAACAGCCAGATGGTCCCAGCAGGTTAACACCAAGCCAGGTTTCTTTTGTCCTTGCCATCCCTAACTCAGCCACTGAATGTGGGCTGAGGAGCAAACACCCAGCACCTTCTTGCCCACCAGCTGCAACACACACAGCTTTCAGAAAGCTCCTGTTTTGTGGTTTCCAATTTAAAAAAAAAAACCAAACCAAAAAAAAAAAAACCAACAAAAAAAACCAAACAAACAAACAAAAAAAAAAACAAAAAACCTTGGACTTTTGGGAACAAAAAGTTCCCTTGGCAAAGTTATGGCTGTTCCTCAAGTACAACCACAAAGTTTCATCTGCATTTTAAAACTTGTATGAAAAACTGAGTCTGATAATAAAAACAGAAAGGTCAAAGCCTGTCTGTGAGCACCAGGTCAGTTGGAAGCCAGGATGGATGTTCTTCCTGCTCTAGCTGCACCCTTCCTGCCCAGCACAGCCACAATGAGATACCCGCTGTACAAAGAGCTCACAGTGAGCTGTCAGGCACCTGTTCAGACCAGCAGGCTGGCACGTCATGCTGAATGCACGTGGAAACTGCGTCGGTCTCTGCTAAACAAAGAAACACAAGAGCATTAATTTCATCTCTGCATCACGCAAGATGTTCCCCACTCCCAGGAGATCTGCCTCTGGGTGCTGCATCCACTCTTGCTTGTCTGCTCCATCCCCTGTCCTGAAAGAGAGCCGAGTTACATTTCCCCATCTGGGTCAGGGCGCAGAGGCATGGACGATACTTACAGCTTGCTGGGCTCAGGGGGCCCAGGTGATGTCTTTGACTCCACGGCATTGTTGAAGGTCTGGATGTTTTCTGAGGAGTAGAGGCCTGCCGGGCTGTTGTACTGAGCAGTGATCACCTTGGGGGCAGAAGCCGTGGCAGCAGTGAAGGGGACCGCGCTCCGGTTGTGTGCACTTCCTATGTGCCTTATTTCCTGCATGCAAAGGATCAAAGGCACAAGTCAGAGGTGCTCAGGCGTGCAAGGGGATGTGGCGGGCAGCCCAGAGCAAGCAGCGGCTGCAAGGGTTGTGCTAGTACATGGTGGCACCTGGGAGCCCCAAAGAAGGTGAGCGCCCTCAATGTGTTGACAGAGCCCATCTCCATCCTGGATGGCCAACATGGATCAGGTTGGTACTCCAGATGGTGCATAGGTGATGTTCCAGGAATGCAAGATCTCAGAAACACAGACATGGTATCTGCTCAGCTGCTGCACATCTGGGAGCTCTGCAAAGTTATGGTGTGGCACTGGACCCACCTTCTCATGTGAGACTACAGATTTTAAGTATTCCCTGCAAATCCTGAAAATAGGGTTGATTTCAATGGAAAGTGAAGATGATGGGCAACAAGAGAAGCATGCTTCAACAGCAGCTGAAAAACTGACTTCCCTGATTCAAGGGCACACAAAAAAAGAAGGAATCTGACATAACTATAAATGTACTAGACTATGTCTGCTCCTCTAGTGAAGACTGGGTTCACAGCTTAATTTCATGAACATCTTAGGACTCTCTGAACAGAAAAAACATTGCCCCAGTAGAGGTGGGAAGACAACCATCAATAATATAAAGGACCGCCCACAGGCAGCGATGGCTGAATGACTCGATCACGTGCAGCACTAACAAGAATGGGGAAACTGGCAGCCCTATCTGCAGTTCAGCAAGATGGGAACCACAGCCATGCGATAAAGCTAACAGTACCCAAGGCTTATTCCTCCCAGAGAAAGTGGTTAACAAAAGCAAGGAGGAAACACAATGAGGCCTCAACAGAAAAGGCAGAAAAAAGTCCACAGAGGTGACTGAAATGTTCAGCACTGAAAGATGGCACTAAAATGTGCATTTTGAAAAGCCTGGGCCAGATGCTGGGAACAGCTTCATTACAGTGCTAGCATCCACTGGCACAGGATCTATCAGGGTCCTTCTCAAACACATTGGGCCCACAATTTGTGGTCATAATTGGCACAACCAGTTTGCTTCCCACTCCATCTGCATGCCGACTTCTATAGCAAGGAAGTGAGCTTACACTGCCCTTTCAATGTCTCATGGCATTTGCTTGATACAGCTATAGTTACAGAATAAACACTCATTAGAAACAAGCATGACTAAATTCCCCTGTAGAGTTTTCTTTAAATCGCTTTTATGCCCCAAGATTTCCTCATGCAGCTGGCTAGTATCCCTGAATTGACAGATGGGAGTCACCCTGTTCCATGGCATAGATGAGGCACAGCACAGGACCCCTTACAGAAGAGGAGTGCAGGTCCAAGCACACTCATGAGATACGAGTCATTTGCAATCCATGGGGTAGCTCAAAAAGTTCAGGTGTGGGATGACAGGACCGCTCTCCCACGGCTTTCTGGCCAACACAAATGGAAATCAGCCACGAAACTTTCCCACACACCAAAGGAAGAAAGACCCTGGAGTAATTAGCTAATCTCCTTTGTTACAATCTCATTCAAAGTGCTCATAAAAATAGGCTTTCCCATGGCAGAAACTGTGGATATTAGCAAAAAAATAATAATTACTTCAGCCTGTAAATCACACCATGGGGAAAAGTATCAGTGGTCTTTTATCAGCATTAAATGCATATGTTAGAACACCATTCCGAGGCAGCAAGTGGGAGAGAATATATGCAGACATGCATATAAGTAGTCAGTTTAATGAAAGACAGAGCAGAAGTTTTAGGCTCCTATAAGAGTTATGCTCTTAGGTCACACAGGCTAAAAGTTTAAATCATGTCACAATCTGCATCATGCAAATACTTCAGTATTAATCAAGAATTAGAGAAAAGGAAGTAATTTAGGAATTATTTAATTTCTAATTTCCTAAAGGTTTCCTTAGGAAAGTCACGAAGTTTCCTAAGGCATCTCAATTACACACTCTGCGTGCATGTGAACACGTTCACATCCCCACCAAGGGCTTCCGAATCTGTCAACCAAGCTCCAGTCAGTCTGACAACGTGACAGAGGCCTGAAGGACCATTAAGCATCCACAAACATGAGAAAACAGGGAGCCAGATGGAGGAAAGAGATGGAAATCACATTAGTGCCTGGACTCTAAGAACTGCAAGCTGTGCTCAGGCACTGAAGTTACATTAGAGGTTTTTGACTACTTGCCACCAGGTAAGTTTTCTGCTGTTTAATAACATTCAAGTCCATAGACTAAGCTTCCAGAAGTGTCAGGACATCAGTAGCAATGTTCACATTGCTAAAAACCATGTGAGACTATAAGGGAGTTTATAACAGCTTAAATAGAAAAACCTGTGCTGAAAAAAGATGTCTGAAGATTAGGTCAGAAAAATCCCATCTCAAGAAGAGCACAGAAGATCTGTAACCAAAAAACTTACAGACAGTATAGCAAAAGCAATAAAATAATAAAGAGCATTTGGAAAACCTAAATTCTCCATCACTTTTTCATGCCACGCTGCCTTTTCTGCTCAAGCAGTGGAAGGAATTTGTGAAGAACAAGTGCTTTCTTGTAGCAAAACCAAGATCAAAAGATAACCTGTTCTCCCTGTCAAATGCATTTACTGAGGGATCTGCCAGACCTGCTCACCAGGCCCAGGGTTGGGCAATTGTTTTGTGAAAGTCCCAGCTCCAGGAATTGTGTGTTTATGTGAGAACCTGTGGTTTAGCACTGGAAAAATATCAGCAATGTGGCAGTCCCACACCTGGTCACCATCAAGCAAAAGAAAAAAAAAAAAACAAAACCACAGTGCTGCAACCTTTTCCAGGCAGGGAACTGCCACAGTGCTAGCTATGGTATGGGGAAAACATCCCCACACAGGGCAGGAAGCAGCTCAGCGTTTCCGACCAAGCCAGCATGAGGGGGAATTCTCTGGGAGAACAATGGCTCCTTCCTCCTGCTCATATCAGGCCATGCCTGGGGATACCAGGTCTGTAAAATCACCATGGCCATGCCCTCCCCTCGGCATGGCCAGCTGTCTGCCCCACAGCTCAATTGCAAGCAAAGTCCACCTCAGTTACAGCCCAAAGCTCCACATTATGGAGTCTGGGAAGATCAAGGCACTCCCATTTGGTGCTGCAGATTTAAACAATCAGCACCCAGACACTGCAGCTGCAGGGAGATGCTCTCCAGCACACCCAGCACCCCCCAGAGCCAGCCAAACCACATCCCACCAGGCTGCAGAGATGGAGACTTGGATGCTGGAGCGCACGCCTTGAGAGCCACGCCAAGAGGAAACACGATTAGAATTTTCTCGGCACAAATGTTTACTCAGCTCGAAGAAAACGGGCCCCTGACCAAACCTCAGCAAAGGAGAGAGCCATGCATGCAGGGGAGAGCACAAACCCACAGCCAATGTGCCTGGCCCCATTCCCATCCCAGTGAGGCCACGTGCAAAGTGAAGGCCATGCTCGTGCCCAGGAGCACCAGTACCTCTGCAGAGCCTGTCCTCACAGCCAGCTCCGGCTGAGAGCGTGTTTCACCAGCTGCAGGCACAAGGAGCGGTGCCTCCACTTTCACCTCTCCCTCTGTTATTGTTTGGGGTTTTTCAGCTATGGAAAAATCTTTTGCAATGCTTTGAAACCTGATTAGAAATGAGAAAGGGTCTGGGGCTTTGTTATTGTAGGGGGGTAAAACAACAAGGCTGGCTTCCCACATCCTCTCCCTCCAAGTCCTTGAAGCATTCCACATCCATGCAGTAACGCCTTTTAACCAAAACCAGAGGGTCACCATATATTGTTACTTTATATACCTATTGCTTCATACATTGCCCACGCACGCTTAGCCTTATCAAAGACCAGGCCTAACACACACCCAGTTTCTATAGTCCCGGTCTTCCTGGTATCCAAGGAGATAATATACACAAGATGGAAACAATGACATCACCCTTTGAGGACAAGGATGGGGATAGGGCAGGCACTCTCTCAATAAACCTTGGGAGGACAGAAGCAACTGCCTGCTCCTGTCATCCCACAAGTAACCATGATTCACCTCCAGAACTCCCTCACTCCCTCATCTGCAAGTCTGGACCTTGTTTCTCTTTCTTCCCCCTCCCGCCCCCGCCCCCCATCTTGTAAAGAGCTTTCTTGAGTCTGAAAGCCCTTATCTTCTATGGTTAAAAAGAGATGATGTCAAAGTGAGAGCTTTCAGCTTTTTTTGGAGGCAGCCCTGCTACTGACCACCCTCAAAGCCAGTCTCTCTCAGTCACTTCCTACATGATCTCACTAAGCACAGCAACCTTGGCCCACTGACCTCACTGTCACACAAACACAGGAAAAAGCCAAAACATTCTCCCAAAGAGCCCAGGTTTGGCAAGGCAAAGCACAGGCTTGGAAATAACAAGATTTTGGGTTCATTTTACTAACAAGCAACACAACAGCACAGCACACATGGCTCTGGAGCTTAATGCCTGGCCCAGGATACCAGAGATCATGGCAGTTTGGAACTATCCTGACCTCTGGTCATACAACAAGCGTCAATATTAGCTTAGTCACCAAAATAAGTTGATCTCTTGCAATCACTTTTCCCAAAAAAGTTAAGCAGAAGGGACAGGCGGACATGTTATTTTAGTCTTTCCCACTGCAGTGCGGAAAAGCTCTTGATGGGAAAATGACATTGAGTGAATGCCCTCATGATCTGGGTGAGAAGTGCAAGTGAAATAATTGAGTAAATATACGAAGAAGTCTCCGTCATTTCCTTCCCATCATGTTGCCATGGTCACACCCAAAACAAAGCTAGCTCAGAGGCAGAGCCATCATCGCTGGCAGGCTGCTGCACCTTTTGATGAAATCTGAGTTTGTCAGCACTCTTGCCTCGGTTTAAATTAATTTAAGAGGATAAAGATAACAGTAATGAAATAATAAGGTCGTAGCTCTTCCATTTGAAAAGACTAGCACAGACAGTGAAGTCAGTCTTGGGATTCAGAACTTTGGGGAATGCATGGGAGGTTGTGGAATGCTTTTTTTCCTCCAAAGGCACTCAAAAGCATCTTGAACTTGCATTCCAAGTAAGGGAAAATACTTGCACAGACAGATGCAGCACTTCATTGAGTGTCAGCCTACAGAAGTAAACAGAAAGCTTACTGCAGATGCTAAAAAGGGTACAGGCAGTGATCTTAGTGTCTAAGTAGCCACTTCTTAAGATAAACCAAAAATTATTTCTCAAGACCACTCTCAAAGACTGAACTGTACAAATGAAATGGGAACAGACAAAGAAGGTGGCCAGATGCTGAGAAGTTTCAGTTCAGATAGCGAAGTTGGGGGGATCAATGTCAAACAGTGCCTCATTTTAAGAAATGGAGAAAGGTATTTGAATAACTGCTGTCCAGTCTCTACCACAAAGGCTTTAAAGCATTTCTTTTGAGTCTGAAGTAACTCTATTCATATATATGATGGTATTACTGCATTCAGAAGGCTGTGAGCAAGCACAGTGAGAAGAATCTTCAGAAGGCAGTGGATCAAGTCCTAATGAACTACTTGGGCTCAGCATGCCTTATTTTCTTTGGTAAAGGACTTAAGTGCTCTGCATAAGACTGCTGCCAAGGGAAGCACATGTGTTGTTTTCGCTGGCATTGCAGTTAAATAAACCCATACAGTTCAGACAGAACTGCCTTCAAAGAGTCAATTCTGTTCATGGCTTCTACCAGCACTGTCTGAAAATGAGCTCAGCATCTTTGTGGGTAAATGCCTACCAATTTGCCACACTGGAATATACACAGCATCTTCTGCATGCTGCTGCTGGCTCTGGTGATACTGTAAATACACAGCCCCAGATAAACTCAGCTGAGGTCTGACCACGGATCTGGCAGAAGTCAACATGCTATGCTGACATCATGCTGCAAGCAGACAGCCCTTGCCACAGATCTCTACTAGCTGCAGTCAGCTACTGAAAAAGGAAATGGGTGTGTATTTTAGAAGTATTAAAAAAAAATAAAGAACACACCTCAAAACCTGATGGTGTTCATGACACCAGCCTTTGGCACTGTGAAGCAGAAAAGGTAGATAGGAGCTTGTGGTTTGGAGATATGAGCCATACATCTGACACTGCCAAATTCCCCTGCTCCAGCCCATAGTTGGACTAACCCATGTGAAGAAGAGCCCTGTGCTCCAAGCACCAGCAAGTACCACTTATTGCAAAACCACTGCAGATGGTTTAATTGGACCCATTTTAAAAATAAAGAGAAAAAGAAAAGCAAGACTTCTGTGGGAGCTTGAATGTCACTCCTTACACCAGGAAATAAAATTCTTCCGGAGTCAGTCACAGGGGCACATAGTGCAGTGTTAGCTCCTAGTGCTAGATTAAAACAAGGGTCACTGACCAGAAATGGGGTTTGAAACAAGAATCTTGCTGCAGTCATTGACAAATCCTCCTGCTGAAGTCAGTTAAGGATTGGTATCACAAATCCAAATGTACCAAACTTTGAGATGGCAGCATCAGCATCCCTATAGAGGACCCAGAGCTAGAGCCAGAAACAGGGCTAATTAGGCTATGGTGGAGGTGCACTCCATAGCCCTGATGAATCCTATCTCATCTTTGTGATGCCCTTTATCTGAATTTCAGAAAGGAAAGCAGAGACTTCCATTGCCTCACCCATTACTCACATCCCTCCCAGATCTGCACTGCAAAAGGGACCTGTGCATGACTGCAGAAAATGCTTTCACAGGGCTTTTTCCTCACTCAGTTCTTCTGGGCACACTGAAATTAACAGAAAGCTAACCAGATCGGTTGCCTAAGGCTTAGTTTTTGAGCTACAACTCATCTCTGTCCAGATGCAGATATCAGGAGATTTCTACAGCTGGTTCTTCCCAATTTTTTGCCAGCGTTGACCTAAGGATCACCAAGGAGAAGCAGGGCTGCAGCATATGTACACACTCAAAGCCAGTGAAGGCTCTCACTTCAGTTTCTACAGGACAAGGTGAATTTTTTCTTCCACTGACAGGCATTAGGTACAGATGCTGTGGCTGGACCACCTGTCTCTCTTTGCCATGCAGTGCTGCTCAGCTTGTACTTCAGAAGCACAAATTTACCCTGCATGTTGGAGCTCAGAGCCTTTCAATACCCAGTGCAGAAGAAACCCACAACTATCAAAAATAAAATATTTCAGTGAGATTTGCTAAGTGGTGAAATCGCACAGTAAGGCAATTGAATGAACAGACATTCACCATCCAACACTAGGTTTTACAAAGCGCCCTGACAAAGCCTGCTTGGTCTGAGATGTAATGCTAGGAGGGAACTAAGATACCCTTATAAGAGCACTAGATAAGGTTAATTTCAAAGACTGTACATTATCCACCTTTCCAGAAACATGCTTTTTAGATGCCAGCCCACTGAAGCCTTGCAGCAGAGTCTCAGTGCTGACTCTGCCCTTCTCATACCCCCATTCCCAAGGTTTGCAGCAGAACATCTCCAGGGCAGAAGACACAGAGGTGATCCCAGCTCAATGGTATCATGGGCAGTGTCACTGCATGGCTCCAGCCTAAGTCCAAATGGCTGTTTCACATCATGCTTTTGGCTAAGCATGAAATACCTGGAAAATATAGCACCATGCTCTGAGCCAAGCAACACACAGCAGCTTGGCATGAAAGGGAGCACGGATTGATCCCAAGTCTAGGCAGGGCATTGCTGCGAACACTACTTCAGGCTCAGGCCCTTTCCATCTCAAAAAGACATACTAGCACTTATTTAATTGCCAAGTCAAGCTATTTTTCTCTGTTCTTATTTTGCTAAACAAATTCACAGAGAAGATATACTTGGACAAAAATTCACTATCCTGGTGAAAATCTAGAAAAACCCCTTTAATTTTAGCATAGCAATAGATTTACGCACTATAATCCTCTGAACCCAGCCTAGGAAGTGTCCTTACACAGGCCACTGATATTTACTACATTTACTTGGACGAAGCAGCAGACTGATAAAGCAAGGCTACCAATGAGTTGTAAAACCAATCTTCTAGAAAGAGTTTCCAAGATCTGACCACATTAAAAAAAAAAATATATATATATATATGTATATATATAAGGCTGATATGTTTCCCTTCTGCTTTCTCCACAGCTAGATGGCTAATAATAGTTTGCTAGTAAGATGGGGGGAAAAAACAACTGTGCAACAAAAAGCAAAAAACAGACATTAAATCATTTTCTTTCCTTCCTAAGATCTTTCCTATCTACAAAGATCACCAGGCTTAGCAATAGTAGCTATGACTTAATTGAGCCACACCTCCACAGTGCCTTCTACGTGCTTTATAACAGGTTTGAGCAAGTTTTCCAACCAGCTCTCCATGGCAGCAGGCGCCCAACCACAAGGGAGAATGACCATCTCACCATCTCTGAAGGTAAACATGGTGCACACACTACCCACAGTGTGACAGAGTGAGACATGCTCAGCACCTTCAGGTGCCCAGTCAGAAACAGGATCAAAGTCAGACAGGTATAAGTGGGCACAAACATGCAGGTACTCCGTTCCTTACCTGAGGCTGGGAGGCCAGATTCATCTTGTAAGGATGCGCTTTTCCCTCTTCATTTACAAGCGGTGACCAGACTTTTGACTCCGTTCTGCAACACATGAATTCCCAATAGTTAATCTACTTTTATTGCTGCACATCATTGTAATTAGAGGACTTGTTTTCAGCTCATGAACTTCATCTCCACCAAACTTTTGTATACAGAAGTAGGAATCTGCACAGCTCATCCTTTGGGACTCCATTGATGGCACAGTAGGTGTGGGCTCCAACCCAGGCAGCAGGCTTAGGGGTCACCCAACAGCAGGAGATGGAAACATCCCCAAGATAATTCAAATTCCCATGTCTTCCAGCTTCTGTGGGTAGCATGGAAATGGAATGACTCTTGGTTGTATTGAATACACAAGTATTTCTCACTTTCGGTCTCCAGAATTTTCTTATTCATACAGTGGAGTCAGTGTAGAACAAACAGAGGTTTTTGTGAATCATGAAAGAAAGAATGGGTCAAAGTCCACAATGGGACTAAGAACTGAGGCAACAATGTGTCCAAGAGAAAGCCCGCATAACCTCTGCTAGTCTGACCCAACTGCAGCAGCCTGAAACACAAATCTGTGACCAAAACCAGCTGCTTCTACCAACATCATTCTGGAATTTCATTGTGCCCCAAAGAACAACAGGAAAAAAAAATTGTGAGGGAGAAATAGGAATTAAGCTTCGATTTACTTGAGATTCTTTGTGGGAAACATATGCTGTCTAAGATTCTCACACATACAGGGAAGCAGTTGCTTCAAGGAGGGATCAAACGCTGCCAAAATTTGTAATAGTAGGGAATAAAGTGGCTACAGTATCATTGAATGAAAACCATCATTCAGTGTTAAATACTACACAGTCCAACAACCAGACAGCTGATAAAGCCTTTGGATGAGTTTTGAAAGCCATGTCCTGTTTTGACAGGAGATCCTGCAACTTTGTAAAAATCTGCAACTGCAGACAGATGTTCTTCCCAGATATCTGTGGGGTCAGGGCCAGCTACAGTTTAAGTTCTTAGTTAGCAAAACAAGATTGTTTCCACTGAGAATTAACTGGATAACTGGAAAGAGACTTTAAACAGAAAAGGCTTATAAAGCTGACGGGGGTAGAGAAAGAAGGTATAGAGCTACCTGCAATAAATTCAATCTGGTCTACTCTATTCTTCTGAAAGCCCTCCAATTCCAGTACTTTTTTAAACAAAACAACAACAACAATAACCCTACTTGATGTCCATGTATATCCCAGACACTCACTGCATAAATAATACACCCAGAGAGCAGCTCAGTGGGTGGAGATGGCAGGCAACTCTCCAACTCTGGGGAGCGGAGAGTTTCTATAGAGCATTCATTCACCTACTACTTCATCTATTGCACTCTGGACTTTACACAAAAGAAACCCTGCCCAAAGCCTGCCTTCTGAAGTACCTCCTTTTGCAAGAAAGTACACGGGCATGGGTGACACCAGACAGCACCCTCTATGCACTTTGAGTCAGGTACAGCAAAACTTCAGCTTTAGGCCATCGCATTCTGTGGGAGCAGCTGCAGTGCCAAAAGAGCCAACAGCTTGTCCTGACTGACCCCTGGCATCTGATGCACTAGGGCACACACAGACTGAGGAGCACAAATATAATAGCTGCATGGGATCAGCTCTACAACAATCTAATCATTGTCTTGCCCCAGTAGCTGTTGTTACTGTGGATGTGCAACATACCCTAGGCGAGCATAAAACAATTATTCCCTCCTTGCTTCTGGTCACCAGTGCCTGAGGAACCAGTGATTTTACCCACATCACAGCTGTGGAATGTAATGAAGTCACAGCCACCACTAGGGTGACTGCATTTTACACATTAAGACCATATTTGCTCAGAGGGGAACAGCCCACTGACCAGCATAAAGCCTTACTCTTTGGAAGCATTTGGAGATCATGTGTTACCTCTGGAAAACGTGGGGGCACAGCAGAGCAAGGGGAAACAAACACCTGCCAGCCAGGCTACGAAGTGGACATTGGCTGGTGATGAAAGAGAAATTCAGAATGCATTAAACACCTCAGCTGATTTCTAGAATGAGGCATCCCTGGTGCCAATTCTCACTGACCCTGATTGAAGCACTTTCCAAGTTGTATTTTCTTTTGCAGCAGTGTAACATTGCCAGATTTCAGAAGCAGCATAAGGCCTTTCTGAGACTGCAGATTTAAACTTGGAACAAGCCAGTGTATGTACACAGAGCAGAAACCTCTTCCCAGGGCCACAAAGGGTTACCTTCATCCCACTACCCCTGGCTTGGTGCACATGAGGTGGCACAGCACATTGGTATCCAGTGTCTGGGAGACACATATAGCCAGCTAATGTAACCAACATGTTTCTGCCCAGATTTTGCTCCCTTTTTTGATAGCAACTCAAAAAATCCCAGTTTGTTGCCCAGCCTGCTGCCATTCCAATCCATCACTGGATATAAATGGAAGCAGCAAGGTCACCCCAGGCTTTACTTTCAATCCAGTTTAGATGCTATCCAAGCAGAAAGGTTAAACAGCCTGCACAGTTGCCCCTCTAAGGCCAGGAAGACAAAGCTTCCCTTTGTCTTCACAACTGCTGCCACAAAGCCCTTCACTTGTTCTCACAACAGCCCATTTATAGCCCCAGCAAAGCTGAAGATGAGGCAGCATTGTTTAGGATGCATTGCCTAGTGAATCTAGCACAGCACATGTCCCATCCCACCACACAGCTGGACTGGTTAGACTGATCACATCTGCACCATATCTGCAAGTGTTCAATACCAAATTATACTCAAATCCAAATTAAATTTAGGGTATATTTTCTCCTATATACTCCAGCAAAGGGAGTGGCACTTAGCACAGAAAGAGAGAACAGACTCATAACTGTTAGACAAACACAGGAACACCTGGCAGGAAAACTAATAGCAGGCATGCAAATATACAAACTTCATCACTTTTGTAGTTTACATTTCCATACTGTTTCCTTACCACAGGAGAGAGGGCAACCAAGACTAGACTAGGGAATGGGCCACACATTTGCTGTTCCATCCAAGCAGAAACCAAGACCTGAGATAAGAATAGATGCTAGCTTGGATGCAGGGGTACTGGTAGGAAGAAGAGGAAGGAAACTGCATGCAAGTCAAGGCAAGACTCTAAAGTAGTATTTGTGAAATTCGTCATTTTTCACAAAGCTTGGCTTGAATGCAGTATAACATTAGCAATCTCAAAAGGCTACATTTTGTTATCAATGCTCTGCATGCAGAGCTAGGCCATAGCTTCAAGGGAAAATTCAGTGCTGGGAAATGAGGATCTAATTCCGCAACCATGAATTGTGCAAATAAGATCAGTGTGAAAGGCACATTTACATTCTTTATTTCAGACTCTGAAAGAGGCACGTCTAATTCACCAAAGTAGCAACTGAACTCCTAAAATCAGTTAAGTTTCTTCTATGGCAGAAGGATTGTTAGGTGAAAAATGAGGGAAGACCTAAACAGTTCCTCTTTCAGAAGCTCCCAGGGTTTTAGATAAGAGGCAAAGGTTAAGGCACACCTACTGTTTCTGAACTAGCCAGCTAGAGTTCACAGCTTTTACCTTGCCAAAGAGGGTATAACAGCATGGCAAACACCAGGTTCAACTTGCTAAAATGCCTTTGAAAGAACCTATCACTAGTAAAAGCTGCTGAGAGAGCTGGGGAGCATGAAGGCAGCCAGGAGAGCCATGAGCTGCTGGAGGTGGCCGCTCCACATCTCCTTATATAGCTGTGCACAGCTCCAGGCTTCCCAGGCCACAGGCATTATTAGCATGATGACAGACCTGGAAAACTCTTGCTGGCAGGGAAGCAAAAAGCAAGCTTAAATGAGTCAAACTGCTCAGACTTCCTAGAACACAAACCCAAGCCTATTGTGGCTTTGTGCAGCCACAGATGAACACTGGAACACGTGGAACAAGGTTGGGGAGCTTCCCGCAGAGAGGGTGCAGCTGAACCTACAAGTATGGCACAGAGGACATTCTCTGTCTGTTCCTATCTCCCCTTGCTTCTTCTCCATAAACATTACACAGTCCTTTTTGACAATGCATTTAACATCTGCTGGTAGCAGATTTGACTTTGCTGATCTTAATAGTTTTCAAAGAACAAAAATGCATAGCTTCATTCCTTGGCATCACTTTTAGCAGAGTAACAGACTGTTTTGCAAACAGAAAAATGTATTAATATATCATACACTGGCAGCAGTGCTGCTGAGTAGGAGACTGGAATTTGAAGAAAAGGACAGTAGGAGCAGAAAACAAGATTACATGCGTACACTCTCTATTCCATAAATCTTTTCCTGCTACCACCCCAACCTGCCTCCAGACACAAAGGAAGGGCTTTAGGGATATTTCTTTTGTTAACAAAATATAAATACCCAATTTACTTTGGAGTTGCTCATGCTCACAGCTTTGCTACCCCACTGGATGCAGCCACTTCTTTCAGAGATAACTTTCACCTGTACAGCAATTGAAATGAGTGTTTGTCCACTTCTGCCCATCTGTAGCTACTGCTACACAGAGCTTTGTAACAAATTCACTGCAAGCATTACCACTGACATCAGTGATGCCCTGGATTTCACGGCTGTTGGGAAAATTTTTGTTTAATAAGCCTTCCTGTCTTTGAGTGCTTTCTCATCTAAGTGTGTTTCTTCCCCAAAGTACACCATTTTTCCTGAGCAAAGTGACAGCACTTTTCAGACTGCTGGACACATCCAGCTGCTCGCCACCACCAAAAGGCAAATTAGTGGTATGCTTGTGAGAGGGGCAGCCAGGGACAAGGCTTTGCTTGACCTTCAAATGTCATTGGCAAGAGGCATGCACATCCACTGCAAGAAAAAAATAACACAAACCCAACAATAACAACAAAAAGAGCTCTTCTCAAAGACTCAAGATCCCAAACTTCCTTCCTCTGATGAATGCAAGAGGCTTAAAACTCCACCTGTGAAATTTCTCAGCTTGGCAACCAGCTGGTTTTGAGTTGACTGAAGTGTAGACCTCTGTAGGATGGTCTTTCTACGCATATCAAAGAAAACTGTGGTGCAGAGCTTTAATGTGCTCTACTGAAGACAATAACAAACTTTTCCTGCATTTATTGAGAGCTGTTTCTAAGAGCACTTTCTACTCTGAAACAAAAAACAAAATGAACGAAGGCTGAGAAAAGAGGGGTGACCTGCTAGACTTGCTAAGTCCAGCAGGAATTTGGTGTGTGCACCAACACTGTAGAAGAGCCACTTCCAAGGCTGAAAGCAGACATCTCCATCTCTGCTCTCACATTATGCAGCAAAGCACCTGGCAGAGCCACTTAGAAAAGCACATTCAGAGAACACAGTTTGTGACAGACTTCAAACTTGAGAAAAAATATCAATCTATTTCTGCAAACAATAAGTTTGCCCCTTTGGGTGAAAAAAAGCAGTCCAGGCACATTCTCTCCTGCTAGTACTTCGATCCTTTTTTAAACAGCGACATGTGTTAGACAAGATTTCCTGCCTACAATCTGATCTGAAATATTTCTGGACTGTTACCATCATTTAGGAAAATACCGAAACAGGAAACATCGGAATGCTGTTGATATTCGCAATCAAGTACACAGTACAAGCAGCATTTCCTTTACCAGAAGTGTTTAAGTCACTCTGGTTCTCTACATTTACACTTCTCTTAAATAATCACCAGTGCAGCCAAAGATAAGGACATTTTAACCACTCAGCTACTGCTAAAAGAGAAGAGGGTTGCATAGATGCATATGAGCACACATAATATCTGTTTAGCTGTGAGGAAGAAGCACAAGAACAAGATGAGTGTAGCACCATACGTCCCCAGAACACCTTAGCTTCCAGCTGTTTGCAGCCAAGGGTCTTTCTACAGCAGAGATACTATGGTGGTATATACTGTCATTCACAGATTTTACCTAAAAATACATCAAGTCTCCTCTTGAACTCATGCACACTTAAAGCATTCACAGTACAGTCACAAATCATGTCCCCACTGTCACAACAACAGTGTCCCTTCATGGAACTGAAATCTTTGACATGAGCTCCAGCAAGCATCTGTAAAAATCCCTCCTGCTATCCCGAATGCAGATCTGACAGCATTTTGCACACGTCTCCATGAGCAATCATTCAAAATTAATCAAGTATTAACTTAAAAACAACTGAAGATCCATAACAATGGCTCCAGTTACTAAGCTGCTGCCCTGTCAGCCCAGGAGCCTTTGCCAGAAGCCCTTGCCAGCACAGCTGCTTTGTGCATGGATCCAGCTCACGAGCTATGGCTGTGGAGCTTGAAGAGCCAACCCAGGAGCTGGTGGTGTTGAGGCACAGGCAATATCCTTCCCCCTCTGTATCCAGGCAGCTGTCTAGAGAGCCACATCCACAAAAAGATGCAGTTACAGAGGCCTGTAAGGAGATAGCTGAGGGCTAACGATAAAATAACCTCCTGAGAGAACAACCAGGAAAGAGTGTGATGCACGACTGCCTTTTGGCATTAAAACACTGCTTTTTCCTCTGGAAGAGCATCCTGTGGTATCATACCCCAAATACAAACATCTCTAGCAGCTATCAAACCTCCAAACAAGTAAGCAGCTCTTCCCTAAACAGAATCTTAATCCCAAAGAACAAAGAGGATCAAAGACTTGAAGGCTCTTAGAGCCATCTAAAATGGATTTTATACACAGCAATGAGCTACACTATTAAACCCTGAGTTGGAAAAGTAATTAGATCATTGCTTTTCACTTCTTTGCACTATTCACTCTCTTTGGCCATTTAGTCAGCAGTACTTGTCAATCAGTACAGGAGCAGTGTCTGTCACACTTCATGGTGTCTCATTTAAAGATGGCTTTGAAAAAGAGTTGAGCAGTTTCAGCTCAAAGCCCTGCGTGGTTCCACTCAGCTGCACAGGCAGCTAGAAACCTGCCTGCGGGCAGCTTCCACACCCAAGGCTGATAAGAACACCGGGTAGCTGCAAAGTTAACGGCTTGGTAATTAACACTAGCAAACACATTTTACAGACTCAATGATCTGTAAGACTGAGGCTGCTCAGCAGCTAAAAGAGCCCTGGCCTCCTCTCCTCTCTCCTAGACACAACCACACAGCACTGGCTTGCTAACCAAGAAGCAGGACATTTCGGGGCAGCCAAGGAGCACTCCTCTGCAGGAAGGCTGCCACGTTAAGGGCCAGCATGAGAAATGCCCGGGCTAGCAAGCTGCCATGCCACTCATCACCCATTCACACTGCGTTTCCTCTTCTCCTCTTATCTCTGTGAATTCCCTCAATGAGTTATCAGGCTTTTTTTTTTGGCCAAGGCCCATCATTTCTTCCTGACTTGGGAAATAATGCTGAATTGCTAGTATTATGCAAGTTACAGTAAAAGACTTTGTTATCATAGAAGGGTCCCAAACAACTGAACTACTGCATTACTTGAGGCATGCTTTTGTGTCTCCTTTGAGTCTGCTGTGAGGTTGGTACCCACAGCTGCAGTTTGAAACAAGGGTAAATCCCAAGCACCCCACCAGGCTCTGGTACTTTTAAACTTCAAAGAGAGCAATCTTTCTGAGTCTGTATATGGCAAAAACTAGTCAATTAATAGTTTTGACAGCACACAATCACACACATTAACTGCTAAATTACTGCAACAGGAAGAAAGGTAATCTCTGGTCATACCTCCTCTGCTATGAGTGAAGTTTTCATGAGGCCGGTCTTGGATTTCTCACTGTCAGACACCACAGAACAGGTTGACAGACTCTGACAACTTATCAGCCAGTTTCTCACTGGGAATATTGTTTTCATAAGGTCAAAGTGCAGAAAATGCAAGCAGCGTTAGGATTAAAGGCTGAAAGGCAGCACCCTCTTGCAACCAAGTGCCTGGTCTTTCAAAGCAGTAAGAGGTCAGGTTAAACAAACTGACTATAGGACTGCTGCCAAACCAAAACACAGTTACTGCTCACTCCACATCCCCCCCTCTCCCCACCCACTGCGGTGACCTACCTGCTGACTGTCAGGGTGAGCTCATCTGCACAGTTCTTGATCTTGTTCTGTGCCTCAAGGTGCGTCATGTTATCTGTGTTCACTCCATCAATGGCTATGATCTGGTCTCCCATGCACAGGTTGGCTATTGCAGCTTTGCTACCTGGAGTTACCTACAAGAAAACAAAACAGATGAGGGGGCTTCCCAGGAAGCAGGTTTCCAAGTAACATTTGAAAAATGGCTGGAGCACCCCAGGCTTCTCTTGCTGGTGCCTGAAAGCAAGGAGATAAAAACTAACCAAAGCAAAATGTCAGCAGAAACTTATCTGGATACAAGTTTCACTCCTCTATGAATGTTACAATTACAATTCTCTTTTGGCAACCACAGAAAAAGATTTTGTAGGGGGTAAGTGACAAAATAGGACAAGGAGGAATGGTTTTAAACTGAGACAGGGGAGGTTTAAGTTAGATACCAGAAGGAAGTTTTTCCACTTAGAGGGTGGTGGTGCACTGGAACAGGTTCCCTGCGGAGGTTGTGGATGCACCATCCCTGGAGGCATTCAAGGCCGGGCTGGATGTGGCTCTGGGCAGCCTGGTCTAGTGGTTGATGACCCTGCATATAGCAGGGGTTTGAAACTAGATGATCATTGTGGTCCTTTTCAACCCAGGCTATTCTGTATTTCTGTGAAAAATAGTATTTTCAATCAAGGCAACTGCCTTTGCAGTTGTAACAATCACAAGGATCAACATGATGGAACGGTAATACAAGAGGCATAACGACAAAGGCCAAACAATGGAAAGGTGTTACAAGGGAAGGAAAAACAGATGGCTCACCCATCACGGAAGACCTAAGCTCACAGGGGAAAACTCCACAAAAGAGAGATCACCAACCAGAGAACTTATCCCAGCAGCAGCCAGCCCTCAAATGGGATCTAAGAGAGGTGCAGCTCGGCTCCAGCCCTACCAGTCACACAGCTGAATTGCCTTCACCTGTGCTCCCAGGGCTGAGCTGTTCCTCTCCCCAGGTGCTCGATTAGTGGTTCAGGCCATGACTCAACAGTTACCATACAGTAGTAGAGAGCAAACACGGCTCTATTCTTTGCAGGACAGAGAGGTGCTCTCCAGAGCAGAATTTTCTGCCAGGAAATTCTGGCTTCAACGAACAGATATACCAGAAAAGGGAGAGAGGATCAGAGTCAATGCCAAACATGAACACCTTTGTCATGATCTCATTTGCTCCATCCTTCGTGAAAAAAGATTTGGGCTCCAGACTTTGAATTGTACCTTTAACAAGCTGGTTTAGCCCAGGAACAGGCACAACAGCCTCACTGACTTCAGTGTGATCGATGTCAAAGCAGTGCTTCACCTAACAAATGGATAGGGAGGCAGAAAGGCACCAAAAAATCATTTTTTAAAATGCAATCTGACCATACTTTCAAAAAAATCTTCAGCAGCATCACCAGCCTCCTATCCTGACCTCACCTTGATACATACTGATGTATTACATCTCCCTTTTCTCTTCATGCACGATGTTTTGCTTCCCAGACATACTCCAGCATTGTTAAAGAGCTGCAGCGCTGTCTAAGAAGTGATGGATTGAAAGGAGCTCAGGGTGATCTCACTGTGACCCCAGGCAGGAGTCTCTATGCAGTAACACCTCCAGTATAGTGTTCCTTGTGAAAAAAGATCCCAGCTAAAACTTGGCATTTTCAAGCTAATCAACCAAAAAGCTCACTCATTTTTTCCCCTACTTCTGCTAAAGAGATGTCCTTTTAACAACACAACCTCTTTGGACTAGAATTGTTGCCTAGACAGAGGGTGAAGAGTGCCACATCTGCTTGCAGCTTTGCAATCAATACATAAGATTTTGAGCAGCTTTAATGACCCTGTGGGAGTTGTATCTCAACTACTGTGACCTTTCATCAATTATTTAACAGGCAGAGGAAATGAGAAGGGTGGACTGCTCCCAAACAGGAGTACAGATTAAAACATGCCTTGCAGCTGGGACACACCTCATTTATGAGTTTGTTGCAACTGGTATTCATTCTACACATTCATGCTAGGTTTCAGCATGCTGGAAAGCAGCTGAGCAAACCCTACAGAGCTGCCAAACATAAACAAACATGGTTCACAGGATTTAGAGTGCTTCTAATGCAGGGCTGGATGGCAAATCATTCCCCCTAGGGAAACACTCTCCTCCTAGGGGTGTCATGCATTAGCTGCAATTACTGGTTTCCCTGGGCTAAAAAATGCTCAGCCATCAGGAAGGCACTGATGAAAAAAGCCAGACAAGGCACCAGGCAGACAGAAAATCTGCTTTAAACATGAAGATTATTGTCTGCCAAGCTGTGACCCTCAGCTCATAAGCAGCCCATAGGATCAGTCAATCCTGCTGGTAGCCATTGCCTCTAGAATATCTTCATGTAAAACTTGAGACAGAAACAGACAGCAGACACGAAGAAATCTTGAGCACTGGAAGGGGCCTACAGTCCTACAGGATTTAGGAGCTGCTGTTTGACAAACCGTGAGACAGACCCCTGGGGACAGCATTACACCCGAGGGAACATGCAGGATACATACTGTGGTTAACGCCCTAAGCGCTGGGCCTTAACCCTAAGCCCTGGGTTCCTCAGTGTTTTTATCTCCTCTGTTGATAGAGATGGGATGGGGGCACATTACTCAGCCCTGGGAGGAGTGCTGAGCACAGCATACAGTGATTCATTTTTGATCAGACAGGATTGCCAAGTGGTCAAGAATTACAGTGGATTAACACCAACACTGGAACGCTGCCGGAGGTCAGCCGTATGGTTTGCATTTAAAGGCTGACAGCCTATGCTGCATTTGGCAGGCTGCTAAAAATGATCCTGTACCACAAGCAGCAGTTGAGCCCAAGCAGCCAGGCACTAAGATACAGTAATCTCCTACAGAAACCCCAGGAGCCATCAGGATGTAAGCATGGTGTCTGCAGGGACATCTCAGCCCTCTGCCTGCTGTGCTTGTGGAGTCACGTTCCCCTCCTGTGTCCACTCAGGAGGAATTTGAAATATGAGTGCTGCTCTCAGCCAGATAAGAGTCACCGGCAGCACAAGGGCAATTACACCCAGCAGGTACCATGCAGACCTCTCCCCTAAGGGAAAGCCACAAGGATGCACGGTAATGAAGAAGATAAGCAAGTCTACCAAAAGGAAACATTTAAAAAGCCAGCTCCTTCAGTTCTTGACATAACTTGCCCTGAATTGTAACCTTCCAGAAAGCATTTCCCTGCAACATCCAGCTTATGCTCTGCCAGCATCACTCATAGCATACATGTCTGCACAGAGCCCAGTACCTCACGGAACCCATCCCCCAGCCCTTTAGGATGATTAATGCTACTAATGATGCTGCCTTCCCCCTTACAGTACAGTCTGGGCTCATTTCAGTACCATCACTGTTGTTTTTGAGATATGTTCACCTACCAGTTAAGTCAGGAAAGCAGAAAACATTCCAGTTTTCTGCTTCTATTTGTGTGGCATCCCTCCCCGCTCCATGACAGGGGGTAGGGGTGCTGACAGCACTGGAAGGTACCAGCCAGGCTGACATGATCCAATAAGGAGGACTAAAAATGAAAAGCCTACAGGCTCATGAGCAGCCCACAGATTGCAGACCACCTGGGGAACCTGGGGGCTGGGAAGCAGCAGCTGGTACACAACTAGATACAGCTGCACTGCTGCATGGGAGGGCGAAGAGGGCTGGAAGGAGCACAACCTGTAAGCACAAGTTTTATCATGCACAAAGGCAGGGCCTCCTGCCTCATTCAAGGCAGCTCCCAACCAGCTTGGGCTTCCCACACTGCATCAAGAAGACTCTGGCAGAGGGACCATATGGCACCAGGACACTATTATGGCTGAATGAATAGCACCGCACATCCTGTAACATCATGCCCTTAGGCTCTCTCTGGAAACAAGCCATGCCCTACCTCCTGGTGTTCACCCAGAGGCAATTGTGTGAGACTCTGCCATTAGGTCATTTCACTGCTGAACAGACTATGCTGAGGCACGTTGAGCAGAACTGTTTGATACTGTATCCAAAACAGCTCCCAGAGCTGATGTAGGTGCTGCCCAGAGTCAACAAGGATGCTCTGTCTGGTGTAGACATCTGGCCTGGGTTCATCTGTGCAAGTGAAACTGTCTATGTTGAGCAGTTGCCACCAGGAAACACAAGTTCAGATATGTGAACATGCCCTGCGTGCAGGAACAGATCTCCAACAACTGGGCCAGGAGGCAACTGCAGCTTCCATATATCCACCTCAGCAGGTGGGAAAGGCTGGAGATTGTGATGGATCTGCCTGCCCTGTGTTACCTGTGCCACCACAGACATCTAGACACAGGCAGAGCACCAATCCAAGTCCCTGCCACCAGCTCAGTAAAAGTAGGAATGAGCTCAGGTACATTTGTCAGCTTAGGGAAGATGTAAATGAACCCCATAATCCACAATTTTACTGATGCAAAGCTCAGTGTGGTAACTAACATCTAAGATTACGTGATAGATGTACACCTGTGCAAAGATCCTGCAGACTCAGGGTTGGTGGGGCTAAAGAAAAACCCACATGATTTGGTCATACCACAAGGTAAAGATTAATGCTCATGTGCACCACCTGGCCCTGCTCTACCTTCCCTCCACACACACACACACACTTTGGGCTCTACCTTGCCAGTACCGGCAGGAGTTTGCCAAGTTCCAGGTTTCTCACCACAGGTGGTTTGTCTTCTGTTGTTCCCCTGCCTGGAGCTCAACAGCCAACAAAAGATTTGTCTGTGACATATTAAGCTTCAAGCTTGTGTATTTAGGCAAGTGCGTTTACACACTAGAAAATGCTTTGATTTAGCAGAGAATTAGATGTATTTGGCTGCTTACCCAGCATCAAGCCTTCTTTATAAAACCTCTGTCTGTCCCAGCACTAGCCAAACAGAACCACACTTAACATCTGCTGCAATTAACTCCATACATGCTCTCTAGCAAGCTTTGCCGTTCCTTTGCAGGGACATGGGGCATCTCCTCTGCAGATGAGGATCCAAGTGGCACCAGTGGGAACAATAAGGGAAGCTGCTGCCCCACTCCCTATCCATTCAGGGGCTCCCTCAGCCCTCTGCAGTTCCTCACAGACCCCACAGCCTCTGGCACCACCTGATACTCCACACCTAGACACACACCTCAAGAAGCGATGAAAAGATAACAAGAAAATTAAGAATAACAGTGTGGGAAGAGATCTGGATAAACAGCACCTATCTGAGCTTGAGAGGAAAACCCAGCTGTGCCTCTGCCGGACCATACAGTCATACAGTGACATACTTATAAGGCCACCAGCAACAACGAGACATCCCTGACGATCAGTTTAATCCTCCCCACCCACACACTGCTGTTTTACCATGAGTAATGCACTCTGTGCCAGAATACTATGCTAAGCAGCCACATCTTCTCCCAGCAAAAGCATGCAGCTGGGTCAGCAGAGATCAGAGGCTATGAGAAAATGCAAGCAGGCACGTTCCCCATCCCTGCTCATTGGGGAGCGCAGGCAGGTTCTTCACAAGCAGATCTGTGAGATCCCCCCCTCCAAGCTGCAACTGCTCCATGTGCTGCCGCAATCGGATGCTGCCCAGCCTGGAGCTCACTCAGAGGATTAACAGCAGGAGAGCTCAGACACCGCCTGGAGAGGGCTGACCTCAGCAAGGCAATGGGGGATGCTGGTCAGAGTCCTGACAGCACACAGAAGTAATGCTGGAGGCTGTACATTCTTACAATTCACTTTGCAATCTGCCTCACATCAAAATACAAATGCACAGAAGTATAATGTTTTCTTACAAGGCCTCAAAAGCATGACATAAGTTGCTCATCAGCAGAGCATTCCCCAATGGTTTATTTCATCCTCTAAATAAAACAACATGTGGTGAAATCAGCAACCATCTCAGATACTGTGTCACAGTCCAGAACTCCATCAATTGTTTATGCAGTTAAAGCCTCTCTTAATTTCCCTGCTTATACTGCAAGAAAAAAAAGCTTCCCTGTTTATAGTAAGAGAAAATACATCCATTTGCTTCAGCACTTTTGATGTAGCACCTTTCAAACACAAAGCATTTTACAAACTCTGCCTGAGGTGCCTGCACAGCTCAAGGAACATCCCTGCCCTAGTACCACAGGACAGGAGAACACATTGGGAACCAATAGATTTCCATTTCCATGCTATGTATGAATTAAGATAGAAGTGTCTCCCAGCACTGGCAGCTCCATAGGGCTGAGCTTGGTACAGCTGCTCCAGCCCAGGCTGGTGGGTGAAAGCTGCATCCCTAGCAACTGCGCCTTGAAGCCACTGAGCCACCTCCACCTGGGCAGGCCTGCAGATACAGTACAGCCTGGTGAAAGGACAAGGACACAGCTCTTGCAACAATGCATAGCATAAGGCTCTGGACATTCCTGCCAGATGTTCTCTGTGTGCTCTCATAACTTCTTGCAGGTGACTGTTGGGCCCTGAGTAGCAAAAAGGGGAAGGCGACATTTCCCTTACTGGCTCTGCCTCCCAGCAGTAGTGCAAAGGCAGCTGAGGGAAGACCAGGGTAGGCACTGGGAAGATCAAACACATACATGCCATGGCAGCCCAGATTTTGCCATAGTTTTGCTCCAAAAACCCTTACACATTCCCGAAAATCCTATTCAGTCAGCCACGCATTCACTCTAGCAGGGTGCTCCAGGCATCACCAAGGCCAACATTTGGAATCATGGATTAGGACTACCTGCATCTCTTTGTCCAGGTTTTGGGCCAACACTGCTCCTCCAGAGTGTGACAGCTGAGATGTACTGCCCCTGCATCTGTCTCACCCCAGCTTGTAACACTGGTGGCTCTGTAGGGGATACCTGGTCACCACCATGGCCCAGGGCTGCTCCATCACACCTCAGCCAGGCCAGGTCCTTTTAAAGCAAGAGTATCAGCCAGCATCAAACCAGCCTGGCAACACCTCAGCCCAGGACATCCAGCCTTTTGACATTTGGATCAATGAAACTAGTTTTGGCACTGTCTGTCTTGAAACCACTTTTAAAGTGGGAAAATGCTCAGTTTCATACAAAAAATGTAGACAAAAAAGTGCCCTGACTTCGGCCAGTGCTAGAGATTATGACAGACACCACTCCATAATGGGGCTAGGGGCTTCTTGGGCTAACATAATGCCTAACACAACTCCCCTTTTAGCTGTGTTTTGGGTCAGGCATTCAAGATCAACACACCACTAGCACATAACATAAACTGAGCTCAAGAGTGGGGTTATGAGACAGTGCCATGTATATATTCGACTGGAAACCAAAATCCACTGTGTTTATCAAAATAAAATGCAAATAAACAGGAAAAAGCTCGTATTACCTGAAGGACAGAGGGGGATGGGCTCTGTTAACTGCATTGCTTTATCACATATCTCCCCATACAGCACATTCATTGCTTCCTCCACCAGCCCTGCTGGTCTCACAGGAATTCAACTGGGAACCACCCTGTACAGCTCCACAATCACCATCATCCTGCAGCGTGCCCATCCATGGCTCAGATGATATTTGGGAAAAGCTCCACCCCATTGACTGACCACCTGTTGTCATCCAAAGACACAAAGACAAAGATCTTCCCTACTCCTGTAAGGGCATCCAGCAAGCACTGGCCTAGTGGTCAAAAGACAATGAAGGAACAAGACAATAACAAAACATACACCAAAATCCTATAGAGATTAAAAGAACCAGAGACATCTGTATGGCATCCCTCTGGAAGGGATGGGGTCTCTGAGCAAGTCTCATGCAGAATACTTATCTCCATGCTTGCTCTCAATGGTCCAGCACAACCCCAGACCCAGGAGTGTGCACACAAGAGGACGCTGCAATGCATCTGAGCCTGAAGAGTTCTGAACATACGACTCAAGTGGAAAGGGAATTAGGGCAGCAACAAAAGAACAGCTGCTGATATATCATTGTTTTTCATCTGTTACTCTCATCATACACAACTGGACACCAGTACCACACAGCCACTGCTGGCCAGGAGATGAGGGGCAGAGCAGGTTGTTCTGCTGGCCCCATGCCCACCATACCTCTACTCCTCATCCTCCTTGGCCTTAGGATTGAGTCATCCAGCTTGCTTTGACATCCCAAACAGTCCTGCCTCCCTCCCACCCTCGAGACTGGGAGAAGCCCTCCTGAGGGCAGCCAGTGGTGAAGACAAGAGCAGCAAAGCACTGAGGTATGATGGAGATGGGGGCCATAAATACCAAGACAAGCAGAATAGATCACCCTGGGCATGACACCACCCAAGGCAAAACTTGAGCTCCTGACAGGTAAAGCGTCCTGAATGTCTCCTTGTTTCAACTAGAGGCGTAGGGCACCCAGCTCAGGGCGGTGACCAGAGGGACCAGTAGAAAGACTGATGGCTTGAAAGTCCAGAGCACAAATTAAAAGCATCAGAGGAACTGCCAGTTGCCAGCATTTTCATCACCAAAACCAGAAAGGCTATTTTATTACATTTCAGCTTCCAGGGTCACAACCAGTTTCTCCCAGGACAGTTATTTCAGCCACTTTGCTGATCTATGTCCCTTGGTATGCAACCACAAGCAATGACAAAGACAGCCAAGGAGAAGAGGTGGGAGCAGCGAGGTAGGGCTGCAGACATACTTCTGCCTGACAGTCTCACTGGAAGGAAACAGCAACAATTACCAAAACAATGCAGTAAATATCACTTCCCTTACGCTAAAGCTACTTTCATGTCAAAAAAAAAAAAAAAAAAAATCTTTACAAGAACACAGCATTATTACTGCGATTGAAAGAGATTAGAGACAAAATTAACAACAGCCCCCCTCCTGTGAATCTGACAGCACTGCCATCCCTGGAGCCCTGTGGCATGTAGAGCCCTCCAGACAGCAGGAACAGCAGCAAAGCACCGATGGCTGGGGGTATTTAGAAGAAAGAAGAAAACAAACAAACAAATAAATAAATAATACCTTTTGCCACCCTGTTTCTCCAGGAGGAACTCACAGAACACAGCAGCCTGGTCCCACTGTCTTCAGGGCTAGATGGGCCCTGGGTAAGCTGAACTAATGCTTGATCTAAGGGTTGGCAACCCCAGCCATGGCAGACTGTTGGAAATGGGTGGTCTTTGAGGTCCCTTCCAACCCAAACCACTCTGTGATTCTACAAAACCTCACAGGCCCCAGCTGAGGAAGGGCTGCAAGATGTCAGATGTACTTGAGATTAACACGGTACTGGATGAAGACAAGTAGACAGCCCAGATGGAGGCTGAGCAACACACCTCTCACCAAGTGAAGGGCAGCTAGGAGATCCTCGTTCTGCACAGGAGGAGACATTTATGCACACCCTGCTTCTTGGAGGCGCCTGATGGCAGCACTGGGCAGGGCACGGTGACGTCTGCGTGCAGGTGAGTACCAGGACAGGAGTGAGGCCACAGCCCAGCCCTGGTGCTTGGCTGGCAATCACTGGAGTAGAGGTAAGCAATTTAAGTTACACCAGTGTAATCTCTTGGATACGAGGCTTTAGCCGTCATTTCCTAACTCATTTTTTCTTAAGTAGGGGTAAGAAGGGCTTAAAGCAGAAGCAGGGAGAGGCACTTAACAGAGGTTAATATGGCTTCAGTAAACAAAGGATTTTCTATCTATACATGGCAAGTAGAAGCAGACGCGCGGCCCGTATCAAAGCGGCACGGTCAGTCCCGTGAAGTGGACTGCGACGCCCCGGCCCCTCGGGGAGAGAGTGGCACCAGGCAAACACACCTGGCCGCGGAAACAGCTCTGCCCTGTGCCGGCAGCCACCTGCCAACCCCAGCTCGGCTCCCACGGACTCACTGCCGCTTCGCTCCGCGCAGAGCCGTACCCGCCGGCAGAGCGCACGGCTCCCGGGCAGCCCCGGCACCCAGCACCGCCCGCCCCGGCCCCGCGCAGTCCGTACCCGTGAGATGGTGAGAGGCTGCTCGAAGTCCCGGCCGCCCACCAGGCGAAAGCCCCAGGGCCCGGGGCCCGTCAGCACGATGCGGAGAGTTCCCATGTGCGCGGCTACACCTCGCGGCACACCCGGCAACACCGGCTCCGCTCGGCACGGCTCCGCTCGACTCGGCGCGGCCCGCCCCCGGCCCGCCCCCATGCAGGGCTGCCTGCGCGGCCCCGGGAGGAGGACTGCGCCCTGCTCTGCCCCGGAGGCGGGGCGGCATCTCCGGCTGGGCTTCACCGGCGGTAAGAGTTTGGAGAGAGGGGGGGAAAGGCAAAAAAAGCAAAAGCCGTCCCGCCGCGACTTAAAGCGAGATAATTCCTACCGCAGTTTGTAGGGCTGAGCACGTTGCGGGGCAGTTTCGGGCTGTAGAAGTCGGTCGCAGTGAGCGGTGACACAGCTTCGGGCAGCGCGGCTGTTCATGTAGAACTCGACGGTGGAGGTGAGAAGTGACCCTACAGGACAGCTGAGAACTGCTGAGCGAGAGTGGCCCCTTAGGGAGGAATTGCCATCTCCCCCAATTTATTTCTGATTCTTCATCGCTGTAGGCAAAATTTTGCTGTTTGGTTGGTTGGTTTTTTTCCTGATGCCCTTAGGGGTGCCACCAGCAGCCAATGAAAGCTTTCTTCCCATCAGCAAGATCACACAGGTGCTGCTTATCCCGCTGCTGGGCACAGCTGAGAAGGGTCTGTTCCCTTTCTGTGGACACCTGCCCTTCAGCAATGTGAATTACTCCCACCCCCTCAGCTTCTCCTATGCTCCAGGCCCTGATCACCTCTGTAGAGCTTCCTCCAGTAATTCCCCGTTTCTGTTGTACTGGGCAAGTAGATTGGGATGGAGAGGAATACCAGTAAATACAGAGGTCTGGAAGCCTTTCACCATCTGTACATGTCTCCTTATGCCCTGGAACACACATATACCTCCTCCCAGCTTTCAGCTCTTGCTGAAGGCAGCTGCTCCAGACAAACCAGGATCCCACATCAGTCTCAGCTAACGATGGAGCTTTCTGCCTGCTCTCCTCACTGGGGCCTGCTTAATACCACAGTGGAGTGCTCTAAGTCCCTTGTGCAGGTCACAACTGGGAGCTGGCAACTTGGGGCCCTCTCTCTTCCCCTGGGGCAGTGGTTTCCCCACACAGAGCCCCAGCCATGCCCTCAGGGAGGTGCAATGAGGAGGGTGAGACATTACAGCCAGGTTGCTTACCCACCCCAGGCACAGCAAAGGAAGGGTTGGGATGGTGGGAGCTGCAGCACAGTGATGGGCAACTGCTCTTCTGCTTTTTCTGCATGGTAGCCTGCAAAACTGAAAGATTTTGAAAATCTTATTTTGAAAAATAACAGCCCTGTTATTTTTTTCTGTAAGATGCATCCCAGAAGTCCCAGCCAGATGTTCTGCCAGAGGGCTGGGAGCTGTGGTATGTGTTGCACACTTTGCTTTCACTTAGTGCTATGGCCAGAACTGCCTGGGTGGAGTGCAACTATTTGGCAACCTGAGGGGCTACAGTGTGACACCGTCCCTTGGTGGGGTCTTTGTGTGCATGAGTCCCACAGCCCTGCTTCCCTGAGAGTGACCAAGCACAGCACACATCAGGTTGAGGCCGCACACAAACCATGGCAGTGGGATGAGGCTGAAGGACTGGCACTCACAGGGGTTTAATATCCTGGAGAACAATTGCCTCATTAAAGATGCCAGTTATTGACTCTTGGGCTTCGAGTCCCTTCACACTACAGAACTAGCACAAGGGCAGTAATGGGCACTAGAGGTCAATAACTGAATGCAGAGGACACAGCTGCTACCAGCTCTGCACCCTGACCTCTCGTTACTGAGGAATCTGGGTGTAAAATGTTTTTTCCTCTGCTTTTACACCTGGTTTTCTTCAAGAAAGAACCACAGCTTGCCTGGCTCACAAGAGAGGCCTGGTGAGGTAAAGCCAAGGTGAGAGCAGGATCTGGAAGCACAGGGTGGCAGATGCTCAGAATGGCCACAGCCACTGAGAGCACTGATAGAAATGTGCATTGCTACAGGAATAGCACGGAACAGGCTTTATTTAATAATTTGTACAACAAACACAGTAGTAATTCAATACTTCCATTTATTAATTGCCGAATAGTAATCCACTGCAATAAGGAACAAAAATCAACACAAAAATAAGTTGTGATGTGTGTGTGTGTATGTGTGTGTGTGTGTGTGTGTGAGACTTAAAAAGGCAAGAGCTAGAACAGAAAATAAACCTTTATATGAGTAGGTTATATACATTCAGTCTTATTGTGTTACTTTGCTGGATAGATTAATTTGGTGCTATCCAATCTTAGCAACAGGCCTACATATTGCTGCGAATAACTGGAAGAAAAAAAACAAAGCAGAAAAAAAACATAAATAAGATGTAGGATTAATGATATCTCCTATTGAAAAGAGACAGTGGTGCTTTGTGTCGTATCTGAAACTCTTTCATAGTGGATATTTTGTGCTAAAACTCTTTATATGAACACACACGAAATTCCATCGTTTAAATAAAAGTGGAATAAACTCCCAACCTCTGACAACTGCCTTTCTTTTCCTCCCTTCGCTCAATGCGTTTAAATTATTTTTCTATACAAGGTAAGTACATTGTCTGTACAAAGTTAAATATACATATTTACAGTCAAACTTCTGAGACACCAAGTCTTCTCCTCCGCAGACAGAGGCGGAAGACAAGCCTACTTGATTTCAAACCCAGGAACATGGCTAGTTTATCAAAACATATTGCAAGTCGTGCTAACAGTTAGTTGTAGTTACTCTTAATAAATCTGTATAAAAGCATCAGCATAAAAATAGGCATTTTATATTATTAAATACGGCTTATGACAAAATAGCAATCTAACCTTTTGCTATTTGTATGGTAACTGTAGGAAGCAGAGTCTGATAGAACCGGTTTTGTTTATACTTCTTAATAACAAAATGTCTATCAAAAGAGTAATTCGTAGTGGATTTACAAGCAAGCCACATTTCTTTCCCAAAGAAATACAAATCTCTATGACTGGTAATAACTGCTGGAAACAAGGCTTTCCAAACCAAGCAGACTTTTTTGTTGGAATAAGGGCCAGCCAAAATGCAGGTGTTTATTGGATCTACCATCTACACTGTAAGAACAACAAAAAAAGGCACCTTCAATGGCGTGTTGCTCAGAATTATCAGAGCCTCTGACATTTAATTATGGGAGAGAAGCAAAGCCTTCATCCTAAAGAGAATGCTTCAAATCCTTTCGGGCCAACCAGAGGGAGCAGAGAAAGTGAACAGCTGTAGGATTCATGAACAGGATTTGCTCTCATGGATGCTTTGTTTATTGGTTTTATTCTTTGTGCAGATAAATGTCAAAGCCAGGTTTATTTCTCTTTAAAAAAACACGACTCTGTTTGTTTTGCTGCACACGGTGCACTCACACACACACACACACACACACACACACCCTGCACCAAAGAAAAAAACCTTGCAGAAGTGGGTAATGTGTTAGGAAAGGGTTTGGGCTTTTTGCATGTCTGCAGTACATTTTGGCTGACCTCTCTGGATTAAACTAGCGGTCCCACACTCCTTCTCTACAGAGTTCTGCAGTTTAACCACATTGGCCGTCCTCTGCCCATGCGGGATCTTAAGGTGCGTGGCATGAAGGAAGGGAGTTCTATGGGAGTGGAAGGCAGAGCACAGTAAGTCTTCAGCAAGGCAGGAAGCCTGGACTCCCTGACCTCACCAGTGAAAGGAGCAGCTGCAAGGCCACGTACTTTCTGAAAGTACTATCATATCTTAACACACAAACAAAACCTATACCTTTTGCTTCCCTGAAGCCTTCTCAGAAGTAAAGTACTCCATATGAATTAAGGTTCACCAGAACTCTTGCTGGGTAGGGGAGAGGAATACACAAAGGCAGCACTGTAAACTAGAAACTGTCTCTTCTTCAGCAAACAAATCATACCCTGAATCAGTGGAAGCAGGGCTACACATTCAACTCAATACTGTACCACATAACCACATCCTCCTAACACTTTTCATTTCTTGTCTATTACATTCATAAATAGTCTCTTTCTTCATCGTTTAGAAACACCATCTGCAAAACAGCTCCATCTCTGTCACTGTGGGATTACTGTTACTTTACAAGTACAGAAGCTTCACATAGTTGCCTGGGAAGGTGCCGAATTGCCTTGTTCTCCTGGATGTACCTATAGCAAAATAAAACACAAGGAAGCCAGAGTGAGATGGAGCCACACAAGGAAGGCTTAGGGGTTTAAAAAGTTAAGATGGCAGCCCCTTCTCTGCTTGCATTCACTGCTCTATAAAAATAAATAGGACTCCTGGTCAAGGAGCCTTTTGGTATAGAAGAGATCAGAACTAGTCTGCTAATAACCATCTTTGCATTTAACAATGAAGAAAGTGCTGGTGATATCTTCTGGGCCTATAAAGCTAAGAGCCAAACTTTGGTCACTTCAAATGAGCCCAACTTCCTTGAGAACAGAGGACTATATTTGCACTACTGAGATGAAAAACACTGTCCAGACTTAGATTATTTGAAGCTACAAGACTAGATTTAGCTAAACAAACATGTAGTGTCAAGCCTGGATTTCTAGGGACTGCAGCTCCAATACAAGTGCTCCCTCTGCCCCCTACTTGCCACCTTCTGTAACTTCTCATGACTCTTCTGGAAAAGACATAGAAACCCAATCTCCCTTGGTTCCCTCTGTTGCTCTGCTAGTTGTGTGAGCAAGGAGGACCAGGAGGAAGAAGGGAATACAGAAATTAAAAGAAGAAAAAAATTGTAAACCCAGACATCTAGAAAGGAAAACAAAGTTCCACCACCCTGCACCCTAATTTTAATGTTCTCAGTAGGAAAAGATGAGAAGTCATCAAAAAAGTTAATTTTTTCCACTCTGTTTCAATCCTGCAAATGAAAGCAGCTTCTAGATGCTCTGCAAAAGTATTCATCTGCATCTCAAAGGGTCCTGCTGCCTGGTAAGCATCACACTCACCCACAAACCAGCCATCATCACATTTCTCCATGACATCAACAATATCACCGTCCCTCAGTTCCAGCTCATCATCGTTCTGAGGAGTGTAGCTGTATAGAGCTTGGTAGGTAAGTCTAGAATAGAAAAATACCACACATTAGTCACTGGATTCTGTTCAATACAATCTGGACCTGTACTCCCCATTTGAAGGTGAAACCTACTCACATTAAATTGGCTGTTGTCACAAAGCTATAACAGGAATCACTGTCACACCTGCACTGCATAGGACGCACAGAGCATTTTTGTTTTCCTATTCCCACGTAGACCATAGACTTTAATGACTGCAGCCCTCCTAACATGCTATGCCTAGAGACCAGACACCCCACAAATGCAAGCCAAAACCTGAATGCACACATTACTTGTCTAAATGAGACTTCAGTCCCCTTGCCCAGGCTCACAGGTAGGGTCGTGAACTGCCAAGTGGCAGAGTGAGGGACCTGAGAAAAGATACTGCTTTGTTTACTGCACTAAGGTTGGATAAATCCTGGCTGAGGAGGCATGAAGCTTAAGATTGAACCCTGCTCTGGGATAACTATTGCTCCAGAGGCACTCTGTAATTATCTGAAAGGAATCTTATGAATGGGAAGAAATCTCTGGGCAAGTCTGGATCCACTGGCTGTGGGGAGTGCAAGAGTTTCCATTCTGCATAAAGATATGGTAAAGCAAAGCCTCCTTTTAGGAGCCAGCTGTCACTGAACCCCAGTACAGCACTGGCACCTATTCTCAAAACCAACAGTGAAATGCCCTGCCAAGATTAATGGCAGCTCCATGTTTAAACTCAGAACAGAGCTCTGAAGATCTCAGCTGGGCTCTCTCATATCATTCAGCCACTAATTCTTTCCTGGACCTGGCCAACAATGCACAAAGTGACTGATCTTGGGACTGCTCACTATGCCATGAGAAGTCATATGAGCCAGGTGTTGTTAGTGCATGTTAATTCACCTCCAGCTTCAGATACAAAGACACTGAAACAGTTTCCATAAGCAGCATGACTGAAGTGCCCAAAGGAGACCCAGTCTTGCAGCGTAATGTCATTGCTCCATGTGCTATACAGACACAAAGGTCCCAGCTTTAGAGTTCTCAATATCATGAAACTATTTTTGTTCTTCAAAGGAAAGCACTAAGCAGTTACTTTTCTATCATCTGAATTTAACTCTTGAGATGCTGAAGCCTTCACACCTCCCCATCCTCACCACCAATATGAGTCAAGGCCACTGGATGAGATGGGAGACAAAGGGACTTACAAGTCTCGTGGTGTTTGACTTCTGTCAGGGCTGGCTCCTTGCTGCTGTGCTTGAGGTTGCTGAGAAATGATGAGAGATGGTTTATGGTCATTAGAGGTCACCTTGTTGCGAGAGTCAAGAGGCTGAGAAATAGTACTGCAGTAATGCACAGACTTTTCTGCAATGTTTATGATCTCATTGCAAACAGCTTCCTGCGTGGTAGGCAGCATTGACATCCAAGAACACCCAAAGAACAGTCAACAAGGGGAGAGGGAGGGGAAAATATAGACAGGAAGAGATGGGACATTCCAGATGCAGTACATAAGTCCATTAGAAAAAAATAAAAGAGTTGTAGATCCAGGTAAACATCCAGGTAGTGGAGTGCAGAAGGGATCCAGGTGTAAGCATGGAAAAACAGGTGAGATACAGAAGAATTTGGCATTTAGTTTAAAGATTTGTAACAAATACATAGACATATACTTTAAAAAGCAGCAGCATAAGAGGTTGCAATTAGTTCTACGGTGGTACTATTACAAATGCAATGAAGTCAGTTCAAGAATGCAAGGTGGGCTGCTCCATTCATGCATTTGGCTTCATTTAGTTTATATCCAGGGACTGGCAGCACAATTAGCCCAACTTCTCATTGATTATGGAAGTTTTTCTAAGTGCTACATTCCCTTCTTCTATTGCAAACAAAACAACATATGTAAATAGGTAAATATATACCTATTACGCAGCTAAAAACGGTGCTGATATTTTATAATCTACTGAGATGTCCTTGTCTTGGTGAAGAAAGGCTAGGACTACACATCTGATTGAAACAGTAGCCTTACCACATAGCTCTTTTCAGACTCTGTGAGATCTGGTCCAGCTCTCAATGAATGGAGGGAAGGCTGTGTGATCACCAAGCAGATGATAAGGAAGACATTTTAGCAGATGTTATACTGGTCAGAATTAAAAAGAAAAAAAATGGTGCGCAGACAACAAAATGAAATGAACAACTCCTCCCCTCCCCATCCCAACACCACTCTTTTTGGACAACAAGATCTTTCATTTAAACAAGACATTAGAGCTACAGTAACGCAATTGCACTGCAGTGCACAGAATGCTGCAAAGAGAAGGACAGCAAAACAGAAGCTTAGAGCACAGAGTCAAAGGATGAGCTGGAAGATTATGGCCATGGCTACAACCAGAACTGATACATAGCGTCACACTGCATTCCAGTGGTTGGGAGGGGGCAGGACAAGGACAGAAATACATAGTTGAGAGCATGTAACCCACTGAGAGGAATCTGTTGCTGTTTTTAGCAAAGTCCTTGGTGACTCTGACACAGGAGAGAACAGTAATTTGCTTGCTTCTTAAAAAAAGACCAGCTCAGGTCCTCAGGAGGCACGATGCAGTGTAACCTTATCAAAATCACTCTGGTTTGTGCCACACGAGGATCTGAGCTGTTCCGTTAATTCCCAGAACAAAGCAGAGTTTCAGGTCAGAGGAGGCCGACTGAAAGCCTAAGCTCCAAACACCATCCATGAAACTTCTGGACTCCCTTTCTCCCTAGTCAATCCTTCTCATAGGAACTCCCATATCCCAGGGCATAGCAAGAAGAATTAGGATTTAGGGGGTTGGAGGATTTGTGGGAAAGGGGATTGCTACTGAGATCACACAGATATCCAGAACCTGGTTTTGCATGTTTCTGAATATTCAAACACCAGAAGAATGCTGTGTGAGTGCTCTAGAGAATGAGGTGCCTGAATGAGTACAGTTCTGATAATCCAAACTGGTAAGCACACTGAAACAGGTAAGATACAGAGCACTGCCATCCTCAGTGATAATCCAATACAGTGTTCATCCCAAATGCCAAATGCCTCCATCTTTATGCTTTTTCATCCTCTTCTTTTATTTCATCAGTGCCCTTCAGTCATTCTGCTCAAAGACGTGGCTGCACCACTGGCTTAGGAAAAGGCTTGTGAGCTCATGGCATCCTGAGGTAGAGCAGAAGCAGAGGAGAAAGATGTTTGTGACTCCTTCAGCCCAAGCATACTCAAGGAGTCTGGAGAAGCATAGTGTAATGAGCTGTATTTCCTGCTCCTCTGAACTACCTCTTGGACCTCTGGAACTGTGCTCATCAATGTATTAAAGAGAACTGACTCTCTTCTCAAGGACTGTGATCCACTCCACACCAATCCAACCCCACAACTCTTCCTCCTTCATCAGTCATGCTGTCTTGGGCTGGGATCTGGGTTTGCTGCCCTAAGACACAATGCTCTATAACCATATGCATTTTTACAGAGGGAAAATAAAATGTAATTTGGATGTGCTAACTGAGGAGGATTTTGCCTTCAAAGCACTTACTGATGAGCCTGAAATCATGGCAGAATATATACAAGTCATTCCCATCCGCCTAACATCAGTCTCCAGAAAGGCTAATAGAATAATTACAAGTTTAAAAATACTATTTTGCAGAGCAACTGGATATAGTGCTTCAAATATGATGAGATCACGGCTAACCCAGGTGGTGAAGAATCTGGAAGAAACAATTTCCATCCTGAGATGAGACACAGTTGTAAGAATGACTTTTTAATTCAAGAAAGTGGTTCTCTGCTCCTCACTAATAAATTGACTGCTCCATGAGTGCCTAAGACCATGTGGTCCATTTCTCATTGATTATTTGCGACCTCCTCAGACCAGCTTTTCTCTTAAAAGCATTAATAATTCTGAATTAAATTAGTTATTTGAGAGCTAAAGAAATTAGCACTGTCTCTGAATGCTCCACAATCCATCAGGACCACACAGCTCCTACCCTCTCAGTCACGCTAACTGCTTTGCTAAGACTTCAGTGTTTCTGCCTCCATCCTACACAGCCAGTTTCAAAGCACAGCTGGCCACTGTTTCCACCTTGTACAGAGTTTGAGGGCAGATCTATTGAGCATCACAGGTTTGTAGAAATACCAGGAAGATGTTCTATGTTAAGAGCCTAGAAAAGTCCTCAGGTAGGTTTTGTACTCATAGGGAGAAAGATCCTGGAGCCACTCAGTAGCACTTTCCTGGCTCCTAACAGAGTCATCAGTGTGTCCATCCACTACCCACACTTGTCTGTAGGTCTTCTTCCAATACCTTTCTGGTGTGAGTCAAAACGACTACATGAGCAAAGGGAAAGCTAAGCAGACCAGACTGACAGGACACACAGAAAGAAGCAGAGACACAGGCATCCCATCAGAGATGGGCATGTAACAGGGATGCTCCTGCACACGGATGGAGAGCCATGAGCAGGGAGGACTGCCCAGACCTCCAGAGTGGAGGAAAACCATTGCACATGTCAAATCCCAGCTCTGGTGGGAGTGAGGGGAAAGCTGGCCCAAGAGCTCTTACAAAGGGCACTGAAAAGGCTGTTGTGTACTGCAACCAGGCACAAAGGCTGGCAGAGAACATGGAGAGACTCCTCGGCCATTGGGTTGGGAGCTAAAGGCTCACACATGCTATCACCACTGAAAATTCATCTGACATCTAATATCAAATTTCACTGGAATACTGAAGAAACATCTGTTAATTACACTTGACATTTTTTTCACATGCTAAGGGCTTGCTCTTTTATCTTTTGTTTTATTAGTCTGAACTGTGAAACTAAAGAAAAGTGAATAATTTCAGAATATCTAGAAGAGCCAGTGCTCTTTACATTACTGCTTAGTGGAACAGGGAAGAACACAGCCCTTAACCCAGCTCTGCAACTAAGCAGTCTTAAAATGACAAAAAACCTGAGTTTGAATTTCATAACCTGAGAGATTATCTTTTACGAGCAAAATATGATGT
The DNA here is from genome assembly GCF_054131305.1 of Coturnix japonica. Classification (NCBI taxonomy): domain Eukaryota; kingdom Metazoa; phylum Chordata; class Aves; order Galliformes; family Phasianidae; genus Coturnix; species Coturnix japonica. The sequence goes on along the minus strand of NC_140670.1, from coordinate 15,662,412 downwards.
TTAAAACAGTAAAATACCTCAGAGCCCAGGGACAGACAGTACTGGAAACAAAGCCAAATGCAATGTCTCACTTCCACGTATACTAAATGCTCTTCTCATTTAATTAAATTCAATGGGAAGAAGATAGATTCTGAAAAGGCCCCCATGTCTGCTGAAGCAATTGGCCTCTGTATGGGTCATGCAGGTAATGGGAAGTCATTATATATGTATGTATGTATATACGCACACCACTCCTGCTCCCTAACTAACTGTAGGCCCAGAGCTGGAAAGGAGGTAAAGGCTGGCGGCTGTCAAGCACAGTGTTAAATTGACACTGACAATGGGCTGATTGTCAAGGCACACAACGTATAAAATGTGGCTTGACTTCAACTCCAAAGAAGTGCTAGTGTCCCACTCTGACCAGGTGCAGCACCTGAAATAGAAGTGCATTAAAGTCAGCATGGGACATGGGGGGAGTAAAGGCAACCAAGATTTCAGAGTTAAAGCTAGATCTCACTCTCATAAAGCTTCCTTGAAAATAAGCATCTACTTCCTACACTCACTCAGCATGAACATGGTTTGCAGATGAAGCCAAGACTGCTACCCCCAAAGCCAGCACTAGAACTCAGCCTGGCTTTTGCTAACTATGAGCTTTGTTCTTTGCACACTGCCATCGTGTGGGGTTGTGGGGAAGGACTGACAGCCTCCAGCAGCACGCACTGCTTTCTCCTGAGCCGGCAATGATGCATAGACACCATTCTGTCCCTCTTAAAGATGACTGGAGGTGTCACAGAATCACAGAGTCATTACGGTTGGAAAAGACCACTAGGATCACCTCATCCAACCGACAACCCATCCCCACTGTGCCCACTAATCAAGTGCCTCAGTGCTGCATCCACCTGTCGCTTGAATGGTGACTCCAGCACCTCCCTGGGCAGCCCGTTCCAACGCGTCACCATTCTTTCTGACAGCTTTTTCCAAATATCCAACCTGAGCTACCTGGGAAGGCTGGGACAGGTCCCCAACACTGTGGATACCAAACTGAGTTGTCTTATCCCAGCTCTGAGACACTCAGGCCCTGAATACTGATCTCAAGAGGTTAAACAAAGCCTGAATGAAAGTATCAGAGGTGATACTGTTCCTGCTAACAACGAGGCCACCGATACTGCCTTAGAATGAAATTAACCTGTAGGAACCCAGTGTCAGAAATAATCAGCAGCTAAAGTACTAGGAAGTTCTGAGCTAATCCTTTGGAGGAACAAAAACCAGATCTCTAGCTGGTATAAACTGGCAGAAACCCTCTGACCTGCAATTAGGTGGATTTGCATCAGAAGATTTTGCCTATACCTGCCCTTTTGCACAGCCTGGAAACTGTTTAAATTGATTGACTTAAAAATAAATAAATAAATAAAAATACTTAATTAAATGACGGGATAAATATCATGTGTAGAATCAGTGAATGGATAGACAAGCATATGATAAAACAATGGCATGGCATGGAAACAACTCTAACGGGAGAGTAATCAGCAAAGATGATTACCTGTGGCTTATTGACTCTGCGTGTAAGTCTGGGAGGTGGCTGTGTTGTGACAGTAGAGGAAGAAAGGGCAGAGGAAGAGAGAGGAGCAGGTGAAGAGAAAGCTTTTGAGTCTGCAGTCTTTTGAAGAAAAGAAAAGTTGGTCAGCTTGGCATATACACTCTTATCACAGTCATTGGTAGTGATAAGAATATCTGCTATGCTGTAAGATTTGATGCACACACAGCAAACATAACTCCATGCAAGGGCAGATGCAGTTTCCTAGTTAGTTGGTCAGAGCTTACCACCTCATTCTGCTTTAAACATGCAGGTTATGCCCATAGAAAACACTGCTAAAAACATATGCAGTTGGTAAACAGCATGGTCTTAATGCAGCTTTCAATATGCTTCTGGTTATGATTCAAGCAGAAATCGGACAAGTTGTCATAAGATTTCCCAGTGTGAAATGTGCCACAGTAGAAATCACAGTCCCTCACTATTTAACACTGGCTTGATGGGATACGTCATGGAGGCAATCACATTGCATTCAAGGAGCTGTTTGTAACACTACAATTTTGAGCTCCCCAAATTTCCACTCCTGTACAAGTTAGCACAGAAGTGCTACAATGTATTTTGGATGGCTGTAGTCCATAACCAACACTAAGACAAGTAGGAGTTTCAAAGTAAGGCAGATCTCCATACACTGAGACTGAGGACAGAAAATGTTGCAGAAGCTACTAGAAGGTTCCCTTATGCTCCTTCTTGTAACATATAACTACTTATGCCTAAATATTCTTGGGAGTATTACACATGGAACCCTTTCATGTAATTTTCAAAATGCAAACTTAATAAATTCCAATAAATTCCACTCAAAGCACAGATAACAATTAAGCCTCCCTGACTTAGCCATGCACATCCCAGACTGAGGATCACTAATCCACAGTCTCCAGGATCATCCATCCTATATTTCCCCAATAATAGCTTTTGTGATTCCAGAAGCCAGGCTGAGAATTGTAAGATGCTTCAATGCTTGGCTTTATGGGGAAGAAATAAATCTCATTACCAAAGATGGTCCATCGCACACTGGAAAATCTTAAAATAGCAGATAATTGCCTGTATTCTAGATGGTGAAGTACATGAGCAAGAGGCCTGTATGAGCCTTTCATCTGATGCTTTTATCTGGTAACAGCCATTGCTTGGCATGGCCACCTTGTTAGATATGGCCAAATGAGTCAGTTCTGTGCTACGCTACTCCTGAGGACTCTTCTGAAGGTTTCTGATCTACCACCCAGGGAATGCCACTGGTGAACCCTGGAAGAAGGTTTTAGGATCATTAAAAGGACACGTGGCAGCCACTGGCTCTGCTTGGCTGGCAGAGCAGCACAAACCTCAACACACCAGTAAAGTCAGGCATTCAGAGTAGTGCACACGCATGCAGGAGAAATACCTTATTTTCCCCGCCTTGAAACTTTCCCAGATCACCTCTCCTCGTGACTTTTTCCTCTGCTTTACCTCCCTGCACAATAGCCATTAGCTCCTGACACAACTGGTTGTCCTCAGAGGAACTCACAGGTCTCCTTTCTGGGCTTGCACGCATGTCTAGCTGGGACGGTTTCAGGCAGCGCTCCACAGAGATGTTGGGAGCAGCATGGGAACCCTGCTCGGGGTTGCTGCTGCCCTCTCTAGTCTTCTGGAGCCAGGCCTGGCTGCCAGGGGTGCCGTGCTGCTCTGTGAGGATGCTCTCGGGGCTCCTGCCTGCCCAGCGAGGGCAGGGAGAAGAGGAGCCACCAACCTTCTCTTTGCTTTGCGGAGCAGTCTGATAGAAACTGCGAGTGGAGGGCTGGGGCCCAGATGAGTAAGAGGGCAATGGGGATTTAATGGACCTGGGAGTCGAGGAGCCTGAGAAATGAGAATGGGGAAGGCTGAATGAGGGGGAAGGGCTCGCTACAGTAGGAGGTGAGAGAGAGTCAGTGTGGGAGAGGGAGGCTTCAGGCAGAGAAGTTAAAGCAGGAGTGGTGCTAGGAGACACTCCCACGGTCAGAGCAATCCACTCGGATGTGACCGCCTGCACCTCTGGAGACAAGGCACGGCGTGAGAAGGGCAAAGGCGGAGGAGTTGGTGTATGGAGCAGCTCAGAGCTGGGAGACTTGAAGGAGACAAAAGCAGAAGAGAAAAAGAAATAAATGAACAAAAATAGGAAAGGAAAATAAAAGGCAATCAAGCAAAAGTAAAAGGAGTGTGAGCAAACATGGAGAGGAGCAGATCTATGACCTAGCACGTGCCTAAGTTTTCCATGGACAAGTGCACTCTGCTGGAGAATCTGCTGTCCACAGCTACTCCAACCATGGAGTCCTGTCCATATCTGTACTGCTAATGCCTTCCTCCAGTCTTTGCCAGGATTCCAGATGTCTTGTGGAAGACCTTACACTTCTTACCATTAACCCTAAGTACCTTAAGGAGTAGCTAAAATCACTATCCACAATGGCAGCATGCAGCATCTGACTGGCCTGACATCTGGGACTCTGGCAGCTTGCATCATGGAATCAGTCAGAATTCATAGCTGCAATGAATTTTAAGTTTATCCAACTTTACACTGAATAATGCCTATCCCTCAAGAAATTTACACTGCTGAAGCTGTGGAGGAGAAACAAATGAATTTAAAAAAAAAACAAAAACCAACAAACAAACAAAAGAAAAACCAGCTATGGCTACTTTGTTTAAAGTCCTGTGTCAGGCAGAACGCAGGACCAAAGTCTGCCCTTGGCTGTTACCACCAATGAGACCAGCTATGTGTACAGAACTGATCAGTGTTTCTCAGTTCTCTGCCAAATCAGGCAAAAAAAAAGTAAGGAAGAGAACTGCTCTGCGAGGAGGGAATCAGAAGGATAGCTAAGGAAACCAAAAAAAGGTTGGATGTAATCCCTTCCACCAGAGAGAGAAGCAAGCAGAGAGCTAGTGGCAGACAGGCCACAGCTACACAGAGAGAGCCAAGGACTAACAGAAAAACATGTTTGTGGACCACTTCATCAGGGAACCCCAAACAAGCAGCAAGCCTCTCCTCTTTACACAGTGGCTAATAATAAAAGCACTCCTTAAGGGGAGATTCAGACAGACATCAGGCAAAAGCCACCGTGTCCTGTATTGTACATCCCCTCCTCCTGATCCCAATTCTCCACTTCAATTCCTTGCAGTCTTGACCTCAGAATGGCCTTCCGTGGTCCTGTGATGCATCAGAACCTTATGGCCCCATTCCAGACACGTATGCTGACCTTTAAGCATGAGTATTTGCAGAATGAGAGAAAAACATAAGGATTTAGAGACTCACTGCCTCCCCAGTATATATTCCATGGCAAACATTTTGGGACTCACATTCCCCATGCAATTACCTGTTGCCATATTGACTTCTAGTTAAAACTGTAGTAGAGCTTGTAGTCAATCCAGTATTCATGAAGAATGCCAGGCCAGCTTGCTCTAAACTTGAGTTCACTTAGCACCAGTCACAAATAATACAGAACACTCTTGTGACTGTCTCCTAAAACCTTGGTCTTGACATGGAACATTTTGGAGTAAGGGTCCAGCTTGATTCAAGCTGGTTGGAATCAACCATAATGACTTCTACAGACCATAACAGTCCATCATGCTCTGGAGGTCTGTAAACACCCACTGAAAAGAAGCTGTATCACCTATATATTCATTCCATTTCTGGCAGTGAAACCATAACCATATCACCTTGGCCTGAATTAAAGCTACAGATAAGAGAGGAAAAGCTGAGTCTCTAAATCCATAACTGACCCATCAATTAACCTTTCTGGCAAATGAAACATCACCTCTCCTGAAGGGAGCACATAGGCTTTACTGCACAGAATAGTAGTGTTAGCTAGAGCTTTTTTCAGCACTATTACTAGCACGGTAATGACAACATGCCCCTGTTCTGCAAGGTGCATTTACTAGCTTGCATCCAGTCCAAATACCTGTGGTGAAGCTGTCACACTGCGGTTAGGGGAGAGTGACACAGGTGGGTCTGGATAATCAATGGCATTCTTGACCACTGGCCGTTTGAGCACTTCCACATAGGTTACAGGGAAGATGCCTTGGCGACTGGTGCCAGAGATTCTTCCTTCATACCAATTCTCATCCACTCGTCGAATCAATGTGATCCTTTCACCCTGTTGAAAGAGCGGCAATGAAGTCCTGGCTTTAGCATACTGACATACAATCATTTCAAAGCAGATTACACTGCAAATGACTTAAAACAATCTGTAGCTCTCAGCCTACCTTATTCCCCAGTTCATGGTCCTTACCTAATTCCCACCTCTAGGTGGGAATGATACTCTTCAGCTCAGAGAAGAAAGAAACATAGACCTCTTGGTGCCTACAGATTGTGTTCACCTCACATTTTAAAGACTATATGTACTAAAGTTAGTTAAAAAATGGAAAACAGAGGCTATAGTCTGACTGTGAGATCCTTTCGGGGTATGAGGTGTACATGGAATATGCACAGGTCTGCAGTTTAAACTAGGTCTCTCTATGCCGTCTCCCTTTTTTTGCTGACAAATGAAGTGTCTTTCAGATCCTTAATACAAATTACAGGCCCCATCTTCACATGTAATTAAAAGACAGCTGACAAGACCTAATTTGAGCATCACAAAAACAGAATGCTGGTTGAGACAGAGAAGTGCTGCTGTTGTTTAAATGTATTTGACTGCACTGAACAGTCATTACAGAGCTAATTGCTATTCTCTGACTGCAATCAGATCTAGGAAGCTTCAGCACTACAGGAAGCTTCAGCACTACAGATTCTCACCCGCCTTGCCTCACTTCATTATTTGGTTTGTAGCACAAGGGAAGGGGAATCCAGCTTTCCTCTTATTGAATCACCATTCTCACATGACTATGTGCATCTCCAATGGAGAGGATCATATTGGAGACATGTCATCAAATATTTAATTTGCTGTGCACAGCCCAGCTTACCGCATTTGTGCTGCAAGTATCTTCCCAGTTAAATCTAATAAAGCAATTGGCACTTCTTGATTCAGCTGATCCACAACACTCTCATTGCAATGCATAACAGTAGGGTAAAAACATAGGTGATGAGAATGAATCCTTGACAAAAAGGTTGAACTTGCTGAAGCTCTCATTTGGAAACTGAAAGTTTCTAGCATTAAAAAGCTTCTGTCTGGATTCAATTCTTCAGTGCAACTTAGGTCTTACCTTTCTGAAGGACATTTCCACTTGTGTATCGCCATTGAAGTTGAACTTAGCAATAGCATCTCCATATTCCAACACTTGCAATGGCAATGGCTTTTTGGGTTGAGCTTTCTCGGCTGGTGGGAGGAGCTAGAATGAACAAGCAAAATCAAGAGAGTTGCATGCAAAAAGTTCATGAAATGATCACTAGCAGAAAGGGAATGGGCAAAGAGAACACATCCAGGTAAGCAGCTACCTCAATGTAGGATCGTGGGAAGATGCCAACTCTGCCATGGTGTTCACCTTCATACCAGTTCTGGTCAATCTGCTTGTAAATGTAAACAATATCTCCTTTTTGCAGAGGAAGTTCCCTGTTAACAACACAAGCACTCCATCAGAATTCCACTGCAGATTAGATATGTTCTTTTTCTTTTCAGATACCCCTAAGTAATAAGATCTGCAACATCCCTACAGATAGATATCAAGCTCTAATCAAAGTGAAGGCTATATGTTGAGAATTACCCTCGCTCTGTTCACACCATCATGTACAAAGAACTCTCTTGCTCTTTGGGTATTCTGTAAAAAATAAAAAAATAAAAAAAATCCAAACCAAAGGAAAACAAAAAACAGACTTACAAAGGACAACACATCCTCCCAGCAGCAGTAGGATTAAATTAAAGCAAAAGGTGCCACTGGCTGTTTTCCACACTGGATACGGTGGGAGGACTGGAAGCTGGAAGCTGTGCTCAGTTCCTGCTTCAAAACTGGTTATAACACAAAAGCCTTCCAAAAAGACATGTGATTTTAATGGAAGGTAGTTTAGTGACTAGATGAACCCTCAAACACACACAAGTTGATTCTGAGACACTTTTGTCAGCCAGTGGCTGTGCAACCACTGACCTCACATGGGATAACAATTGGGATTTCAACCCAGAGACTTCAGTGCTAGAACTGTGAAAGAGGAACTCACACTGTGATCAGCTTGTACTGGGCTCATAAGCCTTCGATGTGGTTCCCCACAGAAAAACAAGCAACCCAGCCTTTCCTAACACAATTTTCACAAGCTCTGCTTTCCTTTGTCTGATACCCTGTGTGTTCTCCTCAAGAGACATTATAGTTACTCCTTGCATTTGCTTCAGTTTTACTGCAGGTCCTGGGGAGATGCTTTGTAAATCATTACAAATCATCACCTATAAAATATACAAGAAAACCATTCCAGGGCAGCATCTGAGCAGAAAATCAGTCACTCATTCGCTGAATTCTGTTTTCTTCCTTCCCTAGCAATGTTAAAATGAGAGCCTCCCAAGGCTCGTGTAGAGGCAGTGTTCCTTCAGGCCCTTCGCAGCAATGTTACCAACAACAAAAAATAGAATAAGTAAGGCTCTATGACTCACCACAGGGAGTTGATTGTACAATGCTGGTACATCCACAGCTACCAAGGGAAAAGTGAGCAGACTGTATCCTTGCAGATTCGAGCACCCAGCTACATGCTTAAAATTAGGTATGTGTTTAAGTCTCTTGCTGACACCAAGAAAGAAGATATTTTCCTAAAGGCCCCTTACAGGCTACAGCCTGCTAGATTTGTATTATTTTTCCCTGCCTTGCTGCAGACACCTTGCTTGGTCTGAGTTGTGAAATGCGAATGTAATTGTATGAAACTTCATAAATGCTGCATCCTAGAGGAAAAAAACAGAAAGAGCAATAGGAAAAAGCTATACTCACTTCAGAGTCTGTGCTTTGAAGTCAAACTTGGCTCTAGCAGGTCTCATCTAGAGATTAGGAAAAAAAAAATCAACACATAATCAGGTTTTCCATCCTCTTCTGAGGAATAACACTCCAAACCCTTCTACAGCTAACATTAGTCTAGGGATGGAAATGAAGGCAGGTATTCTGCTACAAGCTTATGTGCAACTGGTGCTAAAGTGTAAATATGTTGGACGGGCCAGTGGGCCTCTTACCAGGGCAAAAAGCACCAATTTGTGGTATAACACCACTTAAATGGGACTTAACAGCAGCAAATTTTAAAATGTAACCAATGCTGGTGAATAAAAGCTGCTTCAGTAACTACAATTATGAAGGCTCTGGGACTAAATTCCCATCATGGTGAGAATCTGAGTGCAAAACTCACCAGCTGGAAAAAGAAAAAAAAAATAAAAATAGGATTTTATCTGATGTGGCTCCTTATTGATTATTATGTGGCCCTGCTGAATCCTGCAATGTGGTCCAAGTATGAATTGGTAGGAAAGAGACAAAGGTGAGGAGGAAGTATGAATACATAAAGTGTGTTCATTAAAAATGTCTTCAGTAGCTATAAAGCCGAAGAGGACGCACTGAGAGCAGGCCTAAGCTTTAAAATTTCATTTATCTGGCTCATTTTCTAATGGTGCATTTGGACAATTTTAAAGTCATTCTGGTAATGAAGCATAAGATAAGCAATAGTTGCATTTATGGAGTGCTTTAAATGACATAAACAAAGGGCAGAAATATGTAACCTATCCACATGGTGATCAGCTCACCCACTGCAACAGTGCACCTCTGGGGAAACAAAGCAGTTGTAAGAGCCACAGGAGCACCCTGTAAGGCAGGAGACAGCACCTGGCCAGCACACCTGGCCCAGCATCCAGCCCCACGGGGAAGTGGCTCAGGATCACAGAAAAACCATCCATCTCCTCCTTTGTCTCTTTCAGAAGACTGACCAGGTCGCACTCAGTGAAACATGCTGAGCCTTTGTTCCAGTTATTTCCCAAGGACGTGAAGCATCTTTTGATAGGAGATGAGGCAATCTATTTCTAACAAAAACTATGAGACAGTCACATAACCAAGGCCAACAAGGCATGAAGTTCCTAGGCGTAAGGCACAGACAGAAGGCAATGTAGCAATATGATGCAAAGGATGTAGAATGCCTTTGATTCACTAAAAGTAGCTGATATTTAAAGGCATGCATCACAGGTGTGCACCAGCAATTCTCAGCAGGCATGCTTTAACATATGCAGCTTGGTACAGAGATACCTATTAATTTACCAGGCACGAGAGTTAAAGCAGTTCTAAATGAAGCCAGAATGGGAAAGGGGAAGGGGGTAAAAAAACAAACAACATTCTCTGAAGAGCTAATGTCGGCCTAAAGCACAATGTCGTGAGAGGCAAATATCGCTTTGGGTCAAGCAGCAGACTGAGGTAACTAAAACAGACCTCTGACCCAGATTTCCTCTTTGCTGTATCGTCTACATTTAGGAGGTCCCCAAATCGCTCATTAGTGATAAACTGATGGTGCGTTGGAATGACCCCTGTGTGCCTTCTAGCTGCAATATCAGCTTCTTCTTGCTCACGTTTAAGCCGTCTCTGGTCCTCTAAAAGTTTCTGCCATAAAATTGCATAAAATGGGCAGTAAATCATCTAGTTAAGGCCATCTGAAAGCTGCCACAAATGTGACTTCAATAAAATAGCTGAAACTTTACAGTTCAACATAGAATACTGATTCTACGAACTACACAATACCATTAGATTTAGCAAGCACAAAAGTACATTGCAGTAATGGCAAAACAGAAATCCAGCTCATACAGTGGATCTGATCCAAGGCTGATGGAAGTCAGTGGGAGTTTATCTAAGTTTGGGGCAGGCTCTGAGAGCTTACAAGGGGAGGCTGTGGATAACACAGATGGCTGATGCAAATCCTCTTCAACCAATAAGGAATTTCTCTCATTGACATCCAAGAGACCTGGATCAGCTGCACACGTAAGCTGAGGCACCAAACTCCCCTGAGCTCCGAAAGGAACTTGGGAGAGTGCCTAACCACACCCAGCTGCCAGATTCCCCATTCTTCCTTTGCGCTCAAATAACACATTTCTGTACTGCTCTATAATTTGAAGTCAGCATATCTTAGCTAACTAGAGATTTGCTCTCAGATGAGTTTTTTTGATGGTTTTTGACACTGGGAGCATTACTAAGAGTTTAATGGAAGAAGACAGCAAAAAATATTGTTCACATTGAAATTAAGAATGTTTTATCTATATTTCAAAACACACACAAACATTATTTGAACTCAGAAGGGCAAAATGATTCTTCATTAAAAATACTACTTGGTTTTATTTCATTTTACTATCATTAATTACTTTTGCAAACAGCTTTCTGGAAAGCAATCGCTTTTTAACTTCTTTAGCTCTGTTTGAATACTCCCTGTGCTGCAAATTCTGTATTGCCTTATAATTATTCATTTTGCCCATATATTATCCAGCCATTTTGGAAAGGACTGACACATTTCATTGTCAATTTGAGACATCAAAGAATTCTGGTTTGTACCAGGGTAGGTAAAGCTTCCCACATTCTGATGGCTCGCAATGTCTTACATTTTCTATTCAGAACCATAGGGCTCACACAGGAAACGAACATTCTGACCATTCTGACTAATACTGGTAGCTTGCTTGGAGAACAATAAAAAATTAAGTCACTTGTAGAATAACCATTTCATCTTTATCCACAAGTACTGAGGTGTTGCACCTCACCTCACATACTTATCCAACCTTTTTACATTCTTTGTAGCCCTCCTACATCATTCTGCTCAATTGACTTCAGCTATTAGGTTCATTTGAAACACAAGGTAAACTGGATTATGATCACACAATAAACCAGCAGTAGAAGCAGTATTAAAACATTCTTGTTCCCATTTCTTGCTCTGACTTCCAAGATACATATCAATCACCATATAATTTGTCCTTTAAAAAGGGTTACAGCTGTATTTCTTGTGTGTGGAGCTGCTGCAGCTGTTATTAGGCCATAGAAGAAGGCATTACCTCTTTATCATCATAACGTCTGCGGATAATTTCTTCTGGAGTTTCCATGTAATCAACTGGTGCAAAATGCCTTGGTGATTCTGAATCTACTTCAAAACAACATAAGGAAGTTAAAATACAGATGGATTTATCGAGCATAACCAGAAAGGAAAAAAATAAATATTTTTAAACAATTTGCTTCCATTACAACAGTAAGGATTCCCAATTGCCATTAACCAAACTGCCAATCAGATGCTTATAATTAAACTATTTTCATTTTTTTCCCTTTTGGACTGTACTTGTTAACAAAGATCTAAAAACAGGGAGAAAATAAAGGCACGGGAAAGAGTAAGAACATAGAAGGACTTTGTGAAGAAAAGATTTGCTGCCATCAAAGTATGACTTGGCATTTAACTGGAGAGGAATATTTAACACATACACACACACGCACACACACACAACTAGACCTTGAGAAACTGCTCCTTAAAGCAAATCATCTGGGTTTGTTTTATACTCCCATGTGTGCAAATGATACAGGACTAGAAGCATCTCATGTTGAGATTCTTGTATCCCAGGAGTTGCTTGAGAGACCAACTGAACCCGGTGTGATTAGAAAGGCAGCGGTAATCGTTTCTCAGAAGTGCAGCTGTTAACATGTCCTGAACAAAAATGCTCAGCAAGACACGCAAAGGATGTAAGACATACCAGAAAAAAAATAATAATGGGGAGAGTCAGGAGATGCAAGGGTGGGGAGTAAAAATGCAGGGGTTGTGGAAGAAAGGGGAAGGGGAAGGGAAAGCAATACAGATGAAGGGACACTGGTAAAGAACACAAAAAGCCACCTCCTAGGTACGTCCCAAGTTCACTTTGCGGGTTGTTGTTTGTGTCCAAGCTGTGATAGAGGGCATATGGAACTGGGTTCCCATTGTGTAAGGAGTCAGGAGTGTCAGAGCGGCCCATGGAGCTATCTCGGCTAGATCCCATGCTGGGGAAGTAGCTAAGCCTCTCCAAAATGTCAAAGGAAGACAGGCGCCTGGGGGCTAGAGGCCTGCTTCTGGAGCACAGCTCATGCTGGGAGTGATGGCTCTTGTCCCCTACACTCCCCTGCAGCTGTATGGGGTCATCTGGGTTCTCAGGGCTGGGCACTGCCAGGGCTCCTGGGCAATCTGGGGGTGGAGTCCTGCTGGACTTGTGCTGGAATGGCTTTTTCACTCGGAAGGGGAGTGGGCTCATTAGGTAGACATTTCTGGGGAGCGTGTGTTTGTCCCCATAGATTCCTTTGGAATCAGTGCTCCTTGAGGATTGCTGCTGTTCATGTCTTCGGATAGTAGTGAACCTGGTGTAGGAAGCTGGGCATGTGCCTTTGCATCTGTTGATTTTATGCTTCTGAGGCCCATTGATGTTGCTGCTGCTGCCGCCGCTGTCATTAGACGCATTTGAGAGAAGATCTATCTCATCTGTGCAACCTGAAAGTGTGTCCATAGGGATGGCATCACTGACATCTGAAGCTGTGTCCTCCACATTGCTGCAGGAACGGGAGGATTTGTCTGCCAAGCTGGCAGCATCCTTCCCTTCTTGGTGTATTTTTGGCAAATCCAGAAGAATCTCTGCAGAGTAGGCAGAACCTAGACAAGCTTTAGACTGGAGAGAAGTGGTGAACTTGCTTTGTCCAGTGGTAAAGTCAAGTGCAGGCATCGATCGGGATCTCTGGATGAGCTGCTCAAAGGCACTGATACGGGAGGAAACAGTGTCTTTGGGGATCTGCTCTGAATCCTCTCGACTAAGGCTGTGTTCCATTCTATCCTTTGCTTCATTCTCAAATTGAGATGCGATATCCCTCACGCTGCAGGAGGAGACTGTGCCCAACTGGATCCTGGACCGGTTGATCTGGTGCATATCTTTATACAGCATTGTAAACTCCATTCCGCTCTTCCTGGAGGCAGGGAACAGGTAGCCTTTCCTAGAGTTGGTGCCATATTCCTGTAGGCTCATGGTACTGCCAGACTTGATGGCATATTCCTGCTTCGACTTCATCAACATGTTTTCTATGCTTTCCCCTACGTCTACCATAAAAGATTTTTTATTATCGAACAAGGCAATGGAGCTACGAAGGTTTTCGCAGCTTTGAGCTTTCTCGTGAGACAGCAAGATACCCTTCTTGTCCTGCTCAAGAGCAGCTGGAGCTGCTAGCTTGGGTTTGAATTTGGAAGGGAGGATTTCAGTAATGCAGGCTTTTGCAGCTGATAAGGGCTTCTTATGTTTACATGCTTGACCTAACATACCGGTATGACTAGCGTTAAAGGTTCGGCTATTAACTGAAGAGGGTGCAGTCATATGAGCATTCCCACCTTTACGATCCACTGGTAAGCATGCAGAATAAAATAAATACAACCTGTTAGCTTAAGTGCTAGAAAGCTATTGAGAAAGGAGAGAAAACATGCTTGGATTTCATAAAATGCACTTTAAAGAAACAACGTTCCAAAACATAAAGAAAAGCAGGAAGACACTGCACAACAAGCCGCGCTCACAGGGGTAGGTGAAGTGCTGCTAATATTTCAAAGATGAGAGGCTCAGCCAGAAACAGGCCTGCTGCACTTTGAAGGTATCATCCTAGAAAGTGCTGAGCATCATTGGCTTCCAGGGAAGCTGTGGCACCACGGAAAAGGGCAGCTGAACTCTGGGCAGGATCAAGGTGTCAGCACGAATGCACAGGCACTAACATTGCAAAAATGGCTTAATATCAAGCCTGTAATCACACCTACTATGGTCTCACCACAGTGCTTTCCAAAAAGTTTACTACTGGGAGGAAGAAGAAAATCAAGAACTGACTGTGAAAGCACAAGTAGGCTGCATCAGCTGGCCTTGCTCAAGAGCCAGATTAGAGCTACGCCATGCTAGGAGCAAACTGAGTGTGCTTCAAAGTGGTGTGAGCCATGTTTGCTTTAAAAATCAAGGAGTCAAATGGGGACATTTTCTAACATCAGATACAGTCTGGGTTCAGCTGTGACTGCAGTTTTTTAGGTCTGTTTCTGATTTTAGTTCAAATTAAAATGTCAAAATAACCATTCAGGCTCAACTCCAGTTTGGAGAACAATAACTGTTTGAACAGATTTTTCTGTTCAGCTCCAGTTTGTCTCCCTGCCCTGAAGGCTGGACAAAATGCTGAAAAAAACAGCTGGAAGATGGAGACAGAGACCTTTTTGGTATGGATGCACTATTTTTAGGAAGAGCAGTTCAGAAACCCAATGCATTCTTTCCCCAGTCCTCTCCCCATCCAAAGCCATTTTTAGGTTGAAGTTGGCTCAGAGATACATTCCCCAGTACAACTCCCTGATGGGAGTCAGCTCTTCCTTGACCTAATCTTCTAGACAGCCCATGATTGGGAGAGGAATGGGGAGGTGAACACAGTCGTCTCTGCTGCCTTGCTGCCTCACAGACCACAGGGCACTGCTGGCTCAATGTCCTGTGCATTCTCTGCACACCTCACAGGCAGGAGGCTGTGGAGCACATGGTGCCAGATACCCCAGGGCATCTGGACCAGCAGACATACTGCAGTCTGCTGAGAGATCCAGTAGGAAGAGCAGAAAAGGTGAGGAAGGGCTGCAGCATGACAATGCAGGGTGCAGATGGACAGCAAGGCCAGACTGAGCAGCCCAGAGGAGCGTGAAGGTGTGAGGTGTGGCAGAGGTGTTGGACAGAGGGATCTGGTCCCTGCTGGGATGAGGAAACTGGATCGGGTAAAGGCATCATGAAAAATACTGGTGGGTGTGGGCTGAGGGAGAAAAGAAAGAAAACTAGAAATGGCAGAGGAAGGACAGAGGAACCCTCAATTGCCTTGAGTAGGACTCTAAACCCTGCAGTACTTTGCTCTATATCACCACACTTTTGACACATAGTGCAGAAGAGGTCAGGTGCATGCCCTGACAACCTACCTTTTGTGGAAGCAGAGCTAGAAGGACGCTTGAGACCGCTCAGCCCCTGGAACGGGATATCTCCACCTTCCAGCACACTCTTGTAAATCTGTCTCTCATTCTCCAAGCCAGCAAGGTCCCCCAGTGCTGGTTCTGAGTCCCTCTTCGCTGAGTGGTAGTTGGGTGAATATGTGGAGCTGGAAAACAGTTTGGAAAAAAAAAGGTGGAGGGGGATGCCAGTGGGTCACTTGCATTTGTTGAAAGCTTCTTGCAGTGAAAGAGAAAACCACACCTGTAAACCCCAGAATAGACTGTGCATAAAGAACTGATGCTGAATGAAGAGGTTATGAATATACTACAAAAATACTTCAAGCTTTGTGCTCCCACAGTATTCTTGGCCTGAGGGAGCTCTCCTAGTTCAGGCTCCCAGAAAGCAGGAGGCAGGAAAGCACTCCTTTTTTTTTACAGATGAGACAACAGGGTCACAGAGGAGCTGAACAGTTGCCTTGCAGATGAACAGAAATTCGGTGGCTAGCTGGATGTGGCATGTTTATCTTCCAGCTCCAGTCCTCTCTCCTCAAACACCAGCAGTTCCTCTTCCCTGCTGCAAAGCACGGCTGCTCAGGAATCCGTCTGAACCACGTCAGCCTCCCAGCCAGCACTACGGGCCAAGATTCCCAGAACAATTTTTCAAGTCATTCAGTGAGGGACTGTGCAGAAAAGGAACAGCACTGGGCTATGGACATTACTGTTTTAAGCACTAGAGAAATTTCCCAGATGTGCACAGTTGTGCACAGCTTTCCCTCAAACTTGCACTAGAGGAAATGTCATGTCCCAGACTCTAGGCCTACCCCACAGACACAAAAACAAAAGGCTGAAATCTGAGACAGATGTAAAAACAAGCACAGCCATAATTTCATAGACCCTTAAAGATTGACAATTTATTACAAATTCCTTTCCTTGGTCATGAATCTGACAGCCAGTACACCCCTACATTTCATATCTAGATTTCACTGTTCTCTCTCTGAAAAAGACAAGCAAAAAACCCCCAAAAATGACAAATATTTCATGATATAAAGGGCTACTCTAAGTGCTAAACATTTGCTAAGCAATCAGGCAGATTGTTTTCCTAAAAGCTGAGCTGAGCACATCTGATACCAGGCTAACGCATTCTCAACCAGGCTCTTCAGAATGAGATGCAGTCTCATACATAATGCTATTCCCAGGCCAAAGCTTAGCTGCCAGAAAGTTAAAATGATAATAATAATAATAATAATAATAATAATAATAGTAGTCTTTTGCCAATTCACAGAAACATTCTGATGGCTGGTTTGCACCATGAAGTCCAGGAGTGATTCAAATGTATGCAAGTGTGGAAATGCTTGTGGTTAGGCCTGCTTGTTGTGGGTAAATCTGTATGCACATCTGGTTATTTTGGATGGACTCTGTAGTTACAGGGCAAAGAGAAAGCCTTCATACACATCAGAGGACTGCCTATGGGAGTGGAATTACATAATGTCTGGAGCACAAAGAAGTTTTTCATTTCTGGACAAGGAAAACCAGGTCACATGCAGTCCCATAAATTACTTTTCAAGTTTTCAGGGCCTAGAACAACTACAACCACCAGCGCGGCTTGTGCTACCAGACTCTGGGGGAAATTGAGATGGGCTCCAGCAGATGACACGAATGCAGGAAGGCAAACCTGGCCTGCCTACCAAAAACAAGCAGAGGTTTCACAGCCATGGTAACATTTCTGGGACAGTCAGGAACTCAGGATTCTTATCAGCTTCTGTCAAAAATAAGCTATTAATTCACGCTAATGTTGAACATTTCCATTTACTTTTCTGCTCTCTCTCTACCAAAAGAAAACTAAGAAGTCATAGAAACAAGAAACAACATAATGTCGGTTGGATGCCTGGAGGAAAGCATGCCTTTCCCAATAATCCATGCACAACAAGGAGATCCTTGGACCTGTGGGAAACACCAAGCAACAGTCTGGTTACAGGGACCAGCAGCTTCACAGGAGGAAGAACTCAGCACAGTTTAGCATTTCACCCAGGGATTTTTTCCTTCCTCTTTTGAAACAAACCAGCTCCACGTACCAGTCAATTGGCCAGAAAACCAGTGCCACATCCAATCTCTGAGAAATATTGCTACCACTTCTAGTTTTCCCTTTCTGGAAGCTAAAAATTACTGCCTTCCACAAACAATCTTTTCTTCTGGTATGCATACCTGGGAACTTCTACCAGAAGCCAATCTCACAAGAATAACAGAAATAATTATTTTATTTTTATTTTTTAACCAGGCAACAAAACTGTTTGCGAATTGGTTATATCTTAAATGTAAGTTTCATCAAGATGGAGTTACAATTCTACTTGTTTTTTAAAAAAGTTGCTGCCTATTACAATAGCAATTCATATCTGGGCAGTGCTACCACTACTGTAATCACTACAAAATTCATTCAAGACCAAAGAGCAGACATCACATCCAAACTCATCTAAAGAACATATATAATTTTCCTGGGACATGCATCTGCCTATATCAATCGCCAAAAACAGAGCTGGCCCATTTCCAGCACCCTACATCGTTGTCCTACATGCTGCCAGACTGTAAAAGAGACATCAAAAAGCAATTTGAAAACTTACTAGGAAGAATGGTCTGTGGAAGTTTCCAGAGGAGAAACACCTGCTGTATTCTGCAAAAGTCCAAACAAAGGAGTCATTGATACATGCTTACATGCCACAAGTAAGAAAAAGGCTTGCTTAAGTCATTTTCCATCGCCCAAATATTAGCCTATACAAGACATGGAAGTTTAAGGCGAAATGCAATTTAAGCTGCTCATATCTTTGCAGAAAAGCAACAATTTTCATGAGTTCCTTCAAGGCAGTGACAGGTTTTTAGCACAGCCAATGTCTTTTTGCAGCGCCTATTCTTTTGTCTGCCAATGAGTCATTGTGCATAAAGCCAAAAGCAAGAAGAGATAATCAGCTGGGCCAGGACCAGGAGACACATGCTCATCATTATTTCCCCAAGCTTTCCCCCCAACCAGTCACTGCCCGCCGTTGCTTTAAAGGTACATTACATTTCTGCAGCACAATACGTTCTTAAGCATTCAAAAAAATACCAAAGCGCTAACAAGAAAAGCAATGTTTCAGTTCCATTTCCTTTCTTAAGAGAAGCAATGCGAGCTGCACAAGTTCAAGAGCAAAAGCCAGATCTTATCCACTTGCTTTAAATCCATCTAATGCTGCCTACGCACATTACTGAAAAAAATGGAAGGCAATTTTAAAAGAAATGCTGCATTTGGTCTCCCCTCATCTACCTGAGGATTCCTACGTAGGAAGAAAAAGCAAATCTTGGGTTTGAAAAAGCAGCTTCTCCATGTCCTGCTTGAAATGCCGCAGTTTCAAAGAGGAGGAAAAAAAAAAAAAAAGCCCAACAAAAGAAAAAAAAATGGCGTGTTACCAATTTAATCTATCATTTCATGGTTCGGGTCTTGCAGAGCCTCGGAGCGGCAGCAGCTGACCTGCCCTGCAAGGCCACGGCAAGGTGCAGGGTAGGGAAAATGGTGTAAAATCTCTGGGGAATATCCAAACGTTGGGCAGCACACCCTGCTAGCAGGGAGCAGCAGGGCTTGTGCGAAGGGAGGGTTGATGGCAACACGCTTCAAAGGCACGAGATGATGACGTGATGCCAAGCAAGAATTTTAAGCTGATTGCTGCTGCCTATTCATGTGAAAAAGAGACGGGTTTTGTGTTTTTTTTTTGCAGACACCGAACTCAAAACACTAAGGGGGGACAGGGGTGGGGGTGAGGGATAGCTGAAAAGGAAGGGGGGAGAGGAAATCACTGTTTCTGAAAATGGATTTCAAGCCGGATTCTCAGCATCACATTCTATTATTTCTGACAGCGACACAGCAAGCCATGCAGTCAGAATGGTCAGAACCATTATTTATCCCAACCTCATTTAATAATCATCCAGCAGCGAATAGATTAGAGCAGAGTTTGGAAACAGGGATTGGCAGCATGAAAAGAATAGGAAATACCTTCTGTGGCTTTTTATGTGGCGCTTTATAAAGCTTCTCCATTTTTTCTAAATCTGCCTCTAACTCAGTCTGGTAGAGGTAGAGGTCTTTTTCTAGATCACTCTGGTTAAAGAAGGAGAAGAAGAATGGGAAAATAATGCTTAGGGTTAGGGGAAATCCAAGGAATGTTAATTCTGAAAAATAAATAAGCGAGCCTTTTTAACTGAAAAAGTCAAAGATGGTACAGACAATACACAGAAATTCACTAGTAATTAATCGCGTTTCAATCGTTACAGGGGAAATTGATTTAGGCATTTAACATTCAAAATTAAAAGACGCGCGGGCCTTCTAGGATCTAATTCTACAAACCATTAAGTTATAAAACCCACCTGTGAAAAAAAAAACAAAAGATACTGTAACAATATGCAATAGGCTGTTAGTATAATTATCATCGCAAGTCAAGATAGCAAAACCACCGCTCTAAACTACTGCTGATTATGGTTTAAAAATCATTTATTAAATCAAATTACTAGCTACTTGTTAGGCAAATGAGCTCAAGCCCATTTAAAAAATAAAATCACTCACAGGCACACAAAACCCAGGCAATGTTACAAAAGAAATCCACGTACACACACACACATACGCAGTAGATGCTGTAGTACAATGTATGTGAGACACAATTACCTTTCTATCCTCTCTAGTAAGGATAGAGCAATCTCCAGGAGTATAATCCCAAATCTTTTTTGGAGGCTGATGGAAAGCAGAGGAAGGAAATGAGGAAATGAAGATAAGGAAGACATCACAGAGAATATGGAAACTGGATTAGAACAGAGTGGGAATACAATAGGGGATTTGCATCAACACTGAGAGGAAATTAAAAACAAACAAACAACAAAACAGAGAAAGAGAGAGAGAAAGAGGGATAAATCCTCTCCAGCACGAACATCGAGACATCACAGGAGGCAAAAGGGAACATACATGCAGTCTGGGAGGGGCTGTTTTCAGTAGTATTCAGGGACAGCTTTATTACTACAAGGTGCTCTAAGGGATTTAGGGTTCTCTAGGAGGAGCCCGCAGCTGCGGTTAAAGCATTCTTAATACAAACACACGCACAAAAAAAAATCACAAAACAAAACAGGGAAAAAAAATCACACAGTCATAAAAAGCATTTGTGATGCTCATTCTTCTTTTCAAAAGGAAAGAGTAAAACAAGGGCCTTTGGTAAAGAAAAGGGAGATACCTTTCCCACCCCCACAGAACTCTGAATACATACCATGTGAACAAATGGCTGAATTTCCAGTGTTGGCATTGTGGGGCAATGAGAATGCAGAGTTGTTATTTGCTATTATTCTCTTTTGGAGGGTTGGGTTGTGGTGGGTGGGTTGGTTTTTTTTTGGTGGAGAGAGTGGGGCACAGGCAAGTTTAATAATTTATCCTATGAGTAAAAGCTATTTCAAAATACAATTTTTCCTGTTTTATGTATGTGCAAATATCAGGGAGGATTATTCAAAGTGAAAGACCTTTGTCCTACCCAAATAATGCTGCGCCAATATCCTTCTCTCACCAGACATGCTCACTTTGTTTTTACTTTGTAAAATCAAAATACTTCTGCTCTGTTTACAAAGTAATCTCTTGGTTGACAAGCTTAGCATCATCCTAAGAGTCCACACAGACTAACAGAATTATATTATCAAAGTATCTGATAGGAAATTATGAAAGCATGACTGAGCTACAACATTTGAGTCTTGGTCCAAATTCCATCAGCTTTCCAGACAGCTTAGGCCTCTAGTTTGAATCAGGCTCACTTCTAAACTTGGACTGCAACTCTAGGGGATGAGGTCAGCAGCCAGTAGACAAGATGGTGCTGCAAAGATTTAGGTTTGAGGCATGGAGAGAAAATGTGGAGGGAAGTAGGCAAGAAGGCAGGACGTGCGTGCACCCTTTTTCCAACCCTCTCTTCATAGCGAAGAGCAGACCCAGGCGCTGGGAGAAATGCCCACACGTGTGACCCCACAATCCCAACAGAAGACAGTGGAGCTCTAGGCTGACTGGCCATCAGATATGGGGTGGGGGGAGGATGTGCGGGGTTGGGTACTATTGAGCATGAGGTCAGAGGTTGGAAAGAAGGAAGGAGAAAGTGGGAATTCAGTCTTGGCAACACCCTGGAAAAGTATGCTTGCTGCACAGAGCAATCTTCCTGGATGCTCTGCAAATACACACCTACATATCTACCTAGAAACACATCTGGGATGTTGGACCAGCAGAGATTCAGTTCAGCTGCATGGGCTTTCCTCAATGCAAACCCCTGTCCTGGCCATTCTGGTGTGTTTGGTTCAAGAGCAGCTATCAGTAAAATTCTGAGATAGCATCCTGAATTAAAAAGCCCAATATAACGCTGAAGCACTATGTACATAGTGCCACATTCATTGGCTGGTATAATTTACCAGGGTGCACACTCATACAGCTTTGGAGACAGATAAGTTGACATGGGCCATTAATTAAAGGCAAACTGTAAGAAAGCAGGCCTTAGCAAAAGTGCCCCAAGCAAGGCAATGCACTTGATAGCAAAACAGATGCTCTGTTGAACAAGAGATGGACTGCTGTAGATACCCTCTTCTGATGGGCATCTACATCATGAGTCAAGGCTGCATGACTCAAAGCAGGAACATTCTCTTCTAAGAACAGATATACTCCCAGTTCTAAAAAGATCTAAGGGCACAAATGTTCTCCTTTCTCTGACACATGTTCCACTAATTTAGGCTAAGTGGAAAGAACCTGATCCCAGTAATAACAAAACTTCATCCCCTGCAGGGGTCAATGAACATTAATTGTACAGTAGCAGAGGATGGCAGGTTTCTTTTCATTTTATGCCATGCTATTGTGAAAAATATAAAAGGACAAATATTTAGAATGACATCTCTTTAAAGCCCCCTGAATGCAATTCACCTGATGTTAACTGCATAAAAGTAAGGGGGGGAGGTTCATCTCAAACACTTTCGAGGTCTGTGTAGCTTATGATGGAAGGCTCTTTGCTACAAAACACAGTTGTCTATGACAGAATGGACAGCCCAGACACTGATCGTGCCTGTTTTCCAGCAGAAATTATACCACTTATAATATGCAACCAGAATAGTCACCCACTCAAATTCAGCCATCTATAAGCTGCAGAGGGATTTTGTCACATCCGTGAGAATTGTGGGCAAAGCTTAGGTTTAAAGAAAACCTGCCCTCTAGTGTCCAAGCATTGTAGCGTCTGAAGCTAGTGCTGCTAAACCATGTTCGTTTTACTATACACTATAATCTCAGCAGTGCTCAAAAGTGGCGTGTGTGGACATTTGACAATTGACCTCAAAGAAAAAGAAGAAATAACCACTGTGCTTGGATAAATGTGAGAGGCTGAAGCTGACCCTCTGGTGCAGTAAGAGTAGCTTATTAAACAGAGTTTAATGATGAGGTTCATTGTGTTTAATCAGTGAGAACCAGTTTAATTGGTGAGAAAATAATACTGACCTTTTTTTTCCTTTTTCTTTTTTTTTTTCTTTTTTTTTTTTTTTTCTTTTACTGGCATCCCTGATCACTGATGTGTTCTTCCACCAAAATGTCCTTTGTCCTATCTAATAATTAAGCTTTGCTTCATCCTTTTCCAGAGTGAGAAATCAAGGCTTTTTCTTTCTTTCTTTTCCCCCATACACATAACAACGCAGCTCAACTTGAAAAGGAAGCACACTGTTCTCAGACTCCTTTGCTTTCAGGGACAGGCCAGGGCTATTCAACCCAGCCTGATGCACACCATTTGTGCAACAGGCAGATCCAGGCATAAGGAAAGGAGCAGGAAATGGGGTCATAACTAGTCATGAATAGCTGCAAATTACTGATCCATAGTTTACAAGACAGGCCAGGAATAAGTAAGTGAATTACCCTGATTTAAAGCTACCTATCAGCTATCCTAAATCTTTTTAGGAAAAGAGGGAGAATTGAAAGAGGAATCTCAATGAGAACAGGGCATTACTTCGACCATTAAGAGTAAAAATGCAGTTTGAATTGTGGTGTTCAAAAAAAAAAATCATCTTGTTGGTAAATATGACTGGAAGGTGGGGAGTGCTTGTAAACGGCCTCAAAATACTCAAAGCAGTCACAAAAGGACTGTGTTGCATCAAGAACAGGGTGGTATTATGAACAGTCATTTTTAAATGAGTAAGGCAGCTGTTCCAGGTTAAGAGCCCAGCTAAGAGATGTGACAATAATTAAAAAAAAATAAAAATAAAAAAGAAAGAAAAAGAAAAAGAAAAAGAAAAGGGGGAAAAAAGGCAGGTTGATTTTATTGGTCACCGCAACTATCAAACTTACCGGTTTCCCAAACTCCAATTCCGAAAAGAATTTATACCAAGGTTCATTCTTTAAATCTATCTCTTCTGGGCTTATATCCCGAGTCTAAAGGAATTGGTGATAGGGGAATGGAAGAAAGAGAAGGATAACATTATGCAAAGAATACACAGAAAAGGACTGTTAAAGATGCAGATTCCATGGTTTCCATTCTAAAATGCCGATATTTAGCCTCATAAGGTGGAATTTCTATAGCATCTCTCATGAAGGCTGTGAACTGCTTTACAAATATTGGTTAAGCCTGATGGTATCGTTGTGAGATACATGAATACAAATGCGTTGCATCTTACAGACTGAGAGACTCACACAGAAAGAGATTACTCAGCTTGCCCAGCTTCACTGGAGGCTCACTGGAAGGTCTGAGAGTCACTCAGTCCCCCAGTGCTACTGTCAGGCATTTCCCTGA
Source organism: Coturnix japonica (assembly GCF_054131305.1). Classification (NCBI taxonomy): domain Eukaryota; kingdom Metazoa; phylum Chordata; class Aves; order Galliformes; family Phasianidae; genus Coturnix; species Coturnix japonica. The sequence continues at coordinate 15,638,240 of NC_140670.1, read as the reverse complement.
GACCAAAGCTGCACGTTCTGGTTGAATCTCTTTACACCATTATTTCATTAAAAAGGGGGGAGATTCAGTGAGACTTGAATCAAATGTATCAAAATACTGCATCTTTAACAGCACATGAATATGTGAGAAACCCTGTTCTATACACTGCAAACAAGGTGAAAGGTGGTTTTCTAAAACAAAGCAGACACAAGTCAGAGAGAGCACACTTCTGAAAGATCTCTGAGGGGATGGATACAGAGAGACAGTATTACTTGTTTCTTTACAAATAAATGTTAAGAGAGTCAGACTCAGCTAAAATGAAGGAAAATCAGACAGGACAGAAAACACTACAGTTGAAAAGAAAATTTCCTTTTATTCATACAGCATGAAGTGTGTCCTGATGCAAACCTTCATGAGATGGGGTTACTGAGGTGGGGGCAGTTCCCAGCACTGATTGGCACTGCTGGATGTCTCAGACTGCAATAGCCATCAGGCATCTTCTTAAAGGAAAAAGATGGAGGCATTGCTAACGTCTAACTCATGTAATTTTAACTCATCTCATTATGTGACTGCAGTTATAGGAGATGATAAAAAATCAGTGATGTCAGTGGGAGGCTCTTCACTGCAATGGTCTTGGATTGGGATTCTGACAGCCACAGCTCTGGGTGTGATTACCAGGAGATATTCACAAATCTCCTGCTGCTTTCTCAGAAACACAGAGATAGATCTAGTTACTAAGCAGTGACTAGTTACTGTTGTCCTTAGTGAGACTGATGTAGTCTGCGAAGTTACTATCTCAAGATGTTCCTTCTCCTGTGATCTGTGGTTTGAAATTAATGCTCAAAAAATAGCATCAAGAGTAATACAGCTATAGCATTCTTCTCATCTTTGGTGATCTCAGTACAGTTTTTCTCAATTTCACTGAATGATGGTCCTGCTTTTGGCTTTTAGATTCTGATTAAACAGCTCTATTAAGTATCTTATGAAGTCTGAATGCATAAGTAGTAACACTGGTGATGTCAGACCTTTCCTAAGGCTCAAGTATAAAGATGATGTAGGTCTTTTGCCACAGGTTTAATCTTGGCTATTTATCAAGAGTCAAAATTGCTGCTGTGCTCAGCAGAAATCTTAATCCACGATGGACTGAAGGAAAGGCATTGTCATACCAAGCTCAAACCACTCCTCCCTGGCACTTTCTCTATTGGGTTGAGCTAACTCCCAGTGCAATTGAGAGCCACCCATTGCTTACTAGTATAAAAAGCCCCAGATAATACATTGATCAGAGTCAACTTTCCTGAAGTCAGTGAGGGACAGGTGTGAAAAGAAGCCAGCTGCAGAATCTTTAAAAAACTATGAGTCTTCATTGCACTGGGAGAGAAAAAAAAGAAAACCCACCAAATCACTAAGTAGTAACACCAGGGCCCAAATCAGACTTGATTCTTATGTTTCTATTGATACAAACTGTTTGGTGCTTGTGTTTCAGGGAAAAATCTTGAGTATGTTTTTCAGGACCATGTATCAACTTACTCTATATTTGGATCAATGTTTGAACTGTTAAGGCACAGAGTGCTCTTAGTATCTGGAATCTCACATGAAATTAGCAGTTCCATCCAAATCCTTCAAATTAATGCCTATACAGAACAATTACATGTTTATGTACCAAACTGATTATTCACTAATAATTTCACTCAGTGTCATTTCGAAGTTGCACTTGTAACCTGAAGGACCTTAAGTGGGTAGAGGTGATTTACACAGGACTGGCTGAGGTTAACACCACCTCTCTGCCCTGCTACTTGCCAGGTCTTCTCATCCAAGCCTGAAGAGTGAGATTTTCATATGTGCCCTAATTGTCACAACTCACGGCTTACTAACTCAAACTGAAATCGGTAAAAGTTCGCTTAATATTCCAGGTCACACACTGGTGTAGCTGGGAGGTCAGCTCACATCCAGTTCTGCCACCCCTGCCATGGAAGTGGTGAGAACTAGTTGAGGAAAAAAGCAGCCAAGGGGCTGTGCCCTAAAGCAGCTCAGAAGCATCCACTGAAGCACATTACTGGCACTCTAAAAAGTTGTTCAGTGTTTGAAGCTAATGGCACCAAAAGAACACAGAAGCTGAATCAGGCTGCTTTGTTGCATAATGCTTTCAACCCTACTGCTGTGCCCTAGAAAAAGTACAGCTGGCAACACAGCTGCTGCAGAGGTCAGTGTCAAACACAGATTAAAAACTAAGGTTAGTGATCCATACTTAACACAGAAAACAACATATCCAGAAGTAAAGCAGCCTCTCAGTCCCCATGGATTGTGCTTTATAAAGAGAAACAATGTTAAGAAGTTATGCAAAACAATTTTCAAAACAAAATATAACAGAATACATCACACGAGCACTGCAATGGAAAAATAAGGAATCCTATCGGAATGGAACTGGACAAGCACTCGGGGAGTATAACACATTCACAGGATTAAGGCACACTCTAGGAAAAGATAAACATTACCATCTTTTCACTGTTCAGAACTGAGGACTTTCCTGGCTGATAGTCATAAATGCTCCTGGGCTCTGCACGGTATTTTCTTGTGTCCACCTTCTTGTCTGGAGGCTCCCAGTCTGTCCTGGGGAAAGAAAGATCAGACAATACAAATCACTCCTGTTTCCATGGAGGTGAGTACTTCTTTAGACAGGGACCTTCCCTGCTAATCCTGGTTTCATCAGAATACTTTCTTCATTCAGGAAAGAAACGTGCTGCAAGAGGAGCAGTTCAGATAGGACTCATGATTGTATTTTTGTTTCCCTACAACAAGCAGAGTTTGACACAGCTCAGATGCTGAAACTACTGGAATAGGGTGGGGTGGGTGTCTTCCTCATACTTTCAAAGAAATATCAGACTTTCACATCCTTCCTGATTGAAAATAGTGTAAGGATGGGCTTCAAATTAAGCTCACAAACACCAATGTGTCCAAAATCCTGAGGAAAACTCAGACTAAATCTCTCCTGCTAAACCACCCCATTTTGGCCATGCCACTGAGTTCTCACCTAGCAGTCATCACTAAGAAGTGCAGCACCTAACCAAAACCATTGTTACTCCAGGTTTGCTCCCACTTACCCTACTGATCAGGTTGACGATAGGAAGCACTCACTGAGACACCTTACTCTCTTCACTGATTTTGGAAGACACAGACAAGTTCTCTTTTAAAGTAAGGCAAAATGATGATCAAAATGACTGGACCATCAACACTGTGCAAACTTCCACAGTGTTAATCATTACTGCTTGGAATTAACTTGATGGCTTAAAATTCCAGCCCCAGAGAAACTTTGCCCTGGTGAAACGCTGTTTTGTTACTAGATAACAGGAAGCACGACTTATCATAACTCTTCCATTTGCAAGAATTTTTGCAGAGGGTCAATAAACTGTGCCTTCACCTTCTGTGTAAGGAGGAAATGTTCCATCAGTTCTATGGCCTGAGATGTTTACTGAAATAGTACTCTCAAATCACAGCATTACACCTTTGAGGCAACAAGTGAAAAACATTAAAACAAGCGGAAATTAGCAAAGGAAGGAGGAGCAATTCAAAAGCTGGGAGGATTCCACAGGGCATACAATATTTGTTGCCCTTTCTGCTTTCCCTTTATTTGGTAATCATATTCGTTATTCTTTTAAAGAGTTTCTAAATACTTGGTAACAAACAAAGAAAAAGATCAGGACAGAAATCATAAAGAACTTTTACCAAGGTTCAGCATATATTCACTTCCTGCCCCTCTGCAATTAGTGCTGTTCACTTGTATTCTAAGGCACCTTTACAGTGTCGCACTAAGCAGAGAACTTCCACTGTGCATAGACAACACCCGGGAAACACTCCTCACCCCAGCAGGAAACTACCTATGTAACAGAGAGTGTGATGCCAGCTCAATAAACGATACAATGGGAGAGCAACCTGCAGCAACAAAAGAGTTCATCAGTGTCCTGCAGATGGGTCAGAGTTAAAAGTACATTTCCACCTCCCCAAAAACAACTTGAGTTGTGGACCTAAATCTTCCACATTTGTTCTCTTCCTATTTACAACTTTAAGATGTTTTTCCAGTACTGATCCAAACATATGTTAGTTCAGGTCACCTTTCTGGGCTCGATTTCAGCGACGAAGTGCGGTTTGGTAGGGGCAAAGTGGCAGACCTCTTAAACACCTTCTCTGAGTCAATATGGTCCATCTCACTCTTGGAGCGAGGAACTGAAGGCTGGCTTCTGGCTGCAGAATAAATCAAGTACAAGAATGTTGGTGAACTGGATAAGAGGCCAACAAATACATACTTTATATACCCTCATATGTTTGAAATATTATACAAGAAACAGGAATTACTTACTGTCTTCACAATAGGAATAACGAGGAGAGTATGAATCAGAATCTTCATCTGAAAGACAAAAGCATTTCGCAAGTGAGCTGAAAAAGCCCTTCAAAAGAAGCAACAGAAATCCTTTTCATTTCCATTCTTACATTGGCCATAACTAGACAGCAATACACCCAATACCTACCACAGAGAGGATCCTAAAAAAGAAAATGCCAATGAGATTTAAATTGCATTTAAAAATACTTCCTAGATTAGATATAAATATTAATGTAGTACTTATACTAATACCTTTCTCCAGCCTCTCAAAGCACTTTAAAAAACAATCATTTTTTGTCACAAAACGCCTCCAGAGCAAGTGTTATTAGATCCACTTTATCAAAAGCTGAAAGATAAATCGAGGATCTAAATGCTGAACTGTATGCCTAAAATAACTCATTAGGTGCTAGACACAGTAATAGAGCTGCAGAGTCCTGCTCTCAATCACACACAGTAATCACTGGGCCATCTTGCTAGTATTAAGTAGCACACCAAACTGAAGTATGTTCACTGACTCAGATTATCCTTAGACATTGATAACATTCCTGGCACAATGTACACATGTATAATTGCACCAAGAGACTGTCCATGCTCTGAAGAGCTTACCTTTTGAATAGGAAAGATACACCTATAGAATGCAATAGAGAGGTTCAAGCAGCTCTACAAGAGCTAGCAATGACAGTCATGATTGCAACACTCAGGGCAGATGCACCCCTTAAAGAGGTGGGAGGATGGTAGCACTACTACCCACACTCTACAGGTGATGTCCAGAGAGTGGTTTTGACTATCCAAAACCTAGAGATATCTTTTCACTATCTTCCGCATGCTTTGGAATAAATCCTCAATGAACTGCATGTAACAGCATGATGAGCTAGGATCAGAACTGGAAACTGGGTCCATAGACCCATTGTCTTTCTCTACCAATGAGGGTTCCAACTATCAGGGAAGCGTACTTGAGATCTCTGTAAGACTTCAAGGCAATATGCAAGAAGACAGAATGTAATGCCTGCAAAGAAATTCATGAGTAAAGATATTACTAACAGCTCTGAGAATAAACCACCAAAATAGCCAGATAAAAATAGAGAAAAACAGAAAGAGATGAAGAAAAGAACATTCTGTACATTTGTTGCATTAACTTAGTGATGTCAGTCATCAGCCTGAAACAATTTGTAGCTTCTCTCTCCAGGAGTAGCTGCTATATCCAGCCTCATCTGATGGAAGAACAATTTGGCTAATACAGCTGACCTGAACTTGCACTCATCACTTAATTGAGCTTTTCAGAAAGGCTCAAAGAGGTCTTAACTCTTAGCCCCTCTGCTGAGTTTCTCTTGGAGAATGAATTAGAAGGTTTAAGTTCTAAACACAGTTATTGATTTCTGGTATGCTTTTATGGCCTTCAGGCAAAAAAAAAGATAAGGTCAATTTTCAGGCCAATTTCCATGTTTCAGACTAAAATGACAGAGAACAAATACTGATCTATTTAATACCGTGTCAGGGAATTATTGAAAAAGTTGACTGCTATTGCAATTCAAAAGGTAGGTTTATACAAATACCAAAATACTCAGTAAATCACCATCTGCACCTACAAATAGATACAAATGCACCTAATACCATCTTCACATCCATTCAAGCTCTGAGCATTATTTAATGCCAGTGAACAATTAAAAACATGATCTACTGACTCAAAAATAAATGTCAGTACACATTAAGTATCATCATTCAGGCAGGAAAAAATAATTTCAGATAAATGCTAAGTTTCCAATTGCAGAAGTATAATATATAAAATATATAAAATAGCTAAAGTAATGAGGAAAAAAATGACAATGCCCTGTATCTTCAAATATCTTTTGAAAAAGAATGTCTGTGTTTTGTTCCATTTTATAGCAATGAACTTTAAAACACAGAAATCTGGAATTACTCCATAAAGTTTAAAGAGTAAACCAGAGATTCCTGGCTCCCAGAAGAGCATCCTATACTATCTTCTCAGTAGAGCTGGGCATTGTCAAGTCATACTTCCAAAACCTGATTCTTTTTGCACGAAGTGGCAGTTCCCCGGCACTCCTAGAGTGGTTTGTTGCTGCCGTTGTCTGTTTTTAACATTGGCCCAAGTCTCTAGATTTTAATATTCTTAGACTTTGAAAGAATTTTAGAGAAGAACCCAATCTTAATGCTTTTAGGAGATCTCACACAACATCCAGAGCAAGAAGATTTACACTCAGAGTGTATGAAATCTAAAGCTTAAGGTTTCAACCCATCTCTGTATAAGCCCTTTGCAGTTGAATAGATCACTTTGAAATGTATTCTGAATACGAAACATGAACTCCAACACATTTACATCATCATATGTTCTGGATTCCCCATCAAGGAAAGAATCCAGGTATTTGAGAAATATTTCCCAGTATATTGTAAATAATGAGCAAATATTTGGTCCAATAAAATGTCAACCACCTGAACCAGCAAATTACTCTCACCTGCACATTTGAAGTGCATAGGGGAAATTCATGGGAAACCAGACTCTTACTGTACTAAGTTCATTAGCTTTACAAACTATATTTGTTTAGATAAAGAGTAGGATGGATTTTCAAACTCCATTACAAGCCAGAAAATTAATTGCAAAATTCCTTTAGCGACCAGATTCTGTTTCTCTCTCATTTGTATCAATATGCCATTTTGTCAATAAAAAATAATTTATACTACCATGTAATGAGCAAGACAAGACTTTTTATCTGCAGGTTTCACCAAAAAATAAGTATCTTAGACATCTGTTTGACACCAACCCACATTCTTTTTCACAGTGAAATGCATTTTCAATCTCAATTCACTGGAACCCAGATTGTACACTTTTCTTTTTACAAAGTACCCGCCAAATCCTCAATACAAACACTGAATGAGATGGTTAATTAATAATCTCAACAGGGCTGGCTTGAGGCACAGGCTAAGTAGGCAAGTTCCTAAATGGTAGAATCTTAAGCAGTACCAAAACATCAAGAAAACAAGGCTGTCACCACCACCGCCTCCCTAATCAGGAAACATCTGTATGCCCAAAGTCTGCAGTGGATTCCAATGTTTCTAATATATTAGTGTTTTTGTATATATGCACACAGTTGTAGAATTGTGAATGCAATAAATACAATTTCCCCATCCCTGAAACATAACTGACAAATCTTGTTTACACTTGAAATTTAAAGGAATCTCCTGAGCATGTGAAGGGGCTAATGTAAAGACAGTGATGTAAGTTACAACATATGCTGATGACTGTCACATTCTGCCCTTGCCTAGATATGCGAGTGCACCTAAGGCCAGCCCTGAACCCATGTTACTAGGTTATATTTATTTTAAAGGACTGCATTGAGGGACTGATCCAAAACCCACTGAAGCAAGCAGCCATTTCACCAATAGACTTCAGTGGCATTTTGGTCTGGCCCTAATACTGTGCTAATATTCAAAATAAGAAATAAATAATTGAATAAATGTGTTGCTCCAAAATGAAGGGAAGAGCAATCTCAGTTAAATCACATCTTTACACGTATATCAGCACTTTAGGCATGTTAAGTAATCACTGCACGCACATGGCTAAGTATAATTGGTAAGCACACAAAACCAAGCAAACCTCAGGTCTGTAGCATTAGTCAACTACTAGTTAGAAAGCCAGAGGAGCACTGCAAAGCCAAAAAGGCGTCATACAGTCAAGGCAATGCTTACAGCAAATAATTAAGAGGCAGCAGAATGTTCAGCAACTAGAAAAAACTCCAGGAAGAAAATAAATGGACAAGGCAGCATTTGTGCAGAAAAGTATAGATGGTCCTTCATTATTACCTTCAGAGATAGGGCTAGGAGTAGACGCAGGAAACTGGTATGTAGGAGAATAAGGATTGTCTTCTGCAGCAGAGAAAAGCAGTGGGTTTTGAGGCTATCCACAGTGAAGTGGAGGTTCTGCTTCATCCCCCAACTTCCTATCAGCATTTGGCTTTTTGCTTACTTTAACAACACTTGAGTAAACATCATCACTCTTTAAAAAAGGATTAACGGATTAGCAAAGTTGTAATTACTTTATACATTACACAAGAAGGTATACTGGGCATAACTAAACCTGAACCTAGTTACTATTGTAGTGCTATAGTACAGTTAACTCAAAGCACGAGACAACACATACTCTGACTAAGCTTCTGGTACCTTCAGGTTTTTGCTGGATTTCAGGAAGTTCGGGAAATATGTAGGTAGGGCAATAAGGATTTTCTTCAGGAGTGTCTAAGGAGAGGAACATGATTTGAAAAAAGAATAGACAGTAAAGATTTAAAGGGGAAGAATGGCAAGACAAGAATCCACACAAGCTGCAGAACAGTTCCTCATGTACTGATGTTATAGCATGACACTACCCAGATGCCTTCCTGGGCCCTGGAGGAGATCCTGGAAGCAGAAAGAACTGAATTCATTCTTCATATCCAGAAGTACAGGCTCTTGCTGAGCTGAGGACCCGCTGTTAAGAGCACTGGGGTGAGGAAATGGTTCAACTCTTTCTCACTCTAACCAGTACAACACAGTGCCTATGTATGCATAAAGCTCATCATGAGAGCATCTGCAGTGGCATGCAAAACTGGAGCTGTGTTACGTAAGCGCAGTTCGCAATTGCATTTGCCTGCATATGAGTCTGTTCAGAGGGATCAGTCTGCAAACACTGCTGCAGCCATTTCTCACACAGAAGAAACAACATGGATGTATCAGCAGCCAGGCACAGAAGTGCCTCAAAGCAGTAGAGTTCCTCACCATGATGAAACTTTAATAGAAACATGAAACTTCATGTTTGCAAGAGCTTTCTACAGTTTTGAATTATGAATGAAGATAAATTTGTACTTTTGAAGAGCAGAATTCAGATTCTGAACTGCTCAAAATCAATGGAAATCACTCACTTGGTATCAGTAAGCCTCAAATCAAGTTCTATTAATCAGGTACTAACTATTTAGTTATTACTGAACAAAAGTGTTGGGTGGGGTAGCTGCTAATACTGGAGTTCAGTAATCTGTTTCTTAAGTACAGAACTAATGGCAGCCTTCTGTACACTCAATATTATGCTTGATTTCCTCAAGGCACTGCAGTATACCTCTCAGAACAATCAGACCTTGCTTTGGACTTCACTGCTTTCTTACCTTTGTTTTTAGAGATTTTAAAAACACTGGTTGGATTCTGTGGTGCAGAGTAAATGCTAGTCAATGTAAAACACTTCTACTGAATATCCAGAGTACAATTTTTCACATGTATTAGAAATGTTGTCAAGGTGGTCTTGAAAAGTTCGTAAAACAGCCCATCATACAGTACCTCTGTTTAGCTTGTGTATCTGTTTGAACATTGTCTTGTACCAGTCCTTCGATCTGTCCGTATTCTATTGGAAAAAAACATAACGCATAAATAATCACAAACATGAATTCTACCCCCCTTTCAAAGACTTTTTTACTCTTGAGACTAATCTTTCAACAGTCAGTACAATTATCACTCTGCTCCCCACTTCCCTTATTTCTGCTGACTACCCAAAAATCAAGGCTAGGTGAAGTCAATACTTTAAAATACAAGAAATTTCAGTCAAATCTATAACCTAATGTAAAAGGAGGCTACAGGTTTCACTGAAGTTATTAATACAGTGAAAGTTTTTCAGGGGTATGTTCTAATCAGCACAGAACTGTACATTATGTGGAAGATTGTACACAGCCATCTGATCTTATCATATTCACCAAAAAGTAGACACCGTGTGTAATTTAGTCATTCACACTCTGTGTCCAATGGACACATGCAGTGTTCAAGTCACTCCAGACACTAGTTGTAATGGGCGCATTATTCTTTTCACTGTAATTTCACTTGATAGTTGAATGAAATTAAGCACAATGTTTGGAAGAGATAACTGCCTTTAAGATGGCTAAAATAATGCAAAATTAATATCTTCCTTCACTGCTAGCAGTGAATTTACAATGTTCCCCAATACTATGAAAAGAGATGATGCTGAAATTGGATCACTGATAGAAAAGTTCATAATAAGATGTGCTGGAACTAAAATTACATCTTTTCTTATATCTCTGCAGCCTCTGGATCTTCAGCAAATTCTACAAGTTTCAAGACAGGCAGAACCCGGCCCAGGTTTTTGCAAAGGTCATTTTTCCATTGTTGCCTTACCCTCAGTGGAATGCCAATGTCATCAACAGAAGTATCAGCCATGTGCTGAGGGCTCTTGACAGTTCTTCTCTTTTCCTCCAATACCCTCCTGTCACTCAGCACTGGTTCCTGGACTGGTTTGACTTGCGTGAATGCCAAATCTACTTTATCTGAAGCTACTCTGTCCGGAACTGAATCTGGAAGCGAAAACAAGGCATTCTTATTTCATCCCAGCATTCCATCACCTCACCATATTCCACTCTTTTAAGGCAATAACCCTGGCAAATAGTTGATGAGACAGACTGTAACCCTGCCAGATGTGGTCAGCACCTGGGCTGAAGGAATCTAGCAAGAGTACATTTGATACCAGCAAAAGCAGGCTAGCAGCTCTTCACATATCTCAAGACAAACTCAGCTGTTACATAAGACAAGAGAAGATTTTTGGTTTTAAGATATTTTTGGGTCTAATCAGTAACTTTGCGATTTAATTCTTCATCATCTATGTGGTAATAGGGTACAACTTCTTACAGCTTGCACTCACCTGCCTGAAAATCTCATTTGTTACAGTCAATAGGATCATTCCTGTGTCCCAACTAGAGTTTGTAAACAACAAATTCCACTCCAGTTGGTTAGCATATGTATGATTCCTCTCAAATGGGGGGGAATACAACTACTTGCTCCAGGACTGCCTTGATTCTACCTGGCATTCCTTGATCCTGCCTGGCTGACAACCATATGCAGCACCACTGGGCAAGGAACCAGGGAACTCAAACTGCTCTGAAGATCTACTATGTTCCAGAGAGCTGCAACATGACAACTTTTAGGCTCTGCTAAGGACTCCTTCTATATGGATTTTCTGGAGAGAAAACATCAATCATTTTACAGTCCGCCTCATCAAGGATTTGCTGGGGCCCATTCATTTTATATCACTGCATGCATAGAAGATAGAGAGAGGTTTATTCACATGCACATCAACATGCTGCCCAAAGCCATTAAATATGAAGAAATCTGAGAGGGACAGTTAGCAGAGGAGAGGCTCATGCACAACAAAGCTCTGGTACCCTGAACAAACACAGTTCTGGCCCGCAAAAATCAGTGCGTGAAGGATTTGTGTTTGAGTGGTTTCTCCTCTAAAGAAAAATAATGAAATAAAGTTTATAAGAAAGGTCAACATGTGACAAAGCATCAATTAAATCTTCATCTTCCTTTTCCTATTTTGTTCAGTTCTAGGAGTTCAGTAGGTATATTAACACGGCCACACTGGCAGCATGTAGAGGAGAGACTGAAATCAAGCATTTGGTGACCTGGACTAAGCCAGAACAAACATTTAAAGTCTTTCTTTTGCAGTTCCTGCGAAGTGTGTTTGCTCAAGGCACTCCACAGATAACAAAGCAGCACTTTGCTCCAGCAGAGGCAGTGGGTACGAGGCAGCAGAACTTTCACATCATACCTGCCAAGCTACTAAGCCTTTTTTGCTGTTCTGTGGTAAAGGAAGAAACAAAATAAAGAGAAATACATAACAAATGGGTGAGACAAACAGCAAGTGCTCTGGTGCTGCATTTCTGACAGGCAAGAAATATGCTGCAGACAGAATGGCAGCAGCTGCTGGAAAGGGTCTGTTTTCAGATGCACTGCTAAAGTGACAATCCACAGCCCCTTCTCCACACAGCACCCTTGTGGATTACACAAATCTCATGATGCAGTGCCTAACACACTTATAAAGAGTATTTTTTATTTTTTAAATATCAGAGAGAATGAAAAAAGCTGGACAGGAGACAACTTTAAAAACACTGAGGACTCAGAGTCAATAACTTGATCAATAAATGTTATCATTAACACAAAGTGCATTTTAAAACAATAACACAATGATTTCATAGTTATATAGGAAAGTATCAAGCCACAGTTGTGCTGACTCCCAATTCACACTAATGAGTCACAGACTGAGTGATGTGCCCACAGACACAGGCTGGGTAAGGCTGTGAGTTTCAGAAATGTCACTTCGTTTTAGAGCCTTTCATTACTGAGTTTCCAGACTGGGACATCTGTGGCATCTTCTGGAGTGTTTCACTGTCCTTATAAGTTGATAGACAGAGCTGCTTTCTAAAGAGATGTCCAAACAGCTTGTCTGAGTTGTGGACGGAAATAAACCAAGGATTCTTAGCTGTGTTCTTTGCTCTATCCACTGCTTAGCAGTTAATCTAGTTATTTAACACATGAAAGCAATTTGAAAAGAATAAACACTTCACTGACATACAAAATGCAGACACTCTTGAAAGCTTATGTGGTTAATGCAAAGACTACAAAACTTCATATATATTAATTACACCTGTTAAATGTTCATAATTAATCATGCCATGCACTGCCTGCCCAGGAAATAACTGTGCTTTGCGGTGGCATGGGACACTTGCCAAGCAACTCTGAAGTAGGAAAAAACCCTTGATTTGTACATTTGTTTGCTAGCAGAATCTGTCTTCAGTGGATATTTGTACTAAATGGAGCAACTTCACAGGGGAGACCATTGTTTTTCTTTGCTAAGCAAAGCTCCTTTACTAGCAGAGCAGAAGTGCTGGTTCTGTTTCTTCTAGTTGTGGTGTTTTTTTTTGTTGTTTTTTTTTTTGTGAGCTTTTGTTGTTGGTGGTGGTGAGTTTTTTTGTTTCTTTTTTACACAAAGGTGATGTTTTCTTTCTACTTGTATCTCAGACTAGGAAAGAGCTGCTGATGGACAGAAGCTGAGGACCTATCTGCTATCTCATTCTCCCACCTGACCAGAAGCAGCTTGCAGCCTGAGGCACGCACTAGGTAAATGAGGATTTGATCTTTGATCTTGTGTTCTGGGACTGTAAACAAAGGCCAAAGACTTGTCAGAGCCTCAGAGAAAGGGCTGAGCAGGGGAACATAACTGCTGGCAAAAGGGAAGAAATGATTAAAGATGCCTTCAGAATTCCCAGAGGAGCAACAGAATAAATGAAGGCTTGAAACCAATAACAGAAGGGGAGAAAGAAACAAATATTTCATTATGTTCATAGCAAAATTAAGTTGTCAAGAAAAAAAAAAAGCATCAATCTAGACAGTGACAAATACGAAGGGAATAAATTCTTACTCTAATGCTAGGAATGAAGTAGAGGATCTGAAATGACTTGTTTATAGGCATAAATCTGATTCAGTTGGCGAGACTGAAATCTGGTATTAAAAAAAAAAGTTCTGAGATCTCATGTCTGAGCAATTGTATTTACCATGTTTCAAATGTCACAACCTGTTTCTAAGTTTAGCAGCTACGCAGCAAAAGATCTTAAATGCTTGCAGACTAATGAACCAGTAAGTAAAGTATAAAATAGGACAGTATGTGATGTCTGCTACAACAGTCACTCCAGAGAATAAAGTAACTAGCTCCTTGAAGAGCAATCAATAAACCACTGAGAAGAAAAAAAGCCACATTATCCATCTGGAAGACTAACTGAACTACTGGAGATTTCAGATTGCCAGCATTAAAATGACCTTGAAATTTCTTCCTCAAAGGATATTCACAGCACACAAGAGGAATTTATATTAAACCTCATCTTGACATGAAGAAATTGATTTCAGAACAAAATACAATTAACCATTTCAAGGGAAGGCGGCCATAATCCAATAACAATGTTATCTGCCATGAGACTAAATCAGCTTTGAATGGATACAGTCCAAAAAGATGAAATCAAATATGAATCATGTCAGCCAGGAGAGAAACATAAAAAATCACTAAGCTGTGAGAACCATTTTAAAACACCTTATCAGCTACACTACAAAAATATTGCAAAACACTACCAAAAACCCTTAATACTATGCTGGGAGTCAAGATGGGGTCAGAAGCATAAGGAACTGTAAGAAATCCCCAATATATAAACAGATCAGAAAGGAAGAAAACATACCTATGAGTAGATAATATATGCCAGGAAGTAGAAGAAAACCGTGATGAGAGAAATAGAATTTACAGAATATCCCAGAGATTCAAAGAGAGGTTCAGAATAAATAGAGCTAACAGCAGACTTCATATTTTACCAAATAGGCACATTGAAACTGTTATTAAGGGAGCAAAAAAGATGACACATCCAATCACTATTTCCATTCTTTTTTTTCCCCCTCATTAAATAAGAAGTCTGACGTCCTACTGTCTGATGGTGAAATACTTTCCACTTCAACGGTAACAAAGGACCAAGCTGAATGACAGCAACCGAGGTCAGAGACTCGATAATCAGTGTGATCATATGAAGTGCACTGAAGAATTTTAGACCAGCTTTTTTTTGTTCTAAAGGAAGAAGTTTCAGGAAGAGAAGCTTGCTGGACTGTTGACATTCATCCTCAGTGAGCCTTGCAATCCAAAGGAAACCCGACAGGACAGGAAGAAAGATGCCGTGACAACATTTGAAAAGCATAAATGTGATGGTTGGGACATCTGCCTGTCAAGCTGACAGTAACCTCAGAAAAAATATTGTAATGACTGATACGAGATTTCATTATTAAAAACAGTTCAGCATATAGCATCAGTCAGTACAGGCTGATGATGAAGATGTGTTCTCAATATGATCCTTACAAATTACAGGTTTGATTTCTAAAGACTGGAAAATATGTTTGCATGGGATATTTTATAGACTCAGTTATGCTGCTTAACAAATTGTGACCTATAACACAGTCAACAAAAATTTGATTAGGCTCTTCAATACATCAGGCTACAGTATTATGAGACCTGATGGGCAGAGGCAAGAGATATTCAAGACAGAATAAAATCATTGTCTGCAAAGTCAATTAATCAAGTGAACAGTCTGACATCCCTTGCCTCAAAGCCAGAGTGTGTGGACCATCATATTATACAAATTTGTCATGCTCTTGAAGTCCACATAGAGAAAGTA
Source organism: Coturnix japonica (assembly GCF_054131305.1). Taxonomy (NCBI): domain Eukaryota; kingdom Metazoa; phylum Chordata; class Aves; order Galliformes; family Phasianidae; genus Coturnix; species Coturnix japonica. The sequence continues at coordinate 15,622,868 of NC_140670.1, read as the reverse complement.
TCCTTGGGAGGCACACACTCTAAAATGCTCCAGATTTATAACAAAAACCCACTAGAACAGTAACCCTGCTTAAGGAAGGCAACAAAAAACTTTGAGATAAAAAGGTTGTCTCAGATAAAACATTTGGGAATCCAGACATTCTCATTCAGGAGAACAAAAAGTTTCTTCAGATGCTGGAAGAAAGGAAGAGATACAACCCACTCACATGAGCGATAGCATCAGCTGGGCTACAGCACAGTAACTATCTCTGGAGCTAAAGACAGTAGTCTGTTTAACAGAGGCACTAAAGAAAAGAATATACATGTCATCTGCAAAGGAACAGAACAACAAATGCTGGTAAGCAGGCTGATTAAAATGAGTGCAAGCCTTGCTGCTATTTCCTGATTTTTGGCTTCACAAAACACAGGTTTCAGCATTGCAGATTAAACTTCTCCTCCTCCTATCTTGGAGTTTCCCAGGTTCACTAGAAGCCAAAGCAAACTGGGACTGCATCTGTGAGGACCTCTACAAACTACAGTCTTCGTTGATGCAAAACCAACTGGGAGCCTGAGGTATTGCCAGTCATCGGGAGATAAATAGGAGAAGGAAAAGTTTTCCTCAAACATGAGAGATAAAGAGATATTACCTCTGATAAAGAGATATTACATTCTGAATGGATATTCAGAAGAAGCTGCAGTGATGTGGAGAAAGATTTGTATGAGCTGTCTTGTGTTGATACACAAATTGTTGATACACAAATCTAGAGCACAGGGTGTTCTGCAATGAGGGTCTGAGTTTAACAGGTCGTGGACAGCGGAACAGACTGTCAAATTCAAACATACTGGCAATTGGTTGATCTACTACTGGGTAAATGTGGCTGCTCCCCCCTGAAGTAGCTGAGAAGTAGTTCATACCTTTTCCAGTGAAGCTGACCTACCTCAGTTTATCTTGATTCTACTGACAGATAGACAACAATATATACCGTTTCCACCGCAACAGAACACATAATGAGGGATAAGCTGTTATCCGCAATAACTTAATATGTCCCCTTAGAATCATATTCCCCGACATCAAAGCAGCTATTGATCCACTGGTACTAATTAGAAACCTGGAGCATGCTGCAGTCCCAACACTTCCAGGAATCATCTTTACTATTCTTTAGTAGTATGGACTTCACTGTCCATAGCACACACATTTCTAAGTTCCTTGCGATTTTAACAGGTTACTCAGTTTTAACCTAATTGTCTACCTGGAAGTCTCCTTACCTCGATTGTGCTGCAAGAGTACAATAGTGGGATTGACAATTGTGGTAGAGGGATAGGCAGAAGATGACTTGTTGATTGACGTGAAGGAAGTTGGATAGTCAGTGCCACTGCTAGGCTGGGTCACTTCATTTAGTACAGGAGCTGCATCCTGAAAAGGAGAGCAATACATTATCAACAGCATGCAGGAAAGCTGCAGCACTGGGAAAATCCAGGGGGAAAAAAAGCCATTTGAGACTGAACGAGAAGCATAATCATAGCAAATTTTAGTAAAAAGGCATAAGCATGAGCATTACCTTGCTCCATGTACATACTCTGCTTCTTGTTAATGCAATTAGTTTGCTAAGGCAGTTGTATAATTCTTTGGTGTTGGGTTTCACAACTCCAACCCCAAAAGGAGGCACTAAATTAAACTGGCAAGCTCTCCAGAGCAAACACGGGGTGCCAGAAACAAGCAGTTCTAGTTGTAAGAGAAGAGGCAGACATCCTTCCCTGATACATACACACAGAAATACTTTTGTTTTTTGGTTGCTTTTTTAAAACAATTCCTTTCATAGCAAGAATCAGGCATGCAGAACTCATGCAGTTCTAGAGTGAAACATTACTGTAGACGGTTTGGTAAGGAAGATCCAAGAAATAAGGTTAGCCCCATCACTCAGGAGAGACCGTGTGACGTCTACATGGTAAAAATAATGAAAAACAGACAAATGACAAACAGCAGGACTCTACTAAGGAATGTAACTCAACGTAACTTTGCTGCTGGAACATGGATAGCAAGCTACTTTTGCCTTCCTAAGGCAGCCAGCTCCATTGCTTATGAGTTTCAAACCCACCTTTGGTATCACGACAGCTAAAAATTCAGATTGGGGCCACAGGGAGACTTAAAAATTAGTTATTTGAAAACTCTCAGTCTAAGGATATCAGGCTCCCTCCTCACCTTACTGCCAACAAAAACAAAGGGGTGATGGCCTAAGAATGCGTGCATCTGTTTAGGCTGAGATTTTCCAAAGCTTCTCATGGAATTTGGATGCACAATTACAGTTAGATTTAATGGGGAATAAGCATCCAAACAGAGGGAACATGGAATTTCTGCATTCTTGCTGCTCCACTGTCAGAGTGGAATGCTGCAGGCCACTGATCTGTGAAACAGAGCTGAACATCCAAACATGAGTTTAAAGTCAGTACCAAAAATAAATAAATAAATACACAGACTATTAATCCAGAAGAATAATCTCTCTGTGTTTTTATGGCTGAGTGAAGCTCAGTGCCCTCACACCCACCAGCGTCAATGGAAAGGGCTTTAAAGGATAATGTAAGAAGCCAGAGATCCAACAAGTTATAGTAGAACTGGCCATCAACAGAAGCAGCGTCTATAGTTATTCCAGCCTAGAGGGGAAGTAGGGCAGAACAATCCAGTTCTGCTGGATGAAGGTGTTCTTCGTCCAAGAATCATCCCAATCAGGCCATGGTCAATTCATAAAGGCAGAACAGAAACAAAGGTCTCTGAGACAGAGACCTAACCCCATTTTGCTGGCTTGTGATAGTATTCCAAGCAATGCAATTTGTGAGAAGGGTGTGGGAGTTGGGGAGAAGTAGGGGAGGTGCACTTGAGCTTCATTTTGATAACTAATGTATAAAGAACCCCTAAAAGAAGAAGGGTGTGAGGTCAAGTCACGCTTAGGAGTCCCAGCTTCCTAGTGCCTGCAGATAGACTCTGTAAAAATACTTTAATTGTTCTCAGCAGTAAAATCCCACTAATTCCAACAGAAAAAGAAAGTGCTGAGAACTTTCTAAAGTATCATCCTCAGTTGTCTTTTCTTCCCTTCCTCTCAAGCCCCATATGCCTGTTTGGGGCACCTGTTTGACCCCTATAGAACCAAAGGCCAAAGGAAGTGCCACCATAAGAGATGGAGGTTCTGCTGGGATTTTTGCTTACTCCCAAGAGCAAGCATATCAAAAGGCTGGTGGTTTTAAGACTTCCAGTATCTGACCCTCCTTGTACTTTTTGCCCCTCTGAAACTTCAGCTGAGAGCTACTTCTCCTCCTTGTTTGAAAGGACTTTTTAATGGAAGGTGAGGAGTTTAAAGAGAAAATACCTAAGCCAGGAAGAACACAGTAAAGTTCAAGTTACAATTATTACAATACTTTATGAAAATTCTGAAGAATTCAGTCAAAGACTGGTAACTCAGTACTGAAGAGACACTCTGATCCTAACCTATCCCATGGCGCCTATGAACTTGGGAGAGTGTCAGCTCAGTAACTGATAGTATTGTTTGTAGGTCACTGGATATCAGCAGCAATCTTACATGGGCTTCAACAGGAATTTCTGTAGAGATTATACAGTCTTGCAGCTCCAAGGGGAACAGAAAGCCAGCCCTAACCTTCAACTGGTCTGCTATTACTACTAACAGTGTTGTTCAAACACAATTAAGGATGCTATTAAAAGAGCCTGAAGAGATCAGTTAGTTGCAGCTATTCTGCTTACACAGAATTAATTATTAGCAAAGCCTTGTGAAGGCTCTTAAAATGTGCAACACCTAGCAGAATGGATATAGAAGTAGACAGCCAAATGTTGCATATGAGAAGTCAATAAAAAGTTTAAAGCTGCACAGGGCAGGCAATGTGCATGCACTAGCATAGGACGTAAACAAGGTTTCAGTTGTCATGCTGCTAGCAGGGAGTGAGTCATCACTCCTCTCAAGTTTAGTATGCCAAGGAGAAAGTAATTTTAATCTGGGAATACAAATTTAGGACAAGAGTGAGAAGGGTACTTGGCAAGCTTACTGTACGTGAGATGACTCCAGTGATTTCAGGCTTCAAACCCCTGTGCAAAGCCCCCGTAACCGGAGGTACAAGTGAAGGTGGTGTTGAGAAGAATGGAAGTTTCGGGTAAACAGAGGGTGATGTGCCAGACGCAGAGGGTGCTTGGTTATGGTGGGAACCCCTCTGGAGATGTGGGGGAATGAAATCATCTAAAGTCGGAAAAGTCAAGGGTGTGCCAGGAGGAACAGTCTCAGGGAATACGGAGCCTTGCCCAAAAGGAACCAGAGGCGGTGGAGGAGTGCTGGAGCTGCCTTCTTGCTGTCTGTCTGGATTAATCTGGACAAGGGGGACTACTATAACCCCAGGCTGAGTTGTAGTGGCAGTGCCATCCTGTAGGAAACAAGGTGTTGTTATGCAAAGGGGAAGATAGGAACTTTAGTCTAACGCAGCCATATAGTGTCATGCAAGGATGCACCCCGATTAATACAAAGCCCCAAAAGACTTTCTTTCCCTAGAGAAATGTACTTCTTCAGTCTTTCCACCATGGCCTCTGTATGCACACACAGCTTCTTAGAGGAAAAAAAGAATAAAACAGCATCTTCCATCCCCTCACCACCCTTCTCTCCTGTCATTTGCAGAGAGGCTAAATCAAACCACAAAACAGTGCTGCACTCACCCATCACTTGAGAAGCACTAACCAACACGTAACAGAGTTCACCTCTTTTACACCTCCCTAAAATAGCAAGATCTTAGCCAGTCCAACCCAGCCCCCTACAAACAACATGCACACACAAACACACAGATCAGTGTTGGGGAGACATGAGGTGTTAAATATCATGGAGTAGAAGATCATGAAGGCTCAGGTGGTGTATCAGATGCTCAGAAATTAGGAAGGATGGGGATAAAGCATTAAGGAAACATTGTAACGAATTAAAGAACCATTCAAATGGCTGAAAGAAAACAAGGTTATGTAGAAAACATGTACCATGCTGCGTCCCACTGCCTTGTATGGCGGCCGCCGCTGCTGGGTAAGGTAAGGCTCTTTTCTCATTCTGTCCTCTGTGGCAGCTGTGCTCTGGGGCTCTAGCACTCTGTCCCTCAAAGCTTGCGGAGGTGACGACTGAGTCCAGGAGGGCTGGCCCAGATCAGAACTAACTGCGTCTTTATTGAGGACAATGTAAAAGTACGGCCTGGGAGGAATAGGAGGAGGAGGAGGAGCAGGAAGAGCTTTTCCCGTTGCAGAGAAAACAATATCGGTGGCTGGTGCCTGAGTGACCTCAGCTCCCAAACTGGTGCTGGCTGATGGGTCATGTGTGGTGCCAGTGGAATTTTCAGACGTGGCCGAGCAAGTGTTGTTAGATAAACAAGCTACATATAGTTTGCTGACCTTTTTATCCGCCTTCATCTCATGACTGGAATTCATTCCAGCCTTACTACTGGGATCTGCCCTGTCAGGGTTGTGTTGTAAGGATGATGCATTTGATGAGGAGCTACTTTCCAAGAGTGGCTGCCCAACATGCACCATATCTCTGGGACCTGAAGAAGGAAAATGCCCTGCTGGCAAGCCTTGCTTCCCGCTGGGGACTGACCCATAGGGGGTGGGTGATGAGAAGTAACACCGTGCACTGGCATTTAGTGATGCACGCTGAGCAGAAGGCTTGGGTGCATTCAGGTACACGCAGTCCATAATGGGCACTGGCAGCAGGTTGGTTGTTTTAGTGTCAGTGCGAGGACGCCATGCAAAGCTTTCCTCTTTGGGGAGAGGAGGACGGGGAGGAGGAAGGGCCTGCCCAGGCAGAATCAAGAAGCAAGAGAGGGAGAGAAAAAGCAGCACAAAATAAAGGGAAAAAGGAGGGAAGAATAAATTGGAAGAATGAATTTGGTCATTAGATTTGGGTTAAGCAGGTTTTAATACAGCAAGAACAAAAAGCAAATACAGTATCTGGAAGGCCAGTACAGAACTCACATCATCTCACAGAGCCTCTCTCAGCACTCCTCACTGCAGCACACAAACATTACCCAGCTCTAAGATCCTGCCTACACATTTCCATATTAAGATTTAATATCCTGCCTAACTAAACCAAGGCATGTATCAGTGTAACCAAATACTTCCCAGCACAGGGGATATCTGAATTCCAAAGCCAAATTCAGAGCTCTAGACCATCTCCACTGCACATTAAGTGCACTGCAAAAGATGAATATGAAGAAGTCAGTGCTAATGAAAACAGACATGAATACAACAGATTGCAGTTGTCCAAGTAAGAAGTCAGCATTTATTGCCACTGAAAAGCTGGACCTTATTTTTTTTTTTTTCAGGACTTTTTCAGTCCTGCTTTTGACAAAATTAAAGTTTCCTGAGGAACAGAGTTAATAAGAATTTGCCTTCAAAATTAAAACTGCTACAGAGAAATTATCTTTGCAGTGAATCTTAAGGGAGTGGGAGAGCTGGAAACAAAAAATAAGCAGCAGACAATATTACTGGTTTTGGTACTTTGCAGCTAATTGCAGCTCCAGTTCCAATCACAGTGAATTTTTGCTGAAAGCCAAATTGTTTCAAAGAAAAATAACTTCAATACTGGTTGCCAGTAGCCAAAAATGATAAGCTGCTGAAAAGAATAAACTAAAACACCAGCCTACTGAACAGCAGCTCCCTGCATTCTTGCTAATTAACCCTCTGGAGACTACAGAAGTATGTTTTACACATGCATACCGCTGCTGTATCTTTATGGGCAAAGAGTAGCTAAATCACTTCTAAAATAGTCAAAATCAGAATGAAGATTCCCTAACAGCTCATGACAATCAAACATGAAAAAGTACCACCTGTAAAATTCATCCACATATGATGGGTTGAGGTCAGCACCTGTTCTTGTTAGATGGATACATATCTAAACAAGTTTCATAAAATTGCAGCTACTCCTATCCTTGTGTTACTCCTCTTTCACCTTCATCCCTGATGAGGGAAGACTGCAGAAGTGGGTTGGGAAGTGCTTCTTCAGAAGGGCTTCTAGTTTTGGAAGAGGATCATCCTCTTTTGGTTTATAGAAAGTAGCTTTAATGCGAAGCTTTAATTCAGCTCCACAACAATTTCTTATGCTAGGCTCACTTTATCCCTGTACTGCCATGCAGTGAGAAATGAGAAAATTATGACAAAACACAAATTATCTATCCACAATTGCCTGTTCTTATTTTGTTCCATTTCACCTTAGTCTGGACAGTAGTCCTTGCTACTTCTGTAAGGTGTACTACATGTTTAAGTCTTCTCTCTGTCCATCAATAAGATCAAGAAGTGACTATAGGACTAACTGTAAATGTCAGGCAGAAAATAGTCCTCTTCTTTAGGGTGCTGCTCCTTCCCACGTCTTCATCTGAGATGTGCCATCTTCCACTGACAATTTTAGGAACAGCATCTGTTCTTTGGCATTACTACAGGTTGCTGATGATGGAAGCAGCCTCACTCTGATAGGTGACAAGGCTTTCAGGGGACTCCTGAAAGCAGTTTCTATCAAAGGACATACTTATCAGCGTTCAGACCACCTCTCTGCAGACCAGCCATTCAAAAGGATGAAGTTGCACCTTCTTTTAACTGATTCATTTCAACCATTTATCTTAAGGTACAAATAATCTTTCCCTCAAGAGCCTTAAAAGGCCTGTATTAGTTACAGTGTTAAAAATGAAAGGTATTTCCCCAGTAACTTGTTTCCAACTGCCAGGTGTACCCTAAAGAAATTATTTCAGCCTGCACAACCTCTGGAAAACAGACCAACACAGAAGACAAACTAAGAGATGGCTACTTCACCTTTTTGTTGCAAGCAAAAAGCACTGTCCTTCTTCATCCATCGAGGAAACACTGTGGTCTGTCTGAACACAAAAGCTCCACGGCACTTTGCTGACATCAGTGTTGTCCCCATTTTACAGGAAGGAAAAGCTGATGCACAGTAACTTACCCAAGACTGCAGCAAAGTCTGGAGTTCAACCCAGGACTCCTGCCCATGTATCCAGTGCTTGAACCCAGAAGATCACCCTGAGAGTCACAGAAGAAAGGCTTACCTGTGGCTTGCTGTCTGAGGAAAGGTTCGGACGCACACTCCTATAACCCTTGGCAGCCAGAGAAGATGGTTGGGCATCCCCGTTGGCATCAGTGTTGGGTGATGATCTCCAATCATCTAGAAAGGAAAGAAAAAAACTAATTCAGATGACAGAGGATTCCCTCCAGCTTTAGAATTAGTGAAGGGAAAGGATTTTTATTTTTTTTCCCCTCCAGACAAAAAGAAATACTTCCAAGAAAGTAGCAGAAGCAACAATGTAAGTAGTCAATGTTTGTACCTGCTTCTGTGTTTTCTGGCTCCAGACCTAAGCATTTCACAGAAAAGAGGGACAGAAGGGATGGGAGTGGAGGACAGACATAAAGGAAAAGGAAGGGAAAAAATAAAAATAAACTGTTACATTTACAGACAACATGTACTGATTGGAGTAAAGAGTCGAGTTACTTCATTTCACACATAAAATGCTCTCTGACTGGGCTGCCTAATTACCATAGAGACCAGCCCCAAACACGATGCCCTCCTCGTTTCTGACCTTTGTAAACACAAGGCAATTCATTCAGAGCAATGAAGAAACAATTGTTCATTGACATTCTTACTTCAGAGGCAAAAAGGCAGTCCAGCTAGCTACTTTCTAAAGCTGCAGCTTCGAACACCATACACTACTGAGAATGCAGGGACTCCATATTCAGCTCTGATAAAGCTGATGAAGACATTTCCACCCTTGTCAACGCCACCACATATAATTAACTGGTACAAAGGACCGTCAACAAACTGATCAGGTTTTGCACACTAAGTACATGCATATGAAATGAATTTAAAAACAAAACAATGCCACTTTACAGCCAAGTCCATGCATATAGATGCATTGGTTCCATCATCTATTTACCCACCTCCCACTGAGCTCCTCCCCACTACCTCTCCCCTGCTAGTCATTTTGCTGTTAGATGCAAAAAGCTCTTCCAGATCCAAAGTACATTTCATAAAGTGATTGAGAGAATAAGCAAAGGAAGTATTAACGACCTCATTTCCATAGTAATGGGCTCACTGCCATTCAGGCTGGTGGAAATTTATGAAGCCATCAGCAGAGAGGTGAGAGGCAATAGTGGGGGGCAGGAGCATGAAAAGAGGGAAGGTCAAGGGTAAAGCAGAAGGGGAGGAGAAGATAGAGCAGAAAGTGGCACACTGGGGCTGGAATTAATGGAATCACCCTTCCTATAACAGTACACCCAGAAATGATGTGTGCTTTGCAAGTTTGACCCCCCACCCCCCTTAACAGCATCTTGCCTGTGGGAGTTCATCCTCTCTGCCAGACCCATTACATTGGCCAGGTTTATTATTCTTTGCCTGTCTCCTACAATTAAGTAATTACACTTCTGCTATTGAACGATGGCAAAGCTCTGTGGCGACACTGTCTGTCTGGGATGCCATCCCTGCTCCCTTGACAACACAAGTGAATGCTGTGGTGGCAAGCAGCACTATCTGGCCTATCATCTTGGCTGGGACAAAGGTCTGCCAGAACAGACAAAACAAAACAACCAACCAATTACCACAATAACAACTAGATGAGAATTCTTGGTGCTCCTGGTAGCAAGAGAACTGTGAAAAAACTTAGGTCAATGAGAGAGCAGTCATGCACTGGAAGAGAATAGGTGTCCATCTCTGCCCTTGGAAATTTAGAACCTGATCTGGTTTTTAAAAAGAAGTTTCCAAAGCTACAGGACCTCAGGCTTTAAATTTTAATTTAAAATAACAGCAAAAAAAAAACCCAGCCCAAGGCTCTGAATTGACCTCACACAATGCCATAAGGTAACATTTTCCAGTTAACTTTGCACCCGCTTCACTTACTCTCAGGTTTCTCAGCATCCTGAGGAGGATATGGTGAAAAGATTTTCTGATTCTCTTCAGAGGCTGAAGATGCCCAGAGAGTCACAGCTCCTTTTCCGCTGCAGATTTTAGTGGGATCTGTTTCTAGAGGAAATGTACATGCACAGAAAAGACACAGTGAAAGAGATGATACAAAGCTATTAGGAACCATTAGAGCTCTGTGGAGTAACTTTAGCATGGCTGCCTCCGAGTGAATCGATCTAGTAATGTTTATGTTGATGAAGATTAGCTGTGGATTTAAAGCATTGAGAATTCAAAGCAGTTTTGTATTCAAGTAACTGATGAATGTAGAAACAAGTTCTGCGCCAGTGTAATAGAGTTAAGAAAGCAGGAAAAAAGGACAAGTGGTTGAACCAAATTTCATGGGTCCATGGGGCTTTATTTGGTATGCTCTGCATGTAAACATTGTATCAGCAGGACAGCATTACACCTGTGGCTCTTCTGTTGGGATGTCTCAGTGGTATACAGCAGTATGATTTGTGTGCTTAAAAATGCCTTTTGTTCCATCCAAGAAAGAAAAAGTCTTAAGCTTACTGGAGGACAAAATCTTGTTTTGACAAAATCAAAACTATGAATATGATCTGCAAGTTGCCTCCTTGCCAGGTCCCCCCATTCCATGATGGTGCTGTTGTATCTTTTTGATGTAGGAACCCAAATGCCATAAAGTGCAAAGAAATTTAACAGAACACCCTGTAAGCCAAACACCAGGTCACGTCAGCTTCCTTGCTAAGGCCTCATTCATCACAGCTTCTGTCCAGGTTTACCCTTGTGCACTCCAGTCTGTGGATTTAGATTCTTTCCTTCTCTCCCCTTATTCAGCAATAACAAAACAGAACTTCAAGGCTATCTTCCTGCCCTTATTTAAAATCTTTCCGGAGAGTTGTTTCCTCTAAGATATCTGTAGAAACAATACGCCTAAAGAGACTCTTGCTTATCCAACCTACTTGCATGGGAAAACATATCATCTCCATTTCTTACGCACTACCTACTACTGCCCTGCAGCTGCCACCAGCCTTTTCACTTTGACCTACCTCAAGAGAGGTACTAGTCCTACCACAATACAGAGGGAGCCTGAAGGGGATCTGAGGATGTGCCATGTTGCACAAGAGACAACATGATTATTTTTTATATTTACAGGTAAGGATCAAGTTCCCTCTGTACCGGGAGGGACAGAGCTCTTCTCTGGGAGCTGTTATCATAGTGACAGTTATGCCTTCAGACTGAATAGAAGGGGCAGAAGCTGCTGTTCACTTCCCAGATAACAGCTTGTATTTGTGCAGATCAGCATCCACTGCCTAATTCCAGTAAGAAACCACTCATTACATCCACAACCAGACAGTGCCTACAGACCACGACAGTGCTTCAGCCATGGTTGCAAAACACTGCCACAACAAAATGAAACATCAGGAGTGGCAGATGGATAAGAGCAGTAAGTGGTAAGACCCACTGCATGTCAAGCACCTGGTTCATACTGGAAACCCACACTGCTGAATCTCCATGATTCAGGCTTGAGCTTACAAAACTTTAAGGCCTTCCCAAAAAGTATATTTTCAGGTAGCAGATCCACACACACCAAATGCTGCTTAATAATTAAACATACTAACATCATGCTTTAGGGTCACCCTCACAGCTGCTGAAATAGAAGTAGATTTCTCTGACTAAGAAGCATGTTGGTGTGGACAGTACTTCCCCTCCTAGAGGTTGCTTCAGTACTGCAAATTAAGTAAAAACAGAACTGATGGAAAAAACATCTGACTCCCTACGTATTCCACCTCTTCTCCAGTACTAAGGGTGGATCTGCTACCTGAAGCTACTCTTTGTGAGAAAGCCCTAAAGCACTTGATGCAGAGTAGGGTTAGAAGACTATCTTGGCCCAGGGCTATTACTGGCTGACACATCCATTCAACACAACACACAGCCTCAGGACAGAACAGACCCATGTTCAAACCAGAGCTTCAAGAATACTGTAACTATGAAGCATAGATACATTGTTGGGAGTTATCAGGACAGAGAGTGAAGGGCTGCCACTCTTCTACACTCACAAAAACACCTAAAGCTCACAGCAGAAATGTCTGTAGTATAGAGGAGGAGAAAGGTGCTGGAACTGTTCATTGCTCTCCATGTACCGTTGGAGACCAACATCCAGATTAGAAGTATTTTTTTGAGACAAATCTTACACTAAGACTCAGGCGGAGGTTCAAGAGATGCTAAAGCTCTTCATAGAAGAATCTTAACAACATTTTGGAGCTTAGGAAGAGCACATCAGCATCTTCACGAATTAAGGTGAATTAAGAAATTGTGATGTGGCTGGTTCTTCTTTGCTCCACCAACTCCTCTTTCTCCAAGGTTATAGCAAAGCGTGCAAGAGGATAAAACCTCCTTAGCACCTTCTGCTAAAGCACTCTTTACTTAACACTCCAGTTCATTCTTTTCCCTCCTCTCCTTTCTAGTCAACATTTTGATTCTTAGTCATTAACCAGATGAGCAAGTGAAAAGGTCTTTCCTTTTCCTTTATCCTTGTCCTCGGCAAAAATAAACAGCACACCTGGAGCAGAGTGAGAGCATGCAGCCTGGGATTATAAGGCCCAGAATTAACTGAGATAGTTCTAAATGTTTCAGTACAGCAGAAAGCACAGCTTACACTGCACACTGACATACCTCACTTCTGAATTAGGGATATATGAAATCATAAGAGGGAAAAAAACTCTAAGTTCTCTGTGCCTGATGCTCTTGTGTGCTCTATTCACACGCAAAGGTTTGGGTGGCAGAATCCTCAGTGATATAGGAAAGTTTTGGGACTGACATCTCTGCAGTGACTGAGGAAAGATGTACGCCAAGACAGAGAACTTTCCCTACCAAAGCAGTTTATTTTCCTACAACTTATTCCAAATGTAAGTCAAATCAAAACAGTAGGAATCACTGAAAAAATGTTTTGAACTCGGTAAAATCAGAACACTAAGAAAAGACTTGAAAATAAAATTGACAATGACAAATGCCCTCACAATTTAAGTCAAAAGAAAGAAAACAAAGATACAAATTTCTCAATAGAGGGATCCAGCAGATGGTACCAAACACAATGACATACGCTCCTTACTTAGTGCTCGTGTGTGACAGATCAGAAGAGACGAGCAGTATCAGGTAGCCTGGTACAACTGTCCAACTCCAGCAAAGTATAAAAATAATCTTGTACTTCTAGCAGGAAAATGTGTTAGGGGAGGGGCTAACAAAGAGCCTGACATCCTTATTTATCCACATCAAGTTTCTCTAATATCAGTGTATGCGCTGAATAACAAAACCATCCCACAGATGTTGAACTGTGCTTGAACCTGTGAAATACCACCTCTGATGTCTATTTGCTTTCATAAAGACTAAAGATATGCAGGAAACATCTCTGGTTCATCAGGAGTTTGGTTCAAAATGAGGCTGTAATAACAGCATCATTCATAACCAAGCACTAGAAGAAGAGCTTACAATGATCCCAGATTCAAGCAGACACAATTATGCCTGCAGAGAAGCAGCATAATTGAGAACAGTGCACTGTGCCATCAGGAGCTAACTTTATTACTTACTGATGAAATCTACAGCTCTGGAAACAGTGAGAAGGATGAAGCTGAAAGCTAGCCAAAGCACGTGGGTGAAGCAGAGAGAAAAAAAAACAGAGAAAGAGAGAGAATGATGAACTAATGCACAGCAGGGGGGAGTAAGAAAAAGATACCTGTAGGCAGCACTAGGTGAGGAGAACTTTTCACTTTCTTCACAGGGATTATTGTAACGGCAGAAATAGAGCGTGTGTATAAAGGGACGTCAACAGCTGCAAACACAAAAGTGTAAATGGCACATCCAAAAGGGAAGAACAGAGTTTGGAATCATGCCACTAAATTTTCTAATGTACTCAGAGACACAATAGTAGGAAATTTCAAATACAAAAGCAGTCCGAAGAGCAGTGATGCAACCACTAAAAATATCCCTGCGCTCATCCTAATCCAGGATACGTCTGCTTTATGCTGTGTACAGAACTGCTTACTGAGTCAACTAACTGCTGACCACCGCTGTGCTGCAGGGGTAACAAACCTGGAAGCATTAGTTTATAGAAGCCATCAAAAATGTTTTAGTGTGATCATTCAGCTGAGATACACGACATGCAAAAACAAAAATGTTAAGTCAGTGTTACAGTGGCTCAGCTAAAGTGAAAAAAAGAGACAGAGATTCAGAGAGAAACACCAAAAACTACTCATACTACAGGAATTCTGGATTTTTCGGCACATTTTACAAGTTCAGCAACAGAATATGACATAAATACCAAACAATCCTGAAAAACAGTTCCACGCTGATGTGTAGCATCAAATATCTGGTACAGAAGACATCTATTAAAGTAGTAAATGAAATATTCTTCTGCACTCCATCACCTAGCACAGTAGTTACAGGATACTTATAGTTAAAATAATATAGGGGAAACTATAGATAGAACAGTGTAAAATTCTAGCAGTGGTTACAAAACTCTCTAAAGCTGTTGTTACTTCCTTTCCATTTTTTTATTGCTGCTAATGGGGAAAAATCTACTACAGATGAAAAAAAAAAAAAAAAAAAAAAAAAAAAAAAAAAAAAAGGTGAAACTACATATCAATGATACTCCATAGGATGCCAAGATTAACACCTCGCAGTCACAGCTCCACTAGAGTAATGAGAGTTGGGCTGTTGATTTCTGAAGAACCAAGATTTCCTCTGTTAGAATCTATTAGATTTCTGCATATATTAGCTGGAAAATGGCAGGTATCCTCTTCAGTCCACCTCCTTTGGTCCTGAAAAGCCAGGAGCAAGAGGAACCACACTTCTAATACTTCTCACACCACACTGACCACTGGGTAAGAGTGAGGGAGATACTGTTCTCAAGGTGCCATGCACATCACCTGATGGCAGACCCTTCTGGCCCCAGGCAGGACTGGGAAGCAAAGACTTCCATCTGGCAGAGGGTTCTCAAACAAGAGGATAGGGGAAGAGCTCAACAAATTTTTTCAAACCACAGATAAAATTGCTGATTTTTAACATTTGACTATATGGATTGAAAGCCATTTGCCTTAGAGCAACCCAAATCAAACTCTCCTCCGTGCGTCTCCCTGAGCATCCAATAGATCCCAACTCCAAAGAGTCTGTGGTTTAAGAAACAACTTTAATGCTGTTCTGCTCTGTAACTGACTGAATTCAGCCACCCACAACGCAGTCAAAATACTAACCACTATAAAAAGACATCAAAATAAAAGAAAGGAAATGAACCCTGCAGACAAGTAACCCATACAAGCACATACTTTCACCCTGCCAAAATACACACCGTCACTATATAATACCGAATGCTATTTTATGCTTCAAATCTGTTGATATTAGCATGAAGGCTCGTTAGTCCAGATAAATTGGGGCTTAAAACCCTTGTTGCTAATGACACATTTCTTTATTACATAAAGAGTTTCAGCTCTTTAATTCTGGCTCAAACCTTCACCTCCCGCTGAGGTTAACAGAGTTTGCACACAGGCACCCAAAAGTCCATGCTGCGCAAGATGCTGATTCACAGGTGCCCACAAGTACTAGAAGTAGTGCACAGCTTTCTTCAAAACAGCATAAAAAATAGGCAAAAATGCAAATCCAGCCTGCCACCTTTTGTTGCTTAAGAGACAAAGAACACTTGTTCAGTTAAAAAATGCTGCTGCTGGCATGCTGCAGCACAAGGCCTTTGTTGTATCAGTAGCCAGGCAAACTAAATTTGGAAACGCTGCTGTGATGCCCAGGGAAACCAACCACATTACTCAGCTAACATGCAGGGGGAGCTGCAGAGGTGACTCTGAAGCTCTCAACCCACCTTTTTCTTGTCCATTGCTGCTCAGCCCATTGACAACAGTTTTTGCAACATCAACTTCTTCACGTTCTACAAGAAAACCAAGAAGCATATTACTTCCAGATTAAAGCATTTGCAACTGAACTTCACATCTGAATATGAGGAGGTGCCATGGTTCAGCACTACTTGATTCTGGAGATAGAATGGAGATCCATTCCTTTTATCCTCATTTTTCTTTGAAGAGTTAATTTTTCCCATCCAGATATCAAACTTTGCAGTCACCTCCATTAGAACAGATCCAAGTCTTTCAGATCTCATTCCAGACTTACAACAAGCTAAAGTGACCAACTTTGTCTCAAGATATAGCTGGTAGTCAGAGCTTTACAGGCCAATTTGAAATAACAGAAGTACAGCCATGACACTATTACAAAGCCATTCCACTCTTTCTCCAAAAGTTAGAATCCCTGAGCCTTTTCTCAGAGAGCTGGAGCACCTGTGAAGAAAAGCTGAGGGAGCTGGGGTCATTCATTCTAGAGAAGAGATGGCTCCAGGGCGATGTTATAGCACTTAAAGGGAGGCAAGAGGAAATCTACAGGACTCTTTATCAGGAATTGTAGTGATAATAATAGGGGTAAAGATTTTAAACTAGAAGAGGGTAGATTTAGACTAGGTATTATAAAGAAATTCTTCCCTTTGACTGTGGTGAGGTGCTGGACCAGGCTGCCCAGAAAAGCTGTGATGTTCAGTCACAGCTGTTCAAGGCCAGTCTGGATAAGGCTTTGAGCAGCCTAATGTAGTGGGAGGTATCCCTGCCAATGGCAGGGGTATTTGAGGGATTTTTAGGTCCCTTCCAAGCCAAACCATTCTGTGATGCCAGGGCTTTGCCTGAAAACCAGGATGCAAAAGATTCAGGAAAAAGAAAAAAAGAAAAAAGATCAAAAATTATTACGAATAACTCTAGCAATAAAAAGGTAGGGCAATGAGGGTAAGCAGAAAATAACACAGACTTACCAGAGCTCATTGTGGTGGAAGGAATTGCCTTTTTCACTTCTGGATTTTGTTTATCTCTGTTTAAAGAGAAAGGTAGAGTGGTTATTTTGTTTAAAATCTTCTCAGTCAGAAGTTTATCTAATGCTGAATAATCATCACAAAGGTCAAAGTAAGAACTATAAGCATTTCCTCAAGAAAGTGACTTTCAAAATCAAGATGTATTTATGTCAGTCAGCAGTTACCATTTTCGTTAGTAATTATCAGAAATTAAATAGTATTTTCACATAGTATAGGTACAACTTTCCAACCTAAAGATCGTACTGAAGAAAGCATGGGAGCTTCTATAGAGCACACTACAAGTCAGAATAGCTTCTAATATATGAAAAGTGCATCATCCTTGATTAAAAAAAAGAAAAAAACTTAGTGAGAATATCAATTTTTAAGCTTAGATCACTGCTATATTTCAAGGTAATCTTTTACTCCCACGAACATGAGCTTCTCTGGTGGAAGATGTTAGAATTTGCAGTATTTGCAAAAATGTGTATTAACTTCTGCACTGACCACTTCCAGTCCTGTTCAAGGAACAGGCTGCAATAGGTGAAACTTAAAATTAGAAGCCTTAATGCTCCTGGGATCAAAAGCAATGAGGTTATAAATCTGAGATTAAAAACTCCCTGACTGTGAACAGAGATGAAAAAAGTCAATTTTCAAAGTAATGAGAAACTACTAGGGACAACTGCAGAACCTGTTCCTGGTCAGGACTTGGTACCTACAGACCATTTTCAATGTCACTGCAGATGTTGGTCTGAAAAGAGAAAGAGCAGCATATCTACAAAACAGTCTATGTTCGCCAGGACTTCTTAACTCTCCCGAGGTCTAGGTTGACAAAAACTCTTTAATTTAATGTCTCATTCTCCCTCCCACTTCCCCCCTAAAAACTAGTACTAAATAGAGCAAGAGTGATTCCAGCTAATTAAATGCTTTTCAGGGCACAAATAGAAATAGGTATCACAAGTTGTGCAATTGTGCATAAACAAACACCCTAGTCTGAGGAAAAACAACACCTTCCCTTCCTTTCAGGCTGCTTGGAAAAACAAGGTGGCAGAGAAGACATTTTCTGTTTGCCTGTTACAAGAAGTAGAGGCAGTAGTGGGACAACCTAAGAGGTGGAAATTGTCTTCAGGGAGTTGAGTTTGCTCCCTTGCCTGAAGCATTCCCATTCTCAAGCAGTATTCATTCCATACCAATCTGAATATAATGAGTACGTTTGATAGACAGTCAAAAGGAAAGAAAATTAAGCAGGCAAATAAAGCAATGGATTCGCCTATAAAACTAGCTGGTATCTGGGCACTGAAAGGCACGTCACACCAGCAACAGCTGCCAACACTTAGTTATTTTACTCATTAAAATGCCCACTCAAGGTATTACATTGGAGGCCAGTGAAGGCTCAGCAGGACACAGCCTAACAGATCCCAGCAAAGAAGCAGAGGGGGGCAAACTAAAGTGACTCAATAAAAGGCAAACACAACCAAAAGGCCTGCCAACACAGCATCCACTTTTTGTTCCTACTATTTCATATTAGAAGCAATTGCACTGAAATAGTAATGATTGACACAGTCTGAGAATTTGGCCAAATGTATTTATTAATAATCTTTCTGATCTCTGTAAGCTTCAATAACAGAAAGTAATTACCTTAGTTTAGATAAAGGAGAAATAGATGAGCTGAAATTACAGATTATCAAGACAAAAGAAGAAGCTATCTTACACTGTTCTAGCTGTAGAAAACTATTATCAGTTAAACTTACTGGAAAAATGCAAACAGGGAGAAACTTACTGCAGTTAAATCTCAATTCAGCTTTAGGACTAAAAACATTGTGAAACTGAGAGGCTGCTGGTACTAGCACAGCCCTGGCCCTCTCCTTGGGATTTGTACAAGTCAACGGGATGTTTCCCCTACAAAGAGTACCCCCAAAAGGTTGCATGTCTTTCTCTGCTATACAAGATTTTAAAAAGACCCAACAAATTCCAGCATGCTACCCTTCTGACACGATACACTAAGGTCACACACTCAGACAAAGGCCAGGTCTTCAGCAGTATGGTGGTAGAGCCCATTCCACAGCAGCAGCACCTAAGCAAGTATCCCTCTGACCCCACGCTTCACTCATTTTGAAGTGTCCCTTCTCCACTTACAATAAGTGATATCACAACCGCCAGGAAACTCTGATTTCATGTGGTTTCTTTTGTATTTGGGAGCCTTGACACTGCTTACAGTACAAAGCACTTGTTTTACTGTGCTAAGAAAGGAATTCAGCAAAGAACTCACACACAAAAAAAAGCTCAATTATTGGCCTTAAAAGAACAAATTACTTTCTCACAAGAAGTGATTTGAGATCAAAAACTCAGTAGTAATTAAAGGAATAAGTTTCCCAAATTAAATGAATGTGGTGTACAAACTCATTAGAACTAGATTTAGAAAAACGACTTCACCCATGTACCCACACTTAGTAGCAATTAAAGAATCCAATTAAAACAACAACCATTCAGCGTTCATTCACCGTGAAACTAACCAATATTACTGAAACACTCATGAACATATACTTGATGTAGGTTCCCATAAAAAGAATGGGTTTGGAGTGCTGAGGGTTAGTGTAAGCAACCTAGAGCACTTCAACTCCTATAATTCTGGAGGTTTCATTTTAAAGTTGATTTAGGTAATTTCACAGAATCACAGAATTGTAGGGGTTGGAAGGGATCTCCAGAGATTGAGTCCAACCCCCCTGCAATTTGAGGGTTTGGGAGAAGATTCTCTGCACCCTAGTACAAAAAAACCTGCTGCTTAGATTTAAGGAAATTACAGAGTATGTTTGAAGTTGATAATGTGCCTCGGTGCCTTTTGCACACTGTTTTTTCCCATAGGCTTAACCCAAACCATTTGCTGAAGCTCTATTATGCTTGCATTTTCTGGAATACTCTAATGCTGCTCTTGGATTCAGACTCTGTTCAGTCCAACAGCACACCTGGTTCCACAGCCAGCTGTCCTCTGTGTTGCCCTCTGTAACATTTGAAAACATACACGCTGAAAGTCAGTGTCTTGTCTGTGTTTGGCAGAGCATCCTCAGGCAGAGCAGCCTGCACATGGGCTGCAGAGGCAGGTGGATCTGGTAACATCTGCTGCTCTCAGTTCCTCCAGACAGCTTCCTGTAGAAATGGTCACACAGACCCCACAGGCATGTGCAGAATGCACAGCCATACTTTAGGACAGAATCTTTCAAAGGAAATCAAAGGTTAGATCCCTTGTGCCAGTCCTAGAAACTGAAAACTAGTGCCACCAGATCAGCCAAACAAAAACCAGTCTCCCACACAAAACCACCACAGTGTCTCCTAGCTCCCTGCTGTAAGGAACAGACCACTGTCTCCTTGCCAGGACTGAATTTATGCCTTTCTTGAAATGTGACAGACATAGCAACAAAGCTGCAGACATTCAAAACACAATGAAAGGTGATGAATTCCTAAGGGCGTAAGCCAGCAGCTGTAATGCTGAAGATGCCAACGCCTGTATGTAACGTCCAGCAGCTCCTTGCCAGCTCCGTACCGTTAGATGGGTTTTCAGTGCTCCTTCCTCCCTCTCACCCCCAGCACATCTCTCCCAGGGCCACAGCTCCTTCCCTACTTGGTGTGGAAACGGAGCACAGTGGATTTAGAGCCCTATTTAGGAGGAATGCAGATAAGTAGTGACTACTGCTGCACAGCATGTCTCTGGATTATCTCACATGCTCTAAACATTCAAGTGCTCCCCCCGCAACAGTCGGGATAACAACCAGCTCATTAATTGTCCCGAGTAAGGACGCACGCTCTGCAGTCACCGGTATCTCTGCCGGGAGTCGTGGGTGGTGGTTATTTTTGGTGGTCTAATGTATGTGTGGGGAAAAGTCATTTCCTCTGGTTTCTTCTCTTGCTGTTACTGATAGCCCCAGTGACTTGCCTAGAATTTAAGAGCTGTTGCTAACCATAAGCATTCAAAACTCATCAAGCAGGCCTTAAATTCATTACTCTGATTCATGCTTTAGCTTTTTGGTTTTGAGCTTTCACGTTTGCAAGTGTTTTTCTTCTCACACAAGAGCTTTGAGTGTTTTGTAGCAGTATATGAATGAAAAATCAATGTCTTGTTTATATAATTATAGTCTGGCTATTAAGGCTTTTAGAAGAAAATTGAAGATTTTCAGATTTAAGAGATGATGAGCACTCACAAATTCTATTTTTCACTTCATCAGCTTTTGGCACCCTCCTGCTTAGCCCCTATCTCAGCCCCTTTCTCAGTGCCACCGGTGTTCCTGCCCCAGATGCTCTGCTCAGCCAGCAGTGCCAGCACTATGTGATCCCAGAGCTGGACAGGGGGCAAAGGGCTGCATCGCTGCCAGCATCCGTTACTATGAGGCTCCTCTGCTTAAAGCAAGCCACTGGAGAGCACAGCTCTGCTGCATTTCTCATGCTGTACAACGTACAAAGGGAGCAAGAGAAAGTAACTTGGGAATATAAGAGGCAGAGCTGCGGGTTAACCCAGTCAATCAGCTCTCCCTCCAAGTACCATTACTCTCTTATCCTGAAATACTGACAGAAATATGTTCGCTATCAGTTTTATTTTAAGGGTTAAAGAACATCCTGTTATTCCATCAGAAGACGCGATGCTTCTAAGAATAAATGTCATGAAAGGACTGCGAAGAATCATAGAATCACAGAAAGGCCTGAGTTGAAAAGGACAGTAATGATCATCCAGTTTCAGCCCCTCTGCCGTAAGCAGGGTTGCCAACCACTAAACCAGGCTGCCCAGAGCCACATCCAGCTTGTAGTCCCACCAGCTCCAAGCAGCCGCTATCCCACATGCTTCAGTGAGGGTTCAGACAGCGCCGAGCAGTGAAGGCTCAGCTAAATCCAACAAATGGCAGCACTGCATACAAGCTGGAATAGCATGTTCTTATAAATAATTGAGCTTACAGCTGTTGGAACAAACAAACATAGCACATTGCATACACAGTACTGTAGTCTTTTTTTATTTTTTTAAATATGGTGCATATTTGCTTCCTTCCTAGTGAGCATATCTGAGGTATGTGTGCCAGTTGCCAGTCTGGGTACAGTCCATCAAATAAGAAATGTAAACCCAGAGATGTGACTTTAAGAGCTCAGAGATGCCTTCAGAATGAAGTTATCCTTCAGTCACCAACTTCAGAGTAAACAACGCTTACCAGCAACCCAAGTTAACTCAGTTCAAGGTCACCACTTTCAAACACTGCCAAGGAGGATCTGTGGGGTCATCAAGCCTACTCCCATAGTATTGCAGGCAGCTGTGTCATACAGTCCTGGGCAGGAACACTTCAAGTTCCAGCTTGAAACCGGTAAGGTTTCCTGCCTCCACAGCTCCTCCTTAAAGCCATCTCTTTCCTTCTTATAAGTAGAAAGTCATTTCTGTCTTGAAGCCTAGATTTAATTGATGAACAGCTAACACCAAACTGTTCTGCACCAACATCATTTTTCTGCTTAAGTAGCACTTGTTCTTCCCCATCCATTCATTTTCAGAAAGCAATCACACCTCTGAGTCTCCGTTTGCAAACCTGTAAACAAATGTTTCTAAAGCCATTGGTCTACATGCTGCCATCCATCTGTGAAATCCAGCAATCAAACAGCACATCTTTAAAGCTAAACATCCAAAGCTTTAACTCTGCTCAGTGTCACAGAATAAGAGAGCAAAGCCTGAAGGTGAGATGCCCAAGAACTGAAAAGCAAGGTTAAAAAGGCAAAGAAGCTTCTCTGGCCTTTCCTAACTCTGGCCTGACTTGGAGAAACAATCCCATGGTCAGATTTGAAGTCTACAGGGATTTCTCATGCAAAGAAATAGACTGCAATACGGTCATCAGTGACTGAGCCCTCATGATGATGACATACACCCATACGGTTGTGGGGCTAGAGGTGTCTCCTGCTCAAGCCATCAGCCTCCTGCTCTGCCACAGACACAGGGCTGGGAAAGCAGCAGCTCAGTACAGGACAGGAAGGAGAGTGACTACATGTGGTGGTTCCCTGCTTCCCTCAGGATGAGTTAACTACTCTTATCAGTAACTTTCCAGTCAAAAAATAGACAATAGATTTTAAATGCACTGTAACTGGGCTTTGACTTCCTCCTGAGTCCATAGTGACCACCCTCTGTTTTTGTATTTGATGGCTGAGATCATGGTGACATACGCCATGTCCTGTGTAATGTATGTCTTCTAAAGAAACAAGTGCCTTTGTGCGACACCTATACGCCAAAGCAGCTCACATTGTAAAGGTCCAGAAACTTCCAGAGTACTTCGAATAAAATCCTACATTCAGTCACAGCACCTGAGAGCATCAGAGACATTGATTTCTGCTCAGATTTATCTGCAATACGTATGCTAACACCTCACAGACATAAGCACTCTACAGACGAGCAGCATTGCAGCCCATGCAGGGCAACTCCCAGGGCACAGCTCTCAGACTGCAGCTCTGGAAGGAAAGCAGTAAACAGTTTAGCAGACCACCACCACCTGGGACAACTCAGGAAGCTTAAGTGAGACTTACATAAGATTTCAAGCAGGACACACACAACTACTGAAATTGCCATTTACTTACATTTAGTAAGGGGCAGTGAATTCAACACCACATTTGCCATTTTGTAGATTTATCTTTTTCATGGCAAATTGCAGCAATTACACCTAGCCTAGAGCATGATGTTTTTATGCTCCAACAGGAACAAGTAGAAAGTTCATTTAGTTCAAGCTGTTTTGGGACTATTTGTACCATCCATGCAGCTGGGGTGCTCTGTGTGCTGCACTCAGCTGCATACACCTCTGACACGGGGCCACTTGTGTCTGCAGAAGAATTGCTGTAAATTAACAGACCCAAATTCCAGAAGCCCTAATTACATATAACAATGGATCTGTTCAGCTGACCACAGGACCGAGGGACACACACAAACTACACTGCATTTAATCCAGTGAATGGCATTCTGTAAATACAATCAATTAGATCATCTAAACAACATCCAGCAGCTTCTCTTGCATGATTTTGTACAGCACAGACTACAAAGGCTGTCTTCACTGCTGTCATACGCTCTCAAATAGCGTAGTAGTAAATAAGTGGAAGTTTCATTAAGTAGAAATACTAATTAGTGATTGCCTGGTGTTACAAAGTTAAGATTCCAATTGACCTAATTTTTGTGAAATATTTTTAGGGGAAAGATTCTTGTGCACCACTGACATTATAAAGAACTACCTTAATACCACAGATCACCTTCTACCATCTCAGACACATCCCGAGTCTCCTAGCTGTGCAAGGCAGAGGAGTTGCTCTGGAAGTGAATTATCACTCTGGCAATGATATCAGACAATTGTTAATCATGACCTCTGTTAGCACTAGCTGTTTTCAGGCTCTTTGCAAACACTCACTAAGCAACACTTGGCATAGAGATAGAAGATTCAAGCCTCTATTCTATGCATCATCTGAAACTAACTGAGCCAGAACAGTGTAAACAAGGTGTGCATGTCAGTCTTTGAGTGTTTTATGATGCCTTCAGAATAAGCTAAGCCATCTCCAAAGCTCTTCTCATTATAAACACAACTGCAATGATCTCCAGGAGATCACAGAACAAGTTATATCTACCCAAAGTATGAAGGAAGTAAGGTATATCCTTCTTCCAACACACCTCTGACAAGTCTGATGATGCATGGGGAAGTTGGACAGGGTCGTTCTTCTTAGCCTTTGGCACTGCCACTCTAGAGAAATTTCCCTGGAACCAATTCATCTGCCTGAATATCAGGCACACAAAGGCCCCAGCAAAACCCAGAAGACCAGACAGCAAAGCCACACCTGCCAGGAATTCAGGCTGAAGTCCTGGCTGCTCACCTTGTTGCCTCTAAAGCTACTTACATGCTGGAATAAAGAACACAGCAATTGCTTCTCTGCTTGGTACTGAAAACATTCTGAGAAAACTGAACTTCTGTGTTAACAATGGTCTGACACTTGAAACATCTCCAGAAATAGCAGAACGCCAGATTTCAGAAACCAAATCTCATCTTCGCTTCCCTCTGACTCCTCAAGGCTCAGGTGACATATTGCAGAGATCTCCACATCCACTCTCCTCACTTTCATTTTAGCAATAGCCCTGGACTCAGCTCTCAGGAATTACTCTCAACCACTCCTTCCCATAAAATTAGTCAGGAGAATGATGCAGTAACTTGGGCACAGAGGCTAGGACCTGCTCAGTCCCCTTATCCAGGACACAAGCTCATGTAATGACTATTCTAGATATCTCCTCTCTTTTCAAGCAACAACTGGAAATACCTACCCATATAAAAGAAACAATTTCAAAGCCAGTTCAAGGAACTCAGCAGACCTACCCACTCACTGTGCATTAGCAGGTGTCACTACCACGTAAAGCCCTGGGAGATAAGTTCACAACAGCTCCAGGAAGGCTAGCTTTGACTAACTAGGAAAAAAAAACACAGCAGTGTTCTTACCTTGAATCAGACTTTTCAGTTAATGGTGCCATTTTCTTAGGCCCTCAGTTTCATCCCATAAGAGGACAAGAGTTAGGGAAGCCTTTCACTGTGCTGCCCAGTCACTTAGCTGCTGAAGTGTACCAAAAAATTTGTGGAAACCTTTCTCTCTCTCCCTGGCACCCTTAAATACTTTGCTCCTCCTCCTCCTGTGCTTTTATTAGCCAGCGGGTTCTTAGTCACAACATGCTGTCACCAGGCTTGCTCACCATCAGCCACCCCCACCCAGCCTGCTTGTCACTCGCCTGCCACTGTCACCAGGCCAGATGCTGGCTCTTCCTGCAGCTCTGAAGCTGGAGAAGGGACAGAAAGTTGGGAGATGACGCTGTGTTAGCAGGGAGATGGGATGCACTACAGAAGGGAAATGACAAGCAGGCCTTGTAGAAATACTCGATTAAAGCACATGGGAAGTACTTGAAAAAGAGCTTTTTCCTCTCTCTTTTTCATAACTGGAAAGTATCTGCCTATCAAGGGAGGAATGTTTTCATTAGCAGTAGACCCGGTAGATCCTATTTCAATGGGTAGGAGCTGAAGGGTCACAGCTAAAGTTTCTGCACTTGGCAGCTGAGATTCCTCATATAAATCCTCACGTGACACACAGGAAAACAAACCACTTTAATGATTACTAGATGTTATATGATGCCCACACCATGGGTATCATAGCACACCCAGGGGGTTCTTTTAAGCCAGAAGACATTACAATTCCCCACATCTGAGCACTACCACCACTCCACAGCATTGCACTGGAGTGGAAGTGGTGCATTCAGGATGGCAAGGGGTCTGGTCTGCCCACAGCCTGTTTCTGGATCATGATGCCTCAAGTACACACATATGGGCACTGATATGCTGTCAAACCAAGGGACTGAAAAAATGTACTGAAAATTATTGCAAGGCAAGCATCTCCTAGCAAGCAAGGCCCAGAAAGCAACGCAGATGGCCAGACCTGCTGATTGCAGAAGAGCACAGAGCGAAGTTTACTATGTGGGTCACCACTTACGGTAACATCAGACTCTCCGTAAAACATTAGCAAAGGGCAGTACAAAGGTCTCCAAATTCTACACATGTAAATACACACCAGTGCATTGTGGAATTCTGATTAGCAGCATGCCCCCATTTTATTTGCTGCCCAACATACATTCAGCACCCCAATATTTATCTCTCATCAAATGAAGCATTTAACTCTTGGCCAATAATGGCACAATTCTGACTTGGTTCACTGGCTAAAGGAGTCAGAAGTGGCTGGACAATTCTGCTTCAAAAAGACCAATCCCCATTCCTAAACATATACTTTGTGGTAACCAATTACAGTACACAAAGGGTTCACATGCCCACAATTAAAGACTAACTCCACACGGAGCTCAGATTTGAAGTTTTGGATTCTTCTGCCCCAGTAGGTATCAGAGGCTACTCACGAAATTCAGGTTGGGATTCAGGTCCTAGACCCTGAAAAGTCAGGTGTACAGAACTCCCAATAACAAACAGGAAAGCCAAGGAAAAATAAACAAACAAACAAAAAACCCACACACAACACTGTCCACTGTAAACTGTGCAGTCATCACCTTCAATTACTTGAAGCACACTAGTTTAGACAACAGTATAAAACAGGAGACCTCCCTCACCACCCAAAGATGATCTCCTTTATTTCCTTCTCAGTTCAGCCCTGGAGCCTGATCACAGAGTTTTTTGGGCAGAAACCATGATGCAAAAATATCAGCTAATGAATGAGAGAATAGCACCTATGCAGAGACAAAGTAGGGATGGATCCAGAGGTGTGCTCAGGCTCAAAGTCAGATTGGTAATTTCAGGGCAGGGATTGGGTGAAACATTTCAGGAAGCAGCCTAGACAACCTGCAAATAGCCTGGCCAGGAGAGATGAGTTACTGCTCTAGATAACCACCTGGGTGGAAAACTGAAGGACCTTCACAGAAATTGCTGTTTCACATGGGTGAGGGGAGAAATGAGCAGGAAGCACTGCACAGACACATGCCTTTTTTTTTTTTTTCTTATTCCCTGAAGTCAGTCCTGAGTGCAAGATAAAAAATGTAATTGTTCTGCTGCTGTTTTACTACCATCTCATAGCAAAAGCATAGTATCCCTTGCAGTCATCCTGGCAATTACTGCTACATAACTGCTGCCGTATTTTTTCTCCCACAGTATCCACATCTTTGGGAGGCAGCTCAGGGGGGACCTTATGTCTCTCTGCAACTCCCTGAAAGGAAGTTTTAGTGAGGTTGTTGTTGGCCTCTTCTTCCAGATAACAGCAGTGAGACAAGGGGAATGGCCTCAAGTTGCACCAGGGGAAGTTCAGATCTGATATTATGAAAAATCTGTTCTCAGAAAGAGTGCAATGCACTGGCACAGGCTGCTCAGGGAGGTGGTGGAGTCACTGTCCCTGGGGTGTACAGAAAAGGGCAAATATAGTGCTGAGCAACACGGTTAGTGGGCACTGTGGGGATGGATTGATGGTTGGTCTAGATGATCTTTATGGTCTTATCCAACCTTAATGATTCTATGACCATCATATCAAGTGAAAGAAAAAGAGACAAAACAATCTGCACAACAAAGAAAGCATCTGGCATAACAGAGACAGATCCCAGCTCTAGGACATTCTAGACCACTGCTCTAGCCCCTGGAAAACCTACCTTTATCATATCTGTTTTGCTTCCAAATCCATACACAGATTCTCTCACAGGAGGGAGTGGGCTACTCTCACTATAAGCTACCTAGCTAAGCATGCTGCACAATTAATAGGGGTGGTTGTTTGTTTTGATAAATATCACACAGCCACACTAGTTATTTAATACTGCCCCAATATGCATAGGGCAGTGAAATGTCAGTTTAAAAAAAATAAGGTACTTTGGGAAGATCTGGGAGATGCTAAGCAAAAGCTACAAAGTTTCTGCAGACAAGTGCACTTGCATCATGCTTGTGTTTTTCCTTCAGTTTCCTCTGAGTACTGGGGGTTGACTCACAAAACAAAACTCAGCCAAAATAACACGCTGTTGCTAGAGTTACACCCAGCACCATGATTGAGAAAACTCACTCACCCAGGATCCTGGTCCTGCTGGGCTGGAGCTTCAGCTTTGTTACACAACAGCCACCCCAGTTCTGGTTGGGATACTTCTACAGCACACTACTGCTCAGAGATGAGCCCCAGCTTGCCACAAACCTCTAACAACGTGATCCTCTTGAGTGTTTAAGATCTGAGCATGAACTCTGTAGCACAGTCCTCCCCAGCTGAGAGCTATGGGAACCAGCGTCACTGCAGAGTGCAGCACTGCAGCCAGCCCCTGCAGCTTGCCAGGCAGCACAGTGCAACTGCACAAGGACTCAGGAAGCACTTACACTGATCCCTGCGGCATGAAAGAGCTCAAACTGTCACCAGAGACTGAGGAAGACTCCATGTGAACATGCATACAAGCTTTTTAACAACCCTAGATAAGTATGCAATCTCATAGTAGGAGCAAGTCTATAGGGCTAATTAAGAGCTAGCAAGAGACCCTTGTAACAGTAATGTATGTATTAATTTAGTGAAATCATACAGCCTGTTAAGTGGGGAGAGACAGACAGACAGACAGAGACAGAGAGAGACAGAAAGAAGTGTAGGCTACAAGGCAAACAGCTAGAAATCTTAAACAGCTGAGAAAACTTCCTTACTGAATCAAGGAACTCTCCCAGTGTCCCCTCCTGGCTGTTGGAAAGAAGAGATGCACCGTAGACTGTCGATCCAGCATTTAAAACAGCCCAAATTACTACCTGGTAGGGTTAGAATTGATCCAGATCTGAGATCTGCAACGTCTTCAGAGACTTCAGACAGAGACATAGGTTTCCACTGAACTAAGAAGTCAGCAGGAGAAGCTGGGAAGCACTGCCTCATGCTGACAGAGGCTGGGAGCAACCAGCAGTTCAGCAGCCTCCTGAGCAGAAGTTTCCCCCCAGCTACTAACTCATCTTAACTCTCAGACTTGAGCTGTTAACCCATCTACACTCTCACACATAACAAAAAGTATAACCTTGTCCTACCTTGAATAATTGCCGTCTCTGGCCCAAGAAATTTTGTAAAATTAAGAGCCTGCTAAATGCAATACTACAGGAGGAAAAACTTAGGACTGTCATGCTTAACTAAGTCCTAAGTAAATCAATGGTAAGTACACCACACAGTCAAGGAAACATGCATCCTCACCTGCACATCAGCAACTCCACCCCTCCGCACCCAGTATTGCCACTTATACTTGGATAAAACAGAAGTAAAATCTAAACACTGTGATTTCTGGATTAGGTTCAGCAATCTCCTGCTGCACACTGTCTAGCAACTGCTGGATCTGCTCCACTAATACAAAAAACGACTGATGATTATTCTTAAAACAAGCTTAGCTAACCAATACCTGATCCTTACTGATTCAATCAGATTGTCATTCAGTGAAAAGCACTACTGGCTGTGAAAGTAACTGAATACAACCTAATCAATATTAAAAGCTTTGTAATGGCGTTAGCTGTTTACCATTATTTTACCAACTGTTATCAACAGTTACCAACTTTTGTGCTGCTGAGGTACAAGCTTAAGGTACAGTCAGGAGAAAATCATCTCCCACATAACATGCAAATAAGCTGTTTTTGGGTAAAATTCTCTCGCTTTTTTTACAGGCTCAAAATACTAAGTATTTTGCGGTCTCCAGGCAAGCAGCCGAGCTTACCAGCTATTCCATCAACAGTGGCTTAAGAAGAGATAAGAGAGCAGTAAAGAAGAGAATTAGGAGAAGTAGCCACAAAGAAAATTCAGACTGTGCTGTCCATCCATCTCAGCATTTTCCTGCAATGCACTTCACCACACCCTTGTGAAAGACAAGCTACCATAGAATCACAGAATCCTTACAGTTAGAAGGGACCTTTAATGGACAATCAGCCCAAATCCCCTGCAATGAACAGGGACACCTGCAGCTTGATCAAGTTACTCACAGTGTGGTCCAGCCTGGCCTTCAGTGACTCCAGGTACGAAGCTTCCACCATGTCTCTGGGCAACCTGTTCCAGTGTCTCACCACCCCCCCTATAAAAATCTTTTTTATTATATCCAACCTAAATCTACCCTCCTTATGCCCAAAACCATTTCCCCTGGTTCTATCACTGCAGATCCTCCTGAAGAGTCAGTTCCCCTCTTTCTTCTGTACCCCTTTTAAATACTAGAAGGATCTAATATCAAATCTGACTGCTCTTTGGTCCTCTGTCCTCCAGGACTACAGCTAGAAGCCAAGAGGTAAGGTGTTTTCCAGCAGAGAAGTTTGTGCACTCACAGAAATAAAGTCCCGGCAGTTCTGCTTACAGCGTTTACAGTATATGCACAATTAACAAATATCCAGTCTCAAAACATCAAGCAGAGGAGAAAAATGGATTTGACTAATTCAGCCATCTGTCTGGAATTATTAACCAGATACATTTGTAACTATGAAAGCTAATGAGAAGGTAATCAGATCTCACAGCAAGTCATTGCCTTTGGGAGTGAAGAAGGGTTTAACAATCCCATCTCACCCATTCCTCCCCCACCAGCTCTGGCTGCCACAATGCTTTGAAGGCATCACTGAAGTTACAAATGTCCTCTAAGGGCAACACCTGAATATATGTACAGTGCAAGGAAATTTGCCTAAACATCTCCAGGGAGGCTAAAAGAAAAGCCAAACTTTCCCCATGTCCTCCCCACCATTCCAGTATCTCTTGTCAGAGAGAGAAACAGTAACTGGATGACTAAGGAATGATAATGACTGCTGGTGGGTGCACTGCTGGGCTCTGATTAGATTCTTCTTGGCTTCCGAACAAATTAAAAACCAAAAACAAACAAATTAAAAACCCAACTATTGGTTGTTTAGAGAGGCAGGACTGGCCTGTTAGTGTCAGTACAGGACTCTGTCAAGACACTCCTGGGTTGTCATCTTTCTCCAGGAAATTCAGACCCTTCACTGTGGTAACTTGGAATGAAGTAAGCAAAGGACTTGCTCATCGGGCCATGAGCTGCTCCCACAGTCCCATATGTCAAAAGTCTCTTAGCTGAAAAACCACTGCTAAACAGTCTCTGGGGAACACCAACCTCTGGGAGACCCGGGGCAGTGAAGTTTTCATGTCTTACACTAACTACCCTGCAGCGAATAAGCAAGAGCTATGAATCTGTGAGCAGATTGGGAAAAAATTAAGGAAAACATTTGAAACACATTGTCCCTTCCAGCATCTTTGCCTCATCAACTCCCCATCTGTTTCCAAAAGTTCAATAGAAAAAATTAAAACTTCTCCTGCTTTCTACAAACTCACTTTCTGTTCTGGTTTATGGTGCCACACTGCCCCATTTTAACCTCTTTTATAGTCCACAGTGGGCAGCTGGTGTGACCAGCTGGAGTCAAAACAATGCCATGGAGCAATGAAAAGACTAGGTGCACCTTACTGCAGCCCATCTGAGTAACCTTCAGCTTTCACTTGAAGCAGTGAATTAGAGAACTGGGAAGGCAGCAACAACTGACCCACAAACCCTGGTAAACAGAGCTACTAATGAGCACAGCAACCCTCTAGGAACCTCTACAGCAGTTCTCTGCATGCAGAAAGTGTAATTTCTCTCCTTTTAGAGAGGAATGAATGGATCAACTACACAGCCTTGGACTCAGGAGCATTTTCCATACCTAGGTCCTCCACCTAAGAAAGCAAAAGATATGGCCAGGATTTCCTCACTCTGTTCTCTTAGACTTACTTTGCTTCCTGTTGCTCTGGCTAGATAAATATTTTCATACAGCTGTGCTGAGGTAGAGATCTCTCACCCAGTAGCATCCAACACCCTCACAAATTATTCACATCATTAATATACGTATTTTTTCCTCTCTCTGCCTTTGGTACAACTTTGTCAGGGCTGCAATTGTGTCTCAGCCAGATGTCTAAGCTAAAGGTCTCAACTGAACAGTTGATCTGCAGAGTACACTGCAGTTAAAAAATAACAGAGTGCCTTAATTAGATCCTAAAAAAACAAATGCAACATACCATGGTGTACAAATACTCCTCTGCATTCCCATAAGTTTCTGGCAAGAAGAAGAGTCAGAATACAAAAAACAAGTATTTTCTCTCACATAAAAGGATAACAAAAAGAGCTATTAAAAGCTCCACCTAACCAGGAACTGAGGCTAGAGTAAACCATTCTCCTCCAAATCTTTACATGGACTAACCAAGTCTTGGTACCAAATGCTGTTGCACTCACTGAAGCACACCTTAAATATTACCTAATGACCATAGGACTGAGCAAGAGGGAAACTCTGTGGCTCCTCGGGATGTCTGTGACAATCCAGGCTTCTTGGAGATGCTTTTTTCCAGACAAATGCCTGACAGCATACTCATACAGCATGTTTCCACCTGGAGGAAAACTCCCTAAGGAGTTCCCTTCTCCTAAAGCAAAAACATTAAGGGGAAGCAGCCCTTTGGCAGCCAAAGGACAGGATCAAATGCAGATTTGGTATAAAATGGCTCAGCTCTAGAAGAATAACATATTCCTTTTGCAAGCAATTATGCCAGTTCAACAGCAGGGTGCTGCAGTTTTGCTTTGAGGCAGTAGGAAGAAAATTACAGAAAACTCAGTTTGACAGATTCTATAAGGTTCTCCAGCTTTCTCTTCAATATCATGGGTTTTCATTCCTCAGAGAGCACAAGGTCTCTGTTGCTCCAAACCAACATAAGGTCAAGCCATGAATCTTGATATTCTCTCAAGTCTAACCCAGTAGACTCTTACAGATGAGTTAAATAATCCAGCCCACTACTGCCATAACCCAAAGCTATCCTCTAATTCAATGCCTGGTAGCCACGTCTAAGTCTAAAGCTTGCAGGCATGCACTGCTACTAAATGTGGATTCATAACCCATTTAAGGCCAATTGCTAAACTTTGGTACTTACCCTAAGCCCTAACCTTCAATGCAATTCCCAAATCTAACCTACGCCATATGTTCCTGACACAGACTAAGGCACAAAGTACTTACTGGTATAATCATCAAAACAAACAGCAAAGGACATCACAAACACAGACAGTAAATAAGGAACATATCCAAAGATTTTAAAAAGTAAATTAAAATATTGTTAGCCCAGCAAGGATCAAATGCATTCATGAGTCACCACAAAGCTGCACTAAGAGTTTGATCCTTTTTCAAGCACTATTTTGTCTGTTCATGTAGGTCTCCACATGAGATGCTCCTTCCCCTCTTGCAAGTTGCTCACCACAGTCAGCTGGCTGAACTCTTCAGGCCCAGCTGAAAAGTGCAGGATCCTCTACCAGTGACTTCCACTCCAGCTTTTCTTCACATACAACTGTTCTGTCACAGCACATACCTACAAAAGGCAAATGAGGAGAAAACACTATGAGTGCCACTGGTCTGGCTGTCCAATACATCTACAAACAGATCTGTTCCAAAGCAATCAGCCATTCACAGAATTACTGTTACACATAGAAGAACTAATTCCATTTGCTTAGCATGGAGGAAGCAGTCAATACAAACAGCAGGCTGCGCAGATCCACATCATAGCATCCCCTATGTAAGAACCAATCCTTAGGGTTGTCTCCAGGGAAGGCTGAACCACATCTTTTCCTATCTTTCTGCTAGAGATCCCCTCCCAAGCAGCAAGGACAGCTGAATAGCACAAATACCCACGCCTCCTCTCAACCTAC
The DNA here is from genome assembly GCF_054131305.1 of Coturnix japonica. NCBI lineage: Eukaryota > Metazoa > Chordata > Aves > Galliformes > Phasianidae > Coturnix > Coturnix japonica. The sequence goes on along the minus strand of NC_140670.1, from coordinate 15,588,884 downwards.
ATCCTGCTTGCTAATGTAAATCACTGCTGATTTCAGCTTAATTTGAAATACTGGTTTGCAAAATGCAGAGAAATAAGTGAATGCACATCTTATTCAGCTATCCCCAATGCATAAATAAATTTGTCTGATACAAAGCCTAGGCTGAAAGCTAGCAGTAGGAACCATCACAAGATGGGAACACCCTGATGCCAGGAGATCCCGTAAGATATGCATCAGTTTCTCTTTGGACAAATTCTTTGGTTAGAGAACACAGCTAGACAGCCACAGAGACTGGATTTACAGAGGACAGATTCTCTGAGTGTTGATGGTTACTAAGTGTGACTATTTAACCCCAGTCCAGTATTAAATCTAAACAGTTATATTTGACATTGATTAGACAGATGGCTGTACAGCTTTACTGTTTCACTCAATAACACTAACAGCATCCTGGCTTTAGCAAGCCATCTATGCAGGTCAATCAGTAAGGTAAGTATTGATACCACTCAAGTTTAATCATGTCATTTATCAGGCTTAACTAGATGTCATTTGATGGGCTGAACTAGTCAGATAGCTTCCCTGTGCTGCTTCTGCACTGAGTTGAAGAGGGGGTTCTCTAGAGGGCAATATGCCCTTCTGACACTTGCCTGTATGTAGTATCATCAGAAAGACCCAGAGGAGATCAGCTGGTCAAGTTATACACCTACACTGTGTGACTAACAATCCCCAACTGTGCTTTATTCAAGCTCTGAGAGGAGTGGGGTCACCTCTTCTGAGGAGCAATGTCAGTCCAGAACCTCCAAGGGCCCAGTAAAACACCAGTGGGGCAGCCAATGAGTCTCACAGGTTGGGTGTGCTGAACAGGTGGTGGTAAACACGGCATGGATAAAAGGTGATGACCAGGGGTAAAATCTCTCAGAGAACATCAGAGACCTTGCATGTGAGCCATCTCAGAACACGCCCACGGACCACCAGTAATAGCAGGTTCCTTTCTGTTTTTTGAAGTCTCGGGTTTTCTTTCAGGACTTGCTGATATCATGAAGAATGAGCTTCAATGAACCAGTAGATTTTTAATAGATCTGAAATAGTCCTTGGAAGACACAAGATGAAACAAATCAGTTTTCTGTCTAGTACAGTCTAGTAGTTTCCTCATCTCCAACAGGTAAAACTGAATAGATGTAAGCATACAAATAGTCTTGTATGTTAGATAGTACAGTTGAAAGGATCATCTGCTAGTTATGGGAAGACAAATATTATAGCAGGTTGTCCAGAGCATGTGTCAAGATGATCTTAAGTTTCCAGTTGCAGGTCAAGCCCTGGTTTTGCAGCTGGACAAGAAGCTGACACTAACAAAAGTATCTAAAACTAGAAAATATGCTGCTCATTGCAAGGACTAACAGCTAAGTTGAAAGGGGAAGGATGAAAAATGGATGAAAGAAGCCCTGGTGGTGACCTTGCTCTGGAGAAGGCTCTCACGCAAGCCCTGGCCAGGGAGCACAGAAGGATGTGGGAAAGCAGATGTGGACCATGGCTGGCTGTATTCCTGCCCAGAAGGGACAGCTAATCATTCAGCCTTTCCTCTTGGAAATAAGTCCCTGAAGGACCATAAGAAGCTGCTTTTGGTAAAAAGCAATGCAGAAGTAACAGAAAGGTTCAGCTTTAACAAACTTTACACTCAATACCGTTAGTGACAGAATTCCCCCTCCTGCCAGTGGCAGCAAAACTAAGGAATCTGGCAGCATCAGAGATGAAGGACATTCCTGAAAAGGTTTTTGACACTTAAATTCTGATTTTATTAGACTTCAGCTGTGTTCTTATTTTATCTGCTGCTAGAGCTCGATTTCTACTATAACAGAAAAGACCACTAGAAGGAGTTTGTAGGATGACAATTGGACTAGATGATCCCAGCAGTCTTTTTAAACCTTTATGCTTCTATCATTATAGGATGTTCTACAGGAAGACGTTCCACCAAGTAGTGCAGAAGGAACCTGGGCATGTCCTGCACAACCAGACAGTTTGCCAGGCCTGTGCTCAGCTGGCCACAACTAGCAGCACATGAGAGCACATAACCTGTGCTCCTGCCCCAGCACTCTGAACAGATGCTGTTAAGAAATAAGTGAGTGCTGAAATCAAGCAAACTGAGGAAAAACTATAAATAAAAAATATAAATAAATAAAATTCCAACAGCAATGGTAAGGTCTAAACATTCCTTGAGCTCCCCAGCATTCAGATCCTCTGTCCAGTAAGTCATTGTTGCACAGGACAAGCTGTGGCTTGCATTGCTTTAATGCATCAAGCCTCAGTCTGTCCAGGTACCCAGATCTGATTAAAGAGCATTTTAGAGTGACCAACAACCAGCAACCTGGCACTTCTTTAAAAGGCTGGACACAGGCTGCATTCACTCAAACCACATCCCCACGGAGAAAGTAACTCTGCCAAAAGCAAAAAGGAGAGACTGAAAACAGGAAAAAACTTTTCCTCATAGATAGTGGCCAAGCATGATCCAGCAAGGTAACTCTATGTGTACATCTGAGAGCACAGGCAACACCTAATGCAGGCATAGACACCTGCTCAGTACACTGTAGTTTGTGCATTGCTTTTGCACACTTCACTGTGCAATCTCACCCAATGACCCAGCAGAGCACAGTGCACAGTGGAAAACTGCTCAAACACAATGACACAGCACAGCTCGCACACCCCCATCAGAAGCAGTGGAAAACTGTCCAATTGATCTCACACCAGACACACACAGCCTCTGGCCCTAGAACTGGAGGTGTTAAGCAAAAGAAACACGGGAGTTTCATATTGTTTTCAAGGTGAAAAGAGAAAGGAGCTGACTCTGCTTGACTTCATCACGTTGTTTGTACGGGGCCCTGTGCATTGTGCACTGAGCTGCAAAATCAAAGCAAGTACAATGGCAATGAAAACACAATCAAATATACCAGTGTGGGACCAGCTTTGCTGTGGAAAAGCAAAGAGTTGGGAAGAAAAAAACAAAAACACTAAACAGTACTCAGATCTGAAGGTCAGTTCTGCAGCCATTTAGAAAAAGAGACGCTTAACATTGTTAAGATTAGCAGGATAACAATATTATTATTTTGCTGCTACCCACGTAAAAACAGGGAGTCCATTTTCCAAGGAATCTAAATGGAAAAGACAAATGAAGGAGAAACACACATAGATGAGGAGTGATTTGACCCCGGATCACATAATACCAGGATCAGGGCCAGGAAGAAACCATGGTTCCTGACTCCTGGCACAGTGCTCTTTTCTCTAGTCCGTATTTCTTTTACATCTGGAAGCAGGCACCTATGTTTATCTAGAGAGCCTGAGGTTGCTGCAATTGTAAACTGTTTGTCACCATCCCATCAGCTGGAGGTTATCAGAGTATTTGAATGTACTATCCAAATTGGAAAGCTGTGAGCAAATCCAGCAAGAAGCATAAGCATGGTAGGGAGCGTGACAGTAATGTCTTAAACAACTGTTTCTTGTCCTTGGTCTCATGTGGCAATATGGTCTCATACAGCAATATTCTTCAACCCTGAAAGTCATAAGACTAGTGGCTCAGATTAGAAAAGATATCAACAAACCTTTTGAAAACATCTTATCTGAGCCATTCCACCATATCCATTCTAGTTTAGTATCACACACAACACCACTATTCTTAGCTAGCACAGCAAAGATGAGATTCTAGAAACAATTTAGCTCATTACAATTAATAACAATATTGTGAATCAGTCTGTTATTGTTAATAGTAACACTGCAGATGGCTTAACTTTATGATCATTTACTACATTTTATCAAACTAACTATTCATATGTGATATATATGGACTGCTTATAAACAGATGGCCAGTGTTCAGTCTGTGTATATGGACTGATCAACTTACAGAAACTGCTTTGGGCCAGTGAGATCAGTGATACTAAGAGCCTGCATGCAAGGCCAAACCCTGTAAAAGTATACCAGTGCATTCAAAAAGAGAGGATCAAATGCATCTCGGCTTGATCCCATTCTATAAAAGCTGTCTTAGCTCTTCTCCATTGTAAGACTGAATTCCACTAACTGATGGATCTTTTATTTTAGTGAGTTTATATAAACCAATGGCTTTGCTCACCCACTGCTCAACAAACATGACCTACATGGTATGTGATCTCCAAACAGAAATTCCTTACACGGGCTACTCAGGATTCAACTGTGTTGAGAAAACACAGTCAGCACATAACACATGAGCTCAAGTCTTCTGAGTAGAAGCTCCTCTTGGCTGTTGCTGAAATTCCTCTTCCAGGTTTGTTGAGCTCAACGCCTGACAGCTTGCTTTTGCCTGCCTAAGGGAGCCAGCAACATCTACTTCATCTCTTCCACAGCAGTGTGGTCAGCACAGTTTCTGGTCAGCAGTGTCAGCCCAGCACAAAAGGACCCTCCTCTGCTCAGGTGTGACAGTCTTTCTGGTTGGGTAAACCAGCAGGTGGTCCTTGCAGACAGAAACTGCTCAGAAGCAGCTAATATGTACCAGTAAGGCATCTAATAGTGCAGCCTTCCCAACAGGTGCACAGGCATGCAGGATGCAGATGGTCAGTGGCAGCTTTCAGTCCAATGCGGAGTTTAAGAACATGTCTGCACATGTTCTTCTCTTCTTAGGGAGAAAAGAAGGGGATATCAATGGGACTCAACAGTGCTTTTCAAGGAAGTTTTCATTGATCAGGAAACCACATTAGAACAAGAGAATAAACTCCTGTGACTACGTCCTGGCTTCCTGAGTTTCCTGCACTCCCAGCTCAATGCTGAGGACAGGAACCAACAGCAAATCACACACTGCAAAATAAAGGAAGAAAGCCACATTATATCTTTAGGATGATCATGTAGAACCAAGGCTGTCCATCAGCACTGATCTACTTTCAAGTTTAGTTATCAGCGATGCACAACTGCCTATTTCCATAATCCAGTGGTTCTCCTTTGAAAGGGAGAGAATGTCAGCATCATGCAGACAGGAAATAAAGAACAATACTGCAGCGATGCCAGAGCTTAGGGCACATTCTCACTTTGTCTCAATTTTCCATTAACTAATATTGTCAGGTCCACAGAGGCGACATATGACTTACTGCAGGGTAATACCACTTAGATACAGACACTACTCTTGCCTGACCCCAACCTACATGAGATTAGAATCACTCCCTCCCACCCTCACCTCTTTCAGCACTTCTATATTTAACTGCAGATTAACTCATTTCCTCTTTCCACATGTGAGATTAGAGTGTCCCAAGTGCAGTCAGCTCAAGCAGAGCCTCAGTGCATCCCCCATGTAAATCACCACTCAATACACATACTAAAGCATGTCAAGGAGGAGAATGAGTCACTCTCTTCATACTCAAACTAAACACTTGCTTCTCAAGAAGTAAAGCTGGCAGGCAGCCCAGGCCCCAAAATAGTAGGAGATACCTCCAGTACTAATCTTCCCGTCCGTTATATAAATATCTCAAAGACACAAAAAGTGCCACCATTTACCAAAGTGTTTGAATGAAATGTGGGTTGGTGACCAAGGCAAAGGGTCGAACACATCATGACTTGGCTTCTGGTCACGGCATTGATTGCGCTTCTCTAGGAGGAAATAATTGTCCCTCATACCATGGAGGGGAGGGGGGGAGGGGGGGAAAAAAAGAAGAAAAACGAAGAAAATCTCCCTAAGGTCATGCTCACCACTCTTGGTTCAAAAAGGCTGTGAGACATAAAATTGCTTTAAATCCATCCACATGAGTTAACTTCACAGTGAATATAATTCTTCATAGCTAACACCGATGGCAATGAATTTTACCTCAACAAGCACAGAAAGGATGGAGCATACAAAACTCAGAACAGGAATAAGGTCTTTGGCCTCCGCTTTTACATCAGTAGTCCTTTAAAGTACAAGCACTTATTTTCCTCATCCCCATAATGGTAAAACCTCTCTTGTTCTAACACTTCAGGAGAAGAGGCCCCCTTAATTTTAAGTGGCTGTAATAATAGGCCTCAGTATTCCTGCCAAGAATAACAGAAAATCAATGTGGATCGAGAGCAGGGAGACACGCAGGAGAGCTACTGGCATTTGCTTCAGCACAACAGCTGGAATAAGTTGTCAGTTCCTCTTACTGTATCTTCCAACTGCACTGCCTGGCTAAGGGAGCTATTAAAGGAAAGAAAACGTTCGCGACAAGCTTATGACACATCTCAGAAGCAATAGCAGACTCTCCATGATTCAAGAAACTATGGAATGACAAACAGATGGAATAAGAAATAGAGCTGTGGAATGACACTGGAGGACTCTGCTGTAGATTGCTGGAGCAATGGGGCATGGCAGGCAGATGTACAATTGCCAGCACAGAATCTGTCGGATCTAATTCAGTAACTGCATTGCCTGCAAATGAAATCACAATACACTAGACTGACATAACTGTTATAATTTGGTGCTGCTGTGCATATACCAAGTGATAAGATACCCTACACACCCTTCACTCTCTGTATTTTGGTGTGAAGTGGCTGAATTCTCCCAGGAAGGCAAGGACCTGCTCTGAAGAGATCAATACCCACTATGGCAGTGATGATTCTCTTTCAGCTCCAGTATTCCCAGAGGATTGTAAATACATTGCAATGGTTTGTAGGCATCCTTCTTTTCCTTAAAGGTAGACTGAACGTGTCCTGAAATCATTTTTGGTTGGGTTTATTTTGTTTGTTTTTTCTGGCTGCATGAGTTTGCTGCATGAAATATACAGCAAAGTGAGGACACATCTCAAAATCAATAGCATGCTTCCAGTGATTAGAGAGTCTGAAATGATGGACACATGGGGACGGGAAAAGAGACAGTGCACTCCATCGGGTGACTCAGAAATATAGCTCAGATATACTGTGCATGAGCTGCGTAACTGATAGAAAATGCTCCTGTGCTTCCTCTGTACACAAGTTCCACGTTGCGATGAAATTGCAAGCATATCTTTTGACAGTAAGTCTCACTCCTTGCTTCCATCCCACCTGGGCACGTGCTCACACACTCTTATGTACCTCTGCTTGTATATTTTCCTTAGGGTTATTTTTCAGTTTGTTTTTCTCCTAATTAGACTCAGTCCCTGAGAAATATGATCTATTCCTTGCAAAAAGTAAATGCTAAGAGTCTACATCAGGACTACAGGAAGCAAAAAATCTTTCCTGCTCTAAGGAAAAGGTTCATGTTTCATATTTCTTTAAACCCCGCGTTGTTTAGATGTTTTTAGACAGAACAGGAGAAAACTGATTGTAATCATTACAAAAAAAATTCTCAAGAGATTCCCTGCCAACTCTGCACCTTATGCTTGTACGCTGCAAGTGACAAAGTGGCTTGCAAGGTTACACCAGGTGAGTGCAGTTACACTGACAGTAAGGCATCCTCAGAATGGGTAATAAAAACTCACTAAGAAACACTTCCTGATGAGAAGGCCTTTCAAGGAGTCTTAAAGCAGTCTGCAGAGCAGCTCTCAGAGGACCACTGTTTGGCCAGAGCATGCTGAGCTGCAGCTCCAACATACTGCAGGGGATAATGAAGCAGTCTCAGTGATGCTGTGATTACTGCTGCACTATGGAGCTCCCTGTTGCCCCACAAACATGCCTTAAGATAATTCCTGCTTGACTCAAGCACAAGCAGTGAGAAAAGGAAGATCAGGTTCACTACAGCAAAGGCTGGAGTAGCTACAAGGAACATGTTGAAGAGATGGGGATTGCATCCCTACCTGGACTGAGATTGGCAGTGCTCCAGGGGAAAGCAGCAGGAGGAGCAGGCAGACTTTTGGAGCTACCAGCCAAAAAATCTGACTCACTAACAAATGTATAATGAAATAATACTGAGGAACTTCAAAAGATTAGATAGATGAGTCAAATCAATGCTCAAGAGGCAAATGTACATTGAAGAAGTTACAGGAAAAGATTAGAGGAATACTTAGCTGGGAAAAGATGGGAGCAAAGAAGAAAAGCTAATTGATTGCAGGCTACAAGTGAACCAATGAATTAATAATTGTGAAGCAAGATTGGGATGTGCCGATTTATCTGGTTTCATTGCTATAAAAAGGCAGTAAATGTAACAGATATTCTTTTACAGTAATAATAAAAAAGCATCATATCACTCAGAAAAATTTATGACCACAGGCAAGGAGGGAGTACTGTAACTGTAGTAGCTTTCAAAAAAGATTAGACAACTGCATTAACATAATATCTACAGCTGCGAAAGCTACATGAAAAGTCACACAGATCATCAGCCCAGTGGCATTGTTCTCTATTCCATTTGCAGTTTTTCCACTTGCATCTCCAGGCAGGATCTGCCTTTTCCAAGTCTTAGCTGTAAAATTCCTGTTCAGCCCTTAAAGGGTTTTGTGTGACATGGATGTTCAGACCCTGTGGGAGCACTGATATTTAAGTTCTCAAAGATTATAGCCTGTGCCAGAGCCAAGAAGAAAGCCCACAGTTCTGTCTGGTACTGCAACTGCTATTTCTACTCCTGCAATCTGGAAAGATATCAAGCGCTGCAGCAAACTGCTTACTTAAAATCAAGAATCTTCCTCCCACTAGAGCCTGCCCCAGCTATGACTCAATCTGCTACTGCAAATGAAGATGAGGACCAAGAAATTCCATCTTTGGTCTCTGTGCTCAGACCACCATAATGCGCAAAGCCTTTGACGGAGACTAATATCTCAAAGTGACGCTAAAATCCAGCCTGTCTTCAACAAAGCCCCAGTACTAAAACACGAACCCAGGTTTTTAACTTCCCCTGTTTTAATAACAGAAATTTTTTCTGAATAGTCACTGTAAAAAACACTTAAGTCTTCTCACATAGCTCTGACATTCAGTCTTTAACCAAAGATTCTCCTTGGGAATCTGTTAAGCTTGAATGTGTCCAGAACTGCCCAAAAGCAATTATGGAGCTGCTCTAAACCTTTTCAAATCTCCTGGTCAAGAAAGCGCACAGGATAAGGTGTCATCTCCTAATATGATACACCCCTGAGCACTGCGCATCTAGAACTGTCAACTCCTACAATGTGTGATGTCTCCTAAAGCCTCACCTGATGGAAACAGAAGACGGACGAGAATCCCAGCTTTCAACTAAAATAAATAGAAAAAACAACTTTCCAGAACAAAAACAGTGAGTTACTGACATGGTGAAGGTAAAGCTATAAAGATCCAGAATGGATTAGAAATCCCTTAACCTGGGGTAGGGCCAAGCCAAATGATGATTCAAGAACATCTGAAGGGGCAGAGCCAGAAACAGTGCACAACTTCAACACCATCCTGCAGGCATTATCTCTCGAAAAACACCGATCCTATTTTAACATGAAGACCTCTAATATCAAAGGACAAGAGAGGGGAGTGTCAAAACAAGAAGCTGAAATGCTGCCAATGAGAATGATTGTCAGAATACTTGGTGACGTTTCTAAGAAGCCACTGGCTCCCTTTGATCACTGATCCATTGTGCTGCCATGGCTGAGCTGGGCTAGGAGCCCCCAGTGGGCTCCATCATTCCTCATGAGCAGAAAGCACCTCAGATTGCTGCTGCATCCTGCCAGGTGTCAAGCACTGCTTTCAGAAAGGCAAACATGAATGAAATAAGAAGTTTTCTTTAGTTTCTTGGCATGGAAGTCTAATATGTTGAGTAACTGCATAAGCTTAAGAAAAGAGTTAACATTCACAGAAGAGGTTGTTTTCCCATCTGTCTTCCATGAGCGTATAAGAGGAAGTTCTGCCCTTTTCTTCTGATGCCAGGAGAATGTGCCTTGCTTTGGCGTGACCTGAGAAACACGAGAAGAGTGCATTGAGCTCCATGAAAAAGCAATGTGAGAGTCTGAGCAGTAGCTTCCCTTGGGTCCAACTCTTTTCACAGTTTACACTGCAATGGGCACAACACTGAATTTGATCCCGTCTCCTGGGGGTGGACGTTCTTCCCTGTGAAGTCACAGGACACTAAGAAGCTGCAAGTCAGATGTTAATTCAATACAGAAGGCCCAGTCATGACAACTCTTGTGTTTTGACTGCACTTCTTATGACAGTTGCGTTTTTCTGTAAAATCTGAGGTACTGTATCTCATACAGTAAACAGAAGTCTTAGATTTCAGCTTAATAAAGTTCTAGGAACATCACTTAGCACAATGCAGGGCAAGATGCAAGCAGACCCTGAACTAGCTGCTACAGACCTGGGTTTGCCCTGTGCTCCAGAGTGAATGACAGACTGATCTAAGTTCCCAGGTGAGATCAATTAAGTGTTCGTGTAGGTATTTCTAATGTAAATATACATGAGACCTATTCAATGTTTACTTCTCACATTCCTAAAGATCTGCTTCCCTTTAGAGACCCTATTTCTCACCTTTGAAGGTCCAGGCTGCCAGCATCAACCCCAGAGCTGACAACTGCCTACATTTTGCAAAGTGAACATTACACTTCCACTGCAGAGGAGCACAGTAATGGCACCATCACCTGGCAGAGTAGATGCAGCCATTCTTAAGCAGCTATTTCTTTTTTTCTTTTGTTTGCCTTTTTGGCTTTTAATTCATAAAACAACCTGAATATGCAACAGCCTCAGTCTTTGTGATACAGAAAATAACCCTGAGAAAGAAAAATTGAAGAAAATGTAGAAAGATCCTGATATACTATTAAAAATTCATAGCAGATTAACCATGACAACAATGAAGGTGTTTCTATTCATTAGGATTCTATGAGAATGCAGGGGCAGATACATTTCACAGCTGAATATCCCTTGGAAAGGAAAGGAAGATGCAGTGGTAATCTAGTTAAGAACAGAGCATGACTGCTCAGGTTGTGCCAAACTTATCATAGAATTTCTTTACACACGGAAAGAATGCTACAATTACAGCAATAATGCTTCCTCATCCTGCACCACTACACCAGTACCTGACATTTCAGGGGTGTCAATTGAAACAGCGAAATAGTACAATAGCATGATCTTCACACATCTTAACACCTTCTCCAAGCAGTCACTCATCAGAATAGATGGTATCCATGAACCTGATTAAATCAATGTTCCCTGTATTTCCCATGAGATATTATTTAAGTACTCGCGTGGATCAGCCGAGCTCTGACCACTCTCCTCTTATTTACAGCCTTGCATAAGATGCAAGCCATCAAGTGAAGTTGTTTTACAAATTTGCTAAGCACGCTAAACTTTCAGAACAAATCCTATAAACCATATTCTCTGGGCCTTCAGACCTTCCCTAATATGGTCACTAAATATCTGAGAGATGAGGACACCTCACAAATACTCAGATGAACTATAAACTTTTCAGACTTATCATTAAAAAAAAAAAAAAGTTAGAGACAAAAAGATATGCCAGATTATGAATTGGAGCCAAGAGACAACTAAACCATGAGCTGGAAGAGAGAGGTAGAGATACCTAGCACAGCTCAAACAGAACAGTCAAATATGTTTGCAGAACTTAAAGAAGGAGGAAGGATATCACTGTGGAGCTAAGAGACAGCTGTCCAGTATTCTTGCGATTTTCACAATTGAGATATTTTTCCACTTTAAAAACTAGAAAAATCATTAAAAATCTGAGAGTCAAACTTCCCTGGCATCAAACATTAAGATCAAACTCAGCTTGTTTCTTATTCAGTTCTGTGTAAAATTTTACTACTTTTACTGATGTCTTTACAAATGTTTATATGTCTAATCCAAGTCAATATTTTGAGTCTCAGACAGTGCTGCCATTTATGAGAGCGCATCTTAGTTGAATGAATTCATGATAAATTACAGAGTTTATTACAGAGTTTTGTACTATTACAGAGTTTATGCAGATTGTCTTCCCCTTCTTCACAACTAAGTAAGGAAGTTAATACAGAGCAACTACTTTCATGGAAACTCACAGCCTAGACCACATCAGCACTGTGTAGAAAGACTAGCAGAAATATTAACACAGACAGAGGACAAACTCTTCTCATTCCTTTCATCCATCCCTCTTCAATCCTACACTGCTTTTTGCAAAGGGAATTAATTGAACAGACACTCTCCATATAAGCAGCTCACTTATCCTAGCCCAGAGGCTGATAAGCAGAACCTAGCCACACATTCAAGAGCAGAGAATGCTTTGGCCCAAGCAAACAATTTTCTCTGAACAGTGAGGTCTGACAAACCTTTTGAATGTGACTTATTAAAAACAGCCTATGATCCAGAAGACCTGCAACTCAACTGCTTTATATCTGGCTTATAATGTGATGAGAAATACCTTTTGCCTTCCATTCATTCAGATAACAGAGCTTGGCTTTACTATAATACATCTGGGCTAGTTACAACTACACAGGGCCAAAACATTTTCAACAAGTTGTTCAAATGATATTACTTTTGTCCTAAAAAGAGCAAGGTACTCACTTGCCTTGGGGTTTGGCTTACTAACTAAACAGATGTTCAAACACTAACAAAAAGACACACGGCATCCATTAGCTGAACTGCCAGGGTCCTGGGAATTTGCATTGCATTGTACTTCTGTTCTCAGCAAGCGTTCACCAGCGTTGCCCCACTGCATTTCCCTGTAATCAGAGCAAACAGAGCTGCTCCAGCATGATGAGATTGGAATGAGTTAGGAAGATATTCCCATTCCAAAGATCAATATAATCAGACAAACAGCATTAGAGAGGAAGTTCTTCGTTATTCAGATGCTAAAATCTACAGGGCCTGTAAGCAGCAAAGGTGACTATGCTTAACTGCTACACGTTCATTTATATCATGGGTTCATTTTTAACATATTTTATTTCTGAAACACTTGCAGACCTTAGAAGGAGAACTACTTCATTCCAAACTTTCCAAAGCTCACATGCAGTATAGGAACTGCAAGCTATGTCTTGCACCAAGAGAAGCTGAATACACTTTCACAATAGTTTCTCCTTCTTCCCCACATTTTACTGACTCAGATACATCTTTTTCTTTGTTGTCATTGCTTGTTCCCATCTCCCCTCTCCACCACCCCTTTCCAAACCAGGGCTCAACAAAACAGGTCAGGAGGCTCTTTACCAGTTTGAAACAACATGCATTAATTCGATCACCAAGGCACATTCATTTCATGGAAGTAATTGTATGAACAGCCTCTGCCTATTTGAGACATCTCTTCACCCTAGACACCTCTATATTGGAAGAATTAATGAGCCACGTCCACCATTTTTCACAGCCCCCTTGAGGCAGCACTTACCACACTTCTTTATCGTAATTGCAGCATCAGCAACCTTTCTACGTTCAAAAATCAAACCTACACACTCCAAGGCAAAGCACCGTTTGATTTCCAGATAAGTACAGCTGCAGATCCCAAAGGCTTCATTGTAGCAAAACATTTAGGCATGTGTGTATAAATGATCACAAGCCTCATGTCAAAGGCAGTAACGAATAAGCTCTTTATTCTAACAGGAATGAGACTAAGACTCTTGAAAAGCAAGGAAGTCAATGAAGGGAAAATGTATTGCCAGAGATGCTGATATGACCAACTATATCAAGCTTGCATCAGTGCAGTTACATCTGTGCACCGGGATCCTCCTGTTTCTTTTTAAGAGAATGAAGGCCAAGCGCCTAGAAGACTCTTCCCCTAAATTACACTCACAGTGTACACGTCTCTGTCAGTGTAACAGTTACACATTCTTCACACGGACCTGACTTCTTGTACAAGTTAATCCCCTCTTGCTTTGCTATCAGAAAATGGTCATGTAGGAACAAGGAAAGAGGAATGCTACATGCGCTCAGTGAAGAGGTCAGTGACTAAACATGTCTTAATGCAGTTTAGACTACATATCTGAAAGTGAATTATCTCGGTGTTACAGGATGAGATCTTCCAGAGAAGACAGACTGATTTGCTGAGGTCACTGGAATGAGCATTTCCTGGAAGGAGACAACTCTGAAATTCACTCCAGTAATTTCTGTGAACCAAATTTGGAAGTATACTGGCTTGTTTTATTTGCCTTGTCATTTGCATAAGGCATGAGAACATATTCAGCAAGCCTAGGCCCAGATAAGTAAAAGGACAAATTCTAACTTACAGCTTTCAGAAGATAAACATCCATATATAGATAATGACACAACAGATTTAATAGTGGTAACTAAGTAGTGTCTGCAGTTAATTAACTTTCAATATTTGAGATGTTTCTTGTAATAGCTTTAAGGAAACGAGCCCAGAACAGTTGACATTTTATCCTTATGCATAACTAAATTGCATCACAAATTAGAGCTCTTCCTACCAGAGGAAAAGTAGCAACAAGCCCTAGCTGCGCCAGGAAGCTCCAATGGCCTCTGCCTTTGAATAAAACACTAAAGGGACTCTTCTGCAACAGAAGCCTGAACTCTCATCTTCAGATGAACTTCATCTTTCTACCACATCACCTACAGAGCTGTTCTAGGGCTTCATTTCAGAGGCAGTGCTCTCATGGTCACAAGGCAGCCTCCAGGAGGCAAGAGACGAGGCTCCTCCTTGGGGCCTCCTGCAGCTTTTCCAATCTCTACTTGCCATCCAGTCTCTGCACTTTGCTAGCCCCAGGTTTCCTACTGAGCCCAGACTGCGTAGGATGTATTTCACATCTCAGCTGAAGTAAATCACACAAACACTTTGTATATTTGGCAAGCAATAGCCTTCCCTGGACTTTTCTATAGCTAGATGCCAAGTCATGCTGTTTTACTGACTCAACTGTTACGAATCAGAACAGCACTTTCTTTTGCTCCAAGACCATGGCTAGGGAGCAAGAGATTATGGCTTGTATTCTAAAAACACAATGAAGTTGAGGCATTTTTGGCTACCAGTGCCCCTAAAGCAGTATTGTCACACACCCTCCCTGGAGTGTAAGTTATCCCTTGCCCCTGCTCCCATGTGGAGGAAACAAAGGATGACTTCTGCAGGCCAGAGATAGTCATGTCTTGCAGAAAGTTGCCTTCCACCAACACTCCTCAGGCAAAAATCAGAACAAGTTTGTTTTTTACTGAACATGGTATGTTACAGCATATCTTATAGCACACACAGTAATTGCTGAGAGTTGAAGAGAGGCAATATTTGATTACTAATTGTTAGTGACAGGTGACAGTGCTGTTAGCAATTAGTCCAAACTGCTATACAAATTGCTAGCAGCCGCTTATTACCAGATATAGACCTGCTAGTGGAATCACTGTGAGAACATACTGAGTGCGCTGTTACCTCCAGGGCTGGCTGCCAGCTCCAAATGTCAGGGTTGTGCTACTGCAAACCTCACAGTCCTGTCCACCATACAAGCTACCTGACATCTTAATAGATTTGCCAAAATAAGAGGGGTTTGCAATTCAAGTCCCTGTGTCTCTCTTGCATCAAGAAGTAATTTGTATTTTAAACATTGCTAACAGCTCTTACTGACTACGCAGCAGGGTGATCAACACTCAGGAAAGCAGCCTTGCTTCTGTCAATGCCAGCATGATAAGTAAGGTGAAGAGGAAACAGAACGAAAATATTTAAGCCTTATTTAGTCTCAGCAAAACCCTGTGTAGTTCAACCTGATCAACTGCCAGCCCACTGCATCTGGATTTGGTTTCTGATGAAAGCATCTACAGTGATATAATCCAGTCCTGAATTACGAGCAAAGCTTAGAAATAGTCTGCCATGACAAATGGAAACTATGCTCTTACAAACAGCAAGAACTTGCTCTGTGATGCAGTAAGAGAACTGCTATCGGCACAAAAGTCCTGGCACGCTCTTTATAATGAGAAGTGTGAGGGAAATGGTAATCCTGCATTTCCATAGCATGTCATCTGAACTTCAGAGCTATTCTAAGCTGACAAGTCCCTATTGCTGTGACTATGCAAGCATTGCTCCCACTCTGATGATGCAAAAGCTGAAGCACAGACAGGATGTAATTTTTCTGAAGTCCCCCTGGAAGTCACAGTCTGCCAGATGAACCGAGTCCACAGTGCAATCAGTTGCCAATAGACTCCCAGAATGACAAAGGGAATCCTTAATAACAGAGCAAACCCTTCCCTGGCTCTGTTGCACTGAATTACCGATGTGATTTGGGGTTTCATGTCAACAATCCAAATGTTGTTAATTAATAAGTTCGTGAAGTGCTGGCACCCTTCAACAGATGCATTCCCCACAAGTGTCTAGATAAGAGTGTACACATCTAATGAAGAAGCTGGATGCCTCGGAACAGAACCACTCTATGTGATAACCACCCTACTAAAACACGGTCTTGAAACAGGTCCAGAAGTGAGCAGAAACCTCCTCCAATGGAGCTGCTGAGTGCCCCACAACCAGGAGCTCAGCACACAAACACAAAAGCACCTTCTGTCCAAACCTGTACTACCAAGAAATGGCTTGAGTCACATCTGACCGAAGCAGCTCAGTAGATGGCAAAACGGAACCTGCCATAATTTCTGTCTCTGGTACATGAGGTCCATGACAAAAGGAATTCAGTGTGTTTGGCAATCAAACCTTTTTTTTCTTTTTTCCCCCCAGTCAATCCAAAAGAAAACATGCACAGACAGTATCTTATTACAACTCTTTCCTCCCACCCAACAGGATTAGAATAAACAGAATGCCAGCCCCCAGGCCAAAACAAAACCTGGATCTTTCTACACCTTTGCTAAGGAATCCCTTGAAGAAAACAAACAAAAAGCCACCCTACAGAATTAGGATTTACTCCTTCAGTTATTTAGCTCCCTGCACACTGATCACTGTCAATAAACAGAGTTGTGTATTGCCATAATGTTTAAACATGTAAACAACTGCAGATGTAGATGGCTTCTGAGGCTGCAAACAACTTACACAAATGCCAACCTCTGCTAAACAGATTCAGCTTCACACCTAACTTCCTCCAGATACTTCTGTTCTTTCTAGAGCAGAGCTACACTCACATTGCACTTTCATCTTCATACAGATCTGTAGTTTTCCTTTTCAACCCACAAAGTATTTACTGAACACAAATACCAGCAGGTAAATCTGAAGAGTTTCCCCCCTTGTTGGGTGTTAAGATACGTGGGGGGGTGGGAGGGGGGAAGTACAGAATTACAGTTTGAACAACTTTTATTTTAGCGCTGTATTTCAGCAAAGGCATTATTTGTGCAGCACTTTATGCAGTGAGCACAGCATCACCTACTTTAAAGGCTGTTGTAATACATTTATTAAGTAGTTGTACTAACATCACTAGGATGGCATTCTCTATATAAAATTCTGGAATACTTCATTTATGAGATACCAAGAGTTACATGAAATAAAGTAATATAGTGATAGAATAATAGGGGCCTCAGACAAGCTTGTGTTAGTTTTTACAATTACGTGACAGATTCGGAGCAAAACTGACCATTCCCAGTAAACAACCTCACTCACGCATAAAGCTGACATCCCATTTGGCTCTAAGCAAACATCAAGCACACCACGTATCTGAAACATTTGTAGCATAAAACTCTCAGCTTTTCAATTTTATGGAAATTTTTGATCTTGCAGGCTGCTGTAGGTGTAATTATCTTGTTGTGACCTTCTATTTTTCATCTATTTCCCATCAAGATCAGCTACTCTGTGCTTGCTAGCAGATGGAATCTTCCCCCATTCCCAAAAACACTGCCAAAGCATGACTTGCAAACCAGTATTAGTATACAGGAACTTTGTCAAACATAATCCACACCAAAGATAACAATTATAACAATTAGCATTGCCATTAATTCTAAACTTGGACATCTCCACAAGGCAAACAGTAAGGACAAGATCAGTTTCAGCTAGGGAGAGTTAACCAAACATAAGGCATTTAGACCATTACCTCAACAGTACGAGGTGAGTGATATGGGCTTCCACAGGACATATAATCCTGTCCTAGAGCAGGGCACATAAGCTGCAATGAACTGCCACATGGCAGTGCTTTTCTTTCTCTGTTAACTGTGGAAAGAGCCTGGAGCCTTGTTTTTAAGAGACTTACTTCTCCTTTGTAAGTATAGCAATAAGCCCTCTGTCATAGGCGCAGGCAGTAACAGCTGAGATGACAGCATCATCCCCTGCTACTTGTAGATGTTTAATCCTTTACAAAACAATTAGGTAGGGAAATAATTGATATTGAAAAGACAAGCAGATTTCCTCCTAATAATCTAATATGAAGTAGAGAGTGTCAGATTGTAACAGATTTCAAGTTGTGGGTTTTAAGGTTGTGGTTTGTGTTTTGGCAGAGATGTCACTTGGACCCAAACACACTTTGTGCAAATACCACAGCTGAAGGCGTCAATTCCAGACTGAAAATGGGATTGTACTTAAAACATAGATCAGCCTATGATGGAACACTCGGGATCCCACGACATCAAGGTCACTAATCAGAAGTCAGATGGCACAACTCACTGGTGATAGCATTCCATCTTGAACACAACAACAGTGTTATAACACTGCCACCCTTTCATCTTCCTAAAGTTCCACACAGGCTGTGGTGCCAAGTGCTCAAGCAGACCTGGAAGTCTTAACACCCCTCTCTGCTCTGACACAGATGAGGTCAGGGCTCTTAAGAGCAGGATTTGGGTCTAAGGGAAACCTGCACCTATCTGAAAGACAACTGTTCATCACTGGTGGTCTACAAATATAATCCCCTAGAGTACTGAAAGATCAGGATTACTGTATCAGTTACAAAATATTGTAGCTGATGAAACAATATATTTAGAGGGGAGATACTTAGCATATGCTGCAGGGGACATCAAGAGTCTTCTCAGCTCACACAGTTATTGTAGAAGTATTTACCTATGCGCTTCCAGCTTGCTTTACAACTCCTGTACTAAGGAACCACAATAACCTTTTCTAGTTGTAAAGCAGTTCGCATTCCAGAAACAGTCAATAGTGTTAGCTGTATTTAATAATCTGCTCTGGCAGATCTTGTTTATCCCGATGCTGACAGAGATGACACACACAAGAAAGGAAATATAGAGTAAGTCCATGAAAGATTTATGTATATTATTGATTGTGTAAATCCAGAGGCAGCATTAAAGAATGGAAATGGAATGAGACGTTTCCTGAAGTAACATTTTAGACCCTAATCAATTTTGCACCATAGTGTTTTATTTAAAGAGAAGACTGAAGTCCTACCCCTCAAGATAACCCCCCACTCCACTTCCACAAAAAAAAAAAAAAAAAAAAAAAAAAAGTCCATGGTACATTCTGTATTTAGGAGCTGATTTTGCATCACCTTACACAGCCAGCTACAAGCAGCCCCACTGACTGCAAGGCAGCTACTCATGGAAGGAAGGATTCTCCTTGAAGTCATGGGGTCTGCAGGCATCTGTTAGCACACTTCTGTATGGCAATCCATGTTCACATTAAATCAACACTTAATATAGTGATTTCTTAATTTATCTAACAACTGCCTCAGATCACGTAACAAGGATGCCCTAGAATACAGTTTTATTTATTTCTGCTAATGCTTTAATACAAATTGAGCAATGCTATCCAGAGCTGCAGGGCACAGTATAAATTTGAGTTTCAGAATGTCAATGGGAGAAGAAAAGGCAGTTCATTTCAGTAACAAAATGCTTTTATTATCTGCAAAATACACGTGACATTTAGAAGACAGTGATCTTCATTTCCTTGTGAACTTTAGCAAGGATCCATTACAAAATGCCACAAGCAACTGATAGATTGCTGTAGCATTGCAACAAAGAAATTGGCTTCCACTAGCAGTCTTGTGACATGCAGCAAATAGCACAGAACAGAAACCCTGCAAATCACAAATCCACATCACACTTGGAGCTCTTCAATTCATAATCAGCACTTTGGTTTTTATTAAGAAAACCAGATTACTTAAATCTGGGGGTGTTTCTCAGTGTAATGCAGAAATGCCATATGTACTTTTCACTGATTAGCAGAAAAGTCAGTTCAAACTGGTTTTGCTGGTTGACACACACATAACACCAGACTCCATCAAATGCCCAAGTCAGATGGGCATTTGTACGGGGTCCCTTTATACCTCTCCACCAGAGGGAAAAGCCTAGTTTTAAGGAACCCGACCTTGCCATGTCACATACTAAAAGCTACAGTGGAAGAAATAGGCCTCCGTTAGCCTGAATGGGCACAGATTTTACTGTACTGTATACTTCTGAAAAAACTATCCACAACACCTAGATGTTGTGACCAATGTGACCAACAGAGAAAATACAAGTCTGACATCAGTGAGCACCAGGTCAAAACAGCTCCTCTAAATACATTTCTTGCTCTGAAGAGGGCTCAGTAAGTCCCACACAAAATCTTTCATTATTTCAGTGGATGTTTTAGAAATGGAAATGGGTATTTGACATGATAGTTCTGCTGACCACCCATTAGCAACCTTCTGAGAAGCATGAAGTTGTGCATTGTTTAGAAGGAGATGACATTAAAATTATTTCATTAACACGTGAGTAAAAGACAGAAAAAGGCAGAAGAGCTTAAAGAATTCTGTTGAAATGTGTCAAAAAAGGCTCCTTGCTCAGACAGGCCTCGATGGAGGACTGAGGCTGGATATCCTTTTGGTATGCAAACAGAGGCATTTGCTGTACATGGACTTATTTCCATTAGCTTCCATAATGACTGAGGCTGGGAGATGCTCTGTATGTGAACATACATATACGACTTTGAGAGGACTAAAGTGCTGTTTTAAGAAAACTACTCAAGTTTGTTTAAAACTATCAGTTCAGTAAGTTGTTCCCTCCATTCTCCCCTCCACCCCCAGCCAGAGCTTACACTTTATCCATGTATGGAAGAGATTTCAGAGGTCTGAGTCATTAAAACCTACAGAGAATAAAAGAACTTGGCAAATATGAAAGCAAGGCATTTTAAAAGGCTCTGGGACAGCCTGCTCCCCCTTGCTACTGAAGATGTGATAGATGAGTTGCCATTTATGTGTAGGAGCTGACAATCTGAGGTTTTGGGCAAGCCTACGAACTTAATTATACAACATGCCCCAAAACAACTTAAATACATATACATGCCAAAAACTGAGGGGGAACCTTTTGATCCTACTAAGAAAAAAAGAAAGCAACATTTGAAGTAGTAGTCTTGTGTGTTATCTGCAGACAAACTTCCTGCCAAATATTATTGTCTCCGCCAAGAACTATGGTATTTTTGGATGGTTTTTTATTTACAACCCCTCCTTGTGCATGAAACAGTGATGTTTTGCCATTTTTAGGAGTGGCCAATTATATAAAAAGCTCAAACAATTTCAAGCAACAATCTCTTCTCACAGGACTTGTCTTACTGGAGAGAGCATTACCACAACCTTCAGCTTCCCTAAAAAAACACAACAAAACCAACACGAAACAACCCACACAACCAAAGCAGACATTTCAAGGGAAAAAAAACAACAATAAACATGCTAAGGAAAGGTCCAAGAGATGTTTGTTGTTGTGGCACCTTAGACAACCATACGACATTCTCTGTAAGCATATGGGATTTACCAGAGACAATATCCTGCTCTTGGTAATACTATAATATGCAAATAGAATCATGGTGGCATTAGCTTTTTTCCTCCCCTTCCTGATTTTTGTAGTCATGCATCTTCCAGACCTGCCTTTGTGAAAAGCAGACTTTCTGATGACATTCAGCTTCCAAGCCCTTAGGATGCACCCACTCAGAGCGCTGCTAAGTAATCACAGTTCGGCATGATGTTTCCTCCCTCAAGATAATTCAGCAGGGCTCAGATTCTCAGAGGTCACTGAGGATCTGGGACTCAGGAAATCTGAGCTCTGTTCCCAGCCTGCTGCTATCACTGCACTGAAGTGCAGTGCCTCATTTTCTCAAATTAAAAATATATATATATAAAAAATAGGGCTAAGTCCACCAGCCTCCTTTTCAGAAACTTTAAAAAAGGGATCAGCACTAAATAAGAGCTGTGCATTTATCACTCAGTCCTCACATTCCCCAAAAAACCTCACAGGATTTTAATTGGCAATAAGCACCTGGAATATTCCAGGTAACATTTATACCGTTTCAAACACCGCAGCGCTTCTCAAGAACAGAGACTTCTCTTTCCCCCACATCTATCCAGAGTAACTTATCTCAAATACATTTTACACAGGATTTCGGCTCTGAAGCTGAAAATCCAACCTAAACTCCTCGCTATGGCATCTGATCCATGCCAGTAATTGCAGCCATGTAGATCCCCATGAGAAGGTCTGTATTTTCCCAATTACAAAAACATATAAGATGAATATCACAGAAAGGGTCATTTGATTTCCATTGGCATCATTAATGATTACTCCACTTACTAAGAAACACACCTTCTCCCACCCCATCATTCCCTTCACTCACAACCTGAATAAGTTAAGAATGAGAATACTTGAGTACACTGAAGATAAAATCCAGACAAAACCTCATGGATAACAATCCCCCTGTGCAAACTATCTGCAAGAAAATGCATCATTAAAGACAAGTAATACCCTATTCCTCATGAAGTACATTCAATTCATACACTTTTTAGAGTCTCTAAGGCCATGCAGAAAAATCATATTTAAAAGACAAATTTTCAAATCTTCCCCCCTTTCTCATTAACAGGGACTAAAATTTGTTCTGTTTCTTTTCCTCATTTTTTCTTTCCTTTTTCCTCAGTGCCACAATCAATGGAGTTCAAAGCAATTACGAAGTCACAGAGAAAATATGAGGACACTGAGTGAGAATGAAAACATTGAATAGGTATCTGAGAGTGAGCTGCAAAACAGGTTAGCACAGATTTGAGTGCCAGAAGCTTTTCATGAATGTGGTGAGATGATGAGAGGTAAACAAGAAGAAATAGGTTTCAGAGTCCATTCTCTACAAAACTTAAGTCTTTTTAAGAGTCTGGAGAGATCAGAACACAATTTCTGTAACTCAGAAACTAATCGTGTCAAAGGCTGTACAGGCCTTCTCATACAATAGGACACCCTTTAGTTCTGCAGTCTTGGCCCTGGGGAAATCCTACCACATACAGACAGGGCCAGCAAATTTCAGTGGAATCTAAAAATAACACATTAATGTGCTAAACATTACTGCAGCCTGCCTAGCAGGGAAGATTCAACACATAAATCTGTGCTTGCCTCCACTCAAATATTACCAGAACTTAAAACCATAAATAGGAGCCCAAGATCTTACTCTATGGATTAACTGGAATAAACTGAAGTCAAACAGACATGCTCTGTGTGACAGATGCGACCCTTTCCCAATAAAGCTTTCAGCAGATCTTCAGTTCAACAAATGCTTTCTGTATGAATAAATGCAGATGCAAAAAATAATAATAATAATCAAAAATCTGTTTTCATAGTTCAGTATTTTTACTGCAGTGTTATCTAATGGTTCAATCAAATCCTATCCCTAAAGCTCTAGGTGTGCGTAGGACTGCACTCCTTATCAGACTAGTTCAGAGCTGATAGAAACCACACAAACAAATAAAGCATTATTACATGCACAGCGAAAGAAACATAACACAAATAGATCAAATAACATGACAGAGATCACACTGCGTGCAGCAGTTACGCATTCAGCTGGTGAGCCCCAGCTCATTGCCAAAACCTATTTCTATCACAGGCAGGGTGAGTTTCCCAGGCTGCTGGGCCCACTTGAGCCTAGGTGCAGTCATTCCCTTTCTTACTGGCCAAGAACTGATGGCTGTGCAGGACAGCGAGCTATTGCACTGGTTGCAATAGAGATAATGTTTTCTATAAATGGGAGACCATTCAGTCACCTGAAAGGAGCCTTACAAGAGGAGCCCTCCAGCAGACTAGACTGAAGCTCTATACGAAGTGGCTTAACAGCTGTTAATAACCATGCTCTGGGATCCAGCCATTCCTCTAGACATCTTCATCAGTTGTCCGGTGTGCCTCAGAAAACTCTGGAATAGCAAACTTTGGATTTTAATCTCAAGGAAACCACCTGGGAAAACCCAGCAGGAGCATGAGGCAATGCGCTGGGCTCTGCTCAGCCTCCTGAGCTCAGGCACTGGCAGCCACCCCCAGGCAGGGACTGGAGGAGCAGGAGGGCCCTCAGAAAGGTGCTGGCAAACAGGACTCCTCCTCAGAGCAGCAGAAAGCAGCAGTTTGTTCCCAGCATCATGTAACAGCTCCAGCCTTTAAAATGACCACAAGTTACTAAGCAAGAAGATGAAACACACCTAATGGAAACATTAAAACCAACACCCATCATGAGAAGGGTTACATCTTCAGCTATCACCCACATCTACCTAAACCAAAAAGTGCTCACAGCCTTCAGCTGAATCCAAATAAAACTCAAACTAGCTGCACTTTTCATCTCTCAGACCAAAGCCTATACAAGACCTTCAGTACCTGAGTGCAACTTCTGGGTGGCTGTGCACAGCACAGGCTGCCTGAGGCCATAGGAACGCCCAGTCTACAGCCATATCCTTTTTGGGGGAAGTAGGGGCTGCCTCTGCCATGCAAAACTTAAGTGAGGTGACCAGGACTGACACTGGTCATTACAGGAACAGAATAAAACTGAAAAATGGAACTGAAGATCCAGCACAGATACCAGCCACTATGCTTATCTAAAAGTCCAAGTGACCGCACCTAATCTTGCACTTGGACTTCATGATCTTCAGTCTTTTCCAACCTGAGCAATTCTATGATTCTATACTTTCACAGACTTTTAAAACAAAAGAAATTCTCCCATATTTGTCAGCAGAACCGAGAAAAAAGTCTAGCACTAGGTCACATTTAAAATGATTTAACTATGCTACTAATTATTGAGTCAATTCATCAAGTCTGAGGCTGACTCTAAATGGTTCCAGCTGCAGCACAGAAACCTAGAACAAAATACAAACCAATTTTCTAAGGCTTCGTATCAGCTTCAATTTTCTTTTACATTAAGAGAATAATTTCAGCCCCAAATTAACAGTTATTAAGATGTGCTGAAGTTGAGCCCATTTTACTCTCAGTTTTAGCTAAGAATTCTTCAAGTTGAACTTGCAGTTAGACACATGGCATCTCTTTTCTTTCAGGATGTTCATTTGGGGAAATTTAACAGGCAAGAGATGCCTATCTGAGAATGGAATCAATCAGGAATGCAGTTACAAAAGAAAGAATTTCAGCAGACCATAAAGGAGAGAGAGAAAAAAGAAAACCCCACTATAAGAATAGTCCATCAAAACGCAACTGCAGAGAGTTTGGGCAGCTTCCCAGTGCTCCAGAGGGAATTCTGCTATTTGCTGAGTTTAGTGAATGTAATCGAGTGCCGAAGGAAAACCAGAAGAAAAAAAAAAGAAGTACTGCTGCTTTCACCATTTTCTCAGTTCTGCTCAGTATGAGAAAGCATACGGAAAACAGAGAAATTATTGTATTGCTGCGAAAGCAGATGTTCTCAGCACAAATAAGAGTGACTGATTAGACACTGAATAAAACTACACAATCAGGCTTTTTTTTTTAAATAAAAGTCACTCAGCTGGCAGAGAGGAATAAATAAAAAGGAGACTCAGAAAGTACTTTGGGAACAACATCTGCAGAGATAAGCAAGTCCTGCTTAGTTCCACAGTAAAAAGGAGCTAGTTCTTTCCCTCACAGATCATATGCAACATCATCTGAGCTACTTTCCTGCAAGAATCTCAGCGTGCAGCATTAGGCATTCTAACTCATTCAGAAGAGATGCAAACAGTTAACAGGAAATGTAAAGTAAAATAACTCAAGCAATCTCCCTCCAAAGGCAACAGATAGTCCATAAATGCAGAAAATGCAGAAGAGACCGGAAAGCACTTAAAACTTCTGAGGTTTTAAATACTCACTTCTTGCAGCCAAAATCACGTCAGATGAGCATCCAGGAAAATTTTTAAAAGCTCACGTTAAGGAGCTTAACCAGCTGAGAACATGATGTAGCCCTTCCTTTGGGCTGTCCAGCCATACGCATTTACTCATTCAACAGAAGCACAGTGTGCGATATTGTAGTTCAGCCTTTTACGTAGGGACGCCAGGAGAGGGGGGAGGAGGGGAAAGCCCTTCCCAAAGGCTTTAGTTCAGCCCACTCATTAAAATACAGAGTGGAAACAGCTGCCGTGGAAAGGAAGAGGATGTCCTGGCAGTTTCTTGGGTGTAAAATGATTTAGTTCTGGAATCTTAACAATACATTTTTTTCTTCTGAATTTTATTCTTGCTCTGCATTTCTCATAAAAATAAATAAAATAATAATTAATAAACAAAACAGATCAGCTCTGGCTCTAACTCAGCTCAGAAATTAATATAACATACTGGATATTCATCTATCAATTTTCAAAATCAGCACATCTTACTAGGGGAAATAAATCCCTAAAAGATTCTCTTTCTCCTCCCTGCAAGGACAACTGTGAGTTCATGTGCACTTTCTAAGGCTTACATCTACATGTAATATAATACCCAATTCATCCAGAATGTCTGCTCACCAACAAGTCCCAAGAAGACAATAAATTTTACATCATTAATAGCAACATTTATGACTGACAGCATCTCTCGTACATATTAGCACCACAAAGTTAAGATTAGATAGAGAATGAAGATAGGTGATAACAACAGTGAAAGCCCCAGGAATATTTCTTCCAGGAGACACTGAAAAAAACAAAACAAGGATTCTTCAGTCTGATAAAGTGCTGACAGAGGAGAAATGAGAGCTCTATTAAATCTTGAAGGACATAAAACCCACAAATCTGGGAATGGTGGCTCATTCCTTCTGGTAACACTGAATGAAATCTCAGGCTTCTTCAAGACTTAGAACAAAACCAGTACTTTTTTACAGGATATGTAACTGGATTGCAAACCACATTACCACAGGATATTGTAAAGGTCTGCTGTGTAAACTACCTCAAAAATTAAACGCTAAAACTCATACCTTGGGAAGTTGTTAGCCACAAATTACTAGAAGGTGCAGATACTTTGGTGAAGTAACACTTTGCATTTGGCCTCAACATTAACCTCCTCCCTAAAGCTGTGACGCTGGCTCCTGCCAGAGATAGCAGACTGGATTAAGAGAAGCATCTTTGAGCCACACCTGTAGCTTTATATTCTCAGTGTTGTTAGGTCTATTTCACAGACAGTGAATTAACTATGTACATTAAGATACAAGCATCAAAGCTATTTTGAATTTCTGACTACCAACCAAAATAAGACACTGGGACATAACCCTTACTAGCCTGAAGTGAATTTGCACTTCCTCAAAGGCAACAGCCAAAGCATCCCATTTTTCACACTGCCACATATGTGTCTCTTCTCTTGAGACTCCAGTCTGACTACTTCATGTGCAAAGTTTCTCACCAACAGTCTTTCCATGACAGATTTCAGCAGCTATTTCTCCTGTTTTCTGCTTAATACATTCTGGTCGTGAAACCTGATATTTAATATCAAAGCCTTTTTAAGTGCATGTGTTTCTTTTTTATATATCATCAGCTGGCATTTTTCAATTTTCAACTGGGTAACAACCATAGCAGAAAGTAGCAAATAGTTGGACAATAAGAGACATACCTTAAAAACAGCCTTGCAGTACTCAAGCATTCACTGTGTAGCAGAAGGCGTAGCTGCCCACTAGCTCTGCTGTTTCAACAGCTGGTCTTAATTAATATTCAGAAACAAGACACTTCTATGCAAAATAAACCAACTGACTTCAGAGACTGGGTCTAAGAAAAGCAGCCACAAATTCTGCTTCCCTACTCTGCTTAATTTTAAGCTGGGACTTAACAGCTGTTTGTCTGTCTTCGCATGTTTAATGTTTCCTGTAGGTCTGCAAAAGCATGCAAAGTATTTTAGTTCAAGGCCTCTATATGGTTGTAATGGGAAATGGCTGTCCCCCTTAAAGAGCTGGGTTAGTATAGAAACAGAGATCGTCTGACTGACAGTGAAGTCATTAGTGTATATCTCAAAGGGAAGGAAAAGACAGACAAATATTTACTGCCTTCTGTACACACCACAGGATTCAAACGCTGACTATTTTTGGTTACTTCTCCTGTAAACAATCCAGACTAAGGTCTGGTACTGTTGTACCAGAAAATCTGTCAGATTTGGTTTTTTTTCATATCAATAGAAAGTTTTGCTCCCACCCACCTTTGCCAGACAGTTCCTCTAAGCTGCAAAACAGCCTCACAAACAGAAAGCTGGTATCTGAACTCTAGCCTGGCCAAGACTACACACTTATGCAAGAAGGTCGTGCTCAGACCCCTTGGTCTACCTGAGAGAACCCATTCAAAAAATGCTCCCGCTACATGGAACCAAACAGAGATCAACTTAAATCAGAAATGTGGTGGGCTGAGGCAATTCAACCAAGCATCGGGGATGTGGAACAAAACCTCAAACAGTCTGAATCTGTTCTTTGGATCACAAAGCCTCTCCATTCCAGCTAACTTCCCCACCCACCCTGAAAGCATTCTGCTTTGGGAGTGGCTCTTCTCACACAGCAAGCAAAATTTTCTTTTACTGTGGTTCATGGAAAATTTTCTTGTTTTTCTTTCTGCAGCCCACCTAGACTGGGAAAAAAAAAGCATTAGTCCCATCCAAAACCCAGGATTAACAACTATGCCTATCTGTGGATAGCTCTTTTCAATTAGAAATGAAGCAATCCCACAACTGCCTTTTGTATGGCTCATTATGGGAATGGTGGTGTAGCACAACCACAGAAAGAGTTGTACTGGATTAGTTTGAGAAGTTATTGTAGAGCACTTTGAGGTACTTTCATCCAAAAAAAGGCTTATGAAAACAGGGATTAGATCAGTTCTAGGGCAACTGTGGTTTTTAAGTGTATAAGGGCTTCCCATAAATTTGAATGGTAATAAGAGACAACTGGATACGTAGATTTTATTCCAACTTATTACATATCATGAGCTATAAAGATTGAGTCATGGAGTATAAACAGCGCAATCCTCAGGCACAATAACTAAATTTATTACCTACCCAAAGTCTGCTATCAGTAACATGAATCCTGTTATTGCTTTCAGTGGGATTTGAACCGGTCTCCCAAAAGCACTTGGGGGGGGCTGGGGGGGGGGGGGTGAAATCCCAACAATTAGAGAAATAAAAGCATTTTAATTTTAGCAACTTATGGATATTTTTTCTTATTTGTTTTTTTACTTTTCAGGAAAAAAAGGACCTGGATGATGCTACAGTTGGTCAGATCATCATTTTATTTAATCCAAAAAGCCTTTATCAGTACCAGAAGCCTCATGGTCACATACAAGAAACTTATTAGCAATTCTGGGAAAGCTGTAGCTTAAAAAGAAACAAAGAAGCTTCACTCCATCAGCAAGGTATCATTTTGTATTTACTGGATAAGTTTTCAGCTGGACTGATTCCCAATTTATCTCACCAGTGCTAAGCAATGAGTTGAATCCATTTACACCAGTTATGAAAAGACAGCTCCATAGAAGAACTTAAAATCTTTCACAGTTTGGTGAAACAAAGCAGAAGCCAAGAGAACAAGTCAGGTAAGACAAATATTTGGGAACAAGTATGATTGTCTGTATGTCTGGAGCAATGCTCCTGGCATTTCTGGGAACTTGGAACCAAACACGGGAATCTACGCTAAAGTAGAGCTCACACAAGGAGCCTGGGGCACAGCAAGAAGCAAAGTCTGGAAGCCTTACTCTTGTATTGTCCCTCTTCAGTTGGCTTGATATTCTCCAGACAGCTCAGCTCCCTCCTGACTACAGAGTGACATGATTCTCTTAACAAAGAGGACATCACTTCTCAACCTCCTACCACACTTTCATCACATGCAAATTGCCTTTTTCCTTTCCCTGAGCTAGGTCTAGGTTAATGGCAGTGCAGCACCCACAGTAACTCCAAATTTTTCATCATCCACCCCAAATTGCACTTTGGGTCTTTACTCTGTTTTCCAGGCTTGGCTGAACTAGCTTACAACTAGCTCTGCTTCCTCCCCTCTCTCTCACTGCAACTCTGGCCCTGCAAGCAGCACAGCTGCTTCTCCTACCCTCTTGCTGACGCTTACTCCTAAAATGCCTCCTTGGAGCAGATGTTTCCCATGTGCTTCATTCTTTATTTTCTCCCCACCCCCTACATGTTCCCATGCAAGAAGCAATTTATCTCCTTTAGCTCACAGATCCAAACCTGAAATAGTGTAAGCTTTATCATTCTAGCCATTGTGGTTCTGGAACAGGCAGGAAAAAAAAAACAGACTCTGTCTTTTTCCCTGTGATAGTATGTGGAGAGGAGGAAAAAGCCTTTGGTTCCCATTTCATTTTCAGATCACCAGCTGAAGTTTATGGTTTTCCTTCCAGGGGTGAAATTTTATTTCTTAGCAATATTTTGGTAAGCAGGATTATTTACTATCTGCATATTTTGCCCCTTTCACTTCTAACTCATTCCACTCTTTAGTAGCTGCCGCTAATATCTCAGATGCCCCACTCACCTCCTCTGTGACATTTCCCTCCCTCCACCTGTCTGACCTTGGCACCAGGGCCTGCAGTGGCCCAAGACCTTTATACAAATTACCTTTGCTCTGCTGCTTGTTTCCACAGTTAGTTCAACAACTCAAGCTTGTTTCACCAGCTTGTGCTACCTGAATCGCATCTAAAAACAACATCCTCCAGCTGGACTGATACTAAAGTCAAACAGGTTTTGCTCAAATGGTCAAAGCCATATGGATGGAGGTTTACCTGGGAACAGATCACAAAGTGCTTGTTGACTTCACACTTAAGAGGTCCGCACTCCAGCCTCAGCCCCAGGCAGGCAGTACCCAGTGATACTTTTCTGTGTGTCCCCCAGCCGTAGCCTTTGTCACCTGCACACAAATGGCCTGGAGCTGGCAGAGCAGGGCGGACAGACAGCACGACCAGCTTGCCTGCTGGGATGGTAACATGTTGGCCCTTTCCTGACAGTTTGCTCTCAAATTCACTGCCTCTGTGCAAGCAGCTTTCCAGCATGTGACTTCTCACATTCAGCAACTACTGTGATTAAAATCACTGCACTCAGCCAAATGTTTAGTAACTCCTCTGATAGCTCTCTATTAAAAATGACTGTGGGGGTGAGGAAAAGCAGAAAGAAGAGTAATGGTCTGAGATAGTTAAGTGCAGTGCTAGGGCAAATAAAAAGTTTGCTTTCCAAATGCCACATGTAGATTTGCTGCTGGGACACAACGGGTGCGTGGGCACCGAAAAGCCCCAGGAAGGACTAGAGTCTCATTTTTAGGCTTACCAGGAGTCTCTCTCCATGAGTTCAGCTGAGTCACTTCATACCCTACTCTTTTGAAAACAGGCAAAAATCTACATTAATGCTACATATTGCAAGTTTTTATATTTGTAGCACATTCCCCTCACAGTGGCAACTGGATTCTCCCTGTACTTGCATCATGCCCAGATATGAGACAAGGCCACAAAGCAACACAAACTTAACTGGCAGAAACCTTAATAATTTCATAGTACTGCCATGAAATTACTTGTGTGGACGACTAAGACCTGGCACCAGCTGGTTTTAACAAGCTAAAAGCTTCCTGGCAGTGTGGGCAAAATTAAATGCATCTGAATGATGGATCCGGCTGTAACAAAGTCAGCAAGGAGTCCCTCGATTCCTGATAATGTCAACAGACAACAAGGAGGAAAAATAGCAACAGAGGTTCATAGAAGGTGTCGTTGCTTTCTCCACACCAAGCATGCCTCCCTTATATGTATTCTTCCTCCCAGCAGTGCCACAGTGGAGTCAGCTTGGTTTTCCAGAACAGAGAGGACCTTGTGAACTACAACTCTGCTTAGAGCCAGACCCAGATAATAATCTCTTCCTACACTGTTCACTAGATTCATCATGAAGTGTTTTCTGTAGCTCCCTTATAGGGAAGACTCCAAACAACAGATACAAACATCAGTGCAATCCTTTGTTTTTCAGTTCCTCGACACTGCTCTAAGGGAGAAAAAAGGAAAAAAAAAACACAAAAAACAGCTGATAGAGAAATAGATAGAATGAATGAATCTAGAGAGAATAAAGCTACTACTGGAAGATCCCAGTCAACAGAAGCAGCATCCCAGGTGGAACTGCTGTTCAGAAGCATGGAAAAAGCGCAGAGCTCAGAAGATCAATAAGCATTGAAGGAATACAGTTTTCTCTTGACCAGGGCAGATCAAAGAAATGACATTGTTTTTCAAGACAGGTACTCCTACAGACTTTATTCCATTCTGGTAGCATGCAG
The DNA here is from genome assembly GCF_054131305.1 of Coturnix japonica. Lineage (NCBI taxonomy): Eukaryota > Metazoa > Chordata > Aves > Galliformes > Phasianidae > Coturnix > Coturnix japonica. The sequence goes on along the minus strand of NC_140670.1, from coordinate 15,556,864 downwards.
TGAAAATTGGTAGAAAGCCAAAGTGTGTCATTCTCAAAATCTGCAAGATGCTTCAAACACTGAAAGAATCTCTGCTTGAATCAAGAAGTGGCAAAAAGAGAGCATTCTCCAATCCATTTTGTATTAAATTTATCTCGTAACTAACAGCTCCTTTTCTGCTCCTTACTACCTCCTAAACTAGCTCTATTTCTTCGATTCCTATTTTCACTTCAGTTTGCACCTTTTGATTTGTTAGTTCCTAGACCCGCAAATCCTTCTCCAGTCACCATCTTCTCAGAAATCACTTTTCCTTCAAACAGTTCTCACCCTCCCTCCTACAAGCAGCTGTGCTGTATGTCATCATCTAGGCATGATTTAGACTGGAAGCTCTGCAGTGCACAGAACAGGTCTTATTTATGTTTGTGAATCTTTGTCTAACTTTATACTGCTGTATAAATGTTTAATAGCTAATAATGCATTTGCTGGAACAAGCTGTGCACTACTACTTAGTGCAACTGTTTGGATACAATCCTTGCTGACTGTCAGAAGCTTCTGGAATTAAAAAAAAAAAAAAAAAGCAAACATCAGCTACCTGGTGACACTGCAGTCTCAAATAATGCAATAGTTGAAGTGGTGTAACAAACATCCATCGTAGCACTGGAAATGGCCATATCTACTCTTTCCATATTTTAATCAGCATAGAGTTCAAGAGCTCAGTTCTACCACTGAGTTTCATCTCCCTTACGTCATCTATCTCTAAACCCTCATGTTAACACAACTGTAGGGAAGCATCTCAAATCTTTAATTTCACTTCAGGGTTGGCCGAAGATTCAAGAACGGTCCTGTCCATTCCTCACTCCATTCCTGGCATTATTTTTTTCTGCTTTTGAGTGTGCCATAAACTGTGTTAGAATTAATTCTTAAAAAGAAATTCCAGTAGCAGATTTGATGTGCAGTTTTTATTTCAGTGATCAAACAGGAGCCAGACAATTCATCACTGATGCCACACAACAATGAATGCTCAAGCAAACAGGGAATGTACAGTGTCTCAGCCTCAGGGCCAATGAATAAAATATGGTGATGCTAATGGATAAAATGCAAAGGGACAAAAGGAGCTTCAGGTTTTCATGTCATCTAGCCTCAGGTTAACAGTTATGGAGACAAACTACAACATAAATTTCCACAACTAGTAGAAATAGAAATGTTTGGGTTTTGTTTCATCCATGTTATCTCCTTATCAGGTTATTCCTGATGGTGAAGGTGGATGATGAGAAGTTTCATCCTCCAACCTCAACTATTTGTGCACTGTTGATGTGAAATCCAGGAATGTACCAAGAATCGACTCTGTTGCACATCTGAAGGGGCTCTAGAACAAGGAGGGAAATGGGGCTCCTGCCTAGCCATTTACCTCTGACACTACATACTTGGGTAAGAATCCCTTCCCTATGATTTCTGATTGCTAATAACATGTAGGTATTCGATCCTTGAAAGAAATTAGACTAAGTGATGAATTAAGATTTTGAGAGTTGTCAGTATGTGACAGAAAAGGAGCTCTATGCATGAGAAGACAGTAATAAATTAAGCAAAAACCATATCTAGCTATTAGGAAAGGCTCCTGTTACAGTCAGTTCTCATGTACTTCATAAAGCTTTTTCAGTGGCATGAAAAAAAACCCCACCACTTCAGCCATTTAAAAGTAGATTGGACATTGGAAAAAACACATTGCAGGGAAGTCAGACATATAAGCATGGCAGTAAAACAGATGAGCTAAAAATCCCCTTTTCTCTCATTTTCTGGATTGTGCATGACAAGATTTCAGTACTAGACAAAACGTACTTATCTGTAACCATCACAATTTTCAGAGCTTGGATTTTAGTGACAATATCTCTTCAAGAAGAAAGATGCACACCATACATACAATCTGAAGCATTATAGTTGCAAAGAGAAGTGCAGAGAGAGGCAAGGCTACTTAGCAAAGATGAGCTAGAGACAAAGACTTTTAAATAGATCAGAACTAAAATACAGAACTAAAATAAAAGAACTAAAATGGGAAAATTCTCCCCAGTATAATTGGAACCTGAATTTTTAACAGAAATTCCCATTCAGTTGCAAGCATTCAACAGGTGTAAGTTAGCTGCAGCTCTCTAAGTATACTAACTGGTACCAGAAACACCTCTCTACACAGGACGATTAACACATCCCCATAAACCTATAATCCTCATTATCTTTTCGGCTCATCAAATATCACAGCTTCCACAATCAAACTAAAACAGGGAGGATCTTCAAGCAGACCATGTTGAAACCCCCCTCTCCTATACTGCATAGTATAAAGAACACTTTTAAGTAAACCACTCAGTGAAGTCCTCTTTATTTGAGCAGCGTTATTTTCAAATTAAAATAACTGTTTTATCTTCAGCTAAATGGTACAATGCCTTCATGATTAAAAAATCTGAAGTGGAGAAGATAGGGATCTGTTGGCTATTTTGTTTTGCCTCTAAAGGGCATGGTTTCAAGTACCCAAGCAATAGCCACAATGAATAGTTAACAACTAATCTTACACAGCTCATTTAGAGCTCAGAGCCTGAAAGAACTGCAAACCTGTCGCTGAGAATATGGCCCTCCACCTCATGTTTTTCTGGCAAGGAAGCCATACCTAATTCACAAAAATATCATTCTGAAGGAACTAAAACAACTTCTTTCATGACCATTTTGTTTTGTCTCTAGTTCATTTATAAATGTAACAGGCTCTAACTCAGATATAAATAGAATAATTTGCATTAGTTCTAGTACTGAACAGATTTATGATACCTTGTGTATTCACAGAAAAGCCCCATCTTCAAAAAGTTCCAAGGATGAACTGCTGAGCCTCAGAACAAAAAAGCCCTTTAAGATCAGGTCAAGCCAAGCATTTAGATTCAAAAATAATAAATAAATCCATTTGGAAACAAAAGCCTATTGTATATCGTTTCTCCAGGAAAACCCATGGGTGGCTGAGAATTACTTGGGAAAACTTTGTGTAAATTAGTTCTGAATCATTCTCAGTTCTTTCTCTTATGCTGAAAAGAGGGTTCTATAGAGGGAGAAAAGCATTTGTGAGTTCACCCAGGGTCAGGGAATATCTGGCATTCCAAATACAGAACTAGAAAATGTTCACAGTTCCTGGGATGCTGAAAAAGAGAATGAACGTCTTCCCTACTCATGACTCATGGAGGAACTGGGGCACCCTCAGCTCCAGCTACAAACGATTGGGGGTAGGGACCTAGAAAGTAAAGAAGGGAGCACAAATGCAGTAGTAAAAGCTCATGCAGTTCAATGATTCAATGGAGCCAATTCCTGCTCTCTACTCAAAAGGGGAAAAATACAAAATGGAAAAATAGCAATTGAAAAAAAAAACATCAGTATCACTGTTCCCCATCATACTTTGCTTTCTCTGCTACAAGGCAGACACTGCCAGGATGACAGAGCCAATGTGAAGGAATACAGGGTCTGTTAGAAAACACAGAATTTCACATAGGGATTTTGCTGCATCCCATAAAATCATATAGAAACTGATCACCAAAGTCTATAGTTATTTGCATCAGTTCAAGAAAGTGTGAAAATATGAAGTTACATTATGGGATTTTACAGTAACATTTATAGAAAGAAAAGCTATTCTTTATTCTAAATGCTGAATTCATATGCTAACAATTATCGCCACAAAAGCTATTTCAATTCTTCCAAGTTATACAGCAAACTAGACAGCAGGGACAGTTTTGAAACTCTGCACATCAGGTTCCTATTTACTTTGCTATCCTATCTTCGGGTAAAAATCATACACATCTGCTGAAGGCACTTTCTCCTTCTGAGAGAATTCTCCTGGTAAAAACTGATTCAGGTACCGAGCTGCTGAGGAGGAGAGGTACAAACTTGATTTTGTCCTTGATTAGAAAATAAGACCTTACTGAGATCTAAGAAGGCTCTGCGACTCAGCAAGTGAAGGATACAGCAATTCCACTATGTCACACATTTGCCCAGGAGTGGTAACTGATTCAGGGTGTAACCCTCGGTATTCATATTAATCAGCAGACACTGGCCATGATTTGAAGCTGATGTTTACCTGCTATTAAGTAACTTTGTTCTCATCCAGGAGCCTCTGAAATCAAGTATTTTGCCATTACCTTGAAGCCCAGTCTTGAACGCCACTCACACTACAAGCAGTATGGTCACTGCTGTGCACACTAACGTGACTTTTCAAGCTTAGTTTTAATTTAGTTCTACTCTGTGGGGAAGACTTGCCTAGTCTATAAAATATTGCATTAAATATCAAGCAAGTATTTTTCTTCTACCAATAGTTCTGCATGTCACAATTTTGAAAGTTTCCATGCTGCATTTGAGATGAATACTACAGAGTGTAACAGTGCACATACCTTTGTCAGAAGTTGCAGAAAGAGAAGCCACAGGTCCACAGGTATGCTCTGGCCTCCTCCTGGAAAACAGAAAAGCAGCAAGTGTTATAGAATATGATTATCTAATGCATCTGTTAGAAAAATGAACTCTAAAATTGTCTCTAAGGAAAACATATACATATATATGTATAGAGCAAATCACCAGTCTGAGCTCTGTGAGAAAATTCTTGCGATTAATTCTAGGCTATCTAATTCAATAGTTATTTTTTAAAGGCTAAAAGTCACCATTTGTCTGTGAATCAGCTGTTATGAGCAAAGAGCCTCCATGTCAATACAAAACCCAAAGCAACATCATCTGTGTTTATTATTCTGTAAAGAAAAACAGTGCCAAACTTCCTGCAACACCCACTTTAGCTGTTGAAATCCAGAGAACTGAATGTGCTGCTGTTAGCAACGGGAGACAGGAATATGCTTTGATCTAGTATATCGGACACAGACTTGCAAGGTAATAAGAAGGTATTGGATTCCATAGCAGGTTAAAATAGCACCAAATATGCAGCCAAATATAGGATGACTTCTATTCACCAACTTTAAATTCTTTCATCAGTTCTAAACATCCTGAAAATACCATGAAAGTTGGTAAATAGTTGGATTTTCCCAGCTTATGATATAAATCACAGTCTGATTGATGTTCTAACTCTACTCTTATGTTGCATTTAATACAGAGTTACCTGTGGGACAGGAGCAGGACAAAATTTCTCATGAACAGAGAGGTCTGCTTTGTAACTATGGCCATTTCTATTTGGTCAGGTGTTTTCCTGCTGGCAGAGGACACAGTCTGTGGATAAGTACGTGCTGGGACATAGTGGGTGTGCCACAGAGCCAGCTTTCTCCTGAGAAAGAGAATTATAGCACTGCTTTTCCATCCTGCAGTCTTCTGGGGAAGCACATCCTCCTGCCTTTACCCATCTCTTCCTGCAGGTCTCCCTGAGAACCCACTGTGAGAAAAGCTGCCCAGAAAGGCAGATCTGCAAAAGCTATCCGGATTATTTCAGTGAGATCTCAGTTCTGTAGAAGATTTGTTTTCAAGACTTCTGCTCCATCTTAAGCATAGGATTTTCTGACCTCATTAGTAGGAATTCACTTGCCCATTACTCCACTCACACTTGGCATTTCTCTACACATTTTCAAGAGCAGGTGATAGCAAAATTTCATTCTCTGCTGCCACCACTAACGACAAGTGAACAAAAATACGAGCAACCAGCAGACTTCAGCATCTGCTCTCCAAGTTCAGTGTAGATGATAAGAACAGGGCTTATGCTCTGAGCTGTCACCTACCGCAGAGCCTTAGGGTGGGGAGGATTTTGTGTTTGGATCATGATAGGGGAATATTTATCACTTCTGTATACTCCCAGTGAAAAGCTGTCAGTTTGCAGTAAAGAAGCAGGCACTACTTGAAACTGAAAAGCTTCTCCCTGCTTCTTTCTTTGCTTTGCAAATGGTAGTCCAGTAAGATTGAGAAAAGACACCATCTCTTACCCTGCAGCAAGAGTACAGTGTAAGTCACTCCAAAAATAGCACCTCCTATTTATTTCCATGGAAACTACAACAGATATAACAGACAAATGGTGTGCCACCACTCTCCTGTCCTGCTGCTCCTTTCTCAGTTCCAGGATTTGTGCACTTGTTTGTATGTTCTTGCCAGTCAGTAAGGAGTTTTTCCCTTCCCATAATGTTGTTTTGAGGAACAAGTAAAATCCCCATCAACTTTCCTACCTCTTCTTCCCTGTTACGAATCAATTCGCCTCACCACTTACATTAACCCAGAAGCGAGGACTAATGATCTACACACATCTTGCTCCTTTTCCCATCTCCTCAGTTTCTGAAGCTTATCCTTCTCACAGTTTGAGAGATCAGACTCAACACATTTAATAGTGCAACCCATAACTATGCCATAACAATGTGAGGTATACCTATGAAACATCATTTAATATCATTAATACTCTAAAGCCTTTTCCACTAACAGACCATGTTTTTGCCTGCATGCCTAGCCTGGCTGTTTGTCTTTCAGCAGCATTCAGCTCTTAATGTCTCATTTACTATCCATGGGAAGAAAAGTAATTTTACTCTGCCCTATTTGGATGCTAAGATCCCTAAAGAAAACTCTTAATAAATGAAAAAAGCACACTTGTATCCCTCCTTTCTATCTTAAATTTACTCTGGATCAAATCCCCAATCCAATGCCCATCTTTTAATTATGGAACCAACCAAGCCCAATCATGTAATAGTTTGAATTATTCATGTTCTAATGTTATGGAAAACACAGAGATACAACACTTTTTTCTATATTAATTTATCAGAGAAAATACTGAGCACAGGTTGCTTGTAACGTGTCAGACTTGGATGGTTCCCCACACAACTATGCATAGAACAACACAGCACAGAATCTATGATTCTATAATTCTATGACAACAGCTTGTTGACTCAAATGTGCACTACCCCCAGAGATGTTTCACAAATAAATGTCTCCAAGAATAGAAGCAATCGAACAAGAAAAAGTCAGACTTCTTCTCAATAAAGACTCCTTGATGTCTCTGGCTAAAGCGCAGAGCTTGAAAACAGAGAAAGTGAAGTGAGATACGAATACCCTGATTCCAAGAACATTACTCAAGGAAAATGATGATATTTCTCTGTGGCTCAAGACAGCAAAATGCCAAAGTATGCTGCAGCACACATTCTTCTGAAGAGCAGTAACAGTTATGGTTGCCATTAGATAAGTAACACTGACATAAACCACTCTTATCTAACATTAATTCGGAGTTGTTTCCATTGGTTTGCCATGGAGGAGAAAATCTTTGAGAGCCCAATTAAGTTAAATCACTAACACATGCTTCCTACGGATATCCTTAAGAATCAGGCGCACATTGCAACAACATTCCTAGCAGCTAGAAGAGCAATAACAGCAAAATTAAATTCCACTTTTAAACTGCTGATTTACAGCTTGAAGAAATCATACCCAGGATGTTACCCGCTCTCCACAAAATAGTCTGGTGAGGGCAAATACACATTGCATTTCCCTTCTGGCAACTGCAGCAGTCTAATTTGCTTATGTGAGAGCCATGCAGCCTTCAGAGAGCTTGAGAGAGATGGAATAAAATAACTGAATTCTTATCTTTTAAATAAACGAAGTACAGAACACATTGTCTGTCTGGGGTGATAATTTAGATCACAAGTAAATTTTCTATATTACTTTTAAGTGTGGAAATTTGGATCTTCAGGAATGAGTAGCAAATGTACACATCTTGGGTATCAAAAATAATAATGTTGTGAAACTGGAAGTTGCTGTAGTTACAATGAATAATCTGGGAAACCTTTCCTGCACCTTACACATAAACTTATCTTATTCATAACTACTCTACTTTATTGCCTCCTCTCAAACCAACCTTTGCAGTTTGTACTTTTGACCACAAACTTTGAGCTTTTAACTTACATTATGATCAACCTCCATCCTGTCACCTCAATAAAACATATAAAATATGAAGAAGTCAGGATGCAGGGATAAGTGTCAGGCTGTTCAAAACCTTGGTCTTCATTATAACTGCATCCTTTCAACAACAGGAATCATTAGATTGTTGCATAACAAGTGACCACTCCTGAGTATCTCCAGCAAGCTGTTAAGAGCCACGGGGGCTTAGGTTCTTCCAATAGGAGCTCCTGCCTTGTAAAACAGGACCAGCAGCCTCCAGAAAGCTTGGTACCATCCCAGACTGTTTTGAACACCATGAAAGCACTTCCAACTTAAGGTTTTAAGACAGATTCTGGAATGACTGGATTTATTATCCCTTTCAGGGAAAGGCTAAGGTGAGATCTCTGGAATAAGTACTACAACTTTCTGGAGCTGAACTCTGTAGCTCAAGTATGCTGACAAACATGCCCTGTACTGAAAACAAACAAACAGCGTTCATACTGTATAGAAGCCCACGCTAGCCCATGTACATCCATTCTTCCAGCCACAAGAGTCTAACATCAGTCAATTCTTGCAAAAATTAGTCTTGCACATCAAAGTACATTTGCTGTACCACTTATAGTAATATGAAGACTGCCATTTTTCACACACTTTTTGTGAAGGAAAAACATGCCCATGTTGGAACTGTACATGATGCATTACAGACCCAGCATTAATAGAACTTGAGTGTGGGGGAGCAGGGAGAAAAGAGAGGAAAGAGAAAACAGTGTCACAGCCTCTGCCATTTCAGAGTGCTTGTCCCTTTTAATCACAACGGAAAGCAATCCCCCGGCAAGATACTAAAGGTTCAGCTCACAGCACAGAATGAAAACAAGTCATTTTCTCCAGCTTAGTCACTGACTTTCCATGTTTCTCAAACAAAAAGCCAGGAAGAGCATTGAGGATTGCAGCAGCAGCAATAGTACTGCTGCAAAAAGGTCTTACAACAAACACGTCTTTGGAAAAAATGACTGTAGTAATGCAATGAGGCACAGAAGATCACAAAAGGAAGCTGGTGATGAAGGGACACTTTCTCTCCACATCTAGTACTGTAATCCTAGCAACCAGAGCTCTTCAAAAGCATGTGTAGGAGGATACTGGGAAGAAAGGGTAGCACTGTTTATAGTACATAGAAATAGAGCCTGCAGAAGTAGCCAAATGAGGAGAATAACTTCTATGCAACAACAGAAGAGTGGAAGGAAATGGGTAGGTAAGGACAATTGTAGGATTTGTACTGTATGGAAGAGAATCCTTTCTAAGTAGGGTGCAATGGAAAAGATGCTTCACCCATGGAGTTGGAAGAAATAACTCATCTGGAATAGGAACTTTTTAATGTTTTTTATCTGTGCATCTGTTACTACAAGGGGTGTAGTACTCACTTATAATTAGCACTTTATCAGCTAAAAAGTCAAAGCATTTTGTACATCAATCCATTCAGTCTTAAGCCGCCTTTATGAGATGCCTATCAGCCAAGACTGAAAGTCTGGTGTGAATCACAAATACTTTAAAGGGTTTTCAAAGTTTGAATACTCAACACTTTCTGAAAATAAACTTCCTGGAATAAGTTTCTGTGTTGCTTTGTATCACTCAGCCTTTCTGATATCCTGGCCATTTCCTCTTCACCAAGCAAACAAAATGGAGATGCGGAGGCACCAAACAGCCTGTTTAATAAAGGCTTATTTGCAATCCTAAAAGAAAGCTGTTGGTTTTTCATCAGTTGTCAAGCACTAGAGATCTCACTAGGAAAATTACATCCCACCTGCAGAAGGCAACAGAAGCTTGAAAAATCTATTAAGTGGTATCTAATAAATCCCACAAGATTTCACACAAATTCCCACAAAAATCCATTGTGTTCATTTAGAGAACACACAAGCTCCTCTATGGACAGATTAAGAAAAGCTGTCTGCTTGCTGACCTGCTTAAGAATTAAATTAATGACCCAGTCCACAAGTGTGAAAACACCTTCCTAATTAGATTCCCTCAAATCAGAGTGAGAAATGCATGCACAGCCCATATTTATTTATTTATTAAACAAACGGGTCCTCTTTTCTGCAGTTATTTCTGTGTGGACTCCTTCTCCACGGCACCAGCAGAGCTGATCCAGGCTGACACTTATCACTGATATTTATCAGTGGCTTTTTTTTGTGCAAAGATGTTCATGAATAAAAGAAAGCCTGCCGGCAATAGGGTTGAACCAGGTACAGAGGGGATCAAGATCTAACAAAACAAATTTAGAGTCCACATACAGAAAGAAGTTCAAAGCCACTTATTTACACTGACAGTATATTAATTATTGACCCATAAGTAATTCCATTAAGCCTCTTTATACAATCTAAATATTCATATCATTACTTGGTGCTATCAAGATAACACCTTAATTATCTGGAAACGCGAACTGCAGCAAGGCAAAAATAAACAAAAATAAACTAAGATAAAGTGAGAAAACATTTGACAGAGCTCTGAGAAGCACACAGAAAACCCAAGCACATTTCATCACTACATTTTTTCATGTTGTTTCCAACTGAATTTTTTGACACTGGAATTGGATTTTAATAGATGCAAAGGAGATAAATGTCTCATTACCAAAAATAAATCCATCTGTTAAGGATGGCAGAAAGAGGCACAGGCACTGCACTGCCTATTATGGTATTAAGCAACAGATTTCACTCCCTCTGCTACATGCCCATTAATTAAAAATTTGACAAGCTTTTCCAAAGAATTTCTGAGCTTCTTTGGTCCTCTTTAATTCATCCATAACTCTTTGTATATATAAACATGTCAGGCCTGAACAGAAGTAGGACATGCACATAGTTCACCACTGAATTCTTTTCCTATTGAAACACAAATACTGGTAAAGAAACAATAACAGACAAAAGGGGAATAATGCAAGAAATTAAAGCAATGAAACAAATGTGCCTGCAATTCCCCGTCCAGTCACCAGATGAAGCTGCTTAAAGCACCAGCACCAATATACTTGTCTGCCTTTTCGACCACAGAGACCTCCTCTGTCAGTGCCAGAACTGCATGCAGCAGCTCCCAGTGAGCTGAACCACTTTGCATCGCAGCCTTGCACAAACGCGAGACACTGCTGTAATAGGAAATGGTCGCTTGCTCTGCACTAGCAGCGTGCTGCACACAGACACGATGCAGTGAAGCCTTTGTTCTCTTTGCAGTAACATTCCCTCCCTGTGGTCAGGCAGAGTAGCCAATGCCTTCTCACTACTGGTGTAACATGGGCAGATGTCTGTCAAACACATGCGCACACAAAGACATACTCACTGATTTTTGTCTTTTCTTCTTGCTCTCCTTTGATGAGGAAAAAACCCACAAAAACATTATAAAGCAAAACTGCCCATCAGAACAGCTCCTGTTCAGTCTGTTGTTATACTTACATCAAACAGCCTGGAAAGAAAAATTGGTTGGCTATTGCTGTTTATATGGTGAAAAGGCAGACGTAAATGTAAAAACTGAAGTACAGAGGAGCTCCCACTCCTTCACACAGTAATGTTATCCTGTGCTTTACTCGGCTGTTCTTCTGCCCTTTAATGCAAATTCAAATGAAACAATTCCTTTCTGGCATGCAGGAGGGCGAGATAGCCTAATAGGTCTCCATCACCTCTAAGCAATCTCTGCCTTGCATGGCTTGTTTTATTGACTTATCTCACTGGCGGTTCGTGGGCAGAAGCACGTGCTTCATACAAATGCCAGGACCCTCTCACTTCATGATGCTACTGTGCAAGTAATGAGAATTAAAACAAAACCCATCATTTTCTTTCTGAAAGATTTACTCTGTATCGCCACACAATTTTTCCATGTACAAATAAAGTTCAACAATACCATCCCAGAAATATTATATTAACCCATGTAACCCTTCCACTTCAGGGCCATGGGCTCTACTACTCCTGATATACCAAGGTGATGTAGAGCAGGATTACAGTCCCTAACCTAGGAAACACCCACGGTTTTGTCAAGTTAAAATCAGTTTGCTTATTACACTGAAGAGTTAAGAGAGATAATGAGAAGCATACAATGGATAACATATGGTACTCTCCTGGCTTCTCATGTGAGGGACTGATTTTTCAGCAAAATATGAATTACTGAGGGAAATAATTACTGGTTTTACAGAACTGCATTTCCTGAATTAGATTATAAACAAATAAAAAGCCTTGCTGAAAGCACAGTGGGTTCTATCTAGTCTGTGTACTCCCACAGCAGACTTTGCCATTAATAGTTAGAAACTCTGCTAATGAAATATTCCAATGCAAGTCCAAAATGATTAAGTTCTCAGCTAACAAGAGAGAGGATGTCTATATATGTTCAGATAACACCTTAAGGAGTTACTACAGAATGGATACCAAACCACTATGTTTATTAACACTGCCTTTCTGACTAAAAGTGCAAACAATGGAATTTGCACTTCTAAGCAGAAGTGGGAAAAAGAATCAACCCCTTACTTAGAAAAAAAGTTATTATATGTCTCAGCACTGTCTGCATAAGTCTGCTTTCCTATGTCTATCACATGGGAAGCAGAAGCAGCTTGATTTTTAATGTTTAACCATGTTAAAATAATGACCAAGCAAGCTGTAGTTTTGGAAGTTAAGCAGCAAAATTTAACTACAGGAAAGTCTGCTTTCAGTGCTTGGAATTGTTCCTGACTTTTTGCAGTGAGAACATTTAGTAGTTCATGTTAACATTTAACTCTGTGTTTTTCCAGTACTCCACCAGTTTTCCTCCAGGGATGCAGAGGAAGGCAGTGGCATAGCTGAACTCTTACTCTCCTTTAAAAGCAAAAAGGGAAATGGCCACTAATCACAGAAAACAGCTGCAGAAAACATATGAAAGAAGAAAAAAGTTTCTCAAGAGAAACTTTCTGTAGATTGCACGAGAAGAACATCTTAATGAATAAGAACTTACACAGACAGTAAATGATGAAAAGGATGGAAATAAAAATTGTCATCCAACCTCTTCATTAATATTTGGAGAGTGATGGTACTGCCTGACTCGGTCACTTAGTCATTCTGAACATGTAAGAGGTTAATTTTGAGAAATCCTTCAATTGGTTGCCAGTGAGTGTCTGTTCCTTTCTATAGCCACCTCTTTATGGCTGTTCCAGCTTTCAGGGTAAAGCAAAACAAGCTCATCTGACAATGTCCTGACCCTCCTCTTACAAGCCATTCTTACTGTCTAGTTTTCTGTAATCTTGTTATAAGATGCTCCTTCCTTCTGCCTACCCATTTTTTACTTATTTCTTCCTGAATGCTTTCCAAGTCCATTTCCTTTATTTTTGAGTTAGGAAGAAACAGGGCTTTCAAATTAAATGCTGAAAGAAATCCATCCACACTCACAGTAAGCCATAGGGAAGAAACAACTGGGTGTTCAGAGATGGCAGCACCTGGTTCCCCCTGGTGAGCACTCACTCTGCATCTTCCCTTGTGCCCCACTGTAGGAGCATAGGCAAACAGGACAGTCACAGCCCCATTCTTCAAGCCCACTGGTCAAAAGAACACAGTGCTGACAGCTCTAATAGAAATCACTGGTGCTTAGGAGTGGCCATCACTTCCAAAAGGCAAGAGACACATTGCTTTGGTACTTAGATGACTCTGGATTTTAAAAGCTTTTAGTGTTAGAAAACATGATGAGTGAATAAATGATGGCATATATTTTCCAGATGCAAACTCTGTTGTAATGAAACTCAGAAGGAAAGCCAATACTCCTGCAGACAATAAAAAGCTCGCTGTGTCAGAGATTTCTATCCTTCCACCATTCTGTTCGGCACTTCTTAAGTGGAAGGTGTTCTGCTGCCTTTCACACTTGACCTCTTAATTAAAGCATGGTTAAATTAATATCTCAGACACAATATATCCTTTACCCATCTCTATCAGTAATTAAACTAATTCTCAAGGGAATGAGACCATTTGTTATGTGTGATGTAACTTTAGCAGGGGTATTCCAGAGAAAGAGAAGGAGCTGATGTTATAGATGCAGTCATTTATATTTTAAAGAGCGCTATTGTAAATGAAAGAACACCACCTGTGATGGCTAGAGGCAGCCCCCAGCCAAATGAAATCTTTTGTGTCACCTGCAGACAGTACAATGCATATGGCCTCCCTACCTCTGGCTGCAACAGTGAATAACTAAATGGCACAGGAGACGGACTTTAAATGTTCTCCAGCTCCAAGATGACAGAACAAAAATCAATTTTCAAAACCAATGGGATGGTATTTAACAATCATTTCCTATTAGTTCAACATGAAATGTAAGATAGTTTGAAGCAGGTCTAAGGTCTTTTTTATGGGCAATGCATTCTGTTTGTTTTGTATTTGTGGAAATCCTGGAAGTAGAACACCTTGACTTGTGACTGTGACAATCACAATACAAACAAGTGAATCATCCTGCAGAAAGACTGCATGTAATCAATGTTAACTAAGAACTAGTTTAATATGTGAAAAAGAGTAATCACTGGGATCAAAACTGCTATAAAATACTTACTGTTCCTATTGCACCAGTGCCAAATATGGGTTCTGTCATCCAAGTACCAGGAGAAATACAGTAAGAAAATAATTTCATTTGAAGATAAAAGAAGTACAATGGCAGCCAACCACGTGAGCAGCACAGTCAGCTGCCCCAGTGGGAACATGCTGAGTGTAAAACAGCATCCAAACACAGCAGAAGAATCTAATCTCCTCTTCATGATGACGTACGTAGTACTGAGTAATGTGAAATAAGTCCTAGAATGTAACAACCAAAGAGGCAGAAAAGATACGTGAAGAGCCACAATAGCACAGAAAGAAAAACCCATTCATTTAAGAACAAGACTTCTTTCCTGACATCTTCTCAGATGCCAGTTTGTGGACTTGAGGCTGGAACCTGAAGCACTGAAAGCACTGCTGCAGCTGGCAAACCTGAGTCACGCTTATGGGCCCTATCTACGAGCTCTTTGTATTCATCTGAGGTGTATCTATTGAGAAACAAGCTCCAGCAAAGGTCTGCTCTCCTGTTTAGGAAGCTCTCAGGGCTGCAAATGAGCCATCCTGAGCATCAGAGATTTCTCCAGATGTATTCTTCACCTAGGGTTTAAACACACAGCTTTCAGGTTAAAAGCAGCCAGCATTTTTTCAGAGAGAAAGAGAACAGAAACCATTCCCAACTCTCACACCTATGGTGGGATTACTAAACCACAACACACAAGGCAGCACTGCCGAGAGCAGTTTTTCTGGATGAAGGAAAGAGAAACCACACAAAGTCCTTTTGGCACAGGCAATAAAGCTTACTGTGTTGTTTTGTTCCACTTCTATGTTTTGGCATTGAGACCATCCCTCTTGAGTCTTAATGTAAAAATCGGGCATCAAAATGTTTCTTATAAAGTTGTGAATATGGCAATCAAAACAGTTTAAAAAAAAAAATTCCAATGGCAAAGATTTTTAAGATTATAGTTCTACTTTAAAGTACTCAACTACTTTTAAGTATTTAAAAACAAAACACTACCCCTGTGTGCTTTAAAGGCCTTTTTGATCCTCCAGTGCTGCTAACTCAAAAAGCAGAAGCACTCTCACACAGCCTGCACCAGCCTCCTTCCTTATATAAGGGAGCCGTTGCTGAGCTCCTTAGAAGTCTACTCTACACTGAAGCGTATTTGTCTCTCTGGGGTTTACTGAACAACAGCCACCTCTCCAATCCTCAAGGGAAACATATCCACGTCTGCCACTGGTATTAAGCATCAGACTGCTGACTACAGTCTAATCAAAGACTGAAAAATAGGCTCAGCAACCTTGCATATCTGAGAATGCCTCTATCTCTGCTCCTCTAGATTTTAGTGCACAAAACAAGTCATTGTGGTTGCCGTGACTTCTGCACCAAGTTACCAAAAGACGAAATCCATACAACATGAAAAAAAATACTTAATTTCTGATCTATTTCAGTTTTTTCTTAGCTTAGAAGAGGAATCAAGTGAGAATCATAGAGAAGCTTTCTTGGCTTCTCTACAATAAATCTTTAAAATATTGCTGAGGAAATAAGATAGCTAAATGATTGTTGTCTTAAATATACACTGATCATCTTATAGCACAGCCAGTTTATTCCAGCTCTGCTATGTAAAGCATCAGACACTAAGCACATGACAGATAAAATAATCAGAGGCATTCAGTTGTGAATAAACAAGGCCAGAGCAGAACATGAATATAAGAAGGGAGGATTTAAACCCTCTCATAAACAGATTGTTATCATCCCATGGAAGACAAAACTGAGTGGGCAAGTTCCCATCATATCCAGGGCACCATCTGGAAAATGAAGCGAACATTTTTAGAAGTAATTAAGATAACTTATTGTGATACTAACAGCATTAATTGGAGTATATATAGGCTCAAAAGACCAGATCCTCATCTGGTACAGTGAAAGTATCTTCTCAATCGAATGGCATTACAACGTGTTACAGAGTAACACTGTAACACCTACACAAACATAAAATGTTACTTCTCTTTCTTCTGCTTTTATTTGCAAACACTGACATTTCAAGCCTTTGAACACCTGAGTTTCTCTCACTTACAGATCCCTTAGGATCCAACACCTCCACTCTAAGCAGTATTACTCCAGATTTACAGTAGCACCACTAAGCATGAGATGCCATATCTTTGCTACATGAGGCACTGTAACTGCTCTGTTTAAACCATTTCAGATACAACAATCCTCAGTACAAACACACCATAAGTATTGTACAGGCCACACAACCCAGACCTGAAACTTGCAGGCTTGACTCATCAGCACTCAATGAAAACGTACCAGTGTCAAGTACTGATATATTTCTTTGTCTTCAGGCAGAGTCAATTACTTGTCACTTCTTGAGAAAACCCCAGGATAACACAGAAAAACATACATCCACAGCACTGGGACATTCAGCTAAAAAGTTTATTTGCATGAGCACAAAGGAGATTTTGGAAGAAAAGACTGCAATAACACACAGAAATAAGCAAAATATCTTTTCACTATGGAAGAAGTTTCACTATGGAAGAAGATTCCGATGTGAAATGCCACAGTAAAACATGCTCTAAACCTTCCGGTATATAGTGGTAACCGCAAACCATGAGACAGTTTAATAAATAAAGATGAATTTCAGTGGTCTGAATAAGGCAGTACAGATAAATGTTATAGATAATTAGACAGAAAATGAAATGCTTTCCATTTACTTACAGATGGAAGATACAGAATGGAGATAGGTTTTGCTAGTCTCTGGGTATCAGATGTACTTCTGGTGGGCTTGGGTTTGTTACAAGGGTTTTTTGAAAGAGAGGGCATTTGTTCAAAAACAATGCTAAATTAAGGCTGAGGGCACTGAATTAAGCACAATCTACTGTGGAAAGTACAAATGGCATCCTATGCAAAGGGACAGGGGATTCAGGAGGGCTACAAATCCTCAAGTACAGTGAGATAACATTCCTGGAAATATATTTCTGCAGATCAAATGAGAGGGATTTGCAGGTACATGTACTCTCCAGTCATTATTGCAAACAACAGTTAAATTCCAGTTAATCAGACAACAGCTTAAGGACCCCATGCAATTTACAATCTCATTGTCACCTTGAGGCTGCCAGAAAATGAAAATTATGGTTGCAAAATAGCAGTATTTCTCATTAAAATCCCAAGGTGTTAATTACATAAGTAGTCTTATACACTACACTTCACAACCTCTCCCCAGGAAACTTGTTAGACTCTTCTAATAATGCACAAGCATCATCTTATTCCCATGAAATGGAAGAAAGCCTGTTCAGTATGACAGGCTTGTACTGAACAGCTCCCGCACAAAAATATCAGGGATCAGCTTCTACACATATCCAGTGGCAGAAACTGGCCTTTATTACAGTTGCATGTCTGACAATATCAGAAAGGATAAAATATTTCATGGGGACAAGGGCAACAGTGCTCCATTCCAGGACTTGTCATCACTTCTGATTAGGAGTTCCCAAATGCACAGCCTGTTGTCACTCTAGAGATGCAAGGAAAAGAGCACCAGCCTCTACAATGCAAGTGAGAAATAAAACAAAACAAAAATTGAAGGAGAAGAAAAGGTGGGAAAAAAGTTATTCAAATTTTAAAAAACAAGGCTGCTGTGCAATCACACTTCCACAGTGAGGAAGAAAACACTCCTAGCCTCCATTAGGTGCTGAGTGTACAGACCCTAGTGGATAGAGAACATTTTCTCATTTTTCCCAGCTCTGTTTTTCACACAGTTTACATTTCATTAAGGTATATAAAAGAGCTGAAGGACAGAGGAGCAGAAGCAAGCACATTTTTCCCTCTTCAGCCTAGTAATTTCTTCTCCTTTTCAACCTTCTGTAGCGTCTGGATATTACTACATATTCCCTCAGGAAGTTAGAACAGCCCTAATTAGTCTGTGATAATGAAAGATACCTTTTAGCTGCATATCCTTTTCACCACATACTCGAGGCCATCGGAAATTTTCACAAACCAAATTATACAAGGATGTGACCCAGACCAGCTGTGCCTACATTCCTGTTAGCCCTAGTGGCCCACAACAACCAGCTGGGACTACCAACTAATAACTCAGCCATGCTGACAGGGAGCGGCCACCAGGCAGCAATTAAAATATAGGTAGCTATCACTGCTGTGAGCACTAGTGCAGCTGAGGGAAGAGAAATGCTAATGGAGATAAGGTAGGCAACTTCTGTGTTGTTTTATTCCAAGCTGAGCTGCAGCTAAATAAGAAATAGAACAATAAAGAAAATGTAGTCTAAGTCTACCAGCTTTTAGTTTAAATGCTAAGAAAGTAAAAGTCTTCCCTAACTGCACCCACATGTCTCTTTCAAGCATTTTGTGCTTGAGCTAAAGAACATAACTGGGTCTTATTTTTATAGCTGAAGAACACAGGAACAGATTTAATTTAGTTACAGTTCAAATCCATCATCCAGAACTTCATCATCACACCCACGTGGACACCTGCAGCTGGCACTCAACAGGAAGGAAGAAGGTTCCACCCTGCACTGTAATTGATTCAATCACAACCAAAAGGACTGTTGAACACCAAGACTGCGGGCAGGAAGACAGTAGAAGGGCTCCAGTGCTAAAGATCATGCTGGTTTTATTTCATGAGGAACAACATAGTGGTGAAGGCTGGAGAGCTGAGTTTGTATTTGTTTGAAGGAATACTTCAAAACAATTTGGACAAATGATTTAATCTCTTAGTGCCTTCTAAATTGTAATTCAGAATTAAAGAGTAGCATTAATATTCTGCCTAGCAGAAATCCAATATCCAATTCTGCAAGGCAGCAGCAGCTTAAGTCTAAATCGACAGAACAACCTAAGTTGTCAACCTGCTTCTCAGCACACTGCATGCTCTAGAACAGTGCACAGAAAGGTAATTTCTAATTGTGGGTAAAGTTTCTTTATCTTTAATAATATTTTTTTCTTCCTTAAAATGGAAGAGTACCAAGTCTCTGACCACTGCATGCAAAACGGTGCAGGGTACTCACCCAGGGCAAGCTGGAGATCCTGGGCACCCAGAGCTCAGAGGGGATTCAGTGAGCATCACCCCAAGGCAATGACTCTGGCTCAAGGCAGTCCAGCAAATGGACAACCAACAAACCAGTCCAGCACCCAGACAGGAAACGTGTTTGGCATGTAGCATCCTGTCAACATTATGTCAAAATTGAGCTACCTCTGCAACATGTTTCAATTTCAAGGAATTGGTGACTTGCTAAATATACTGCATTGGAATTTTTCCAAAACACCGCAGTCATTGGAGCAAACCTGTAATGCTCTTTAGTGTGCATCAACATTATCTAAGTTTCAGATAGTATTGATCGGTTTAACAAGAAGAGCTCTGGTGATCAAAATATTTCTTGGTTTCATGCACAGGCTAAGAATATTCATTCCAGTGAATGACATTGGGGTATAACTTGGGTAATTTGAGGTTTTGTTTTTCTTAAGCTGATTGTGTATGTCTTGCTTGGCAGGAGTCCATCTCAGCTAGAATTTCCTACATTTTGCTTTGGGACCATCTGAATAAAAGAGGTACTTACTGCTCAATAGCTCAAATAAAAAGGCTTCAACCCTTTCATAGGATTTAAACCACAACTGATGCAGCTATGCCATGGAAAAAAGAAAAAAAAAACCAAACCAAAACAAAAAAAAACAAACAACAACACAACAAGAAGCTTCTTCAATGTTAGAAGGACAAGATATTCCCTGTGGAAACACATTCAGTACTTTCTAGATAGATATGATGAAATTCTAGTGACAATGAAGAAGTCACTGTACCAGTACTATAAAATACAACTTTATGCAACATTGATACACGTTTCCTAACTCCTTAGGACATTACATTTCTGTCACTCTGAAAAAACACTTTTCCCTTTTATTTAACCACTGTAGGGGTTTAGTGATTTGCCACAAAACGCACCAAGGTCAATGTGATTTGTTGAGTTAATTTAGTTTATAAAGAAATATCCTCCCCTGAGTAAGCTCCTAACAATATATTGTCAAGCTTGTACTGCTGCACTAAGAATCTGGAGTGTTACACCTGCTCAGAAAAAGTTCTCAGAGCCACGAGGCCTGAACAAATTTTGCCTCACTATGTACATTTTTGTGGTATGCACAAGACAGACAGCTCTGCTGCATGGCAAAAATTAAAGTTCTCTTTACATAATTTAACATTTTAAAAAATAATGCAAAACTGTTTCTAACAGCACAGCCACAATTCAACTCATAATTTCATCTGTACTGTGACTGCACACACACAGTAACACATATGCTCAAAATACACAGCACACTGAGCCAACATAGCAGAAGACAAAGGACTTCACAAATGAAGGTGTTTTTCTTTTTCAAACCTACAACATATTCAGCTTCCATTGCTGAGTTAGCACTGCTGAGCTCATAAAACATTTTACTTTAAGAGTGGCACTGTTGATAGTTAACAGGTAGTTAGTCTTAGATTCAGGATGTAGATGTCAAATTAAGTGAGAATAAAACAAATGGAAGATATTTGAGCCAAAACTGGATAAAGGGAAGTTGAATAGAAGTTATTGCTACAGTTTAAGAGTGTGAGAAATCACTCAACGATGTCATAAAGAAGAATTACACCATATTGTTTTAGGCCAAGGGAAAATTGCTTTCCACTTCTTCTCAAGCTTACACTTCATTATTTTATTCTTTAGCTAGGCTGAAGGCAAAGGTATTTTCCTTTGGTCACAGACAAAATGTGTTTGCTCACAGTGATTGGCTGAACTATACATTTTGGGAGAAGGAATGAGATTTACTTTGAGATTTATTTTGTTCAGAGCCTAAGAAATGGAAGCAGTGGTCCTGACTGTACCCTACTACCAATACTGTAGTAACAAAAGATGAAAAATCATCCCCTGTCCAATTGATACTGAATCACAGTTGGCTACATACTAAAATTCCTCAGCCTATGTACCAAAAGTCGGTTACCACCTGAATATCATGTGAAACTATATACTGAACATTCTTGATCAAAACTTGAATGAATACTAGCATTCTGCCTGGTTCATTAGATTCAGTTCCTGGAGCCACAAAGAAGTTCTGACAGTGTTAACTTTGGCTAAGAGCTGAATTAACGATGGGAACCTAAAATGCATTTAGGTGGTGCTCTTCACAAGAAAACAGGATGACAGGACAGTTTGCTTTATTAAACTTTCCTACCTCTTTAGATCCATGGAATCAGAACCAGGAACTTGAAGGAACAGTTCTACTGGGAGATGCAGGTTTGCCCTTCTATCTTTGTCCACCACACTATGTAAAATTCACTCAACTTAAGGAGACCTAGTGAAATGGCTAATTGGCAAAGAGGACATCAGTGATGAGGACATCAAGTCTTTAGCTTCATTTAGTATAAGTAGTTAAAACACAGCTTCAGTTTTTCTTCCTAACTAGGAGGTATTGGATCCATCAAAAACAGCCATTTAGAAAGAGGAGGTAGATTATCTTTTCATCCTTACACCCACTGTTGACATCCAGGCTGCACTAAAAGACAGCTTATTACTTTGCTCCTTCTAGTCAAAGAACAGATGATCTGAGAAAAACAGGTCTTGAGGAACTCCATAAGCTAGTGCCAAAATTAGGCCCTTTTCCTTTGACTTGGTATCTAGTGAGAAAAGTTCCAAGGCAACAAATAAAGTTAAATACAATTTCCTAAGTCTGGGTCTTGTTCTGAGCACTACACAAAAAATAATATCCACAGATCTTTACAACAATAGGGCTAGGTTTTGGTTTATTTGTTTGGTGGTTTGGTTTTGTTTTAAAAAGCTGTTTTTTTCCATGATACAAAGATTTCCCACAGCACATGTTGAGGTATCTGATCAAAGCTTTAGACTCTTATCTCACAGTCCCTGTCTCTTGTTTGTGAGCTCATCTCTCTGGGAATTAAGCTACAAAAAGCACTGAAAAGAACAAGACTTTACAAAGGAGCTTGAATGAAAAGCAATTTTGCTTAAAGTATTTTAAATCTTAATGGCTTTTCATTCTGATTCCACAACAAATCATTTTAGTTCATGTTTAATTAAGACAAATAACAAAAAAAAAAAACCAAAAAAAAAGCCAACAACTCTTCAAGGTGGGTCATTATAGATGAATTACTACTGCCAATGAGCTATTCAGGCTCTCAATGGGAAAGCACAAAGCCTGTCAAACAAATAAACATAATATTTAGGGGAGGCCAGGCATGCTATCAAATGGACAGATCACTTTGTCTAACAGAGAAACACAGGAGTTACTCTGTTCTCAAGCTACAATGTCATTTATCAAAACGCTGTTTGTCTGAGCACTCAATGCCCTGTTTGTGGAAATTTTGGACTAACTCACAATCCGCATCCACAGGCAACCTGTTTAGCCAGACAGTTTGAGTTTTTTTTACCCTTCATCCACCTGTACTTGCTCCAGATCCTGCACACACTTCACTTCTAAGTCTCTAATATCCGGCTCTTTTCCTGCTTTCACATAAGTTCCACACAGTAATGAAAGCTAGAATTAGTTTTTCATTGCTTGCATTATCATATCAGAAACAATCATCAATTTTAAACACCTTACAAACACATAATATGTACAATAAGTATCAAACATCACAATCCCTTTCACATTTCCACTATGTGTCTTTTTTCTTTTAGCATACTCAGTAACCAAGCATCACTTTGCCCCATAAAGAAAACCACATTAAAATGGAGCTTTCACATAAAGCAATTTTAAAGGTAACTTAAACTGGAATAAACTAACAAACTTTCCAAAAGTTGTCATAAAATATATATTCAGAACCCCATGTCCAGGATGAGGAGGGGTCTAAAGCTTTTCTTGATAAATATATTTTCCTATGTAACAAGAGTCTCTGCATTAATGGCAATTAAATATTCATTAACACACTGTAGTTTGTATTCAAGGCAGCACAAACAAAACAATCTATTGTAGAAAAAAAAAAAAAAAAGAAAAAGAAAAAGAAAGAAAGAAAAAAAAAAAGAAGAGGCAGACACCTTCAAGAACCTACAGTGGAAAACTTCAGCGGCATATTAATGGACTTCCACTCAACAGCTTATTATGGAATAAGTCTTTTCAAATGACAGCAGCGTGCCATTATAACTATGAATAAAATCATATTTTCCCAACTCTATTTACAGACTTTGGCAAGCCACTGTTGAAAACCAGGTGTTTTGTTCTCTCCATATGCTACATTCTCAGATGAATGTCATTGATGTGAATTGAAAATCTACTCCAGATATTCAGTGTGGCCCAAGGTATTTGGGAACACAACTGTTATTAATGATTTCATACCTTTCAGCATTTGGGAAATTACCAGTCAAAGAAAGAAGGAAATTTGTCTTGAATTTTCAAAGTTAGTTTTTGGAACACAATATTTGGAATAGGAGTTTGAGGCTGACATTTTATGGCATGGAATATTTCTTTCAGCATCACTGTGCTTATACTAACAACTTTTTGTTGGTATTTTGCTACTTACACCTTTTACCAGACAGAAAAATGCTCTCAGAATATTAGCCATTTAGGCACCAAAGCTGGAACACTGCACTTGAAAGCATGAACCTCTGCTGCTTCAGGTTAAAAGGATTTTGTCTAACAGTTCAAAAGAAGCAGCTAATACACAGCTCCGTATGTGGACTAGCTCTGGGCTCTGTGGAGCCATCATAGACTACTGAGTGTTACTTTAAAATGGTACTGGTGTACCTAGGTAAAGATTACACTGGCTTCTTTACCCTTATCCCTTTTAATGACAGTGACTCAGTATTCAGTGAATTCAAAGTGTATTTGACAATGAAGTAATTTCCAAGGGTTGCAAAGGAAAATCAAGAACCTGACATCTAACAGTATATAAGGAAAACTACCTCTCCACAGCGTTTATGACTGATTGCTTTACATTCACCTCCAGAGAATTCTCAACAGAGAATAAACACAGCCATGCAGTGATGCTAGAAAACATAAGGAAATACAGGCAGGCTGCTCCAAAATTCTCTTGGAATTCCCTGCTCACCTTGAACAACCTTGTTAAATGGGCATATGAAGATCTCAAGACCGATCAGTGTTTCTCAAATTTGTTCAGAGGCTTTGAGATGAATAGTATAGTTCAGACTACCCTCTACATGTGGCTAACTTTGGTGTTGTGACTACTACATAATTTAAGACAGCAACGAGCACTTCAGACTACCTAAACCTCCATACCATCAATAGAAAACAATAACAGAATGCTTATGTTGCACACCTGTAACTAGAAGTCAAACATCCAAATACCCAAAGTGATATCCCAAGTAGGTGATAAGATTCTCAACCAATGTAATACATATGAGTTTCGATGCTGATATAAGCAGGTACAACATCAAACTGAATTATAGGTGAGCTGGATTGACTTACAGCTTAGCTGAGTTTAGTCTCATGTTTGAGGACAATCTTCTTGAAAGAACCTTCCCAACTGCCTGTTGGTAACATCACTCTGAGACACATGAATTTGATAATGATCATATTAAATCCAAACATCTAAAAGTCTGACAGCTACACGGCTGAATTTTTAAGACCTGTTCAGCATTTACAGGCCTAATCCCACAACTTCTTACATTTTAAAATGTTTTTTCTGATTTGTTCACTGGGAGAAAGATCAGGATAAGTACTAGGCTTACTGGATACATTGAAAACATTTTCAAGAAATTTATTTGGAAACAAACAGAAAAACTCCCAATAGCCTACTGAATGGGTACCCGAAAGACAAACTGACATTTGCAAGAACTTGAAGTTGAATGAAAATACTCCAAGGAAAGGGAATATTCTGTGGAGATAATGAAATCCATGGATTTCTCCAGTAGAGGCTAAAAACTGTTCAAGGACTTTGTACATATCTATAGGAAGAGACATGACATGACTCCAAATAATAGACAAGCTGACACTGAATGGGCACAGGCTATGTGTGCATCCTTTTAGCCCCATGTCCACTTTTGCTCAGCCCTACAGTATGGGCTCACTCAAGCTAGTGACTCACAGTACTCTGGAAGACAGAGATAAACAATGAAATCCTGAGCCTTTCATCCCTTCTTCAGTGATCTAAACACTATGAATTTCAAAATACATCAAAACCTAAAGTGCTCTGACTTGTTTAATGACCTTTAGGGAACACCATACTGCCTTTAGGCTAGTTCCTAGCATCTAGTAGGCAGCTATCCAAAGGTATTTAGGCACCTACAGAAGCACATGAAGCCTCCTAATCAGATCTGCATTGTGAATTAGGAGTCTAATTTACTTAGGCAATTCTGAAATCCCATTTAGAGTCTAACGACTCTTAAGCAAATAAATACCACTGAAAATCTGACTCCAGGTCACTTAAGGAATAAAGATTGTAACAACGGATGACAGTAGTTGGTAGTCTAAAGGCAATGGCTGCATACCTTGTCAGACGTGCAACTTGGCCTTTAATTCCAGAGGTAAATCTCCTGGAGGAGGAATGGAGGACTTACTAGAATATATATGGAGAAAACTAGATCGCTATATTAGAATGGCATAATTACATAGAATATCGTACATGTACTTGATTTTAGTAACATTTCCTCCAAGGCAGAAGATCACAACATACCAATTACTATCAGTGAACATTCTAGAAAAGCACCAAGTGGTGCCTCAAACATATTAGGACTGAGAATGATTTCTTCAGCATGGTGCAATACCAAGTTAAAACTACAGTCAACCAAAGAGTCTTTTCTTACCACTCTTCAGGGATTCAGCCTAGGGGAAGCTGTCCTGTGGGCAACCACTCTGCTGCTATTGCTTGAGCAGCACATATCTATAGTATATCCTCACACTGTTCTTCCGCAAAACTGCCACAACAGAGTCCCAGCAGCTTAAAGCAA
The DNA here is from genome assembly GCF_054131305.1 of Coturnix japonica. NCBI lineage: Eukaryota > Metazoa > Chordata > Aves > Galliformes > Phasianidae > Coturnix > Coturnix japonica. Next base: position 15,530,639 of record NC_140670.1, on the reverse strand, counting down.
GACTTTTGATTCCACTGTTGATCCAGCAGATGTTCTTCACCCATCTATCACAGTGTGCTAGCAAGAGAAATGAATGAGTTTATGTATGCTGGAAACAGTACAAGTAATGGTTTAAAACCAGTTTGGTTCTGTTAAAGTCAATGGCGATGAACACCAACAGGGTCTATGAGCTTTCCTTTTTTCTTTATTAAACAAAGCCTCTTCTAGACACACAGTCGCTTCATTCCCCAGTAGCTAAACTGAAAACATGGTGATTTCCAGACATGTTCTTAAATGAAGCGTTTAAAAATAGACAGCTCCAGTATGCAACTGAAAATTCCTGTCTCTTCCCTGAAACAGAGCAGAGCAGAATAGCAGAACAATGTAGTTCCCTCATCGGACCAGCCAATGCACATAAACACAAATGAAATTATGGCTCACTGAAAAATATTTCCTAGCTACCCACTAAAATAGCTCTGAGAGGCCAGGTCCATACAAGGAATAAAATGGCTTTCACTGCAGTCCTAAGCCAAACTCTCATCTGGAATGACATTTTAGGTAACATAAACAGTTTAAGGCAAATGTCGTGCAGAGCAGACTAGTTTTATACAGTCTGTGCAACAAAACTGAGATTTGTACTGTGCTGAATTAAACTCTTTATATTGTTTCTACTTAAAAGGAAATGTATTGATTGCAACAGCTTTATAAATCTATCTTTCATGACAAACACTTCCACAATCTGCTTTAGATTTCACCAAACATCAGCAGCACGAATCAAAGCAAAGGCCCTGCTCATTTGAAAAAGTGTAAAAGCTTTGCCCTTCCCAGTCTGCGAGCTGCTTTACTGGTGACTTCCGTCCTCCCACAGTGCTGCAATGAACTTCTAACAATACTCAGAAGAAGCTCTCTAAGTACTTGACTTAGATGCAGATGGACTTTTTTAAAAACATCTGCAGAGAGGTGGGATTTGCATTTAGACATAAAAATCCTCTAGAAATTTGTATGCATTCAAGGCATGAGTAACTAACCCTTGTAACTTCCTGCAGCACTGCGCACAACAATTCCTATTTTATCTGGGAGCAGAAGGGGAAATAAAGAAAACGATCAGCAAGACGGCACATAATAATGGACCATAAATGTTTGTATCTCCCAGCCCTATTTCACAGTCATTACTGAACATCTGAAAATCAGACTTCCTGGGCAAGCTGGGAAGGGCAGCACAGGCCACAATGGGGATGCTTCGATACAAACACCCAGCACTGCCTGCAACACCTGTCTGTCACAACACCTTTTGTTCACAAGAATGAAGAAGTTTGCCCAATGTGACAGAAGAACAGAAGGATTCAAAACCCCTTGCTCTAAGCTCTAAGGAGGAACCTCAGTACTGGAATTAAAGAACCTCTTCACTTTTCCTTTTTCAAGGAAGGAGGGGGGGGGATGGGGGGAAAGGAAAAAAATACCCTATTTAATCATCTGAAGTACTTACTAAATCATTTTAAATGCCTGAAAAACATCAATAACAAATAAACTAACTTAGATCTGACCATCTGAGCCTATGCCACCCAATCTTGATCAGTTTTAAAATACCACATATAAACAATCTTTAAGGATGCTCAGATGAGGGGTTCTAGTTCAGATCCCACTAGTGAAAAAAGAGGGAAGACAGAAAGGAATTTTGAGAGCACCCACACTACACAGATGCAGTTTTGGGGGATCAGCCCTAGAGACAGACAGATACAGAAAAAATTGTGTAGGTAATTTCTGCCATCACTGAACAATTTCTTAATGCCACTGAGCCCTTTGTTTCTCAACAAGATGCTGCTCAGGATGGGAAATACAAAGACCAGTGCCAAGGGTTCCAAAAAGAAATATGACAATATATAAATAATACACTAAATTTAAATTCTAGTATACTGATCAACATGAAAGAGAAGTAAGCATAAAATGATGTCAGGCTGAGCAAACCAAGTGTAAAGGTCTTCTGGATTACATTGGAATCTTTGTCCCTGTTAAGGGAGTCAGTGGCTATATTGGATTATGTCACCTGAGACTTTAAATATAATCATACATTTCTAATGAAAAAATTGCACATGAGCTCCATATTATCTTAATTACAGACTACAATTACAATTACAGCAGCACTACAACTGGGATGAAACCACTGCAACTGTGCCTCTCTATATCCCCTGTTTCACATAGACATTTCACGAGAGCCTCATACAGAATCGCCTGTCATTGGTCTTCTGCAATTTCAAAGAGCACGACATGAATTGTCTGGATGTGAGGAGACGGCTTTGCTAGTCTTGAAATGGCTCAGAAAATGAAAGAACATTTAATTTCTGTATAGAAATTATAGAACAAAGGTTCCTAGAAGCAGGAGCTAAAAATATCTGGGAGCATTTTCCCTCTGAGAAAATGCACAGCCCCGTACCCTGCAGGAAAACACTCATCAGTGATCACTACAGACTCATGATGATGTCCTTAAAGCCAAAAAAACTGACTGATGCACTGGGACACCCATGTCTAATGGAACATGTACTTTCACAGCAGCATTACAAGGATGAAAATCTGCACCTAACTATTCCAGATACCTCCAGTTCAAACTTGGAGAGGAAATTCAGATTCACACCTTGCCTGTCCAGCATTAGCGACAGCCCATATTGATACTACTACATGAGAAGCTCTAGTGATAGCAATTTGCTCAAATCCAGGTCAAAACTCAAATCTTAATCCAGACTGGTTCCTAAGCCTGAGTATAACACGAACCAATTACAGAAGGAAATACCACCTCCTCACCCATTTCTGAAAAGAAAACAGCAACAGTCTGGGGAGTTGAGGTCCTAAAGACTAATGAAATACAGATTCTCCTCCTGCATTTTGTATTCTCCTTAATGTCCCCTTTCTGTTATTGCTTTCCCCAAGCGCTAAGACATATTCTCCAAGGTATTTACAAAGAAATAGCTTGCACAAAGAGCAACCCAAGTGCAGTAACGTTGCTTAAACTTGTCAGCTATGGAAACAACAAGCACTTTACCTGTGGCTTCATTGGCAACCCAGCACACCACTTTTGCAGTTCCTCAGCGAGGGTGGCAAATGTACAAAAGCACCAATCCCAAAGTTCATAGATGGAGACAGTTCTCCAATAGCTCCTCCAAAGACAGCAGAGGATTTAGAAACTTAATTTCTCTATCTGGGAGCCTAAGAAAAAAAAAAAAAAAAAAGGTCTAATGTTTTTCAACCTCCCCTAAGCTTCTCAGGGAACCAAATCAATTTAATTGGTTATCTACTTTCAGGCAATTTAAAAACATTACCCAGAAGACGCACATTCACAGCATTAACAAGACACACAAAGAGGGAAGCAGGAGTTTAGAGTTTGTTTTTTGCCTGGAACCAAAGGACAGGGTACAGCATTATGACTTGTTTCCTAGGCAGGGAGAACAGCTCTGCACCACACCACCAACCAGGCTCTACAGCCAGCCGGCCCTTCACTTCCACCTTAGTACACCTCTCTATCACTCCAACAGAGCACTGGCCCTTTAACACATCAAGCCACTGCTGTGCCATTACGACCTGATAAAATGAAAAACAAAACCCTCATATACCAAGAAATTGAATTGTTCCCTGATGCCAGAATAATTACAAATCATCAACAGAGGGAAGGGGAAAAAAAAAAAAAAAAAAGAAAAAAAAAAAAAAGACTGTTCTTCTAACTCCCTCATTTTCAATTGCCCAGACATTGCGAAGCTGTCCATGTGACTCCTGAAGGACAAAAAATGTTGCAACTCAGAGATAGACTTTTTTCCACTGAGAGCAAGCAGTGGCAGCCTGGCTAACTTCAAATAAAAAGACTTGTTCAACATATTTAGTTAATATTTACTGACATAAATAATATCTTGCTTAACGGTTTAATTTACTTAACATTGACTTCCACAGCAAAATACATAAAAGCTGACCTTTCAAGTCCTGTGTCCTCTTTTTCTAATTCCTAAAGGTCTGCAAAACTATTTACAATAGAGAGAGAGATGTTGGGACTTCTTTTACTGCCTCTCCTCTTCATTTAGAAATGTCACTTGTCTCCTTTTTGAGCCCTGCAGTTTCCTTACAGGTCTTAGATGTAGACTCCAAACCATCAACGTGAGCAAGCTCTTACAGTTTGGAAAACAGCTTTTCTCCCCAGTACTTTTCCACGTGTTTGAATAGTTGGGCTTCTTGTTTGTTTGTTTTAAACTTTTAAGCAAGCTGAATAAAAACACCTCTTCCCTGGAGAGTTAGTCATTTTTTGTTCTCTCGGTAGCTTCGAGATAATTCTACCAGATAATCAGTTGTGATCATACATTCTGGCAGAAGTAAATAAGTAATAGAGGAAACAAGACGTGCTTTTTCTCATTTAGAAGGAAAACTTTTTCTCATTTAGAAGAGATGGTAAAAAACAGGGAACTGTCTTTTTTTTTTTTTTTTTTTTTCCCCCACAAAGAGCAGGAAAAAAAAGCAAATACACAAAAATATCACCAATGTATTTCTTATCCTTTACAGACTACTCAACAGTAGCTTGCAAAAGTCCTCTGAAGGACATTAAAATTTCATTCATTTACTACATTCACTTTGCATATATGGGGAGGGGGTACAGAAATGAAACCCCTCTGCTCAAGGACAACCATCGAGCAGACAGTTAGCTGCTTTGCAATTGTATCATAAACAAAAATTTTTTATTCAAAATTACATTATCTTATAAAATATTAAAGTGGCAGGAAAAGGAAATTATCATAAGATTTGCATAATAGACTAAATTACTCTAGATTAAAATCATTGAAGTACCAGACAGCTTTTTTTTTTTTTTTTAATAATTTATTTATTTGTTTAGATTAAGGAAATAAAACAGCTGCCACATGAGATACCAGCAGACTGCAGTCTTGTGCGCCCTCCGATTCTTGCTCCTCAGGCTAAGTCTATTTGTTTTCTACTTCCTTGAGCTCCTTTGCTTGAGTGGTGCCAGCTTTCCTAATTTGGACATCCAAAAGTTAACCAAAGACTTGTCATGTAGATTCCTTTCATAGTAAACTGAGTTGGGATAACTCATCCTTCAGAGAAGCCTACAGTACCACTGCTCAGTCCACAGAGTGAACTTTTAGAAGACAGACTGTCATGTGCTCTGGTTGGAATACTGGTAGTTTACTAGTAGGAAGACTACCCACCTTACTCCAGTATTCACAGTGAGATTTGAATACAGCCCTTCCCTCAGCATAAACCTGTGATCCCTGTTGAACATGACTAAAGCCATTTTTCTCAGATTCAGATCTGGATTTGTTTTAGGCTTCAAATAGGTCTGGCATCAGCACTGTAATAAACTGAAGTTACAACACAGCAGGCCAAGTTCGTAAGTATTCTACCACGTAGCATGCATCCAGAACAGCTTAAAGAAACAGAAGTTCTCAGTGGGAAAAGATGGCTTTTTACAGGAAGATGTGGCTCACAACCGCTCAGTGGCTATGAAAGTGCTTATCTCAACATTTCATGGAGGGGAAAGCAAAGCAGAAATGAAGCACACATGACTTCTGAAAAATCTCATGACTAGAGGACTCGTACAAAATACTGACCAAACTAAACAAAGCATAAAAAGCCTCAATATCTAGACCAGAAGGTTATGGTAGCAGAGATCATTATAACAAATACAGCAATGAGTGTTTTCAGAGATAGAGTCTCACACGTCCACTGCACTTTCCGTTCATGATGACTCAGAAATCACTCCCACAATCCACAAGCAGAAATTTCTGTACTCACTCCAGGGAATCTAAACGCTTCTGGGGTAGGTTACAGCAGATGCTTGGAATTGTGCCTCCTCTACATAATAGCCAAGCAAGGGGATATCATCTGAGTTAACGCCTCTATACACTTGCAGAGTGCCAGGTATAGATGGCCAGATCTCTTTCTCATTTACTCTTACCAGTCCACCAACTGCCTGCCCTGGGCATTACCACAATACCTAGCAGGACTGCCTCACACTGAACCATCAACACTGCTTTACATATTATTTATGTTTTCATATATATTCAAACATTAGATGTGGACAAAACATCCCCCTCTTGACCAGAAAAAAACCTTACAGCCTTGTGCACTGGCACACACAAAAAAAGGACGTTCTTACTGTACAGCAGAACACAATATTGAGTGGCAGGCAAAATTTCTGAAGCCGCATCATAGATGGGAAAGTGGAAGCATAAAAGAGTGTTGTGTAATTTACCCGTCACCCTGCTCCATATCAGTAGCAGAGCTGGAAATAGAAACCTCCCCTATTAACGACACCACATCAAGAGGCATGACAGGTGTTTCACGGAGCCCTGTTCCAAAGCACGTGTAACTAGAATGTGGGTGTAGCGTCTTGGGGAGGCAAGAATGGGTGCTGAGACATGCTCAGTGAGGCTTGCTGGTGAATGCTTTCCCCTGCATCTATCCTGCAAGCAGTCAACAGCTTACAGGAGGTGAATTCTATCATTCTGTCTGCACCTACATGATGACAAGAGGAGATAACATAACAGCGACTTGCTTCTGATAGAGCCTTGATAATGAAAGGCAATAATCCCAAGGTTCTTCACTCAAGTAAAATGGTCTTCATTCCAGTGGGAGCCTTCCCAAATACAAAATGAGTTCCATTCTGAGATTTGACCTTAGTTTACAAAGCCATTAGAAAGAGAATTAATTCCGAATTAATGCAAGGACAGACCGTGGTTTGTCAAGATGCCAAGTCAAGCAGACTTTCCAGAGCATTAAGCTATGCTTGAGCAGCTAACTGTCAACCAGTAACTGGCTCAGCAACAATGAGTCTCCTACTGTAAGGAGGTCTGTAGCAGCTAGCAGCTCAAGAAGGCAGGATTTCTGTCATTCACTGCTAGCAGGATCTGCTGTGCCTTCTACTCACACCTCAGAATTCACAAAGGACTTCTGTTGCCAGGTGACTCAGTACTTGCCTTAGCTGTCATGCCAGAGAAGTGGCATGACATTCCTGAAGGTCATGAGTCTATATAAAATTATTATTATTATTTTCCAATTCAACTGCTAAATTTCACTTGAAAAAGTTCCCCTGAATTACCTTGTGTGTGTATAACTTAGATAGAAAGCAATTGCTGAGAAATGAGCCACTGTCCACTAACAGTTATTTTGCTTTAGCTCATGTAACTGGGAACATACTAAAGCAAATTTAAAGCCTATAGTCTCCCAGAGTTCCTACAGACATTTCTGCCCTCTAACAAAGATGGAATTGCTACGGTACAGGCAAACACTGGCAGAGGACTAAAAGCTACAACTGACAGGAAATTATTTGTCATTAAATTTTAGTCTTACTGTAAAATAAAAGGAACTATACTATCTAGAAACATCCATCATATCTCTTCTCTGATACCTTATCATCTTTTCTAAGAGAAGAAGGGCATGTTGTGAATTAGTTTTTCTTATGGCTGAACTACAAGCCAGGCTCTGTAAATCAGATGATAATTAACTTTTTAAAAATGAACAAAATAAAAATACTTTGTATATCACCAAAGAAGGAAGCGGGATAAAATTGGCCAAAAAAAGCCAAAATGTCTGCATCTGGGACACTCGGCAGCAGTGGGGGTGAGCAGCCTGCTGTTAGGCAGGATATTCTGCTGCACATCATGCTGACTGTGGGATAGCAGTAAGGGGCTTCCACTCCCAGACACTGCAGCACTGCTTCAAAAGCAACAAAGAACTGAAGTGCCACTGCAGCATTTCCACATTCTCTCACACTCCCTATCAATTCCAGGCCAACTAATTTCAATTTAAAAACCAAAAGGGGAATTTATTTAACATCCTGTTCTGACAACTCAGCCCAAAGCCTTCCTGGATGAAGCCAACAAGATTGTTTCCATCAACTCCAGTAAGTTTGGATCAAGATCTTGGGTCCCTTGCGCTGGCAATAAGAACCTGAAGCTGGAACTCAGCTAACAGAGCCTGATGAAGTATGAGTCACAACATACCACAGCTCACAGTGTCTGAGCTCTATTGAGCGCACTATCAGCAGCAGAACGTTTGTTTGGGCCAACACAATGAGCACATGCCTGACACCATGGTTTTCAGTGAGCACAAATATGCAAATCTGAGTGCTCTCATAGCTTGTTTGTTCCAGTAAGAGACAAAGCAAGACAGCAAGAAAGAACAAAAGTGAAGGCTGTGAGATGGCAAAGGGTTGTTGTCCTCTTTTTGCAGGGCCTAACAAAATAGCAGGTGGTTCTCCAGGGGCCCCCTCCCAACCTTACAAATAGACACATCAGAGACAGTAATGTTATAACCCTGTTTCCAAGGGAGGAGATGGCAGGAGATGGAGGAGTCCAGCAGCAATGCTGAGGTGCCAGCAATCTGATTGCCAGCAATCTGATTGCAAAACAAGGCATCAGGGTTCCTTTTAAGCAGAATTCCACCCAAGGAGAGGCAGATGTACAAAATATGAAAATCGAGGAAAAAAGACTTACCAGCAGGAGTGCCCTGAGTTAAAGCCAGCTGCAGCAAGACGGAACACCCCTGCCTCATTCATTTCCTGCACTGAACAGAATGATTTTATGCACAGTCTGACTGCTAAGTCTATTCCACTTTCCATTCCAACCTTCAGAGCTGAGTAACAGGATTCTCTTCTGTCTTTCAATGGCTTCTTACCCAAGAACCTCCAGCAAATGTATTTGCTTGATATACCATTTCTCATAGATTTCTTACTGCTTGTTTTTTGTTGTTGTTGTTGTTGTTGTTTTGCACCAAGAAGTAAAGATTCATGCTCTAATTAGAAATAAAACACGAACAGCATCACGGAAGTGTAATAACCTTCCATTCAGTACCGTAAGAGAAAAGATCAACTGCCCATCATTCTTCTCCATTCATATCCATTTGGTATACAAAGACATTTGTTGACCTAGGAACTCTAATATGAAACAGCCTTTGGGAGTTTTCTTTCTTTCATTTTTCCATGTAAAGAATTTTTAATAAAAAAGCACAGTCTTGTGATTAAAATAATGATGCTATTTTAAAAACAGTTTTCCAGAGGCTGCCTAGCAAGCTGAAGCTATAAATGACATATATTTTAAAAACATTTCTAATAAAAACCTCATTGTTAATAAATGGCAAGTATACTTAGGCTTGAAGATCTGTTCTATCATGACTATCAGTCTTACAGTCAGATTGTATCCTATGGTGAAGTTGTTAGTTCCTTCTTGCGTGTACTTTCAGCTATTTTTTCTGTATATTTCAATATATATACATGTTTCTCTACGTACCTCATGATTGAATGAGCAGTGTATTATTCATGAAAGTCTTAATTTCACAGGGGAACCCTCATAAAACTACACAGACAGCTAAGAAAGGACAAAAAGCCTGTGTTTTTTGTTCTGCTAGCTTTGTTGAACCTATCCATGGCAAGAAGGAATCGCTGAACACACACATCACCAACCTGGGCCAGATCACAGACCAAAGCCTGGCTGCAAAACCACGCGCAAGGAAAACCACCAGCCCATGTGGTTCTGTCCCAGCCCTCACCTTGGATTCCATGTTAGCAGCACAATGTATCATTGCCTCTCTGGCCCCTCTCCCAGCCCTCCCGCCCCAGTCTTCTCATGGATTTAGACCAAAAGTGTAATGGGTCAATGTCATCTCTGGCATGTTTATACAAGGCCTGTTGTGATCAGGACTTTGGTCCTGGTTGTTGCCAATGCTGCCTGAATCCAAGCAACAAAGAACAGCCTGCTGCAAAAGAGGTTGAGAGCACCTTACAATTTCAATAATATATTGTTTAAATTACAGCGCTGCTGAGACATGTGTAATTAAGCGTTACTTTTAGGAGAACCATGGCACAATTTGTGCAAGCCTTTGAAACATCCAGATATTAGAGCACTGAGCAAATGCTACATTTTGTTGACGTGCACAAAGTGCTAAGAGCAGATGCAAGTATTCCGGGTTTGAGGAAACACAATTTCCAGGTTTGAGCTCTATGACTCTGCAATTTTTCCTCACATTTGTATAGTTGGTTGTAGAGACTCCTAGATCACAGATATTTGAAGAGTCCGGTGCATGGGCAGCTGGGAGATAACCAGTGAATTCTTCATGACAGTGTGCCTCTCCTCACTCAACAGCACCAAGCCAGCCTTGCTTAGTGTGTCTCATCTTATAGGGAGTAAACCTTTTGCCACAGAGATTTGCATTTACTCATATAAGATTCCTGAGGAGAGCACTTATTTGCCAGACATACAAACATATAAGAGAAATCTTAAGAAAAAAAAACCACAAAACCACACACACACAAAACCACCACCCCCAAAACAGTTTCCTTGGTTACTTACCCAACAAAAAGACTCAGAATGGTACTGCAGGGAAAGTGACAAGGAAGAAACTGAAGCAAGGTTCCAGAGAGGAAGCAAATATTTGCACAATCTTTGTTCTTTCTGAATCTTTTACAGGAAGCCCTACAGTTTCTTAGCACTTAAAGTGAGTGGGTTTTCCTGTGCTGCTGTAAAGTCTTAGCAGAGAAAAATTATCAATAGATAAAAGATAAAAAATAAAAAGATGTAAAATATTTAGAGGGTGCTTTTAATAATTAATCAGCCCAAGAGCTTTTCAGTCTATCTATACTGACAGCACAGCCAGGCCTTTGAAGAGAAGAAACAAAACTAAATATCTGGACACCTATTCAAATGTGCTATCAGTGTTCTGCTCCTGGCTCTCTGAGCATCACACTGCATCACAAGAAACCACAACTCCTGACCATTTTTTCTGAGGCTTTGGCTGGGCTGCCCCTTGTGATGTCCATACAAGCCTCAACGAGGAGGAAACAGTTGCCTGTTGAGCAGAACAGAGCTGGCACAATCTACTTCTATCCCTTGTTTAATTGACACCAGGGATATACGAACAATAACTACAAATTTTCCTAGACTGGGACAGTTTAGTGAGTATGTCATCATCTACAACAACTACTGTGCAAGCTCTCAGATGAGTTAACCTCAGTATTTTCAGGGTAGTGACAGCTACAATCCAATGTCACATCAGCTAAGACTCTCTTCTATAGCTGTTTTTCAGCTTCTCCAATCTATGGGCGTGAGCTGAGCAGGGACTAAGGCTACCTCTCATGCCACTGGTGCTGTTGACACAGCTGGGCAAAACTCCAAGGAGACCGTCCCTAAATCTGGCCTCTTCCTCTCCTTGGGTCTCACATGACAATCTGGCGCTGCATGACCTGGAAGAGCCATGGCTGTGACTGCAAAGGGCATGTGACTGCAAGGGCCTTAGCTTGGTCTACTTGCAAGGGCATCGTAGAAGACTTCTCTAACAGTGATATTGCAGGCTCTGGAAAGTGCAGAAATGGTAAATCTCCTAATGACAACTGCTGCTTTTGACCCTTACATGCTAGGATTGATACAGACATGGGAACAAAGCAAAGAGCATTGGTGTTCTGTTGAGTCTCCCCTTCCACAGCCATCTTCCTCCCATCTGCGTTCATATGGTTTTAGGAAAAGGTAATTACTGCTGTTTGCGTGAACGAGTACTGCAGTGTTTATTCAAGACCACAACAGTCTCGTGGTCTTAGGGCATATTTCACTGATATTATCTACATAATCAATTATTTGAAAGACCAGAATAGCTGTAAATCAAACCTGTAGGCAAACTATGCTTTCATACATGCTGCTGTGTTTCCTGTTTGTTTTGTTTTGCCTTCTGCTTTTAGGATGAAAGCACTGAAAATCCCCAGCCGTTACAGCACTGGGTAGTTTTCTCTTGGTTCTCAGGACAAGGGGAAGTGGAATTATTTCAGCAGTTATCCTAACAAAGAGGAATTTTAAGCAGTTTGCTTTTTAAAATAAGGCTACTCCAAAGTTTGTATTGCTTATTAAGAATGTAAACATCAATAAACTGTTACAATGGATATAAAAGATAGTTTCTTGTAGGTATAAAAAAAAACTTCTTGTAGAAATCTCATCACGTCTCCACATATCACTTCCCTCAGCTGTAAAATGGTAGCAAGAGTGCATGGCACCAGTGTGAGAGCTTTTTTGGAAGACACCTCTAGTAGCGCCTCTGCCTTTGCTGCTGTGCTTGCGTGAATGCTGTCTTAGCTGAAAGTGAACACATGGCATCATCACATCCTGAACCCTCTCCCAATACCATCTTGGTCCAACATTTGTGTGGAGATGGATCACAGCACATTCTGCACAGGAACAGAGACTGAGATCACACTGAAGCTGAAGGTCAGGTTGGTAAGTCCCTATTTAGGCATACAGATTAAGTGCCAGTCGCTCAAGGAAAAGGGAAGCCCTCAGTACTTAATGTTGTTGAAAACCGGCCTTTTGTTAGGGTCCCACTTCAGAAATCTTGAGCAACAAGTAAAAGCCCTAGCATATCCCTTTACACAATGGGAGCAATGAATAAAACAACCCACCCGTGCCAGAGAACTTCAAAGGCCTGAATTAAAAACTATTTGCAAAGCACACCGGCCATTATCCTTGCTGCCAGAGCATTTCCTAACGCTGGATATAGACATAGCTCCACAGAAGTTAATGGGATCATGGAGAAGCTTGAAGACTTCAGGATCTGATCAACAGAACCTCTCTGGCTCACTGCAAAGGACTCAGCAAAACGAGGAAGCACGATGACCATTCATCTTAGGAGATGCACGGTGCAGACTTTGCTCAAATAAAACTAATGAAAACATCAACAGCACAGCTCTGGTCTCCATCAGCTCTGTTCTGTGGCCTAACAAAGAGGCATTTAGTGAAGCAAAGGACCAGAAAACTGAAAAAGCACCAGTGAAACATACAGGCACAGATCATTAGCCAGTGTAGCACTCTGCTGCGGGACACCACTGAGACACAGCATTTTGTATTAATATCATAAAGTAATTAGCACCCTGGATATAGCAACACATCTGAATAAACACATGCTGTGACCAACATCTGCTGCCATCAGTGAGCAGAGTGCCCGCACACACACGTGCACCCCAGCACACACACACACAGAGCACGTTCTTACAAACAGGATGTGTAACTCACGCGAAGGTTTGACATTCCTGTCTTTTCCCCTGGGTTCAACCTCCACAAAAGCAGTCAGCTCCATAATTCCACATTTGCAAAGTGCATCAAAGTGTCTCCAAGCAATCCTTTACACCCCTGCCCCAAATATTTTCCCTCCCTTACAAACAGTGAACACAAGAAGAGACCTGCTCATCACATGACCTTCATCAGGAGGGCACTTCCATGTGCATGCTCTGAAGTGCCTGTGCATTGAACAGAAAGGGCACTGCAAACAGCACTCACATGGAACATACCGTGCATGCCCTCCTGACTCCAGGTCAGCCTTCAGGGTGTGCATGCTGCACTGGGCACTGTTTCTTTCTTCTTGAAGACATGTGAGGCACGAGCTTGTGTGTATGAGTTTTTGTTTGCCAGAAATCCAATGCACTGCAAAGAAGGCAGTCACTGTGTTCTGACTGCCTAAATTTCAATACCTCCATTTTCTATGGAATTATCAAATTACATTGGCTTTATCAAAGGGATTTACCTTTAAAAATACTATCCTCGTTTTAAGATAATAAGTGCAGTTACTGAACCAGAAAAAGGAAGCATAAAAGAAACAGGAGTCAATAGGCATAACGATGTGACACACACCTATTTTCTGTCTGTGCATACATACAGCACACCCAGCATGGTCCAGCCCTCCAGCTGAGGAGGCAGCAGTTCCATGGGTAACCTTGATCAGGCTGAGCCTCCCCTTGTCCTCCCTGGACCAGAGGGGTCTGGGACAAACACTGTTTCACTGTTTCTTTTTTATGGCATAGAAGTATCAGCTACACCAGAAAACAATCTTTCAGCGTCACAATTCATAAAAAATGAAATACTAATGTATCAGACACTGCCTTGGAACAGTAGCACAGTCAGCAACTCTAGGCAGGATAAAGAAGTAGGAACTACAAATAGGCAAACATTGCTCTTTGGGATGAAGAGCGAGGAGCACCCTGCTCCACACAAACCCCTCGGACAGTCCCTGCCCCGCACTGACCCCTCACCAGGCAGAGTGTCTGGAGGCACAGCTGAGGCAGACACAAGCACAGGGCACTCACTGGTTAAAAATCAAACACGGGTAACAGCAGGAGCTCAGGCAGTTTGTTGAAATGAGATCTGCACAGTAGGGCACGCGTGGCTTTTCTTCATTACTCTAATAGCCTAATAAATAAATAAGGTCCGTGGCAATCATGCTGGTGATTTTTTTCCCCCCTCTTTTCCAAGACACCTTAGGAGAGAGGTGGCCATACTGGGGCTGCAGAATCCAATACTGAAAATTAAAAAAAAAAAATGAAATAATAAAAGAAAAAAAAGAAAAGACGAGAGCTAAACGAAGCCCTTTCTGTGACAAGGTTTAATTAGAACTATGGCAAATTCTTAGGCACTTCAGCCATCCACCATTCACAGACAGCGGCAATACCTGAAGCTGGCATGCCCACCTCTGCAGGGTAGCACACCAACTACAACCGGAATACAACCGGCAGCTGCCAAAAGCAGCCGGCAGCCTCCCCTCCACTTGGGGACACATCGCTCCCAGCCCCGCACCGCGGCCCCGGCTTCACCCCAAGCGCAGTGAGTGCGGTACCCGGGGCCGCTCGCTGCGCGCCGCACGCAGGGCAGCACTCGTGCGCTGCTGACTCGGTAATTGCATTATCCGCAGCCGCTGATGAATGAACAACCGTAATGCATACATCCTGGCCCGGCTCTCCCGGGACGAGGCGACGCGGAGTCTGCGCTCCGGCCCCGCTCTGTGCAGCGTTCGAAGGGCACAGGACGTGCCCGTGTGCGTGCCCTTTAATTTTAAAAGCAACGTTATGTTCTTCTCCCCTTCATACAGAAAGAAAAATAACAGTTCTATTCACAAGCAACAGAAAGTCCTTCCCAAACCCACTTCTCTGCATCCGCGATCTGTTTTACCTACAGACAGTCAGGCTTTAATAACAGCTTGCAAAAACTACGGCGCAACGCAGACTAGAGCTACACCGAAAGACAGAGCGAGAGGCCACTACCCCGCGGCAGAACGGCCCCTTAGAGAACCCCCGTCTTTAATGGCTATTGAATAAAATGGAGCCAGAGCGATTTCCGCGGCGCAACCGCCGCAGCAAATACGCGGAGCTCACCCGCTTACCGCCAGCCCCGCGCACCGCACCGCAGCTCCTCCGGCCCCGCAGCCGCTCTCCCGGCCCCGCCGTCGCCGCTGCTCCCCGGCAGGCGGGGGCCGATGGGCGCCGCCCCCGCCCGCCCCCCGCCCGCGGCGCGGCAGCCTCCGCCCGGCCCGGCAGCCTCGGGCCCGGCGCTGCGGGAAATACGAAACGAACGGGGATCCCAACAGCGAGCCGCGGTGCGGGACCCCAGACCCTCGGCGACCTGTTGAGCGCGTGCCTGCAAGGAGACGGGGTGGCTCTGATGAGCGCTTTTGGGGGCTGGGACTTGGATTTACAGCGTTATACAGCGAGAGGCGAAGGAAGCTGGGAGAAAGAAATGGGAGATTGCTGAGCGCTTCACCCGGAAAAAAATAAATGGAATCAAATAGAGCAGAGTGAAAATCCCTACCAACTCTCTGCCGCACTTGCCCTGTGTTATGTGAGATTAATACCTACCGGTTAGTTTCATTAATGCTCGGAGGCACTACATCGGCTTAGGCGCTCTGAAAAATGGGAGCGAGCCAGCCCAGCACGTGCACAAAACACACCAATGGATCTAACATCGCAGGGTCTGAGCGAGCTCCTTTGTGTGTGGAGGAAATGCAGTGGTCAGGGAGGGAACTTCATCCTTCCCAGGGTACCGTGGCATCTTGCCGTCCCTTCCACAGCAGTTGCAATTCCGTTTTCTTTTTCTCTCCTTCCAAATTCTTTTCACCTCCAATACACTGACAGCTATAGAAATCTCACTGATATGTCTTAACTTGAACCCATGGATCAAAAAAATATCTGCAAATAATTCAAAGCAATTACTCAAAGAAATGAAGTAGACATCAATCGGTTCATCTGAGAAAAGATCAAACGTATTTTAACTACAATTGCCAGAAGATGCAAAGGAAGTCCGGTACCGAACTTCGCTCCCTTTGGAAGGCCAGCTGGAAAAAGCCCTTAATTTCGGGGCAATGATTGCACACAAAGACAGGCAGTCTGCCCTCCAGATGGGGACGGAAGTTCACAGTGATGCACTGAGCAGCCCTTGGCTTCTCGCAGTCCCCAGGGAGAGGAACGTGACCATAATCGCAGAGCAATCGGCCAGCCAGGAAATCTCAGAGCTGAAACCTGGCCTGGGCAGAAAACAAACAGTGGGGCAAGACCTCCTGCCACACCTGTCTGCTTCTCTCACCCAATGCAAGAAGGGCAATACAATCTGTGGCACCCGGCCAAACCCACTTAGGCACGAGCCCTTGCCTTACCCAGGCTGAGTGTCATCGAGGAGAAAAAACTGTTGAGATTTTACCCACTTATTCCTCCCTCTCCCTTGCAAAAGACTCCCTGTGCTGCAAGAGCAGCAGTCTGGGAAGATAATTCAGAGGCCAGGGGTTGATCTAATACCTGAAGCACTCAGTTTCAATTTAGAGACTCACTGAAGCGCAGAATGTGTGTGAGCATGCACACTTGTCCATATGCAAGCAGAAGAGGCAGAGCTCAGGGTGAGTGTAAGGCAGCCAAGTAGGTGGTAGTACTGATCCCTCCTGGCTGCCCAGGGTTTGTGAGGGCTTTTTGCTTGTCCAGAAATGGTGCCTCTAGGGACCAGCTCTAGGGCTTCAGGTGGACTGGAAACCTACTAGTTGGTCCCTGGAGCCAGGGATGTCAGAGCTGAATTAGAATATCTTCTTTTTTATAGGCTTGTGTTCAGGGAATCGTAGAACTGTAGAGTCATTAAGGTTGGAAAAGACCACTAAGATCATTCAGTCCAACATCAACCCACCCCCACCATGCCCACTAACCATGTCCCTCAGTGCTACATTTCCACATTTCTTGAACACTCCCAGGGATGGTGATTCCATCATCACCCTGGGCAGCCTGTGCCACTGCCTCACTGCTCCTGAGAAGAAAATGTTCCTAAAATCACACCCGAACCTCCACTGGTGTTACTCAATGAAGGCAGATAGGTGCTAAGCACAACAGGTCTGTGTATCACATATACACTGGAGACACAGAGAGAAGCTGCAGTACTCCACTGCCTCATTAACATCCCTTTGTGCAAGAAGTCCTGGGCCTTGTTGTGTCTGCACTGTTCATGGACACCTATGCTATCCTTGGGAAGATTATACAGTTGCTTTCTGGACCTTCTGCATCAGTACACAGACTTGATGGGATCCCAAGGAATGCACAAATGACTCCCTGCTGCTTCCAGCAGAGGCAGACACTGCTGTGGTTTAAGCTAAGCATCGACATCTGTGGAATGGCACCAAATGTCCCACCTCCAGCAGCAAGCAACTGGAAGTCAGCACAGGGAAACCAGAACTGCAAGTGAAAACATACACATACAGCCCAACACTCAAAGCCTGTTGAGCTTCTCTGAACATCCACCTAAATTAAAGCAGACATCCTTCAAAAAAATGCTCCAAAAACAAGACTGTACCATTTAGTTCATACAGATAAAATACAACCACAGGCCATCCGTGAGAAGCCAGAGTTCTCTGAAGAACAGGAGAGGGCTTTGCACAGTACCACGGTAAAGATGCCCATCTCTTAAGTGTATTGGAAGCTGCAAACACTCATCTCCTGAAATGTCTCATCCTGGATATGTCTTCCCACTTGTGTGCCTGCCGCTTTAAAGAGGGCACAGGGCTGACTGCTGTGTTACCACTTCCCAGATGGCACAGGTATGTCACAGGGCCACTTGTGTCATTGGGAAGTGAATCCAGCTCCTCCCATGAGGAGCCAGGGAGAGCAAAGGTGTTATCACCAAACACTTAATGGCCTTCCCAGTGATACCAATGGGCAGGCATCCCCCTCTCTTAAGGCTTTGTTCTGTGTGCTAACACAAAGCCTGCTCCACACTTGTAACCCTGAGACATTACCCAGGTGCTCTGGAATTTTAATGCTAATCTAAATACCCTCACAGAAACAAGATAAATGTAATGGCTAAATGGCTGGTATGAGAAAACAGAGATAAATGGATTACAGCTCAGTGTAGACAAAAAGCACTCAAAAGCAGATCAGAATCTTTCTTACTGGGAAGACATTGGCTACAATACACAATTGCTTCATTTTCCCCTTTACACTGAAATTTTGAACCATGAATTAAAAAAACTGATAAATGTGACCATTCAAGAGTCAGTGTCTGAGTCCACATACAGGTTGCAGGAGCTGTGATAGAAAATATGTAAAACTGTACATTCACAATAACATATATTCAGATATAATAAATATGTTGGCACAGATACTCCCCTAAGATATTGAAGTCCATGAGACTTCTGTGATCATTTTCATGATAATGGAGGTTTATCACATTGACCACAAAATTCCTCAAACTGTTCCCTTGGGGTATGCAGGAGGAGGCACACATCAGCTCTTTTCAGCCCACTGCTGCAAGATGGTGGAATGGGGATGTCCTGAGCAGGGTGACATGGGAACTAGAAAGGACATTCTTTGAGTCACAGCCTCAATGTAGGTAGACCAGAGCAAGGCCTCCCAATCAGTGTTACACTGCTCGAACCAGACACAAAGTCGTGCTGATTCCATGAAGGCATCCAGACAGAACAGCTGCAACATTTTCCAAAGGCAAAATCATAAAGTGCACTGAAATGGAAATCGTACTGTATTTTGCATTGCTAACAGAGGATTTACAAGCACACAAGCTATGTTTGTTCAGTCAGAGTTGAAAAGAAAACCAGAATCATATGAACCATCCCTCTAATCCACTGGCCCAGTGAACAGGATGGCCCCAGCTATTGTCTCAGTATGTGTGGCTTGGGATCCTTAATCCTTCAGATTATTGGCATGGTGCACTTGTTCTGTGACAGCTCTTTCTGACCTTCTCCCAGCTCTACTGTTTTGTTTTCTGCTCGAGTAAATAGTTGGGGTAAAAGTGAGATGCTTGCTTTCTACTATCAGGGTGAATGGGCCTGGATCTATCAACTTCGCACAGGCAAACAGGGAAACTGTTCTCTTGAAGGGCTCCCAAATTAGGTGATCTTGAACAGTTTTGTGTCACAGCCTTCAACCTTGAAGGTCTGCAGAATCATCTGTGGTAAATGCTGAAGCACCCCAGCCGATACAGGAAGGGTAAAGACAGCCTCACCTACTAAACCTAAGAACCAAGATTTGCACTTGTTTTTTGAGCAACCTTTATCTGTCCTTGAAAGACTCAGAGTTACTTTCAAACCATTTAGAGTCTCCATCTTTATTCTTCATAATATAAAAGGATTCACAATAAAGAAACTATGGTTCTTGTTGGTATTGATAGGAAAATTGAAAGTAAGCAGCATTCTGTATGTGCTTGCTCTAGACACTTAGTGGAGAGAGAGGACAAAGACAACCTTGGTATCTGTTCTGCTTTAACTGCCAGGAGGAATGAGGACTCGCTGCTAGTTTAGCATTTCTCTTGCTGGGAACCAGGTAAAGGGAACAAGAGGGTTCTGCCAACCAAGACAGCCTCTACTGAACAGAGAGATAGTCTGGCTTTTCCTTAACTGTCAAACCATGATGGTCTATTCCTTCCCTCTGGCCAGTGGACAGGGTAATACAAAGGATATACTGACCTAATCTTTCAGAGATCTGCTCTGCTTCCAGCTTTGCCACTACTTCTGCACGCAGCCTTTTACAAGGCACTTCTCTCTACGGCACTGCCTATATTTCTAGCCCCCTCAATTCAAGCAGGGGCTGCCATGCATGCTGATTCCCACTGAGACATTCCCTGTTTCTTATGCAGAAATTCAAGAGAGTCTGTATTCACCTGAGAGTATTGCAGACCATATGTACAAGAAATCCGTCCTTCCTCAAAAGGAGTGTCTTGCTGTGCAGTTGTGACAGGCTGTGTGGGCGCATATTTCTGCCTGGCATAATTAATCATTAAACAACTTCAACAAATAATTCTTCTCTGGCAGGCTGTTCAGGGTCATTCGAATACATAAACACACATCCACACAAACACACGCACACACACAGAACACAAAACTACCTTTGTTAGTTTAACACAGCTCATTATTTTAACAGGTAATGCTTTATTCCCTGATAAAATGTAGACAATGCTTAGAATAAGGTTTTCCATACAAACAGCAATTACTTGGGATCCCAAAAAGCTTTCTATAAATGTATTATAATGATTTCTCCCTGTTGTAAAGAATATTTCTGACAGGAGACCAATATGTTTCATGGAGCAAAAAGAGACTAAGCATTTTTCAGGTTTTGGTTTAAGCAAACCTCAACATATTTTTTCTTTCACTGATATTTTTATGTCTTTAATCAGAATCTATAGGGACAACCAGTCCTCAGGAATGATAAAATCTAATCTTGGGAACAACAATCACCACTAGTAAGGAGAATTTTTTTCCTCTCTCTCTCTAAACATAGCAAAATACCCTTTTCTAGCTGGAAAGTAAAGCTGGGCATTGCATCATGTGCTAAATCTTAGAAGTCAACAATGAGGAAACTGCAAAACAATCAATAAAACAGTGCAATGTCTCTGAATAGCTGTAAAAATGCCTCCTTCAGATTGGCTGGGTTTCCTGTGATCCCCCTTTCCAAAATCTCATGCTATTCCTACCTCAAAAGAGCAGAAAAAGTCTGTGGCTCAGGACAATTCCTTTCCCTCCACTCAAGCAAGAGCTGGGAGGGCTCTTCTGCCCCTTCTTGCTCCATTCACCATAAGGAAGGGAGTGAAAAAAGAATATAACTAAAACAAACAAACAAAAACCTTCAAAAACTTGTAGGAAAAGCTGAGCTGAGTTGCTGAGGGAACATCTGAAAAGTGAAAGTGCTGAAAGAACATAGGTGTACAGATTGATTTAGTCGTTGGCATGGACAAACTGATGAGCAAAAGCATGAGTGGCGATAGATTTTATCCTTCATTCAAAACCATTTAGGGCTGTTTGCTTTGAATAAAATACCAATCCAGATTCTACAGCCTATTTTTTTTTTTTTAATGTTTTAATTTCAAATGAAAATTGAATTGAACAGTTCTGGAAAAGGTCTGCTATTTCTTTTAGCGTTTATGTATCTTTGCATTTCTTTTCACCTGTTTCTAACTCAAAGGTAGGTATAGAAACAACCCAAAAGATGAGCAGAATCTAAACGCCTTTGGAAACAAATGAGGCAAGAAAACCTAAACTTATGATAGAACAAGGCCCATCCTCAAATCTCTGAGCTGTAGACCCTCACTCAGAAGCACTGTCTGCCAGGTTCACTTCTCAGCAATGCCACTTGAAAACTCAAATATGAGACAGAATCAAAGCAGTTATTCTCTGCTAGGAAATAGTTTGTTTTCTGTCTGTAATTTTGTCACCAATGATGGAATTTTCCTCTATTCACAGCAAGCCCATGGCATTTGCAAAGTGAAGGAACTCAGCATAGCAACATTATGCAGACTGGAAAACCAGCACTTATTTCCAACTGAAAAGTAAAGAGGAAAATTTGGGGCAACAGTGATTTAAGTTCTCACAACTGGTTGACCAAAACTCTGAGTTTTGAACAATTGTGTTCACATCTTTCTCAGTCTAAGGCTTTAAAACTAAGTAAGTTCTGTTTACAGGATCCCTAATGTTCTGAGTTATTTAGATAATAAAATGCCATTGTGCCAGCATTTGTTTGAAATAAACTTATACAAATGACAGAGAGTTGCTGAAGGACACACCCTGAGTCTCCAGGTTCTCTCTGCTATACATTATGAACAAACCTCTCCATCTGGGAGCGTCAGTGCTTTGCAACACATGCACAAAGGATCAAAGAGACACGTCTTTATGACATGCACCTTATAAGTATATAGAAATATTTGTGCTAATTAATTTGGGATACCCTTAATGACCAAGCCAGGAGTCACTGCTCCTCTGTAGCTTTCAAGTGGTTTTAGATGGAAAGCAAAGCTCATTGTTTCTGAGAGAAAACCAAATGCCAGCACACAGTTCAAAATCAAGCCAGGAACACGGGACAGAAACCTGCTGCTCTAGTCCCAGTCTGAGGCCCTGGCATAAACTCTCACTGGATGATGCCTGCAAGGTATAAAACTTCCTGTTAACACAAACCAAGACACTTCTGTATTCCAGAATAGAAATCTGTCCTTTTATATCTCTGAATTACCCTCAGAACTCCATCATTTCCAGCCATTGGCATAATCTGTTTTATTTCACAGTCCCAGCACTTCCATTAGTTGCTAGCCTAGTGCTTTCCTTTGGGATTGCAGTGCTTCGAGAAATGTATTTGTACAAAAGCCTTTGTCTGAGGGCTGTTATCAAGACCAACCTTATCTATGACAAATAAATCAGCAAGTGCTTAAAACAGGTAATAACACAGTGGAAGGAGGGAAATACAGTGCTATCACCTAAGGATTACAGGTATGAAAATGCACTGCTTTAAACAGTGACTGACATTGTTCCTGCTGGGATATTGCGGTGTGTATGGAATATTGTCTTTGTGCTCAGACTGTTGCAAGACCATTCCTAACAAAGCAGCTTCCTTATTCAGCCAGCCCTTTGCCTGGTGACCGCAATGGGAGGCACAAAGGCAAACAGACCAAGTGCCACTTAGCACAAACACAGCAGGAGGGCATTGCTGGGGACTGCTGTGAAACCCGGGGGACTGGTGTAGGTGCTGGGCTGCAACAATAAATCTCTCTCATGCTAAGGCAGTCTGATTGCCATTTCTGCCCAGAACCTTGGGAACAGATTCTAGTGCATTATGTAAATGCCACAAGCATTAAACACAGCAAGTGTACAGATGGACTTAATAAAAACATTCAGTTATGGCACCAGTACCACTCCTGCCATCCTGGTCATGGCAGCCGTTTTAAGAACATTGTCATGTGTCATTTTATGGCGCTGCATTCAGGGAGCGCATTCATTTTTTCAACAAGAACTTCACTGTGATTGATATAAGGACACGTTCACTAGCAATTCTGATAGATGCAGACTGACACAGTCATATCATAGACTGGCTCAGGTTGGAGGGGACCTTAAAGATCACCCACTTCCAAGCCCCCACCATAGGCTGGGCTGCCAACCACCAGATTGGCTGCCCAGTGCTTCATCAAAAATAGCCCTGAATGCCTCCAGAGATGGGGCAACCACAGCTTCTCTAGGCAGCCTGTGCCAGTGATTCACCTTCCTCTGACTAAAAAATGTCTTCCTAACATCTAACCTAAACCTCCCCTTTTCTAGTTTAAAGCCATTCCTCCTTGTCCTCTCACTATCAGACTATGTAAAAAGTCAGTCTCCCTCCTGTCTATAAGCTCACTTTAAGTAATGAAAAGCTGCGAAGTGGTTTCCCAGGAGCCTTCACTTCCCAAAGCTAAACAAGTCCACACAGTCTAAGATATGGAGAAATACAGGCCTGTAAGTTACATTCATAGAAACCCTATGAGAACCTATGTATGTTTATGCATATGTATATTGTGCTCATGCCACACAATGCATTGTGTAAAAATCATTATCTTCTGTGAACATCATCTTCTGGTGATACTTGAAGCTACACAGATTAAAGAAATTGCTCTGTCTTTCACTGCACACTTAATTTGCCTGAACGTTAGCTATTACAGTAAACAGATTGTAATAAATGTGGTCTTGGAAAATTTAATCCATTTCTGTTATTTCTCTGCAGCTTAAGTCTATAAAATGTGCCCAGTGGCTAGGGAAAATTAACTACATGTAATAGAGAATGTCTATTACCAGCTTACCAGTGGTTCAAAACAATGAAGATACACATCCCTCCCTTCGTGATCTTGAGTACATCTACGATCATTCCTCATCCCATGCCTTCACTGACAAGGTGAAAACAGTCTTTGTCAGGAGGAGAAAGATGCCATAGACACTACTACAGCGGAATTGGAAAGAGACCATGTATGTGGTTTGCTGAAAATATCAGATGTTTACATAATTTCAATGCACTTTTCATATAAACAGAAATTGCTAGAGGAGATGGTGATTGCCTGTTGTCAATGGTGCAAGCCCTGCTGCATCAGCTGCATGGGGCTAAATTCCAAAGGTTTGCAGAAGAAAATATATTGAAAAAAAGGCAGCCTTGGCAAGAAGAATGGTAATCTAATGGCTACTCTGGAGACCAGCTCTCAACCTTAAGGTACACCTCCTGCCACTGATGCCAGTGTTTTTGATGCTGCAATTTTTGTGAACAAGTTGAAACCCGATGCTAGCAGCACACTTAATGACTATGCTACAAAATGCGTTCTGTCATACATTTGAGTCGTAGCAGCAGGATTGTAGGCTGTGCTGGTTTTACTGCCAAAAGTCTCAAGGCTCTGACTAGAAGCAGAAAAGGAGAGGGAGTCGAGAGGTTTTCCAAATCTCTAGCACAAAGCTAGAAATAGTTTTTTCAACAGTGATGAAAAGAACAACCCCACACAACTCTGCTTCATTCTTGTGGGGGAAAAAAAGGTCACTAAGCTGACTGGAGAAAGCAAACGTATAATCACTGCAGGTTATCAACTGTGGGGTGCAAATACATGTTTTAAGGCCTGACTTCCCTTCTGCTAGCAGGGGGAAGCAGACACAACAAGAGCACCATGAAAGTTCAGCTGCCCCAGAGTTCTCACAGCATGGACAAGCAGCCTGTACAGCAGGGCATATGCACAGGCCAGGTTCCTGGGATGTAGGAAGGTCTAGGGAAACTCAGTCAAGACATGGCTTTTCCCCTAAGCATTTCAAGGGCTGTACCAGTGTGCCATAGCAAACTGGCCACAGCACAGCTGCTCTTGTTTGAAGGAGGAAAAAGCAGGCACTACGAGAGTGATCTGTGCTTTCATAGGTTGGTCTTCAGCTAAATCAATAGATAATCCAATTCAGTCTTTGGCGGAGACCTCAGGATACTGCTGTACTGATGCCACTGGCAGTACCAGCAAGGCCCCAAAACAGGCCAGTGCTCTGAGGCTGGGTAAAGCTGCTCTGACCCAACACAATATGAGTGTGACAACACTGGCTTACACTGCCCATACAGTGTGTGCATTCAAAGCAGACAAAGAAGATTGAAAAAAACTTCATTGCTTCCTTATTCATTTGCTGCTGCATGCTTCTGTAAATTGCACATACCTTTTCCTGCCTCTTCTAAATGTTTATAAAGTTGTGTATATTCCTGAAACCCAACAATATCTTCTTACACATACACCAATCTGGGTTACTACTATTAGGAAAGGAAAAGTCAACTTGTCAGCATCACAATTATTAACAGAAATTTCATAGATTATAGGCCACGCGATACATTAATTCTAATATTTTTGTGTAACCTTAGGCTGCTACAATTCATTACTTCAGTTTTCAGGAACCTCAGACAAGACTATAAGCATATAAAAAGTGGGATGCAGTAACAGACTGCGTAGTTAGTAAAGAGAAAACACCAGGACTCTGATTTTAAGCAAACCTCCTGGCAATATGAGAATGTTTAGCACAAGCTTCCTATATCTTTACGAGATGACATCCTAAAATGGTCGCAAACTTCAGTCTTCATCATGAAACCCACAACTCTCTATAAGTTTGGGTTTGCATTTGTTGTGATTAGAGTAGCTAGAGGAAGGCAGATCAAAACCCAGTGTCACTTTGAGTCTTGCTAAACTATTGACCTCAGTGACATTAATCAACTGTAAGTCAGTAAGTTCTACTCCCTAAATACTTGCTGTGTTAAAAAATCACTTATTTTATTGTTACATCAGCACACACTTATTTTCTTTGTTCCCTCTTTCTTGCAGCAGGCCCACTACAAACCCAGAAGAACCATACAATTAAGCAACTCAGATGCTGGAACGAAATGAGCATCTCAAAGCAGTTGAATGTTATTTGTATACATGCTGGAATGTGCAGATACATTTACATCACCTATGCAAAGCACACTTTACTCAAAGAACAAGAGACCAAAAACCCTGCCTTGTGCAACTCCAGTTAAACTGATGCGGTTAACCTCAAGCAGGCTACACACTAAAATACATTCCAAGGAACATAGTATCAACAGAGATCTGGCAAGATCTCTCTGTAAAATAAATCACCATGTAACCAGTTTCTGTGCAAAACCAAGAGGCAGTGTTGGGGCTCCCTGACTGTACAAAGCTGCTCCATATTAAGGGAACGGCCCCTCCGGAGTGTGCCTGTGTGTGGTCTGCTCGCCCTGCGCAGCACGACCAGCAGCTCATGTGTGTTGGCCATATTTGCTCAGCAGCCATATGTGGCCCCAGGTCCATGCTGCCGAATTACACAGGCGTGGTCAAGATTAATGGCACTGAGAAGTAAAGGAACTGCCCAAGTTGCAAGGGGGCTTTGGGAGGGGCACCAAAAAACAACAAAGCATTCCTCTTGGGTTTGATCGTGCACTCACTCTAATAGTACGAGCCAAGGAAGAAAGTGTCTACCTTTTCCTAAAAATACGAGAAAACAGGTTTGATGAGTAAATTATGACTAGGATTTATAACACAGTACAAAAGAAGAATATTTTGTCAAGTAAAAATCATAATAAAAGCATCACTGGAATATTAGAAAGCTTCAGACAGCAGTCGATAAGGAAATAGTGGGAGAATAAGAAAAAGAGCATCCCGTATGTTAATCCACAGAGCTCTATGATGTTACATTTCGAATTGTATCTTTCCCCTAAAAATACCTGTGAACTGGTTACAAGATACACGTGCCAGGACACAGCGATTCGCACAGAAACATGCTATATGAGGCTGGGGATCAGCAATGCTCAAGATTTATTGGCTGAAATCTTCTTCCTCCTGCCATGTCCCTATACCATTTATTGGGAAATGCTACATTTTCATGTGTATAATGGGGAAAAGCTGAGTTTACACAGCTGCTGAGTTTGCTTGTGGTGCCCAGCCCAGCCCTACAGCACTGCCATCCCACCCACAGACATGGGAACTGGAAGGCAGCGCTCAGCCATGTGCCTTTTACTCAAGGAACCAGTATGTGCTGCTGACCAGTGCCTGAGATCTCTCAAAACAGAAGGAAATACTCTTGAAATGTCTCTCTCCTGTCTGACCAGACCAACTCTGACATACTGGTGATCTACTGCTGATTACAAGATGTTCTCTGAGGTGGGGCACAATTTGGTTGTTCATCCTGTCCACTGCACAGACAAGGATCATGAGAGGAGTCCTGAAACCTTTCTGAAGCAGAAGGCCTTACATAGCAAAATTGCACATAAGATGAAGAAGGAAGCAAGCAAGTTTCACTTCACTTGGCCTTTCCAAGTTTTTGTTTGTTTGTTTGTTTGTTTGTTTTGGTTTTTTTTTTGTTTTTTGATTATTTTTCCCTGCTTGAAAACCTCCATATATCACAGCAACATGGATGAGTAATAGACAGCATAGGCAAACTTCTCCACACATCACCGCCCCCAGCACTTCTCTGCCTGGGCTGCGGCTGTGACAAGAATGATGAGACCATTCAGGTCCAGTTTCTATGTACGTCATTGGCCTTGTGCAGTTCTCCTAATGCTCAGCCAAGAGTGGTTTGAAGACATCTGGCCATGCTCATGGATCATTTTGAGTTGGGAAGAGGATATGACATTGTTTTAAAAAATAGCCAAAGGAAGTTAAGAAGTTAAGTCTACTTCCTCATTTATTTTTTCTCCCAGCATTTACAATCAGCTGTAGGTTTTTAGCTTCTTGGCTGTTTCAACATATTCAAGTAGTTGTGGTAGTCAGTGGCATTCTCTGTCAGTTTTTGAGGCAAGGGGCAAAGGCTGCTCCTTTTCCATTTAGATATTATTGACTGTCTCTCAGCCAGGATGGATTGCAGCTACTCCAGTGAAATACACTTTAGTGAAAAACCACTCTGAAATTGCAGCTAATGGAGAACAGTGCTGCACAGGGTTGGTATTTTCATTAGTGTGAGTACTACCTTGTCCTCTGTGTGACACACTGCTCTAACACCAACTGAAACAGATCATGAGGGCAGTGCCAGGATATAAGCGTTAGACAGGAGATCTCTAGGAAAGAGCCCCCCCTCTCCAACCTGGGATGCAGCAGCCTCCCCAGTGGCTGTCAGGGAAGAGAGGTACACCTCTGGAGAGGTGATTTTAAACAACCTCAAACACTGTTCATGAAGAAATTATCCCATAAAGTGTAAATTAGCATTACTTCGTAACTCTCATCTAACTACTACCTGGATTGCAGTTTTTAGTAAATCTGAAGCATGATGCCACGGAAATTGTGTCTTAATGCAAAGTGCAATGCACATAAAAGCAGTATATACTGCATATTTGTTTATATATACAGACCTGCAGCACATAAGCTCTCTGCTCACTGCTAGGGTGATAAAACACTCGTACTGTGCTCTCAGGTTCTGTGACATGAGCAGAGCTCCTTCAGTGAGTTATGACATTGCATTAATTCATTTCAGGTCCAGCTATTAGCAAGCACAGCTACAGCTCCATTTCCATGTTCTGAGGTTCGCACATACAATAAATCACCATGGCAGCACAGGGATTTATGAGGGCAGTTCCACACACACCATTTCAAACACCTATCAAAAGCTGTCTTGTTTTGCTCCTCGCCTCAGCCACCACCCGCAAAAAGCTCTCTGAAGCTGCAGGTTCTGACATGTTCAGTGGGTCAAGTTATACAACTAGAGAGAGCCAGTGGTACCAAGGATTCACAGGATGTTCTGGAGAAATGCTTAACCCAGACACTTGCTGTTGTCTCCTTGTTCCTCCTTCACATTCCCAAACATGCTCAGCACACTCACTTACTGAAATCAGAGTTAAGGCAATCTATTCGTTGACCATATTCCCACACTTTAAGGCCTTCCCCACATCCCTGTTACCCTGGCATGGTGGTTTTAAGCAAGCAGGCACATAATTAGCAGATACAGAGAGGAAAGAAATTCCCCTTGTCCCGAAGCTGTGCTTAGGAACAAAACAGACAGGACAGGGTTTTTAGAGAAACTCAGGAGCTGGCCTCCCAAGCCTCATTAAAATTGTCCAAGTGACTTCATCTTTTTTAAAAATACTAGCTGTACTTATTCAAAGAACGCACCAGTTAATATATTTGGATGTCATGACTCTGGTTTATATAAAAATAGGAGCCTCAACCAGGCTCCTGGACCCATACTGAGGCATTGAGGTAAGCATCCCGGTTTGCTAAAGTGCTGAATACCAGCCACTCCCACTGACTCATGGCATGTGCTCAGCACCTTGCTAGAAAAGCAGGCTCAAATTAGAGCACTGAGATGAAACCATTAATCAGCAGAGCCTCAAACCAAAAACAGTTCATCAGGGAAAGCAACGAACAGAGAAACATTAAGGCTACAGGGAAGAGTAAAAAGATTGCCTTGCAAAGGCAGCTTTGGTTTGCTCCAGACTTTCCTCCAGAAGTTTGACATTATTAGCATATGTAACATAAAACAGTTTTGCAAAAAAACAAGCAGCCCTTTGCTTGAGTCTGCTAGGACAACAATAACACCAGTCTCATATAATGCACAAGGCATCCCCAGACTCTAAATCACGCACTACATCATGTTGACAAGAAAATCAAGACAGAAACCATGCAGGAGAGCTTTGGGAAATAAATCAAAAAGGGTAGGTGGATTTTGTAGTGCAGATCAGTGCTTATATAAACCGGTTTCCTCCAAAGTCATCACAGATTGCTGCTATGGTATGCTAAAATGTAGAAAGGAAGGACAGAGGCAATGTATCATATGTGGCTATGAAAAATAAATAATCCTTGCTTAACAGCTTGGCAATTCTGTCCTGACTATGTCAGTCCACTACTATTGCTTTAGCAATGGCAGGATTGGGTGCCTGTTGTTGAATATAGCATGTTTCTCAAAAACATTTGAACTACCACATACATTCCTAGCTTGCCTTTATATAGCTTATAAAAGGGTAAATGCTTGGCCTCTTTCCAGAGACACATCGTAGCCATAAAGGTTTTCCAGCTTGCTTCATGAGAATTATCCAGTCAGAGGCAGCACAGGACAGGTCTACCAAAAAAATCTCTGTCACACCAGGCCCTGCTCTCTGCCACTGTACTGGGGCTTGAGCTACACGTCTCAAAGCGCTGCTCAGCCTGGGGAGCCAACTGCACCCTGAGAGCTATGAAAGACAAGGAAATACATCAAATCCATAAGGCTACACTCAGTCAGATGGAAGCTTGTCAAGCTTTGATGGTAATGAGAGGTCTTCCATGGCTATTCCAGTCCTTGGCTTGATCAGCGATTCTGGCCTACATACATAGGTAGATACGTTCTCCTCTATAATTATATTTGATACAATCTTGTTTTGACAAGTATCTACTCCAAACATACTATTATTTCTCAATATATTTTTCACAAAGTCCTACTTCATCTATTTTGCACCTCATATTCATTGCTTTAGGCAGTTCCCACCCCACACTCCTTGCACTCCATGTTCCCAAGACAAGACATCCAGGGAGTAAGGGAAAAATGTGTGAAAAAGGTGGCATGAATAACAACAAAGATGGGTGTGCTTCCATAAATCAGCAGTCACTATGGTCACAGATGGCCTCCAGCTTGAAGACTATGAGGTGACAGTGATCTGTGGGCAGTACAGCAGAGAAGGGCCTTGAGGAGGCTCTTGGAGGACAGCTGGGGGTGGCTGAAGTGCTGCAGCATTATAATAGAAGTTGCCTGAGTACAAAAAAGCAATCAAACAAGGAGAAAGGTATTGATGGTACAAAGCAGAGGCACAGAAAATTGGGTGCAATTGCTTTAAAAAAAAAAAAAAAAAAAAAAAAAAGGCAAAACCTTAGCTATGAAAAAGACGCTGATTCTCTGGCTTTGCTTGTGCACCAAAGCTGATATTTTTCTAGTGAAATATGATTTTTGGCTTGTTTTTGGATGTCCAACTTATCTAATGTCAACACGTTGGTTTTTTGTTGGTTTTTTTTTATTCACAGAGAATAATGAATACCCACATTCTGAAAATCATAACAACGTTCACCAGGACAGCAGAGAGAGCTGAGTATATTTTTAAGAAACCAGGTCCACAATAAATTAATCTGGTACAATATAATTTAATAATTGGTAACCCTACTTAAAAGCATTTTTCACTAAAATCACACTTGAGTTTGTGTAGTTCTTACTGAATCCCATCTAACAGTTGTGCTACTAGTAAAATCTTTGGAGTAAGCTTTGTAGACAAAGATAGCATCTCTTCCTAAATTAAGTAATACAATTGAGAAAAAACAGACATTTCTGGTGATGTCTGCTTCCTAAGTCTTTGAAAGAAATACTCTATCATTCCCAGTGGATTTACCCTCTCTGACCCTTTGACACAAACCTTTGACTATGCCATTCAGCTTGCTAGTAATACAACTACAGAGAATAATGACATCCTGGATGAGACGCAGGCATGTACAGACTGCTTAGAATATGTTCAGCCTGCTTATGTGACTGCTTACTTCTGTAACAAATATGTTCTTTGAAGAAGTTTGTTCCAAAGGACCTACCATCTAAGAAGCCTAGATCTGATGTTCTCAATAAGCACCATTCTGGGGTGAATCTCCAAGCCTGACTCCCAGCACGCTCTTGACAGACATTTCAGTTGCCTCTGGGAGCAATGAAGGAAAGGGAGCCCCATTCAGATCACTGAAGAGCTAGCAAACTGTTACCTAACTTCTCTCTGCATCCACAGACAAAGAGGAGGTAAAATCCTGTTTGCTGATTACCTTGTATTTCTAGGAAGATGGAGAGTAATTTCACACCTTCCTTACTGCCAGGTACTAAGGATAAGCATTAAAGCATAAGATACTGCAGCTTTAGGTGGCACACACCGGCTCACCTCAGCATTACGCTCACCTACAGAACCAGCTCAGTCTTCCCAAGACTACGTATCTGTGCATGTATCAGAAAGAGACTGCTTACAGTCTGAGTGGAGTGCTGCTGTTCCAAGAGAAAATTCAAACAAGCTTACTGTGCTTGAAATATAGACACTGCACACATTTACCCTGAAAAATAAAAAAGAAAGAAGGAGCGCCTTGTCATTACTGATGGACTGTCTCTTCCAGCAGCAGGTATCTGCTATTGTTACTTAATGACCAGCTCTGACTTAAGCACTTGTAAGGAGGAGATGAGTGGGAGGCAGCAGGAGCTGCCCAGGCTTTCCCAAACTAAAACTTTCTGTGTGCAAACAAGCTGGAGCAAGGCCAGAACTGGAAATGCAATCCATGCACACATGAGTAAATCTAAATGCTAGCTGCTATTTTCCCTCTCTCAGCTATTTTGACTTTGTGTCACAGGGGAGCTGGGACACGGCTCATACTTTTTCCAGTTGTAGACTAAAAAGTGCTGCAAAATCCAGGAATCATTTGAGGACAAATTTCTCTGCTATCAAAAAGCAACTGAAGTCACAGCTCATAACACCTACAAAATCCCAATCCAAATCTTGCCTAAAGCTTCCAACATCCAAGTGCAACTTTCTTGCTCTGCCTCTGAGAGAAGAGAGGAAACCAAAGGCATCCATCGAAAGCAACAGTAAGTCTTAGTAAGCCAGTCAGTCCTGTCACCTTGTGAAATGGTGAACTAAGGGGTTCCAAGAGAACCTCAGCATTCCCATGTAGTGAACACTCTTCTAGTAATCCAAACAACCAATGACTCTATGGAGCCTGGGTGATACATATATGTTATATTTTCCCTTCTTGATCCATGGAGGGAAGATCTTGTAAATCCTTGGTGCTTAAAAGTCTCTCTATTTTCTCTGCACTGTTTCTCAGCACTCATGGTGTTCATGAACCTATGTCATAACAACTTCACGAATCCCAAGAGAAAAGTTCTAGCACTGAGTGCTCACCTTTTCCGCCCTATAGGAGGAATGGACATAGAATTGTCAAGTAACTGATAAGGTCTTAATTGCTTTTATGTAAATGCGATATCAGTCTGTTTTCTTCCCCCTTTCTTTGTTTCTAGTTTCCTTCTGTACCAAAAGGTATGTTTGCTCTCCTTCACTACTTGATTTCCTTAAATTGCTTTTCCACGTAGCTTCTCTACATAACCAAACTCCCTTTTCTCTGACAGAAAGCATTTTCTGGCTACCTGCAAACTCTCCAAAATGAAATAGCCTTGCTCTTTGCCCTGTGTGATTATCATTCCCATAAAAATGAGAAACATTTTGTACATACTCTTCCTATTGCATCCAGGCAGCTGCAAAGCATTCAGCACAGAGGGGTGGCTTTGCCTTTTCTACAGCAACAAACAGTCTTTCTGCTTTAGAGGAAGCAGGTAATAGGTTTCACACAGTGCAGGGTGAAACACATGAGGCGTGAGTGACCTATCACACGTAGGCTTCTTTTTATGCTCTGTTATCAGATGTACCTCTTTCAGAAGCTGTCAGTGTAGATCCTTGTTATCCAAATATAAATGCAGTGGTGCTTAGTTCTGAGTCTCAAGATTCAAAGTTCCTAATTCCAACTTTCAAATAACTTCATGTAATCCCGCATAATCTAAGAGTCTATTAATTATTCCTGTTGACAAATGAGAAAGCTCTTGAAGAGACAGGTGAAATCTGCCCAAGGCCAGCCAGCGGGCAGCTGAGCTACAACCAGTATTTCCTCACTTCTGATCATGAGCCTCAAACCACGCAGGCGTTTGTGAGCCTGAGCTTCAGTTCAGCATATGCAGGCAGAGGACAAATTATAACCAAACATAATTATGTTTTATTTTGCAAAAGGCATTACACTTAGTGGGCTCTTTTTGTACCACTTCGTATCAGGATAATTCAATAGCTGCAGTTTCCAAAAACAGTGCTGGTTCAAGTTGTAACACCAAGCCTTCTACAAACTATTAAAATCAGAAATGCTTGTTTAAAACTGACTCTCCAAATGTACAAATCACATATCTCAATGACATACCCATTAAATAAATTAAGCGTGGTGAGGGAGAAACGTGTCCCATAGCATTATTTGCATGGCATTAGGAATGCAGTAGCATGGAAGCTAAAAAATACAGCTGTGCTGCATAAGGAGAAGAAATAAAAGAACAGCAGCAAATGCAAAGAGTAAAAACTGAGTGTCTGTGATTGCAAGTGCCTAACGTGAATTTTTCTTGAACCTGTGTGACTTTCCTTACGAGTAATGAGTGCCCACAACACTTAGAATTTTTGAAAATGGCTTTTAAATTTATATGGATATCAATTTCAATGCATCAGGGGTGAGAATTTGTCCAAAAGTTATCTCCCCCTATCCCATTCATCTCCAGCATCAGTGCTGTCAGCAGTTTCTCTTATTCGCTTAGTTTCCCCAATAAAAAGGAATGACTTTGCTAGATCATAACATTTTGGTCTCTCTGGTTGTGCAACAAGAGAGATCTAAAATAAACCAAGGATGGGCTCACTGTAGGTACTGTGGAATGAGGAAATGAAGTCAAACTGCCACTGCCTTTTCAGTGACAAAGGAAAAGGCCCTTCCCTGACTTAACTTCCATCTTTGCATCACGCTGGTAAGATTTATCGCTCCATTGTAATATTGGGGCAGATACTTTTTCTTCCTTCCCCTCACCTCTTCACAGATAGAGGCAGATCTCATACAGGGTTCTGCTCACAGATTCTTCTGTTTCAAGATTGCTGCTAAAAAGCGCTTCAGGAAAAAAAAATTCAATTTCTTAGTACTTCTGCTGAAGGCAGAACCAAGAGCCCACACTGGTGGTGCCAGAGAGCAGGGTCTTCTTGCCACAACCTTCAGGTCACTACACATTAAGCTGGAGCATGAAGAGAACATTGAAGCTTCCCCAGAAACATTATCTGATAGGAAAGCAGAGTGTACATCTCTCAACACCATCTCTCAATTTATGCCCAGGACTGCGTAAGAGTTAGAGAGCTCCAGTACTAACTTGTTTTCACATTTTTTGTGTTCTAAATTAATTTTTAAGTTAAATATCAAAGCCCCACAGCAACCTACCACCATGCACCCCACACACACACCCTATTTTCTCTCAGATCACTTAATTCCTACGTAAAGACTACAAGTCTTTCAAATACAACAGAAATAGGAAAGGTAGATACCTTATAGTCTTGTTTCAGGGGAAGAGGATTATTAAGTACATGCTTTTATACTCCAAACACCACCTAAAGACTGGATCTCACAGATTTAAAAGTTTATTCTCTGTCATATCTCAAACATGGCTTTTCAAAATAAGCACAGGCCTTTTAAAATAATGGCAATAAAAAGCAGATTAAGTATCAATCTGTTTGATTCCTGCTAATCCATACTTAGCACAGCACCCAGTACTGAAAACCTTGTTCTCCAACTGCGGGTTGCACTTTGCAGATTTGCATTAGTTACCCTTTTCAACAAGTTTCACAAACTGAATGAGAGCAGCAGTGTTTGAATGAGCATTGGCATAGGATAGGAACTTCATCACTGAAGTGGTGCCGGTACTGAAGCCTCAGCTTTTTAGGAGATGTACAGTGAAGGTCAGAGTGGTTGCTACTAGTCTGGCAAATGTAGGGCTTCCCTTTAGCAAGAGCTTCTAGCAGCTAGATAAGGGGCTTCTAGGTGCTAGTGCTCCAGCCAACAAAACTGTCACAGAGACTCTCTCTTAGACTGAAGCTTCATAGCCCACAGTCTTCCAGACAAAAGGGACCAAAGCCTGAGGGAGTGTAAGTCAGCTCTAGCCAATTGACAGCTGTGCTATTTATCAGTCCTCTGGGAAGGTGTCCCCACATGAGCTATGACTATCATTACAGCTGAAGTCGCATAGATGGCATTAACTTTGCTGCTATACCTTCTATAATTTTGCCAATGAGCATATCCAATCTCAGTTTAAATTCATTGGAGGCTTTCAGTGCAGTAAATCACTGCAGCGTGAGATTGCTAGCACTGACAAAGAGGTGTCAGCCAAGTTTCTTTTATGGGAGTTCCAGAGATCAAATCTCTTCCTCCTGCAGCATGTCCCAAGAGGTTGTAGTGAATGGCTTTCCCCAGAAGAGATGACCCTGGGTCTGCTCAACAGTGATAAGAGTCCACCCAAGTACAGTCTTTCCCTTGATGTCCTAAGCAACACTGATATCAAAATCAGGCTTGATACCATGATGATAAGAACACCTGGAATCCTAGACTAGATAGGCTGTTTTAAAAGAAGAACGTGGCTTTCTGTTTCACTAGCATTGATCCGGCCCCCCCAAAAAAAGCCTTCAGCAATAATAACCTGCCTTCTTTCAAACGGTTTGTGCTCAGAGCTTGTTCCTATGTACCTCCACAGCTCTATTAGCCAAATGTTGCCTTATTCTGTTTAAGCGCTCTGGTTTGGGCAACGGGGGCAGCAACTGTTTTGTAGCAATCCCCACCCCCTGCTTCCCTCTGCCTCCTCAGTAATGAAGGATCTCAGAGATAAGCCAAGAGGAGAGGTGATTCACTGCAGTCCTCCCACCATCAGGTATTATAGCTCCCGGTTGTTACACACTGGAGGTCTGGCTTTGTGCAAGTCCCTTTGACCCATGCTCATTTCTCTTGCAGTTCACAGAACAAAAGGTGGGATGACGCTTATTGCCCTGAAGACCCTGGAGTTGGACCAGACCTGGCACAGTATCTCTCCAAATACTGTCCAGCGCAGCTCCCAGTAACACCTGGCGCAGCTGTCAGCTCCATACTCTGTGGACTTTACATAGCCATGCGTGCTGTCACAGCATTAAGCCTGTTTGTTAACCTCTGATCTAGCACATGTTGATTTGCATTACAAAGCATTTCATATCAGAAGCTTACAGGAATTAAATCCTAGAAAATGTGTGGGCATATTGCTCTTTACTACCACAGTAATTACATGGCCTGTGCTGTGGTTTTACTGCTGCTTTCCAAACAATCAGGAAACATGAAGGAATTTTCTATGCTTACGTAAATACTGTTCATGGAACAAGACCACCTCCAGCAGGGGAGGAAGCTACTGCAGTTTAACGTGGGATGGACACTGCAGTATTTTGTTTTGCTAAAAGGAACAGAAATGGGTTGATAAAAACTCTAATCTACATAATTTGCATTCAAGGACACCATAAAACATTCATTGTTTTACATGAGAAAATTACAGTACTTAGCCATGTCATTTCTGTTGTTCTCACCACTCTTCTGGAATGTGCAGATGTTCAAATATTTTGCAATACAGACAAACCCTCTCTTAGCACTGTAATTTACTAATCTTACTATCAAGCCATCACTAAGCATTTCTGATCCCAAAGATCTTTACCCAAGGAGCAAGAACATAGATGTACTGTTGGGGGATCTCACGGTACAAAAAGACAGAAGGACCACTTGAAGAAGCAACAACTGTTTCTGCCAGTAATCTCTCCAGTTCTTTGTGAAGAAGGCTCAGTCAATGTTATTTGTTCTTATTAAAGAAGATATCACGGCAACTGATGGAAGGAGAGTTTAAGGTGAAGTACTTAAGTGGTACACATGGTTAGCTACCAGTGACACTGCTAGGAATAAGATGGCTAGGAATAAGATGATGTGGATTGTGAAATCCACAGAAGAGGAACATCCATAAAGGTTTTCTAACACCACTTCTTATAAACCAGCTGTTCTATACCTTCTTTGGAAGATCCAATTCTGAAGCTATTACAGCAGCCTGACATCTTATACTCAGCTCTCAGTAGATTTAAAAGACCACTCAGTCCGGGAGTTCTCCCCTGAAAGGGAATCCTCCTGAATCCTTCTTTCTTCCTCAGCTCCTGCAGCAGGAAGCACAGCTGGGAAATTCAGTGAGGACAGCAACAGCTCCTCTGTTCCCAGCTTTGGGAATAACGCATCAGGAATACTCTGTAGAATTCTCAGAGGAAGGTGCTCCAATACATTTGTTCTGGGACAATTTCAGCGCAGTTTACCACAAAGCTGGGAACCACTGTATTCCCTGCAACCCCAGCTTTCTTCTCAGCCCTACTCCCATCTGCATTCAACATTTAATTACATTTGAGAACAGTCTCGTGGGATGCGGGTCTTTCAGGGTGCCGATGTTTCCAATTAATTCAGAATCCCACTAGATAACATCTGTTCACAGACACAGTGCCTGGCACAGAGCATGACGCTTGACTACCATTTCAAATGCATATGCCAACAACACCCACAGATGGAAAGTTAAAACTTATGATTTTTTTTCCCCCATAATTTGAAGATCTATTTTGAACACCGTAGCCAAATATTTGTAGGTATCCCTGTACAAAGAGAAGCCCTTATTACACTGGATGACAATCATTCCAAATGAAAAGGGCCGCCCTATTTTTACTGATTGGTCAAAGTGACAGGCTGGAAATTTTAGTAATATTTTCAAAGATGCTTTCATGGTAATAGTGAACACATTGCAGGCTCTGCATTGTGCCCTCCTTATCTTCTGCCCACCACTCCACTGTGAATATTCAAGTCTTTCCCTTAACCAGGGCATGCTGTGAGGCTTTACTCAACTTGAGTTTACTTAGCTCTCTTGACTTGGATCTAATTTCTGGGAAAGTCCTGAGAGAAAGGCACTCAAACCCTACTGAAAGTCAATAGAACTAGGCACCTTGACTGTTGCAGCCTTCCTTGTCAGCATTCATTCAAGGAACTATAGGAGCAAAGCATTAGGTATGGCAGAATTTCTGGTCCATCCTAGAGTTGAGCTCCTGAAGTACACAACTGGGATTCTAGCAAAATTATAGTTCTCAGACAGCTAAGTTAGATTATTCTGAACTACGTGACTGCAAGTTTGGGTTGCCACTTTCAAACTCCTGTGCCAGCTAATTCTTTTCCAAAGGTAGAAAACTGATTGCCAAATCTTATCTCGTAGTAAGTTAAGCACGGTGCTACATCTTGAAAATTCATTTTGGGTGAAGGGTTTGGCTTAGAGATGATAAACAGGATAGGAGAGTTCAATGCTATGTGACCACTCCTCAGCTCCTTACAAAAATAAACCATTACACCCCTGAAGCAAAACCTTGACCATGCAAGATATTAGAGCTCTTAGCTCGCGCACTCTTTGTACACAGCAGGAGGAGATGTTATCAGGAGCAGGTCAGCCAACAGAAACAGCTGCTAACGCAAAACACTTTGTGCCTGATCCATTGTTTCTGAACACCCAGCAAGAACCAGAGGGTGTCCCTCGCTGGAACAGAACGACCCTGTGTAACAGCAAGAAGCTTTGCAAATATCATTAACTACTATTGAAAACAGCAAGACAGTGAAAAAATACAATGTGAAAGCTTACGTATGATTTATCATAACTCCGCCACTGCCCCTCCCTACACTCAAGCACTGCCCCAACCAGTAAGAGGGAAGGAGGCTGTTGTCCAGCACACTGCAAGCAGATACACAAAATAATGCACAGCAGGAGCCTGCATCAGTTTGAGGTGCTGGGCACAGCAAGCTCTGGTGAGCAAGGGCACATGGGGACAAGTATCAGGCCTCACACAGACAATCTGCATTTGGAGTAGCACTGCCTCCATGCACACCTGAGCACAGACAGGCTGCAGCCCATGCAGGGGGCTTCCATCTCTGCTGATGGAAGATGACTAAGTGTTCTGTCAGAGTAAGAAGAGATGCAAAGGTGTCATATTTGGTGATGGCCTATGGCACATCATCACGAGCCTGCACACACACACGAGCCTGCAAAAAAAGTCACCCAGAGGACAAGCAGGAATTATGTTGCTCAGGTCATATGGCTAGAAGAAGTAGAGGTACAAAATAGGAAAAGTAGCTGGTAGGAGAATGTAAGAAGATATGAGATGGAGCAGTCCCACCCAAGGATGTGCTGCCAGTATTTTAAAATAACAGCTCCCAGAAGCACCACCTTGTCAAGTGAGGGAGCCCACGCAGCAGGAGTGGCTGAGCTGCAGAGAAGAGCTGGGTGGGTCAAGGAATGTTTGCTCTTCCCTTGTTTTTCCCCCATTTAAACAGCATTTTCATAAACACTACCAAGGAGGGAGGTGACTCCACTTGGCAGACAGGTTCCTCCTAGTTAAATTGGCTGAAAGCGTATATTCTCTGCTCCTGGAAGACAGAGTGAGCACACTTGATTGCTGTGCACATTGCTCAGCGGGCACAACCCAAAGTAGCACTGGAGCTCTATGCAGGGAATGAGAGTGATCCTTCTCCTATAGTTCTCCTTCCCCTCCCATTACCTGCCCTTCCATCCTTCCAAAGGATGCATTTTAAAAGCAACCTAATTTTACAATACATTACAAAATCCCGAGCATGAACCTCAAGCAGATAACTGAGTGACAACCAGAAAATGCAACGTGGCCTCTCCCACTTTCTCTGGTTCCTGACATTTCAGGGACTATCCTGCAAGGCACCATTTCCTCAAAACTCACAGATTGACACAGACTTGGAGTGTGCAAGGATAGCCTGAGACTTGCCCCACAACCCCTCCATGGGGCTCTCACTTATTTCCTGAGCACTGTTTAGGTCTTCAGAAACAAAAGAGATGCAAAGCCCACTACAGTGCAGCACAGCTCATCCCCACGCTCACTCAAGGAGATGCAGTGTGGGAGGAGCTTGCTCTGAAGTCACCCAGTTCAGTCCTCTTCCCCCACACACATACAGATGACGCTTAATTGTAGCCGACACATTTCTGCTGCAGGGACTGCTGTATTTATTTCAGCCACCTAATGCTAAAAAAATCCCAATCATCAGTCCCAGACCAGGTTCTGGAAAAAAATAAAAATAAAAAAAAATCAGGACTCATCAGCTCATTTTATGCTTGGTAAGAAGGAGACAGATTAATCTACCTTGCATCCTTCTGTCTTTCATAATTCATAGCCAGGTGTTGAGTTGTTCCCTAGGGAAGGCTCCTTCAGGGCTGAGATACTGAGGTATTACAAAGCAGCTTATGTTGAGGCTGCCTGTGATTTATGCTCTGTATGATCAGCCAGAATCAGTCTCTAGGGTTAAGCCTGCAGATACTAGTTTGCCATAGACAGAAATAGTAAGTGATCCAAGCAAGTATTTTGCTGTTTAATATATAGCCTAATTAAGAGATTATAATGTATTTAAGGAAGCAATGTAAGGCCTGTGCCCAGTAAGATATGTCTTCTAATAAGGGGAAATCCCTTCTATATAGGTTTAGAATGATTAATGAGAGGAAATCAGCATTAGAAAAATAAATAAGTAACAAAACATGCAGGAATTTTGGCAAAGAAATAAAGAGACCCACTAGCAAATGAAAACAGAACTGTGATCTGGGCTGAGAATAGAACCTCAAGGAAATGTATTTTTGGTATGTTAGTAAATTCACGTGCACAGCATTTGGGAAATAACACACAGTTCTGAAGATGCTGAAAGTACTGAAAAGGGAAAGTCAGTGTTACCATCAGGTATTTAAAAGGGTCACGTTCTTCACCCTGGAGAGAAACAAAGGTAATCTTGTTTCAAAGAAAGCATGACGAAAAGGGATTTGTGCAGTCTTCAGGACTGCTCTTTGTGGCAAGGAAAATAGTGACAGCAGGTGAAGCCTGGTAGCTTAAACATAATCTGTGCTAATAGGCTGAACTTGTCCAAAGGGCCTGAGGGAGGGTCAGAGCCAGAATCCACAGCCTGAAAAGGCTACAGGGTCAGCTTTGGCATCCTTATCAGAGTCCAACCAGATCCCATCAGAGCCAGGAAGAAGAAACCTATCTGTAACAAACTGCTTCCTCTCCAGAATGCACACAACCTTTGAGCAACATGAGCTGCCTTGCCGAGCCAGCTTCCCCAGCACATAACTCATAGCACACCACAGCACTCCCTGCTTCGTGATGCTGAACACCCTTTATTTTGGATACAAGTCATTATGGTAGCTGGAGGCTAAGACTCCCAGTGTGCAGATAAATCACACAAAAGAACTAGACAGTCTCAAAAAGGTCTATTGAGTTCCTATTCTTCCAACTGCAGACCATCTGTATCTGTAGGCAGCAGGCTTGATAGCAAGGGACAAACCACAAAGCTGAATGAGATGCTAACACGCAGTTTCCCATGGCTAGCATCAAGTTCAGCAAAGAAGAACCATAACTCTGCTGCCTAGAGCCAAACCTTATGCAGCACTCATAACTTCATACCTTCACTTTAACCCTGCTAAGGAGAGCACCTGCCAGGGGCCATGCTTTGTGGCTGTGACTCCAAAAAAAAAAAAAACAACAAAAACAAACCACGCACCTTTAGCTCAGGAGAAAGGCATCAACTCAGACAGATGAAGTCTTCAGAGGGAGAGCTTCTTTTGATATAAAGTCATGAGACAATATAAAGCTTGCTTCATTCTTATTTTGTTCATTTATCCACACTATTTATAGCTTGCACATGATTTCTAGTTTAAATGTGCTGACTTCTGCTTGCCACCACTATCTGTGCACACTATCTAGACTGTGCTGCTTTTGTGAGACCTTCTATTCTGCCAACTTCAGCTAAAACCATAAACCCCAAGCATATTTTATTTCTCGAAGTGCACCAAATCTGTACTTACTGTAGAAATTCTCAGGCTTACTGAGAAAGCTGTATTCAGTTCCTCTTGTTTTGGAATAGCAGTTACTAGGATCCTCAACAGATAGCTGAAGAGCAACTTGTTCCTCCCTCCCCCTCCATCAAGAAGGAAATTTGGCTGCATGAACCAGACAGAAGGCAGGTTCTGGCCTATTTCAGAGGCTCCACCTCGAGAATTCCCCTGCAGGATGAGGCCTGGCTGCTGACAGGATTGAGTTGGTGTCTGATAACAGTACTGGATTAGAAAACACCACTGACTGTGTAACCACATGCATAAAGCAACATTGCAGTTGTGAGGCCTTCTGTTGTTTGTTTGCTTTAAATACAGCAACCTTGTCTAGTTATTACCTGCCTCTCAAGCTTTCTCCTTAAGCTTTGCAGTCCTCAACTGCTTATTCATCACACCAGTAGGAGGTTTTCCCATTAGCTTGCACTGTTTCCTCTTTTTTTTTTTTTGCCTAATTAAGTTAGTCACTACAATCAGCTTAAAAACTTTATCTTAGGTGTAGTTTAACGCAATTTCATATCAGCTGCCAGGTCTTAGTAACTCAAAGAGGGAAAAATGTTTAACACAGTTTAGCTCCCAAGACACAATTCTATGCATGTGAAGTTTATCACAGCTCGCCAACATAAAACAACCTGATGAACTCGACTGCTTTATCACATTTTACTTGAGTCATTTTTTCAGTGTTTCATGTTAGTGGGCAAAGGAATTGCTAATTGAAGCATTTCAGAAGTAGAGACAAAAGTTCATTCATTATGCTGCATAATTGAATCATCAAAGGCAGTGATCAAACATATTTTGCAAATAGGATAACACGAAAAACAGCCAACGTTTCACCCTTACACAGATAACAACGCAGTGAGTGTCACTGCTGAGCCCATCTAAGCAGCAGATTGTAGATAACAAGGCCAACCTTAATGTTACCAGAATCTCAGTGTTAGCTCACATCAGAGCTTAAGGAGTGGATAAGCATATTGATGTAGTCATATTTTTAAAACATACATTTTAAGTGTTCCCTGAGTCTATCAAGCCTTAAGGAAGCAATGCATGTAGAGAACACTCAAATAGTTATTTTGTGCATCAGTGTTACTAGGCAACATTTGGATCATCTTAAGCAGCTG
This sequence comes from Coturnix japonica, assembly GCF_054131305.1. Taxonomy (NCBI): domain Eukaryota; kingdom Metazoa; phylum Chordata; class Aves; order Galliformes; family Phasianidae; genus Coturnix; species Coturnix japonica. Next base: position 15,486,999 of record NC_140670.1, on the reverse strand, counting down.
CCCACACTTGCACAGGATCAAACAAGGAAGGACAACACCACGCAACTATGGGCAGAGCTGGACCCACGCAGCAGGAACAATGGAGAAGGCAGAAGCATAAATGTAGAAGTGTTGCGTGACCACCACTTTGTGCAGATCAGGTGGTACTATAGGAAGCCTATGGTCTTTTTAGTCTCCAATATGCTTTTCATCTGGCAAAATCTTGTCCTACTTACAAAAATAAATAAATAAATAAAATAAAATAAAAATTGACTGATTTCTCACAGGTTCTCTCATGAAATCATTTTCATGCCTCCAATTCAGGACAACATCACCAACCTTTTAGGTTTCCTTTTCACATCTGCAAAAAGGTGCGAACAAGTCAGATTCCAGGAATCTCAATGAAACAGGTAAAGATTTTTCCCAGGGCTTCTGCATCATTCTTGGGCACAGACATTTTATGATCAGGTAAAGTAAGAGGTCCATCCTCCTTCAGATTTAGCTTTGGAAAATGTAAGCTCAGTTCTTAAAGTTGGGAAACAGTGGGAGATGACAACGTACTGACAAGTTCGTAATGTTACAGGTGCTTTATGCAAGGAGTATGGACAGCACAAAAAACTTACAACAAATAGCAAGTGTAGGAGGATCCAGTCAGCAAACCCACATCCCCTTATGTTTGCATTACATAGTAAAAACAACTAATTGCTGCATCTACGTTATATTACTAAAGTCTCTGCGTGACACTGTATTTCCTTATCCTATAATTGATTCTGTTTAATTCTGTGGAACTATTCCTGAAAAGTGATTAACTGCATTGAGAAGGATATAGAGCATAAATGGATTTGCAGAAGTTGTGGTTCAGATTTTTGAGCATGCTCAGCTACAAAGTCACAGCTTAAATTAATTTTGCAAAACATCTTGAAATCTTAGGTAAGAAATTGCTTGTGACAACAGGATTCTTCAATGAACTTCTCCCCAGAATTTCTGCTTAAAAAATACATATATCAGACTTTGAATTTAGAAGCAAACTTATTTTCCACCATTTGAACTTCTAGTAGCATGAGTTAATGGAAGATTTTAAGGCAGCCAATTCAGTTACCAACAATTTCATGTCCATTCTCCCAGCCTATACAGTATCCACTTGTGGCTCACTGCATGACTTGAACCATGCTGTGTACACAAAGTAATGTGCAAGTACTCATGCAACACAGTTTATAGAGATTTCAGTCTTCTCTTCCCAGAAATGTTCTCATAAGTAGAAGGCTGCACGGTTAAATACTAAGTAACAATGAAGACTTTTGTTTGCTTTGCAGGTTTGGCTTGGGTTTTTTGCACCATCCTTTATTCTTGCAGAAAGGAAATTGAGGAAGATTCTTATGTTTACATCCACTACAGCTGAGCTGTGTCAGGCCATAAGCTGGTAACTGTGGCAGCTCTTTTGAGCCAGGTACTGAGATGACTGACACCAACCAGGGATCCAGCCCTTTACACTCTTTCCTTTACACAAAAAGGGAAGACTGCAAAAGGTGATTCTCATGTTACAAGGCTTTGTGTACTTCCATTCTTTGTCTGCAATTTTCTATTGGTCTAGTTCATAATTTAGTGAAATGTCACTCCAATTACATTTGTTTTCACTGTTACACAAGTCCCCATCACCTCCCCCCCCCCCCCCCTTGCTTCTTTAGATTCAAGTCTAGAAACAGTACTCTGCCTTCTAGACACTACCAAAGTGTACTCCGTTCTGTGGCATAGTAACATGAGGTTGTCATGCATCACAATCACTTCACACAGTAAGTCAACTTTCCTCTCCTGCAAACTGCAGGTCACCACGAAGAGTCAAAGACACAATTGCATCAATTGTTTCTATAGTAGAATCCACTTCTTTTCTGAGTCCACATCCAAGGTGGAGCTATGGCCTCATAAAAGAGCGCTCTGCCTACCATATCCACTAATCACAGCTTTAATGACTTATTTTTTGTTTGTTTGTTTTTAGACAAGGTCATTATTAAAGGCTTTTTCTACAGTTTTATTCAGTTTGTTTCCACAGCTCCCAGACAGGTGCATTGCCAGGTGCCTCTTCATAACGTTGTATTTGGCATTTATCATAAAAACAGTTCTAAACCCACAGATGTCCTCTCTAGGCACTCCCTGAGCAGACATCATCTTTAGCTGAGATTTCTGAACTGGATCAGTGACTACGATTGCTGAGCTAATCTGAGCAACAAACACACCCACAACCCTAGCTACCCTAGTTAAGGTACCACATACTAAAATCTCACCTTCTCTGAACAGGATTCTTTAGGATTTGAGCCCCTTTAAACACACACGCTATATTTCAAATCTTCTGACCTAACCTGCCAATTCCTTCAGTCTGTCAGCCTTAGAGAAACACAGGAAATACAACTCATGAAGTCAAGACAGGGAGTTCCACATGATAACCTGAAGGGCTACAAAACAATTCTAGATCAATGAGAACTGGCAATGACTTCATGCCAAATATTTCACTAGCACAAACATGCAATTTCCAAAGCTATGCCAAGTTGTGGCCACTTACTCTGAGAACATGACCTTTTTCTTTCTAGCTATTCCTTCTTCCCATTGCCCACAGTCCCTTCTTTATTTTGGCATACAGCCCAGGAGCACATGCACCAGTTATGCTGTTATAATACTCCAGTCTTAGTTTCCTGTAACTGGCAAAAAACAAGTCAAAAGACACATCACGGAGACCTTTCAAAGAGCTGAAGCCTAAACAGCTGGTAAACTCCTGAAAAAAAGAACAGGTTGAAAACAGCAGCAAGGGGCTAGATCTTACAAGACATAAAATGCTGAAAAACTGAGGATTCAAGCTCAGTTTGACTGAAGAAACAGTACAGGAAGCAGTATAGTTTCAAATGTGCTTCAGCATTGATTAACAGCAACAAGTTCAAAACTGTATTACATTTTGGTCAGCATGCAGGGATAACATGTCAGACATCAGACTAAAGGTTAAAAAGGGATTCAATTAACTGTCGCTATGCAGGGACTTCATTAATCCAAGGATGCCTCATCCAGATGCCTACATACCCAAGGGCTTTAAGTCTAAACAAGCCAATAAGTCAGTAATGTAGGCTTTTCTCTTGGTCTAAGAGTGGGAGTTAATCACTGTTTAAAGATTTTGCTATCTCTTTTCAGCCATGTCTTCTATTTCTCCAGGAAAGAAAATCACTTAAAATAGCAACTTCAAACAATCTTTGAATAAAGCATCCTTATAGCTAAGACTGTTCATTGTTTGACTTGCAAGTCTACTTTTGGTCTGAATCAAAACTCCCGTCTTACATCCCTCTTCTTTTAGTTGAGAAAGGATTTGACAGTCTCTCTTGCAGAACATCACTTGAGTTTAGTTTTATAACCTAACAGTTCAAAAAGATCTTGATGTCAAGCCACATTAGTACAAGACCTATTGGATTAACAGATCTGATGATAGACCAAGTCACAGAGAGCACCCCACAGAGCAACAACAGACCAGGCTTCCATCCCCCTAGCCAGGAGCCAGCTGACATCTCTCTGCATACTATAACAGCCATCTCTCTAGAAAGCTGCAGATATCTGATCTCCTCATGCACACAGAGCTGAACAAACATGGTGATAACAGCAATGAGAAAACACAAAGATATAAGAACAGTGCCCTCAAAACGGGAGGTCCACATGTTGGCATCCACTGCTGAATCAGCTATTTTTCCCACTGGAGAGAACGTCACTCTGCTGAATTGCAGAGCTGGTGAGTTCAGTCACACATCACTTTTAAGGAGTAACAGTACATGTACAAGTATAACCGCTAGGTATACATGCATTCTTGAAGCTGGCCTGTGACTGCCAAGGCCATTTGTATATAAAAGCTAACACATGCTAATGGCAGCCTGTTGCTATGTATCATACCTGAAGCATCAGGCCTTTGGAACAGAGATATCCTGAGTGCCTTGAACACAGACAGAATTAACCACACACACACACACAAAAAAAAAAAAAAAAAAAAAAAAAGCCATTCCCGATGTTAATGGAAGTTAGATAAGCAAAGAAAGAGCTCACATCACAAATCAATTACAAACAGCTACCACACGCATACAAAGGCTTAGGGCTAATAAAATATCATGGGCTGTGTTCTTTCGTTGGTTTCAGATCTAAATTCAGAATAAGTTTCTATGGCAACAGGATTGCTAATCCATGTGAGTTCTACTCCAATTCATGCTGAAGACCGTATTTGACAAACCTAATAGGCTATCAATTTATGTGTAGTTGTTTCTTTGTTGGAGGATATAAGTACCTTTCACTGGGCTGTAGGGATTACACACATGGCTTTTACCTTTCCACACACTGCTTCTTTTAATTATAAAGATCTAAAGCCAAATATTTTTAATAGAATATTAGCAGAGCACTAAAATTCAATTTTAAAAAAAGGTAAAAAAGGTCAGTAGTTGTGCTATTGCGTGCCTATATTGTCTCTTCTGTTGTTACTCTTCCTACTCATCCCTTCTCATACAGGCATGCGCAGGAATGTGTCTGCAGCTCCCAGCTGCTGGAGCTCCAGGGTCCCAGGAGCCTGGGGCAGAGGAGAAAGTTCAGAGTGCTCCTGAAACCTGGCTCCATGAAGGGCAGCACTGGTCACCAGCACCTCTTCTAAATCCGAGTTGTTTCTTTACTATTAAAGTAGGTAGCACTTTTCTTTTAAGGGATATTTCCACAGCAAGCATATACCCCTTAAGGAATTATGGCTGTTTTTCCAAGAGTTTTTAATCACTTCAAATTAATTTAAACTTAATTTAAACCAAAATGTTGTAATCAATTTCATAAGGCTCCTTAAACTAAAGGTTAAAGCTGATTGGGAGAAAAAAAAAAAAAAAAAAAAAAAACCAAGAAAAAACTATTTAGTCTTAAAATGAGAACTTGACATTTTTCCAAAAATTACTGGTTGTAGCATAATTAAAACTTGCCTTAGTAACCCTTAAAAAAAAAAAAAGCTTAAGATGACAGCCCTTACCTGACACACAAGAGTGTTTCTGTCTGGGGGAAAGTACTCCAAGTCCCCTCAGCGACAGAGTTTAGCACTCCCCTTGGATGCTGGGGAGCAGGGACAGTGAAAACAGCACAGACATTTCTAAGTACTCAGAGATTGCAAAGCAAAGTATAATCTGAGCTCATGGTCAAATGCTGTCAGAGAGGCTCTATCACTCAGGAGCTATTTGGGTCAGTAAACATTCAGTACTTTCATCATTGCAAAACTTCGATGAAGTCTGACTGTTCTCAAAGCCTGACTCTCAGCTCAACTCAAACTCCAGAGGAAGGAATTCTATGTTCCAGGTCTATCACTTCACCCCCAAGCTCATCCTCATGCCACTCACCACCAGTGCAACACCAATCCCCAAGAGGGAAAGGTTTCTGGACCCAGAGGGTCCATTGAAACCCTGGCCCAGTCAGAGGAGTTATTGCAAAACCATTCCTCCACCAAGCCCTGCCCTGGATATAGTATCAGCGGAGCTATTTAAGACACATTGTCCACCTGCTGTTTACATATTCACTGAAGAGTCTTTTCAGATGTTTGTACATGGTATGCCATTTCCTTACCTGGGTTGTAAGATCAAAACGTGTTAAGAGACCTTTTGATTTCAGCAGAGAATTCTCAGACACTTGCAATTTACTAGCCCCCCGCCCTAATTTCTACTGCTTTTAAGTGTTGTTTTAACTGTTGCTTTAAGTGTTGTAAGATGACACCAACTTGATATGATCAGTTTTAAGACCACGATTTTTTTCCCCCTTCAGGCTGAAATCCCCACTAAGAAGAGGTGGTGTTCAGTAGCTGTATTTCTCTGTGTTTTTCTGCACAGGTTTGAGTGACTGAACAGTTAAGTCATTTATTTAGCATATGAATAAGAGATTTCTTAAAATACAACGCTTTTCACACAAGCCAGTTTAAAGCTGTAGGGATCCATTGTGAAGTCTGTTCAGAACAGTAGTTTCTGGGACAGCTTTACTTTCACCGAGTGAAAACTCCAGTAACAAATCCGAGGTTCAGCAATTTTCTTCCTTCACTGTCTGCTGTGCCTCCTTTAGTTCAGTGACTCTCCAGTTTCAACTACATGACCCTTCCAAAAGCAACATTTCCCTGCTCAGATTTTTAGCATGTGGCCTCTGTCCCTTAAATAAAAAGAAACCCACAAATCAAGACCTTAAATCTCACTGCAAGCTGGAAAAAAAGTGTTCCACAGAACTGGGTGGGGAGGGGAAGATTCTTCATAAAGCTTTTCAACAGAACTATAGGATTTGCAAATCAGTTTTGTTGTGCCAGCCACTAACTTGTGCTTTCATACTGTGATCTTATTCTGCAGTTACCAGCATATTTAGCTAGACAATGCTTTTAACCACCCGATCGATTGCTTTAGAAAGATAATAGCACTAATTATTTTAAAGACAGATTATGCAGGTTAGTCTTGATATAATTTTGGATGTTTAATACAAAACAAATATTTTCAGCTGACGTTGCCCTTCATCCTCCCTTTTCACTTCCTTTTCTACATACAGCTACAAACACTTGATCCTTGAATGAAAAAAAATAATAAAGCTGGCAGCTCAGGGCTCTCTGGAATGGCTCCTCAACCTACAAAAACATATTTGAGAGCCTGCTAACAATGCAAATCATCAAAAGTCATCTCTGTTATGGAAGAACCAAACAATTTTACCCTGTAAAAAAGTCAGAATTCATGCTGTGTGATGACCTGGCAAGAGTCATTTCTGGGAACAGGAGGTGATTCTGAATATTGGTAACCAGCTGGAGAAAGCACTGTTGGTTGACCCAGCTACTTTTTCCCTCTGAAAATGGAAAGGAGGGACACCAAAGAAAAAATGGACAAGCAGTTTAAGTTTTCCTAACAGAATTAAACACATCTGTGGGAAAGTATTAAACACAGAAGGATTCCTGTAGCTCATAAGAACAGTTGCAACTCTATGGCAGTTTCCTTTAACTGCAGCACATGAATAACAACGCATTATGTGTTACGTATCATGTTATGTAAAGTATGACACTAAAAAAAACCAGCACAACACACAGCAGCTCCCCATACTGCAGATTATGTTATGCAAGCATAGATACAGCATGGTGATGCTATTCAGCATTCAGTGCTTAGCCTTTAGTTCTGTGTTCTCTTCTCATTCCTTCCCAGCTTTCACTTTGCAATAAAACTGGTGAGGAATCTTAAGGATGGAGGAAATCATAAGAATGAACAAGAACAAACTACCACTTAGGCTACTCCTCAAATATGTCTTTTGACAAGTTCGCTCAATTTGGGCAACTCAAGATCCCTCTTAACTCATGCCACTATCAGTTAACCCATATGTAACATCTTCCTTCCCATTGCTCCTGCAGAAGGGCAGATTAAATGTGCATTGCTGCCAGCCTGGCTTCAAGCTCTTTTCAGGCAGTATATACTGGAACCTGGAACAGCCTCCAGGAGGGCCTTCAAACATCTGCTGATGACTCAGTGTCACCACTACATGTTGTACTGCTGAGTTTGCTGTGATGCATTCTGAAGTCTCCTGCAAAAGCCTTCTTCCCCAGCACTTCTGTAAAGAAAGTTCTCTATCATACACACATAGCTTCTTCTAGAACAGGCTGGAGTCTTATCCTCTGCATTAGTGCTACATTACAGCTCTATAGTGGGGACACAGATCCCTCCCCCATCACTTTAAAGCAATAAACACACAAAAAAAGCAACTGCTTTTAATATACCATTGAGGCCACATTGCAGTCCCAGGAATGCCCATTTGAGCAGCTTGGCCAGAGCCAACACTGTTGGTACACCAGCCAAACCACAATACTCACAGAGAATTCTTTAAACTGCCTGCAGGATCATATCTTCTCCTGACAGAATGCAAATGAACTAACGGCTTAGAAAAGAAGGAATCAAACACTATAAAGTTAATAGCATTGGGCTATCAGGCTTCTGGGGGCAGCAAGAAACCTACGGCTTTATGCCCTGTAAAGCACCGTGCTGCCAGAACCAACTGGTCACTGAACCAGAGAAGCAAATAGCAAAGATGGAACCACCTGACAAAACCACATCTTTCAGCTTCTGCTCAGCCTGGGCAGTTTCCTACCACCGACCACTGAATAATGTGAATAAGAGTGACACCAACACCACCCTCCACTACTGAGAAATATTTGTTGTGAATGGTGAAGTGATCCCTGGGACTTCAAATTTATTCATTTTTATTGGTTTAAGTCCTTCTTTGGGAAAAATCTTTGGTATTTAGTTAACAGAACTTGTTTGAGGTTACCCAGTACACCCACTGCTTCTCTGGCATTAAGTAGTTGTCAGAGTTTATACAGCAAGCATGGATTGTATCAGCCAAGGCAGACATCCTCCATTTAAACATGGTAGGAGCTTCTGGAGCCAATTAGGGTTTTTTGTAAATAGGTGAATACTATTGCCATCATTTAATATTACTTAACAGCTATCAAGAGAAAGGATATATTTACAAATTGGCCATAATCTACATTATATAGTAGTTAATGGGCATCAGGTGTACAAGAACATAGGGCTGGGAAGTATGCATTTAAATCAATACTTATGCCATGCTGAGAGTCTCACTTGTCCCATAGCTGTAAGACCAAATTGACAAGGACTAAACAAGCAGGGAGCAGTCAGAAACAGGCTGTATGTGGCTGACTGGGAGTCCTCATCTGTCATCTTCTACCCAGCAGCAAAGCTTCCCTTGTTTTCTGAAAGTCATCACCCACTGTTCCCTTGAGAGCATGCTTTTAAAAGAGTGTAAAACATGTAAACCATCTACTTCCTTCTTGTAGGCCATCTCTAACAAAGTAATATATGTGAAAGATAAAAGAACTGGAATTATTTCCACATCAGTTTAATTCTCTAGAAGGGAATCCCACTCTTTATCAAGAAAGAATAAGGAGTTGCATCTCAAAACAACTTAAAAATGGATACTTCAAATCTGAACCCTTAATAGGAATGGCCTCAGAGAATTCTTGGTAGGAATTTATTGGCTTCTGCCAACTTTAGGAAATATTCCCCACTGCAAAAAGAGAAAGTTCATCCCTAGAGACCACAAACTGCATTAAAGCATTAAACAATATGATCTCTCACATGCCTGTCACAAACACCACCAGGTTACCTATATTTACTGATCAAATATTCAAGTACTTTTAACAAATTTAGGACTCATGACTTCATCTGAATTTTACTGGTGCTCACCCTGAAAAAAATTAAATAAGGAAAGAAGGGAAGGATGAGATGCTAAGTTTATACCTTCCATATCTTCTATAGTACTCTTACTTAGTACTTCTCAATTCTGTGGTTGTTGCTTTGATTTTCTGGAGAATTTCATGCTCAGCAGAACAAGTCTGACTGCGTAGTTCCTGTCAGCACTCCCAGCTAGCTTTGCAGTGACTTCTGCTGTTAATACTGAAGATCTCCTATTGCACTAGAGCTGATTCAGACCTCTTTCAGACAGGATCCATAGCAAAAGGGGGGAAAAAAAAATCCAGTTCTCTCTGTAGGCAGTTATTTAGCACTAACAATTACCAGAAAACCATCTCCAGGCACATAGGGGTCTAATACTGAACCTTCAACGTAGAGCTTTATTGCATACTACTCTATTAATTTCAGATTATTTTCCAAATACGATGCTGAACTGCTTCTTGGAGAACTCCTACCAATAAATTTTGAACCAGCAGGCACAGAGAACCTGCAAGCCAAACTGTTCTCTCAATCATGTTTTAAACTCAAACAGAATCCAAAATTCCAAACTAGACTCCAACTTTAAAAAATAACTTGGTCCAAAAGTCACAAATCTGAGCTTCCCAAGAGCTATTCCATTAAAAACCATGTTTTTTCAGCTGCAGATGGTGTTGAACTGCTTTAATTATATCAGCTATCCTTTAGATAAGTGCTAGATATACACAGTTTCAAAACAGAACTGTATATTCCATGTAATCCTCAGTTATTTTTTGGAAGCTCTCAGTCCATGCCAGTAGAAACTGCATTTCCAGGACAGTAAACTTGAACTGGATGAAAGAGGATGATTACTTTTGTTCCTTACTTGCTAATGCAAAAGAGTACCCAATCAAGAAATACACGTTAGAGAAAACAAAGTAAGTCAGGCTGCAAAAACAAACAAAAACCACCAACGAAACACTGTAATACTGCTTAGCTGATGTCACAAAGTAAGAAATAATGCTTTGCTTTACACAGAGTTCAATTAGGGTGCACTCCCTGCAAGTGTTGAATCTGACTGTGCTTCATGGCTTAAATACTGAGTCAGAGGCCAAAAACTTTAGATCATTTAATTGGTGACAACATTAATACTATGCTTAAGGGTCATAAGAGGCCTCCAAGCCTTATGAACCAAAGCATCACTGCTCTAGAGAGTTTATAACTACATGTAAGATGAAAGAACAGTGTATTTGTCACGTTTTATAGATAGACAATACAGACCCATGGTTATAACATGACTAAAAGAAGTTTGAGGTTAGATCTAAGTATTTAAACCACCACTATTGTTCATTTTGCCTGACCCTTCCCTTCTCCAGTGTAACAGTAACTGACCATCCTGTCTAGAAAATAAAAAGCAAACTCAGCAGGAACAAGTAATAAGCATCAGAACCAGCTGCTATGACCATAATTTGGAGGACAATTCACCCTCACTTCAAGCTTATAAGCCTTTTTCTTGCAAGCCTAACATTAAGACTAAAGGAAATAAGGGACTGGTTTACAAGCCAGCAGGCAAGCCAAGGTAATTCTTTGCAGAACTGCAAAGGCTATGCTTTCCTGAATACTGGAAAAGTGGTTTGATAGAGACTCTCAGCAACTCCAGCACGCTTGCCACATTTTTGCCAGCCTAGCCTTGCTGCTATTTCTGGAAGCACCCCTTGTTGGATCTCAGCAGTGCCACCCACCATGTTGTTCCACATAACTCTGCAGAAGCATTTGGTGGCACTCCTTTTGACCTCCCCAAAATGTAGATGAGGCAGCCAAAGTTCAGAGTAGAGGCAAAGGTTGGTCTCTTGAGCAAGCTGGAATCATCAAAATCACCTATGAGAAATGTTTTGAATGCCTGCATGATCAAGTTGCATAACAAATTGGGGAGTGCCCTCCTGGAATTGGTTTCCTCCCACTGAGCTCAGGAGAGCCACCCAGAGATGTTTGGACTGAGGGTGTATCTGTCAAGTCCTTGAGATGTTCACAAGGCCAGTCATTAAGCGGCAGTTCTTAATTTGAAAAGGGAACAGATGACATACAAAGGAACATATTTCATATGAGTTTTGATGCTACATTTTTTTTTTTTTTATCCTTTCAGGAGGAGAACTTCATGGTGTACAGTATCTTACAGCTTCTTCTAGGCCATTGCAAAGAATGGTATGTATTAATAAAGGCAAAGGTTCTGCTCTGGAAACCCAAAATGACTAATTGTGGCAGTTCCTATTCACTTGCTATGCATTTACAGCTGTAGAGGCAAGGAAGACCAACAAAGAAAGTAACTTTTCCAAATAAAGTCTTCAGAACAAATACAATATAAAGTTATCAGCTTTGATCTATTCAGACTTTGCCGTATGAACAGACAGCTGGAGAACTGATACACAACCGCCACTGTCTCTTGACTGCAACCTCAAGTCCAACCACATAAGGATATTTGCTTACACCATGGTGGTAGATCAACTCATCCAGTTATCCCCATGGAACAGAAAACTGGAAGCAGGAAATGTCAGGCAAAATAAAAGATGCAACACAAAGAATGCCATTAAAAAAAAACCATACAACAAACCTTCATGTTCATTCTAATTAAGAGACAGCTTTTTAACTCAATGCTGACTTACCCTGATGTTGTATTCTGACAGCCAGGCGGAGTTATGAGAGCTTTTACAGTTTCCTATAGAGAACACCTGCATATTTCTCACTAAATTAGCACTTCAGTAACACACTAAGCAAACTGACCAATGTTTTAGAAGACTTAGAGCAAGTCCAAGCTGGAAAAATAAATTCTTACATGCAACAGGATACTTCAGAAATGTTTGGAAACCTCCAAATGCAACTGATTTAATTAATGGAGAAAGTCTTGGATCAATCAAGAACAGCTGAAAATCTGTTATTAACTGGATCAGGATCAACTGCCAGAGCATGAAGGCCTTCATTGCCCTTTCTTTCTGAATGCATCCTATTCACAAAGAAATTCCTAAATTTATGTATATTTATAACCTTTTTTATCCACATATGGCCATAAATTATATAAAGATGGTCACCAAAAAGGCACTTTTGTTACTATCTTCTTTAACTGAAGAAAAACCTGGTTTCATTCGTGTTCATTAGATTTTTGTAAGTATACTCTAATCTGCTAGGATAAGCAAGTGCAAAGCAATCCTTACGCTTTTTAATGTGTGTCCTTACTCTTCTCATTCCCAACCCACACAACAGTAATACAGCATAGAAGATCATAGATCCCTGATGTAAGAATGCATCTCAGTGAAGTTACTGCTATATCAATAGCATCACTAGTTGCCAGTGCATTTATCTGTGCTGAAGTTTGAGCTAATTTCAGGACAGAGAACTGAGAGACCTAAGAACATCTTCAGGTAAGATCATATACATGGCATAAAAAGCACTGTTAGAGCTGGTGTATAGATATGATTTAAGCAACAAGAAAAAGGCAAGTCCCAAAGGGCTGACACCTACGGATTTAACAGAAAAGATACAGATGATTTCATATTTTTCCTTTGGATTGCACAACATACCTCATTATAGTTCTGTGAATGCATAATACTTCTGTCTGGCCAGTTGCTAGAACACCACAGTGCAGATAGAACCTTACTCATAGATATGAGCAAAAACTATAAAGAAATCCATTTTTTTCCCCATGCCCATCTATGTACTCTGTTTTCTAATCTCACCCGACTAGCATAGTAGTCTGGCCACACTCACCAGGACTACAGAAAGCAAGAGCTTTTAAGCTTCCTTTTCAAGGTAACCTGGAACACAAAGAACTCCAGGCAAACTACAAAGTCTCTAGGTTCCTAGCATTCCTACTCCAAAAGCAGAAGGTCTGGGCTAGAAGTTTCAGAGCATAGTATTCTGTTCAGCTGTTCTGTGTTGCTCAATACCTCATTGTGTAATGAGCAAACAGGTGATTTCAATCAGCAAATGCAATTTCCAAGGGGGGTATGTAAAATTTTCTGATTTACAGATTACTGCCAGCAGTGATACTATTCTGAGCTTGCATACACATGAGCTAAGATTTCCTATGTGCCAGGAATGCTGCAGGTTCACAACACTCAAGAATAAATAGCACTTATATGCCGGTTTTGTACAGCATCAGTAAATGCCTGGAATCTTGAAAATGTCTAATTAGTGGTAGCCCTCAAAAAAACCCAAAACCCACCAAAGAAATTATTCTGAGTAATTTAGGTTTTGTTGAATTGAAATGTTTCACAAAGTAAGAAATGAACTAGAGGGGAAAAAAAATGGTGCTGACAGCAGTGTCATCTGAAGGACAGTGTCCTGGACTTATAGATCACCAGTTACAATAACACAAAGAATAAAGTCCAAGATCAAACCTCAGACAAAGAAAAAAAGTTTATCCCTTCACAGAAAATAATATGCCCTCTCCTTGTACTATCACTTTCTCTTCATGGCATTTCTTTCTTGATGTGACTTTGTGCTTAGAGACAACTGGTTTCAGATTATGTTTAGTCATTATCTGAAGATAAAGTTCCTCAGTCCCCTCAAAGAAGCTACATCTAGATCCTCTGCCAGGGAGGTGGTGGAGTCACTGACTCCAGAGGTGTTCAAGGAACATATTGGATGTTGTGTTGAGGGACTTGGTCTAGCAAGAGCTATTGGCAATAGGTGGATGATTGGACTGGATCTTTTCTAACCCTGGTGATTCAGTGATTCTGCTAGATGAAAGTCCAATAGCTTATTTATGTCCTAGACTTCTTGCTGTTAAATGCAGAGCCTTAGCCAAACTTCAAGTATTGTTTTTATTCTTCCTTTCATAGAAACTGAACAACTCTTCATACATAGCCTATGCATTGCTGCATCCTGTGACAAGTTGCTACAGTTTAAGTAACTCAAGCCAAGCCACACAAACCAAGCAGTTTGCAGTGTAACAATCTTGATCAGGGTAGGCCCAAAGCAACTCCCAGGAAAGAGTAGGAATGAGGTTTTTCTGGCAGTGTACTTTCCTGAGCACACTCTTGAAACCCAACACTTACATATTTAGTACAGTCAGATTTCCAGGGAGAGCCAGGTGCTCTTAGTCATGGTGAGCTTTCCAGTGTTTTCCCCTGAATCCCACCTCCCCAAGAACTTTCCTTGCTATCTCCATGCCTACTCTAACTTTCTTAGAGTACTGGGATAATAATTCACCAGAATAACTATAAAACCAAAGTTCAGACAATTGGAGCTACAGTTACAGAATGAGATTACCTGTTCCTTGGATTTGAAGATGCTGGAGTTATACAGAGGAGCATGAATCACACTGCACTATTTCCATGGGCACAGGCTACACAGGAGCAGTTAAAGCAAAGCTCCTTCTGAATTTTGCCTGGAGAAGAAGCCCAATGTCAAAGCTGGTTTAAATAAATAGAGCCACACATACAAACACTTGGTTCTTTGAATTAAGAGGTTTTTGAACATTGCCACTTGCTCTTCTTCCCTCACCACTCCTCTCCCCCTCAAGCTAGAACATTTTATTTCATAAGACACCCTGGTATCTGTTACACCAGACAGAAAGCCTCTTCCAGGCATGCACCAAAGTTAGCAAGATAAGAATCTGTCCCAGCCTCTATTGCAGCACAAAGCACTACTAGAATATATTTAGCTTTTGCCTTGAGCACTGACATTTGGTATTTCTTCATTTGAACAAAGCTATCTAGACTGACAGCCTATTTCCAGAAGAGCAACAATCAGCTGCCTATATCCTGGTAAGATCTGCGATGAGAGTCTGACTTAAAAACCCAGGACTTCAGTTCTGGTTACAGGACAAGCATCTCTGTGCCCCAAGAAAGCTTTCTGGATTGTTTGTCCACACCTCCTCTCACCATCAGGATATGGAAAAATGACAAGTACTTAAGACCTAGTTTCACAGAAATTGTCCTAGAACAGCATCATCAGGTTGTGCTTTCACAACCAGAACTAACCATCTGCTGAGCATTGCAGTCCAGCTCTGCCTTCACCTCAGAGTCCTAGACCTCATTTCTACATTAGGAGAAAACACACCAAAAAGTCATTAGGTTTCTCACCAGATCAGAGAGTATCAACAGCATTGCATGAGGACAAATAAGGCCAGAACTGGCAAATTGGAAGGAAAAGAGAACTCCAGCCACTTAAATTAACCAATACTAGATGAGTTATGGAAAATGTGAATGGAACAACACAACAGGGCTTCCTGATCGAAAGGGTTTCCACTATTTGTGTTAAACAGCGTCCATTAGGAGAGGATGACATTCAGCTTCTCAATTATTCTGAGAAGATCCATTGCTGGTAACAGCAGTACACACAGCAAGAACTGGATTAAGACCTGGAAGGTGAGGTAGTAGATTGTCTACTGGGACTTGTAGCTGGCAGAGCAATAGAACAGAAGGCACGCAGCTTACCCACCCAACAAATCAGAACTAGTGAGCTGCCCATCCCATTCTTTCAACAGTGTTATTAGCCATACTGTCTAGTGCTTTCTAGGCTAAGCATCTGCTAGAGCTTATTTTGGCTCAGCTTCAGGTCTCAGCCTAGTTCTTGGGAAGGTATTTTGCCAAACGAAACAGCAACCTTCTGGCTCCAGATCTTGTGAGCAGATATTTTAAATATTGTTTTTGTCAGGGACAACTTCTTTTGATGGGCTGCAAAAGAGCCAAATGCAACTCAAGACATTATTACAATCCCTGGAAACCTCAGTTTGATTTTGATTAAAGGGCAATGGAAAACAAATATTTCACCCTAAATGGAATAGTCTCGAGCCTTTTCAAAAGTTCTACCCCAGCCCCAGACAATCTTCTCCCGTTGTGACAGCACCTGGACATACCACCCAAAACAATTAAGCACCATGTTCTGTTTGCATAGCAAGTGCCTTGTAATTTGCCTTCAGCTGACAAAACAAATGCACAAAACAACTAAGAAGGATGCACTCAAATCAGTACTGTTATGAACCTGTGAACAGAATTATGTTTTCAAAAGGGCTTATTTTTATGCAGGAAATATAATTGCAGTTCCCATGCTGAACAAAGATGATAAAGACTGAATAACACCTTAAGTAAACCCTGCTGAAAACTGGACTGCGGTATGAGTCACTGTGCAGGCAGTTGTATTTGCTTTGAGTTACCTCAGATGCAACAGTTCTCAATTAAAGGGATATTCTTTCAACACTGGCACAAAACATAACAGAGACAGCTTCTATGAGCAAGCAGACTGAAAAAGGCACATCACAATTTGTGTTTTAAAGGAAAAGGCAAAAAAGAGTCTAACAAAGGCTTCCGTAGTCCTCTGGCTAGCAAGCAGTCTCACCAGGTTTGAAGAGTTCTGCCTAGGACTCACAAGCACCCGAGGCTAACAGGCACATCAGGGAAAGCTATAGCACTTTATAGTTTTTTACCAACAACTTACATATTTCTGTAAGAACTGTAAAAACAAGCAAAAAAACCCACACAGAAATGAAGGAGTGTGCTCCATGCATTACCTTTCATTACCTTTTTACCCACAGTCCCCAGACTCACTGTGAGTAGTGGAAGGATTGATCCCTTTACTACCATCTGTCCAACATCTGCTTTTTGGGACTCATCCATCCCCCCTCCCAGTAAGTGTAATAAGCTGAATCTAGGCTACAACTATTCAGAATGAATGCTCTGCTGCCTATTAAAGGCATAACTGATGCTATTGCCTTGAAAAGGCTGAGCTCACTAACTCAGAACCTGGGATCTCTGCTGTGTTTGTTACCAGGTGCTTGTCCTTCTGCACAGTTATATGCCAGCACTACAAACACTGCCATCCAGCAATAGTTGTGCTGTCTGACTAAGTTAACTTGACAAAGCTGTCTGAGCACAGAAATTAAGTGGCCCCAGTGAGAATTGTGTATTAGTCCAGAGAGGCTGCTGTACTAACATGGCCTCAGGGCTTCTTGCACTTCCACCGTATGAGCCACTGTAGTGGTCTTACACCATGTATGTTTGTGTGTTATTTTCTTCTTGGCAGCAGTGTTCAATTGCTAGCAGCTTTCAGCACTCAAACATCCTAATATCACCCCAAAAACATGCAAGGGGTTTTAGAATTCAAAGGAGAATTGAGTAAACACACATTGAATATATTTATTGCAAAGAAGTATTAACATCCTATCAAACACCAATAATTAAAAGCATTTTAAAACTTCAGAAGCTAATGCTATCATTTACCTCAGGACTCCAACAGCATGTCTTTAAAAAGATAAGAAAACAACAAACAAAATCAAAACAAAAAAAAATAGCAAATGAGGCAAACCTCAAAACAAAGACACATTCAGCATCACAGTTCTGGTGGCAGTACTGTAAAGACAAAGAGTTTAGGCCTGAGAACAGCCATAGGCAAAGGTGCTCATGCTTCAGCAGTTTTCATTCCCAGAGCTTGCTACAAACTGCATTTAGGATTCCCCTCCTGAAAGCCCAAAGGCATAAACACACTCAACTAAACCATTGGCTATTCTATCTGAACTGCAAATCCTTTGGAGCTGTGTGTCCTTTGGTGGGCTGCTGAATGATTAAGGTCCCACAATACAAATTCTGTTTGCACAGGTTTCTTGCAGACTCCCTCTAGACTCATAAACATAGTTCTGTTTCTATTTAAATACATTTTCTGCATTAAAAACATAATCCTTTGATAACTTCTTTGGGAATACTCAGAAGAGGTAACAAAAAAAGTTAAAATATTCAAGAAAGCAGTTGGACATCCCTGAAGTCGATTGTTTAGATGAAAAAAAAAATGTGGAACAAATAAAAGGCCAAAGTGACCATGGTAGTAACTCCCGATGTTGATTCAAATAAATTAAAAGCAGGGCAGGAAGCTTAAATCTAAATGTGTTTTCAATTGATCTTTGTTCTTTACTGTGTTTAATGGTCAGCTGTTTGAGAAACCCTCTGGGGGTTGATTTCAAACTGAGAAACAGCAATCTACTGGAGAGAGAGATGCTTTTCTTTTCAAGAGTCTGAATTTAAATGCTGCTGAAAGGCTGCAGACTGCCAGTCTCCAAAACCATTTACAGAAGAAATGCAGAGAAGTTCCCCCTCCAGCCCTCAGTTTATCTGCAGTACTCATACATCTCCCAGGATTGAATATTTAATTGTTAGTTTGTTAGAAACTTATTTCCATAATTCTCCTGCAAAGCAAGGTGCTGCTAGCATCCACACCTTCTGCTCCTGCAAAAAGACTCTATTCCAGTGACCAGTACTTCATTCTGCCCTCTGAGCTTCCAGGGACTAAAGGTGCAATGACTGAAGCAAAAACTCTGACTCAGTTTCACTAGGCATAACTGTATATCCAACTTCTACTTCTGGTGCTTCTTAGTCCGGTGTTCTAGACTTTCATTTTGTTTCATAGATGCTGTGCTTCTCCTCAAACTGCTCTTTAGCTCCTGTTCACCCATTTCTAAACACTCATTTAATTGTTAAATATATATATATATATATATATATATATATTTAGTAGATAACTTTTTTTTAAGCTACACAGAAAACAGATAATTGAAACTTCAGGAACAGGCATACTCGGAATGAGACAGAGCCCATGAATGAACTGGAACATGGTGATCAGAGTACAGAAGCAAGAACAGAAAGGCAAGCTGTAAGTACAGCCCTGCTCATTCCCAAATACTCAAAATACAGCTGCCCTTCTGCTGGTCAGCTCTGTCCCACCTTTACCAC
The DNA here is from genome assembly GCF_054131305.1 of Coturnix japonica. Classification (NCBI taxonomy): domain Eukaryota; kingdom Metazoa; phylum Chordata; class Aves; order Galliformes; family Phasianidae; genus Coturnix; species Coturnix japonica. The sequence continues at coordinate 15,468,101 of NC_140670.1, read as the reverse complement.
CCAGTCTTTTGCTTTGTGCAGCATCCCTGTTTTCACAGCTTAGAGCTGCACTAGGATGGTTTGTTATTAAGCAGGTCAATGGAATGCTTACATTGGACATCAAGGCTCAGCAGACTCTTCTTACAATCAATAGTCAGTGAAAAAAATCCCTTCAGAAGGCAACTAAGGGCATCTACACGGCAGGAAGGTGCAGGAATTGCCTCCTGCAGGCATTCACTTTACTACTGACCACAGAGCAAGCACCCAGAGACCAGGCTCCAGGAATGAACTTAAGACAGAAGATAAAGTACAGAAATATTCCGTGCCCATTTCCCTTGGCCTACAGTTATTAGAAAAGCATCACCCCATAAGTTTTTGGCTACCTAACTTTTAAAATGTCAGGTGGGGTTTAAGAAAAACAAACTCAAAGCAGTACTTACCAAGACTACAAAACATACAGATTCATACCTTTGACAGATATCTTGAGACTTCTCACAAAGTCAAAACAATGTTTTTTTCCAGGTAAACACCTCCTACCATTCAAAAACCTTGTTTTAGAAAAGAAGGGATTTGTTCCTCATATTTGCTAAAAACAATCAACCAACTGTAAGATGCAGAAATGCAGAAGGCTGTGTTTTTTTCTGTATTTAAGCTAGCACGCACTTAATAAACCCAACCATTCTGTTAAAAGATTCTACATAATATTACAAGACACATACAGCCAAAAAGTATGACACCAGCACCTACATTTTAAAACTAGGCAATTTATTCATATTTGGCATAGGGAACTGCTAACATCCGGAAAGGAGTTTTACAGTGTTTTCAGACAGAACCCAATGTAGACTTGAGAATGAAAGTAATTTCTAGACAGAGCTGGCAGAGGGATGACTGAGCCTGGTGAGAGATGTGTCACACAAATTCTGCCATTGGCACAAAGCAGCCTTGCTGGCAACTATGGAAACAAATGACCGGGATGGTATTTCAGTGATGGATCAGCTCTCATTATTTGTTCCAATGCAAAAAAAAATATGCAAATGGTTGTCATCCAGAATAGTACGTGGCAAATTCCAAGTGTTTGAGAGAATTAGCACAGAAAATCCCCAGAACATCTAAAACCCACTCTGGAAAAGTTGAACTTCTCAGGTCAAATTACAGAGGGCATAAGAAATCAGTTGTGAACTTGCATCTGTGAACAAAGTCCAGATTTTCATAATGGGGCTGAAATTCCCATCAGAACAGCGTAACCACTGTGTTTGTGTAGTCCCCTATCTGCAACAGTAACCAATGCTGAACAGGGCAGTGAGGGCTTAGGATTTTGCTGGAGTGCTGGGAAGCTTGGAGCCAGCTCTGTGCGCAGATCACTCAGCCAAAACTGATCAGGAAAGACTGACTGGCTAACAAAATACAGAAGGTGAATTTATATATGTCAGTGCTTTGAGCATTTCAGATCTAGAGACAGACTAAGACAGCATTTTGCAAAAGCACCCCTTGCAAATACTACTACTACAGCTAAAGAATTACATAAGTTTCATGTTGGAAAAACACTACAGAAATAGCTACTTTCCTCCTCCCAAGTAGGCTGGACTGACACTTCTTCCCTTTCTGAAATTCATTCTCTAGGTCAGGAAATGCACCCTCCAGCTTCCTCTCAAAGCTGTTTCCTTAAAGATCAGAGACTTCCCTGCCTTTCCTCAGCAGATTGTCTGTGGATGTCCCCTATACAAACCTAGCCAGTCAAATATATGGGTCAGATCTGACAGCTGTGGAAAACCAAAACACAAATGTTAAATGACTTCCCAAAGTCAGTGGCAGACGTGGGAGTGAAATAACACTAATTGTTATGAAACACTACATTGGAAGAGCAAAGATACTACCCAAAGCACACCTCTGCCACTCCCTCAGTTACATGAATGGCTTGTCCAACATAATCAAAGATGCCAGCAACAAAACCACAATGGGCACTAAGGACTCCCAAGCTCCAGTATAGAAACCATCCCCTAAATTTTATTGCTTGAGTTCCTTTTCAGCTCCTATTACTGTATGCAAATGAAAATCATTTTACCTTCTCTCTCACTGCCCCCCTATATTCAGTACAATGTAGCTGCTTTATGCTAGAATAAATAAATAAATGGAATGCAGAGCTGTGAACAGTCAACACCATCTGACTCTGACAGCATAAAAACCACATCAGAGTTCACAAATAAGAGCCCTGGAGTGCACAAAATAGCAGCATTTTTGCCATTCTCTCTCTAGGCAGGTTCCTTACACTATTTAGATGAAATATGGATTTCCCAGCCTAGTCACTTCCCTTCTACACGCAGGTTCCATCCCAAGCCACCAAAGCAAATGTTTGTGCTGGCAGACACAAACAGCTCCAGTCCCAGAGGTCTGCTGAGGCTGGATGTAATTCTGGTCTGGGCTCCAGTGGATGGGAAGTGCTGATGTCAACCCAGAGAACACTGAGGAAAGGACACTCATCCATGAGAAGCAAAGTTGGAAAATTGTTCTATAAGAACAAAGGGCGGGGAGCTCTGCGTGGGGCCGCGCCGCCACCTGGCGGGGACGTGAGGGGCTGCATCTGCTCGAGCGGCTGGGGGCTGGATTGGGATTTCCATTCTAGCTTTAACATCAGCAGCTCCCCATGTCAGAACAGGTTCTCTAATAATTAAAGTAGCCCTATAAAACATTGCAAAAAAAATGAGGAACGGTTTGAATTCCTTCTGCTAATACGAAGACAAATCAACCAATGCATTATACTAGAAATTAGGCTGCCAACAATAGCCTTTCATCTACTAGCCATCATAAGTGAACAGGAAGCAGAGGAGTATCCAAAACACTCCATTGAGGCTGAATAAGGAAACTACCACTTAGTTTTAATTTAAAACCCAGAAGCCACTGACCATCACTACTTCATACTAAAGCCCCAGAGAAATCCTAGTAGCAATTGGACAGACCAGTATGATGGGAAAAGCATTACAAAAGAGATGTGATGATGAAACTACCAACACAGTAGAAAGGAGCTGTAAAGTAAGAGAAGATTGCTCACCTGTATCAGAAAATTCAAGGTTTGCAGCATAAAGCTTCACTAAGGAGAGATCTCCAGGATAAAACCCTTTACTAGCAGCAGTCAGCCCTTAAATAAGGTCTAAGAGAGGTGCAGGCAGGCTGCATCCCCTCCAGGCACACAGCTGAATTGCCTTCACCTGTGCTCCCAGGGCTGACCAGTCCTTTCCCCAGCTGTTCAATCAGTGGTTCAGGCCGTGACTCAATACTTACCATACAGTCCTGAAAAACACAGATAGCCAACAGCCAGCCAAAGCATTGGCAATATGACTGTGAGAAATGGCAGAGAGGGAGTTCCATGAACACAGTGAGAGCTGGCGACACAGACCTGATGTTCCAAGCAGGAAAAGAGACTTCCATTCTTTGATACCAACAGATTCAGAAAATCAGTCTTGCTATTCTCTTTTTCCTAATGATGATTATCTACATGAAATGCATATTTTATTTTACCTGTAATTCAATGCAATATTTTTAATGCACTGTAAGGGTTTTTTTGCCTCTCTACAAGAAATTATGTTTATTCCCATTGCACAAGCAAGATGAGATGATAGCTACTGATAAAGAAATTATATATCAGCTGTGAAGATGCAGCCGACATAACAGCACATGCAAAAGTAATGGCTCAGTGACGTGTAAGGGCTGTAAAAAGAAATCATACCAGAGAATCACAGAATTGTAGGGGTTGGAAGGGACCTCTAGAGATCATCGAGTCCAACCCCCTGCCAAAGCAGGCTCCCTACACGTCACACAGGTAGCACAGCTCTGCCTTTGACAGACAGCAGCTCAGAGCTGCGCCAGCCCATGAGGGGGCGGATGGTCACGGAAGTGGCGTATGTGACAGGCGTTCCGATCAGCCAATTGTCGTGGCCGAGGTCTCTCCCCTTTCTCTTCGCAAAATGGCGGCTCCTGCTCCCGCTGTGACTCCGGTCCCTCCCGCTGCCGCCCCGGCTCCCAGCCCCACGGCTGCTCCCACTACACCCACGGCGGCCGCGCCCCCTCCGCCCTCAGCCCCGGCGGCACCGCCGCCCTCCGCCCCGCTGTCCGCCGCGCTCTCGGGTCCTTTCCCCGGCGGCCGCGTGGTGCGGCTGCACCCGGTGGTGCTGGCCTCCATCGTGGACAGCTTCGAGCGGCGCAACGAGGGCGCGGCGCGGGTCATCGGGACCCTGCTGGGTAAGAGCCGCAGCCCCCACTGATACCGCCCCACTAATACCGCCCCACTAACCGCTGTCGTCCCGCAGGCACCGTGGACAAGCACTCGGTGGAGGTCACCAACTGCTTCTCCGTCCCGCACAACGAGTCCGAGGATGAGGTACGGTGTGGGGGCTATGGGGGATGTGCCATCGGGGCTCCTGCACCCGCTGACTCGGCTCTGTCCCCTTCCCCAGGTGGCTGTTGATATGGAGTTTGCCAAAAACATGTACGAGCTGCACAAAAAGGTGTCTCCCAGTGAGATCATCCTGGGCTGGTGAGTTCTATGGCCACAGGGAAGTGCGGGCAGTTGTGCAGGTCCCTCAGATCTGTCATTGCTGTCACAGGCTGAAGTGAAGAAGCAGCAGTGAAGTCTTGCAGCTCTTGCTGCAGTTCTAAAAGTGCCGTCATTCAGGATAGGAAGGGATGCTATCGCGGACTTAGAGCGTTTTTGGTTAGTCTAGAAGAGCTGTCACAGACAGGAGGGTTGGGAATGCTCATGGATCTATTAGAATGCGGTGATACAGTCTGTAAGGTAACTGGCTGGAGGGAGAACACAAAAGTACCAAAGGGCTGGTGGGAAAGCAGTGATGTTAGCCTGAACACACGGGTGTTCTCTGAGTAAAGGTGGAAATACCTGCGATGGGGTGTTACAGGAAAATAACTCATTTGTGCACGGATAACTGGCCTCGTTTGTCTATTGACATCCTCTCTGGCCCCTTTCTATGGAACAAAATCCTACAAGCACAGGACTCTTTGGCTTCCTCAACAACCCATCATGGCACAGCAAGGTGCAGTTCTCATGGCAGTCGCTTTCCTGTGCATGCAAGAAGTTAATTGCGGAGCAATTGAAGGAGCGAGATGAACAAGCCCTGCCTCCCGCACAGAGGTGTTTAATTTGTTTAAGATTTACTTTGATGGTCCAAATTTGCTTGGCATGCTTTGATTTATAAGGAAATAAAGATTTGGCCCAGAGCATAGTGACAAAAAACTGACTCTTTTTGATGGTAATACAACACTGACCCTGTGCATGTTTTGGGCATGTGTGCACTCAGCCTATAATTCTAGGAGAGCCATAAAACTACACATGACCTAGTTATAATACTAGTCTTCACTATGTGTCTGCAACTCAGTGCTTGGACATCAGGGTTTTAGAATACAGACCTGTTAAATACCAACAAATACTGGGCATTTCAACATTAGAAGAGTGGTCTTTCAACATTTGCTTTTTCCAAGGTACGCAACAGGTCACGACATCACAGAACATTCTGTCCTGATCCACGAGTACTACAGCCGGGAAGCACACAATCCAATCCACCTCACTGTGGACACAAGTCTCCAGAACTCACGCATGAGCATTAAAGCCTATGTCAGGTACACGGGGACGGGGACTGTCTGAATTACTAACAGATATTGTATCAGGATGGCACCTACAGCTTGATATGTTGCTTAGAGCCCTATCCAGCCTGACCTTGAATGCCTGCAGGAATGGGGCATCCACCACATGTCTGGGCAACCTGTGCCAGTGCCTCACCACCCCTATTTTAAAAATGTTCTCTTTTTGTCCAATGTAAATCTCCCCTCTTTTAGTTTGAAACCATTTCCCCTTGTCCTATCACAACAGACTGCTGAAGAGTCTGCCCCCCTTCCTTCATATAGCTCCCCCTTTAGATATTGAAAGGCCACACTCAGGTCTCCCCGTCCTTTCTCCAGGCTGAACAGCCCCAGCTCTCAGCCTGTCCTCATAGGAGAGGTGTTTCATGCCTTGGGTCATTTTTCTGGCCCTCCTCTGGATGCATTCTAATAGGTCCATGTTTCTCCTGTGCTGAGGGCTCCACATCTGGATGCAGTACTCCAGGTGAGGCCTCACCAGAGCAGAGGGGCAAGATCACATCTCACTCCCCGCTGGCTACGTTTCACGATACAGTTGGCTCTCTGGGCTGCAAAGCATGTTGCTGGCTCATGTCCAGCTTAACATCCATGAGTTCCCCCAGGTCCTTTTTGGCAGGGCTGTGCTCCATCCTTACATCCCCCAGGTTATACTGATAGCAGGGGTTATCACGACCCAGGTGCACTTGGATTTATTGAACCTCATGAGGTTTACCTGGGCACACTGCTTGAGTCTGCCTAGGTCTCTTCAAATGGCATTTCATCCCTCAGACATGTCAGCTGCACCAAGAAGATAGTACTGAACTCATCATGCGCTTGTACTGATAAATGTCAGACCAGCTAGGAATATTTTTGGATGAAAATTTGCAGTTAATAATATACCTGTATTGATTTCCTGTCCTTGGTTATACACGGTATTAATATTGCTGATTTTACTGACAATGAGTAACCTATTCATGTTCACACTGTAGTGCTAATAAAGATCATTGAGATGGAAAATTATTTCCTTTCAGATGTGTCCATGCTGAACTTATGTGTTTTTCCTAGTGCCCCAATGGGAGTCCCTGGTAAAACTATGGGCGTGATGTTCACACCACTGACAGTGAAGTATGTTTATTATGACACAGAGCGGATAGGAGGTGAATGCTTTCTTCCTATTTTGGGTCTTACCGTTGTCGTGATACTGTTCAAATGCTGTTTGGTTATTAATCCTGGTAAAATTACCACTCTGGGGGGAATTAAACTGTCTCACTGAACCTGATGCTATCCTAGAGAGTCTTAAACAAGTTAAAGTTTTAAGCTGCTTTCTGTGTCAGTTGGATTTCTCAGTGATCCTGGTTTTGTTTTCAGTGGATCTCATCATGAAGACCTGCTTTAGCCCTAATCGAGTGATCGGCTTGTCCAGTGACTTACAGCAGGTGGGGTCAGCCTCAGCCAGGATTCAGGACACCCTGGGTATGGTGCTACAGTATGCAGAGGATGTACTGGTAAGGCAAACTTTATATGAGACTGAAGATAAGTTTGACATAAGATTATGCATCTTGTTTTTATGTTTTTATTACTGAGCTTTACTCATGCTGAAGTGTGTTTCTTATGCATAGTCTGGCAAAGTGGCTGCCGACAACACCGTTGGGCGTTTCCTGATGGATCTTATTAACCAGGTGCCAAAGATTTCACCAGAGGACTTTGAGACGATGTTGAACAGCAATATTAATGTGAGTTCATTGTCTGATTTCTAAGCGTATTGCCAGCAATTTTGAAAATATCATACAGACACAATTTTGTTTATGAACAAAACTACCTTTTCATACCAACACGGTCATAAAAAATACGGCCCTATCTTGTCTCTAAATTTTATGTTTTAAGAGCTGAAGGTGGAGAAGGGAGCTTAAGGATAACTAGTGACTTTCCCTGCCTTCTCTGCCTGACCTGAAGTTCTGTCTCATGACAAAACACTTAAGAACCCAAACAAGGTTATATTGTGCTACTTTATTTCTGTAATGGATATTTGGAAAGCTAAGTTTCTGAATCTGTTATTTGCCCGTAGTCTGCAAGACCACAACTAATTTTTAATTTTGCTTCCACCCTTTGACTCTCCTGGTTAATACTGGTGAACTCTAAGTTAAAATTTCACAAGTGCTGTTCCATGTTCCAGGAATACCAACACTTTCTTCCTGTAAGGGAAGCATTCCTCAGGGTAGGACGTTCGGGACTAACAATAGTTCCAGTAGCTGATTGTAAAATGCTTTACAGGAGGCGTTAAAGATTCACATCTCCATACCAGGCTCTCATCTTTGTTAAGATTTCTGATGACTGTTTTTTTTCTTTCTTTCTCTCAGGACCTTCTGATGGTAACCTACTTGGCAAACCTCACACAGTCACAGATCGCTCTCAATGAAAAACTTCTGAGTTTATAAAGAAACTTCTGCCACCCTACACTTGAAAGAGCCTCAAGAGTGAGCAGATACACACTTTCATGGCGATGTTACAAATTCCCTCGGACCTTAACTTAATTACCTAAATGACTTGGTTTACATCTTCATTTCTACTTCCCTGGAAAATCCCTGACATGGTTTAGGAAGTGAATAGGAACTCCTGCAGTTTGGATGAACCCGTTATTTTAAAATGGAATAAGTGAATCTTTTGCCTTCTGGGTTTATCAACTTGTGTAACAAAATACAGCTTTAATGTAAGAAATTATTTGAAATAAAGTTCAGTTGTATTGGCAAGAATACCTTCTGTTCAGAAGAAGACTCTTCTCATTTATTGTGTAAGAAGTATTGTGCAGTTTACCAGCCCTTAAAAGTACCTGAACACTAATGATGATACATTGTGACTAAAGGAGGTTATGTCTTCCTGAGCAAAGTGAAGGTATCAGGAAAGCCTGCAGTCCGTAGGCTGACTTGTATGGTAGACAGTACAGCAACAAACAGAACAAATTGGAGCAGAAAAATAAAAGCTCCCCTCAAAAGTGTATGTTTGATTCCATCCGTGCTGGTACTGGGTGAATGATGTATTGTAAACCTTGCTCTGAGATTAGAATTTTCAATCTTTCTTGGCTACCCTTGTGAAGGACAATGTTGCAACCAAACTGTAGCACAGCATATCATTTTACTTGGCTGTAAAGCCTAGGCTGTACCATCATTAGGAGGCTGAAGAAAGAGGCATTTCCTTCTCTGGAGTTTGAAAATCTGGACAGGGAATACTTAAATCCTTCTACTGATCCATTTTATGGGATCTCCTACCTAAAACCTTGAAATTGCTTATGAAGTCAGGTGGGGAAAAGCCCGGGAGTCAAGAAAAACCACCAAGGATTTCAAGCTCTAATATGCTATTATTTATACATCGCTGAGATCTTGGACCTACTAGGGGACGTTTTCCTTTTTTGTTTGTTTACGACTCAATACTCCAAACAGCTTTGACAAAGTCTTGCTTTTAAGAGTCTGATTTAATCATCTTTTAAATAGTCCAGATAGTTCTCCAAGTATGCTTCTGTGTACAGCATGTGTTGTATTTAATTATATTAATGCTGTCCTAGCTTAGATGGAGCTGATCCTGAGTTGTCACATGAGCACAAAGTTCCCTCTGAAAACATGTCTTCCTCAATATACATAATATTCAGACCAGAGTTTACAGTTACAAATGGTTCCCTTATTCTCTATGGGTGTTCTGTGTGCTTAGAAAAGTTAGAGGAGTACATAAAATCAGCTCACCTTGTTGCATCAGGCCTTCTCGGACATGAAATCCAAGTCATCTGCAACACTGGGATGGAGTTTCATTCACCACAGCATCTCTCAGTGGTATGATGAAGCAAGGCAACCTTGTGTTCACTTTGTTTCCGATGAGCTTGGATGGCAACTTCTGACAACCTGCAGTTTAACGAGCATAATGTCATTACGCTTTGCACTGACAGCTTCCTAGTGTAATAAAACTGCTTGTTTGCCTCTGAACAAGAGTATAAGACCCACAAGCACATGAGACTACTCTGTGCTGCTTACCAAAACCAATACTTGCAGGATGAACTTTGTTAAATAGAAATACCTTCCTAAAATTGCAAGAGCATGACTTCACTGATTACGGTTTCAACAATAGGCTGTGTACCACAATGAAAACTGGATGTATGTGATTAATCAAGTTCCCTGTGTGCTTTGTTATGTTGCAAGGTTTGCAGACAACATGAAGGTAATTCTTCAGGTGAAGCTTTTGGATAGGTGGTGTGCAGCAGCCAGGTTTCTCATGACTCTGTTAAGTGCTTTGGATTGATGATGCACAGAACAATTCTGGTAATGACGGTGACTGTAGGATTAGATTAAGGTCCAAAGAAAGCCCTTGCAGGCTGCATTGTGCTGGTGCTAATTTTCTGGCTAAGCTAAAACACAATTAAAGTTTGACATTCTAAATTCATGTGACTGAACAAAACAATTAATACTATGTGGTGATTCTCTGGGTACCAAAGTAAGTTTGTCTTGCTAGTTTTGGTACGTTTAACAGCTATTGTGCTGTTGCCATCTTCTCTGGATCCCTGTACCTTAGGAGGGGCTTCCTGAACACAGTTCCAGTTCTTTCCTGTCTTGACAAACCATATCTCAAAATCTGTTTTAAACATACCTAAATATATCTCCTTTGTCCTTACTGAAGCTTGTTTCATGTTCTTCCTGTTCTTCATAATAAGCTATATCTTCTCTTCTGCTGCATTATCTATGCTTTGATCACCTAGCTGTCCATTTTTAACTTAATTTCAGTCATTTTTATTGATAAAGACTCGCATTAGTGTGTAGATGAATGGATATAATAGTATACTAATGCTTTCCCATTATAAATTCCTTGCTTGCCTCTTGGTGTCTGTCATTACTGTGACTGAACACCATCCTAATCACCCCCGTTGTCATTTGAACTCCAAGTTACTATGGAAATTATCCATTTAAACGTATGACCTGGTATTGTGACAGCTTCTAATTAGAAAATCTAGATGTTATGATGATCTCCCTGTTTCTCCTGGTTTGGATTGCTCTCAGGGCTGGTGACACTTCAGTTTCATCAGCAGGTATCATTAGTTCGTTCCCAACTTTTGTGCCATTCTCAGTCAAGAAAAAAACTTGGAACTAACCCAGACCAACCCAGCTGAATTCTACAAACACCCTTTTCAATAAGGCTTTTGCACTTACTTTCAAGTTCTTTAGCCTAGTCATGCTAATTTCCATCTTCACTGTTTTAATTAAGGGTTCTTGTCATGTCCTGCGTGGATATCCAAGCATCATCCTGATCCACTGTGTCCTGTGATTCACTCTTGACACGAACAACATCTTTGTGTTTGGCATAAGCCTTGGAAAATGAAAATAAGACTAAAACTTCAGTGTTGTTGAGAATGACAAACAAAATTCACTGTTTGCAATCAGATACTTCAAAACCTTGCTGATAGAATTACAATTTCATTTGCTGATTATTTCAGAATGCTGGAATGAAGGTCATAAATCTACATTGTCAGCTGAGTCAATTACGTTTCTTGGCAGAACACTGAAGAGGAAGTAATGTTTTAGTGTATGATTTTGTGAACATACGCCATCTATTAGTAACAAATTTGGGATGGGTTGTTTAGTCTTAAGGATTAAAATGCCAGTGCAGGAAATTGGACACGCTGCTCTCTGAAATACTCTAGCAGAACTACCTGCTGCTCTCCTTGTGCGCTCTGAGTAAGGATGAAGTGTATTTTTAGTGTGGTTCCACCCAGCAGAACTAGAGACTCTGATGGCAGTCCTGAGGCTTGTGTGAAACTCCCATGATTGGACTATGGTGGGTGGGGTCCTACCATGACTCACAGGGCAGTAACTCCCATTTGAGCAGCTAACCAAACACATCTCCTTGTGGTGAACTGTGCTTGCTCTGCTCTCTGTTCTTAAGGAAGGTTTACTCAACAGCTAACTTTGACTATCTGCATTTTAATTACCGCAGTCACAAGGCAGTGTAACAGGGCAAATATTGTTAGTACCTAACAGACTTGGATCACTGCAGTATCCTTCTGGTTTGTTATACTTTGACCCACGGTTCAAAGCTGACCAGGTCTTGCTGCTTACTGAAAACTGTGGGAAGGCTGAGGGTTTTGTTCTTTTTCCATTTGTTTGGGAATACAGATGGTTTCTATCCTAAATAGTTCAAACCCAAACAGTCCACTAAATGGAAGCTGAAAAACTGTGTTTTATAAAGGTATCTGAGCCCCGTGGAAACAAGAGTTTTGATATATACCTGTGCTGAAAGAAATGAATTTAACAGAGGTGAAGTATACTAGACATAACGCTGGAAGTGTCTCTTGAGAAATGCCGTGAGGATTAAATTCTTAAGGCTGTTCATGACACGTTCTGGGCAAATAAGGCAGGTATAAGCCCAATTCTGCTGAAGACAGGTCATTCATTAGAATTTTTATACATTTTAGGTGCTTTCCATTTGAAGTGGACAAGCGTGGTAAATTATTACCGACCTATTTTCTGCTGCCTGCACTTACTGCTATTTTTTAAAGACACAGAGAACAGTGGTTTCACTTGGCAACTGGCATTCAAATGCCACAGCAGGTTACAGCAGAAGGTTGCTTGCATTTGAATGGTGTCTGAACTGCTAACACACGCTTTTCATAACAAAGCATGCAGAAGTTTTGAATAATGGTAATTAACTATTGCATAATAGCAGGGATGGATCCTTCAGGAAGTGCATAGGGCTGGTTAGAATCCCTTACAAATACTTTGCTACAGGGTAAAGGAAGAAGTAAGTGCATGTGGTGTCTGTTCCAAATAGAATATGAATAAACGTAACAATAGATTTAAAAATAGAAACAAAGCACCAAATTCACTTCCCATAGCAGTTAGTTGCCATAATTTAGATTTATTTCTAGGGCCAGGAGCTGTAGTAGCCTGGACAGCCCTACCTTCATCTTGGAGACCTACAGGACCTACACCTTGCTCTCAAGTCATACACACAGTAGAGCAGCAGCCCTGGGTCCACTTGGCCATTGCACTGGTCTGGTGGTCCAGACGACACGGCTCACCGCCCGCCAGCTACCGGCCTCCATCTAAAGCTTCATGTGCTTCTGGAAAATAGGTCTGACCTAAATCCACACGTGTTTGGGTTGAATTTAATTGTACACGTGCCAAAGGGAAACTGCAGGGTGGACTTTTTACTTCAGAGGCCCGGTGCCCTCCGCATGGGATGGTACCCGCGGTGGGGCTGCGGCTCTGGGCACTGCCGTCCCCTAAAGTACCTGCTCGCCGTTCCGAGGCAGCTCCGTGCACACCGCGGCTCTGAGGGACACGGGGCAGGCCGGACGGCCGGGTGAAGAGACGCTACGTTAGCGGGACCGCCGGCCCGGCCGACTCTTGGGCGCGGCGGTGCTGCCCGCGGGGAGCGGGGCCGGGCCGGGCCGGGGCGGACCCGGGGGCGGGGCGGGTTCCTCCCGGCCCCACAGCCTCCATTTTGCGGTGTAGCTGCGGGAGAGAGGCCGGAGGCTCCGCGCTTTTCCCTCAGGTGAGGCACCTGGGGGCGGGCAGGGGAAGGAGATGAGCCCGGAGCAGCGCCCGCATCCCCTGCTCCGGGCCCGGCCGCTCCCCGCGGGAGGGGAGGGCTGCGCTGCGGGACCGCGAAGCCCCGGGATGGCGGCGCCTCCTGCTGCGGGACGCTGAGGGTGGGTCGGTATCGGTACCGGGCAGAGCCCGTCCTGCTGTCGGATACACGGGATGGAGCGGCATCTCAGGTTGAGCTCGGTGCGGGCGGTCCGTCATCAGGTCCCTGCTGCTGTGAGTGCACGGATCTCCTGGAAGATGCGGAGCTGCTTCGGTACACGCCGCTGTCCGCTCGGTGTGTTGTGAAGGGACCCCGGGCCCTGCTGTCGGGGCAGCCCGGGTCGCAGGGACCGATGCTGAAGTCCTTACCTGACCCCTTCACCACTGTGCGTCCTACCAAGGAAACGCCATCACTCTTCTGAGTTACAAACACAAGCAGCAGCAATTGGGGTCTTGCTAGAGCAGGTGATTACACGGCCCCAAACACAGCAGCAGTTACCCACGTCCCAGAAAAGAAACGCACGGTGCCAGTAAGGAAAGAGTTAAGCACTGTAACTGTGTGTGTACGTCACAGGTGTGCACGGGTGGGTGATCAGAAATACAGCCTCCCTTGCAAACGAGGCGTGGGAAACCAGGATATTAAAAAGCTTTTGTGCCAGAATTTGTTTGACAGCAAATGGGGGACATGACTGAAAAAAAAAACAACTGACTTCATTCTACATTATCTCATCAATAAGTCTAAAAAACTGGTATGTTTTAGTACGGATGAAATATTGTTGGGTCACACTTGTATACAAATTAAACTTGGAACAGCTGATCTGCAGCCACCGGCTGCTCGCTGCCTTACAAAAAGCAGTGTGAGCGCAGGGGATGTGATACTGTGCACACCTGCCCGTTTCACAGGCTTCACGTTACTGGCTGCTTAACAGTGTGACTTTGATTGAATGCCACGGAGCATAAAGCTGGAATTGTTTGGAGGTTTGTAATGGCCAGTTTTGCTGACACTGTATTTTCCCACTGAGTGGAAAGAGTGAAGCTGAAATCCAGAGGAAGCGCTGGCAGTTGTCTTCTTCCTGAAGGGAGCTGCAGTCCATGGTTAAGTAACAGAAGTGACGGAAGAAATGTGTTGAAAGCCAGAATGAAAAGGCAACACACAGCCCTGTCAGTAGTAAATACTGCACAGCTATCGGCCACGTGCTGCTTCTGAGGGAAACAAATGGTAATTAGCAGTGTTTATGATTCAAGTGTTTGTGGTTATGATTTCCAAGTACACCTCACGCAGTTCTTCTCCCTGTATTATGAAGAAAGCCCCTGAAGTGTTGCTCCTGCTTGATCACTGCGAGGCCACATAGCTGTACTTCTCTACAAGGTTGCTTTGGCCTTCATTCAAACAAACCCGCCCTAAATTTTACCATTTCCCCCAGTAAGTCAGAGTGGTTCAACACAGCAGCCAGCTTTCAGATCCATTTGTTTTGCCTGCAGACACCTAGGAATGTGAATGGTCAGTAACTGTATTACCTTTTATTTTTATATCTTGAGTTGTGCAGCAAGGATACTGCCTCATAAACATGCAATGAGTGACTCCCAGTCCCTGCTGCCTTCTGCTTCTAATCCTCCAGCCCTTCTATTAAAAACAAAAGGATTGAAACAGTTATTAGCAGGAAACAGAAATCTGCACAAATGAAGGAACACAGGGGAAGGACGGTACGTTAGGAGCTGAACTCCTGCCTGGATGCTTCCTCATTTTGGTGTTTTGTTTGAGCACGAGGCTGATAGTATTTTGAAATAACAGTAAGAATACATCAGCATAAAGTGTTTGTATGGAGGCTCAGATCGCTTTTCCTGCTCGTGAATTCTGAAACAGCGGCTTCACTTATTTTTAAAGGATTAAAAACAAATGAAACAGATCCCCTCCCTTTCCAGCCAACAGCTCTTGCACAAGAGACAACACGCCCAGGCTGAGAGGAGCTGCTGTGGAGGTGGGTTCTGCGTGGGGCCCCCACCCGGCAGCTCCTCCACCTCTTTCCCTCTTCAGTTATGCAAGACAGGAATGCCTCACGGAGGCATTTTTTGGCAGAGCAGTGGCTGAAAGGCCTGCAGGCTCAGAAAACAGCCGCTTGCAAAACTTTTGCATGACCTTTCCTTCAATTTTTTGTATGTCACATGTGCATGTTTGTATTATGCTAATATAAACCTTCATCTATAGTGTTATCTTCTTATGCTTAAATAAGCTCTTTGGATTAAAGTTTAGATCTTTGCAAATCCTTTTCACGGTGCACTGACCAGCACTGGGCGCAGTTTAATTCTGCAGGATGCACCACGTCATTACCATCAGGAAAAGAAAGACTGAGTCATTTCTTACGCTTTGGAATCAGACAAGTGCGGGATCTTCATAGGGACTCAAAGGTCAAAGTAAGAGACGTGTGGCTGCTGAACCACCCTGGTCC
This sequence comes from Coturnix japonica, assembly GCF_054131305.1. Taxonomy (NCBI): domain Eukaryota; kingdom Metazoa; phylum Chordata; class Aves; order Galliformes; family Phasianidae; genus Coturnix; species Coturnix japonica. The sequence goes on along the minus strand of NC_140670.1, from coordinate 15,452,491 downwards.
TCCCACGCTTGAGCTGTCCTGCTGTCATCCTTGTGACAGCATCAATTCTGGTTTGTGTTATTCAAGAAGTTAGAACTTTTTAGTCTAAACCCCATTATCCCATCTTTGAAATCGTTCTGGTGCAGGCATCTGTTTCATAAGAACAGCCAAAAGCAGGTGAAAGTTACAACACATTTCTATCAGGTGGTTCTTCTCTGTGGGACAGATCAGGTACTGTTCTCCTCTCAGGTGCTATTCCTGTGAGTGATGGGGTGCAGGTGAGCACTTTTAGCAACACTGAACGTATCAAGTTGCTCAAGTGATGTCACAGTTACTTAGCCAGCAAGTGGCAGCTACACACTCATGTGTATGTACATTTATGTATATAGTGCCTGACAGGGAATGTTTTTCTTTCCAGAATGTCATACCCAGGTTATCCCCCTTCCGGCTACCCTGCTTTTCCTGGCTACCCTGTAAGTATGGCTTTTACCTGCACTGCATCCCTAGTGTATTTATAATCAATATCCCTTCTTACCGTGCTCTGTGTGCATGTAAACAGCAGCTGTTTTTATCCATATGAGTGTGACTTGACTCAAATGAATTTCAAGGAGGAAGTATTTTCCCATATATGTATACATTTTCCATATACATATCTCTGCAAATGTGGCTTTTTTTTAAGTGCCAGTAGTCATTAATAACTACGAGGGTCTTTAGGTACAGGGTCAGAGGTATTGTCTGAATCAGTGTCTACCAAACCACTTGCATGCCCATATCCTGCCCATTTCCTTCAGGAGTAAAGCTGCCTTGCAATCCAAGCCCAAGAACCCAGCTTTCCTACAACACTGAGTAAATATTTTTCTGAGGATACTGGACACTGTAGCTTGACTTTGACCCCCAGTCCTTCACACACAGTACTTTATCCCACCTTCAGTTCATGACTGAATGGAGTGAAAACTCCAGTGAAACTGGAAGGCTGGAATATATCAGCTGTGGTTGATATTGCAGTGTCTTTTTTCAAAGCTTGGTACAACTTTGTGCACTGATAATAACGTAATTGTGGGAAATCTATTTATGTAGTACTTGACTAGACTTAAGATGCAGCTCAGCCTATGTCCCATAAAATAGTGAAAAGCTCAACGTATATGCAGTACATTCTCCAGTTGATTTGCTTCACAGTTTACCCAGACTCCCTCTGAAACACCAAAGTCAGTCAGACTAAGGACATGACCATGTCAGAAGCCAGACTTTCTTAACTTTGGGATTTCTTTTCCCTGCTCAAGGCTCTGCTGAACCCTCATGATTGTCCCTGTTTGCTGCAGGGGAGTTGGACTACATGACATCTAAAGGTCCCTTCTAAATCAAATGATACTAAGATTATTTTTTAGGCCAGAATTTAAAGTCTTCAGTGCATGAATTTAAGACTGTGTAGATGCCAGAGTAGCCACGCTAGGTTTTCTAGCATGGAAATAGCACTAAAGAAGTCAATGTGAAATTATTTTCTGTAATATTGATAGTCATCCCAGCAGGCCTATGGGATCCTAACTTTGGATTTGTGAATCTAAATCCTGTTAAAATCTTTTTGTTGAGTCTGGCTGAACAAGGTTAGACTGCACTGCTAGGGAAGGGGATCTCCCTGGGCACAGTGATGCAGTGATGGGGATCTTGGGGCAGCCAAACCTGAGGAAAACCTTTGAGCTCAACTTGCTGCTAGGAAGATGCATCAGAGGACCCAGCCAGAAGGCCCATGTCCAGGCTTAGGGAATGCTGCTGATGCTCCTAAGAGTCAAACCTAATCACATTATTAGACATATATGGAGATTTTAGTGGCTTGAATTTTCAGTTCATAACAGAGTACAGACATCTTGTGGGTTTTCTTGTATTTCAGCCCACAGGACAGGAGTCTGTCTATCCGCCTGCTGGGCAGTACACCTATCCTGCTGCTCCTGGAGGATATCCACCAGCAGGAGGAGGCAGCTTTCCTGCAGCACCACCCAGCACTGGGTATCCAGAGGCAGGAGGATATCCTGCCCCAGGGGGGTTCCCTGCCCCGGGAGGCTTCCCTGGAGCTCCCCCAGCTGGAGGAATGCCATCTTATCCTGCAGGTAAGATTCAGCCCTTGGGAGTTATTTCTGTCTTAACCACTCTTTGTGCTTAGGAGAAGTAGGAGAGGAGAGGGAGAGGGAGAGGGAGAGGGAGAGGGAGAGGGAGAGGGAGAGGGAGAGGGAGAGGGAGAGGGAGAGGGAGAGGGAGAGGAGAGAAAAGAAGAAAAGAATTGTTCAGTGATCAGTTTAGGCAGCAGTGTTTAGACAGCCAGATAGCTACGTAGCAGCAAGTACTTGCATGCTAATAGCAGAGTCTTGATGGCTTTGGGTTGTGAGACACTGCACAGATAGAGAGAAAAGAAACAATCTCTTGTGCAGCTCAATACCCTGGCTCATGTTGCGCCAGAAACCACTTATGAAACACTGCATGCTAAAATGTGTTATCTGCTCCTAACTCCCACAGGCCCTGGGTTTGGTGTGCCTCCCACTGGCCCTGGCTTTGGTGGCTATCCCCAGCCTCCTGCCCAAAACTATGGTGGAGGTGGACCAGCACAAATGCCAGGTATGTGGATGTTTCCCTGCCATACATACGATACTTCAAGAATCCAAGGCTAAGCCAAGAGATCCCAAGATAGATAGTAAAAGGGGGAAAAAAAAATAGGCCCTTACCTTTGTTTCTGTTAGTTGTTGAGGTCTGTAAGCTGTATGTGTCCTCTCACCTTTCTTGACAAGAACAGAGAAGATCAGATGAGAATCACCTGTGTGTGCTGCATCCAGAAGGTTTGGCTGTCACTGCTTAATGACTGCGATGTAATTGGTTAGGTGCTTATCCTTCTTCAAACTGCATGGGATGTGCATTCCTCATTTGCGTGGATCATCTTGGCTTTTGTCTGGGACAGCCCTATTTAATAAGGAGAGATCCTTCCAGCTCTCACAGCACCAGTAGATTTAGCATTTTTAGAAGTGCCTCACGAACGTATCTACCAGAATGCTCTGTGATTGCTTCTTCCCATTGTTTTCAATGGCAAGAACTCCAGTTATAGGCATTGTTACTTAGCAAACAGGTTATTGCTGTGGTAGACCTGTAACTTGCCAGGTCTGTAATTGGTTTTATTTTCAGGTTAGGTAGCGTTTATACAATAAGAAGAAACATAATGAATTTGTTTCTCTTGTTATTTAATCCATTTTCAGTAGGTTATCCTGGTGGACAAGCACCATCACCGATGCCTGGTCCGGTATGTGCCATGTGCTCTTTTATAACCAATCTTAATTACTCAGGTAATACAATCCCGAATGTCATTGCAGCACTCAGGTTGCCCATCACACTATTTCAGAGGGGCTTTGTGCCATAAAGAAAAAAGGAAAAAAAAATGAGTGTCCATCTCAGCCACACAGAAAAGTAATTGATTTGTTTCCATTGCTTTCAATAGGATTCAGTTTTACTCTGTAATTTGAACAATTAGTTGAAAGTAATAAAATGTTAGCTGTCGTATATTTGCATACAGGCGTTTTAATACAGCATTTCTTAGTAAGTGATATGGAAATGTATGAATTGTTCCTATGTCATCAAATGGTTTAACACTGACAGACCTTCCTTCGCTGTAAAAGCAGCAATGAAGTCACTGCTGAGTTCCTGGCTATGCTCGGAATACAATCCAAACAAAACCATTGGTCACTATCTCTGTATGTTCATCACGTTCGCCTGCATAAAGACACTGCAGCGGTGGTAGGCCAGAGCTGCTCAACACAACTGTCACCCTGATTTCATGACAGAGAAAAACAGCCCACTAATGGAACGAATGGAACCAAGCATTCAGCGACTCCCCCTTCTGAAGTGCTCACTCCTAAGTGGTGATTTTAATTTCAGTTTGTGTTGTGCAGGATAGCTAATTACACGTGGCTTTTGTTTTCAGCCTGCAGCAATGGTTCAGTACACTCAGGGCACAATTCAAGCTGCTCCAAACTTTGATGCTGGAAGGGATGCAGAAATTCTGCGCAAAGCTATGAAGGGGTTTGGTAAGTAAGCAACAGGCACTTACATTTCTAATGCGTTAATGCCATTTGGTGCTTCAGTTTGTGTCTAACATAAATATATTTATTTCTCCATAAGCTTTACAAAAGTCACACCATAAGAGACTTGGGAAATTTAATAGACTCTAAGTTACAAAGAAAATTTGGTAAATAGACTTGAATGATATTCATGCATTTATTATGTAACCATGCCAAGATGTGAGATTATAAAACGCACTGCCTTAGATGGATTATTATGAGTTCTCACATTGCCCTTCTGTTTCCAAGGGACTGATGAGAAGGCTATCATTGATGTTGTATCTAACCGCTCCAATGATCAAAGGCAAAAAATCAAGGCAGCTTTCAAGACAATGTACGGCAAGGTATGTTCAGTGAACAAAAACCATAATTTCAGCTGACGTGTAACCGCCTACTAGCATTTTAGTCCTGGAGAATGGCTTGGGCACTTATTATATGCACCTCTTTGGGTTATATTTTTCACTGCATACCAGGTAGACATCTGGTATTTAAGTGTTCTGATACCTGGTAGAAGTGAAGGCAGAGGGGAGTCTGGCAAAGCATAGCTTTTCTGAGTTGATAATACTTAGAAAATAATTAAGATTTAAAGTGTTTCACTGTCTGATGCTCCTGAGTTTCCTGTGCACAAATTCTAGTGCTGAAATATCTTTTTGTATTTTTTTCCCATATAAAAAGCCAACTGAGAAATTGGTAGAGGATTGGTGATGACCACTAGGGCACAGCCCACTGGAGTAACTCAGTTCCATGCCATTACTGCTGTAACTGTGCTCACCTGAAAACTGCAGACACGTGTTTACTCCTCTTGCCTCCTTTATGATCCATAATGGAAGGTTCTTTTCCAAAGGAGCCTGTCCTGCAGACTCTTGCTTTCAAATCATTTCTTTTCTGTGCTTTTTGCTGTGGTGAAATCTTACCTTTTAATCTGCTTAGTAGCACTGCTCTGAAAGAACTGCAGAATCAATTAAAGGTTGGAAAAGACCTTAAAGATCATTGAGTCCAACCGTCGGCCCATCACTGTGCCCACTAATCACATCCCCACATCTCCTGAACACCTCCAGGAACAGTGGCTCCACCACCTCCCTGGGCAGTCCATTCCCACGCACAGCCACTCCTTATGAGAAGAAATTTGTTATAATATCCAACTAGAACCTCTCCTAAAAAAATTGGCTCTTTCCCCATCAGGCTGAACTTGTTGGTTTGTATCTAAGATATGATGCGTAATTCTGCAAGCAACAGGAGCTGGAGGGTTGGAAATACTTGGTGCAGGGAGGAACTGAACTGAGCACTCCTTCCTTAATGAGCACTCCATTCACTACAGCTACAGATGTGTATTGTTATCTGTTTTGCCAGTATTCTCAAAGAAGGGAATGATGGCCATGCTTTTGGTGGATTCTCAAGTTATGGATAACAGCGTAATGTACTGTAGCAAACAAAAGCAGAAAAGACCATCAGCTGCTCTAATTTGGGGGTGGGGGTAAATTTGTGCCACTTGAACAATGTGTCAAAGTGATTTCTAGCTACCACATTATATAATAATGTCCTTTCTGTGTTTCTGATTGGACAGGATTTAATTAAAGACCTGAAGTCTGAATTAAGTGGAAACGTGGAAGAACTGATTCTAGCACTCTTCATGCCTAGAACCTACTATGATGCCTGGAGTTTACATCACGCAATGAAGGTATGGTTCTCCTGTGAACAAAATAGTCTAAAACCACCTAAAAGAAGAAAACAAAATACCTGATCTCTGCACTGCTGAAAAATCCTGTGGTGGAAAGCAAGTTTGGGGATGGCTGAGATTAGAATTCTTTACTGTTGCATGTGCTGGTACTGCAGGATTGGCCAGTTTGCAGCAGTGTCCAGCAGGGGATGAAAGCTGCAGGATGGAGTTTTATTCTCTGCCCCTCTCTTGGTCATTCTTTTTGCTGGAACCTAACAAGAGCCGGAGTTCTTCTAACCAATAAGAACTGTTTACCCTGAAGTCACATACCTCTCCCTGCAGGAAACAATCCATTGCTACTAAGTGATAGTTTTAGATTACCTCCTTTTGACAGGACAACAAGGAAAGAGTATTTTCTTAAGGTCAGGGGACACAAGTATTTCTTTGTGTGTTAAGTCCACATTAGGGGTTAGGTGAGCCAGATGGTTTAACCTTCTAACTCAAGTAAACTGGTGTGTCCAACTTACCTGAATGCCTTGCTTGTTTGAGTTGCAGCAGCTAGCGGGTGGCTGACTACTGGAAACAAGTCACTTAACTCAGATAGGAATACAGATCTCTAAAGAACATGGAGCACAAATGAAGATCTAGCTTTAGTGGGGGCAAGAACCACACAACCATTAAAAAAAGGAAATTAAATTCCAGTACTACTTAGAAGGTTCACACAGATCTACCCCTACATAATCCTTGATCAGAGATGGGTCATGCCAGTAGATGTGCCTGTACTCAGAACCCCCAGTTAATTTCTATCCTGAGGAGAGGGAAGCAGCTATGAAAAGTTCCTGCTGGTCTCCCATGCAAAGAAGCCAGACACCTTTGGAATAAGAAACACACCTTCACAGTGATCAAAACAGCATTTACGTGCATATCTCTGATTTTAATGGCTATCAGAAGGCTCTCCCTTCCTCCAGTATGTCCCCAGAATGAGGTTACCAAAGAATTTCTTCATTTCCTTAAACCTACATTGTTACCTATGGCTGATGCAGCCATAGTAGACATAACAGTTTCAGGTTATTATTTTAAGCCAGTGCAGAACCGAGCATTTCAGAAATCTTTATTCCATTTTAAGCATTCTGTGAACTTGGTGCTTTCACACCACTAGAATACTGTTCTTACAATACTATTCTTACAATAGCAATTGTATTATCTTTTAAAATAACAGCTGTCTGCTTATTTTTTACAATTGAACAAAACGAAGTTGGTAGTGCTTTGTATTCATGCCTTCTTTTGCTTTGCCTACAGGGAGCAGGCACGCAGGAGAGAGTGCTGATAGAGATCCTTTGCACAAGGACAAACCAGGAAATACGAGAAATAGTGAACTGCTATAAATCAGAATTTGGAAGGGACATCGAACAAGACATCAGAGCAGACACTTCAGGACACTTCGAACGGTTACTTGTATCTATGTGTCAAGTGAGACTTCATTTTTACTTTTAAGACATGCATGTTCATTCCTTGCATACATCCATCCATGTTCCATAAATGAATTGCCTGTGCCTGCTTAGCCAGAGACAGAAATCAGCCCCAGACTAATTTCCTCTCTAACAAAACACCTCAGACCTCCTCAAGGAAGAGTTCCTTCTTATCTACATGACAGACTGAGCGACTTAATTGAGTACTTTGTATTCCCCACAGAAGATTTGTGTAAATACCTTGAGCAGATGCAATCAAACAGCACATGCTGCAAGCAGTGCTCCATGCTGCTGTTAAAGCCAGGTGCTTTTCTCTTTTTGCATAACATTATTTGGGCAATTTTGTTAGGATAACCTTTATAGCATATAAAATATCTGTGAGAGTCCCCCCAGACAAACAAAACATCACCTTCCAAGTCACATCATAGCCCTCCCTTCAGACAATCAGCATTACATGTGTGCTACCACTGAACTCCTGTGAACACTGAAGGCTGCTTAACTCATTTACTGGGGCTCTTTTTGAGCTGAAGAACACTATCTTGCTGTTACCCACATTTAGGAAGAAATACAGTATGTGCAACTTCTCACATCCTTCTGATACACCTGCCTTGAATTTCTATGGCTCTTCTCTATCTTGTTTGCTTCTACCTTTATGAGTTCAGCCATTCACCAGGTGTTTGGGTTACAAAATCAAAATCCACAAGAAAGCAAAGCTTGAAGCTCATGCTGATTTTTATTTCGATAAATCCAGTACAACAACTGACAACCACATCATGTAAATATTATATTCACCGCTACAGATGCACAATAGTATTTATGAGTGTGTATTTAGCCTTCTCAGCCAATACATTTAGCAGCATCCATCCATGCAACAAGAATACAAACCCCAAAGCACATAAGATGTCACATAAGCCCTACTTGACATATTACAACTACAGTAAGTGTTTTCTGGAGGCATTCGTAGTTGAAATTAGCAATTCTAAATATAATAGAAGACCTGAGATATTTCAGGTGTGCATATTCAGAAAGATAATTCATTAGTTCGTTTAGGAAGGTTCTTTGCAACTTGAAGCCTAGAAACAAATCAAGAGAAAGCTTTCATTATTAAGCAAGATAGAGAATTGAGTGCAGTTCCTGGAAAAGACTACAACTATGAGATCTACAGGTGAAGCTATATGCGGAAAAATACATATATACACGCACACATATATATACACAGCATGTATCTACAGTTTAACCCATGCCCTACTGACAAAGTTTTGGGCCACAGCTGTATTTTTTCAAAGAAATATTAATCCAAAGAGTAGCTTTTAAGCAATGTTACGTATTTCTAACTGCTATCACTCTTCCTACTTCATGCTTTGGAGATACATGCTTGGGGCCTGTACTGCAAGCAGTGAAAGCACAACTTCTCTGTGCAGCTTCATTTGACTTCTGCTATCTTTGCTTTTAGGGTAATCGGGATGAGAGTCAAACTGTGGATTATCAAAAAGCTCAGGAAGATGCTCAGCGTCTTTACCAAGCAGGTGAAGGGAAACTTGGGACGGATGAATCTTGTTTTAATATGGTTCTGGCAAGCAGAAGTTTCCCCCAGTTGCGAGCAACAGCTGAGGCGTACTCCAGGGTAGGAATTCTTCACTGACTTCAAATGAATTAAGGTTCCAAATGTTGCTGTGTTTTGTGATCCACATGTTAACCTTTTATTTTAGATTGCTAATCGTGATTTAGCAAGCAGCATTGATCGAGAATTTTCTGGGAACGTGGAACGTGGCCTGAAGGCTATTTGTAAGTGAAACCTTCTTCCTTCCCCTTATCCCTTGAGAGTTAGTTTTCTGAATGTAATTGAAGAAGAATCCAATTCAGCACTGGCCATTTGGCAAACGAATACACAATCTGACACTCTGATACTACAAAAGTTACTTCAGTTATTCAAATTATTCACTTTGCACTTGGAGGAAACAGACATCTAGCTTGGCAAAGTCAGCTTGAAACCAGCAAAGGTTACGTAGAAACTACTTGTCTAGAAAGTCATGTGACTACACAGAAACAAGGGACGCTGCTTAGCACTGGTGGTTCTGTGTTTCAGAGCCCTGCAAAATGAAGCCAGTGCCACTAACAGAGCTGTGGCAGAGACAGCTGAACCACCCCACACACGATCTCAGACCCAGCACAAACCTGCTTTTAGGCACAGGGCACTTTCCAATCCTCTGCCACCACCTACCCCCAAAAAGCTCAGCATTTCTAAGGAAAACTCACCAAAAGAGAAGACTCGTTCTGATTTCACTAATCCTGCTGACCTACAGAAAAGCATTTCAAATTTATTGTGACTTACTGATAGGATCAGTATGAGTTACTGTAGTGATACCAGTACTCTGCACACCAGCTCTACCACTGCTTACCACACTGACGGCATTTCCGCAGCCACAGCTGATTAAAAGCTATTGTACTGAACAAGATCTTCCCAGATTATAATCTACCAAAGTTCTACAGGAAAAAAAATGACCCCTGAGGATCACATAAAAGAAACAGAAACAGTGAAAAATGTAACATTCTGCAGCTATTTGTGAATGAGAACTATTTACTTTTGTACTTTTGTTACTGAGAGTCTAGCAGTGGAACACCAGTAAAAGTGCTCACATGCTGGTACCAGCTGTGTAAGGAAAAGAACTGAATACAACCAACTAGTAATAACTACAGCTTGTCTATTTGCTCAGCTTCAAAATAATCCCAGCTTTGTAAAGCAGTTCCTGTAATCCACAATAACAGAATCTATATTGACAGCTACTTGCAGCTGCCCGCAGTATAAATCCTGAACTGATCCCGCAATGTATCAGTACACAGACCTGGAACTAATCCTAAGAATGTACCTTATTGCAGTGCAATGCGCTTTCGATCGCCCGGCCTTTTTTGCAGAAAGACTTTATCATGCGATGAAAGGAGCTGGCACAGATGATTCTACCCTCATCAGAATCATAGTCACTCGCAGCGAGGTGAGAAACTTTCTCCTCTGTAGCTTTCCACTACCTGTGAGGTCTGTCCTCCCTAACTGCCTTTTTATGCAGTCCCTCTTTCACAGCTGTAGAAATCAAGCTTTTAGGTGAATGAAGTAAATCGTTTTGAAGACAGATTTCATATAATAATTTAAGTATCTCCAGCTAAATGGCAATATTGCTTGTCTCCCTTCCCTGCTGTGGTTGAGTGCCCATGTAGCAGAAAAGCATTTCAACTTCAACTGTATGAAGTTAGGATACTACAATGCTAACAAAGCAAGGAACAAGTGCCCGCCTCTGCTTTGGGAGCAGCTGTAGAAGGACCAGCTGGCTGGTTTGAAGTGCAGAGCTGATCAGTTGCACACTGCAACCTTGTGGCTTGTACTCGATGTGAGGAAAGAGATGCAGAGTTATGCCTAGGAGTTGAAAACATACTTTGTATTTAAGTCTTACATTTTCTTTTTTCTCCTTTGCACAGATTGACCTGGTGCAAATTAAACAGAAGTTCACAGAAATGTACCAGAAGACTTTGGCTACAATGATAGCAAGTGATACAAGCGGTGATTACAGGCGTTTGCTCCTGGCAATTGTGGGTCAATAGAAGACAGTTACCTGGCTGTTTGTTTTCTTTTTTAAAACAAACTGAAGGACATGTACCATGCTTTATGCAGATACTGACTACTCTTGTGTGTAGAAGAATAATATATAATCAAATAGGCCTTCTTGGTGATTCAGTAAGCTTTTTGCACTTACACTCGCCTTAATTTGCAGCACGTATTGTTCTTTATTGTATAATAAAAGATATATCTTGTCTACTAGCCCTGAGCCTTGGGGTCGTTTATTCTTTTGACCCAGACAAAACCACCTCCCCTCTTACAAAATCCTGCATAATTGCTTTCCTGAAATCACTCAACTGAACTACTGAGCCAACTGCACACGACAAAAAGCCCCAAGCAATGATGGAAAGCGTTTTTTAAAGCCCCAGGCAGGTTCTCTGGTAAAAACTCTTTTCTGTCTTCCCCTACTAACACTGAAAAAGCAGTAAGTGCTCAGTTTAAGTCACACTGCACAGTTTAAGCACCTTGGCAGAAGATGACTGTGCCTCCTCTATTTATGTCCTTACATTAGTTATGATCAGCGGGTAGTTAGCATTGTGCTTAAGGCAGCAGAGAAAGGAGAAACTATTTCAAACCTAATTTTGAAGTACCGCCTTGTAAAAAAAAGTGGGTTATATTGTTCTTTCATTGTTCAGTAATTTGCTGTCAGTAAATGCTAACGCTGCAGAACGTGTGTTAATCCAAACTGAAAGTGACAGCGACACACTCAATACAAATGACTGTGGCGATGGTTTCATGGGATTAAGGAAAATAAAAAAACAGCTTTGAGTAGTGCATTTGTTTTTATAGAAAATCTGAAATCTGTCCCCAGCCATAAATTTAGCAGAAGCCAACAGTGAGTTTCCTAACATTTCCAAGCAATGCTTTAACTAGTGAATATCGTATAGAGGCCCCTCACACAAACAACAAAGCTCTATTTTCCTTACCCCTCAAACACAAGCACCGTGCACAAATCCCTCGAGTATTTCACTTCTATTAAGCATTCAGCATTATGTTTGCCATGGAACTATATGTAAGCAGACAACGCGACCTGGGCTGTCTTCCCAGCTCAGCTCACCAGGTGGCAGCAAGAGCCTCGGCAGCACAAAGGCCTGAACAGGAGACGCCAAAAAACCATCCTCCAACACGTTCTGTACTTTTAGGCCTGCTTTTCCGATTTGCTGAAATGCACTCACATTTCTCAGAACAGCCAGAACACCTCCCCAGCCCCCACCAGCTCCCAGCCCTTCTCCCTGCAGGCAGCAGCACTGCAGCAGCCGCAGCTCTTTGCTTTGCTGCTTGCATCCGTGGGCTGGCAGAGCTATTGCCAAGCATTTCCCCTTCCCCACTGAGCACAGACTAACACTAAGGACACACAGAACCTTCCTCCCACTTAAAACCCTGGAAGTGGAAAACAAAGTGCAACAACTTACAGTTTTCTGAGAGGGAGGATACCTTTTGTTCCTCTTCAACAATGCAAGAATTAGAGACAGCTCCAGACCCCACCTTTCAGAAACAGTAGCAAACAAGGACAGATTACTTTCTAAACAGAGAAAGCTCATAGGCACAATTCTTTTACCTGACTGCTCGCCTAAAGGCTGATGGATCGTACACTGTATGACAAACACAGCTCCCCAGAAACTCCCATTTACTGCACCTCTGCCCTCATACCTGGCAAACACTGCTATCAGTAACAGCCAGGAGGGGGTCCTCAGGGAGGTGAGCAGCGCTGTGGCACAGCAACACCTGCCAGATGAGAGCCAGTGCTCTCCCATACAGTGCCGCCTTTTCTCACAAAGATTAATTACATTTGCACTCTCTCTGCGCATGCAATTGGAGCTGGTCAGAACACTGAGAACGAAGGCTGCAGCATCACATCATGGATGATGCTCACTGTGTAAAACCTGGGCTGTACTGCAATACCAGGTGGTTGTTCTGCTCCGACACATCGCACACAGACTGCACAGCTCACGACTACGGGAGGGTTTCATACAAAAAAACCAACTTACCATTTGTTAAATTGAACTTCTGCGCACAGACTTTGAGAACAGTTTCCAGTTACAGCACATCTGCAATAAAGTAAAAGCAAACATTACAACTCCATTAGTGTCACATTAGTTGTGCTCTCATCCCGCTCAGCAGCTTGCCCCGCTTACAGATAACACACTAAAACCCCTAGATCAGATACCTGCCCTGACTGCCGAAACAGCCCCATCCCACCCCCACAGTGCGGTCCAAGGCTCCACCAGCACCATAACCCTCAGCTCAAACTGACACACGTGGAACGTGGCCGTCCTCGTGGCTGTGCTAACCAGCAATGGAGACCAGCAAACAGAAGATGCTCAGGTATTCAATGCATGAGAAATAACAAAATAAATAAATAAAATAAAATAGCATTTACATAAAACGATTTCTCCGCAAGCTAAATCTCACCTCGTAGGCTACTCCTTCAATAGCTTAGATTTGGAAGAGCACTTCTAACCAATTTTCAGGGTCAGATGAGACCTTGGTATGCCAAATAAAACCAATACACAATGATAGGAGCCGCAGCCCATGCACAAAATTTATTGTGTGCTACTGTTTATAAAATACTTGAATAGTTCAGAACATGCATAAAATTTCCAACTCAGACGGGGTATGTACAGATCGTACTTCATGGCAAACAAAAAACGGAGATGAACTCTGGTGACATAAGTTTCAAGTTGTGTTCCAGGGGATGAGAAAAACACGTAGCAAATGTCAAAATATGAACAAAGTACAGTGGCAATCAGCACAGTCCATTATTTGTGAACAAATTAGCGCGGGGCTTCAATTTTTATTTTAACCAAGCAGTCCTGTAGATATCAAAATACATGCAGTCTCGAGTTTACACTTTCACTAATGCCTTAGCAGTTGAACAGAGCAATTGATTACGCGCTGCTTCACCTAGAACAAAACCTATGTCCAATACAGTTTCAGTTTCCTTTACAGCTTAAAAAATAATGACAAGCTCGCAGCTATTCAGCCCAGTGATTACAAGCTACTTATGCAACCGCAGTACTCACGATAAACTAAAAGTACCCATAACACCTACGTAACCTATAGATGTACAGCATAGGTCTATATATTAAGTATTTGCAAAATGAAACCATGCATACACAAAATACAATGCCAAGCTTTACAGACTTGATATGAATCAAAATTTACTTAAACAATGTACAAAGTTCAATTAAAAGTACCTTAAAATTAACACTCCCATATTTTTTCTTACTTTTAAAATTAGTATATATAATTTTTTTTTTGTTGTTTTATTTTCTTTTTTTTAAAGTTCCAGGTGGGGAGGAGTCTTGAAAAAGCTGGGCAAAAATGGTTCTAAATTAAATATCTTTTAAAATCTGTGTTCAAGTAATAAACATTCCTACATAGAAATCTTCCGATAAGCTGGAACTAAAAAATACAGTGAATACAATATAGAATTAGCAACATCTAAGGAGTAAACCTGAGGTCAGCTTTTTACAGAATGACCAACTGAGATATATTCTTTTTTTTTTTGGCATTTTTTTTTCTATTTAAAATACAGGTTTTTTTTGCAGCCTCAGAAATTTTAAGACCATTCTAATCTATTGTTTTAAAGACATTTCATGAAACCGTGTCCATTAATAAATAGTTAGCTCTTAGGGTCGTATCTGAAAGTCTGATTTAAAAAACAAACAAACAAACAAACAAGCTACCTCTACCGAAAGAAAAATCCCATTTGTAAACGTAAAGTGTTGACAACAACAAGCATAAGATGCTAGTCTAGGGGTGCTTTAGTGATAACAGCCCGCTTCCTTCCTCCCAGCTCTTCTGCAGACACAGCAGCCTGAATACGCGAAGGATGCTCCCAGGAGGCCGTCACCACGTGAAGAGAGGGGCTGTTGTCTCAAAGCACGATGCTGTTCTTCAGCAGGGTCAGGCAGATGGTGCTCCACCTCCTGATAAGTAGTCACCTCGCCGACCCCCTGGCTATTTCGTCTGTTGTCACATCAAAAAGCAGTAACTAGGAATTCTCAGGCAAGACATAAGTGAGTAAACCAGAAGTTGATGTGGTCACTGTGCATTGTTGTTGCCAGTTCCATTGTTTCCATTGGCATTTGTTGTGTTTATAGTATTAATACCATCTTGCTGAAGAGCATCTTTTCTTGGTGGCATTCTCTCATTGATCCTATCCAAACCTTTTGCTTCTTCAAAACTGCAGATTTTATGTTGCGGAGAGAATCCTCGTATTGCTTAACAAAATGCAAATTTGATATGTCAGTAATGGAAAAAGAAGTCGAAAGCATATACTTTTTCTAATAAATGATGCTTAACAACAGGTAGGAAATCAGCCATGTAAGTGTATGGCTCTGTATCTGTATTAGTAAAAGCTGCTCTAAGCTGCTCTGCTGATACATTCAATGGCTATCGTGACCTGAGCTTATAACAAAAAGAACAGAGTATGGCAAATATTCGGCAAGGAGGAATCAAGGTGCTTAAGCCCACTTGATTGCTTCTGCACATCCCTGGGCTGGCTGGTTCTGAACACCCTTTGCTCCTGCTGCCAAGCTCAGCTTAACATCTCTGCGTCTCAGGGGAACGCCAGTAAGATGTAAGCAGCACAGCAAGAGCAGCAAAGGGTCACAAAAGTAATCAAGAGATTTACGTCCTGCATACACGTTGATGGCCTGATCCTGCGGTTTTCATGCAGGCAAAACTGCAGGATATGGGTCACATTCTGTGCTAATCGCGTGGATGATGGAAATGGACACAACCACAGTCACTGGGTTAGCACTGCATTTAATGATGGCATCATTTAAATACATACGTATTTAAAATGCGTATAGAAAACAGGTACTATTTTTCTACTGATTATTTTAATGAACGAGGTCTGTATTTGACTTCAGACCTGAGAACAGTTAACCACATAGTAAGAATGAGTCCTTTGGGACGAAATAATTCTTTGGAGACAGGAGCACAGCTTTCACTCACAACATCTTAATCTTACATGTGTGTGAGAGAACAGAATATGGCCCTTGTTTATAGTTTTGGAGATGTGACTTCCTTAATTAAAAAACAAATGATAAAGTTATTAATTAGTGCTTTGCAACTGAATCTGAAAGCACACAAAGGCAGCTCTCCCAATTGCTATGCTGTTTGTCATTCACTTCGTTGAATATAGAGCAAGAGTACTTGAATGCCAAGTAACTGGATGGCATTTTACTCAACACAGCTTAAAAGGGTGCAAAGACTACGGCTTATTTAGCACAGAAGCACCAATAATCCATGGAGTTTAATATGCCTTGTACTGTCAGGATGGCATATGCACTAGAAATAAATTTGGTCATCAAATTATGTATAATTAATAGGGGAAAAAAAGGACAAACCAAACATTATATTTGTATGCCTTGCATTATCGTTACGGAAATTGAAAAAATACACATATGTTCAAAGCCATTAAAAATAGATTTTCTGAGAAAAGCATGCATAAATAACCCTCCTTCCACACGTAACCAACCCCCCCAAACAAAATCTTGCAGTTGAATGCAGAAATAAAAACACACTAAACACTATCATTATAAGGACTTCAAGACAACACCACGTATCACAACATGCTATTATACAAAAACCTACTGCATATTTTGTAAAAATAAACAAAAAAAGACCAAAAAAACCCCAAGAAATCCCTAAAATATTAAAGATAATCATCATCCTGAAGCCAGAAATGAATGTTACATGTAAAAGGGATGAATCAATACAGTTGATTCATCTCTGCTTGTGCAAGTTGAAAGTAAAACACACCCACACAGTACTTTTGAATTCCCTCCCAGACACCACAGATCTCTGCCAATGGCAAAGACTCTGATCATACCTTTTTCAGCCTCAATTGCCTCTACAGTGGCTGTACAGAAGTGAGCAGATGCATGCAAAATGAATGAGAAAGATGAAGAGTGTAATATCGCACAGCAGAAAAGGCAATGATCAATTTAAAATAGAACGCTATGCCAGATTAGATCAAAATTATTTAAAAGTATAATTAAAGCTCTGGGGGTTGTTTTTAAGCTTAAGTGAAACTTCTCCTACATTTTAACTGTTACAATTTATCAAGTCAAAGTATACCAAGAGAAACACTGATTACTGGAACTTCATTTACGTTTTTAACTGTACATTTCTATGAGATTGACTTTTTTTTTTTCTTTAAAGAAAGCAACATAAGATCTCAACTAACGTTAAAGTTGTGGTATGGTTATAAAAGAAAATCTATTGGAGATTAACTTTCTGAAGATTAAAATGTATTAGTGAGTTTCATTAAATCACCAAACAGGATGCTCTAATGTAACACTATCAGTGTTCTACTAATAAGAAAATACTTCTCTTTTTATGGTTAACTCCCTGAAGTTAAACTTGTACTTCAATTTCTCACCATATTCTATGCTTAAATGAGTATCCGTGGGAACTGAACTGTGAAATTTAAACTATAAAAGACAAATCCAGCAAGTCATATTTACCAAGTCTCATAAATCGCTTAGTTGAACCAACAGCAAAGCCTAGAGCATGAAGAAGCCTGGTTGTAACATAGTCGTGGTGGATGACTTCATGTGAACATGAAGAAAAATCTAGCTTACTGGTTTTACTCAGTAAGAAACCACGACTAATGTGGTAATTTCTGAGGTGTGAGATTTTTCTGTTGTTTATTGTTTTAGATCTAAAAGTCAAAGTTGCAATGTAAGGTTGTGAGGATATCAAAATCAAATTAACATACTTGGGCAGGTCAAGCAAAATACTTGCAACTAAGATCTAAACTGTAGCTAAGTTTCAATGTTGCTAACAACTTGCTGCCTCCCCCTTTTATCTGCCATGCCTCTACTTGCCTAATTTAATAGATTCTACTGAAAACAGTACCTAGCAGTAAACCAGCTTGCATAGTGCCAGGTAGAGGTGAACAACAATGGATATCAAGCACAACGCAAGTAGGTTTATCTATATTAAAGTGAAAGCTAGGAGTCCTAGCAGTTTAGGAAAAGATGGCATTAGGATAGAATTCGTCCAAGTGAATTAAGTTTAGTATTTCTCATTTCCTGGCCAACATAAACCAGACACAGCAGATGTATCAGCTGCCTACACTCTGCCTTAGCGTTACATAAAACCTCCATTTCCACTGAGATGCTCTTGAAAAAAAAAAATGGTTGCTTGAATTCCTATTAAAATCCGGTGGAACACATAAGAATAATGCAGCACTTTAACTTTTACATACTGCACATTCTGAGTTACAATAATAATAATGATACTATACAACGCTAAAGGGGCAAGGGCAATCCCAGAGTTACATCAAAAATCCATGTGAATGGCTGGTGATTTATGTTTATATTAGGGAAAAGAAACTTCCTCAATTTTAAAAAACAAATTAGTTCAAGAATTGTTTTAGAATGTTACTGAATACAAGATAGAACCAATTTGCCGTGTAGGTACAAAACTATGTGAGAAAAAACACCTCTTTCCACCACTTCCTGTTACCTGTGAAGTCTTTGCTTTCAATCTTTTCCTGAAAAGATCATGGATACTGATTTATCTCTGTAAATTATGTAGCTTTGTCATAAATACAGACTTGAAAATTTACACCTAAGTCATTCTACTTGCACTACTTTAGTTCCAAAAGTATCTTGGAATATACAATACATTTAAGGAAAAGGTAACTTTCACCTTGACACAAAAGAACAAACTGACTGGAAAATGCAAGTGCTTGAAAAAACATACTGTAAAGACTCAATTTGGAAAATAATTTTGTTGGATTCTCTTTTGCAGGTACCTCTGGATTAAAACTATAACCTTCATAAATCCTGATTAACCTAGAATAAATGTTGTATTACACTAACGTTATCTGATAAACTGGAACTCTTTGTTCTGAAAACTCTCACCTTCACAGTAAATTTTAAGTGACAGAGCTGAAGGAAATCGATGGCATTTCCATCCTCACTTCCAGCCTTCCCCCTGCTTTACTTAGGGGACAGTTCTGACACAAAGTTGTTGTCAACACATGAAAAGAATTTGGGGATATACAAAGGCTATCATTTCTCAAGGTCTGTTTTTATCCTAGTACATTAAAGCTAGCTGGGAATAATCTTTGATACTTTTTCAAAAAATATATCTGTACACTTATGGGAGAAAAAAAACACAAGACTTTTTCCATAAGATGTAGTTCATAGAATGGCCTGGGTTGAAAAAGACCATAATGATCACCCAGTTCCAACCCCCCTTGCTGTGGGCAGGGTTGCCTGTTTTGCCTTAATTTTTCAAAATTACCTTTTAAAAATGGATTTGTCTTTGCTTAACCCCTTTTACTGTAGTTCAAATTTCTAGTTCACTCTCAGATTTATCTGTTTTGCAGTAAGAATCTGTTCAACCATTTCCCACAATGCAGCTCAGTTCAATTGACTACTACTTCTGGAGCCCCACGCAGCAGCGTGTCAATGCCTCCAACCTCCCCTTGATAAGGTCAGTACCTAATGAAGCACAGGAGGCATGGCTGAACAGATAAGCTTCCAACAGCAGCAGTAGCTGCTATGATTTGAGAGGAATATAAACACACACTCCCAATTCCTTATATCTTTCACAGCTTTTCCACTTAGATCTTAGCAAACTGTATCATGAATAAAACGGGATAAGCAAAAGTAGCACAGCAATATTATTTGTTTTCTCAAATCCAGAGATTTGAAATAGTTATTGATAGTCTATTGATCGACAGCAGATTTCAAAAAGTCAATAAAAATTTGTAGCAGGAAATCTTACTATCAGTGACCATATTTCCACATTTCTGCTGAGAATATGTATTCACTGATGTGATGGTTACAGTAAAGTATCAATTAGTGAAGCTTTATTTTATTTTTGAGGTACTTCTAGTCCTGCAACTAAGCCTAACAAATCTGAAAAGTTCTCTTTGAGAACCGAGTAAAATCCTTCTCTATAAAAAGAAAGTTACTGGAATTAAGGAGAAGTAACGTTCAAGCAGGAGATCTTTAGCACATCAGCGTGATTGAACAAAGGATGTATATTAATGCAATGCACCAAGGAATATTGCCATCAGAAATTCTAGTCAAGAAAAAAACACCCACAAAAATCCAAAATGCATTTTGCATACTTTCCAAACATCCCACATTTTCAGTAATGCTCGAAAGCCGTATGCTTTATGTTAAAAAAATTTTCTAGTCAGTTTGATCCTCTCTAATACTTGCAATGCAACATGGATAAGAATCTGTTAAATGAGTGAGAGGAGTACAAACTCATTTTTTTAAGCATAATAAAGTATCTTATTAAACAAGGAAAATTAAAACTAGAACATATGCTTTTGGAGTAGTTGGATGGATTAGGAAACATACACCACTTCTTGTTATAGACGTTCACAAAACAACCACATACATACACCGGACATATAAATTTACTCGTAGACATTATATGTCCACTGAGAAATGACTTAAAATGAGACATTCATGTTTCAAAGCTATAAAAGAACAGCTTTGATCGTTTAATAGTAAATGTAGTGAAAGGGTTTAAAAAAACAGCGACAAAAAAGAAAAAAAAAATTAATAGAAAATTTAAAAATATTCAAATAAACAGCCTAAATCACAAAGCAAGAAAAGCAGCTACCCTTGCAGAACAGATTGTGTTAAAATGTTATTCAGTTAATCGATATATCACAATCCTTCCACAGTTAGGAAATTCAGCGGTCAAACACAACTGTTCTATACTTCCTATAAAATCTTCAGGATAGCATATAAAAAGTCTTATGTTGAGTGCTGCTGATACGAAGTCCAGTTTCAGGTGGATGTATTTTAGTTATCCACCACTGCGACCAAACCTGGACTTCATTCTTGTAATACATTTAGTACAACCTCACAGCATTGTCTCTAAGCCTAATTAATCATTTCTGGGCCTTGTGAAAAATATGATCCAATGATTCAACAAACTAAAAAAAAAAAAAAAAGAAAAAGAAAAACTTTTACAAAATATTCAATGAGCCAGATTACAGGTGTATTTTGTATAGAGTTCTTTTTATTTTCATGCAAAAAAAATATATGCACACTTAGTAACACCCTTTTATTTTGATTTATTTACAAGTTTTAAATTCAATCCCTTTATTCTCAACTGATTTTATAACAATTACTGAATAATTTTCAAGTACATTATTGTTCAAAATGCACAGACAATGTGCAGCAGCAAATGCAGCAAACCTCAAAAACAAGGTGCTACAACATTGCTTCTACATCAAGAGACAGACAAGTGTCTGGGATAGTGGTTTAATTTTAACACTTATACAGACATACATCTATACCTAGAGAGAGACAGACAGATCTAAGAAAGCAGCTACATCTGCAGAGGAAGGAAACAGCATGTTACAAGGACAATTCAGGGAGGTCAATTATACATAGAACATTTGACAAACAACATAGAGAACAAATTTGGCATTAATTACCAGGGTACAAAACGTAGCACATTTCGATCTATCAATGGAGTGTAAAATGGAACTCTGCAGCCTGTAGTTGTTTGTTAGGATTGATACCAGTGAGAATTTGACACTGTCAATGAAAATACTAACAGATATATAGCAAAGTCATTTTCATGGAAAGCAGACAAGGATGCAAAATTACATTGCAATTTTTGTATCTGTTACGACCAAATATCTTAACACCAGATCTACAAGGCCACCCCATCTGCACCGCCTGAAAAATTGCAAACTGAGGATGCTCAAAGCCTGAAAAACATGGCCTGACACTGCTGAACTCATTTGCTTTTAGTTTTATACCCTGGTTAAGTATCCATTTCACATTGCCTGATTAACACATAACATTCCGCCTGTATCAGCCGCTAAGACAAGAACTGAAAAGCATAAGAAATTCCCTGCATGCATTATGTGTAGTGTTAGCGAAAGAGTGAGATGTGCCCCAGTCCATCTGAGGCACAGCAAGTTGCATAACATCATTACCACTTTGCAGGGTCTGTCGTCCTCCAGCCAACACTCCACTAGGTAACATTCCAGTGGGAGTCAAACCCTTGAGTGTCAGCACACTTTCACTCTCCTCCCTGGTGTAAGAAAAAAACAGTAATGAAAACGTAAGTATCTGTGCATGAAAACTGGTATTAAATTAAAATAAAGTACGGGGAGAAGGGGGCCTATTTTTGCTGTGCATTTTGCATGTCGAGACTAATGTAAATTCAAATTCAATTAACTAGAAAGGCAGAAAATATTTCTATTCCATACTTGTTTCTGCTGCATCTGGAAGTTACAAATACTGATTACTTTTGATGTAGGAGCAATTACTCACGTGCAGGTTTATTAGCTCTGAGTGTAGCAGCGAATGCCTCACGAGGTACTGAACGTAACTCAGCACCATAAAACAACTTTGCACTGATGTGCAAAACAAGACTCTGAGGTGCAATGACCACTCTGAAAAAATGTCTGGCATCTATTAGATGTGTTTTCCTGACATAAAGAGATTAGGAAGGTTATTAGGAAAGCAGAGACAAATACCTGAGAACAGAGAAGACTCTCGCCATCTTGCCAATTGCTCGAATTTTGTTCCTGATAATTTCTTTCCGTGCGGCAGCTGTACCTACTTTCAATGGAATAAGAGAGAGTCTCAAGCTCATTGGTATTTACAAAGCTGCCATTTTTGAGTCTATCAAATTCAACACAAGTACTTAAAGTTCAGTACTCTTCCCAGGAGGTCAGTAGCCAAAACTCAAGGATACAATATTACAGAATTCTGGCTTCAGAATACTACTGAAACCATAACCACTTCTGTATCCACAAAACACACGCAGAAAGGTTCAGGATGTTCACAAAGATCTGATCAAACTGTCAAGCATCTAAACTATAACCACTGTTACAGTGTAGTAACTATTGTACTTCTTTTACTTAAGTTTTATAGAACTCTAGAATCCTTAAGAGTTGGAAGGGACCTTTAAAGGTCATGTATTCCAGCTCCCCTGCAACAAACAGGGTCATGCACAGCTCGATCAGGTCGCCCTGGGCCTGATCCAGCCTCACCTTGAAAGCCTCCGGGGATGGGGCATCAACCACTCCTCTGGGCAACCCGATCCAGTGCCTCACCACCCTCACTGCAAAAGTCTTTTTCCATACATCCAACCTAAACCTACCCCTCCCTAAGCTTGAAGCTGCTTCCCCTTGTTCTATAACTACACACCCTGCTAAAGAGTCTGTCCCCTTCTTTCCTGCAGCTCCCATTTAGATATCAGAAGGCTAGAAATCATTTTCTGACATCTCTGTATACCAAAATGCAGGTATGTAACTTGATACAGAACCAAAATACATAGTAAAGCCACAAAAATAAAAGAAAATTGCTAATTCGTGCACATCTGACTGAGGGAGAAAACGCTGATTTGTTTGATTTTACGTCAACTCCCCAAAACATCCACCTGCATTCACTAAAAACTGAACTAAAATGCCAAAGAACTGCAGTGTGACCTCCCTTACTGATTAATTCTACGTTCTATGTCACCCTCGGTTTGCATCATTTGTAGAAACTGCAAATACCAAAGGCATGGAATAAGCATTGCATATTCCATGGGGCAGAGAAATACCATTTGTAATAGATAAAAGTGAAAACTCTGAAAGAAGCTTTCAATTCAAATGAGAGCTGCCTTTGCCTTCATTGATATAAAAACAGAAGTGCTGTTCTTCGACAACATTTTGTTGTTGTTGTTCAATATGAAAAGGCCAAAGTTGTCATCCTCTCCTTTTTAGGACAGCCCAGGTCCCCTAAAAAGTATAGGCAGATGTGGGGACATCAAAACAGCACAACTGTCAGATTTTTCAGACCGCCACTGCAAGAACACAAGGCTTTCAGTCACACAGGAGTGGACCAGCTTCCCATCCTGAACACCAAACCAAGTAACATACAAGAGAAAAAAGGCAGGAAGACACCTCTGTGCGAATGCAATGAAAGAGTCCTGGGGGATGACAACTACCTGTCAATCCACTGAAACGGAACAAAGAAAAGAAACCCACAGGCAACCAAGTAAAGTGTTTTTAGACATAGGAACAACTCAGATGAAATACAGACACCAAATAAAAAAAGGTGGTGGCCCAAGAGAAAATAATGCAGCGATAGGCCGAAAATTTAGACTTTTACTGGAAGTAACTTATCTGAATTTTCAATATTTGAGATGTTTTTACTTTCCCTCTCTGAACATTATCAAATAGCAGACAGAGATCTGGATTGAGAAGAGAGGTCTTTCAGAGTTTCTGACAAAGGTGGAGCTAAATAAAGGTCTACACATTTTCCATGTTTTCTCTCTCCATCATTTCTCTCAGTTTTCCTCCTGCCTTCAGCTGCTTGCTCCTTAAAGGCCACTGCTGCAGGGCTGTAATGCAGAAGCTGAGCCTATTAAGGGCACTGCTGGTGCCCATATCTCAACTCTGGTAGGTCATTATGCCATTAAAGGTTTGAGGTATTGTTTTTAAATGATTCTATGCTGTTCCAGGCTTTCAGAGGGAGCACAGCCAAGACAAAAGGCCAAACATATAATTCCAGGCAGCAGCACTGCACCGATGTAGCCACTGAAGCTTGGTTTGTTCAGAGAGAAAACAGCAAAGTAGCATCTACCTGCAGGAGAGCATCTTGATTGCACCCTAAATGAGAGGGGATCTGACAGAACTCTCCTGCTGCCCATTCCTAATGCCTCCACCACAAGAGTTCTGAAATGCTCATACCATTACGCTCCAAAGAATTCATGTAAATGTTGCAAGTAACCCTACAACCTAATGCACTTCCAAGTGAGAACTAGTCTTTGAAGTGGCAGATATATTCAGAGAGCAAACAAACTATAAGGTAAGTAACAGCCAGAAAATTTTTCCTGCACAGAAATACCCACCCTGGGATTTCTGAAAAGTGGGCGACAGCCTCTGAATTTAAATGAGTAGATGACTTCTTAAATTTTGCACCAAGTCATCTCCCAAATTGCAAATACAATCAAAAGTACCTTTTTGACATCTCAGTAGAAGGAAACTGAAGTACAGTACAAGGCAGGTTTTGGAACACTATAAACACATTCCATGCACAATCCCAGCAAATGCTCACAATGAAGTTTTTAAAAAAGCACAACAGAGGACTGAACGCTCCCTACACATGCAGGGCCAGAGAGTTATAATCTTAGAAATAGGTAAAAGAATGAAATTCTACCAAAAATAAAATAAAATAAAATAAAATAAAATAAAATAAAATAAAATAAGGGGAATGGAAGAAAGGAGGAAAGATTCATGCACAGAAAGACAGATGTCTTGGAATATGACTTCTGATTAACAAACTACACAAACCTTTATAAATGTCTCCTTAAAATGGGTAATAAAATAAATGCTGCTTGTCTCTCAACAACAGTATATTTTCTGCATTAATACTTGTACCAGCGGGTTCTATGAAGTCATATTTCAAAACATTCCTACTGTCTGATCTGTACCTTTTTTATTGCCATACATGAGTCGCTCTTCAGATGGAGAGTCCAGAAAAAAAGGAAGTGAATGATGGAGAAAAAGATGAGTGAGACAAACAAAATAAAGGTATTTAACCTGGCAATGGTAATAAAGAAGGAATGGAGAAGAAATGTGAAAAAAGAGAACGGAAAACTGCAACACTTAGAAATGCATTATTTGAATAAGAAGTGGAACTGTTGAGTATATGATAAAATTTGATGATAAACAAGTAAAACTTGAAAGTCAACAGTTAAAAAAAAATTGTTCACACAGAAAGATAAAGCATAGACAGTACCTAGGAGGCATCAAGCAAAGAAATTGTTACAGCAGACAGAAGAATAAAATAAATCAAATTAGGAAACTGGAACCATTGTACTGAAGACAGGGCATATGTAACCAACTGATGAGCACACTTTGGCTGGACAACCTAAACCCTTGTATAGTAGAACACCAATAAGCCTTTCCTGCAAACGTTTGGTGCAGTTACTTTATCTTTAGTCCAGAAGGATTACGTGCAGGACAAACATAAAATCACTGTTTGCAGGATCACGTCTGAGACTATTCCTAATTTTTCATGTTTCTATTAGCAGTCCAGGTGGCAACAAAGTTCAAGTAGCTCATAATCAATGCATTCCAACCTAAAACACAGAGCTGCCTAAGCACAACACAAATCTGCTACTGAATTTTAACACAGTAACTGTCGAAGATTAAGAACTGCATGATGTCACTAACATCTCTTTTAAATTATTTTTAGTGTTACCCAAGGGCCGCTGAAACAGTCATCCATTCCCCCCAACCATTAACCAATCCAACAAGTAATTCGGTTATTGGATAAACCAGGGATGTTTGAAAAACTTTCAGATGTGACACAGAGCACTACTGCTAAGTCTTAACATTACATGTCCCTTCATCACCATTTTAACATTGCTTCTTTATCATCACATTACAAACACCTCCTTAACAATACACTGTTATCACAGTTCACAAGATGCTATTATTTATTACACAAATCACAAATCATCATATAATGTACAAAAAGTTCATTAACTTCTACGCTTTAAACTCAAAAACCACGATTTAAACTTTTATTTCATACTTTCTGTACTTTGCCACAACAAATATTAGATCTGACTTTTGACTGTTTGAACTCTTTCCCAAAGAACAGACTTTAAGAAATTAAAGAGCTTAAAAATTTTACAATAAATATAAAACATCACCAAATTCTGACAAATTTTCGAAGTTTCAGCTTTAAATATGTCATATATGAATTCCTGCACAGGATACAACTACTCCTCCTTGATGACAAACATGAAAATTCCCTTCCCTCCTCCAAAATACTTATTACCTAAGGAAAAACTTGAAGGCAATTTCCTTCAAAATTCAGGTAATAGATTTCATCACTTTAAGTTAATTACTATTTCAGAAGTTATTTCCATGAAAAAAAATAAATAGCGTATCTAATATTAAACCCTACCGTCAAATTGATCTTCTCCCTCTGTCATCAGTTCGTCATCAGAACAAATGCTCAAAACATTCACCAACATTTCTGTTACTGTATGTGAAAAAAAACAAATTTTAATTAATTGCCCGAAGAACTTTAAATATTTCCAAGCACACAAGATGTAACCAGTCACCAGCAACCGCAAGTGAGTGAGCTTCCCACATCATAAACTCTTCTCTGCAATCTGGTCTCTAAAATGTGTGCTGTCATAGAATTAAAAAAGCTCATAGAAATAAGCAGTCAAAAATCACACCATCTATCAAAGACGTGGCGCAGCTTTCCTTCCTATCCCACAAGGAATTATTTCAGTTAAGAATTACCTTCTTGTACATTAGTATTTTTTACATCATGGCAAGTCTTTATTTCAATTAGACTTTATGCAAGATTTACTCATATGTGAAAATATTTGGACTACTCAAATTCAGGTATAAATGGTGAGAGCTATTCCATTCCTGGAGGCTGTATTAGCACTGAAGCAGACAAATATTATGATATAAATATGATGGCAACTACTTGTCTTTTCAAACTCCCCTTAAACATTAATACAGTGAATACTCAAACTTGTCTCAATGTTTGTCTGTAGGAGTCTCATTATTCTATCGCAGTCTTTTACATATACATCAGACTCCTCTTTAAAATGGTTAAGCTTCTCCCACCTCCTGAAGCACTTAGAAACCCATTCCAGAAGTTCAATCAGATTTTTAAGAACCTTGTAGTTTCCTGCCTACACTTGTTCATGACTAATTCATAAAACCCCTGTGTTATCTGCTATGCTATTCTCCTCCATCCCTGGTCAACAGTTACTCATTCTACTCAACAGAAGAAGTAAAACGAATAATCCTGACTTTAACAGTGCGGACCAACCAATACTGACACCATGTCCTTCAATGAAAGTTGAAGTATGAGTGTATCCAAAGGCAAAGACAAATTACAAGGTCCATTACTTCAGCAGTCTTATGCGTACAGACTCATTATCAGCATTGTACAAAAATAAAATAAACAACATGAACATTTTTAATAGTAAAGGGTTATTCAATGCACCATCAGGTAAGACAAGGAGAAACAAAAACCTTGTTCTAAATGTCCTTGGTTTAAAAACAATAAATGGACTTCCTAAAGACAATGTAATCAAATCTAGAATCCAGGGCCTGTATGACCACAAATACATCATATCTAGAGAATTTTTTCCAAGAAATGCAGAGAGCTTTCCAGATCTCCCTCATGAAAAGAGCAGTTCCTGTCATGGAAGCATTTTAAATAGATCTCAATAGCCTCTAACCTCATTGCTTACTAACTGGAGACTACTTGGAGTTCTATTATCCTAGATTTAGAGTCATTAACTCTAGAGGGGAAAAAAGAGGACCTGTGCTAAATTACCTTTTACAAGAAAAAATATAGCAGAAATAAGTTATTTTAATGAAGGTCAATCTGTTATAACTACCTAATAAAGATAAAATTTTACAGGAACATCTCAACATAGTTTACATCTATAACCATACAAGACTATTAATTATATATGACCTAGCCTTCTGTAGAATAAGAACTGTTTTCCTGTCAACTTTATTTGATGCTCAAAAGTAATTCTTAACAATGCAGGTAGATATAAGCTTAGTGGAAATTATAGTTCCTATTAAGATCTTTGTATTATTAGATCTAGTCTAACTATCTGCACTGAAACAGGTAAAGAAAACAACCAGAACTGTGGAGCAAGTAGTACATGACATACCTTCACATGCCAAATAAAATCCCTCAAATCAGTCTAACAACTTCACCAAATGTTTCTAATCAAGCATCCAAATGTTCCACCTGATAAAGCCAAATGCAGGCACACATTTTCACAAAAATAATTAATTTAATTAACAAACAAAACCAAAACAACCTTCTGGACAACAAACAGAGAAACTGGAAATAAATCCATTGGTGTGTAACTTTTGCCTACCTTTTTCTCCAACAAATGGCAAGGACCATGTAAAAACATCCATAAAATTTGGTAGCCAGTAAGGATGAGGAGAACAATTGAATTGACGAATATTCATCACATTGTTTTCATATTTTAAAACAGCAGCTAAAATAAAATTCAGACATTTTGGAAAGAATGTTTAAAACTTAGGAAGTACTACAGATGTAAAGTCACAGGTTTGGTTTAGTCTTATTTTCTATTACAGATAAAATAATCCCAGGGATAACTCTCTTTCCTTTCTTTTGCAATATTTAAATGATAGATGTCTAATGGAGGACTTTGGATTGTATTTTATCGCAAGCAGTTTAACGTACCCTTACATGTCAGTTTATGCCTCTACTATCCTATTAAAAGTCCATAACGAGCAATGACTTCAAAAGTTCCTGGAAAGGTGTCATTTCAGCAACTTTAACAAAATCTGAACTCAGAATAGCAGCACATCCAGACTCAGGTTCTACTCTTGCCGTGTCTTCCCACATTATAAGCCTTCATTCTGAGTCCCTGATGTAGAGTGCAATAAAACCACTAAAATTCAGGAAATCAGAAAGAAGAGGAAACACAAACACAGCAAAACAAACAAACAAAAAACAAACCAAACAACAACAACAACAACTAAGCAACAACATAACCAACTAGAAGCATTCAAAGGCTAAATAAGCCTTGATCGTACTCTTTCTTACTTAAGTTTGCATTACACTGGGAATAGCTGATGGAAAAAAGGATTCTTAAAAATGTCCACAGACGTGGCAGAAAACCAGAAAGCAAGTTGAAGAGGCTGTTACTTCCCCTTTTCTTTACTCCTCTACTTTTGATATAACTAACAGCAGCTCATCTCCTTCTCTATACAGTTAATCGCCCTACACAAGTGGTTTGAGTTGGGTAGGTAACGGTTTTCCAGAAGCAGATGTGAGAAAATTCAATGTACTGAATAGGCAAGGGGTGTAGGATTCAAATTAATCCTATTCATTCTGGAAAGCATCCAGGAAAATTTTTAATATCTCCAGATAAGGAGATTCAACAATCTCTCTGGGCAGTACTCCCAGATGTGCAGATGTGGTCTCACCAGGGAAGAGTAGACAGGGAGAACCTTCCTTGACCTGCTGTCCACATTTGTTTTAATTGCTCCACAATAACACTGTCCTTCTTGGCCACAAGGGCACACCAAGAGGTTGCTTTAACCAGAACACATAGGTCCTTCCCTGCAGAGCTCCATTCCAGCAGGTCTGCCCCCCTACCTATACTGATCTAGACAGTTCTTCCTTCCCAGGTGCAGTACCCTACACTTGCCCTTCATCTCCACCCAACTCTCCGTCCTGTCCAGGTCTCAATGAAGGCAGTACAGCCTTCTGGTGTGTTAAGTCACTTCTTGCAGCTCTGCATCATCAGCAAACTTGCTGAGGGTGCACTCTATCCCTTCATCCAGGCCAATGATGAGCACATCACATCTGCTTCTTCATCACATAACTTTTATTTGGGATTTTTTGGTCCTTTACTAACTGGCAGAAAATTTTTGATATTAAATTGCTTATTTAGTAAGAGCACTCTCTTTAGTAAGAGCACTTTTTAATTTTATGATAGCATAGTTATTAATTACAAGTTCTTACCTTTATTATTGTAGACATCCAGGTAATTAGGTGCTGAAAAAATTGTTATTAATGATGGAAACCCTGTAGTTTGACTTTTCCTGTACATTCTATAACTGTAAAACCAAACAGATTATTTTACATCTTACAGGAATAGGCAATTATCTTTTATTTCACATTGTGAATTATTTCTTGAAGGGACATACTTACCCTGCATCTTGTGCTTCATGTGCTCTAATGATTGACAACAAATTATTATTTTGCAAAAATTCACAAACTGCTGGATAGCTGTGAAATGAAAACAATTGTGAGTAAAATAGATCCTCTAAAAATATGCAGGAAGACTTGGTATTAAAATATTCAGTAGATTCCAGCATACTCTCACCTATAAAAGTATGAGCATCCTCTGACTGTATTGTGACTGAAGTGCTCTGGTGAACTTTCATTTCCAAAATCTTCTGAAGGATCAGACCACAGTAAGTCACACATTGGTCCAAATGCTGGAGGTTCTTTGAATCTATCTAACTGTATGAGAAAAAAGCAAGAGCATAAAGATTCTTTGAATATTACATCTATAAGTTTCATACATTTTTAGGCTACATATCCATCAATACCAAGCATTTACAGGAATAAAATCCAACCATATGAAAGATAAATACGTTTTGTATATTTTTTCTCTCCTTGTCATGAAATAAAGCAGAGGCATGCCAAAAGAACCAAACCTGTTAAGAGCAATAAGGTTTATTAGTTGTAAGAAGAAGTGAGATAAATTCCAGTCTGATGGATATGCATAATATAAAGTCAAGTTACAGGCAAGGAACAAGACGGTCCTTTTTCATGCACATGCCATATCTACCAATCTGGAGACACTACTAGGAATTAGCGAGGAAGAGAAACAGTACAGAAAACAGAAATGATAAAAGAAAAGCATGAATAATTAGCACTGACTATAATAAACTACATCATCCAAAAATACCCAAACCCCAAACCAAATCCCTGAAGCAGTCATCTCCATAATGGAACATTCAACAGTGAAGAGATGACTAGCTCAGCCATCCTGGTTGTCTCTCTTATAGGCTCTGTTTCTCAACTATAGCCCTGGTGTAATGGGCTATGTGCATTTTGGAGGGTCTTTTTTGTTTGCTTTTCTTTTTTATTTTTCTAGCTGCTTCTTAAAAGACTGCCACTTGGAAACACTTGTTTTAGCAGCCTATAACATTGCTGGTAACCACAGTGAAGAGGGACAGTGATAGGGACAGTACCATTTCTTAATGTAAAAGGAAAATACCCTGTTTAAGAAATAACATTCAATGAATGTCTGATAACCCAGTTTTCCCAGATTCAATGTAAAGTTTATTTGATCTTTATGTAGCTGGAGTTTGTTCACAAGATGATTTTATCCAAGAAATGTAGGAACGGTTCTTTGATGGACAGTGCATTTATCTCACTTTACCTCCCATACCAAAGAAGATGACTTTGATGGTACTAGAGAACACTTAACTCTTCATGACAGGTTCGAAGGGAGGTTTGGTGAGCACCTGGTGAATTTGAGTCTAACGGTCCATAGGAATCCATTCAAATATGGAACCAGCAGTAGTGCCAAGCTCTCTCATGCCCTGGAAAATCAGAGCTCCCGAGGCTGTCACCTGTAACATAAGTGGAAAGGTCCAGATCTTTACAAACTCCTGCCAGATAATGGCAAGGCAGGTATTAACTGAAGTTGTTGTTGGAATTTATTCAATATTAAAAATCCAGTGGTTTAACGTTTCCCACACTGGATGATAAACCCAGCATTGAATATTCCTTTGAGATTGAAGAAATCAGTCCATCAACATCTGCAAGTACCTGAATTTCTGTAGATTAAACCATCAAGTTTCTAAACCTCCAGCAAAAAAATTTGGGTCTAGAAAGTAAAAGAAGCACTCAAATAAATAAGCTGAATTGTTTCTTGATTGATGTTTCCTGCAACATAGAAGGCTGAAAGTCTAGAAAGCATTTCTCAGAAATTTTCTTGAGATAGTGTTCAAGAATTTTTCTTAAAGAGTTTGGCCAAATAGTTAGAAGAAGACATTCTAAATGAAAAGGTTTTGCTGCTGCAAGCAACACAATTCTTCCAGGCTTCTTTCTCATAGCATTTGGAACAATAACGTAGACATTTCTTGAAGTAAGGAGCTCAGCTTCTACAAAAATTAATATACTTACATGCATATGCATATCAAATCAGTGTATTCTTCACTAGACAATCTACCAAGTGGTATATTTCTCAAGACATTTCAAAATTTAAGGAAATGGCACTTTACTCAACCCAGATTGCATATATCAAATCAGCAAAACTAGCTTAAGGGTTTCTCTAAGTAGTGACAGCAATAGGATTAATAAAGGACAAATCAACTCAAAACAAGCATTAATGAATAACCATTTCTGAGCATGATGTTGTGACCATGACAAAGCAGAATCTCAATACAAATTAGGTTAATGTATTTCTAAAAAAGATTAAAGTAACTGAGAACATTTTTTTTCAAGAATAAGAATCACTATGCCTAGTGATACAAAAGAAATGGGTATCGTTTTTTTAAATGGACCGTAATATATTTAAATCTAATTAATTTTTAGGTACTGAGAAGTCAGGGCTGCTGTACTGAGGTGTAGCACACCACCACACAGATGAGAGAACTGAGGAGAAGAGAACTGAGGAGTAGCAAAACCTTGGGGGTAGATTAAAGTACAGGAAATTAGAAGTACTATACCTCTGAAGCAAAAGACCTTCACAAAAGTTTTACATGCTCGAAGACATAGACATCAATTTTAATTAACCTGTCCTAATTTTCCTGAGAAGTACTGTACAGTAATACTCTAAAAAACACATGAAGGTCAGAAAAGTGCGGCAGTCAGATATTACTAAAGAAAAAGAATACTTCAGCATACCACAGAAAGGAAGTAAGGGATTATAAAGAGATTCCTAGGAGCACCCTATATATTTCAAAGCTCTTTACTGATCAAGCCTATGTGTCATTGAGAACACAATAAAAGAATGATCATCTGCCGTAAAACAGGAAAAAAGTATTTCTGCCTCTCTTGTTTAAGAGATAGTTTAATTTTACCCAGACATTTCCATATCACTAGGCTTAGAATCAAGATTCATAGAATATTGTTTCAGCAGAAGTCTTGGCAGTATAAATCAACAAAGCAGCACCTCTAAATTGATGGTTGTGTGTTCGAAAGTGACACTCTTCCAACACAACCATAACATCAGTGTGAATGAACTTCAGAGGACAAAAATTAGATTCACATACTTGCAGTTTCCCAGAAATAAGAAGCACTTGCAGCAACACTGACAGATAGGGTTTAGTGCTGTGGCTACTATGACACCTGTCCTCTACCAGAAATGAGGATGCCAGAGAAGTAATTATTTTGTTCATATAGATAAATAACTTTCCTGAAAGTCAATAATACAGACAGAACAGTTCATCCAGAAAAACAAACAAACAAAAAACCTGCATCTACATAGAATTTTTCTTTATTTCTGGTTAACGACTGTACTGCTTAACACTGTGATTTCCCTTCATGTGCTGGATGACGATGCCTACCAATTTGCAGAGGAAAACTGCTTTCTTATAAGAACTTCTGCTAATGAACCAGAAGGCTCATGATAGAATACAATCGTCATGATGTTTACAGAAGTTGCTTCACACACCACATTTATATGGTGTTTTCCTAGATATAAGAGGATTTTGCACCACCTATTCAGTTTAAGTACGCGTCCAATATTAGTGTATGATGAGCTGTAATGCAGCTTTGAAGCCGCTGCCAACCCATGAAGATTGACTTCTCCAAAAGATACCACTCAATTCTTCAAAAAACAAAAAAAAGGCAATAACATTTCTAACAACATTGTCTTATGTTTATAAATGTGGTTCTCATCAGCAGCAATATCCAATGCATGTTTTCACATGTGTATATAAACACACATGCTTATAGCTCATCCTATACTATCCTTGCATTACAAAAGCAAGTGTAAAAACCAATATAACAGAATTACTTTTTAATTAAATTCACTTGACACTTTGAAACCTGATTAGCTCTAAGACTGAGACTAAAAGAAAAATAAATTGCAATCCCTTATAACAGTTCTTCCAGACTGTTTTCTTTATGCTACTTTCCAGAAAGCTCTGATCACGTTTCATTGCAACTGTGATGCAGTAAGAACTAAGGCCTCATCAGAATGGTACAATTTACTTGCCTTTCCTTCTCACTCTCTAAACAACACACACAGACATCTGCATGTTAAGATTGCCTTGAAAAATGCAAAACATCTCAATACATTTTTCCATTTCTACCACAGAACTTGTAAATATACTTCATATCTATTTCTATCATTTCATTCTCCTCTCTCATCACTCTCCTTAACTGCAATATTTCTAACTGCAATATACTGACATTCTCAGCCTCCAAAATGGTCCAACTCAGTACAAGAAACCATACAAAAAACAAAAAAGGGGGCTATCAATATTTACAAACATTAGTACAAAGCAAAATTAGGGACATACTTTTCCCATCTAATAATTTGATCTTTTTTGAAACAGGCTCCCATTTACCTTGTTCCATATGTATACAAACTTATTTCTTTTTTCTCCCATCCTCATCTGCAATCCCACAGTTTTCTCAGAAGCAACTATTTCTATTTTATGCTGCTATCAGCTATTCTTCAGCTGTCACTAATGGAGACATGAGCGGGTATGATTTCCAAACACATCAAGCAAAATACAAAGGATATGTTCATACCTCTCACTGAAAGAAGAAAGGAAAAACAGAAAAACGCTGATCCAAAATTACAAGTTTCTGTAACACTCGGATTCTGTTTTGTCTTTCAGCTTTTGAAAACTCCATTGGGGTAACAACCCCCCTAATACTACAGCAGCACTGTTAATTGTGCACTCTAAGAAGAAGAGAAGTAATAACAGCCAAGATGCCCAGCTGCACTGATAAAATCAGCTACAACTAATTAAACCATTTTCAAGAAAATAACTGAAGCACCAATCTACATTTGTCATTTCAGCTTCAAAAGTTGTACTTCATGTCCCATTCAAGTCTACACAAAGGGTGTTATCAACTGCTGGAAACTTACGCTTTCATTCAGCAATCTGAAACCTGCTTCCAAACTTTGATGCTTCTGAATCCTTTCAGATGAGGTTTATAAACATTTCCACACATTCTGAATATGCTGCACCAATGTCAGTTGTTAACTTCCACAACTGGCTAATGGGAGCACTTTTTCCTTAAGATTGTAACTCAATTTGTACATAAAATCTTCTAGGAGGCCTATGGAATTGTTTATAATTATTTTTAATAGTTGTTTCACTACTCATTTTATAATTCAAATTCATAATTCAAATTATGAATACAAAACTTAATCTTACACTTGCCATAAAACTCATTCAATTCCGTACCAAGAGTAGCAATTAGATTTCCTGCTAGAGAGTAGTTTCAGAATTTCAGCTCCATATTTTCCTAAATCATAGCCTCCATTTCTCGTACCCAAATTCCTATTATCAAGTCTGATCTATAAATTCCCATCAACAGGATGAATCATTACAAGTAACAGAATGTTGTGTATTGTAATCTGGAAACATATTTCAAAGGGTTCACAGCTCTAAAACACACTTTTGTGACCAAAATGCAAACAAACAGCTTCCTTTTTCTCTGTATTTTCACAAATTACAGAATATAACAAAAATAGAATTTCCTTTATTACATTGTAAAAGAAACTCCAGTAGGAGGGAAAAAAAGTTTCTTTCATAAAGAGATTAGTTATACCAAAGCCATTGGATTAGGGATCTTACTTCTACATATCTAAAAACTGTAGAATATCCACAAATACTCCAAAACTAACATCACTACCACACAAAAACCCAAGAAAACATTCTTTCCTCTTTTTTTGCATCTTTAATGAAGGAGGTACAATTTTCTTATTTCTCATAGTTTAGAGAAAAAGTACAGGAATGACTACTGAGCCACGAGAGATATATCGCCTTCTATGACCAAGTACTGGCATATTTTGACAAAGGCTCTCAACAATACAAGTGATGAAGATTTAAAAGTGGATAGGCCTTTATAGAAGGGATGTGCACCTTAAGTTACATAAGTTTCACTTGTCCAAAAAAAGCTTTTCATAAGAGAGAAAAAAAATATGGCTTTGGTCCCTTCAGAAGCTTCTGTTTCCAGTAGAACTTATTTGGTATAACCTGTTCCTCCAAGGATTTCAGATCCTGGAAAAGACATGACTAGACATGCACAAGGAATTTTGGAAAACCACATAAAAGGTACTCAAGCAGCTGATTCAATACAAGGGAGCACTCTTTCCTCCCATCTCTCACATCCACAACCTTCCCCCCCCAGTGAGGTGAGACACTAGCAGGAATGACCTAGGGGAGGTAGTAGTTCTGCTCAATTTGTTATTTCCAGTCTTGAAACCAGAGGTTATCTTTGTTTTTTAATTTCCTATTGAATAACTCAAATGTTGAAAACAAGACCTAGCAATAAAGCAGCACTCACGCCAGGCTGTATGCCAGTTTTTCAAAACCTGAATAATCAGGACTCCTGGAAGAAAGCTATGTCCTGTAGTCAAGATTTCAGCTGAGTTAACTAAAAGAAGTCAAAAGAAGACTATACAAAGAAGGAAAGCAACTGTGTTTGAAATTCTCAGATACAGTCTTGACCTGACAGCAGCACTCTATGTAAGCTGAAACAGATTTATTAGAAAAAGACATCTTATGTCATCACAACCGTCTTCGCTTTAAGCTGCACACTATTAACTACACAGGGATTCAATTATTCAGTTTTGAAAACTTGTCAGTCTTCTCACTGATACAGTCAGCACTTTTCCCACACTGGGAAGCATTCTACAGCTGTTAAGCAAATGCCCACCAAATCTGTCATTCTGAAGAGCAGCCCACCTTTCCAGTATACATAGTTTCAAACTTTTTTTTTTCCTATTTAGACTGGATAAGAAGCTCTAATACGTACTACACGTCTTAGGAAACTCTCTGGAGTTCTTGAGGTGTTTTTGTGTGGTCTCTAACAGTCCCAGCTGCCCTCACTGAGACGTATAATGAAAAATGTGCTAGATGGGCCAAGCAGAAGCACACATAAAAGCCCTTGGTCTCAATTTCAGATCCTGGTTTACACTTCCAAAATGGACAAGAACAGAAAATAAACTGACAACTTCACAAACGTGATTTTGTTTATGACATAAATACCTGTACTCCCACTTAGTTTCAAATACACAAAATACTCACTCTCCTAATGTCATCTAGTGTATTAATTTCTGGTGAAAGTCCACCATGAACACAAAGAAACTGTTGATTTAGGAGAGCAGCAAGAGGGAGGCAATCAAAAGCTTCCATACAAGCATCATAGACTCTTTCAGAGTATTTTATTTTACCTGCAGGAAAGACAAGACAAATTATTAAGAATTCAGTGTTCCACAGAGAGTGAAATCTGGTGGATCATAAATATAAGAGTGAAATTGACAAGTTACACACTTAAAACAAGTACAGTTGGGTTTAAACAGACATTTCCAAACACTACGATAGTAAGCACATTGTTAAGAAATTCTCTTCCAGAGTTAACAACTTGTTTTTCATTTTATGGTTTAAGTGTGGAGAAACTGTTTTTATTTAAAACAGGAGCTATGAGAGCTGCTCCAAAAGCAATGCCTCCTATTTTGTTATGTTGACTTATGATGCTGGAGGCAGATGTTATGAGAGCAGCAGAGGGTGAACCTTCCTGCCGATATTCTGTTACATTTCATTGTGACGTGGCAAATGATTGCAGAGGGGCAGACTGATAAAGCAATGTCAAACATGGAAGTGTGTACGATACAAAGGTCTGCAGCTGAATCCCCCCATGTGGAGAAAATGGCACCCACTGTCACTCATTGATATTTGCAGAACATTTATTGAGACCAAAAGGTGGCTGTGAGCACAGTGAGGCAGTGGTGGTGCATTTCAGCAGTGGTGACAGTGGGCCACCTCCACTGGTACAGATGTTTACAAGTACAGCATGCAGATCTTGCTTATCACTGGCAAAAACACACACCTAATGGAGATGAACACGTTCAAAAGCGATGTTCTGCACCTGGGAATTTGCTCTATCAAACTGTTACTGTGCTCTTTGTATCTGTTGTAGTTTCCATGGAAATAAATAGGAGGCATTACCTTCAGAGTGATCCACATATTTTGTGCTATACAATTACATAGCATACTTCAAAAGGTACTGAGAAGTTTGTGACTTCTCATTTACACTGAAACGCTAAAAAGCAACTATACGTCATATCACATAACTTCTACCTTTGTTGAAGAGAGTTTTATCAGTGTATATGTTCCATTTATTAGTGCATTCTTACTAATAACAGATCTCCAAAAGCAGGAGCAGCTTATGTCACCACAACAGTTACCTTAGTAATACAGTTAAAATCAATAGCCAAATGGAAATTACTCAGCAGCAGGGTATTTTCTTTCTAGCTTCACAACTCTGTACAGCAGCTTGCATCACACTCCTGATTACGGCCAAGAAACCAAACTTTCTTCTCTCCAGGATTTATGCATTAAAGTTTACTCCATAACATATGCTTACAAACAACAGCCTTCTACATACTTTAACTCCACTGCCACACTTAACAGCAAGCAGTTTTACAGAAGTTAGCTGGGATTCCAAAAGTTTGCAGGACTTTCATTATACTAACAAACATCTCTCAAGCAAAATGACTGGAAATCATTAGGTAGGAAGTAAAATAATGTTATGTTCTTAGACAATACTTACATTCTTGTTTAAAGGTAAAATACTCTGTTAGGTGTCTGCATTCATGGTTGCCTCTCAAAAGAAATAACGTGCTTGGATAGAGAATTTTCAGGACCCATAAATACAGCACACACTGTTGGAAAACAAAGACATTCAATAAATTACGCTTTAAAACATGTTACTACTCAGACACTTTGAGTAAGAATGCCAACGATATAAGAACAGCTCAATATGCCATTACAAGAATACAACACTATTTCTCCCAACCCAATATATCAGTTCTGGACCACAGTTATGCAACTGGTTCAGTTTCATCTAGGCAATGCATGTCACTGTGCAAAGAATCTGATTTTTTAAGGAAAGCAGACATACACTAGTGGAAACAAATGATAAACAAAATCCACCAAATATCTGTTTAATTTAAAGGCATCTGTATTGTTTCAGAGGGTTTTTAAACTAAGAATTGATGGGATTTATCATTTTACCCTATCGCCCCCCCTAAAAAAATGGGAACACCGCTTGTTTATTCATTGTTCAAGCAGTAAATTCAAGTTCAGCTAAACAAAATTGCTGGGATTTTAAGCGTGGTATTGATTAAGCCAAAAAGAACATTTATTGACCTGTTCCTGTACCAGCATATATACTTTTTACTATTATATACAGACTAGTTTTCTATGTCCTATTACTTTCAGTACAGAAAAGAAGAAGTTGTGTATATTTATGGGAAGAACTCCATTTTGATCCCGTAAGCCTGCTTTATACAAATACAGCACAGCATATAATGAATTTTCCCATTACAGAAGATGGTATTTGTTTAATCGAAAACAGTTTACTACTGAAGTATCAACACAATTTTAAAAGTTCTAGGATAGACCAATTAAAGAATTTATTAGAGAAAAATCAATTTTCACTTTGTGCTTCTAAAGATTTCACCTTCACTGTTGTGTGAAAAGACAATTCTATCAAAACTATGTTCCATTTCCAGTCACTAAGAGAAACTCTGAAGTAACCATATAGTGACACTCCCAAATCCCACCCAGAGCTTAAATCACTTTTTCTAAATGTTAAGGATTAGCAAACAAAAATTTATCTATAATTTATTTAATTTTTTAAGGAAAATGTTGGAAGCAAAGGGCTAAATTTATTATTTTAACATACTATTTTTTCCTTTCTTAAGGAAATGTGGGCAAAGCACAGGCCCACCTCCACGTGCTTATAGCATTTCAACTTCATTCAGACAATCCGCCACATACTTTATTGCTGCTCCAATAGCCACTTTGAGCAAAAAAAGACACAGATTATCTCAATGAAGAGAAGCACATTAGAAGTCCCAGAGTGTTTTTCAAGAGTATATTTAGCATATCTTCACGTGTTCCACAACTCTATTTAGCAATCCAAATATTACATTAAAAATACATTAATATAAGATAAAAAATAATGAACCTGATCTGATCAAAATATTCAAGCACATCCATTGTTCACAAGGTTTTCTTAAGTGTAATGCCTGAAAAGTTGTTTTGTTGCTACAGTTTATCGTTGCTATGTAAAAATCCTTGAAAAGAACAATTAGCTTATTTGTAATCACCAAGGACAGGCCATGAAGACCAAGTGAACACACAGCACATCTATGTTGGAATTTTTCTTACAAATGACTTTCTGAAGCAATCACTCTTGCTGCTTCTCCTGTTTGTCTGCTGTCCCTGAAAACTCCTTAGCGCATGTCATTCACAGTACATACACATGCCCACACATACATTATTAGAACAGCATAATTTCAATACAAAGCCTCATACACCAAGCTTTGCAAAATCCTATTTCTAATGGTACGCCACTCTATTAGATTTGATATCTATGAAGAGATCCCAAGCTGGCTCAAGCAGAGCAGTTAACTGAATAAATCCTATGTCTGGAAGTCACTGATATGAATATGTGAATACCTGCGTGAATATCATGTGTAACGTATTTCATAAACATGCTGAAAATTAAAAAAATTACTTGAATTCAAAATACCTGAAAATAAATAAATAAATAAAAAGGCAGAAACACACATCATCCTTTGGGAATATCTGTAATCGCCCTCAGAATTTTAACAAAGAAAAATATCAGTAATTATTAAATAACATTATATATATAAAAAAGGAGTCTACTTTGTACAGATAAACATTTTAACACATTGGAAGAAGGGCATCTCAGTCACAACTCACCTGCTCTCCAAAAACTTATAAACACACCTTAATGCATATTCCCAGAGAAACAACATCATATGTAATAAAGCTACAGAGTTCAACTGTCATAAAACCCAATTGCAGAAAGAGGAGGGAAAAGGAGTCTGGTGATTTCCACAGGACAGTCCAAATCACTGGTCAATATCCTCCTGTAAGTAGGCCTTTGTAATAGAAGGAAGCACAGCAAGGAAGAACACATTCAAGTGTTAAAGCAGACCTAAAATGTCATTTGCAAATCTCCATGAAAGCGTGCTTATAGAAAAATTTAGGACAAACAGATTAATATTCCGTTACCTCTATACTAAAATAACCTCTGTCTACATAGTCACCGAGGAAGAGGTATCTTGTGTTAGCAGGTGATCCTCCCACTTCAAACAGCTTCATTAGATCAAAGAACTGGCCATGTATATCACCACACACTGCAAGCAAAAATTTTGTTCAAATTAATTGAAAAAAATCTAACAGAAAAGTCACTAAGTCATAGTTCAGTAAATAGCCACAAAGTACTTCTAATAAAAAGACATGCATAGAAAAGAAATAACAAGATTTTGAAGCTTCACCTTCTGTTGCTCACTAAGATACTGCTCTCGCTACATGTGGCAATGCTGACAACGATCAGACTTGAACCTGGCAGACAGTGGAATATTTTTCAAAATATTAGTTAATACAGAGAGTGTTGAGGTCTTGAAAGCTGTCAGCAGCTCTTTACTCTCTCCCCCAGCCCCTTATGCATCTTCACAGATCTGCCTTGGTATGCATTTTGAAAGGGTATTGCGATGTTGCTTTGCAATTACTTGCTGTTTCCACAAGGGACTGAAAAAAGCAGGGAAGCCTTTGTTTTCTAAGTCTGACTATCACACCTTTCAACAGCATCGTATCTTCTCTTCTACCCTTCTCCTTCAAGTAACCATGTTCATTATTTCAACAGTGGATTTTTCTTGTGGTTTTAGAATATGAAACAGTACAAGACCAGTGGTTAGCACAACCTAAGGCAGAAGTGCCAAAGACAACAGATGGGAAGTCTCTGAAGAGCTTGCAGCAATGCCAGGTCATCTTGCAATTAAAAAACAATAAGAACCAAACAACCTCAAATGGAAGAGACAACTGCTCCTAACTCCTCATTCCCACAGGAATTTCCAGTGCAATGGAAGTCAGGGGCTGCTTTGCTGTTTCTGCAGGGAGGTGCTGCTGATAGCACTCAAGAGCCTATGCCTTCAATCGACACAAAACGTCACTGATCAGCTGACCAACAGTCTCTTTTGACTTCATAGTGAGCTTCAGTATATTTGGGGTGGGGAAACAAGTCTTTCTAATTTTTCAAAGAAACATCAGATATGGCACTTGACAGATTGTTATTTCCTCAGAGCAAAACAATTGCCACAAAGACCTACAAAACATTAGACCAAACAAAACGCATCCTCTTGCATGTCACTTCTCTGAAGACTTCTACTCAAACTCTGTAAGAACATTCCTCTTTTTCAGCTTCCAATACACCAGTAACACAAGGCAGCTTCCCAAACGAAGTGAAAGATAAAAATTCTAAACATATGGACTTCAGTTTTGAGCCTAGAACTTAAAAATATTCTGAGTTCAGCTAGTTTGTTTCCACCAGGTCAACAGTTTAATTTCTCTAAGAGGCCAGCAATGATACACTATTTCAATGTTTTCATTTGCCTGACATTAACAAACCAAAGCAAGCTGATGCCCTGAAATAAGCATTTGAAAACACTTAGTTTTGCAAGGTCCACTCAGAAGAAAGCTTTCGAGTTAAAGACAACTTGATTTGAACACGCATACAAAAAAAAAAAAAAAAATAGAATCTTCATTTATTATTTTAAACTATAGATACACAATAAAAATACTTCCCATGAAACTGGATTTTTTGTAGAAAAAAATATATATATGTTAAGGACACTAAGACCATCATTCTCCAGGTCAAATACAAACAGAACTAATCCAAGTACAAAAATAGCCCTAAAAACACTACAAGTCAGTTTTATATCACAGTGGATCTGTCCTGTTACATTAAAGATGGCAAAACAATCTTCCGTTTTCCAGTACTACTGCCCTCATAAGAACACCGTTTTGCACTCACTCATCAGTTTCACCTACAGAGGAACTATAAGGTGTATTTTTCACTCAGAAATCTAGGTCACAGCATTTGCTTAAACAACAGCAATTAGCTTCTCTTCACATACATAGATTTCAGAATAACTCTGAGCTCACTTCTCTGTTCCAGGGAAGTGTCTTTGTTCCCACTTACACCACAGGAATTAGAAATTCATAATTCGGAAGCATTTAACCACTTTCTCTTTTGTCATTATAACCCTGTTTATTCTGTTTTATTCCCCAGCAGATTCAATGCCTCAGTTTTACACGGTAACGAGCAGTGTCTTTTTTTAGGCCATCTGGGTACTGCTAAGCAAATGCAACTGCGCGAGATTATTCAGAAAGATTACACAGAAATTTTATCCTAGTAATTTTAAGAAAATCCATACTAGTGAAAAAATGGAATATTTAAAAAATTTAATTATTAGTGAAATAATCCAGAAATGTTACCTGTAATTGGAGCTTCAACTTCTATCATAGTTTTTTCCCTCCGTAATATTGCAGCACCCTCATTGATGATTCTAAGTGCAATTTCTTCATCCACTCGACCTTCCTTTATCAAGTGGTTCTTCAAAATGTCAACCCTGGGTTTTCCATCTGTGTCAAACACTTCTTCAGATGTCAAACGATGCGTTGGTGGAAAAGGGACAGCTAAAATTTAAAAGAAGACACACTAGTCGCAACAATGCTATTCTAAATATATAACCCAACAAGAAGGAACAGAACCTATCATGGAACAGCTGTTAACCAAAGCAAATTTGTCTTCCAGTCAACAAACTCAATGACACCATTGAGAACGGGATAGAAAAGTGCTTTCTGCATATGTATTAAAAGAATTAACACCTACACATGTGCATAGAAA
This sequence comes from Coturnix japonica, assembly GCF_054131305.1. NCBI lineage: Eukaryota > Metazoa > Chordata > Aves > Galliformes > Phasianidae > Coturnix > Coturnix japonica. The sequence continues at coordinate 15,408,191 of NC_140670.1, read as the reverse complement.
CTACAAAATTACTGAAAGGCACAGCAAAACATACAGCATTCGGTGGAGTCAAAACTGCCTTTGTAAAGGAACATGATATTTCTCAAATACACTGGCATTCTCTGAAGGAAAGAGTATTTGGGATGCAGGAGATCCATTTAATATCCAAGCAGACTTGCAAAAGGCACTTTAAAATATGGCCATCATCAAAGACTCTTCAAAACAATACAAAGACCCCAAAGGTAGTAAAAAAAAAAAAAAAAAAAAAAGGACAGAAAACTGTTTAAATGGTTGTAAGAAAAAGGAGCTGATAGTCAGCATGAGGAAAGGAAGGTCGTCAGATCACCCCCCTAGGATCTGTGCTATTTAACATATTCATAAATTACACTGAAAAGAAGGTCACTCATACAGGGGTGCAGTTTTCAAGAGACAACAAGTATTCCGGACAATGAAGAACCGTGCAGGTTATTATGAGCTACAGAAGAAATATCAAATGGCTCAGCAAGAAAACACAACATTAATTATTAATAAATGTGAATTAATGAAGAAAATCAATTCTAATTTTACATATAAAAATCACAGATTATAAACTTACTACTGCTATTCAGAAGCAAGGTCTTCCCCACTGTTCTAGAAAAATACCCAGTTAAGAATTCCTATCAAACGAATAGAAAACTAAATAAGATACAATTATGCCACTGATAAATCTAGTAGGCAATTCTGGTTCACTTACATTATAAAGGGAAAACAATAGCTGGAAAAAAATAATAGCTAAAGAACAACAAAAAATTTAAAAAGTTCCAATGGTTTCTGCTACAGGAATAACAAAGGTAAGCTTGAATTCTGCCTAAAATTATGAAAACTAAGAGGGACTGTAATACAGATCTATGGCGGCATTAATGGACAAGGTGAAACAACTCTCCCTCAGTGCCCATATGGCAGAAAGGCAGCAGGGCGGACTTCAACAGTTCCAAGTTCTGTCAGATTGCTGATTAAGCAGCAGAACAACTTCATACTCTAAGGAAAAAATCTGCGATTTTGGGAGCCTATAGCATAGCCATCATGAATAGATAGAAAACCCTTCATCGAGCCTGTTTTCCTTATTCTCCTGTTGTACTGTCTCCAAAAGATTAAACTACTAATTGAGGCTGCCCACGTACTTGACACAACTTCAGAAATGTCCGTAAGTACCTGAAGTCTGGATCCCAGTTTGTGGATCAAAAGAGATCCTATGTGATCCATATCTCAAAGAAGCAAAGCACATAAGGGGTCTGAATTGGGAACCAAACCAGGCTCAGGAGCTGCCAAGACTGTGATTTGACAGATTTGACTGCAGCTTACACAGGAGTGTAGAAGGGACCCACAGGGATCACCAAATTCAACTGTGCACTCTCTTTCCTTACTCTTCAAAGCAAAACCTTACATTTTAAAATCTAAGCTGAAATACTGAGACATTCTCTGACTTCACTGTAGTTGCCTTCTGGACCACTAGCGATATATTGCTACCTTCTGTTTTGTGCCTTAATAAAAACCCATCAGTAAAACAGCTGATGCATAGTCACATATTCTGAAAGGTAATTATATTTGAAAATAAACCGCAGAATTGCCTGCTTTTTTTCCCCCTCTAATAAGGTTCATAAGTAGAAAGATGCTGAAAATCTTGCTTTAACGTTACACAGCATAGAACAAGTTTGGCATTTTGGCTTTGGACATAAACGCTTTATTAAACAGCATGGCTTTTCTTCCAGTCCCTGCTAATAGTCAAGTCTCACTTGGAAGTGTTAAAATGCCACGTGATCCAAATCTAAGAGATCAAAATGCAACCACTTCTGCTGCATGTACAACTATTATTTACAAACCCAAACCTGCTTCTGAAAAGAGAAACCCATCATTCCAACAAGACAAATTTAATGTATCTCTGGAAACATTTTATCATGGCCACACCATCTCAGCTTCCATATTCTCTGTTTATTGAGCTCAACTTTCCAACCTTCATATTCTCTTCATGTAATTTTTGCTTTATTTAGTAATATAAATATTAAATCATATTAATCTGTATATAACTTTCTAGACAATCCCCTCCCCATTTTACACGTTATTTGTGCCACAAGGAGCAAACCTGCTCCACACAATATAAACTTCAGATTAAGTAAATATTATCTAGTAAAGTGGGTCTGTTCCTTTACTTGAAATACTTTGCCAGATATGGTTTTGATGACTGGATTTTGGCATAAGTGCTGTGGTATTAGCGTGATCCAGTTGCTGTATCTCACCATCTAGAGCTAATAAGTGATACTTCTGTAAGTTCAGATGGCAAAACCGAGGAGCAAAACACCAGAGGAATGAACTTGATAAAGGTTGCAAGGCACAGATGCTAAGCTTGATGAAGAACCTATGCTGCTGAATCTAGGTCCGTGTCAAATGTAGTTGTTGCAACTACACAAACATGCACACTGTGAATATCCACGAACGAATGCACACAAAGTGAGCTGGTAGGTGAGAAAGTCAGTTACTAAACAGGGAAGTCACGTCTGTTTGCAGGTGTCAAGTTCATGTAAGCTTACAAAAGCAGGCAGTTCCTTTGAGGGGATGGGACCACAGATGCCTTCAATAATGCCAAGTTGAGCTCACCCTTTCATGAGATATCAGACAACTCACCAGGTAGAATTCTCCTGCTTTAGCTGTTACAAAAGCATGAAAGATCATGCCTTCACAGAACCAGTCAATCAACACTGAGATGCAGTTTTAACTGTGCTTCATTGGCTCCAGAACTACTCCTGGAAAATGACCTACTTAGGTAAAAGACAAACCTTTTTTCTTTCTGGAGACTTCCTGAATAGATGTAGGACATGGCAGAGAACTGGATGCTGAGATGACCGGCTTTGCTCTCGCACAAATCATTACTGACGTACTGTGACTGTCAATGGCCTCACAGTTCAGAAGGATGGTGCTGACCTCTTCCTTCTGACAGTCTGGAAATACCTCAAGAGTTCTCAGCATGTGGCAGGGAGAACTTTGTTAAGGGTCCAGGTAATATTTTTTCAGATCAGATTCTATTTCAACAACTACTGATTTGAGTTTTAATTAATATATTTATAGAAATTATGCTTGAAATGGAAAAACCGGATATCCAGGGGTTATCTTTAATGTACCAAAATCATGAATGTTAGTATCAGTATCAGAAGCCTTAAAATTATTTCCTTGGAGTTTAACAAAAACCTTTTTCCCTGCACTATATGCACTGCCCAAGAAGAACATGTTTTAGAACAGCCTTCGGAGAAGGAAGAATAAAACACAGCAGTGACTTAACCTGCATCACTCAATTGGAATAAACCAGCAACACTTTTTATAAGAATTGATTCTTTCCAATTCAGGCTTTTTATCTCAACATTTAATACTATGTTAGAGCTGATACCTCTGAAAAATAGACTAAAATAACATTTTAGTAGGTTAAGGATGACCATTTTTGAAGCATGCAGACCATTTCTGCAAACTAATGGGTTTAATTAAACCTTTGATGAAGTAGTAATAGAATGTTATAGCCTAAGGAAAAAGAACTGCAGCACAATGTGTTCCAAGACTGAAATACAATCTGTGTGTTTCAAAGTCTTTGTGCAGAACCTGTGCTCTTGGGACTGCAACAGAATGGTAATTAACAGGAATTACCCCAAGGAAATAACATGGTGTTGGTCATTAAAGGAATCCCTACTTCCACTCCCCGCAAAGCTAAGCAACAGATAAGCACTGAGAGCAATGCTAAAGCAATACATGCTCTGATACAAAGTAACAGATTACATCCCATCAGTAAAAGTGGAGATCTTAGTAACAATGATAACACACCATGATTTACAACAACACACAGGATTTTCTAACTCAAACTGTTGCTTACCAGTAAAACACAATCGATTTCATTGTAAAACATGGATGGTACAGTTTTAAGTGCAGTGATTCAAAACTTTAAACACTAAAGCCGGGGGGGGGGGGGGGAAGAGTAACTTGGTTCTGTCAGCAAAAGGTGATGATGTTTTCTATTCCTACTAACGTACATTTGCAAAGAAAAAAATGATCTTTATGTTGTAGTGTGACTTAAAACAGAGATATCAGATGAAAAAAAAAAACCAACCAACCAACCACCCACTTCTAAACTTAGTTCTATAGACAGATCTTCATGAATCTCTGGGCTCATTCGTTTACACCTTATAAACAAACATGCCATAGAGATCCAAAAGTCATCATCAACCCGGATGGATAAATTTGCAGCACACTGTGAAGAGCTTCAGGAGCAGAAAAATTACATTAGTGTGGCACTCCACTCAATGCAATAATCCCTGTGGAGAGGAGCAGTATGGCAACTAACACAAACATGCTACTTCCAGACCCAAAGCAGATCTCACATTGCCTAGTAACTGACTACAACAGTAGCTGCTAATAAAATCTAACATGTAGATGCTGTAAATTTAAACCACACTGGTAGATGTGCCCATGTTACTAACTGTGGTTAAACCTGGTTTGTATCAGAGGCACCCTGTTGGAAAAGGTTCATGAAACAAGATGAGATCAAAGCTCCTAGACAAATGGTAGGAAAAAGCATAAGGGATCAACTGTACAATGTGCACCCACAAGCAAGCATGGAACTGCTCCTAAGACCTCCAAACTTAAATTATTCTCTTCTCTGTTCGACTATGAAAGAAAAACGAGCCCTTTTTCCTCTGCAATGAGGACCCCATGTCATGTTCTATAAACTGGGCTTTGGCTTTACAAGCACACCCAACTGCTCAGTTACCATTTTATGCTTTAAAAGTGTTTTTGATTTCACAGGTAAAGCCTCAGATCATATCATAAAGGTTACTTACAAAACACATTGGGTTTGTGTCAGATCTCCAAATTTAATACAAGGGAATAACGCGATGCATTGGTGGCAGATATGCATGAAACACACATTGTGTCTCCACAAACGTCAGAATGGTTTCAGCTGGATGGGACCTTGAAGACCATCTTGTTCCAAGCCCCAGCCATGGACAGGGCTGCCCCCCAAATCTCCTCCTAGGAGGCAAGTGCATACTCACTGCTGGCTCATAAATGAATACAACTCATAAGTGAATACAACTACAGTGCTCTGTGAAGAAAAGCCAGCATTTCACTTTGCCAGCATTGTTGTCAGTGTTTGTTTGGCTGTGTTTTGTGGGCTTATGGGGGTTTAGGTTTTACAAATGCATTGCCAACTACAAACCAGCATTCAGAAAAATAACAAACCCTAATTCCTAGCTTATCTTCTGGTCCATTCCCGGGAGAATTCACCTGTCTGTGCAAATATTTATAATGAACCAATTAGAATAGCACCCATGACTACTACTACCAGGACAGAATACATCCAATTGTCCTTTTTCACTTGGTCAGACATCACATGAAGAATAGGATGAAGACATCACAGATGGTTGGCCTACAGACCTGCAACCTTGACAGTATTACTTAAATGCTAACACATGACAGCATCTTCTTGAATCAGAAAGCTAGAATCAATAGGTGTCAAAAGATACAAGTTACCCTACTCATCCCAAACAATGCAGTACAAAGTCAGTTCCTTGTGAATTACAGCATTACTCCGAAATGCCACAAAAATTATCCCCTTATTCAAGTTCCTTTAAAGGCACGTCTCTTGCTACAGCGTCAAGTGTTCTTTAAGCTTAGACAAACGACCCTGTCAACCTTGAAGCTTTGCTAAAGCACTGCGGGCACTATTTCTTTTATCTCTTGCAGTCTTAAAAATTCCATGAAATTATAAATCTCAGATGAAACCATGGTTATGCCCAACATGTCAAGTTGCATTCACCTTTTACGCTGAGCTTTTTTTCTATTCATTTGGTGGATGCTTTTGAAAATTTCTCTCAGAAAAGAAATATTACTTGTCTGAAAACCACAAGTGGGAGGACCATCCTTAAAAAGGACCGCACTGTTATGCTAAGAGATTATTTAGAGTTTAAATGTGCTTCTGCCCCGATGGAAATCACTGTGCTTCATGTTCCAAACAGGGTGGCTTAAGGATTTCCTCCAGAGAAACAAGTTTAATTACTGCATGTAATTGCTACGAATTCCACAATTTAAATTACAAATTCATTTATTCATGCTATATGAAAAAGCATTTCACCTTTCCTTCGTACTCAGTTCAGGAAAATGTTCAGTGCTACTTTTCTCCTTCTCACTGGAAAACAGAAATTGCAGTTGCTTCCTATTAATCTTTTCTAGTAAGAACTGCTGTAGGCAGTACCCAACAATGCATCTCATGTATCTACCCCTTCTCCAAGTTACAGATTTATAATTATCTGTTCTACCTTGCACAAAATGCACCCTCTGCTGCTGAACATATCTCTAGATAAAGAAGAAACCAGGACAGGGGACCAAAAATTAGATGCTGCCATTCCAGATGAATATCTGACACAAGATGTATGGAATAGCTGCTGCTGCTTCCTCTTTGTCCTGAACTGATCTTCTAACAATCCCTGAATTTCCATCAGTCTGTTCAACAGTCACCAAACCAGTACTGTCACAATACCACCCATACAGACCCTAACGTTTATTTCCAGTGCTCGCCACAGCAAAGGACGTTCCTCCCCTGTAGTCTCTACTACTTGGCCTTCATCACAGCTGTATCTCCTACAGCTTCACTAACCACTTGCTCAGTCTAACAAAAGCCTTCTGAGACACCTCTGAAAGTTTGCTATCACAAGGAAGCACTATTACTTTGCTATTCACTCCGTTTTCTAAATAATTTAAGAATATATTTAAAGGGCGCAGAAGACCAATGTTCATCTCCTTCAAATACAGAAGTTTATTACACATCAGTGTATTTTCTTTCCTAACAAATTTTGACCCAAAAGAGGCCATTTCTTCCTTTGCTTCTTTTAAAGACTCTGATGAGGGAACGTGATCAATGGCTTTGCCTGGATCAATCACATCACTGGTTCCTCCAAAAAAAATGCTAAAAATTCCTCTGGATTTCCTTCTATGAAAACTGGACCAATTCCTCTTTAATACCATATTTCTCCAGGGACTGAGTCAGTCTACTCTTTCACAAGTGCTGCGAGTCTGCTTAAATTAAACTCACTGATCTACAGCTCTTCAGTTCAATCTGGAGCTTGGTAAAAATGCTGCTGTGCTCCACTTCTCAGACTCAGAAGATGAGTTATGCCACAGGCTACAGAAAATAGATCAGCAATTTTGCACCCAAAAACCTAAAGAAAAAAAAAATTCCATTAGCACCACTTGAAAAATGTCTTTTGGTCCCAGGATATACACTTTTTAAGCTTCATACTGTTGGTAGGTACTGAAACCATTTACATTTCTGTGTGACTCCTTCAGTCCCATTTGGGGAAAAAAAAGAAACTGACACCTGGGAAAGAGCTATTAGGCTTTTCCATCACAAACACAGATGAAAGTAGTTGCCACCCCAAGCCTCACCTGCCAGCCAGCCCTACTGAAATTAAGGCAGGTGTGGATTTTTTGTTTCCTGCTTGTTGTTATTGTTTACAGTTCATGCATTCTCACTGTTCCCTCAAAAAATGAGAAAGACCACACATGACTATTCAAACATTAACTCATCAGATTTCTGTTCCATTCCATTTTCTCTCCCACATCATAACTATGATTTCTTTTTCCCCCAAAGCGTTAATAGTCTCTTCAATAGCCTCCTGCTCCTCCATCAGTTTGCAATCAGGCTAATCAGGCATTCTAAGGGCCTATCTGTATTTTCCAGTCATGGTGTTGCTTGTATGCACCTATCCTTTCATCTGTGTGTCCGTATTATGAAGTCAAATATTACAACAATTCTTCTTCTCCTTCATGGATGTCACTGTCAAAAAGTAGCTATTAGTATTTCAGTTTACGATCCTGCTCAAGGCTAAACCGTGAGCTACTTCTCATTGGGATTTGTGGAGTAGTTGAGTTGCTTCAATGAACTATCATTTAATAACTAAAAATGACCATCTATCTATCACACTTCATCATAGCTTTTATACAAATCAAAGGTATCTTGAACCCTCTCATCTCCAGAAAAGCAGACATCACCTTCACATATGTTGACCAAAGGCAGTCACTCATCACAAAAATAAAGTCAGAAGAACCAGATCCAGCCATTAAATACAAACAGCAGTTTGAATGCTATCTTCCACAAGGCAGCACAAGACTGTGTTCTTCAGAAATAAAGAGGGCACCTCAGAAGGCAGCAAATCAAGAAGACAGGTACCTTTTCTCTTCTCTGTCACATGCAGGAACAGAAGCCTGGCCATCTGACGGGCCATCAAACATCAAATCACAGAATGGCTCAGGTTGGAGAAGACTTTAAAGATCATTGAGTCCAACCACAACCTAACCATACTACCCACATTCTAACAACTCTCCCTGGGGAGCCTATTCCAGTGCTTAACAACCCTTTCTGTAAAGAAGTGTTTCCTGATATCCACCCTAAACTTACCCTGGCACAACCTGAGGCCATTTCCCCTTGCCCTGTCACCAGCGAATCTATGCATTTCAATTCCACAGCTAACCAATCATTTATAGGAGAAACTGCAAGTACAGATTACTTAGACAACTTAACTCAGAAATAAAATAAAAATTAAAAAGAGCTTTTAATATACTATAATACAAGTAGACACCGATTTGTAGTTCTTATTTGAAAGACATGCAAGGCCAATGCAGGCAGATGGCACACACAGCACATCTGAAGCCATGACTGTGTTACATACACGTCCAATGTGAATGTTCTACCTGACAACATCTCAGGTATTTCTTAGACATGGGCACCTCTGATGAGCAGACAAATATACAGGTCAAAACAAAAAGGAGGCCATACCCTAATTATTACCCTACCTTCACTAATCAACAAACTATTTGTATGCAATTCAATTAATAATTCAATTATCACATCATTAGTAGCTAATGTTTTTTTCTTGCGAGTGTCTCTTGCCCACTTCTGCCAACACGTATTAACAATGAAGAATTTAACTTCTCATGGCATCTTATTTTTAATAGTTTCTGTTGCTTTTCCCCTTTCCACCAAGAGAAAGAAAAAGCTGAAATAAGAGTAATAGATAAAGTGCTGGAAATAGCAGCAAGCACAAAGTCCTGAACTCGTGTTTCTTCTTCAGCAGATTTGAGAACCCAACTACAGCCCAATGCTCTACTGCACAGTCACACCAGGTAACATCACTGCATTTTGCTTCCAAGCTCTGTGGCTGTTCTCAGGGAACTGAGATGTTATAAATGAAACGCCTCAGCAACGAGAGGCAGAAAACCTGGATGCCTCAAACAGATTTCTTCTGGGAGCGGAGCTGACAGCATTCAAGAAATCAGATCCTCTGACGTGGTTTTCCAACCAACGGTGCTTCTGAAATCTGGTGAAAAATGATTCCCTTAAGAAGATCCCCAGAAATGTGTTCCAGGAAATAAATTCATTAATAAAGTATCTAGTCCATCACTGATAGTTATCAAAAAGCTTTGAGTTCTACAATGATTCTTCAGCATTCAAGAATTAAAAAGCACAGAACGTTATTTAACCATTCAACACTTCCACCCGGTCCATGCCTTTTCACCAGAATAAACTAATATTTTCTGTCTCCTGGCACACAGTGCTGACATGACAAAAGCAGAGGGCCCACCTATTTTAAACCAGCATCACCATCCCTGTAGTCTGTTCGTCATGCCATAGGTAAGAGCATGGGGAGCACTCCCCGTATGTGAGAGGTAGCAAGTCTATTTGTGAACAGAGATGTCACATTTTAACATGCTTTCAACAAATGTATTTCTGTTGCATGGATACACCCGCTGTGCCCTGACACAACCTGCAATCCTGCATCGCTGGGGTTGCTGTGGAAATATTTCAAGCTGCACGGCACCTCATTGGGGCAGGGACCGGCAGAGCAATCTGCCCTTCGTACTAAGAGCACAGCTCCCTCCAGAACCCCACAGTTCAGCATGGCAGGTACAGAGCAGGCAGGACAGCACAAAGAAGAGAAAAATGACATTGTATGAACACTGAACTGGCTGCAATTCTGCCACATGAAGATACCAAGGCCTGCTTATCCTTTACAGCATCTCTGTATCCCACACAACCACGTTCAGGGAAACACTGTAGCCTCAGGCTGTGATCCTGCTAGGATGAAGCAAGCCCTAATTACCCTTTTTAGCAGATTCAAAGGCAACACCTAACACACGGTTAGGAAGCCTTTGGAAATCAGCAGGTTCTGAAGAACTTGACATTTGTTACAACAGATTGCAGTAGAGGTATAAGACCTCAGCAAGCCTAAATGCTGTTACAACAGTTTAGCACCAACAGCCCTAATTAACACAGGTCCCAAATTTGCCAGTTCTATCTTTTTCAGCTCACAATGTGTTCAGACAAATCAACAGGTTAAGCAACCCCAAATGGGCAGCAACTCACTGTGAGCAAAGGTTTCCAGCACGCTGGGAAAAGTCCAAATCTCCAAAACATTGTAAGCTTCCGAGACTTTAATTAGCACTTGCTGAAAAGAATCCTCTTCATTTCCCAATTAATGGGATCTCTCCTCTGAAATCAGCTGCATTGTGCATACTTAGGAATGCCAGCCTTGCGACCAGACTGTTCTGTACACAGCCATGGATCTCCAGCTGCCCCAGAGCCACGGCCAAACTCAGCACCATGTCAGACCTGTGGGTGCTACCTGTCATCCAGGCAAACAAAGAGCCACAATGCTCATCGCTGTTGGCATCATCCAGACAGAAAGGTTCAATCTAACAAGTACATCGCTACAGTTGCAAAGGGTCACTCTCCTTGAAACGCTAAGATGACACGCTCGGCAAGCTGCGTTTCACAGCACTGTGTTCACCAGACGGCCTCAGTGTCACACAGCTATCTGCTTGGAAACGTTTCACCTTTACCTCCCAGCAGTGCAACGTTCGGCCTTCAGAGACTATCAGTAAAACCCTGACACCCAGGAAGAAACGAATCAAGGTGAGTCTGCTCATCAGAACCGACCGCCAACAGCAGGAGGCTGCGGCTCTCCTTAGCCCTGCACTGCCAGCCCGTAACGACCCGGCATCGATGTGCGGGCAGCAGAGAACGGCACGAAGGGCCCGACGCCCCCCAGGCGAGAAGCCCCCACGGGACGGAGCCGGTTGCGGCCGGGCCGCACGCCGAGCCGCGGTACAGGCCTACAGGGCTACGCGAGGCCGCTGTCCCGGCTCAGCCCCCACTCAAGGCCGAGCGGCGCGTTCCCCCGGCGCGGCGTCTCCCCGCGGAACAAAGCGCTTTTCCTCGCCCCCCGCCCACGGACACCCGGTTCCCGCCGGGGGTCCGGCCCGTCGCCCTCGGCTGGCTCACCCTTGACGGCGCGCTCGCTGGTGGCGTGTGGCGGCAGCAGCAGCACCTTGCTCCCCTCCTTGGCGGACATCGCTGAGCGCTGCCGGGCTCCGGCGGCTGCTGCTGGGCGCCTTCGTCCGCCTCCTCCGCCCGCGGGCTGGCGGGAGACGGGCGCGGGGCGGCGTCGGCTACAGGGCCCGGGCGGCGGCGGCCGGGCGGAACATGGCGGCAGGCGCGGCTCCCAGCTCCAAGCGCGGCGAAGGGACGGGCCGCCTCGGGCCCGGCATGCACCGCGCCGCCGCCCCACGACGGGACTGCGGGAGCGGGGCCAAACTCCGGGCTGCCACGAGACGGCGGCGAGAACGGAACGGAGCGGGGCTGTACACAGCTCCGTGCGGGGCGGCGCGCACAGGAAGGGGCGGGGGATGCGGCACGGCCCTGAGGGCTGCCCCGGATCGGGGAGGTGGCGGCGGTACCGGCGGCGCCACGACGCTTCCACGCCCCACGGCCCGGCCGCGTTAGGGCCTCATCAATAGAGGGGCGGCGGAACCGTGCGGAGCCGCCACCATGGAGAGCTCCGCGGAGCCGCCCCCGCGACCGGGGAGCCATTTTGTAAAGCGGCCTACGGACCGGCCGCACCGGCAGCTTCCAACCCGCACCTGTGTCAAAACCCCTCTGAACGAGGCTATAAACTGAAGCCATTTACTGTGTTAACTGCCAACAAGCCCAGCACTATCCAGCAGACATCTATGCACGTACATAAAGCTATACGTACACAGACACAGCATACATCTTATACAGTTGCTGCTTTGCATTACGGCTAATAAGCAAGAAATGTGTAAGAGCTGTACCGAGCTACTCCCCACAGTGAATCAGGAACTGGAAACACGGTTCCAAAGCCAACAGTGAAGCATTGCTCTTTGCCCTATCCAGGTCAGAAGACTGACAGCTGAGGGTCAGTACCCATCAGTTTGAGCACAAAAAGCTGCTTGACCACCAAAAATGCTGATAAAAAACTGATAGCTTACCCAAGAGCTTGGTTTGACTTCTTAATATAATTTATTACATGACCAAGACAGTCCAGGTGAGGAATTTTGAATGAAATATCACTTTAAAATTAAAGACATTCATCAGAAGCAACTGCTACACTTAAGGGAATCAGAATCATAGGCATCAGGTTATTTATTAATGGACTAACTAAGACTTCAAAACAGCTTTAGAAAATATAATTCTATTAATTCACTGTGTGCAGGCACACAGAGAGCTGGGATACATTAGAGCATGTACCACAAAGAAATCCGGGATCACTACTCTGGATTTTCTGCTAAGCTCCCCAGTAGTAGGAATTACTACTTTGTACCACATGTTCTGCAAATGTCTGTCATTGTACAACCAATTTAAAGGGTCTCGTTCTTAGATGGAAAAAAGCTCATTTGCTTCAACGTCATCCATATCTATCAGCTCAGAATACGCAGTGAGAATGTGGGGTAGGGAGGGCAGTAAGTACACATTGCTCACATTGCCTTAGAATTAGCTTGAAGTGCACCCGCTGGAACAAAGAAAGAATAATGAATTCAGAGGCTTTTAGAATAAAGTGAAGCTCGGTAATAAATGCAGGTTTGATGTTTGACAGTGTGAAACGACAGAGAAAAATGCAGTTGTCCCATATACTGCCAAAACAGGCTGGCGAAAATACATAGCTAATGGTTGTGACTGGGATGAAAAAATAGTGTTTGGTAGCTGAGAAATGCCCCTATCAAATAGTATTATTGAGCTCTTCATAGCTGTTGTAGATTCATATAAAAAAATAGAGGCATTACTTTCAGAGCAACTTATAATTTTGCTCTGATGCCACGGTGAGAGGCAATGACATCAGCTTCCAGACAGCCTACCTTGTGGTTACCATGCTGAAATACATCCAGTGATGGCCAGGTACCATCTCCTGAGGAAAAGGCTCATGCAGATGCAAGCTTGCTGCATCAGCTTGTTGCCTGCCCTGCAAAATATATCAGGGTGATGTTATAAATGATGTCATATCGCTATATAAAACTTTAATTTGAATTATCGTTTTTTAAATATTATTTTTAGAACAGCACCTAGGAAGAGAAGTTAGCTAGCACATTTACTTTAGCTTTTTATTGCTCTCTTGTTGTTGATGTTTGCTTGGTTTTCTTGAATATATTTCACCTTGTCTCATTAACGTATAGAGAGTAAGTGCATTTGACATAAGAACAACACAAAACTGGTATTAGTGAGAGACATTACTGAACTACATTCAAGTCCTTTAGCTTGCTACTGAAGCTTTCAGGTAGTGTTGTCTCTAAATCAGCTAGAGTCTCTAGAAAGGGCCTTCACTCACATTGCCCCGACTTACCAAATATAACCTCACAGTGAAAGAAAAGCTGTTTGATTCACTTCCTCTTGTCTTCAACAAAGCAAACAATTTGTACTAGGACCACAACAGCGTAACGATTGTTGGAAGTTAGAGCAATTACTGAAATACAGCTGTGCAGGCAGAAGTCAGCATGCCTTTATAAAGCCGGCAGTTTACCTCAAATCTCCCACAAACACCAGTCAAATAAAAGCAATACTAAAAAAGCAGAACAGCACTTTATTTGCCATTCAGCTTTGCCACCAAGTGGCCAACTCATTCCACACATTTTAATACCCACTAAAAAAAAAAGACTGATTACAATTCTGATCGGTATACCAAACCTTCCTCTAGCTTGCACTAGACTACTTTCTGAACAGCTGCTTTCATAATGAAGAAAAAAACAGCAATAGGCACAGGGAATAATCAAGCCACTCCATCCTAATCTATACCATGGGGAACAAAGTCGTTTGGGATACAGACATCTTTGCCTTCCTCTTGCTCCATCTGAAAGCAGTACATATTTGAGCCGCATGCAAATGATGTTTAAATAAATAGGTGTTATGTTAAAACAGACTTTTCTGACACCTCACCTAAATAGTACAAGACATAGTAGAACATGCATTTAAGTAAATAGTCACCTCAGACACAAAGTCCAGACAGAAGCTAGACATAAAAGCGACTGCATTGAAATTCAGTATTCATCTCATGCACGAGGTCAGAACAGTCCCTTCTGATTCTAACAGCGACGTATCTTGAAAACTGGCACAATGCACTGTCCCAGAATCATCTAATTACCCAATGAGGACTTTTTGAAAACTCTAAGAAAGAAACTGAATCACAGGAGAGAGAGAGAGAGAGATGTATTCCAGATCCCAAGAGAAAGGATGCAGAGAGCAAATCTTGCAGAGATAAACCAGGTCTGAGAAGGGAAGGAGAAAGCAGGAGAGTACCATAAGGAAGGCGAAACATTGAAGAGCTTGTTCCATTTCATTGACACTCAGTAGCGGCTGCTCGAAATGGTCCTTTCTGAACTGCCAGAAATGGTCCTGCGGTTCGTGTAAACCGAGAGAGTGACTCAGAAGCCACATTTTAACTTAAATACATTTTGACCTACTGCTGTACTGTGCGAGTATTCGATACAAGTACTTGAATTTTTTCTCTGGGAACTACACAAGACTTCCTTGTTGTCCAAAGACAAGTTCTTATGGCAAACTGTATTATTCATAACATAGCACCATTATTCAGAAAGATGGAAAGCACATACTTAGACCATTTTCTCCAGTATCACGGAATTATTACCACCACAATACTGTAGTTTTCAAATATCAGACAAATCAATGACTTGGGATGGAGACCAAATTATTCCTTCTACCTGTCCTTGACATTGCAGTAAGTCAGCGTGGTCAAGGAAAACTTTTTGACCAGCCGTGTGGTTGCCAGGAACAAGAAAAAAGGCCACAAGGCTTCATGGCTGTTCGTGCATTACTGAAGTAGGAGACAAGTTGCATTTTAGTAATAGATAAAATCTGAGAATCATTTTATCTCACTGATAAATTTTCATTAACTAAAAACTGATTGCATGGGATCTCTCTTTTCTATAGGACATCTTGTTCATGGATCAACAAAACTCAAAGTAGATATTCATACTTCATACTATCATAGTTGCTTTAGAGTGATGGGGTATTTTTTAAAAATAATGCCCTATAGGTAGGCCTGCCTCCCTAAAATACTTTGTTGGCCAGGTCTCCTGCTTGTGGAGGCTTTAAGAAAACTAGAGAATACAAAGGAGGGCAGCAAAAAGCAGAGTGAACTCAATTTTTAGAGTGAATAGAGGTGACTGGCTCATAGTCTATTATTATCATCAAGACAGTAAGATAAATGAAAAGAGGGAATTGCTTAGTCTCAGATGGAAGAAGGAGCAATAGCTTAAGGCTAAGGAAGGAAAAGTTTGAACTAGATAATAAGGGAGGGGGAAGGAATGCTTTAAACAGAGCAAGTGAACAATGTTTTGAGAAACCAATGCAAGAGTTTGAGGTACCACCACTGCAGAGGTGTGAGATGTTAATTAGAGATATGGTTAATCTCTAGTAGGTTTTGGTTAGAAAAATATCACCTAAAATTCTAGGGGTAGGCTAAGTGCCACAGGCCAAGATGCCTTAGCCTGTTTCTTATGATTGTAATAGTATGCAAAAAGACAGGGGCCTTGACTAGCTTTCAAAGCATAAGTCCGTACTTCTGCAGCCAGTTCATCGAAGTAACCAGAATGTGAAGGAAATGTGCAGGAAGCGAGTGCAACAGGCTTAAACTGTGGTAGCTGAGTAGCCTGCAATTTATACTAGTGTCTGATAACTCTGGTTTTTGCTTTTTTAAATCAGAGCTCTTTCTCAGTATTGCAGAGTACTTTAGAGTAATCCCACCAGTGATAATAGCTATGGAAGAAGTAGTGCAAAAGGTAATCTACGTAACTAGACTTGAAATTGTTCTGAACAGTCATCTGCAGTGATGAAATGCTAGTGGCAGCAAACATAAGATGTGTACAAATCTTACTTTTGCTTTCTACCACTCATAGTGCTAAGCAGGAAATGGCACAGAGTTAAGACTCCAAAATATACCTAATGCAAGAGAGGGGTTTGTAAAAATGTAAGCTCATTTTTATCTTTGCCTCAGCTGGTATAAATACCAACCTGGCCATCACACCATTTACCCCATGTCTATTATACACACATATAGAAGTGGTATGTAAATGTTTCCGCATAGTTTAACTTACAGTGGCATGAACATTATTAGTCTCATAAAGATCACTGACCACTCTCTACATCAGTCTTCACTTCTCAAAAGCTGAAATGATACTCTGGTTCTGAGGACCCTCCCTGCCTAGGAACGTATCCGTAGAGAGAAAAAAGAAAATTCAGACAGACCCATTACCAAGCATTCTCCAGAAAGACAGGGACATCTAAGAGAAGAGATGCAGTGCATACACATTCTTGTTACTCATCTTTCACACATCTATTTCCTTCAATTACAAACCACTCAAATTCTCTTTTTCTTTCGCTTTCTTCTTTCTCTTCTCTCCCTCCCCCTAAATGACCGACAGATCTGCCTTCTCATTCTTCACTGAGCTATGCATTCAGTGCATAACCCATGTGACATTAATTCATGACAAAGGTGGAATTAATTCACACTGTCGAAATATGTAAATAGATAAAATGACATTAAATGCAAGATGCTCCAGTCACTGGGAACGCTCTCCATACTTTTTACCTCCTACCCCAACCGCCACTGTCAGTAATGTTAGGAAACACAGAAAACATCAGAAAAAGTTTCTTTCCTCTTCTCCAAGTTAATGTAGGTGTTGCAGCCTTTGATTATGAAGAACTAGGCGCTTACCTTACACTTCTGTAGCACTCTTCTCTGAAGCAAAGTCCATTTTGTGTCTGATTGGTGCTGTACCCTCTAGCACATGCTCCACTGGACCAAATCAGCAGCTTAGCGGGTCAGAGTATGTTTTCCATAAACAGCATACACAAACACCATTGCCTTCAAGAGAAATAATTGTGCTAGGTAGTTCCTTTATCATGTACAGAAAGATTACATTTACATACGTTTGCTACAACTAGAACATCAAATCCCTATTATTGCTCTTTTTTCCCCTACATAGCCAGGCCTAAATACATTACAACACCTTGAGAGATTATACAAATGCAGTGAATGTTTTACTTCTAGGTAAATTAGAATTATTCAAAATGCAGGTTTAAGATCCCTCCACTTCAATTCTATCCACTAAACTACTCTGCAGCCAGTAACAGAAGTATTTTAGGAAGAAAACCATGGTTATGATGCATCAAAGCTTATAAGCTTTAAGAAGAAATACTGTCCTGAAATAGCTGCTAGTGGAAGCTTCCTCCCATCTTACAGGCAGTGATTTTTAATGAACTACTGAATGAACGCAATGTACTTCCTAGGGTACAAATAGAAATAAACATCACTGAGGGGACTGAAAAGTTTGCAGTTAGTCAAAACAATGCAAAAACGTTTCAAAAGTTATGGCCTAATTAGTCCACTTCAGGCCTCTAGTTCAGTTAATTTAATAGTAAGCAGTCAATATACACAGATTTACAAATCAATTTTGAAACCACTGTTAGAACAATGATAAGTTAAAAGCAAAAAGACCACCAACAAAAGAAGAACATAAAACCCCAACAGTTCCCTTCGAAAAGAGAAAAACTGAGTAACACCAGTGCTAATATGATGAAGACGAGTTGCCTAAGCTCAGGATTAATCTGCACATTTTATGGAAGCATACGTCCTCCTCCCCAGTCACTAGAATTATAATTAAAAATAAACATATAATTTCCTTTATTTGCAAATGTTTTCTACTACGTTTTGTGTCTTGAATAAGTGACTTTGTGCCTTTTTTTTTTTTGGCAGATTTTTGTTTTTGTTTTAGATAACTGAGTTCAAGGCTACTTACAGACTTGCTCTGCACTCTGACTCTTTGTGAAAAAACATCAAATATTTATGTCCTCATTTGTATACTGGGGTACTGTAATTTAATCTGTTAAAGGTGTAAAAAAAAAAAAAGAAAAGAAAAAAGGCTGAAAACAAACAGGGACTGCTTGTGTCCAGATTATCCTCACACAAATCATATCACTCAACCAATGAGAGAAACAAATGCAACAGGAATGTTTTCATCATATGTGCACCACACAAACATCCACTTTTCTGCCTTGGATCCACTTCCTATAAGCCAAGTTTTACTTCCTCAGCTAGGAAGTTCAGTTTACTAACACGTGTCCATGAGCAGCCAAAGAGACCAACAGCTCCATACCTGTGTGGAAACAAATCTTAATCAAACCATTGTTTCAGTGTAGTAATATTCCATTGATTTGTGTTTAAACAGTTAGTAAAAATAATAATAACTAAAAATTAGTAGCACTGTTCAAAATTTCATATAGTTAAACTGGCTAAACCGCTCTGAAAAAGTCAACATTTTGTAGGGAATTTTGGAATGGTAGAGTACAGAAAGAGTTTGTGCCCTGCCCCTAGAGCTAGTGGGGTCAGTTATGTACACAGAAATGAGCAATAGGGTCCCAAATGTAAAACACGATTTGGCATTACATAGTCACATGAAATTGTAGCAATAGTCAACATAACAACAA
This sequence comes from Coturnix japonica, assembly GCF_054131305.1. NCBI lineage: Eukaryota > Metazoa > Chordata > Aves > Galliformes > Phasianidae > Coturnix > Coturnix japonica. Next base: position 15,389,350 of record NC_140670.1, on the reverse strand, counting down.
TTAAGTATTCAGAAACAAGAAACTGAAAAATGACAATTAGTAAAATGAATGAAATTCAAACTCGGATTAAACAGCAAAAGCAGATGAAATCTTACCAAGCACAAAGGTGCAAGTAATGAAATGAAATGGAAATGAAAACCAGAATACTCACCTAGAACACCATTGAGACCAGATTAGCAAGACCACACACTAGAGGGCAGTCTGTATCTTCCACAGCTGGCTGGGATACAGGATAGAAGGCCCTAATCTACAGTCTCATTTTTATGTTAACACATAACAGCACGGGTTTTAACAACTTATAAGCAGCATATCTGGTTATACATACAAGAGCAGGAGAGGAACTCTTGTTACAGAGAGATTTCTCACAACATCAACCGTTTCTATCTACCCTTCCAGATTAAGGGTAGGAATCCTGTTTGCATACATCGTACATAGATTCAATAGATGTCCCCACCCTCCCCAGCCAGGAAGTTTCAAACACTTTAGAAAGGACATGTAACTACTGCCTGTTATGAAGGGAAAGTTACAGTAGTGTAAAGCATCAAATCTAGAAATAAAATTACACCCTCATGATGTCCATGGATCTGGACAGGTACTTATTATATAAACTTTGTGAATGAAGCATAACAAATTACTCAGTGTGTAAGAAAACAAGTAATTCCAGATCAATTCATCAGCAAAGGCAAATCAGCAAAGAAAGCTCATAAACAGACAGATGAGTAGAACTATTTTCATAGGTTTATTTGAAAAATACTTACAAAAGCAAGTAAGTTTGACACTAAAATAGTTAAACTTATTCTGTGTTTACATTGGTGTCATTAAGCGTGCAGCATTAACAATCTTTTCCGCTTGAAGCATTGTTAGTTCGCCTTAAGGAAGTGAGGAAAAACTCTGGTTTACCAATGAACAATGTCTCCCTGACACTTCCTCAGCAGCAGCTGTAGCTGTGATCTCTGAAATGAGATCTCAGTACACTGAAAACTAGGTTTGTTTTACTAACTTCCAGCTTATCAAGTGCAGATTTACTGGAACCTGGGAAGTTGGAAAGTTTATTTTTTCCCTATGAAGGAAAGAGAAGAGGAAGGAGAAGAAAACAAAGTAATTGGCTTTGTATGCAAAGAATTTACCAAAGCTACATTTCATGAAAAAATCCTTAAAAATGTCCTTATATTAACGGCCGTCTTCCTTCAAAACATGCCTATACTTTTGAACTTACCCGTAAACCAATGCCCCTGATGCCTAACATTCCTACTACGCTTTTTGCCAGAAGAGGCCAAGACTATAATAGCTAAGATTCCCCATCCAGACAACAGTTCAGTAGTGTCAGAAAAGAAATACAGTGCAATTAGTTTCCACATATTATATAGCTACATTTTAAGACAAAACTGGCACAGGTAACTGATTGAAAGAGTTTGCCGTCTCCTTATAATCCACACTACAGCAACCGCAATAGTCTGTTCACAGAGTGATTTATCATGGTGCATGGAGCGGATGGGGTCTTACCACCCATTTTTTTGTACAGTGCCAGTAGCTGCTGCTGCTCGAGCCAGCATATTTCTGTGTGCCTCTGAAGCTGAAGAAAAAGCCCCATCCTTCACATGCACTGGCAGCATCCACCTTCTGCCTGGCTGAGGGGTATAACTGTTTTGTCGCCAGTCTTCATCTGGGGGCATATCAACTCTCCTTGGACCCGGGGCCTTAACAGAGGAAGGGGGCACGGGACAACCTTGAGGGGAGCCGAGGTCCCAAGAAGGCTGATGCAGTATTCTTAAAGTGCTGTAGTCTGTGCTGGCTGGCAGCCTGCAACTGGTGGCATAAGACTCACGCATTTGATGTTGTGAAGGCTGCTGGAGGAAGCCTTCCTGTAAACTCTTGCCTGGTTGGCCAGCACGTTTACCCCAGAGTGTCATTCGTTTATCTGGTAACGTTGCTGCTTGTCTGGCAGGGTAGCTCATGTTCAGCCAATGGCCAGAGACATTTGATGCTCCACCTCCTGAACACGGATTAGGAAGAGGTTTTTGCCCCTGGGAGAGGGTGCCTCTGGGTGCACAAGGGAGACTGCCATAGCTCAGTGCCATACCTGGGTAGTCTTCACCTTGGAAAGCTTCACCCCTGTCAGGCACAACCAGAAGTTTCTGGATGATGTTCTTCTGATCTCCTAGGGATAAAAAAAAGTAAGGGTTTCTCAGTTATTATTTGTGTATTGTTGCTTCTTCTCAGAACCTTCAGCTGGCCAATGCATGACAGAAGATAAACATAATCACTAACACATCCAGTTAATGGTTGATGGGTAATTCTGAACAAAAACTAATTGCACTTTTCTAGCACTCATTTTCCTTTCTGCATTTTCTACTTATCCTACTTCAGTTACTATCACAGACTTCACAGAGTGAAAGATTTCTTTAATTACCATCTCTTCTGTCATCAATTAAACTGGTTTTAATGTCTTTCATGTGAAAAGTAATTCACAGGTGAAAAAATGCAGAAATTAGTTATTTCTACTAGCACAGTTACATTCGTTTTCTGCTGGACCTAGTCGCTTGCAGATGTACTTCAATACATGACAACAATGTGGTGGGATCTACTGCTGCTGTAACACTGGAGAAAATATCTCACAAAGATGTAAATATGATCTCATGTTAAAAGTAACTATAGTGTTTCCATAAAGATAATTTCCAATTTATGTCTACTTGGCATAGAATCACTGAACAACTCCAAAGGGCAGAAGAGAAAAAGAATGTGTTTAATCCTTTCAGATTTCTGGAGAAATTCAGGGAGGTGGTATATTATGAGGCAAGACCTGCAGGAATTTATTTCAGCAATATTTCTGATCACGAACAAGGATGAAAAATCCTGTGATTACCTGACAGTTTACGTGCCTTGCCCACCATGCTGGGCACCAGTACATCATGGGGTAGGTGCTGCACCTGGTTTGGGGTGTGCTGGGGATCAAAGGGAAACACAGGAGGATCATGGGGGAAAGGAAGGGAAGTGGAGCTGGAAGAACGGTGGCTGGTTTCCATTGGCATTTTCCTCATATTTGGTGCTTCCTTTTATAAAATGAGAAAGGAGAAGAAAAAAAACAAAAAATGATGAGTAAACACAGAGTTGGGGTTGAATCAAGCAACAGAGGTGTTGATCCAAGGAAAAGGATGAGTTACTGGAAAAAAACAACAACACACCATGCATTTGTAAGTGAGAAATACAAACAAAAATTGCATCAATCCAGTAAGGCTCTTACTGCAGTGGTGGGCTACTTAGGAGGGTTATTTGATTGGAATATGATTGGATAAACATTCCAAGGAGACTTGGTATATACCAAGACTGAAATATACCAAGGAGAAAACAAAACAAGTCACATAAACCAGTCAAAAAGGTTTAGTGCACAAACTGAATCCACAAAACAACAGCAGGCCAGTCAGAATTGGAACTGATTATTATAGCTGGTTATATTGCTCATCATCAAGAATAATCTGATTCTGTTTTCCTTACTGGCAGCTTTTATCTTCTACTTTAGTCTAATTCACAAAAGAAAGTAAAAAGTTTATTCTGGATGTCCCTGTATACTGGGCAAGGAACCTTAGCTCACGTCTTACTAGTTGCAGAAGGTATTACTTTTTACTCCTGAAAAAATGATTTTGTTGTTTAAAGAAAAGCACATTCTTCTTCCAGAAAGAGAATGGAATACACAAAGAAAAGCTTTCATCATGGCTTATGACTCAGTTGTCTGCTTTCTTGTTTATTAGCTACTACATGTAGTCAGAAAACAGCAAATCTACATGCTCTTTGGAAAGCTGCACATCATTCTACTTACAAAACTATGAGAAGAGACCAGGGTCTCTTCTCTGTTTGAGACAACTGTCCCACTGAGACTGCGAGCAATGCGACGGAAATTCTCTGCACTGTACATCTCCTCTTCTGGTTCCCTGCTACGTTCTCTGGTATATGTGACCTGCAGACAATACGGGAGACTTCAGAAAAGGCTTTCTATAACATCAAGGTTGTGTAATTACTATATTATTATTACATTCATTATAATTTTTCTTTTCTGTAGTGAGATTATCTCTTTTAGAAGTATCCAAAGCCAGGACAAAAAGACTACCATTGGTTACATTTAATGAATACAAAAGTTCAATAGGAGGTACTTGCATGAATACATGGTCTTGTACAGGCACTGATAAGCAACTACCAACTATTTAAACAGATCCTCTCAGGAAAAAGTATCTTCTCCCCTCTGAAGTGACCAGAAACCAACTACAGCAATATCTATCAAAACATGTAATGAAATCTGTGCTCCTGTAAGTTGTAACGTCCAGAAGCATGAACTGCAAACTGAAATGCAAAGCAGTTCTTGTCAGTATGTTCAAAGAGGACAGATTTTAAAAGTCTTCAGGGGTATGTGATGTCAGAGTCAGAATGTAGGTAATGTGGTCACATGCAAAGTGCTCATAGTATGAGTCATTCATGTTTTCATCAATTAATTCTGAGCTGGGTTGCACTTTAAATTCTCCTGTAGTATTATCAATGATTCCACTATCATTTTTTCCTTCATAACATATTCTACCTCTCCCATTTAAGTTTCTTTCACTTACACAGGCTAAGCACTTCCCTCCCTAGCACAACTTAGTAGACATGCCATCACCTTGGAGACAGAAGAGGCAGTGGAACCATACAGACTGCGCTCGATCTCTGCTGTCGGGGTTTTCGAGAGACCCATGCCAGCTGTAGTACACAGCTTCCTCGCATTCAGGTTTGCAGAGACTGAGAAGGAAATTGTTATGGTTAGATTCTAGGCAGATTTCCACATTACAGAACATTTTCATTTATTGATAGAGATTTTATATACACAGTAATCACCGATTCTTTCAACATTAATTTATTAAACTAACTCTCAGCATTGTCAAAGAAAGAGTCCATCAAGACACTCGCTCCTGTTGCACTTTCCCCTCTACGAACTTCTAAAGAACAGTGAATTTAAACACTCAGTAGAGCCAAGATCAAATGATTCAGCTGCACATCAGTGCTTGTTTGGTACAGAGCCAGGACAGCCTAGTGGGGCTAAATGGAAAGAGAGCTATCAAACCAGTTACCTAAGTTACTTGAGGTAAACAAGACCATCAGCTTCGATTCCCCACATGTCCATCCACTTGTTCCACTTAGTGCTACAGCTTGTCAGCCATTCTTGTCCTGCTTAAGTAGCTGAAACTGCTTTTTCCAATCAAGATTGCTACAGTTACACTTGATTTCAGTGTATGACAAGCCAGTTATACCCTAAAATATCTCATGGAATATACAGGCAGATCAATGGCCTAATAAAAATGGTCACAAGGAATCTACCTATGAAGGAAGAAAAGCAAGGTGCAGGAAACAGCATGTTTCCTGCACCGAGAAGGCATTTGGAAGATTAGGTCTCTGAGCCTGTACTCTGTCATAAAGCTTCAGTAATGAAACACTGACATTTTTTACCATTAATTTGAATACAAAGGCCTGACAAAAACTGTTGACATGTTACACAAAGACTTAATCTTATTTCCAAATGAAGAGGAAATAGAAGTTAAAAGTGGGAAAGAGCTGTCCCAGATTTACTCAGACTATTTTCACCAAATTTATTACAGTAGATGCATTGGCTCAAACATTTTGTTTCTAAACAGCATTTACAGAACTTCGGGAAAAAAAAAAAGGTTGTAAGTCACAGCAAAGCAGAAGTAAAGATCTCAAAGACAAACTTTAGTCTAAAAGGATATCCACATCTCATTCTTCAGATATGCAGTGAGAAAACAGGCAGGAAAAGTATAAGCTGAAGAGATAGGGCGTTTGACGACAGAACTCTGAAGCTCCAATTATCACTAAAGCAACTGGGTTCTATTCTGCTGACTTTCAAAAAAGAGTTCCCAAATTAGTGTGCTATAAAGGGACACACACATAAGACCACCTGATCCAAGCTCACGCAAGAAAGTACCTGGAAGCTGTGAGGTCAGATCTTCCCTAATTCTGAAAGAAAATCAAAAGAAAACACGGAATGGCTGTCTTAGGACCTGCTCTGCCAGCAGAATACAAGATGAGAATTTCATGGAATACTTGAGTTACTGAATTTTAAAAACAACCATTCAAGAGTTTTACCATGGCATTCCCTCTAGATGCAGCCAGACTTGATTTGTCAGGAACAAAAGAACTTAATACTACATTTGCAGGGCAGGAGGAAATCTGCCTTGCATGTGTATTCATTTCTATTTTATTTGTAGACATACACACTTTGGTACCTGCCAAGTTTTGAGCTGCTTTGTATCTGACCAGAAAAATAACACGGATACAATGGCACAGATAAAAAATAAACTTGTTTCAGTTGTGCTAAGCAGAGAATCAGTGCTGTCCTGCCCCAGACAGAAGATCAGTGCAGCTTAAGTGGAACTGGGCTGCTATCATCTGACTCTAATGACTGTTCCCAGCAATGTCAGAGCTGTTCTCACCACCAGTGCCGGAATCTATTCACTTGCTTTCAGCACCAACTAATCTACAAGGTCTCAAGGATTTTAGTAGAGATCATGCACCCTAATTGCCACTTTCACAAATAATCTTCCAGAATTCAAAGCAGGTGTCCCTTAGAAAAAAACAAGTTCTCAGACCGAGCAATGCTTTTCGAAGTTATTCCTCTCTATCAGGTACAGACTAAATTCTCACAGAGAGTACAATCATAGCCATCAAGTTGTACAATATTCACACCAGGAATAGAAACAGTTTTAATAAACCGCAGGGGTGATTCAGGACTTTCAAACAGTAGAATTCAATAGCCTAACCTAAACAGTTAGCTTCCTACTTCAAAAGCGGATCAATTACTTCTATGTTATTCTTAACAGATTTTGCTGTTTGCCAAGATCAACAATTGTTGATCACAGTGCTTCTCTACCTCTACGGTTAAAATGCTTTCAGAGTCCTCAACCTGAATATTTACTTAAGTTTACACCCATTTAACTAAACTGTCTGGAAAACATCTCCTCACCTGTAACGGAACATGGTGGTAGGTCAATCAAGAAAAACAACTGCAGTATTCTTACCTGAATGGTCAAATGGATACCTAGCACTGTCCTGTCTTCCCAAGAAAGGTCTAGTGGCCTGAGATGCCTGCAGACTAGTCTGATAGAGGGATTCCAGTTCTGAGAGCTCCTGTTCTGTGTCTTGATTCCACTGTGGATGCAGATGTACTGGGATCCTGCTCAAGTCATCTCCAACTGCTCTCTGATCAGAAAGGGATGGACTTCTGCCAGGTACAGGAAGCCATTCAGTATTCTTATTATCCTTCTGAGAACTGTAATACCTAGTAACATTATCCACCCAGCGGTCCACAGGCATTGAGGCAATCATACTACCAGTAGCTCCATCATCCACCTGTTTCATTCCTCCATCATGACAGTGCCTTTCCAGGTAGGGTGCAGGGTCTACTATATTCTGTCCACCTCTTCTACACAGCTCTTCACTGATAGAACAAATACTCTTAGAAGCAACCTGCTTACCCTCCAGAGAAATTACCCCATCCCTAATATCCACAGTTGAGAGTAATTTTTCAGAAGACTGGGTTTTGTTCTCTTGGTTTTGATGGATTAGCTGTCTGTAATCAGAGGGTGAAGGGTTGATGGAAGATTTTTGTATTTGTTTTGGAGACGTCTCATCCTGACATACTGCAGAAGTCCAACCTCTTTCATGAGTACCTTTCCTCTGGGAGACTGCATGCATTTTCTGAAACTGCTCTGCCAAGGAGCGAACGTGTCCCTTCGTACTAACAGCCTCAGATTTGCAACCTTCTGCTATACTGTATTCATCCTGTGAGGGTAATAAAATCTCGTGACTGTTTGCTCTGGAGTATTTATTTGTTTTCTGTAAAGGATCCAGGGAGCACTGCTGTGAAGGGGGTGAAACTGCAGGGGACATTTCATGATAGCTCCCTAAATGATCAATGCTGGGCCGCACTGGAGAGCTTGAAAGTTTGGAACAAGGACTGTGCTGGATGTCCTTTTCAGGAGATGCTGCTTGTGGTGGATGTGGACAGGGAAACAGTGTAGGCAAAGACCCAGAGTTTACTGTGTTAGGTGTGAGAATGGGTGCTATGCTATGAACCTCTTCTAACTTGCTGCTACTGCAGCATTCCCTATATTCTTTTGGCCCTGTGGCTGTAGTGTCAGTAAATTCCACGCTATGGTGGGCATCGTTCTCAGTTCTTGCAGACCTCTCTGCCAACCCTTGCCTATAGGGAAAAGGGGGAACTTGGTCATGAAAATCAGAAGAAGCAGACTGGAATTTTGGAGAGATCCTGTTGGATGGATTGCTTTCAGGAGGGGACAGGGAGGAAGACTCTGGATATAATGATGAGTGCAATTCATGGCAGGAAGCAGGTGGGTGGAAGAAAGAACTGGACCCAAATTCCACTTCCTTGTTGGGTTCCAGTGGTACCTCCTGGCTCAGCAGTACTTGGAACGGGCCAGTCTGTTCACTAAAACACACAGAAGGGCAAATGATTAGCAGTAGTCATTGCTTATGCTTAACCCTAGGGTGCAGAACTTACCCTATGCTACATATCCCTCAATACACTTCTCTTTCTTTGCCAACTGAATTGTGATGGAAGATTTTGTATTAAAATTCAGTAGATAAAGAAATGACAGTCCTTTGCTTCTAAGTATGACTTTCTACTTTAACTGATCTGCTGAAACCATTTCACATTTTGAAAAGTACTGTAGTAAAGTTATGCTTTATGGAATCTTTCCCAGCATTCTTACACAGCACCCTATGTACTTTAACCTATAGACTTAGAGTGCAGTAGGAGTAACTGTGTAAGAACAGTAAAAACAGCATTTACATAAAATAAGCAATTGTTTCCAATGTTAATATTAGAATTTTTTTTTTATAACAAACTCAGACAAGTTCATGATCTGTAAACAACCTGACGGTATTTCCATAAGGTCCTCTCTAAATAGGCAATTCATGGAGAACAACATGACAAATGGAAAGAACAGGTCATAATCTCTCTCAAATTGTACTCTCAATGATAAGATACTTAGTCAAGTTAAATAAATAACAGTTATTTTTCAATTATATGTATTCTAGGTATACTTCTAAATAATATATTGATATATAGGAAGAATACAAATTAATGCAATTATACATGGCCTTCATGCTTTTCTGCATTTAGTCTAGTACGTTAATTTTAATATGCAGATGCAATAAAAAGTTCCAAGTTGGCATGACTGTGAGGAAGCAACAAGTTACTAATAGCTTAACAGAGAACCTGAGGAAACTAACATCGTTGATCAGCTTCCTCCTTGAGATGTACAGAAGTTTTCATGTGCAGTTAATGCATGTGGCAGAATGAACTCATCTGTGAGTAACTTCAAGCCTTGCACTACCTACATTATTCACATCAAAGCAAGAATTCAAGACACTGGCTATCAATACATTCCTTCCATTGGCTGTAATATTTAGCTCAATAAAACTTTTGGAAAAGCAATGTTCTTTTCACAAAGCAACAGTACATTCAGCATTAACAAAATTAATTCAGAAAGTTCCTTTTTTTTTTTTTTTTTTCCCATTTTCTTAGAATCTACCAAAATGAATAATTGGGGCTCTCTATTTCTAGTCCAAGAAGATACAATGGACCATGACTAACAAAAATATCATCCCTCGTTACATATAATTCAACTACTGCAGGAAAAGCACATGATGAGATATAGCCTAGCAGTTGTGCAAATCCACCGAGTTTTAGTATATAGCTCTGTTTTAAAAAAGGAAAAGATTCTCATCTGAGATTTCATCTACATTCCTAATAATAAAGCATGTTAGAAAGGAAAAAGGAAATAAAAGTAACAGTACAAGAAACACCCTAGAAATTGGATAGGGATGGTCTTGTGCTAGGGAGGGAATGGTATGGGGAGAAAGAAGGATCAAGCTGCATGCTAAAGAGGGTGGGAAGAAGGGATCGGTTACAGCAGAGAGTTAATTATGCTAGAGTTGAAGTCTGTATATGGAAGAAAGAATCATGAAGAGTCTGCTAAGCCAGTCCGCAGGAAGCTGGGAAGCATAGAAAGGAAATGAAGAATGACAGAGCACCAGGGAGAGTAGTCAAGGTGACAGGATAAGGATCTGGATCCAAGAGCTGTACTAGAGCACCATTAGGTAAGTGGACTAGAAAGAAAAGACTAATGTACTTGACACTTTTCAGAGTACAGTAGGTTGCTGTTTCTAATATAAAAGCAGTTATAGCAAGACTTTTATCATAGTACTTTACTGTTCTGAGTCCTGAAACTGCTCCCAACGGCTAACAGCTGCACATTACATCTTAATGTCCCTTCTCACCACATTACTACTGTATTCTTTCTTACTATGCATAAAATGTCAGTGCTGCCAGGCACTGACTCCAGTTCTGTCACAGACTGCATTTTGAACATGTGCACAGTGAACTACTGAGAAGGGAAAGAGGAAAAAAAAAAAGTAGCTGACCCTCTTAAAATATAATTTAGCCTAAACAAGAAAGAAATAAGGAGAAACGCTGTAGGATTGGTCTGTCCAGAGTAATATATATAATTTTCTATTTCTTTCCAGACTGTACTGCTCAGATGCAGCCCAGATCTGGGTCTAGGTGATAGACTTGAACTACCTTGTAGACTGGGACACGGTGCCGCCCTGCGGTGGGTGGCAGGTTGGTGACGGCAGCGGTTGCGATGGCTGTTGGTGCTGCATGCGATCCTGGAGGCTCCGGGCTTTTCGGATACTGATTTGCAGCTTCTTATCGACTAGGGCTCTGCTGTGAGTGCTAGAGTTGGCATCATGCATGGCAAGTCTTAGTTTAGCTAAAATGCAAAAGAAAACATAGCAGAAAAACAAACAGAAAAAAGGAATAAAATTGAAAAAGAAAAAAAAAAAAAAAAGATGCAGCAAAAACATAAAACATGGACCATGCAAATATTGCTACAAAAAGATCACAAGGATGCTACTGTTTCCATTAATGCACATTCAGCTTAGCCAGGCGTCCAAACAAGTTAATTGAAACTAAATCAAAATGAAGTAAAATTAATAACTGTTTGAGTATGTTTTAGCCCAACTTCTCATCCCCTTCATACAGGCTCATTCCAGTCCTATCACACTGCTGCTTCATTCCTCTGTTCTCCTGCTCCTGCTCCCAGGTATAAGCCATACCTGGGACTCCCATTATTTAGTGGGTGGCAATCTTGACCACAGCAGGGTGGTTGGAACTAGATGATCTTTAAGGTCCCCTCCAACCTAAACCATTCTATGATTCTGTGCAAGGACACCCAGCTGCATTCTGAAATTGAGCACATACCTTGCTGGAATGGAAGCTAACTGCTTTCACAATAGCTGCATGTTGCACGCTACTCTGCAGTTCACAAGAGCCAATTTCTAAACACAAATGCAGAAGGACTACCTACCCTGTCTGCGGCCATTCTATACAGACAGAGAGGAGCATGGGGTGAGACAGCCAGCCAGTCACAATGGAAAAAGACCAAAAAGTAAAAATAAAATGAAATCACATAGCACACATTCTCAAGTGTCACAATGCATTTAAGCGCTTCAATGTCCTAATGCTTTTTCTTTCTGAGAAGCAGGTACAGCACAGCTTCTTTTTTTTTTTTTTTTAGATTAACTCAAAGGACTTAGGAGTAGGCTATACTTTTCCTCCCTATTCTACATCCTCTATAAAGAACAGCCATTTGTAATTTGGCTTGAGGACTGGGAAAATAACTGTTAAATGAAAGTCAAGTGGCAGAAGGAGTTACCATGCTGGTGCTTGCTGAAATGCAACATTTAGCACCAAAAGACACATCAGTATCCCAGTGCTGGAGAAAACAAAAGAACAGATGCAAACATGAAAATATGGAGATGAAGATAGGGCTAAAACCCCACAAACAGAATGCTTGACAAAAGAAAAGATTGTGTTACCCATCACATTCCTAAGGACCAGCTGGATCCCTGTATTATTACCTGACCACAAAGCATGATTAAATGTTTCCGACTTTCTTATGATATTAGCAAACTGTCAAAAGCGCAATAGCTGAAGCGGTTAGAATTACTTACATATAGCTTCGTTACAGAGAGCCAAAGCTGAAGCACAATCCCCCTTCTGCTCCTGATTCAGCGACTCTTCAAAGATTGAGTCTGCCTCCTGCATGGACTTCTCAAAGCCATCACTCCTCCCTGCAATGGGCAGCACCCTTCATTGTGGTTTCATTCTTTGCAAAACCCTCACTTACAGTCATCCCATTTGTGACTGCTACACTGTTCCACATTGGCATAGATCTCTCCCGGACTGTTTGCATAGCTGCGCGTATCTCAAAACTATCTATTGTAACATCTAAACTTTTCTTAAGCAGGAATATAATTTGGGCATCCTGATAGATTTTACACACACACAGTGAAACAATGTGAAGGAGACTTTTTCCTCAGTCTTGGTCTACTTGAGGGAGTTGTACAGGTTTAATACATTATTTTCAAGTCCAGCTTAGTAGGAGGGACAGTGTGGACATGTCACAGAGCTAATTTAGACAATTTCTAAAAAGTAGGAATTAGCTTGAATTTAATTCTAAATTTACCCCAAAATAAATTAGTAAAACATAGCAGGCCAGGGCTTTCCTTGCACTTGATTATCATAAGTCCCCCGTTAGACATCATCTGTCTCTTCTTCAGATATCCAGTTTGTTCCACATAAAATGTCTTCAATCTGAAACTACTGAGATGTCCATAAAACAATACTTAGATTTGAGTGCAAGTGTATATTACTCCAAAAAATAGTTCTGTGACTGCACTGAGTGTGTACTCTCAGTTACTGAGACACAGAATATGAAAGCCCAATTGCCTTGCAGCTTCAGGAGAAAAACACAGGGAAAAAGTAAAAACGAAAGGGACAACAATCAAGAATTCTTTTTACAGTAGTTTAGAAAATAGCATAGGAAGATAAAAATATAAATCATTCTTGGACACAAATAGCAAATAAGAAACACTGAAGAAACATCCAGTTCTGAGAGGAGAAAATGCCCAAACAAGCCAGTGTCATCTATTAAACATTAATGCAAGTTACAGGCTGAAATGTTCATGCTCAAGTGAGGTAGGCCAAAATAATATTAGACTGTTTCACTGGAAGGTGGGTTGATTTTCTGTAAGGTCTTCATTGGCCAACAGAAATTTATACCTTCTCAACTCCCAAAACATATACTATGGTCTGACCTGTTCTCCGGCAGCACTGTGCACAAATGGAGAGACATAAACCCATTATGAACTCATATGAAAAGCAATTACTGCAGAGAGAAGTGAGATTTGTTAGAGCAGTGAGTTAATCAAGCAGCACATTCAGTTTCAAAATCAAGGCTGCTGAGGCTCATAAGCAAGGCCAGCATACTGAAGTTAGTTTTCTTTCATGAGTTCAGCAATTTACTTGAGGGAAAATGAGTCACAAGTGTTCTGAAGTCCTGTGTATAAGCAAATGTTTCAAGGCAACCTCACAGTCTGCTAATGTTAAGCTATTACATCTCTGGGATGGGGAAAGGCTTAGCGGGAACAAATTAAAATTTTCCTTCTCAGGTCAAAGGCTGTAACTCAAATATTGTACTGAAGTCTTTTTAGATAAAGAAATATCCTAGTTTCACTTCTTAGCAGTGAAAAGCTAAGCAGGTCTTGCTTCTACCAACACAACAGAAGAACAAAGAAGGCCATTGTGTTGGAAAACTGCTAATTTCATTAACAAGGAAAAGACAATATCCTTGTGCTCAAGAACAGAGGCTCACTTTTCAATTTTTATCTCATTAGCACTTTACAGAAATAAACCCAAATGCTAATAAAAAAGAAATACCTGTCTACTTTGGTACAGAAGTTGTAAACTGGTTACCTGCAGGTCACAGTGGGACCATAAAGGATTATCAAGTAACTCACTAATGCCAAGAAATTTTAAAAAGTACATTCAGGTTGTCAGACATCCTCATGAAGATCATATTATCCAGCCACCAAAAGTATAGTGACATTCCAACAGTTGGCAGAGTACCAGCTGTATTGCATCCAGAGCTCACATTGCTGTGGGGTGTCCCCTCTCAATCCTTCACCTCTGTTCTGCAGCACACAAACACCTCATCTCCTCTGCTACAAGAGGTTTGAGTGAACAGTATAAGGGTCCCAGGAGGTCTGGCAACACAGAAGTGCCTGGGAGGCCACAGCACCTCAGTGAGTCTGCCCCAGCAATGCATGAATTCAGGAGACCAAATCCTACATGTTTCACCACATTTCTTGGTTCTGCTGACCTCCAGGAACCCACAGTTAAGCATTCTACCAAGTTTCTCAGCTGGGTCAGCCAGCCTTCTCTTACCGGCTAATGGAGACTGAGAATAAAACAACGGTGCTACACTTGAATCCTGTCACTAATCTCCCTCTGTTACAGTCGCATTTTTCCTATTAAATCTCCTTTTCTGCTGCCACTTCTTAATAGAAAGGCAGGGAGTCTTGGAGCAGACATGCTAAGACTGAATATTTGGCTTTTTCAATGTTTTTCTCTCCAATTCTTGTCCTTTAGGAAAGACGTAATATATATGTATCTTTTTGAAGTACTCTACCCATTTAAGCTCACCCCACTACTTGTCACCCCTGTGCTGCAGCTGAACAGGGAGAGAATCATAGAGTATAAAGGCAGGAACAGACAGAATTGCTTAGGTCAGTGATGCTACTAAGAAAGAAAAATGAAGAAAATAACAATTTAAGTGGACAAGCAATGCTGCAGGCGGATCTGAGGTATCTGAAAGGTGCTTATTCCAAAATATTGGTAGAAGCCTTGAAGCTAAATCTAGATACCACTACACACAAAATAGAAAGGTGCAATTATAAACCTCTCTGCATTAGAAACTTTTACCTTGTTGTCACATTGAAGAAATAATATGGTCAAAATGCCAATCAGTTTTCTGTATGCAGTAAGTCTGAAACTGATAGCGTTCTACTATGTGAAGACAGAAAATTGCAGTGTGGGAGTGGAGGATGGGAAGAGAGTAGGAAAGTAAGCTCTAAACTTCAGAAAGCTTCAGCACCAAAATCTCGCAAAATATACTGCGTTCAAAAAGTTACCCTGATTCTGTAGCTCATCTAGATCCATGAACCTGCTGGGACGGGGATTAAAGCCCATTGCTGCCTCCATTTCCTTTTCTCTTTTCCTGCGTAGTTCTTGTTCATGTGCTCTTCTTGCCACTTCCTCTTGCAGTTCATCCAGTTCACTCTTCAAAGGGGCAAACATCTCCCCACCTTCCAAACAAATTTTTTTTACAGTAAGATCTCTGAAAGTATCCATTAAAAGACAAAGTAATGTTGATGGACAATAAAATTGCCATTAGAAAATAACATACTGACCAAAGACCACAGAATTTCAGACCACAAATTCTGTTTTGTTCAATTTTACTTTTAATGGTTGCCCAAAGCTATTTGGTTTCCAATTGTCTTCTCTGACAGTGGCTCTGATAAAAGCACTGCAGTATTAGTCCACAATCCCCTGTAGCACAGCCCTTCCCTCAATTCACTGACACAAGAAACAGCACGTGAAACAGAAAAATCTGAAAAGAGAATTCTAAGTTGCTGGTGAAATCTTGATACTTCTTACTGTGCTTGGAACTGTAACCAACATTATGCCAACGTAGCCTGATGAAAATGGAAGGAAAAGAGGCTTATGTGTACGCAGGTACAAGTCAACACTGCAGAAATTAGTCTTCAGTCTCACTTCAACTTTGACCTGTATATAGAAACTATCTTCCCTCATTACTTAATTCCTGAGAATATCTGGGTAAGGGGAAGGATTTCCTCAGAAGGATAATTGGAATGTGCATCTGCAAAAAAGCTCAGCTTTAGTCCAAGTACCCTGTAAGTGCTTAATCACATTTGTGACAGTTTTGAACGTGGTATACACTATTATAAGCTTATTTTCAGGAATCAACAGTTATCATGAGTTATCATGAGTTATGCTCGGGAAGACATTTTCAACTAATTAGCAGAATACTGAATTATGGGAAAGAAAAGGAAAAACAGCTTTACTTCATCAGTCAAATCAGTCTTTGTTGAAAATGACACAAGAACAGCATGATCAAAAAGAACATTCCAAATAAGTTTTTTACCATTTCATATGGTAAACCAAAGTTACTACTAGTTAAGCTGTGTTGTTATATTCTTCTATGTTTCAATTCCTTTTTTTCATAACTGCACTGCAAAGATAAACATCCAGAAAGCAAAAGACAACTCCAATAAACTTTAACTCACAGAACCGCTACTACTGAGAAGTTTATCTTACCATTTCCAATGGCACGTGGGCTGCTCGCCCAGCTCCCATTTGACGAAGTAGGCTCCACTTCCAGTATGCTGCTACTGTGAGACTTTGGGATGCTACGCCAGGCAGGAACCAATCCACCTGTTCGTTTCATATGAATGTCCCTCCAAAAAGAGTAATTACATTTCACAGTATTAAACTCCTTAGGAGAAGTTATGTCTACATTTTCTATTGTAACGAAAATATTTACTTGCAGTTTAATTTATAGTCCCAAGGGAAAAAAGAAAAGCATACCACAGAAAATTATTTGGAGAAACAGATGAAGAGAAAGCAAATAAGCAGGAGGACAGTAGCCCTTACATTTGCTTATAAACACTGCAAATGTTTTTCAAGACTTCAGTGAATCTCTCAAACCGACAATCATGTGTTGCCCTGGGTTGAAAAGGACCTCAAAGATCACCCAATTTCAACCCCCTGCTATGTGCAGGGCTGCCAACCACCAGACCAGGCTGCCCAGAGCCACATCCAGCCTGGCCTTGAATGCCTCCAGGGATGGGGCATCCATAACCTCCTTGGGCAGCCAGTTCCAGTGTGTTACCAGCCTCTGAGTGAAAAAACTTCCTCCTAAGCTCCTCATCTTCCAAGATTAGGTTGCAAGACTATCAATTTCTGATTTTGTACACAGATTCTATGAAACAATGATTTATCTGAAAGAAAAAAGACTAATTCTAAATTCAAAGGACATGTTAAGCTTGATATTTGAGATTTTAAATTGTAGACTAAGGGCATGACTGTTTCAGATGCATAATTTCACTCAACATTACATTTCTCATTCATTTTCCTTTTCATTACTCATCATCAGCATTAAGTTATCGATATACTGACAAGAAAAGGGATCAATCTCACTCAGATTTGTACTTCCTTTCTATTTCTCCCTGCCACAAGGAACTTGTCTTGTAAGCTAGGATTGTTGTTTTGTGTTGTTGGCTTGGTTTCATGGGGCTAACTTTGGTTTGTTCTGTTTTTAATGTTCTACAGTATTACATAACACAGCGAAAAAGAAACAAAGACTTCACACCAAAAACGAAGTTTGTTAAAATCTACCTGTGGGTGCTTGAACTTTCAGACAAGGGCATGTCCAGACTAACTGGGCTGCTGCTGTTGCGTTCACTGCTTTCGTATCCAGACTCCATCCTCTGTATTAGATGAGGATGTTGATCCATCACATGCTGGGTACCACGGCTTGGCACAGGACGCTTGTATCTGACATTTGACTGGCTTGACCTTGTTTCTTGAACAGTACGTTCCTTGACCTCATTCTCCATAAGCTCTTTTCCTGTTGAGATAAAAGAGAATAACCTAGTAGAAGATGTGTAGATTTGCTGCTCTGAAGATGCACATTTTTGCTCCTCAATTATCTCAATTATGCTTAAACCAGAAGTACTGTCTTTAAGATCATTTCACATTAGAAATAGGAAAATGAAAAAAAAAAACACAATACTTTTACAGCATTTCTGTTAATGTTAAGCAGCACTCTTCAGCAAATTTGGTTTCAAAACTCTTCCATTTAATATGTTACCATATTCTCCCAAAGTAACAATCCAATCTGGAAAGAAAATCCCTTTCTCCCCCTAACAGTTTGTATTCACAAAAATCATTTAACATTATACCCAACTGTGCCTTTAGTAATTCCAATTTATACTGCACTGTCATATTAACTTCAGATGCTACATTTGTTGATTTTCCTGTATGTTCTCACTTGCCCCTTTGCTTCCTTTTTACCTTTTTCCTTTTTTTCCTCTGGCTTTTTCTATTCCTGAAGCTGTGTTCTCTTATATCTTTATCTTCTCTCTATCCATTTATGCTGCTCAACTCCTTTAAGCCTTTAGTTCCTTTCAGTAGGTGACACTGTCCCTGCCTCTCAAGACTCAAAAATTGCTGCAAGTGCCCTGGTTAACCACCACTCCACAGCCAGTCAAACAAATCTCTTCCTTCTCATCTACACACGTTCCAAAGCAGCAGTTCCAGTAGCACACCAACAAAAAGAAAGAAACTGGTAAACACCTGCTCTTCACAGCATTACAGTTTCAGGAATATCCACCTCCTGAGGTAGAAATAAAGTGACTGTGCTACATTCATTTCCAAATTAGGGGAAGGGAAGCAGGGGGATGGGGCAACAGGTACAAAAGACAGGAAGCAGTTCACAACGGATTCCTTCACCGTCAAAAAACAGTAAAACCAAGGACAAAGTCTCTATATTCAGTTTGCATAGCTGCTGTATAAATCATCATAAGCAAGTGCTGGTAAATCATCAGCAGCTGCTCTTATCCTCATGACAGAAGCTCAGCACTACTGTGTGAAGTACTTGTTACACCATAGTTTAAGCCATCATGCAAAAATAACCAGAAGAAAAACCCTGACCAATAAAAAAGGCCACTCCAAGCGGTGAACTTCCAAATATTTAGCTGTCTAGTACTGAGTCCATTTAAGCAGTACAGGCAGTAAAGTTTCCCTCATTACTTTCTAAGATGTAAAATTTAACATATGGAAAGCAAACAAGTATCACACATGCAATATTGACAAAGAAACTTCAAAGACATGAGTCGCTACCAGCCTACATGCCACATTAAAACTTTCACTTTTCTATTTTACCTACATGAAACTGAATAACAGAATATTATAAATTCCACACACTTCAACATAAATCTTTCTTCTCAACCTCTTACCTGCCTCTTCAGAGAAAGGACTAAGTTGAGTGTATCCACAATGCTTCCTCTTGTCTTTACTGAAGATGCTGTCTATATTTAGAGACTCTCTCTTGGGTCTCCAGCTTGGCCGGTACCTGCTAGATGAACTGGATTTAGACTCACTGCTGGTACTCTCAACTTCCCAGTCTCTAGAGTGCACAGAGAGGCTTTTTGAGGGCCGTGTTTCTGCCTGATCCACGTGACTCCCTCTATGAGGGGAATTTTGGTTGGTTTGAGAAATTTGCTGTGGTCTGTTGTGGATCATATTGCTCACTGTCTCCTTAAATTCCCTTAGTCTGCTGGTGCTGCTGGATGGTTTGGGGGCAGCTCTGGGGGCTTGTTTCTCCTTCAAGGTTTCTCCTGTAGTTCATAAAAGAGAGAGCAAAAGCCACAAAAATAACTTCAGATTAAGCTATCAGCCCTACTCACGGCATCTTCATGCTGGTTTTGAAAAGTAAAATAAAAGGAAAATAAAAAAAAAAAAAAAAAGCAAAAGACAAAATGCAGGCAAGGAGAGAAATGTACATATGCAGTAAGAATCTTAAAAAAAAAATAATCAGAAAGAGATACTGATATTTTCAATAAAATAGCAATTCTTGCCTTCACTGTGGTATCCTGATGACTGAGTCTCATCCCCTTTTCGCCGAGACCGACTAGAACTCCTCTTGCGATCTGCCAGAGAGCCCTTTTTGGAAATATGCCTCTGATTACACTCACTGTCAGTCAGGTGCCCTGAAAGGACAGAAGAACACAGCTGAGACGACGAGCCTTCGGACTGAGTGCTCTGTGTGCTGAGAACAGTAGGGCTCTTCTGCTCCTTAGGAGCTACAGCCTCTCCAATGCTAACTGTCAGGTTTGGTTAAGCTCTTCCATCCACAAGTCTCTGGTTTTGTCTTGGAGAAGGGGAGTCTGGTTTGTTTGCTTTGTTTTAAGGTTATAAGTGCTACGCTCCCTCCAATGACTCTAATAATGAGAGATCATCCAAAAGAAGAAGAGTTGACTGTATTTTATCGTGCTGTGCTCTAAGGATACCACTTCCTTGCTGTCTGAACACTTGCTCAGTTTTCATAGCCATGAACAAAAAACTAAGAATAGATTGCTTGCCGTTATTCTGTTGAATGAAGGCTTAAATGCATGAGCAAGTCAGCATCTAAGGAAAAATTACTGCGCATCATCAGCATCTCTACACTGATTCTATATCTGCACTTTCTTCGCCTGTAGCAAAGGTAATTTGAGTTAGTTTAGGCTACAAGGAAGAAGCCTCAGTTGGCTCTCTAGGGCTAAGCCAGCTAATTTGTATCTGCCACAAGCTAAGAACATACACACATCAGCAGCATGGATCAGCTGACACACAACATCCCTTAACTACAGCTCACGTGTCCTAGCATTTTCTCTTGTACATGATATATTCCCAGACAAAATGTGATTAAGAGTATATGACAGTTAATTACGTGTTTTCTGTATTACCATTTATTTTCTTTATTTTACGGTTCTCACACATTCACAGTCCTAAGCCTTCAAGCACAAACACACGCATGGCTTTACTCACGTGAGTAGTCCCAAGCAGAGATGCAGGATAAGAAGGGAATTTATGAATAAGCTACAAAGACTTTTCTAGCCTTAACATCAACAAATTTCACCTTGTACAGGATGACAACAATGGAAAAACTCTACTACTCAACAGTGGATGAACAGCCCCCAGACTATGTAATCGGCTGTTCTGAGCCTGGTCCTTTACTAGAAATTAACATCAAATTCAACAACACTTAAAGTAGATTTTACAAGTAAAATCATACTTTTAAACAGTTGAAAAAGTAATACAATTCAACTACAGTTGCTACAAAGGTGCTACAATGTATGAGTGGGAAGGAATCCAAACAATAAAAAGCAGGCTACACAAAACTCATGTTTCTATTCAATTGCAAACTGTATAGTGATTTTGTAGCTAAATTCTTTAGAAACAAACAAAATAAAGAAAAGAACTAAGGGAATAAAAGAGAAACGTTGGCAGTGAAGACTAAAGACCTACAGCATTTAGGTGACTGAGCATGAATCAGTCAGTTCTTTGGGAGAAATCATTTACCACCACAGCATGGACTGCCATATACCTTCTAGGGACTGAAAGAACAGTAGCATCTCATACCTTGTAGTGGTTTCTCTCAAGATAAAAGAGAGATATATTTTTCCCTTATAGCTCTTTCAGCTTACTTAGTAAGAATGGTTAGTTAGCACTCTTCGTGCACTGCAACAAAGTCTAGTTAGCTAGCTTAGTGTCTGTCTGTACAGACTACAGAAGAACATAATTCAGCCTTGTAAAAACGAAGGCTGCTAGTAGTGCATAAAAATTTTCTCCTCCTTTCATAAATTGCCAGTTTTGTCATAATGTTGTTGAAGGTTTAACAGACAGAGGAGATTCCAAGAATCACAAGCCTGCAACACACAGGTTATGTTGTCTCTCCTAACAAAGACTAAAACCAGTGTAATGCATCAATAGAGGAACTAACAGTCGCAGAAATACAATCTGAAACTTCACACTCATTTCATTTACTTCACTAAAATAAAAAGCCAGGATTTCTGAGTGCTCAGTTGCTCATGTAAAGGGTGTGCCTTGCTGAATGTGTTCCTAAACGTTCCTCCATGTGTAGGATGGGTCCAATGGCTTCATAAACAGCAGGATTAAAAAGAAATGTTTTGTTGGGTTTTTTTCCTTTTTTTTTTGGCAGGAATGGGGGACAGAATATGTTAAGAGAAAAAGAATGAAATCAAACAGATTAAGACAGAACATCCACTGCTCCCTCCCACGGAAATCTCAGTTGCATGAACAGGGCAGCCAGAATACGCACATTTTTCTCAGCAGCACAGGTTGGCAGGAGCAAGAGAGGGCTCATGCAGCCACCCTTCATGCTTTCATCCTGAAGAACCCAGGTACCTGAGGTCATATGACCCAATGGTGGTCCTTCCCAGAAGGGCGATGTGGGATAGGGTCCAGAAAATTCTGGGCTGAAGTAGTGGGGTAAATGGCCATTAAATGTAGAATCCTGCTCTTGCCCAGAACGATTCAATAGCAGCAACAGTTGACAGGTCAATGTGGATGGCTTCTTTATAGCCCCACGGATCACCCTTTGATGACTGAACAGTTGCATAAGTTGGCAGACTGGCTTTTTGGAAAGGTTTCAGGAAGGCAAAAATAACAGGGGAAAACATCCAGACAGGTGACTAGCTAAGGGGACATATTGTCTGTAACTAAAGCAGAGTCAGGGAAGATGAGGATGACTGAAATTAGGTGGTGAGAAATGGTCTAGAACTGAAGGGAATAACATAGGACAGAATCAGTGGGAGAAGAAAGAAAAAGAAGAGGAGAGCATCACTAAAAAATGACAGAACAAAAAGGTTATATATTGAATTTAATCTGCTTACATGGTGGCAACCCTCCTACTACCCTCCCCTATTTAAAAAAAAAAAATTTACAAAGAGTAATCTAATACAATACACTTTCTGCTACTTTTGCAGACCACACAAATAATACTCCACCAGCTTTTTTATTTTTGGCTTTTCGGTAATCTTTGGATCAACATAAATTTTGTTTCCTCAGCACTCTCCAATTCTGCTCCAACTTTCCCTTCTTTCTCACACTCTACTGAGGACTATTACCAGAACTTTCATTGCTAAGTATTTGCTAAAGGTTAGAAGTACCTTCAAGTTATCTAAAACCACAAATTACAGTTACTTGAAACTGCTAAGATTAAAAAAAAAGTCTTGAAGAAAAATTTCTTGAGACATTTTTTCAGGTTGTAACGTGAAACACTTGCACCACAGATTGCTTCAAATGAACCAAAGATATTTAAGTGTCACAAGATGTGACAGCAACTACTTCACAACCAGAAGGATGCAGCTTTGTGTTAGCTATTGACACTGTTGCAACCAACAGTTGCTGATTCAGCAGTTATTCCTGTTAGGAAGTCTTTCAAAGAGTAATAAAGGAACTGCAAATGGACTTAGTAGCTCATATTTCTGATGTTCAAGAAGTCTGTCGTTAACTCATGCTCTGCTTTTTCAGAAGTGAAGTTAGTACTACATGCAGAAACAGGCTGACTGAGATCACTGGCCATGAGTAATACAGATCTAAGCTTGCAGACTTCCAGTACATTTCTTTTCTGCAAGAGAGTCTTCAGGCAGACTCTTCAGCTGCCTGAAGGAATATGAAGACAGACTCTCTTCCAACTATACGCTCTCACTTGTCTCCATAGCACAGGCAGGAAATCATCTTATGCTCCTCCCTGGTGCAGTAAACACTGCCAACACACGTACACAGGAAGTCCTCGGTACTCAAGTATGGGAGATTCCTGGTGAGAGAAAGCTGCAACTCCTGAAACAAACTGCCCATAGATGAAGAAGAAGTAGTACGCACATGACTTACCAAACTGTACAGTGGAAGTGCACAACAGACTTCAAGTTCCAGAGTTTTACAAAACAAAGAGAGCAAGTAGGTAGTGGATAACAGAAACAGTGTGTGTAAATCTTTGCCTGGCTAGATAAAAGTCTACAAAAGCCAGCCATACATTTAAAATTATGAGAATCTTTGGGATTACAATGGTTAACTGCAAATCAAAACCATATAAGATAGTAAACATTGTTCACTAGTCCATTACGGGCTGCATAGAGAGAGATTCTTCACTAGGCTTCACTGTGGTCATCACATTTAATGACAATGATTATTGAGATATGAATTTATCTGCTACCTGTGTCCCTGCTGCTCTGAGAAGCTGCATCATTGTCCACATTGTAGATGACCGTTCCCTGTGAGTCAGAAGAGAAGTGACTGACCACAGACTCATGGTGTGCCTGTTTATAAGGATAGCTGTCTGTAGAGGAATCTGTTCTGGTATCACTTGAGATGGAAGGTTCTCTCCCTAAAAAAGAAAGTACTGTCAAATTTCAATGTCTTGAGGCTTGTTAAAGAGTCAAGTGAGGCTAAAAAAGGGAACACAAGAAGAGAGGAAACTACACAAGTTATCTCAAAAAGCTGAGGACCAAGTATATAAACACAGATCCCAGAAGACTCGATCTTACAGAAAACGCCCTTTTCTGTAACAAGAAGAAAAGGGTGTCATATGACCTTAAAAATCTTTATTTCTATTGTCTCTGATTACTCTGAGTTTTTCCAATCTACTTCTTATGCAAAATTAAACTATGTGTTTCAGACTGCTAAATACACGGTAGTACCACACTGAAATTCTTTATTAAGTTTCAAGTCTGTCAAGTGTAATTTAAGTATGAAATACACTGACTCTGGGGAAGTCAAAGCTGAAAAAAAATTAGTCAAGTACAAAACATTAATAAAGATAACAATAACATAAGTCATAATAATTAACACACTTTATCTGTTATGAATTGAAAGTCTAATAAACTTTATACTAAGATTGTATCTGATTCTTTTTAAATGAATAAATGAATAGACAAATCAAGTAAACATCATCTATATGCATAAGCCTTTGCCAATCCCTTTTCCTTCAGTCTCCCACAAATCAGTTTGTATCTCATATATTACTTCATAAAAGGCAAGCCAGAAGTTGATAACTGCACTGATTAATTCCCTCTCTTCCTACCATCCCCAGTATTTCTTCTCCTTTCCCTCAGGCCCTTTCCCCATCCCAAAAAAGGATGCATTTGTGATGTTTCCTTAATGTTTCCTTTCCCTGACTTCCCTCCCAAGATTAGTTCTGCAGCTTCCTTTGATTTTTGAGTTCAGGCATCTTAGCTATCATTCCTTTCCTGTTAGAACTACTGATTGATTTATGAACGCAGCACATGAATTCATCAGTTATTGTTCCCCTCTACAGCCACTTCTCAACAGGCCTTTCAGTTCTTTTTGCCATCTGTACTCCAACTTTTATGCTTAAAAGATTGCTATATACTGTAAATCCTCCTCAGAATTCCAGATCAGCTTTGAAAATTAACAAAGACAAAATGCTAGCAGAAACACACTCAAAACAAAATAAAAACTTTCCACACACAACACTTCAGCATAAAGGAATAAACATGCAGTCCAGTGTTTACCTGAATCTTCACTATCATAGCAGGTCCTACTATACTGCTGCAAATCCACCTGAGGGGGCAAGTCTTGTGTAGATACTGGAGTTCCTCTTGGATCAGCATACAGCAACAGTAAAGGTTGATAATGACCCTTAATACATTTTGTCACAACATCTTTCCACTTTGGACCAATCTGAATTAACAACAAACAAAAAAGTATTAAGACAACTTTGTCATAATTTTCTACAATAAGGATTCTTTTCCCCCTCACCCCCCACTTTTTTACTGACATTCTTTAACTCCTTCCATACCCAGTACTGAAGAAGACACCTCAAGACTGCCAGTCACAAGTTGAAAAATACTTCAAAAAAAAGAACATTACTTCTAAAATCTAACTGCAAAACTGGCATTTCTGTTCCTCTGAGACTTGGCTTATTTGAGAAAAAAATTATCACTTGCAGCACCAGCTGGTCAAGAACATATTTGGAACTCAGTGAAACCAGCTCAGCTAAAACCAAGATACTCACCATTTAATGACTAAACAATTATCATTTTTGCTACAAGTACAACTACAAAAATAATCCTTCCCTTTCAGAGGTTTCTTGGTTGTTACTGGGTGGTTTTGTTTTGCTTTAATAAAAAGCTGTTATTTCTTTCAAACATTCAAACTTTGCATCAGTCAAAACAAAAGACCAGTTAACAAAGCTCTTTAATCCTTCCTCCACCATGAACAAAATGAACAGTAAAATAAAAAAAATTACATCTCACGAGTGACAGCAAATTTAAGTCAATGTTAACCACTTCAGAACGTGAACCTCTTCTGCTGCTAAAAACTCCACAAGCATTTTGAAAGATGAGGTAATTATCATCATCACATAATCTCAGAAATATTCCTCATATACAAATACAGACCTCACTAAATACATTGAACATCTTCTCTAAAAAAAACGCAGCCTGCTCCATACACAGTTAATTCAACTGAAGCACTGCAATACCTATCGTTGGCAGCTTTGGAGCAGACAAATGTGACCGAGAACAAATGGAAGGATCAGTTTTCCCTTTGAGACTGTGCTTGGCATGACTACAGGAGAAAATTTTCCTCTCTCACGTTTGAGTCTCCACGACAAGAAGGAATAAAAGGAAAGCAGTGTGAAATAGAGTAAAACAAACTAATGGGGTGAGTACCGCTGTGCCAAGATCCAAGCACTAGTATATGGAATGTCAAGGAATTCAAGCTTGGTGAAAATAAAAGAAAGGAACAAACAAGTGGAAAATGTGTTGTTGGCAGCAACTACTGGGGAAGAGTGGCATCTAGATAGTTCAATAAGTAACCCC
Organism: Coturnix japonica; assembly: GCF_054131305.1. Lineage (NCBI taxonomy): Eukaryota > Metazoa > Chordata > Aves > Galliformes > Phasianidae > Coturnix > Coturnix japonica. Next base: position 15,362,956 of record NC_140670.1, on the reverse strand, counting down.
AAAAGCCCAGACTAAACAGCAATGTTGCTCCTCAGCAAGGGAAAGGGAAGCATGTTAGCCTTGCGCACAGACAATAGGGTTTCAAACAACATGAAAGCAAGAACAACAGCCAACACAACAAAACCAAGAATAGGGTGCTTCTGAGATTTCTGGTACGCTTTTCCAAGAACGCTTTACTTTACTCATGAAAAGGTGCAAAGCTCCAGCTTTGGAGTGGGAAAATGGATTTCTCAAAATCTTTGAAGAACAGTAAGGATTTGCACACAAGTAAACAGCAAATTTAAAAGAGATTGTTTTTCTCAACATTATTTTCTTACCTCTTTGACGTGAGCATCATCAAAGTACATCCATTTACGAATTTTAGTTTGGAAGAAGAAAGTAGAGTAATGTTTTCCATAGTAACAAATCATTCCCACCAAATACAGCTCTGAGTGTTTTGCTCTGTCATCAGTTACTCTGAAGAAGAGCTTCAAGAAGGGAGAGGAGTTAAAGTCAAGAAATCAATAACATAATTTTACATATTGCCTTCTGTTTGAAGGCCATAAGGTACTACATATAGAAGCATCAGTTGTTTTTACTACAAGAGACAGAGAAAATAAGACAACAAAGACTGAAGTAATTAACCATGATTCAAGCAAAAATAGAGACACAGACCAAGAACAGACTATCAACTGAGCATGTGCTCAAGAATCAAGTCAGTCTTGAAGACTCTAAAAATCAATAGAAGCAAAACTGTGTACTGAAAGAAATTACCCACGTATTCTCTGTGTTATAGTTGCTGATTCTATGAAATGCTATTTAAATCTGTTATTGCCTCTTTACTTTGTAGAAAGGATGCAGCTCTGACACTAAACAGCTGGCATTTATCTTTGACTCAAGCAGACTTCAATTTAAGATAATATTGTGTAAAAGATGAAATGAACATATTAGCAGGTCACAAGAATTGTCCCACACAAAAATCTGTTCTCTGATATCAAATGACTGTGTTCTATTTAAAAATATACTGCAGTCATTCTTAATGCATTTAGTGTTTTACTGTGCAAGTACTGCACTGAGTACAACCACATTTCCATTAACTTGCTCTGATTTTAAATATCCTAATATAGTATCTCAGTGCTACAGTAGGGCACAGCTATAATTCAGTATATAAACAATTTAGCACTAAAACATCATCTAATTTAGATCAAGTAAATGCTCTAAAAGACAAATCCTATGGATGCTGTGCACTATTTAATTTAATCTATCTCTGAATATCAGCCATCATCTCTGAGACTGCTCAGTTTTAAGTAACTTCTAAGCAATATACTACATGTTGAAATTAGAAGGATAAAGAGTTAAATAACCATAAACCACATTTTATCTTCGTAAGTAATAGAAATTCACATCAATAAACATCAGCACAAATCAACCTAGAATTCATTTATACTTGTATGCATGTTTTTATTCAGACAAACTGTTTTTTGGAGTATTTTTTTCTTATTTTCAAGAACCATACACAATAATTTTGTAAAGTTGCGATATGAAACTTTGAGGGTACTTTTGTAGTTTTTGAGAAGCATTTGGAAACAGATCAGATCTTTGGATACGCTCTCTATTTATAGAAGCTAAGAAGGTAAAGGTAGCAACTTTTTATTTTATTCAATCCATTACTATGAATTATTATGAGAAAAGTTGTGCATTTTGAGGTAACTGAAATGCATAGGTCCCTCTGAAAGTAATGTTTCCCACCTATTCCCATGAAATCTATAACAAATGCAAAGAAAACGGTAACACTCTGATATGGCAAATTCTCAGCTACAAAGCACTATTTTACAACACAGTCACCATCATTAGCTATGCATTTCCTCCAGTGATGAAGAGAAGCCTTCACTCTGCTCTCCTAAAAATGTGCACCAGAGGAGGTGACCCACTGTCACTGTTTTGCCACTGCCTTACTGTGCTCACATCCACTGTTTGGTCACCATAAATACTCAGCAAGCACTGATGAATGGGTGCTACCCACTGGGTGCCATCTTTGTTGCACGGAGGAATTCAGTGATATGCCTTTGCTCTACGTCCATTTCCATATCAGACACTATTGTGTCAGACTAATTCTCTGCTGCCATCTGTCACACAGCAACAAAATGTAACAGAATATCAACAGGAAAGTTCAACCTCTACTGTCATACCACTCATGTCTGCCTCTGACATCATGAGCCAAAATTCAAAACAGCAGGCATTACTTTCAGATCAGATGTCATATGAAATACTCACATCTCCCAGTTTAAGGCAAGTGCCCAGGCTGTGAATAACATCCTCAGCCAGATCAGAGTGGTCTGAGTCCCAAACCAGGCCAATGGTGATGATCTGTGGAGAGTTCATCAGCACACGCCGAATACGTATCTTTTCTCCACAGTTACTCTGAAAATTTAAATAAAACAAAATACTGAAAATAAATCTGTTTATTGTAATGTTAGTGCTAGGCATTAACAAGTGCAGATTTCAAAAGCACAGTTGCCATGGCTGATCTTTACTGATTATTTCTTGTTTTGTTTTCCTTTTTTCCATTTTAATACAGCTATCACTACTTATCTATCAGCCATTTCCCCCACTCTCTAGTCAGAGCACTTGTCAAAGATAAGCTTGCTTTTGAAGTTAACACATTTCTCACTGGTTCTTCTGATCCATTATCTGTTGGAATTGTAGGCATCTTTAAAGCATCATGGAAAAAACCCACCATCTGAATTAAGATATTACCACTGTAATTCCAGCAAGCAGAGCATTATCTTTTTTTATTTTCAGGACAACTTTGATGCAGTCTCATTAGAGCACTCACTTCCCCCCCTGGGGCGCATCACATGTGCTCCTCACAAATAAGAACCCAGAAAAAAAGCATGTTCATAATGAGAACACTTTCTCATCTCTATGGGGAAGAGTTTCAGAATTGAATATTATCATTTCTGACACTACAAGTCCAGAAAAAAATCATAAGGAGCTCCTTCCTAACAACAGCTTAGAAAGTTAACCAAGTGCATGTGTGGCTGTGGGCTTTATTTATTTTTTGATTTGATTCCAGATAGAAAGTTAGAAGATTCTGATGCTTACATGTATATGTCATACTTTTACATCAAGGATTACTACATACACATTTTGCAACAGACATTCAAAGTACAAGCAATTCTGTGGATTATCTCACCAAAAAGTGAAAGAAAAAACAACTCTTGCCCTCAAATACTCATCATCTTCACTTCTCCTAGCTATCACGAGCACTTTTTGCAAGACAGGAATAATATGAAATACTGACAAGTCGTGCAAGTGAAACGTCTAGTAGTCCAGCCTTAGCTAAACATCAATAAGAAACACTTCCCAAATCAACTAAGACGGGGCCAGCAAGAACTGGCAAACAATTTCACCCAGCTGTTTATTTCACAGTTACAAACCAGCTCATCTTGATAAAGAAAAGCATTATCCTTCCTAACTAAATAATCATGTTTTATTTATTAAATATCTTAAGACTTTTCTCGATGCTTAAAACATCAATATCTTCATTTCCTTTACTCAGGTAAGTAAAACCACATATTCACCAATATCCCCTCCTGAAAAAAAGAAATTTATTATTTGAATGGAGACTAAAAGTGAATGTTTCAAAGTTAAAAGCTACAGAAGGCTGGTGGGGAGGGAGTCATAGAATGGAATGGACACACACACCATTCCTGCTAGAGCCTGTACTGCTAAACTTCAGGCTCACAAGGCACTGAACAGCAGCATTACGCAATGCAACAATTATGCAGTTATTCCCTGCCCAAAGTATTAATCAATATTTAAAGTAGCTTGATGATGGCTCTTACACGCTTATTTAAAGCCCTGGATCTGAATGCACTCAAAAGGTAGAAAAAGATATGGAACTTGTTTTAGAACCAAATTGAAGCCTTATGATTTGAAGGGGAAAAAGTTACATTTGCATAAAACCATTTGTATTTTTCTTAAGCTAATGGATATGTGCACTGATAATTCAGTCAGATTGTTCCATTTTTACTGCATAGCAGTAAACATTTTTAAGCAGCAACAATTTTAAGAACTACAGCCTATGATTATGAACTTAGCATAGACAGTAATTGTTTTTAAAAGGTTATATACCAGTTAAATGCAAACCACCACACATTTTCTGGTCAGCATCTCTCATACCCCAAATAGTATACGTCAGTCAGAAATGTGAAACAGATTTTCTGTGATGGTTCTTGCCTTTGACATAGCTCTTGCAGATATACCAGCCATCCTACAAGCTCTCACCACTGGAAATACCTCTGACAATAAGTAGAGGTTGTTCTTTTCTTTCCCCCTCTGACCAAGATTCCGGCTATATGATGCAGGTACAGTATCAATAGTAAAACTTATTCCAACTGAAAGGTTGTGAGGGAAGCTGAATGGAGGATTATCAAGGCAAAACAACTGACCTTCTACATGCAATTACAGTAACAGGTGCAAAAGTTCTACTACCTGTGCCACAATATGGTACTACAGGGAAGATTCTTTAAGAAATAAGTACATCTTTTCTCATGCTTTTATTACAGATGGTAACAAAGTGCTTTCATAGGAAAAAAATCACCGGAGAAACTCGATGAATTTCTCAAACATTCCTTCTAAAAAGCCTAAAACCACTGCCAATAAGCAGATCTCCCATTAAAAGATAAAAGTCTCCACATTCTCTTTCACTTCTGTTTCTTTTGATAAGTTCTGAAAAATTTCTTCATAGAAATAAGAAATAAATAATAAAAATAAGAATAATTGCTGCTTCATATGTTGGCATTGAAGGCTTCAACAATCTTCAGCAATGCTTAACACCAGACATACAATAGACACTCTAACTGCACCCCTTCCCTGTGGGCAATGTAAACATTTCCAATTTATTACCTTCCATCACCTTTTCTGTGGATTCTAACTTTCTAAAAATACTCATTCCTTATTTTCCATTCAACCCACACCTGTTCTCAACACTTATCTCTCTAGTCAAGGAGGCTCTCAGCATCAGCAGTTCCTTCCTTTTCTTCATTAAATAACTCAGAAGTACTGAATTCAAATGCAAAGAAAAATCTCATCTAACCTTTTCCTTAACATTCCTTTGAACTAAATCTTGAAAAGTGCTCATGAGCTAAAAAATACATTCCAGTGTAATCTGTCAACCCTTCTGTCCTGTCTGCCCTGCTCAGGAGGAAACTAAACATACTAACCGGACAATTTCTCAGGTCTCCCATAGTGCTGGCATTCTGTAGTAGCTCTCCAAACATATCTGGAGTGGGTTTCTCACGTCTCTCCAACATACAAATAGCTTGGTTGCTTTAGCATAAAGGAAACAAATTTTAACAAAAATTTAAAAACACAAAACACATTAAGAGCATTTCCCTGAGAAACTGAGAACCTTAAATTGCGCAATATTTTTTATATTTAAGGTTGCAGTACAGAGAAAACATAAGATTAAAAATGCTCCCCTTTAGCAGCCACATTAATGAAGTAGCAGAGTAAAGTACACCCTTAATGAAGAAACTACAGGTGAAAAATAGCACAGTATTCAATTGATTTCAATGTCCTTGTTAAAAGAAAAGTAACAATAAGTACACAAGAATATTAATGGTCAAACTTGTCTCAAGCTTAACATGTTGTAAGAGGTAAATAAACATACTACTCTTGGACATTTATTTTTTTTAGATAACATGCAACTCAACATTATTGAGATCTTTTATATAAAGTATTGAATACAGTTTACATGACTATTTTGCTGCTCTTCTAATAAATGGCAGTTAGCAGCCACAAGGAGGAACAAAGCCCAGCTTTACATTACTCAACTAACAGTTTTCAAGACAACCTTTAGGGGCCACGCCTCTCACTCAGGACAACAAACAGAAGTTTATCATCCCAGTCAAAACTTCAAGACAGAAACAAACAACAGTCTTGCCTCTAGTATGCTATGGTAGGTATCCTTGAGCAGCAAGGATAAGAAAAATCAGATTCCTTTCACTACAGTTCATTCAGTAGAACTGTAACAGAGCTAGAGCAGCAACCCTTTTAATGAAAGGTCATGGCAACCAACAACTAGAAAGACCAAGTGTTACACCCATCTTTAGCATTAACAAGAAAGAGTAATCAAGGAATTAAGACTGGTCAATCTTGCTCTACTACCTGGGGAGATAATGGACCAAATATCCCCTTGGAAATCACCTTGTCATAGGAATGATAAGAAGGTGAATCACAACTGTCAGAAGCTTTTAAGCAGGAAGGAGACAAACTTTTTTACAAGGTTTAATAGAGATAGGACAAGGGGGGTGGGGGGGGCAGATTTAAAATAAAAGGGGGGAGATTTAGATGTCAGGGGTACATTTTTTACTCAGAGGGTGGTGAGGCACTGGACCAGGTTACCCAGATAAGCTGTAAATGCAGCTCCTCAAACATGTTCAAGGCCAGGTTGAATGGGGCCCTGGGTGAACCGATCTAGTACCTGATTTAGCAATTGGCAACCCTACCTAACACAGGAGGGTGGAACTGGGTAATCGTCAAGGTCCCTTTGAACCCAAGCCATTGTGTGAATACAGTGTGGACTAAAACCTAGCTGGAACTTCATACTCAGAGAATCAAAGCAGAGCCAGTAGTCAGTTACCAGTGGTGCTCCTCTGAGGCTGACACTATTTAACATTTCCATTAGCAACTTGCATAATGAATCACAGCCCCACCCTTATCAACGTTAGGGATGACACCAAACTGGATGGAGCAGTAAAACTGCAAGAGAATGCTGCTATTCAGAAGGCTCTTGACACATTGTGCAGGAAGAGATCAAATGGCAGTGTTAGCATAAATAAGAGAAGTCCTATTCCGTTAAAAAAAGAAATAAAATTGAACTCACCAAAGTGATGTTGTGGAGATATAATGTACCATCTGGATGAAAGGTAATGGGTCAGAGGTGGCACCACAGCTGGTACAAACACACTAAAAAGAAAGAAAAAGGGAAAGTAATGTGTATATATATATTTTGGTGATCCAGAGCTACATGTTTTCACATTAAAACATGAAGTTGAGAAGTGCTGATTTGTATAAAACATGCATCACCTCACCTGTTCAAACAAGGTCATTGCAAACTTCTGATGTGAAACACAATGTGGTGCAGTGCAAATATCTTCCTTTGTCTCATCCGCAATGTGGAAGTGAATTCGCATTAACAGATTTTCCTAGTCCAAACAAGAAAGAGTGAAAAAGTATCAAGTTGTTTCAGATGTAAAAGAAAATGGCACATCTGATTTTTAAATGCCATACCAAATAACTATTCATTTTTTTTACTGGTACAGCCGAAGATTTGTTACTGATCACTCTGTCCAGTAGTCAGAAGTCCATGGATTTAACCAAAAGTAACAGACAGAACAGCTCCACAATTTTACACTGGTTGCTACTAAGTTCTCATCAGCACCAAGTAACCCTAAATCATTTTCTATGCTACACAAGTGTTTCAAAATACGATAAATAATCTACATTCTATGAAACAGAGGGAAAACTAATAAATAAAATTATTTTATATATATATGTGTGTGTGTGTGTGTGTGTGTGTGGAGAAAGAACAAGAGAAGTCAAGGGTCCTGGCCACAGTATCATACAGAGCATTTTTTCAATGCACATTGCTCCTTTTAGTACTACCTGAATAAACTTTACTTATTTGATGCAACTTTTCTTCAGAAAGCTTAAGAGGAGGGACAAGGCAGGAAATGGCAGATCTTCACCAATATCTTTATCTATATAAAGGCTACAGAAGCAGATAGGGAAGCATTTCCAACTGACAATTTTGCTAGCGCTGACAAAGCCTTTGCTCTAATGACCTATTCTAAGTGTTTGCAGACGAGTAAACTCAATTGCCTTCTTTGATTGAGAACATTACATTTGTGAGGTTTTTGCATCAAACCATGTATCAGAATTTTGAAAAGCATGGAAAGAATTTTTTTAATCACAAAAGCAATTCCTATTGAACAGATACTTGAGTCCACAAGCAGAATATGTGTGAAGTTGAAATTTAAGTATGTAATATTGATGTATACACTTCAAAATCATCAGTGATTAAAACAAATGTTGGTTCTCCCACTGGACACTCCAAGCTTTGTGACTTCTGTCTTTTTGAGGACACAAGGTCTATTGCAATTGGGGATGGGGGCTGACTGTGTTGTGGGGGAGTTTGCATCTATACCCTCTGATCTTCTTTCAGTCATACTCACAAAACATTCAGCAGCATCATCCATAATACCCAGCTGGAACCGCTGCTCATCCTGAAATGTCTTTGCAAGAGCTGTGCGCAGGGCATCTGAAGGCAGCACCTTTTCACTGCTACATTGAAACTGGTTGAAGATACCCTGGTAAGAAAACAAATAAACAAAAAGTTTAACCACTATATGTTCAAACACACAGCCACTAGGTTGCCTGAAAACAAACAAGAAGCTTTTAATTCACATTGATCAAGCGATAAATATATTTGTACTGTAAAGGGACTACAATAAAAAATTCCAGGGGCTTCTCCTTTGAAACTGTTATCTATCTTCCTGCTGCTTTCCTTCCTTTCCTTTCAAAGAACATAAAGGCAAAAACGGCAGGACTGGGAGCCCCCCAGGGCTAGCTTTCCTGCATGAAAATCATCCTCCTTAGGCCTTCCTCCAATTTTGATTCCTGAAACAAATACAATCGACACCAAAACTTCTTCACTTTTTACTCCTATTTTCCCAACTTGACTTTTTAACTTCACATCAACAGCATTCTTCTTACACATGCTTTTTTTCTTTCCTCTTTCAGCCAAGGCTTTCCTAACATTTTAGCCCACAGTGTGTCGTCTACAATCTTTCAGGAACTTATTTACTTTAAGCCAAAGTAGGTAAGAAACAAATGATGACTGTGTCAGCATAAGGAGAGGAAAATTCATTACATGAACAGCAGCTCCCATCTATGGCCAGCTGTTCACTTGCTTTCAGACACCTGTTATTTTCACACCTGTATATCTCACAGTTCATCTGGGTAATGACTTGCAACAAGTAGATCTATAAAAAGCATTATCATTGAAAGCACGAGTTATATGCATGAAAGTTCAACAGATATTCTCAACTGAATAAGCTCCAACTTTTATTGTATGTGCATAATCTCTAAAACATTTTCTGAACTGTTATTGAATTTTCACTGTGCCCTCCTACAAAAAACAGAATAATATGGTATGTAGGATCCTCAGCAAATGAAAAATTCTAGCCCTTATTTTCAAACTATTCTTACTCTAATTTTTATGACAAATGAGCATCTTCACCAGAGTTGATCCCATGATTTTATTTGCCTCCAAAACTTTCCACACAACTTTCTTAAAGATCACACAAAAAGCCTGTTCTTACTGCAATTAAAACATCTTCAGTTGTTAACTACTTGGCTTTTCTGCATTCTAGACAAGTACAAGAGAATGTTAGCTTCAAAGTGGTTTATTGGCTTGATTATCTTTCCAACCCATAATAAGAACCTGTACCAGCATTCATTCCTGTGTTACTTCTCCCCGTAATTACTGAAAGTTTCTCTCCAGCATACTTAGAATGAATATATGTTGAAAATAAATAACTTGAATCTTTATCTCCTATAACCGGTCTTCTTTGCTTCTTATCTGGAAATGAACAGGTAAACTGGGACGTCTGCTAAACTCAGCTGCTTCAAGTAAGCTGAAAAAATGCAGAACATTCCAGTCACTGCACAGCCACACAAACAAGTCTCAGTGTCTGCTTCATTCTTGGCTATGGAAATAGTAGAATTTATAATGCTGACAGATTATCTAATGCAGACATAAAACATGCATCTCTCTTCACTTCTATTTTTATCTTGGTAATGTTTCCAGTGTTTATTGATGGATGAGGGCCCACCATGCTGAAGACAGTAGCTCTTCTAATACCACACTTATTAAAATATCAAATAATAACAAAGAAAGTTGTAAAAAAGAAAAGGCTGTGAGGCAATTAAAGTCTCACATCCCATGAGTTAGAGACAACACCATTCCTCAGCTGCCTTGCACATACACATATAAAAACTGAAAGAATATCCAAGCCTGTCCTTAACAATCCTGATTCCATTTTCTGTCCCACTGACAACAGAGCAAGTTTCTCATTGCATTAGTAGATTTATCTCACTACAGCAGACATCAAAAAACTACATCAATGAAAAACAATTCCACCCTAGTTAAGCTCTTCCTTTTAAGGGATTTAAGAGCACCTTGGAAGTATTCGTGACCGTGCTTCAGAAACATGTTCATTCTGGTTATCACTGGTTTTACTTTATAGATCTGGAAACTGAAGCACTTGTCTAGTGGCTAAGCAGGCAACTGAGCAACAGGGAACTGATGGACAGCTCATGGTTTGCCCCTAGGAGCTCAGAAATGACTGCACTTTTGGCAGGGGGAGAATCAGCATAAGCTCCTTAGGAGCTGAAAGCAGAAGCCAAACAACCAGATTTTAGGAAAAAGCATAATTCACTTTTACCTATAACATCCATAGTAGTTAGCATAGAAAGGTTCAGGAACAAAAAGGTGATCCCTGATGATTATAAGCAGCTCTCTGAGTTTTCCAGAAGACCCTCCATCAATTTTTTATTTATTTATTTATTTTTGGTATCACAAAATAATTGCAGCCTTCATGATTAAAGGCAAAGAACAAAAGCAAAACAAGAAACCCTTTTACAGCCAGTAATTATGAAATCACAGTTACCATAACCTTAAAAATCACCTAGTAGCATTAAAGAATATCAAATAATTTTATTATGTAAAATTAAGCAGCAAAAGACCCCAGTACTAGACAGAATGTTTTTCAATATTTGGAAAGGCATAAAACACAGTGGTACAGTCGTCTTTAAATTATGAAGATTAAAACATCTTAAAAACAATGAATAACTGAGTGTCTTAATCTTAAAGATCAAACATTACAGTGTCATCACTCGGTGCAGTTCAAGGTACTTTGAACCACACTACTTGTGTCCTGTAGGAAGCCCCAAAAATCGCCTGAAATTGAGTCAGATGCACTTTGAACCCAGAGTTGTTGCTGGCTGTTTTTTTTTTGTTTTTTTTTTTAAGATTATTTTGCAGTTTTTCTTTTCTTTCAGGAGTGCAGAGCGAGATGGGGGAGTTGTTTCCCCTTCTCCTTGTTTTTCAAGACACATTCTTTGCTCACCTTTCCTTCAGAGCAGGTCTTTCTTGTCTCTCAGACTTGGACAGGTGCGGCACTTGTTTCATTGTTTTGAGTTATTTAAGTTGGATCTCACTCCTTAATTTCAGATCTTGCCCTTGAGTTACACTGTTATCACTTACATATGATTCCCATGCAGGTCTAAAAGCCAGCTGGGCACAGACCAGGAAAGCACTGCTGGTCCTGCTCCAGGAGTTTTCAGGACATCTTTTCTCCAAGTGCTTAATGGGAGCTTCATACATGAAACATTCAAACTCTGCTCTCCTTCAAAAGCCTCTTCACCTGACAGTGAAAACCTCATTAGTGTATTCACAGTGCTGATGTTGTCCCACAATGACCACATTCCAATACAGTTGAGAGTATCCTTAAAAACCACAGTATGAAAAGACACTACTAAAAGCCTCCTGAACAAGAAAAGTCTTAACTATTTTACCACTTTTCAGTACCTCAAATCAAAGTAGCAGAACTGAAAAATGTATTATTGCACATAGATATAAGTATATCTAGGTTTAACATAAAACAGAAGTAATTCCTAATATTGAATCAACAACAGGACTTGGAATTCTGTACTAATGATTTGTTATTGGAATGTTGGAAAGAGCCAATACAGAAGAATATAAACACAGGATTTTTCAGACAAGATGCACGTTTTAGTAACGCTGCATTCCTGAGCTCTATCTAAAAAAACAAAAGAGACCCACCTCTTTCTCTCTACAGATCTTCAAAGGTCTGGAAATGGTAACACAGACAGCTGAATTAAAAAGCATAAGCAGGATATAACAGAAATAAATTGCTGAAGCCAATCAAGTTGCATCTGCTCCCTGCCCAAGTACCGTGTCAGGATCAGCTATATTCTTCACATAGCTGGTCTCAGGCCAACTTGCTCAGAGGCATCCAAAACTGGAAATTCCTTAACCACTCCAGGCAATCTGTTCCAGGGTCTCATTTGGTTTATTACCATTCAATTGGCTTTTTCTTAGTTTCTAACTGGAAGCTTCTTGTTATTTCTACTACAGGTCTGAGCTTTTGACATCTGTCAGAACAAGGGGTTCTTGTGTCAGTGCTCTCCCAGAATAATCTCCTCCAGTTTGGCAAGTGTGGGAACAGGTACAAACTTTCTGAAGCTTCAACAGCGACCAACTTACAGTTTGAGACAAAGAAACCTTATTAAGAAATTACTCCAGTTAAAACCTGGCTTTCTTCTTCAGATTTCCAAAATTCACATGCATTATCATAAAAATGACTCATGCTTCATTTGGTTAGAGTGTAAGACAGTCGCTATTCTTTGAGGTAGTTCTGTGATTGATGTCCTAGGACTTTTATTTTCAAGACTGTGAAGCTGAAATAACTGAATTCTCCCACCCTTCTCTAAAAGATCTGCTCCAAATGATCTCTAATGGTGCCTGCAATTCACTGTTTCCTTAGGAAAGAAGTATTCAATTTCCTTGAGATACACTGACATCTCCAATGTGTATCTGTCCAGACTGATGGAACAAGCTTAGACCTGGCAATAACTATTGAATCAGACCAGTGACTGTGCACTATAAATTTGAGTTCTGTTCTGGGCAGCATTCTGAGAATCAATTACTCTCCTCCAGCACTGTGCAGAAGTTCCTTCTCAATGGAGACAGCACTGCAGATCCAGCACCAGGAGATTTCTTTCACAGAAAGATGTTTTAACATGTTTCAATTTGTTAACTCCAAAACGCTTTAGTATTCTCTGTGTTTGAAGTTTGCCTTTTAGCAAAAACTCTCCTGATGCAGCCTCCTGCTCAGTACACCAACATATAAAAAAAATCAAGAAAAATTCTGGCCGCTAAATTCCGGTTTCTGCCATCCATTCTCCTCAATTTCCATCTACCATATTTCCATTAGCTCACATTTCTCTCTCACATTTCCTCATGTTCTATTTGGCTTCACTAATGCAAGTAATACCACATCTGGTAATAAACAACCTAGACTTCCAGTTAGTCCTTTATTTTACAGCCTGATCTATATTTCTATTCATGCTGTACCTTAAACACTAATATGTCACCTTCCAAAATGGATTACCAAGTCATAAACTGGCTACTAACAAAATCAAGTAAAAAGGCAATCATTTATTGGAAGCTTCAACTACCAGCTTATTAGCAGCAAGAACAGTTTCCTGAGTTAACTACTTTTGTCTGGGAGTTAACAAGACAGATTTATATATATTTAATACATTGTACTCTGACTCTTTCACTTAACGTCTTAACCATGTTACAAACGTTCCATAAGAAGTCCCTACATTTTTAACAGGTACCTAATCAGAACCATGAATTACGGCCATTCCATTTCTTTAAGCATCCTAACACTCAATTGTTCCCAGTTTTCACCTTAGAAAACAACAGTCTACACAGAAAATTCACATTCTTCCTGCTTTTGTTGCACATGACAAAATCACAGAAAAGTACAACCCTGTTGGAATTTATCAATCAATAGAGTATTCTTCTTTGCAAACTACAGAAAACACCCTGTCCGATATCCTGGCACTATAGAGCTTCCAGTACAATCCCTGGAAGAAGAACAAACTCTCTGTGGCACGCTCAGCACAGTGAACGGATTTCCCCCTTCCTGCCCCCTTCCAGCTGTGATAAACACACACCAAAGCAAAGTCATACTCTACAAAAAGGGAAAACATAACAGAATAAAGTAGACTTGAACATTAACGATAAATCAAAAGGCTGTTACAATGTTAGAGTGGGCAAACGGCATCATGACAAAGATACCTACTGCACCAAAAAAATCACAAACTCTAAACATTTTAAAATGCTATAAAATCTTAAGGAACAGTGTTTGGAATTCCAGTACAGAGACTGCAGCTCCCCCTTGTCTTTTTACAGCTCTTGATGCAATGTTCCTTCAAAATGGACGAAGAACTTATGTCTGTAATTAATCCACAAACATAGCCAGGTAGCTCAGCAAGTTTTAAAACTAAGAACTTATGAAACGGATATCTGCAGCGTGGCACAAAACTAAGATGCAATTTGATATCCGATATGACACATCACTGTCCTGTGATTGTTCTTTCCATAAATAAAGTTTAGAATTATAAATAATATTTATGGAGATAGCTGAGCGTTTACAGTAAATGCTGTGCATGACATCAGAATCCCTAGAAACAGTTGCAGCAAGCCAAGCATGTGTGAAAAAATAACTACTTCGGTGTTTTTCAAAGGCTAAATTTAGCCTAGTGGAGATTATCTTCCTCTAGAGTCATCAGGAAGAGAATGCTCCCCTTAAAGCAACTGTTCAAATTTGGGAAAGAGCGTGAACCCTCTCTGCCCAACACAGCAAGTACCCTGCCAAGTCAAGCTGGAGAGAAGGGGTGGGATAGACACTCTCTTCCACAGGTACTGCCCCTTTCCCAGGCTAGGCTGGAAGCAGAACATGCTGGCATGCTTTGGAGAAAAGCAAACACATCCTGCCCCATCCTCACTCAGTCTGGGCAGAATCTCGGGCAGGTCCACCTGGCAGCATGCAAAGCTAATTACCTCTCCCCAGACCCTAACAGGAGACTTTCGCATGGTATACAGCTCCAAATTCTTGACTTCCCACTGGATCCAGCCATATCTTCTCCCTCATCTTAGCAAAGCCTAAGGCAAGATTCAAGAGAAAGAGGATGTCAAAGACCTACAGGCTAAGCTGGCAACACCCTGGCAGGACAACGGTTACAGGCTTCCAGCGCAGACAAGAAAACCAGAGCAGAGGAAAAGGATAAGCAACGATGGGAAGGGACGATCTGGCTGCACTGGGACACAATTCACACCTGGTGATGCCTGCAGTGATAAGTGCATATTAAGTACATTATCACATTTGTCATGTACAAGTTTTCACATACCATGTGCCAGACAGCCCCAACTCCTTCAGAAAAAAAAAGAGCAGTTTGAGAAACACTGATCCAGAGGGCAGCAGAGAACAAGCATATATTTTAAAATAGCTTTGATTTTCCCCTCCCTCGTACTGCCTTGCTTAAGGAGCTCATGAAGATGAATGCAGTCATCTCCATAGTATGAGATTATCCCTCATACATACCCTGTTCGTGTAGGAGCCCTGCTTCTCCAGTTGCATGCAAGATAACCTTCTGATTTGTTTCTGATGTCTGTGAGGGGCTTTTTGGTTTGAGGGTGGGAGGAGGTGTACATCCCCAATTTGACTTAGAATTTTATATATCTGTATAATATTTGAATCGGTAGCACCATGAAAATCAGGGAAATCTTTGAAGTACTTATGAATGAACTTCAACATTTTAAACCATTTAATAAAGGTGGAAACTTGTCGTGACGTCATTCAAAGAATAACAAAACTGTGAGATATTGTTAAGTTAATGAACTTAAAGAAAGTGGGACTAAAGCAGTTCTGATTTTTAACAAGCAGATTTCTACTTTCTTTTTCTCTTGAACAGCTTTACAATAAATGTATGTAAGCTGTCTGAAGGCTGTAGAACAGACTTGTGTAAAACATTGATATTTCCTATGCAGAACAGTCTGTGGCTAGAGACAATATTAACACTTTGGTTTGGGTTAAAGCCAGCTGGAATTTGTTTATTTACTTTGTCAAGTACTAGTTACTGCACAGAGGCAGAAATAGTTTTCCATACAATTCTTTACTTCGCGATGCATTTCTTGAGTATTTTTCATTGTATATTGAATTTTCTGAGCTACGGTAATTCTGCACATAGTCAGATTCAAGAACTATACAGTGAGTGCGCAAAAGATCTTCCAGGATCTGGCACAATGCTGGAAACTTAAGGTTGAAACACCTTATGGCTGAACATGGCATTGTTAAGAAGAATGGAAAGGAAGCAAACAAAAAAAATCCTGGAAGATACCTGAGAGCAAGAAGAGAGAACAGCACGTTTTTGTAAGGCTGCATAATTTAGAAATAACTATATGGCTGCAGGCACACAATTAGTGAATTCAACCACTCTAGCACTTAGAAGCTTACAATGGCATGCTGCACACTTCAGCAAGACATCAAAAGCAAGAATCATATCAACAAAACTAAACACTACTTGACCCAATGTCTGCTTTTAATACATATATTCCAGAGATTCTACCACCCTGCAGTCTTACTGTAGCACTTTCCTCTTCTAACGCTGGTTCTGGTATTCCAGATGCATCTTTGTCCACAGTTCACACAATTACAGGGGTTGAAAGGGTCCTCTGGAGATCAAGACCAACTCCTCTGCTAAAGCAGGCTCCATAGTGCAGGTTACACAGGAAAGTGTCCAGGTGGGTTCTGAATATCTCCAGAGCAGGAGACCCTACAGCCTCTCTGTGCAGCTTGTTCCAGAGCTCTGTTCACCCTTCTGTAACAGCTACATAAAAATATATCTTCTCCTCTTTCATGGAGTTTTATTTTTTTTCCCCACTTTCTCAGTACTCTCATTCCAAACAAGACATCAGCCGCTGTCTTTATATTAAAACAAACCAGATCTGCCGCAGAGTCCACTGTACTTTCAGCCAAATGGAGGAACCTGAACTCCTTGTAACTCTGCAATATCTTGCTGCTTTGTTAAACATAAGAACAACAAAAACTTTTATTCATTATTATTTCCCAAATCCTGTTCTTTCTGCCCTTACTTACCAAAGAACGCTAGCAATCACTTGGCAGTACTGGAGGGAATCAGCTTTGAATCATTTATAGCACTGAATTTCATGAACTCAAACCCAATCAACACTAAGTTTTGTCATTTCTCTATAGGGAAACTCAGTATTTCATCTTTTCTTTGCTTGCACAGCTGTATTTCTGACTTTGGATGTGCTATCCTTCTCTTAACATACTAAAATATCCTCTTCTGAAAACACTGCTGTAAATATCCCTCTCACCATTTCAGCAGGTGTTGATACAGATTCTTCTTCAAAAGGAAATAAAACTTATCTTTCATGCTTTAAAAGTTTCCTCTTCACTGTTCTTTTGCAATGGAAAAGCCATCCAGAACATCCTAAAAACTCCCTAGAAAGCTGATTTTGAGGATATCTTGACCAGAGTACCTCTAAAAATGATTCACCAGAAGCAAGACTGCTAATACACCATAAATACTGCCTGTGAACTTCATATGATCTGAGCTCAAACCATGCACTCCCAATTTTGCCATCTGACATGCTGTCTCTCCTTTTTATCACTGTGAACGGAATTCATAGTACAAAAAAATCTCCCACAAAAAATTGAAATATTCACTAAGATTTAACAACTCATTTAAGATCAAAGAAAATGATGTAGTCATTTCTGAAAGAAAAATCACTGCTCAGGAACATTAAAGCTAGGGTTTTCATTATGTTTTGCTTGTGACAATTTCTCCCACCAGGCTACTGAGGCAGCAACAGGTTTGCAGAAGAATTCAAAAAGGAGGACACAAATACACACACAAAAAATCCAAAACAGAAGCAATAGGAAATAATGGGTAAATACAAACTGAGATGTAGGATTGTACAGTTTACTCAAGTATGTAACAGTACTTTGAACAACAACTAGCATTTAGACCTTACTGTCTAGGCAGCATCATGGATAGATATTTTACCTGCATCTAAAAACAGAATTGATATTTTCTAAATCAGAGACCAAAAAGAATTGAGCCATTTAATGCAGACATCAATATTTACAGTAGAAAATACCTTTTAGCCTTATATAATCAACAGTTTGGAACAGAAAAGCTTTTCATGCTGACATTTAAAGAAGCTCTGAAGGAAGGGTGAATTCTGAAAAACATACTGTCTGTCTGCGGTAAAATATTTATAAGCCAAGTGACAGTTTAGGAAAATAAAAAAAGATAACAGTACTTTACTGTCTGAAGTGATATTTCAAACATGGAGGCTTGCAATGATCTGCAGTCCACTGATGACAGAGTCTTAACTGCGACTTACCGACAGCATTTTCCACACCAGCACTATGACAGCTGCATGCTGCACCTAATCAGATTTACCTTTGCTCTCACCAATTTCCAGATGCAAGTTTAATTAGACATAAAAATACTGGAGATGTATCTTTTACTTTAGAAGAATTATTTTCCAACTTTTACCTTGAGAGCACAGAAGATGCAAGAATCTCCCATACATTTGTGCGTTGAGATTTGTCGGAAGCTGCGGCGAAAAATGTCAAGGTGCCAAAGAACCTGAAACACAAAGAGGAGCACAGCTGATATTATTAATACAGAGAATAAAATACTGCATAAAGCTTTGAATGGAGTTGCACACACTAAACAACTCTAATAGTACATTAATGCTAATGAACATCGTTTTCAATAGTGCGTCTTCTAGCTAACTGCAAGCCGACATCTTCATTTCTCTTTCTCAAGAACTGTATCACTTATATGCATAAAACTACAGCAGGATGCTACTCTCAAATCCTTTTCACCTGCTTTGGACCAAAACCACATTACTTTGTGCAGCAGTACCATGCTGCAAAGCTGTGCAGGGCCGTAACAACCTTGAGATGTCCAGGTCAGCTCCTTGCATCCCATTTCAGCCTCAACACTGAGTAGGAAGGGCGAAAGTCAGAAATGGAACACCAGCAGCGTGTGCATTAACATGTTCCTGAACGTCAAAACAATGAACTGCCAAAATGTCCCATGCCCAAATCCTGTCATTAGGAAGTGCTTTCACACACTGACTGGCAGATTTCTAACCCTAACCAGTGTGGACAGTTATTCTTTTCTTTCAGGACAGGTTACTGAGGTGATGATCACAGCAACAGCACAAGGCAAAGTTGGCTGGAACAGCACCAAGCTTTGGGTTATGTTTTACTACCAAACCTGGGCAACCACATATATTCTCATCTGCTCAACAGTGCCAGCACTGACCCGAGGTGTTTCACAGGCAGCTCCTCATGCTTGTTGCTGGTTGTTTCCATGAGCAGTAAGCGGCCTTTTCTGCAAGCTCTACCCCCAGTCAGGAGGCAGTGAGAGCAGCCCTGACCTGAATTGCACTGTGCCAGGCTCCAGGCAGAACGCAATGGCTCAGGGCTGGCATGTGACTGACTGAACACTTTGTTAGCACCAACACAGGGACCAAACATCTCACCAATTAATTTGTCCTGAGCAACTAACTAGGAAAACAATTCTGAAAAAAAAATTATAAAATAATAATAATAAAAATTGTACTGTTTTCAAGAAATGTAAATTATCTGTAACTATTTGTTAACAAGATCACAGCACCTAAATACTACCTAGAACTGATCTACAAAAATAACACTTTCAGGGCATATTTGATCTGTAAAGTTTGCCAGACCCTCAGAATTGTTAGGGTTATGTTTTCACTCAAACTCTCCCTGTACTTAAGAGCCTGGAAGGCAACGTAAGTCTTTGAAGCATCTGATTACATACAACATTCCTGAACAGCTACTGCAGGCTTCACAAAAAGAAAAAATGCATTTAGGAACTAGTTCAGTTTGTCAGTGTAATTGCCTTTGGAGCTTATCTCTTGAATGTTTATAGAAATACCTAAAAGTAAAGAAAAACAAACAGTCAAGAGTCTCTTACACTAACACTGATTAAAAAAATAAGACAAAAGAGATGTATAATACTATAAAATTATTAAGATCCTGTTTTTTAAATAATAATGGTAGTAAATAATAAGCTTTGGCTACAAGTACTTCTGGTATTCTCACACAGAAGAAACCAATTTCTGAAGCGCACTGAAGGCCAGGTCACATACTTCTACATCCCTATTCAACACACAGCTGGCACTGGGCTTTACTTCGACCTGACCTGGGCTCGATAACTTGGGATCAGGAGGCAGCCAGTGACAGCACTGTGCAGCTCAACAGCAGCAGTTAACACATCACCAAAAACTGCAATTTTCTTGACTTGGTTACCTTCAAACCTAGTCCTGTACTTCCTGGCAAGCTGAGACTATGGAGAGTCACTGAAGTTTTCATTTATATTACTTGCATCACCAGGATATCTCAAAGCCTTAAGCTACCTGAAAAGCTAATTGTGCCTACAAAAAACAACCCAAAAACTGCAGTGGCACAGCCTGTGCTACCCAGACAAGTTACACAATGGGAATGAGACTGAGGGCTGAAACTCAAACAGGTGCCCCAAATATGTAAACAGTGAGAATGCAAGTATAGCAGCCACCCCACTGCATTCTGACACAGGAGAACTGTTTCTTCTAGATCAAAGGTAAGTACTCCAGCATCTACACTGCAAATTGGCAGTAAAAAAGAAAATTGGACTGCATAAAAAGGAGTTTGTACAGATGTTATCTACCATTGACCTGGATTGGATCATCAAAAATAATTAATTTACTTTAAGGAGTAGACATAATTTAGATTAGAAGATTTAATGCAACATACTACTACACATTCTTGTCTTTGGTTGACAGCTCACCAGTTCATACACAGACAGAAAGGATCCAAGTGTCAAAGCACCAAGAAAAACTGAAACTTACAAATTCCGATGCCAGCCCTGACTGCATTTGTTGCACATCACAGCCAAAGAAAGTATCACAACCGACACAAAGAGGTGGCAGAAACAGTTTACATTCTGTGTTCTCACCTGCAGAGCGCTGTTCAGGAAGCAGCTGTTCTGCCCCGGTTCGTTGCTCAGACCTTTACTGGGTGCTATCGAAGTTGTATTTCGTGGAGTAAACATCCCCTGGACGTTCCCTCGACCCACAGAAAAGTAACTTCTTTTCCAAGACATCTTCCAGTTTGAGCTGTAGAACAGGTTTTGGCTGCCAGAGTATTTTACTTGATTGGATCTTTCCTTTATTTCACCAAAATTCAAAACTGGAATAACATCCAACCTTTTGCACGTTACAGTTTAAATGGAATTGCTCCTTTCTTCAGGATAGCAGTTGTTTGCTTCTTTTAAACCCAGCCCAGGATACTATTCATTCCATGCTTATGTATGCAAAAGCCTCCTTTACAAGCAGCCACGAAGTTTGCAAAATGGAAGGAATCCATGATCTTACAAGCTCATCTGTTACACTGTTGCTCCTTTTTCTAAGTGGGCAGTGGCTTCAGGGAACAAAGGGCAGATTAGGGAAGTCGAAACCAGAGGAAAAAAACCCACCGGCTACCTTCCCCCTGCTACCCACCCAGGAAAACAGCTTCACTAATTCTTTTATAATCCTCCTATTGAAGATGGGAACAATCCAATTAGCGAGAGAGCAGAGAAACCAAAACCAAAATGAAACCTTTGCAGCTCCGTTTCAGTTACTTCTGTGTTGGGTGATGAAAGTGGCATTATCCTCACAGGAAAAAAAGCAGCAACTCCAGAACTTCAGAGCAGCAAGAAGTCTCCGATACAGTTCCTCTAGTTCTGCATGCAGTCTTTAGAAGTTTCTCCTCCTGGTCCTCCTTTTGCAATTGGAATGCCCAGCCGTGCCAGAAAGCTTGAGAGAGAAAAATAATCAAAGGCTTGCGTCATTTAATTACTCTCTTGGCTTTGTGGTGTTCTGCCAAGAGCAGCGTTGCCTCACCTCCCACAATACACAGAATCTTCTGAGACAATGAAAAGAAAAAACACAAAACACAAGAAGCCTTCCGCACCCAAACCCAAAAACTAAAACAAGGAGAACAGAATTCTAAGAAAAGAATGTTAGAGCAAGGAGGGCAAGTATGGTGGGAGAGCTAAGAGGAAAGTTAGATTTAAAGAGAGAACAGAAAAACAAACATTTACATGAATTCCACGCCAGTTTTCACATGTGTCCTTTGCAATGCTTAAGTGTCAAAAGTTTCTAATGATCTCCTAGCAGCTCATAAAGTAGTGGGATGACATTATGAACATTAATAAACTGTCGATGCTAGAGTTGGGATTTTGCACTGATCCTCATGTCAGGAGATGAGGAGGACACAAAGCTCCTCACCAGCTCACAAGACATTCTCCACATTTTCTTAACCAGAGACATTGTTTATCTATATAATTGACGTTAATAGAAGATGCCTCTTCCAAGAAGCAGCGGTGCTTCTGAAGAACTGAAATGAATCAGTAAAATGCTCTCATCTACTTCTCATCCTTCAGGAAATGTAACAAGAATTTAAAGAAAATACAAAATAGCAGCAGCAGCATTTGTTATAAGGAATCCCTAGAAATGGGAACTACAAAAACTTAGGATAAAATATTTTTATTTCTTGCAAGACCATTCCACCTCATTACTGAGGATTGTTTAGTATTTTCCTGGTGCCTCACCAACAAGATTTAGGATTATCCCACTTTTGGAAAAGTGGGTATAACAATTAAGACCAGGATGGATAAGACAAGTCTATTCCACATGTTCTGAAGTAGTGATCACACTACAGTGCCACTACAAAACAGGTACAGGCAGAATTGAAGCATCTGCAAAATAACTCAGTAACTCCTTATGAAGATGAAGTGGGTATCTGTGGAGGTACATTTCTCACCTTCCCCACAGTTACAATTTTTTCATCTCCTATCAAAGCACAAAGAATTCCCTCAACATCCACAAATGTGTAAAACAGTCCAATCCATTCCCTTCCAGTAACCTTTTTGTTTGTGCTTTCATTAAGCTCATTTTGCAAATATTAATGAAGGCTCTGTGTTGCTGTAGGGCAGGCAAGCATCTATACAGAGATGAAGATGAACATTCTTCATGGTTGCCAGTATGCCATGCAAAACACTCAGATGTGCTTGCAAGCCTGCAGACACAGACCATTATCACGCCAGTCGCACAACATTCCTGAGCACTGAACGTATACAGGACTCATTTGAAAGCATTTTCAGCCTCAATCCCCTTTTCTTTGCTCAATCTGGTAAATGAATCACAAGCCAAACAAACTGTGTGAGGTAAGTAAGTTTCAGGCAGCAATGCAAGGATCTCTGTAAAGCACTGCTCTTGCAGTAGGTGCGGTAGCAGGAGATCAGAGCAGGACGCCGTGAGGAACGAGCTGAGGCAGCAGACCCTGCACTAAGTCACAAAAAGTCTTTTCACAGCACGAATGGGAAATACAACCCAAAACACGTGCCAGATGGACAGGTGTGAGCAGCAGAGAGTAAACAGTGGATTTCAAACCCAAGACAAGTTTCTGCTCTCAAAATGGGCTACAAAAGTCTGAGCCAAGATATCTCAGTTATTACAAGTTGAACACTTTTTTTCCTATGGATTTTCATAGTCTTGGAACCAGAAAGAGATGAGAAGCTTTGTATTTCATCTGTCATCACTAGGAGAGTGCTGTAATGGTGGGGCTCTCACAGTGACCACACAAGCTTTTTGCATCTGTGCAGACAGGAATTCCTTTGCCAGGTTCCCAGGAATAAAGTCAGCCTGCTCCTTTAGCAAATCACAAAAAGGATAATAAAAAACAAGCAGGAAAAAATATAAGGAGAAAAAGCAACTATTCAAATAACTCTGCTTTCACTGCTGGTGCAGCTACTGCCAGAAAGAAGCTAACTCCTATTTCAAAGGCACAGCAGAGACTTTAAGATTGTTATGCTATTAAGAATCCATGGATACCAAATGTCTGTTTTAATAAGACACAGAAAATTCCTATTACTGAACTGGTGATAGAGCTTCCTAGTCTTCTGTAGCATTTTAATGCTAGGTCACAACAACTGCAGCTCCATACAGTTCCTGTACTGCAAAAATAAACAAATGAAAAATCACATTAAAAACCTGTAGCTCCTGTATGTCCAAGTGTCAGCTTGGCATGAGCTCAGGAAACACAGGCTGAAGTAAAAGAGAATGGCATTATCAGACCCAAGAACACTGTTCTTCCAAAACAGATACGATTCTCACTGCTGAGTTCAATTACTACAGAAATATGAGACAAGGAGTGCCAGTTGCGAAAGCATAACTGATGCTCTTGGTTCATTACTCCTAACATTATCTTAGAGACACAATGAACTAAGGCAGATAGCCCAGAAAACTTAATGAACTTAAGTTCCATCTATTGTCTGAAGAACACTATTCACAGGAACAAGGTACAAAATCAATCTAGCCAGTCTGATTAAATAATGCTAACTAGATCCCTAAAAACACTGCCATGTCATAATAAAAATATTATAATATGGAACAAATTAAGAACATATAACTTGAAAATGGAAATTAAAGGTGCCAGACCTTCCCTCCAATTCAGGTAGCTCTCCAGCTGTTGTGACCATCTTCCTTAGGGAGAGAGGGCTCCCAGCCCAGGTCCAAAGACTTGGGGAGAGCACCTTCCAGCAGGGCCACCTGCCCCGATCCCATGGCTGTTGTCAGCCCAAGGGAGAGTTCCCACAGCCAGAAGCTTGATAATGCTTTCTCCATGGAACTGAAATTATGTAAGTATTGGTTGATTTCTGCAGTTAAATGTGATTTAATCAATGCAGACCTCATCAATATTAAGACCATCATTTACAGTTCGGACCCCCCAAAATATCCAACTTTGCATCTTGGATTAAGCTCAACCTTGGAGACGATAAAACAGAGGGACACAAAAGGTTTTAATTACCTAATAGCCATAAGGCTGGTTGAAGCAAAGAGTGAACAGCACAGCAATCTTAAAGGTAAACATCCCTGACAGACATCAGCTGCCTCAGCACCAAGCCAGAGATGCCATCCTCTAGAGCATATCTCATCTCTGAGATTCACAGCTCGCTGGAGATACTGGGCAGATTTTTCCTTGCACACCAAGATAACAGACTCATCACTAGAAGGTATATTAATTTCCATTCATTTCTATCCACAAGAACTTTAACAGTGCACATAGGACAAGAAAATTCTTTCCTTTACACAGGCATTCTCCTCAGTCCTGATTGCTGTGCTAGGACACAGATGAAAAAGTCTGTGATGCGTTTGCTGCTGAAGCTTACACCCACTTTTCAGTCTCCTGCTTAAAGGAAGAACTTAATAACAAGGCTTTCTGCTACTTCTGCCTACTGGGTGGAGCAGGGAACTGACAGCACGGCAGATTCCTGTGACATTCTCACACTGGTCTTGCTTATCTTTCGTTCTGCTATTGCACAATTCCTATCTGCAAATCACAAAGCCCAGAGCATCCGCTAGCTCCCTGGAACCACATTAGAAAAAAAAACACCCAGAGTACGTGGGAAGTTCAGAGAAATGGTCTGTAGGCAAGACACCAAAGAGGACAAAGCTTCTGGGGAGCACCATTGCTCGAAGCCAAAAGGTTGGCATTCCTCAGCTAGCAAACAGCTAACTGCTTCTCTTTCAGAGAGAAAACACTTAAAAATGAAGTAAGAGTATATGGCTGTACTGACTTCTCAGACCAGTAGATACAAGGGAAAAAGAAAAACAAACGCACTCAATGCTCCTGTCAGCAGCTCAGGCCAACAAGGGGAGTGGAGACGTTCTGCCCAAACACCTAAAAGTGAGATTGCAGGCTGCTGAGGTGAAACAGTTTTATGCTGCATGAAGGTAGTTTATTCCCTACTGTGAGCAGCAATGCTTGCAAGTATTCCATCAAATTATAATGGTCTCTGTTTTAAAACAATCAAATGAAATGCCATGAACACTAATCTAATCTGAACCATTTGATTTTAAGCTTGACAGTCAGCCAAATCTTTCCAAAGAGCATCTCTCTTTGTATTAAAATAATAATAATTAAAAAAAATGGCAGAAAGCCACAGGCTTTGAACTGAGAATGGTTCAGTGACAGCAGAGGGCCAGAAACCCTGTCCTGTCATAGCCTGAAGGCAGCCCTCCTCCTCTGCTTGTCCCCACCTGCCTGCAGGTGCTTCTGCAGAGCCATAGTAGCTCAGCTGTTACCTCCACTGCCCTGACCCAAAGCAGGACATCAGGCTGATGGAATCTGTCTTCTGTTCGAACCTACAGACAGACAGACTTCTGTTCATAATAGAGAAAAAATGTAATCTATCCCACACAGCTGCGGAGAGGGAAAAATAGGGCAGCCAGGTTGAGGCTTTCCTGAAGAAGTTAAGTGGATCCAAAGTACCTGGTTGGATCTCAAAAACTGGATAAGCTGTTAAAAAACAGCCCATAGAGATCTCTATCACGGCAACCATTATAAAAGGTGGGTTACAATACAAATAAACGCACAGCTGTGAGTATCTAAAAACTTGCACTACAGTCTTTCCTGGTCAAATGCACCTCAACCTGCAAGATGATCTGCAAGTTACAGGAGGAAAGCAACTCTCCTGTTAGGGACTCCAGATTCTAAGAGAACTGTGTGGAATAATCAAACAATACAAGGCTTCTGTTGGGAGACAAACAATGAGATATGAGGTCATAACCAGAGACGCAAAGGCCATGCTATTTGCTTTGTATGGGCTCATTGCCAAAACACACTTCCCTCCCCAGATAAAACCTTTACTCACATTGAAAACACCGTATTAATAACCAGTGATCTCATGCATCATGATACTCCCAGCACGCGCGTTGCCTGGGGAGTCTGTGGTACCAGGGGCAGCCAGTGCCCAGAGTAGTGCCAGCCCATTTGGAAGCACCTCGTCCTAACTGCCATGCAGCCCAAAGAAGCCATTACCTCAACAGCTTCCCTCCAACACCGAGGTGGGAAGGAAGAGACGCATAGTTTAGAAAAGTCAACCAGAAAGAAGTAAATTCAAAGAGTTTTGAAGTAAGACACTGGATTAATTAACACTTCTTAAGATCTTCCCTCCGCAGTTGCCCAGTTCTGTAAGACTGTATGGTAACAAAACCACACACCTTAACACAGTAGTGCAGAAGAGGATTTCTGAACAGATCTCCTGAAGTCTTCTATGCAAAATGCAAGCCTACTCTCCAAACACCATCTGTATTAGGCTTGGTGCTGGACATTTCCAAAAGGGAAGGAGAGGGGAAAACCATCTCTTCATCTCACTCCATATGGAATACAGAGTTAGGATGAGTGCAGTTCAAATGTTAGGAGAGAGCTCAAAAGCAGTAAAACATCACCATTCAATCCTGTTACCATAGAAAATCAGGACCAACAGGAATATAACAGTTGTTAACCATATGGTGAAACGGAAGGGTTGGTTTTATCCTCGCAGATGCTGAGGCATCCTCCATCATCAGCTACTTCCTTTCCCAGACTTCACACCTACCTTGGCTTTCCAGGAAACTTCAGGATAAATCCAGCACTCGATCCAATCTCCAAATATAAGCATTTTCCTTGCAAAAATCCAGATTCTACAGCCATCAGCCAGAGCAACAAGATTTTAAGGCTCTTTTTCCTGTGGCACCTTTATTCACAAGGAAATAATCTAATTCCTATTCCAGTAACACCACTGACCCAAGAAAACAATTATTTTCTACTTTGGCATGCAAATTCTAGCCTAACAATTCCTAAAGAGTGCCCAGAAGCTTTCAATAGCATTCAGTAGCATTCAGCATCACAATGCTTTATGACTGGCAACTTTAAACCTTAAATCCCTGCTGACATTCTTTCCCTGACCTTGCAGGCTTTTCCTGCTTAACAGCATCCCCAAAAAAAACGTGGAAAATTCAACCTCTTCTATAGCAACTACTGTGCACTGACTATGAATTCTCCTGTCAATCTTCACACTCGCCATCCTTAAAGCAAAGGCAGTAGCTACCAATCGCGATTCACATGCTGTTCACATTACAGCACAATTCCCTGCACTTCACTGACCCATGTCATTATACTTCAATTTCTTAACATCTGCAACAATGCAATGTCCAAATACACAAACATCCACACAGAACAAAAAAGACAGATAGGCAAGACATTTATTTTGCAGAAAAAGAGGGAAAGAAGAAAAAAAATCCAGCAACACAACCATCCTAACACTTGGATGTCAAAGGAAAGGTAACACATAATATGTAAAGATGACAACATGATGAGAGCAGCAACAGGCTTTGACCAGACAGATGGACAGCCTTTCAACAGAAAAAGGCATTTCTCGTGATGAACCCACAGAGCACTTGTCCTTCTCTCCATAGAGCAGACCTGATAGCACCCAAAGGCACTAGGAAAAAGTAGGAAGTAATTTCCTAAACCTCAGGATAGTTTGGGGTATCACAATAACACCCACAGTTCATTCTCAACCAATTAATTCACCAATTTGTTTTATCTATCCCACTATCACCACTTAAACCAGGATGGCTTCTCACATTCTCTTTCTTGCTAAACTGGTACCTCACCAATGTGCTGAACCAAAGCAGTGTAGAGGAACTCATGAAGACAACACATGAGCAGAGTGAAGAAAGAAAGAATGATCAGCAGTTCAAGCTTTCTAAACCTAAATGTCTGTACCTTTTTTCTTGGCATGCTTAAATTGCTGAGGAGCGCTCCTGCACTGCACAGCATTATATGGACTGGTATTTCTACTTAAAAATATCAAACAATGCACCCAGCATCCACAATATGCTGCTTTTCCCTCCTTTTTTAAGCAGTCATCTGTGCTGTACAGCTATAAATAACACTTCAGCAGAATCACGAGTATGCACACGCTCACATAAGCGCTTCACAATCTTAACTTGGTTTTAAGATCATTATTTGTTAGTTTCTAGAAGTAAGCAGAACTAACAAGAATAGAGAAACTCATTTTTGCTTGATTTTGCTTTGTATACAGCTGCATTTTCTGCAAAATCCACTGAGGCTTTTAGAACTTGGGTAGGAAGAACACCTGAACATAACACAAAAAACAGCTCACTGAATCCAAACATCCTGGCTCTCTCAACAGTGGCCAACAGCACATGGGAAGAGTTAAAGAGGTTGGGAGAAAACATACCCTTATATCCCCCTATACCTTACAACAGCCTGGAACAGCCATGGAGGGGGAGTAGAAATCAAAGGCTGATTCATTGTTTTCTATAAAACTAGAAGACGTGATTCATTGTTTGTTATAAAACTAGCAGGAGAAAACATCTGATTGATGGATTTAATGGAAATTACAGAGGAAAAGACACTTTTTGCAAGCTGGTGACGTGTCCCCTCCCTTTCTTAAACAGGAGGCAGAGACAAAATCAAGCCCTAAAACTTTACATTAAGAACTTGTACAGCAGGCTCTGGTCTCCCTCTGGCAAACACAGCATTTACAATACACTGTCAAAGCCTCTGCCCAAGGTTTGGCATCCCAAGATCACACCCAGCACTGCGCCCCTCTGCAGCTGCAGCCCCAGCCATCACACAGCCCTATAAAGTAAATAGCCACCTTTCACAGATCTGTGTGTTACAAAGAACTGAACAATAACACACGAACGCACAACAGCCCTGAGCTCACAGCTAAATATCAAATGCAGCCAATGTCACGCCACAATTCCTGCAAATACAGAAAAGGAACTCACACGTTAATGTATAACAGGACATGCAACTACCTCTGGTGCCAGAAATTCTGCTTTCACTGAGAAACTCCTTACAAATAGACAATTTATTTTGCCTAAGTTTTGACACTGGCAATTTAAATAACAAGATAACAAGTAAAGTGGTCAATAAAAATCTAAGCATTCTTACAGTACTACTTTCCATCTATAAACATAACACATTTGAAGCATAACCATCCTCCTAACTTAAACGGTTTCAAGGTCAAAGAGAATAGTTTAGATTAGATTTAGGGAAACAGTATTCAGCAGTGAGGGTGGTGATGCACTGGAACAGGCTGCCCAGGGATGTGATTGATGGTCTGTCCCTGGGGACTTTCAAAGTGAGCCTGAATCAGGCTTTGGGCTGGTCTTGACCTGGTCCTGATCTTCAAAGGTCCCTTCCAATTCTAATGCTTCTATGATTCTAATGGAGGACAAACTGGACCATACCACCCGTAGTTGTAAACAAATACCTCTGCAAGAGGTGCTATAATAACTACACTGGAAGACAAAAACTCCTGACATTGGCTGTTTTTTACAACTGCTTGAAAAGTCAGAAAAAAAACAAACCCTAAACTGCTTTCAAATCCAGTTCAACTTACTTCACTGTGTAAAACTTGCAGTAAGAGGTTAAAAACAAGCAAAAGGGATTTCCTTTAACTTTCATATACAACGTATTAGTAAGACATGCATTTCAGGAGCTAAAACATTACATAAAAGGCATAGTACACACAGACGGAGGTTTTACGTGAGCAAAGCAGATTGTATCCCACAAGGAAGTTTTCAGAAATGCAATTCCTTTATGTTAGAACAGAAATCAAGGTGAAGTTGTTAGATTTCAATACAAACTTGGACAAAACTGATGTCCTTCAATGCAAAATTGGAATTTAGATTTCTAAGAGAATTTTTTAAAGCCTATTTGCATTCACCTTACCAGAAGCTACTATTAGGTAACTGCTTCCATGCTAATTTTATTAACTTACACAACCCTCTCCTTACAGACTTCAACAGCTTAAAATCTTGGGATTTGCTGAAGGGAAAAAAACAAAAGCAGTTCATTCTATAAAGTGAAAAACTGTTGTACAAAGTAATTGTATCAAATACAGGTTCATGAAGATGTTACTGTCTTCATTTGGAAAGGTTACTCCATCCTCACCAGAGAAATACTGTGAAATCACCAAATGTAAAGAGGATTGTATGGTGTCCTGCTGTGGCCTGAAGAGATCCACAAAGCATGAAAGAGATTCTTGTTAAGTACAAGCAGGCTCTGTCCTAATGGGTCACAGAAGCAGAAGCTGTGCAAACGCACTACAACACAAGCTGAACAGACTGGTTGGGTGTTGGGGAATATAAAAGAAGAATGATGCCAACAGCTCTGATTTATTTTTGCTCTGCCTGGTGATGAAACAACACTACTCAGCGGCACCAGAAGCTTCCTTCAAAATAAACA
Organism: Coturnix japonica; assembly: GCF_054131305.1. Taxonomy (NCBI): domain Eukaryota; kingdom Metazoa; phylum Chordata; class Aves; order Galliformes; family Phasianidae; genus Coturnix; species Coturnix japonica. Next base: position 15,332,102 of record NC_140670.1, on the reverse strand, counting down.
AAGTGCTCAAGAGGAGGGACGTACACATCACCAAAGCCATCTCTGCACATTATCTGCACATTGCTCGCCAGCAGGAGAGAGTGTGAAGATGCAGTTCAAAAAGTTCCTTCCTTGTGACTGAAAGAAGCATGTGAAATATCACAATAAAACAGAATTCTGTGGGTGTCCTAAGAAGTTAAAATATTTTTCACCGACTGGTACAAATAGACAGAAAAACATCATTAAGTATGGGTGTTTTTTTTTCCTATTGTTGTTGTTTTGATACAATGAAAAAGAGCAAATATGAAGAAAGATCCACATCCTTCTGTATCAGAAAGTAAGGCCTCGCCCAACTGCACCACCCAGGCAACAAGATTTTAAGCCACTGACTTTTACACTGAAAGAGGAGCTAGAGGGAACAGAAGCCTTGCTGAGCTTCTTACTTGAAAAGTCCTTACATCTGTCATATCCCAAGACTGACTGTACACCAACAGGTGAAATCACTTGTGAAACTACAGATAACGTGTATCTGGCTGAAAACCTCGTAACATTCCAGTGCCCACTATCCATGCTGCCATGTTACGGACACAGGATTACACTGCTTCTAGCTTAGTACATCTCAGAACATGTGAGATTTAGAATAACATACCATTCTAGGGCTAAGCACTGAGTTCATCTTTTCTTCCCCTTCTAGAGTTAAGCACCCAGCCTAAACTGGTGTCTTGTGCTCCTCCAGAGCACCCCCGGGAATGAAGCTGGGGGCTGAAACAGAGACACTATGGGGAAAGGGCTCGGGCAAGGCACGACAGTAGCTTGAAGGGCTCTTCTGCTCCAACACACACAGAAAGGGATGGGGATCTTGCTGGTCTCGGAATGACATTGTTTACGTAAGTGTTTACTTTCTTGCTTCTAACTATGCCCAGGATCCCCTAAGCCCTGTAAGAGCATGGCTGTGCCATCCAGCACCCTCAGAGACATAGATACAGCCCTGTCCCACCTCAGGAAGATGCCACGGAGATGGCTCCGGGATCTGCAGATACTACAGGCCAGAGAGAGGCTCGAGCTGGCCTCAGACATGACAGTTTCTGACACTTATGAGGCCCCTCAATGATTGACAGACTGGGAAGCAGAATCACAGCAGGCAACAGGAAAACTGCACACAAGCATAGCTCTGTTCTGCCTTCCCTAGCACTCAGGAATTTTCACTTTTAAAAACTACTAGATTTATATCCTAGCTCTTGTTTAAACTAAAATTCATCTTTGGTGATGTTAAAACCTTTTAGAGGGCCCTCCACAGGAGAAGACCCGGGCACCTCAAACCTATGGAGGACCCCATTTACTGCTACAGCAACCCATAGCAGTCTGTAGGACCTGCCTCTTCCCACAGCCCCTGGGCACACAGCCCAGAGCCAGGCCCTCTGCCTTACAGCCCAACCCCGTGCTGCTCTCACCTCCTCCTGCTAAGCCCTGTCAAACCAAAAGCAGCTGATGTGCTCCCTACATTCCTACACAGAACAATGCAACTTGTTTTCCCCAGAAACCTCCAGACAATACGTTGGCAACACGGAAAGCTGCTGAAGGGACACAATTCTTGCACGTGCCAGAACAGGGCGTGAGGAAGATTAGCAGCTTGGTACAAAAACAAGCGCAGATCCAGAACTTCAGCAAGACGGCAAAAAAGCAAAACCAGATTCTGTCCTGTCTAAAAGACCTCTCCCTTGGAATAAGCAGCTTTCACAGGACTGCTATCTGACACGTGGAAAAGCAACACAGCAGCTATCCTTACTGAGAAGGCGTTAATACACCACTATATTTTCAACCACTGCATTATGCCACAAGAAATACTTTGTTAGGAAATCCCAGATATTGTATTCTCCTTCAACACTAGAAGAATGCATTCAGACACACTGCTAATTAATATTACTCATCTTATTATCCGTTGCTTAACCAACATTACAACATATCTCTCTTCCCTACACACACCTGTAAGGGAAACAGGAAAAAATAAGAAGAATCTGTCCAGATTAAGAGCCTGTGCATCCTTCCTCCGATTAATAAATCATACACACATGTGCACGCACACACAACCAAGGGGCTGACCTGGAAAAAATCTTACACTTCTGGTCAATCAGGATGAAGTCACCGCATTTGAAGTACAACTATTCTGAGCTTGACCCAAAAATATGTGATGTTGGGCACGTTTTCTCAGCTGGCTTAGAGGAAATTCTTCAGGAATCAAAATACAATAAGCCTCTTTTGGAGGCTTAAACTCGAAATTTGAAGAAAAAATGTGGAATTCCACATGCATTAACAGATCAGTCGAAACATTCTTACTATCCAAAACATGAAAATCTGAAAAAGATGAAACTGGAAAATGTGTGAAATGGCAGATCTGCGGCACACAGCTCTTTGGAAGGAGTAATCTCAGAGCTTACATCTGTGACAACTCCCATCGGTAACAGCAACTGATTAACATCACTTGGCTCTTGGTTGAGCTGAAAACCGTGCCATACTTCAACATGTTCCCACACACGCATTCATTTCAGCTCCCTTTATTTTGCTCCCTGATTACTCAAATTTTACTATTTTTCTTGCCTAAAAGTAGTTTGCTTCTATTTATTCAGAAGCATAATATGACTATAATGTACTCTGACTCTATGAAATATTCCACCCCCTTGCAGTGCCCCTCTTCCTGCATTCACTTCTAAGGGCCTTTAGGTCCAGCACAACCCTGACATGCCCATTTCTAAGCACAGTAGTAAATCCTGCCCCCGTGTTTGATGACAGCCTGCGCCAGACATTATGTTTTAAAGCAAAGGCTTCTGTTATCTCTCCCTAGGAGAAGATGGAAACGTACCAAAAACATCTACAAAATCATTCTGTTATCCTCCAAATCGTTCCTTTCCTGCCAAGCAGAGAAAAGCTCAGCAGTCAGGCAGCAGGTGTGCCAAAACCATTGTTCATCCTGACAGCCACCACAGTATGTTTCCTTTTCTCCTCTAGCTGTTTATCATGTTTCTCTGGCCTTACACGGGGGACTCACTGAACAGTGTTTAGCTCTCTTTGTTTTGTGAGACACAAAACACTGTAACAGTGACCTGAGCCTGTAGGTATTAAGTGTGTTACAAATGAACAACTTTAAGAAATGCATAAAACCACATCCACAGTGCTTTGCAATTAAAGCATGAGGATCTTGAACTGAAACTTTATTGATCTGTGGCTAAGAAAAAAGAGATCATTAGCAGCAAGCAGGTTCCTAAGGCTTCTGGAACTCCCGTGAAGTACAGCTCGTTAGGAAGAAAGACCCACTGAACTATCTAATAGCGGATGAATACAAGCAGCTTTCTGGCGTGTTTGTTTCAGCATGTGAATCATCAGATGGGCTGGGCCATCCCTCTGTCCTCCTCTCAGGAGCATTCCACATTCAGCAGATGACCAGGCAATGAAAATCTGATCTTGCATCAAGGCAGGCATGAACTTGTGCCTGCCTTCCTATACAATGAGCCAGACAGAAGTCATGGTACAGTGTTCTTGCTATCAGTGGGAGGACAGGCGACTTCTGAAGGTGACATTTAACATAGACAAATGAAACAGAAATCAAACTGCCAACAAAGCGGGGAGGGCATTTTCCTCCTCACCCCAGTGCACTCACACAGCCTATCAACATCGCTGCCCCTTGGCTCACGGGAGCAAATTCATCTCACAAAATTAGCACTTGGGGGGATGGGAAAAGGGGAGGAGAAGGGCTTGGTTTATTTCCTGCTGAATAAACTCACCAAGAAGTCAGAGCTGGGGACAGGAGAAGCAAACAAGGCAGGAGCACAGGCTTCCTCCCAGCTCCACATCACCTGCACACACCCAGCTGAGTCCCACCTAAAGCATGTCCCATGTCAGAACACACAGACCACAGGAAAGGTATTCCTCCAAAAACATCTGGAAAGCATTTGAGCAGGCAGAACGTCCTTATCACACAGAACAGTGAGCAGTGCAGATATGTTGATTTTTATGCTTTCCTTTTTTTTTACTTCTGGTGGCAGATTCTAGAACTGGATTTATCATTCTGTGAAATTCAAGCCTCCTTTCACTATCACCAAATGCACATGAACAGTTGGTGATTTTCCCAAATTTACAGATTTAAACAAAGATGTACTTCATGCTAAGCTGCAGCAGTGAGAGCTATACAACAGTTATGGTACCCTTCCAAAATTCACATAATAACTACTATTTATTTTGGAAACAGAACACTTCACAAAAGGCAGGGAATCAGGAAACCAGCCAAAACAAGCCCTTACTTTCTAAAGTGAACACATTCTAAGTAACTTTTAAAGCCCTACACATATGTAATACCTAATTTCATTATCAACTCTCTTTTGAACTGAATTCAAGGTAACGAGTAGAAGGAAACAAAACTGCATCTCTATCGTGTGAAAAACAAAACCAAAAGCAGCAGTCCTAGGAGCTTCTGACACAGTTTACTATTAAATAACAAGGATGGGAAATGATTTGTCAATATCCCCTTTGGTTGCTGCACAGACATCAAGGTGAGAAGAGATTCTGACTGGCTTCACCTGTGCACTTACTATGGATACCAGCAATCAGCAGCAGCTCAGTGTGACTGACACAAGGAAGCTCATGGCTTGGAAAGTACATTTCAAACAGGCAGAAGAACATATGTAACATGTACACATGTGAAACAGGGTATAAAGAAGAAACCAAACATGCAAAAGTAGATTAAGAACAAACTAAAGCAACACTATTTCTTTGCATCTTTGTAACAAGGACAACACATACTGAAAAGTAACATTTTCTACCTTTCATGACAACATACAGAATTCCTGTGAGAACTCAGATTTAATTAAAATAATAAATAAATAAATAAATAATACTGTGCCAACATTGAATTTAAACAACTGACTTAAAAATGACTAGGACCTACCTTTAGGAGCCAGTTTCTATTGCGTAAACTCTGTATTGGTATTGCAACAAAAGCTGCAGATCAGAGCAGGCTGAAAAAACACTCGGAGGACATTTCTATTAGAGAAACTGCTCTGAGTAATGCTATTGCATGGAAAAATTATTTAAGGGAGGAGGAAAGAACTGGAAGAGTGTGGGAGGGGACGACCTGCTGATGCAAACAATAGGAAGCTGTTCAAAAACCAAGGGCCTCCCTTAACACAGGAAAGTCTAATCTGAGAAGCACTGCCCCCCACTGCCACCTAGCAGGCAGGCAGCTCTGCCAGCAGAGATAAGGCCAGACAGGCTGATCCTGCTCACCAACAGCTCACTTGGGAAAAAGGGCAACCAGGGAGAGGGACCCAGCTGGGGGAGGCAGGCGAGCCAGGCTGCAACTAAGTACTGCTTTTTATATTGCAAGAGAGGGTTCATCTCACAAAAGTATAAGAAGAGAACTGGAGGGGTTCCTCCCAATTGTTTAGTTAAAGACGAAGGATGTTGTCTCGTGGGAGGGGTTGATATCCAGGAATGACATGTAACCATTGAACAGAACAAATGAGAGGACTAAAAAGATCGCATCAGTTTTGATCTCCTGCTTTAGAACACCGTGGCTGCAACACAAACATAAAATGAGTTTTTCAAAGAATGATTAGTGTAAGACAATTCCTGGAATCATCCTGTGTATCTCAAAGCCTGTGATGCCAATCAAGAGGGAATAAACCTCATCCAGAAAAATAGTTTCCAATCCCTGAGCCTGCCATCAGCTCAGTCATTTAAGCTTCAAAGCAGCACTGTTACACAATTATTCTCAAACTCACATCACAGCTCCTGGGACGACGGTGCCATCCACATAAAGCATCAGTTTCTTCTTCCAACACGGTCACATTCACAGCACAGATGTAACAGGAGTTACAGTGTACACCCATGACCAAAATAACTTTAAAGAAAACTCTGGTTATGTTATGAAAAACAATGCACCCCATTGTCTTTCTGTCCTAGCACAACGTAATGCTAACAAACAGAATCAGATTGAAATATAATAATGCTTTGGACCATACAAGGTACTGAAGATACTATCCCCACCGGGACCATTTACCTAATAGAAACAAACAATGTAAAAAGGAAGCAGCTAGAATACAATTAAATTGTTCTGCCTTAAAAACAACCCAGTCTTGCAGGACAGAAGGGGCTGAGCCAAGTTTTAACCATGTCTTTCCAATATAATGTAGCTTTGGTCAGACAGAAACAGGAGTAAAAGCAAAAAAGGAAAAAAATAAATAAAGCATAAAATCTAAGTTGTCTTTTACTTTGTAACACTTGCGTCCTTCCCCCTGCAAGCTGTAAATATGTATATACTAATCTCGTATCAAATAACTTTTCACGTGTCCTAACAGCATCAGAACTGTGAAAAAAACAACGCAGTGCAATATTGACTAATCATGCTGGGCTCCAAATCTGTTCTACAGCTGTGCATGGTTCAAACAGCACGCTAACTCTGCAGCACTCTCTTCTCAAACACAGCTTGTTATAAGGATGCCAGACCACCTACAAGTGCAGCTCACAATAGCAATGTGGAACTTTTCCAGGCAAGGGCAATATGCCAGTCCTCACTTTTATCATATGTGACGAATGCTGGAGTCTCCCAGGCATCCTGCACCATTACTTGGACCTGCAGGTGTCCTTTCAAATACCAGTATCAGATCTTAGCAGCAGTTAGCAACCCATCTGTTTAAGTGGCACTATGTCCAGGGCTCAATGACCTTCAGTTGGCAAGCATCCGTGCCAAGAAAACACTGGTCTCTATGTTCCCTTTCCTCCTTGTTACCCCGCTGGAGGAAGCATTTGCCTATTCCTCCCCAGGCACAAGGGGACCCATGTGACCACCCATTTCCATGCTGAGAAGTGGGCTAACAGTCCTGTTCAGGAGCACTGAAATCAGGAATAGTGAGGGGCTGTGGTACTAATCTTTACAGATTTGCTTCAGCCTCAGTTCCCATCATTTCAGAACTACCTCCTCAGCTTTTGACTAAAATTCTTCAAGTGACCACACATACTCAAGTAACAGCTATCAATCAATTTGTGGCTATTCCAAACACCTGCTTTTACATGCTGTCCCGCAGCACATGGATAGCAGGAACCAGCAGTTACCTGACTAAACTATCCCCAGCTCTTCAACACTTAGTTACAGAAGCATTAATAGAAGCTCTCTTTAAAGCAAGTTCTGAATTCTAAAACTAAACTAAAGCTTTAAAACTCGCACAGCATTAAAGGAGAGGTAAGGAATTTTGTACTAGAACAAGTCCTGCTGCACCAGGCAGAAAACAAAGGCTCCACTCCCTGCCACCAAAGGGCAAACAGCCGGGGCAGCAAGCAGTGCTCCACGCCCCAGCAAAGCCAAGGAACATGTCCCGAGCTGAGAGCACTGCTGAGCTCACAGGAGGGCTGTGCCCAACACCCCAGTAAAGCATCTGACTTACTGCCACCGAACTGAGGAAGAATTAACAGCAATTACCACATTTCTGCACAAAATAGGAAAGAAAAAAAAAGTGTTTCCACTCCTCCAACATCACCATTTCACCCAAATTAGGATAATATAAGCAAGTCCCAAATATCTCTGGTCAAGCACTGCAGCCCTCAGGGCTACAAAGAGCTAATAGCAATGCTAGCGATTATGCAGTCATCCACGCAGTTGCCTCTGACTGAACCAAGGCAAGAAAACCAGGCAAGATGATAATGTGACAGAAACAAACAAGGAATCTTGCTCTCCAGTCCTTGCTTTTGTTTTGTTTTCAACCCGAGGAGCAAACAGATTTGCAGACAACCCTATCTACCAGCGCGTATGCCTACAGAACATGTTCACAGTTGGCAAGATAAACAGATTCTGTCTAAGAAAATGAGAAGAGCATATGTTTAAAAAAATAATCTGAAGAAACAAGTAGAGATGACAGAGCTGCAGTAGCCACTCCTAATACTGAAACAATTCAACATCTGCAGAGTCACATAATTTCAGCTTCTTTCTGCCATTACAGATCATGCAGCTCCCTACAAGTAAAGATGATGCTGTTCCTTCAGCCCCGAGTAATTTTCCACCATAGCAATTCCCCTCAAAGAGGTTTAAATGTCAGCACATTTAGTGCAATTTAAATAATGTTGGTATATCTATATGGAGAAATTCGCCAGGAACAAATGATTTGGGGTGAATGCCATGCTACACTGAAGATGTAGTTTCTGACTGAGACGGTTCCTATCCTTTCACAGCTTGCTCACTCCTGTTCTTATGCACTGCTCTGTTCTGCAGATGGCAGCCTGTGTAGGACCACATGACAAACTACTTCATGAGATCAATCTGGGTTAAAAATAAAAAGATGATAAAACAACAAAGGGGGCTGTTTTCATAGCTTCAGTTATTCAGGATCCAGAGGAGTCCTACAGTAAGCAGTTTTAACTGGCACAACCAACACTAGCAAACAGCACAGTGTACAGCAACAGAAAAACAGCAGATGGGGTGGCTTCTCCCACCATCTTTGCTACCAAAGTCAAGGTACCGTGTGTTAATTCCTTGCAGAGGTAATTTACACTGTGTTTTATGACACAACTGTGCCAACCTGACAGCTGTTTCCAGGGCGGGTCCGTTCCCATCACATGCCCCTTCTGTTCCTTTAACACTTGTGCTGGGCAGTCCATGAAATAGCTCGGACAGGAAGAACAACTGGCAAAAAACCCAACTCTGTCAGAGGAATGATCACTTTTCTTCATCATCAAGGTCACTCAGAATTCAGAAAAGCCAGCCTGGAAAGCAGTGGCCTGAAGTCAAGTTTTCTTACTTAAACAACAAAGTTGCCCCTCAATCTGCATTCAGATGCCTGTACAGCAATCAGACTGAAGGTGCGGCCTCACACAGATGTCAAACACCACACTGTCCAGCTGTTGGCTTTCCCCAGCCTCATGATTCCACTGCACCAAGCCACAGCCCAGCAAGCAACAGGGCACCACCTGAGCAAAGGGAGCACCATGTGAGGCCCATCCTGAAGGCCAACAGAAAAACTACTAACAGTCCAACAAACTTTAGGGTAACGTGTTAAAAAAATACGAGGCAAACACATATGCTGTACTCAGCTGACCTCCTCCACATGGCAGGACAACTGCTGCAGGACTGTCTGCAGGGAGAAAACAGACACAGCCTGCGAGCCAATGGAGCTGCCGATAAACTAATGAGAACCCATCTTGCTTCCTTCCCTGTCAGCTAAGCAATTCTTTTAGGAAAATCAAATTACCTCAAGCTATTAAAGTCGATTATAAATTACAAGATGAGCTAAAAGCTCTTGTACTGTTTCTCAGTATTTCTAGTGAATCAAAGGTAGTTAAGAACAAGGAATCAGGAAGAGTTTTCAAGACCGTGTGTTCTACAAAGTCTGTTTAACACTCATCCATACTACTGATGCACTCCACTTTCCTTTGGGCTCATCTGCTCACCCCAACCCTTGCACAGCCCTCTCCTGGGCAGCCCCGCAGTGACTCGCAGTGCTTTACAGTAGCAGCAGCACAGGGAGGTGGGGGAGGCCAACAACAGAGTGCAAAGCTTAGAGAAACACCAGCAGCAACCAAACCCACTCTACATCAAAGAGGGACCCCATAAATACCACAGATAACCACATTCTTGTTGGCACTACAAGAAAAGCAACTCTATTAGGTGCTTATTCCACATGGCAGCGTAATACATGTGTTGCACAAATCCAGCTTGGGTTTTGTGATTTTCATCTCAGTACAAGAAATCAAATCCAAAGCAATAGTTCACAAATGTCACATCAAAGAAGAGAAAGTAAAAGGCCTTCCTGACTATTAGCATTGTGCCAAGTTGCAGGTGCCTGTTAACAAAACCATTACTGCTTTTTAATCAAAACACAAATCCTTCAAACAAGCGCGATTCCAGACCATTCCAAAGCCAGACAGGTCTTCTGTTGCCTGCACAGGTAAAACAGATAAAAACCCACTGGTTTATGGCCTACAAGACAGAGATAACATCTGTTATCTCACAAAGGAATCTACTGTGGCTTAAAATACGACCCTGAGACATCCAGGAATTCACTTACAGATTGACCAAGTCAGGAATGAGAAAGTAATTTTGCTCACATAAAGCAGACACAGCACTGACCAGTGTAACTGGAGGAATCGCTCCATATCTGCTTTTCCCAATCATTAAATAAGTTTGCAACAAAAAACCTATGACACGTAAACTATAATCCTTTCTAGACCAAGATCCCTGTAATTGTGAGCTGCTTGACTGAGACTTGCAAAACATCTTAAGAAAGACAATTAGGCAAGATTGCTTCAGCACCTGCATCAAGTTAAGTGATGCTTTCAAGCTCTCATCAAACAGGAAAAAAAGAAGATGACAGGCTGGAGGTGGAAAATCCACTTTGGAAACTTAGTTACATCCATGCAACACCAAAAGTGAAAGTAAGACCACCAGCACATTCTCCTTACTTGTGTTAACTTGCTCCCTTTGATATTTTAGTTTCTAGGCTTTGCTAGTTTATTTCAGTATCAATTTAGCAACAGAAGAAGATAAGGAGAGTCATAACATTTTATCTTGCATCATTTTAAATTTCCTGCCCTAATTATTTTCCCATGTCTTATTTTTAGTGTCTGTCCTACAGCTGAACCGTGGCAGATTGACACGCAGTCGGGATGTATAGCACAGAACTCCCAAGAGCACTGAAATCCATAGCATGATATCGATGGGCAGAAAGCAAAAGTCAATGGCACAAGCGATTCCAGGAATCACCCTAGTCAATGAATACATATATATTGTTTAATATATATAAACTCTTTAAAGCCAATTTTAAATTTGCAATTCATTAAAATGATTCCTCTATTAAAAACAACACAAAAAAGATCCCACAAACTAACAGCTATTATAAAAAGAAGCAACAACACTTCCTAAATTACCTTTCTTTCTATCTTGAAGTGTTTTCTATATCCCAATAGAACAGCCACTATTGCTTTAATTTGCCCACACCTACAAACGCTGCTGAAGAAAAGTCCAGTGACTTTTCCAATGGTACGAGCAACCACATACAGGCAAGTTCATTTGGTGAAATATCACCAAGCATTAAAGCAACAATTCCAGGGAGGGCAGAACCAGCTGACTCCCTCTAAAAGGAACAATGAGCCACTCACCAAAATGCCACAGAAAGCCACATCCATCATAATAATAGGTGCTACAGCGATAAAACACACCTAGTTAAGGAGATTTTCAGGTAGAAAAGTAATTGAGCAGATTTCACTCTGCAGCTTAATCCTGATGTGCCCTGGAGGACTTATCTGTTCACCTTTGTGTGGCATCCTAAAGCTGCATCTCCTCTTCAGACCACAAATCCGCTCCTGACAGAACACCAGCACTCTTTATAAGTAGGGCAAAAAAAGTTGTATTGACTAAACACTGAAGCATTACAACAAACACTCAAAGGTTCCTTGCCCCTAGATGTGAGGAGCACACAAAACAAAAGTATGCACCAGTATATCCAAACAGAAGGACTTCACTTATCTTAAACCATGCTCAATTAACATTCTTAGTCCCTTAAAGAAGCTCAATGCTGACACAAGTCACTCAGGGCTATGCAGACCCCAGGGTGAGGCTAACCTACCCATGCAGGATGCCTGCTACAAAAAGCCATACAGAATACCAAGTACCAACATCAGCATCTATATATAGACAGCAAAAACAACTTCTGCTGCATACTGATTAGACTGGAACGCTGTCAAGGCGGCAGATGAAAGAAACCTGCAGAAGAGATGAATTCCTAGGTGTACATTCAACAATAAAAATGGCTGGCATCATGACAACTACATACAGCCACACGTGGAAGTCTTTTTATTTTAGAGAGGAGCTACTTCACAATCCAGCTCCATACTTTGGAAGCTAATGCATGAACTCAGTATGATAAGGAGATGGAAAACTGACCCATGCCTTTCCAACTGAAGGCTGAAGGAGGAGTCCCAATCTACTCTGTTAGCATAGGAATACCAGTGAGACCTCCAGCTAGCCTACAGACTGAGGAACTGAGGAAGTCCTGATTCACTTTGTAATTTATGTTATCAAAGAAAATGAGAAGCCCTTCTGATAACCTTATCTGCATCCAAAATTTCTCTTGAGTGGGGATTTTTCTTTCAGTGATCCTTTCTGACTATTTTACCATATCTGGTGTAAAGCGAACACAATGAAGTAGAAATGAGAACAGCAGCATGAAGTCTATTTAGCACAAAAATTAAACAAGTGTTTAAAAAAACAAAACAATATATATGTGTGTGTGTGTGTGTGTGTGTGTCTTCCCTATCCTTACTTTAAAAATAAGACACCTATAACAAAGGCCGCAGCCAGTGCTCTGCCTTCACCTCACCAATGCAGCCCCTGGCTGCAGGCAGACCCAGCGGTGTCACTGTATGTGCTCAGGCACTGCCACCTCACCGCCAGGGGCACAGCCATCAGCTGCTGCTTGGAGGTGGCCACAATCTCATCAGTGGCACCGTGGGGAAGGACGGCAGCTGTGAGCCACCCTACAGCCCTCCCGGTGCTGCTGCCACCTGTGTTTTCCCTGCCGTCACTTACCAAATTATCACAAGTTAAATACAAAATCACGCTGCTATGAAGGGCAATGGGTACATGGTGTAATCGCCTCCATGAAAAACAGAAGCAGTATTTGGTATATGCTTAGCCAGCTCAGCAACAGTTTAAACAGGTAAAAGCAAACGTATAATGCTATGTACACCCGTACAAAGAAAATGCATTTATATATATATAAACATACATAGAAAGAGAGAAAAATAACAATAATAATCAGGCGCCATGCGCAAAGCACGTTCTGTCACTGTAGTTTTCTAAAGGAGAAAATCCTTCGTTTGCTTACACAGCAGCGAACACAACGCAGAAATGCCGCAGAAACAAGAACCTGAATAGAACAGGCTGCAGCGGACCCGCCAAAGGAGCCCTCCCACCCCTTACAGCTCCCGCAGCCCCCGGGGCTTCCATTGCCTTCCATCGCCTTCCCCACCCGCCGCCGCCCCGCAAGGCGAAAGAGCCCGCGCCGCCCGGTCCCACCGCGCTCACCACCCCCGGGACCGCGCCCCACACCGCCCCACACCGCCGTGTCCCGCCCCGCCCACCTCGTGCACCGCCGTGGCTCGGTCTCCCAGCCCCGCTCTCTCCCCCCAGCCGTGCGGTGCCGTGCGGTGCCGTGCCGTGCCGCCCCGCACACACGTGCGCAGCCTCCGCCGTTTCCCGCGGCGCCGGGAGAGCGGCAGCGGCAGCTCGGGCCCCGCCCCGGCAGGGTGATGTCACCGCTCCGGCCGCGCACCTGATCCCCGGGCAGGTCGCGCCTTAAAGGGGCCGCGCCCACTCGGGTGAAGGGCCCAGGCTGCGGGAGCTCAGCCATCACCTCTATCATAGAAACGTGCCAGAGGACTAGAGCCTGAGAACCAGCACGGAGGCACGTGCCAAGAACATGGCAGTGGAAAATGGCAACTACGAACACTAAGGTTTCCTATGCAAGAATCAAATCTGAAGGCAAACAGGAGTTCCCTTACTGCATCATGCTCCTATTTATAGCCAAACTGCACGGAAAATGCTGTATTGCAACATACCTGATCACGAAAATGCATTAGCCTCTCTCATGCCAAGCAGACACCGCTCACAGTTCTCAACCTGCAGCCACTTGGGCACTTTTTAAAGTTATTAGTTTAATTTCCCTCCCATTAGCGTGGCAGCACTGCACCAGGCTGCTCCCACCATTAACTGCCACCAAAGGGCAGCTTTGTGCACATCTGGCCCACTGTCCCTGCTCCAGCAGCTCACCAGTAAAGCATCAAGCAATGTACCTTATCCCCCCAGTGCTCACACATGCTGTTTGTGCTCTTATAAATGATTATCATGGGCAAATATCACAATAGGAGAAAGCATCACTTGCTGGCCAACTAATCCCAAAGAATTATTTCTAAACAATTACTTGGTTCTGTAGAAGTCTCCCTATTAATTTGCTTCTGCACATGGGTTCTATTATCTATTATACCTGCACTTACCCAGCTCAGCACTGGCCGCTGGAGAGGCAGCCTCCAGGTAGCACTGGTTGAGCCATACTTTGGGACACTATTATATCCTCATGTCAACAGTGTTCCTCATGCACCTGAATAGAAGTTTGTATGCCGTCATGGTTTAATGTTGACATATGCTAATGCTAATTTTTTAAGTGGTTAAATCATCTGAATTGAACTCATATTGACTGTAAACAGCAAATGTTCAAACACTTTTTACAACCAGCAAATATCATCCTCAGCTCTCTTGGCTCAAACAATAAAAAAAAAGTTTTCTGCTCTTTCATCTCTCATTCAAAACTGAGAAGCAGCACGGAATGATCTGTTACATCCACACTATAATTACAAGCAACAATGCTCACTGAAAGCTGGGCTGGCTGCTCGCTAGTGAGTTTCAATCTGCCATCTCACTCTCCAAAACACCAACAGAAAATAAAACCCCACTGCATGTTTACAAGTATATTTACATATAAACTGGAGGGGGAATGTCTGTTTATGAGGGTGGACAGTGACAGGACAAGAGTGAATGGTCTTAAACTGAGACAGGAGAGGAGGACGTTCTTCACACAGAGGGTGGTGATGCACTGGAGCAGGTTGCCCAGGGATGTTGTGGATGCCCCATCCCTGCAGGCATTCAAGGCCAGGCTGGATGTGGCTCTGGGCAGCCTGGTCTAGTGGTTGGTGACCCTGCACATAGCAGGGGGTTGAAACTAGATGATCATTGTGATCCTTTTCAACCCAAGCCATTCTATGATGCTACAATTCTATACTTCCAAAAATAGTAATAATAAATTACTGATAGTATTCCAAACATAAATAACCTAAAAAATAGATGTCATTTTAGAGCACTAGCTACTAGGTTTCTAACTCATTCCATTTACCTTTATTGCAAGTTGACAGTTCAAACTCCACCCTACAGTGAAAATGGGTGTACCTGTCTCAGAGTCCACATTTATGTGCATGAAAAACCCTCCCACTGCTGAGCACTAACGGAGCAGTGCAGCTCAGCATGGTGGGCTGTGCTCAAGGAAGCAGACATGGCTAGAAAACAAGAATTTCAGAAATGTACACAGGACTGACTCATTAACCTTCATTTTTCACATCCATCAACTATTGTGTTTCCAAGCATTAATTTTCTTACAATCAAGATAAGCCATATCCCATTCTGGAAGTATATCAACATCCACTACGCTGTTAAGTGCTGACCTTCCGCCACTTAATTCACAGTTGAAGTCTATGACTTAAACTTTAGCGAAGGCTCAAAATATCTAAATTGCAAGTTTGAATCATAGTTCTGTAACAGTCTTATTAACACCATGCTTTAATTACGCTTACAAATAAAGCTTCTATTATGTATCCTAATGTTGTAATTTGACAAAAAGAAAGACAAATACCAGGTTCCTGCACAGTGTCTGAGAGGAGAAATGCCCTTCTGTGATGCAAATGTTGTGGTTAGTCTAAACTGGTATTGAGGCTTCTCTGTACTGACCACTGCAGAGTGGCTTTAAGCCCTCCCGCACCATACCCTAATAAACCTTTTCTGAAGTTGATACATGATGCTGACTCACGTGTGGCCTGTTCATGGCTTGCGTGTGGCCAGTGGCACGCGTGTGACAGATATTTACTCCCCTCCTCCTCTCCAAAAAGAAGGAATGGATACCATCCAAAGGGATCTGGACAGACTTGAGAAGTGGGCACACATGAACCAGAAGAGGTTCAGAACACTAAGTACAAGGTCAGAGCAACCCCAAGCATCTTTTCCTGTGTACAGGCCCGGAAAAGAACTCACTGTGAGCAGCCCTGCAGAGCAGGACTCAGGGGCGCTGGTGGGTGAAAAGCCGGACATGAGCCAGCAGCTCTCAAGGCCCAGAAGAGCAACTGCATCCTGGGCTGCATCAAGAGATGGCCAGCAATTTGAGGGAGGTGATTGCCCCCCTTCTGCTCTGCTCTCATGAGGGCACACCTGGAGTACCTTGCCACCAGCCCTTCACTGTTGTTCCAAACCTCTTAGTCCCTGCCTACAGCTCCAGACCAAAGGTGCTATATAGCATTACTCGGTTCACATCACACATAGCTCAGCATCATCTTTCACTCCCACAGAACCCAGCACTAAGAAGGTTAGTCAATGACCAGCAGTCCTCTGCTGCAGCGCTCCCAGCTGCCAGGCACAGGAGAAGCTGTGACTGACCCTGGGGGCTGGCACAGCCTCGCAGCACTGCTGTGCTCCTGAGCTTTCTCACTCAGATCAGCTGAATTGCACTAAGTGGTGTTTTTCCATCTGTACCAGTGCTGCTTAGAGCTGGTCCATGAGGTTGCAACATCTTGTTATTTTCTATACTATGGTATGTCTCCATTATGTATTCCTCCTACGTAGCCATCTCATCCTATAGCAGTGCCTACTGTTGGAGAAATCCCAGAGACTTCAGCATTTTTTGGCATATCTTTGAAAGATAATTTTATCACCAAGTATTCATCAGCAATAAACGGCGTTACCTTGCATTCTGTTGCAGTAAGGAACATATATATTCCAACTACCTACATCACTTGCTGGATTCACACAGTTAGCTCTAAATTTTCAGTTTAAGCGTAACAATGTCTGGCTTTAAACTGTGAAAGGAACACCATTTTAATATGAGCAAAGTCTGAACAACCATAGAGCTGTGTGTTCTTCCCCATGTATTTGCTGGGAAACTAGAAAGCAACATTTAAATAATCAATGTTAGCTATAACTTCCCTTGCAAATGACATGAACATGATCATCCAGCTTGAAAAGCAAGATTTGGATGTTAGAGGCATTTTGGCCCCTGATGTTACCACATCAGACACCTCCCCTGCATTTATAGACAGCTCTTTAAATGCTCCCCTGCATTTAGAGACCACCTCTTGTCCAGCCATAGAAACTTCCACATTCCCACACAAAAACCTCTCAAAATGGCAATATAGTAGTAATACAAAAACAAATGCCAAAATAAAATGTTAACTGAAAGCAGCACACAGCAAGTTAATAGAAGGAACACTGAAATGACGGAATTTACTTCATATTTACTTAAACAAAAAGCTCCATTAAAAATTGCTCCAAGCTGATGCAAACACCCCTGTCAGGCACTGAATTCAGGTTTGGCTGGCTACACTGCACACCGGCTGTTGGCTTCAACTCATGCAATCACTTATTTTCGTTTGAGAAAATAGGAACTCAAATTGCTAAGCAAGGTAATTTCCAACTGTGATGATTAAAGAAGTGCGTTCTAGGGTATAATAATGCAAATACAGAGTT
The DNA here is from genome assembly GCF_054131305.1 of Coturnix japonica. NCBI lineage: Eukaryota > Metazoa > Chordata > Aves > Galliformes > Phasianidae > Coturnix > Coturnix japonica. The sequence continues at coordinate 15,314,809 of NC_140670.1, read as the reverse complement.
GAAGTATGCTCACAACACATGTTACAGCCTCAGGTAACTGAGGCTTAGCTCATTTCTCAGTGGAGAAATTCACAATGGAAATGGGGAATGATGTTATAAACAAAACAATTACCTATAGTACACTCCTTGTTTTCTTATGATAATTATATGTTGAGTCCCCAAAGTGCCGGACTGTCTACTGAAGTCATTATGAAAATGAGAATGAAATAAAAGTTAATATTAACTATGCTTCTCAAGATTATAATGTAGGAAGAGAAAGCTGAAAATCTTGTGTGATGTACTTAGAGCTTATGGAATGAGGTACCGACAACACCAAAATGAAGGCTGCTGAGTTAGGAGGAGACTAAAAGCTGAAGGACGAGCAGTAGGGAGGCTGTGTTTATCATAGGTGTGCACACAGCGTGCTGCCTCAGGTAAATCATCTCCATTCACAACATGTCCAGTTTTTAAAATCACTAATGTGAAAAACAGACAGGAAATATTCATATCTAGCATTGACTAGCATTGAAATACTGTCATTCAAAACACAGTTAAAGAAAATGCCTTGTGAGAAGCAACAGTTATTTTAGCAACAGGATCTTTTGTTCCTTGTCCAGGCCCTAATTGGACATTTGGATTTGGATAATTTGGAAAGTGGATTTGTCTTGCTGTGCCTCTCAGGGTCTTGCACTTCAAAACCTCCCCCTCAGCCTTCTACATACACTGAAAAAAATATCTACTTCCCAGTTCTCGTCTTGTAGCTTGCACATCTCTCCTTCTCCCCCATTCAGATTATTTCTGCCAACTGTTTTCAGCTCAATTTTCCACACACACAAAATAAATATATTTTATTAAATAAGTAATTTGATGATTCTGCTTCTGGTTAGCTGAGCTGTACCCTCTTGAATGGTTTGCCCAAAATAGATACAGTACTTCAAACTGAGATCTTCTCTGTAAGAAAAAGATGATTTTCTATATTTTACATGCTACACTCATGTTCAGCCCTCCTAATGCAACGCTTCCCCTCCCATAATGGTAAGAATTTTTGAGAGCTGTCTCCTATTTACTTGCTGCCTGCTCTGTATTCATGCATTTCATTATTTCTCCTAGCAGTAATTATTTGCTGTTGAGCAAATGAGATGTTCATTTTTCTGTTTTCTTCAAAGAATTTTGGACTCGTGTCCTATATACCTGCTTTCCCTTTAAGTTTGGGGGCATTTTTTAGTGAAACAATTTGGTAAGCACACTCTCTATTCTGTGTCCAAGGTCATTAATAAAAACACTGAAGTGAACCAGAACAAGCACAGATGCAGCAGACCATGCTGGATCACCATTCAATACTGCATTTCATTCTGACAGACAATCATTAATAGCCACCCACTGGGCATAGTCATGCAACACATTTCACTCCTACTCTACTGTACTTCCTTTCAGGACATTTCTTCACTGGTTAAGATTATTGCACAAAAAAGCATCAAAGACCTCACTAACATTAACTAACATTAAGACACTAACATTCACTAACATTTTCTTGTCAATTCACAGACCTTATTATCCTGTTACTGAAGAAAATTCAACTGGTGTAATGATTTACTTTTAAACTTCTGGCAACCGTAACTCATGCTGTCATTGTCTTTCAGAGGCTGGTACTGCTTACATGAGTTTTGTACAATAATTTGCTCAAAATGCTGAAGACAACAAACAGTCTATATAATTTTCTGCCTCCTTCTCTGGCTCTGCTTTTTGTTTTCACATCTTCCAGCATCTTGAATAACAGCTCCAGGTACTGAGGTCACTTTGGTCAATGGGGCAGAAAGGATTTTTGCTTTTTTAAATGTCACAGGATGCAATTCACCAGGTACAGCCTAACAACCAACCTGTGCAAGTACTATGCCATAAGCAGAACACTTGCTTCAGACATGCCATCCAACTTACATTCCCTCCCTGCTTTTTATTTTCTTCTCGTGCTAACTGCTGTTCACTTACATCTCTCTCCTGCCAATGTTCTGGAGACTTTTCACAGCACATGCCATAGAGTATATCTTACCAAATCACGCTGCCTTTAAAAATAAGACACTCATGCAGGTAAAACAACACTGGCAACAGCACAGAGCAGCCCACATGCCAAGCAGGCCTCCCTGGAAGGTGCAAGGGAGGAGCAGGCACCTCCAGTCTGGGTGGTTATCTCTAGTTAAAGGCCAAACAGAGAGTGTGTACTCAGCAAAACACTGCAGATGGGACTGCAAATACAAACCAGATTAAAAATAACACTGATGATACTGCAGGTGTTTTGGCTCTACCAGTGTATTTCTTCTGACTGCACAGCGTACACAAGCAGAGCCTTCTGTACATTCCAGCACTGTTACACCATCGCATTTAGGAATGTTTCTTGCTGTCATCACTCAAAATGTTGAACATTTTAAAAAACATAATAATGGAGCCTCATTACAGAACATGCGTATGCGGCAGCTTACGATTCAAACGTTCAATTTTATTATTTTAAAATAGCAACAAAGAGCAGGAAGACAAAAGTGTAAAGACAGCAGCAGCTCCAGCACAGCCCTGCTGATTTTTGCCAGCTGACCAATACCAACGCTCCCTCAAGTCTATTGAAGGGTATTTACCACCAACCCAAACGGTTTCTTTCCTTTTCACAAATACATACAATGATGATACAAACCAGAAAACCCTTCCTTAGCTTCTGTGTGCACTCAGCCTTCTAATTCTTTATTGAAAAAGAAATAAAATTACCACCCTGGCATAAACAGTAGAGGCCAACAATAAATAAAGAACTAACCAACTAACTAACTAACCAAATAAATCAGGACAGAGAAATACAGCTGCAAATTCATACTAAATGGTTAAAATGCAAAATCATTTCAAAACTGAAATAGCCCTCCAAGGACTGCCCACCATTTGTCAGACATGCTGTAGAATCTTATGGTATTGCTTCTTAAAAAGCAGAGAAAAATCGAGCCCATTCAACACTGAAGAACAGAAATACTACCTGTGCTAAGATGACACATTAATATTTAGCTTTTGGAAATTATCTGATTGAATCTGAGTAACACGATGAACACAAAGCTATTAAAGAAAACAATGTTATTCCAGACATAACTTGGTTTGCCTCCCATAGCAGATTGATGCTAAAACACTGATTTGTCATGACTTAATAAAACACTGGCCAACACTGCAAGTATTCTGTCACCCATTTACAGCTTAACACAATGTACCTGCTGAAGTAAAGCTACAAGGACAAATACTGAGGCCTCTATTTGTGGGATTTGGGGTTTTTGTTTGCTTTTTGCTTTAGGCACACAAAGATGAAAGTACTGGAAACTAACAAGAATGTTACAAATGAAACTGTTCTTTCTATTGATCCTGTTAGCAATACTGAACATCAATCACTATTAGATCGCACTTTATCAGCCAATTTAAAGTGGGCTGGCTGGCATTCAATACATTTTGAAAGTGACACTCAATAATAACCATGTCCGATTTCCTTTTAATTGAAACAAACTAATTACTGTAGCTTCCTTAATACAATAATTCCAACCGAGAGCTCAAGAACTTAATGTGTTCAGGAAATTTAACATGTAAGAGGCACACCTTGCAGACATGATTTCCACTGCTGCTTTGTATGTCACAGCGATTTCTATTCATTGAAAATCCATCCACTGAAAACAATAAGAAGAAGAGACATTGATGCAAGCTCCTAACATTATCCTTAAGCTTAGAAAAAAATTAATAGCTCTTTTTATATCAAATTCACCAGTCCACTATAGGATTAGCTTTTGTGCTTTATTCACAACCATCCTGGAATTCAGACCCATTTACTATCTGTATTCAGCTCTATTCACTATGTTTGCTTCCACTTGATCTTAGCTCAACTTCATCCTGCCTCTATATATATAGAGAGAGAAAGAGAGAGTTAGAACTCATAACTATTAATATAATTACTGCTGATTAAGCTGTGTCTAGAGAAGGACTGAAAAATGCAGGTCAGCTTCTGAATCGAATCTAAACTCTCTCCTGTATGTAGATAATCCTCACAAGAGGCATTAACAGGATTATCTGTTAATTAATAAGAACTCGTGTAACGAAAAAATAAACAAACCTTCCTCACATGAAGAAACAATTTCTGTAGTATAAGGTCTGGTTCCTCTTCTCACCCATCCAGTGATGTGACAGCACCGGAACAGCCAGAATTCTATTCCTGGTTCAATGCTAACATCTTCCAGCCGAGCCTGTGTCCATCCCCATTCTGCTTACCTGCGTAATACTCTGCTAGAGTAAATTTGCTGAGACCTCTGGGCCAAAGGCACAACACAGCATTCCCAAGAAAAACGAAAGGTGAAAAAACATACTGAGAGCTGACTTTATCTCTGTGAATTTAAAACTTCAGGCAGCAAGTGAATGCTGCCTGTATGATGATGAATAACAATGAATAAATCTTCAGCCATTTCCTGGCCAGAGAAAGCCTTGCTTCTGGACATCCATCCCAGTGAAGGAGCAGTACCATAAAAAGAAGTCAATCCCCAGCCCAGTGAGCCTGCATAATACCTGCACACAATCTATGGGGGAAACCAAAATAGAAAGTGATATAATAAAGGCACAGTGGAAATTACCGTTGTAGTGGCCCACTCCTCTAAAATCTTAAGCACTGTCATCTTTCTCTTAATGCCAACCCACCCATGCTCAGCTGTTTGAACACAAACTAAACCTGATTACTGAAATAAGAAGAAACAAAGTGTATTTCTATCTTATGCAACAGCCTGCATTATGCAAATAAACTGAACCTGTCAACTTGCTCTCACTTACATTCACTTACCCTTAGACAAGCCAACAGTTATGCAGCTGTAAAGTTTGCTGCTCTGAAAGTGCAAAGCATAAACTTATTAGACTTGAAAAAATTAGATAACTTCCACAGATCAGTTTAAAAAACCTGCTTCTATTTTACCGAGTAAACACAACTTTTGCCAACATTCTTACTTCTGAAGACACAGATGTTCATTATCCCTGCTTAATTGGGCACAGCAAGAATTAATCGAGAGCCAGGGCAAAGACAGAAGAACTTTGACAACGTGCTGCCTCACTAAAACCGCCTTCCACAAGGAACCTAAAAGGCTGTGTGGGATCATTAAGCACAAATTCACTCCCAATAATGGCTGACATTCCCACAAAGAACAAGGCTGGAGTCAGAGACTTCGGGTAATTGTGCTAAAAATTGGTATGCATCAAAGACTGTATGTAGGTCACATGATCCCATAGACAGACCTCACAGAGGCCTTTGTGGAACACAGAAAATTAACAAGTAGTGTGTGCATAAAGCCATTACCCTTCTAAAGCTCTGCTCTCACACATATACATAATTCTTGCCATTTCAGCCCAGAAATACTAAGGTAGAACTGAAAAACATGCAGCATGAGAAGATGAACAGATAATTAAGAAGAGAATCAGGGAGTCTACGAGGGAGGGCTACGATATCAGGAATGATTCTGTGTTATTTCACAATAGTGTGACCTGCCAAGAAAAGAAATTGTGAGACCAGAAGTTGAAAAAAACAAGGATAGAGGAATAAGTTTACAATACATCACAGACTGAAATTCTCTACCGCAGAAAGATGTCTAATTCAAAATACAATTCAGTTCAAAAAGATTAGGCTGGCTAACAGAGGACAGGCTCATAAGAAACAATGCGTAATTATTATATGGATGCAGGTACCAGTTCAGAATATCCCTATGCTGCCAGCTGGAAACAATAAAAACCATCCAACCAACCACAAAAACCACATGGCTAACAAGAGATGACATTCTAGATTTGCCTTGTATTTTACAATCTCTCCCCTGGTACTTTTTAGGTCACAGTTCACATTGCCTCACCAGTATGAGTGATGGAACACTAACCAAAAGCCCTTCCTGAAGTAAGCAAGGCAACTCATAGATAACCATTCTCACTGTTGTCACTTACCAGTTTATCAGTGCACAATAAGGAAGGTAGGATCAAATACAGGAGGTGGCTCCAAATACATGGACATCGATAGCAACAGGTATATAAATGTAAAAGAATGACTGTCTACAACTCTGCCATAAGACTGAGGGCAAAGAGGGGAACAGAACTCCATAAAACTTGAAAACAAAGCGATTCTGGGAGGGAATCAGTGGGGAAAGGAAAAAAAAAAGGGAAAATAAATAAATAAATAAATAAATGGTGGAAGTTCTGAGCTTCAGAAGCATAAAATGAGTGAACTGAAAGACAGCCTCCAAGTTCTTCACTGATTACTACCAGTGCAAGGCAATGAACTAAGCAGATTCTTGTTCTAACTCATAGCAGTGGCTCTTGATTTTTCACTGAGATGTCCAGAAAAAAAAATTAAATGTGAAGAGCAAACTCAGCACAAAAGCTCACAAACGTTAAAAGCCAAAATACCTCATTTCTGCTTCTCTCTGTATTTTTCTTTACTTACTTCAAAGTATATGAAAGAGCCAAGTAAGCAAGCTACATCACCATACTTAATAAATGAGGCCGACTCAGCATAAAGTCTAAATGTGTAAGCTTAGAAAATTAATCTCCCAATTACTTAAATAATATTATCGCTTTTCAGTAGTGCATCTCGAAAATCTGTGCCATTTCAATTTCACCTGATCAGCTCTTCTACTAGGCAAAGTTACATTTCTGACCAAAACCTAACAGCTAAATAAGCAGCCAAGTGACAAAACCCTCATCCTTTAGAACACCAAGCTTTCAGCGCTGGCACCCTGGATGAATCTAGAAATTAGAAGGTTCCAGCAAACACATTTTCCTACTATTCTGCTCAGTGGGAAATTCACAAGTCAGAAAGCACAAGAGAACAGATTCCAGACATAAAAAATGTCCATATTTTCAAACTTGAGTTGTAGCCTAAGGCTGAAGCAGCCACTGATGTCACAGAAATTCCCTCTAGAGGAACTTCTGCCTTCCTCAAGCTGTGGATGCAGAACAGATATTAAGATCACAAATGCTGCTTTACTTCATCCTGCTCTAAATTTCATATAATTTCTCCTGTATCTACAGCAATAGAGGAAAATTTTCCCTGATGACTCAAGAATTACCAAAGCAATTTTGCCTTATAACTACAGAAAAATAGTGATATTTCCTCCACTGAGACATGTTGCTTTATAAAAACATTACACGGATTTTTGGCTTTGATACAGTTTTCTCATTCCAACTTCCAGTTTTCAAAACGATGACTTGAAATGTAGCAATCTGTCAACAGGGCCAAAAGATAAACAAGCTGTGACTATAAGTCAAAAGAAGATTAGAGAAAGGCGCTGCATTTTCCAAGAAACATGCAGATAAGTAACAAACAGATGCATACGCTTCCTCTCTCTCCTCACATTCAGAAATCAAAAGACATAAGTGTATGACGCTGAGGCAGAAGATTGTTCTCTGTCTCCAAAGCGATCTGGATGATTACAGCAGCAAACAGCACTGAACACTTCAAGAACTATTAAGTAATTTGATTTTGCTTTGAAAAGCAAAGACATGAGGGGAAAAAAAAAAAAAAAAAAAAAGGACGCATGTACCTATTTGACCAATAGCTTTTTCAGGAAGTTCCTATTATTATAAAAAGGTACATTACCGTGTTTCAAAAGCCAGAATTCAAGTGTTGCAATATTGGTGCTGTCCAGACTTGTATGTGTAGTGCTCCGCTAACACTATTAAGCTTTTACTATGTAGGTCCCTGCAAAAGCAATGCCTCTATTTATTTCCATGGAAACTACAACAAATACGAGGAGTATTTTCCTTCTGAGATGGGAAACTGCTCCTGAGATGAAGGATTAAAGACAGACCTGGTCAGTTTAACAGATGGTCCTCATGTTGTCAGGCTTCCATTAACAGTGATGGCGGGTTTATCACCCTCCTGAAGATCAAGAGTTTTTCCAAAAGCTCTTTACAGGTTGATGCTCTTTAGTTTGACAGCACTGACCTTTGTATTCAATAGGTCACTTATTTTGTTTGTTTGTTCCTTGTTGTTTCTTAGAACACAGGATAGTAACATATAGTAACATAAATCATATAGTAATATAAATCTTAGATTGATATAACTATACCTCTAGACAATATGAATGGAGAGAGGGAAGAAATTTCAAGCAATCATTTCTACACCAAAATTCTATTTATTGCCTACCTAACTGCAGTCCTCAAGGTGGGAAGGAATAACAGATTCACAATCAAACAGAGGGGGAAATGTGAGGCAAATTATTTCTTAAACTACTTTACAGTTGTCACAATGCACAGAGAACAACTGGCTCTCATTTAAAGCATCCTCAGCAGAAAACATCACCAGCATCTACCTCAGTGCAATATAGTCCGGTGAAGTAGAGTGGCTGTGCAGAACAGAGCCTCATAGCACTAGTGGCTGCGCTAAGCCAGACCCTGAATCTAGAGCTGTCTTTAGAAAGGCACAAACAAGAATCAGAGATGTGATCTTCCTCCAAAAGCAAAGGCCAAGGCTGAAACGTAAAATAGGTAACTGGACATTGTAACATTCAGCTGGTACTAACCTCTTAGTAAAGCCATAGTAATCAGAATGTAAATACATTAATTGTGTTAATTTCTATTACTTCGCTTTACCATCATCTCGTACTGTTAAATAATAACAAATGCTGAAGAAGAACGTGATGAAGAAGTAAGCAGGAATTACAGAATAACTGAAGCTAGAAAGGCTGAAGCTAGAAAGGACTTCAGAGGAAGTCTCTGGTCTGATGTCACGCTCAGAGCATGACTGTCAGGTCAGATGAAGTTACTCAGGGTTCCATCCAATTGAGTCTTGAAATCCTCCAAGGACAGAGACTGTCCAACCTCTCATTAAAATGCAGGATACACCTTTGAAAATGAACCAAGATCTGTATTTCCATTGTTACATTGAAGTAAACACAGAAATTCATTATACTGAAGCAAATATTTGAACACCGGTTACGGCCATTCACAACTATAAGCAATTACAATGTAATAATTAATTCACATCTTCTCCAAACAATACGGGCCCTGGCATTTAGCATTCTGGTCATTACTCAAATTAATTCCAGACAAGTAGGAATAAGAAGAGGGAGGAAAACCCATAAACAACCTGTAATAATGTTGTGCTTTCTCATGAATACCATAGAAATGAAGTGGAGAGGTAGAGACAGGGGGAAAAAAGCACAACTGCAAGCAGAATAAGTTTCCCAAGCAGCCAGGGACAGTTAAATCTGAAGTAAAACCATTCAGATACTTCATGTTTTCTGCTATGAAAACACAAATAACATAAATATCGAAGGGTGTCTGAACATGTTATGATTGAATAGAAATCTTATTTTAGGCTTTGAAGTTCTGTTCAAACAGTTTTGAATACTTTTCGATTTACTACAGAGACATGAGATAAAATAACTCAAAGGTTAAAAAAATTCATTGATGAGGACTTATCAATCCTAACTCCCATACGAACAGTGCTTACCTTCCCTTATCAGAGGAAATAAGAGTTGCATAGATGTGTGAGTGATGCTCTTAACTGACACTGAAGCTCGGCTGTATTTGTTGGAGCAGAGCAAGGCAATTCAGTTGGGCACGACACCACAAGAGCCAGCTGTTTTCCACCTTTTCACTCCAAACCCTCACAAAGACATCTGCAGAATAAATCCTGGAAAAGATCCTGCCAGTTCTGCCGCTTCTGCCCTCAGACATTCCCAGCACACAGTCAAGTAAAGCAACTTCGACTTGAAAACGTCACTCAGTATCATTAGCACAGCAAAACTCCCTGCTCTGCTGGCCTTTTTTGTCTGTGAATGCTTCCAGTTCCTACCCCAGCAAGGACTGAACGCAGTGAAATTGCTCAGGTGACACCAAGCAAACAGGCAGCGGAGAACTGATTGAGAGCAAAAAACGAGCAAAGAAAAACAAGTGGCAAATAATTTATGTGATAATTGTATCGCTGAATGTAACTGATAATGGTTAACATTAAAGGGACTGACTGGTTTATCTTTCTGCATCTCCCAGAAAGATGCTTTAAGAAAAATACGTATTTCATCCCCATCCTGAAACCCAGCTATCTAAAAAGACACGATGATATTAATACTGCTTTGCTAACAGGAAAATTATGTTCCCTACATGCTTGGTCTTTCCTGAAATGATACATTTCTAAGAGCAGCATCTAAAACTGCATTTTAAAGATTTTCCTGAAAACTAAGTGGAAGTTGTGTGGCCTACAGAATTGAAACAAGTTCTGAGGACCTTCTGAACAGCACCTCCAGTGCAAACTGCTATTCAGCCCGCAGCACTGCCAGGCTCACACCACAACATTCCTTCCTGTCTCTCTTTAAGAATACAGTCATTACTTCTATATTTCAAGTCTATAAAGCATCCATAATAAAAAGGATTCTGAAGTTTTTGTTGGCATCTCTTTTTTCTTTAAATATATTTCAAATGTACACAAACTCTGCATGTCATCTATAATAAGTACTGCATAATGTTTCCAAACAATAACAAAGAACACAAAGGACAGAGAACACTGTACTTTACTAATTACAAGTTTTATGAGCATTTGCTGTGTATTTATTAGCACGTCTCAGGTGGAACATAATGAAAAACTTCCAGAGAGCAAGAAGGACACACAAACAATTCTTTCCCTTCCATGGCCTATTTTCTTGAATCATTTACAGAACTAGTGAGGACATTAACTTGCTTCCATGTCATAGTAAAGGCCACAGACTACTGTGCATTAGCTGCTGTTTATGGATCCATTCCACTGAGAAAAGCGGTAGAAGGATTAGAAAGAACGCTGTTATCCTGTGCTTTGGGACACTCTGCTCTCATTGACCGCTTCCCTGAATACCTTTATTTTAACATTTCACGGAAACACTTACAGAAGAATCCTCCTCTTCAAACAGTCTCCCACATCTGAATCACTCATTCATATTTTTAGCCCATTCATTACTTTCAAATGTCAAAACACAATAAATCACGTTTAAGTATAACATCTAAGAATTACGCGCACCAAACATTATCCACAACAAATACCCACTTCCATTTCACAGCTGTTATAATTAATAAGATAGTTACTATTTTCTTAAGAAAGCAAAATGCTGAACCAAGTTCCATGCAGATTAGAAGTTTCCTTTTACCCAAAGGCTTCTGATCTGCAAACAAACTGCTCCCCATACACAGCGTGCAATGTGCTGTTCTAACTGTGGTTAAGCCAAACTGTGCCACAAAAACCAATTCTAGGCAAGACACTCATTTGTGATCAGTTGTCATTTATTACAGATCATCCTATCTGCTTCTGTCACCGGCATAATTAACCTTAGGCACAGCTATTAATTACTGCTTATTTGCAATGTATATACTCAAAAAAAATGCTGCTTTTGTGCCAAGAAGGTTTATACCATTTTATCAGCTTAATTACAGATAAAAAAATAGCTGTCTGCAGTAAACACAGATTTGCTGTCTCTGTTGAAACAGGAGAGGAATGTAGCCGAGTTTGATACAAAACAAGCAAACAAACAAACCCCAGATTGTTAGAGATGACCAGGACAAGCAATTCCAAAAGAAAAAATGTAATTTCAGCCTTCAGATCTGAAGGATCGTGAGCTTGATCAAATCTACACATCAAAAGAATTCCAGCAGAGTACAGCAAGCCAGGGCATCATGCAGAATAATTAAGCAAAAGATCATCACGGTTCACATCCTTTTACAGGCAACCACAGTTCAGTGAACTCTTCCCCATAACACAAATCGGTATCATTTCATGCTTGGAGACATGTTCAAAAGAGGGAAACAATCACAGCTAAGGTCTAAATGTTCATAATCTGACTCCTCTAATTAAAAAGAAAAAAAATTAAGAATCAGACACCTGACACTTGGTTTTTGTGACAGAAGTCTTGGAAAACGAGTACAGCGTAAAGGAGTGGTAAGAACTACAGAATTCCAGGTACAGTAAAAGAACTGATCTGCACTTTTAGTGAGGGAGAAATAGGAAAATTCACCCCCTAGATGGTCTGATTGTTGGCAGGTCAATCAGTACAGACTGTTCACAGCGCTTTCTCTTACTATGGCAAAAAAAGGGTAAGGAATAAGAAGACATAAATACATAGGAATGTCAATTTTATTCTTTCTGCAGCTCACGGGAGCCATGACCTGCACACAGTAATTGTTCTAATAACCCTACAAACTGAGAACAACGTGGAGAAGTATTTACATTTCTTAACCTCATCCTGTTAAGTTGGTTGCCTAGAAACACCTTAACTCAGAACGAGTGGAAAAATTACTTTCTCCTACTGCTTATTTAGAACATTTTGATGAATTTATTTCATGAAATCTACAAAATAATTTCCCTTATACTTCTTATAGAATCGAACACATTTAAGATACGCTGTGAAGAACAAATGAAGTCAATGTACAACAATGATGATATGCTGAGAAGTCCTCCATAGATCAGTTCGGACCTGGGTATGACACGCAGAAGAGTTGGTGGGTGACTCAGCTCCTAATGATATTTCATTTAAGTTCACTGTCTTAGCATCAGCCCAAGTTATTAATAACTCCCAGTATGCTACTTAGCTGTGCGGATTCATTTTCCTGTTAATGGCAGCAAGAGGTTCCTTGTTAATGGTTTTAAGATAATGCTGGATGTTGCCATATGGATGGGTTTGTATGAGGGTTTCTCATGAAGAGCCAGGGAGTGTAAGAAATTGTTGCTATATTTAACTGCCACGTCCTCACATGCACAGCAGACAAATTGAATGGACAGTGTTCCAGCATTTACAAGTGCAAATGATGCTCAATATTTACTGCACGTTCTGTTTAAGATGACTACAGGGACTTTAAACAAGACAGCATATGGATAGATCAGAGGACGGGTAATGGAATACTGAGCTTTTCACCCCTAGGTCACTAGTTCAAATCTAAACTGGTCAGTAATGAAGGAAGCTATTGCCATCTGACAGTCTTGGCCTCTGCAAATTGTTCTGTCAGGTTCTGCCTGTTTCCCATCAAGCTCAAAATTCCCCATTACAGTTTGCATTCCTGCAGACAGTTTCACTCCAGCAAAGTAACTCGGCCTGATACGCAACTTCTTTTTCCTTGGATCCCATCCCCAGTGCAGGAAGCACCGGAAGAACAGTGAAAATTACACCACCTGTATCATAACTTAGTTGTTTGGATAAGTGATTTCTGCCTCCCAAATACCCAATTACAATTAACTCTTTGACAACTGGAAGGCATTCAGGGCTTTCCCTTAATTAAAGAAGGCAGGTTAAGAAGACGCACTAATATGGAGGCTCTGAAACTAAAATTTCACAGCATTCAAAGAAAATGTATGCAATATCTCATCCAAAGACGTACTTCCCAAGTCTGAAGATAACAGGCAGAGAATGTTCTCTAATAGAAACACTGAAGTTAACATCCACTTTGTTACCACATATTTGTAGCCCAAATGTTTAAATGTTTGTAGGAGCAATGATTGACAATTTATTTCCTGCACATGGGTTTAATCCCATTTCTTATAAATCCTGATTTATTTAGAACCTACTGTGAATTATACTAAAGAAGTCATGTTTTTCATTTATGTGAAACTTACAGATTAGTCCATTACTTTCCACATACTTTAAGAGTTTGAACAAAAAAGGCTTTAAGTCTTAAAATCACATCTAGCTTCTTCCATGTCCTCTTAATGGTTTGATGACAATCACAGTAAGTGCTCTGCAGGTTTACCATGTACTTCTTTTTCTCTACTACTCTGCTGTTAATATACCAAGGTTTTACCCACCTTTTCCATCAACTCCAGAAACGAAACATTTACCTTCAGGAAAGCCTCAACAGGTCAATGTCCCAACTGAACCACTGCACCTGAGTTAAGCAACTGAGTGATTTATAGAACATCCCACATTGGAAGGGACCCACAAGGATCACATCCAGCTATTGAATCAAAACTGCTCAAGTGAGCAATATCCTACCTCAGCAAAGCATTTTTCCCACGTCCCACAGACAAAGCCTGGTGAGATTCATCTAAATTACTTAATTTTCTCAGGTCACAGAACAGATAACACCATGCATCAAGCAACATAACAAAGAGAAGGGAAAGGAAAAGACCACACGCTCAATTTGCTCGTCAGAAGAAACAGCAAGAGACCTATCTATTGTCTTACGTGACCCAGGAAGGATCAAGACTGCAGCCAGACATTCCTCCTTGCAGCCTCAGAAGGTGCAGGCCCAAGGAAAGGGGGCTGCCTACAGATGAAGACAAAATCTAAAGGACTAAAGACTGTCAATTACTTGACTTGCAATTAGTGGGAAAGGAGAGAGATTTGTGCAAGATGATTAAAATTCCTCCAAAGTCACCAGCAAGATTGCTTGCTGCTCTTCTTGCGATCAAGCATTCATATCTGTGCAAAGAAATGGCCTTCAATGATGGAAATACACACTAACTTTGGAATGGCGACTGCAGCTGCTGTTGATAGAAAAATAAATTAAAAAGCAAAGATTGGACAAAGGCATGAAGGAGAATATTTCACTGAACAAACTGAATTGTTTGAACGAATGCAAGTAGAACATGTTATAAAAGGAAAGGACACATGAAGAAGTTACATGAGAAAAACAATAAGGTGATTAAGTTCTGCAAACACCACCGAGCACATCTCTCACACAACATACTTCCATTGGATCTGAACACTAAGTCAAGCACACAATAATAAAAACTCACAGCTATGTCTCTTCCTCCCCCCTTTCAGCCTCCTGCTTCAGTTTACATTTAGCATCACCTGCTGCATTTTGCACAGTTGCACTGTAAGTCATTTGGAACACCAGCAACCCTTCTTTGTATCAGTACGTTTACACAGCTCCCAAATACAACGCAGCTTCAATAGTGACCACTGTGGATAGAACCTCCTGTAATTATCGTGTGGTACCTAAGAGCTCTGCCACTATTATTTATCTTTAGGCAGCACTGATTCTTATGAAACTCTAAAAACTGAGAAATACAAATACTTTCTCTTCTATGTACTCTCAGTGAAAAAAAATCACTGAAGATTTAATGCCTAATAACATCATCAGGACTGGATAAAGAAGGATTTAAGCTCCCGTTATCCTTTTTAATGAACTCATGATGACAGTCCCAAAATAGACTATTAACCCAGAACAGAAAGAAAAACTGACATAATTTTACCAGCACTGACTGAAAGAGATGGACTGAAATGCTTTTATAGCCATCAGCAGCACCGTTTCCAGCTTCAGTTCAGCCCTTTGCACATCAATGTGTGTGTGCCTTCCTAAATCACTAGTTTTCCAAAGCTGCTACTGAACTCCGTGTATTCTGTACAATAAAACTTTGAGTCTTGGATTTGTTTTCAAGCCTGAAGAATAACACAAACCCACAAAGGTCTGTTTGCAGCACATACTTCTTTCTTTCAAACCTCACGAGAGATTCTATGATTGCTTTTCCCAAATTTCATGCATGTATTTTCATGATTTTAACACTGAGAATTTGTTCTGAACTCTGGGAAGCTCCTTGGATTCCTTTCACATTCACAACCAGGCACTAAAGCTCTCAGCAGCAGCTGCCAGAAAACCATTGTCTGCAACTTTCTGAAAGCAGAAGGTGAGTTCTGCGTGGTTTATATTTAGGGCTGTAATCCTCGAAATCCCCACACATAATCCTCCTCCTCACCAAAGACCTTCAAACGGAATCAAATCCAGGAGAAGCAAACAACTTCTGCCTGCCCGACCCCTCTGCCTGCCCGCCTCGGCCTCCTGCCCCCGCGCAGCTCCCTGTGAGGGAACGCGCTGCGGGCAGCGCTCCGTCCCACAGCCACAACCGCGCAGCTACAGCGGGGACGTGCCGAGGCGAGAGAGGGGCGTGGAGCGGGCCCCGAGCCCGGCCTCCTCCCGGGGCGGTGAATCCTACCTGCCGCCGTCCGCCGCAACACGCAGCGCTCCCTCCCCTCGGCCGCCCTCATCTCCCGCTGCTATAGCTACGAGCAGCCGCGCCGCCAGCCTCTCGCGAGAGGGGCCATCTTCACAGAGGCGGGACGGCTTCTCTCGCGAGAGCACGGAGGGAGTTTAGCGTATGTGTAGAGGTCGCTCCCTCAGGCCGTGTCCCTCAGGGCAGGGTAGGGCAGGGCAGCCCGGTGTAGCATCCCCTCACAAAAGGCAGGAGATCCGCAGCTTGTGAGCTAACTCTGTTTGGTGAGGAGCCCTACAGCTGTACCCACAAGGATCAGAATGCAGGCTGGAGCTGGAGCTAGCAGTGATGCCATGTGTCTGTGGGGCGGCTGAGCTCCGAGGATGCCGTGTCAGCACCGAGGTGCGGGCCTGGCCTTGTTGTTACTCAAAGCAGTTTATTATGGGATCAGTGCCCTAAGCCGGTGCAGTGCAGCTTGCTGGATGGAGCTGCCTGGATATAAATGTCTTCTTTTTGCCAGAGGCAAATGAAGTGTGCTTGCAGAGCGTGTGTAATTCCTAACGATTGCAAAGTATGGTGTGAGCACTGTGGGATATGACTGTAGCTAAAGGGAGCAGGCCAACGTGGTCACATCTACCAGAGGTTTGCATGTAATTCATGTCACAGCTGGGCTTGCTCAGGTTAGACCTGTAGCATCACATGGTCAGCACCATCTATTTGGGTAATGCGGGCAGAAATTAGATCTGTAAGAGTTTGGAACACTTGTTGAATAAATATGTTTTGATTTTCTGAATGTACTAGTATTTAGCTCACATTCCTTGCATTGCATTAGCTGCACTTTGTACCACGTAGTTTTCCTGTTAGCAGTGCAGTGTGGTGGTACAATGCTGACTCAGGTAGCAGTAGTTTTGGTGGTGCCTGGGAAACAAATTTTGAGCTCACTGGAGTAAAGAGCTGCTTTCCTATCAATTTGGGATTGTGCATGTAAAGTTAGGCTGAAGATGACCTGGGGGGGAATGCCCTTATCTTGTACAGCTGATACTTCCTTGTTGGTATTAATGAACCTCAATGAACAGTATAATTCATTTATCTGACAGTAACATGTAGATTTGAGGGCTAACACTCTGTCCTTTGTGCCTTTGTATTTCAGCGTTCCCAAGATCTCAGAGATATTGTGATAATCCCTGGAGGCATCCCAACAGTTCTGTAAGTTGTAGTTCTTTTTACCTGGCTGTTGAGCCCTTTTTAATGTACACAAAATGAGTTGTTGCCAGTGTTCTTTATCTGAAAGATGTATGTCTATATGCCAGGATTACCAGCTTCTGATCATTCAGGCTTATCTTCAATACCGTACCAGATGTGTAAGGTATAACCAGAACACTGGACTGCTTTTGTCAAACAAACTACCTTTTGTTCTGCCCAGGACAAACACAGCGTACTAGAACAGTGTATATAGGTGTCTGCTCAACTGCTGTTTCTTCTGTGAACAATAGAATGTGCTGCAGCTGCTGCCGTGACATTTCTATCACTTCTAAAATAATACAAAAACTATCTGTGCATTTAGAAGGATACTTATTTACTCTTGGTGACTTCGTACTCCATTTCAGTCTTTCGCTTTGGGAATCAAGCCAACTATGTTGGGAGAGAGAGCAAATAAAGAAGGCCTCAACCCTCTCCTGGGGACCAGAGATAATTAAGAGAAAGATTTAGAGAGAGTAGGTATAATGAAGCCCTGAATCCATGCTAGCTTCAAGCCCATTATAATATGACTGCTTTTATAATAGAATATGGAAGTAATTATTCATCTGATTCATTCATCCAGGCACTGTGGAGTTAGACTAAAGCACTCTTCAGTGTAATTGAATTTGTACAGCATCTGTGAGCAAGGAGTTCCTGTGCGATCTGGCCCATAGATTGTCCTTAGGCTGCTCAACAGAAAGTTCTTCTTTTTCTTTTTTTTTTTTTTTCTTTGCTTGGACCACTTTGTTTTTCCAGTAATATATAATGAAATTGGTGCTTAAGGCAGGAACTTCCCCTGGTAAGAAAGGGAGGTCTACAGAGTCCTTATTTACCCTTTCTATGGCGGGATGTTTTGCAGAAAATGCTTTGCAGAATAAACAAGGAGTTGTTTATTAGATAGCCTTTTGTTGTTTATTAGATGGCCTTTTGTTGTTTATTAGATAGCCTTTTTTTGTTTATTAGATGGCTTTTTTCAGTGCTCTCAGTGCCTTCCTTGTACTGTTCTCTCCAGCTCCAAACGCAGGGATCAGGAGTGAAACAGAAGTGTTGCCCATGGCTCATGTCTGAGCAAGAGAAGAGTTTAGATGTTTGTTAGTCTTTCATAGTATTGTCACGTCTTTCCTGTCCAGATTTCCAAGAAATAAATGTTTCCGGTAAGCCCTGTTAGAAGAGGAAAGAATAAAAACTATTTTTGTCTGGCACTAAGAGAAGAACTTATAACTGTAAAGTAATTTCTTGTTATTTCATGCATTTATTTGTTCACTGTAGACTTGTGAAAATGTTCATTGTAACTCGGGCTGCAAATACCTCTAATGCTTTCCTGCTTTTCAAGGGCACTGGTCATTATCTGCCTTTTTTATTTTTTTCTTTTAAAAAGTTGGAAAATGCCCATTGAGAGTTTTGATATGAAATACGATATCTGCTCCAAGCGTAATGCCTCCTATTATTATGTTGGCCCATTATGTTGGTGGAATGGCAGTAGAGGCTGAACCTTCCCAGCAACGTTCTGCTGCATTTTGTTGCTGTGCAACAGATGGCAGCAGAGGGGCAGACTGACAAAACTGTGTCTGACATGGAAGCACGCGTGAAACAAAGGAGTACCATGAAATTCCTTCACCCAGCAAAAATGGCACCCCTTGATGCTCAGTGGCACCTGCTGAATATTCATGGAGACCAAACAGCGGATGTGAGCACAGTGAGGCAGCGGGTGGTGCATTTCAGCAACATGAAAGACAAGCCGTTTTCCAGATAGCCTTGTAGGCTCCTAAAATGCATAGTGAATGGTGGTGACTATGCTGAAAAGTCATGTTTTGTAGCTGAGAATTTGCTCTATCACACAGTGTTATTGTCCTTTTTGTATCTGTTGTATTTTCCACAGAAACAAATTGGAGGCATCACTTTCAGAACAACCTTTGTAAGTGATGTTTCTAGAACATTTAATTGCAAATTTAAATCAGAGCTTATATGTGAGATTTATTTTTAAGCTGACAGTGGTTAAAGTTACCTTTCAGGAGCATTCCTTCAGAGAATTTTGTGTAGTCCTTTCCCCTTTGCTGCATGTGTTAACACAGTATGTGTCAAAGCAAGAACTTAGACTCATTAGAGTATCATTTAAGCTATACTGAGAACAGGAGATGATCATCAGGGGGATGACAACACTTCCTGTATGATTAATACAGAGAGAGCAAGAGGTGTAGCACGGAGGCACAGTTAATTAATTACACTAGTTGAAGATACTTTTCCTAGTAGATATATGATGCAATGAATATAATTAAATGTCTTGGATCCCACATACTCAGCAGCTCACAATAGTTGGAAGGTTCCACACAATCCCAGTTCTGTGTGCATCTGCAAATTTTGCTTATCTGTGGCTCTGGTCAGGCACATCTCCAAGACAGGCTGAGCAACTTGTTCTAACTAGTCAGTAAGCTGCAATGTGAGGACACTGGCATAGATTAAATTGCATAGAAACATCTTAATGCTAGCACTCTGCCTTGTGAACTTGTCTAGTACATATCCAAGAAGAGTTAGCATACAAGCTGCTGTTGATGGGCAGCTGTGAACTCTGTAAGTTGCCAGAGAAGTGCTCACAGCAGCTTGCTGTGCCAAGGAGCAGTCCTTGGGATGTGGGATGTTTGCCAGCTAGTCACACCTGTGGCAGTCAGTCTTCTGTGGAAAAGAACAGAAACTTTGTCAGGACAAGCTCGGTAGGAGAAAAAAGTCTTTAGTGCAATGAATGTTCAAGCTTTGCACCATGAGGCAGTAGGACATGTGTGGAGACCAGGGCTATGTACAAACGTTTTCTCTGTAACAGAACAATTGGTTTTGAGCTCTGTCTGTCTGATGTCAGCCCTACTGTAGAAGAGGTGTGAATATATAAATATATACATACAATTGATATACATCCAAATGAATATATACCATTTTGTATGTACTTAATTGTAAAATGAACACATTTTGTGTGTTCATAGTATGAATAAAGAAAAAAAGTCAAACAAGATGAAGCCTACTAATAGCTACAAACTGTTCTCACCTTTATTTCTGAGAGTCACTAAGCCTAATGACAAAGCCATCTCCTCTAAATGCTCTGTCAATAACAACATAAAATATAATTCCCAAATGTTAATTGTATGAATTATGTTCTCATCACCACTAATGATGAGCTGTTCATATGAGGCTGTCCAGGATGAGATGCAAAGCCTTTGATTATGGAATACGTTGCAGTCAAATGGAAGATTTTCTGCACAGCACAGAAAAGCACAGACTGTAGCACTAACAGTCTTACAGTTTACAGGGGTAACTTCAGGCAGGATTTTAAAGCACATGAATTTATGGATGGTAATACTGAGATCTGTTAAACTCCTTTCTGTTGTGTTAAAAGTAGAGCGTACTTTTTTTGCATGTTTTCAGTATGGCTTGGATGATTCTTCATCATACAAGTCTCACTACATGAAGGAAGCATTTCAGAGCCTGGAAACAAGAGGATAATGCTGAAAATACCTACAAAGGCCAGAATGTTCTGTTCTAAATTGAATGTCACAAAATTATAACCAGTCATTCATTTCATGGGTCAACCCACCTCTGATAAATTCTTTTTTGGCTGCTGTTCTGTGGAATATAAGTTTAATGTCTAATACATCCTCTCCAGGGGGATGGTGTTCTGCCTTTGCAAGAGGGCGGGCACAATATTTTCTTAGGTCCTTTTAATCTCTATGATCCTGCTTAAAAGCAGATAACTGAGTTTCCATTCCACAGCTTCTAGTTTGTGGGGGGAACTCAGTGTAATTAAATCTTAGAAAATCCTCTTATTCCCAGTATAAGTAAGTATCATACAGAGGCAAGTCCCCTGAGTCTACATCACAGCCCAAGGAAAACAAAGAGCAGAAGCAGCCACTAATGTTCTCTTAAATATTTGAACATTCTGGACAAACTTCTGCCCTGATTATATTTGCTACAGGCCTCATTGAAATTAGCAGAGTTGTGCCAATGATTTTTGAGACGGGATTTGGATTGCTGATTCTTCTCACTTTTAACATAAGATTGGATAATGGTTGATGTAGCATATAAATTACACTATGTAAACAGCAAGATAGAAGTTGTCTGAATTGTTGTACAAAATGTAATGTTAGATTTCCCACTGTGTACTAGAAGCAAAAGCACATAAATCCCACTTAACAGGATTTGAGGTTGAAAGTGTACGGGCAAAAGAAGAGCTATGTGCCTCCTTAAGCAGATTTACCGAAACTGAAAGATCCTCTTAGCTTGTAAGTATGAATATTAGTAATAATAGCAATATTAGTTAAAATTTGTAATTATGCAATACTAATTCCAAGCATGTCACAACTTCTTATCCCTGTTTGAGGTTTGGAATGATGAGGCACACAGACAAAAATTCTTGTCCAACTGGATATTATGAACCACAGAGAGTTTCAGGAGTGTCTCATCCTTTGACCTGCAGGTGGATGTTGTCCCCTTGTATGAAGGAACCCTGAAAACACACTGTCAGAGAGTACTGTGCTGTTTGTGCAGTTCCTGCCCTTGCCTGCATTTTTACTTAGTCCTTCTTCTTTAGTCCTTTCAATACAAACTTCAAGTACTGTGTAAGATGAGGTCAGAAAAGACAAACATTCATTTTTGGCGTGATCTTCTCCGGAGGAAATAAATATGATTTTATTGTTTTAGATTTATTCACTAAACCAAGTTCCAAATTCATCTTAATCATTAAATAAATCATATATTTCATCAGAATGTTTAGGGAAATATTCATTCATCACTTCTGCAGCTTGATGTTGTCAGCATAATTTCTAAGAAATCTCCAGGTTGCCCTGGCTGTTGCCATTTAGAGGAGAGGAACAAAGCCAACCTCGTAGCTGTACAAACAATAAAATCATACACTATTACAGATGTTTCCCATCGAGGAGGAGAAAATCCTAAATGAGAAATACTTCAGTGGAAACTGTACCTGCAAATACGTTTTCTAGCCTCATAAGAGGAAATGTTGATCCAAAGAATTCAGCAAGGAGGGGAGCTACAAACCAGTCTGTGTGCAGGCTAAGCCAGGATACAGTGTTGAAAGTGCTCTGTGTGTCGTGTCAAAGTGCAATACCCACCAAACAAAGCATTCCACGAAGACAACCAGTGTTCTTCATTTGTTTTTCACAGTGCCTGGCTTTCTTCCTGTGTGTGTTGCATTGATACAACTGTTACAAGAAAATAAATCTGTTTGAATAAGTGTTGCACTGTGGTGGCTGTCAAAGTATTTTTGTTGTAATGAAGACTTCTTATTGTTTGATCTGTAACTATAGACAAGTGATCTCACTTGAAAGTGCCTCTTCTCTTCCAGCCCATTGCCTTCTTGTTTTGTCTAAGTAAAAACTTAGACATTGCTTATGATACACTTGAGAGAACTGGGATAGTTCAAATGACCCTGCCGTGCTCTAATCTGTTACATCAAGACACTCAGTTGCTACTTTATTTCCAATGCTGTTATTGTTACTTGTATCATTGCCTCTCAAGTACTTCATTCCTCACCACTGGTCTCAAGGTCTTTGTCCAGCTCACAGCGATGCATACCTTCATGCCTTGATCTGCACCTGCTTATCTTATGACTGTCCCAGATGTTTCTTCTCATGCTAACAGTCTTGTTGTGAGACTGAGTCTTTTGTTATGGCTAGTCCTCAAATTGATTCAGCAGCATTTTTAAAGAGAAAAAGCAGATTTTTTGTTCTTTAGTTTCATCTTGGTGTTTTATTACTTGTGAATATATGACAAATTTATTATAAAGCAGACAAGCAGCATTTAGCATTGCTAAACATAAACTGAATTCCTAACTTTGCCCTTTTATGCTCTGGTGAATAAAAAACTCCTTTCCCTCAAACTGTTTCTGACATGAGTTAACACCACAGAGAGTGTTAAGTTTAGATGTCACCAGGGACCTGTTGGGGTTATGGGCAAAAAAAAAAAAAAAAAAAAAAAAAAAAGAAAAAGAAAAAGAAAAAGAAGAAAAAAAAAAGAAAGAAAGAAAAGACTCACAGGACTAGAATTGCACTTTTCAGCTCCTTTCTACCAACTTGCAAATAGAAAGGGCTAAGAAAAGAAAGACTTTGGGGATGGGGATTTATAGCTCTTCTGTTTCACCACTTCTTGGCAGATTGATGTCAGTATGGTACTCGGAGGACTCTCCTGAAGGCATCCAAGGTATTGGGGTTCTGTTGAAGGAGGGTCTGTTTCTGAAATTTTGATTATATAGCACAAGAGATTCTGGAAGCAAAGGGCAAATATCAAACTGAGGCACTTTGAAGGTCATTCGTTTGGCTGCTTTCTCATAACCCCCATAGGGCATGGCAGTCCTGGCAAAGGAGAGACAATGGACTGAGTGCACAGAACGTAGGTGAACAATGAGATTTAGAAAACAAATAATTAAATGTATTGAGTTAGTGCATGTTACTGCTGTTGCAGTTAACCACCAAATCCTACCCAAGAGCGTACATATCTATTGTCTATGTGATTAAAAAACAACAATAAATACAGGAAACAAAACCTCTCTGCTCCTGTGCGCTTTTTAATTCCTGCTGCATAGCTCTCTGTAGGACCATACAGCTTTCACACCTGAAGACATCCCTTATATTTTGGAGACAGAGGTTATGTTACTGCAGAAAGGGCTGGGATTTACTATTTCCTAGCTACTGATGTTCTAAAGCTACAAAACTAAGTGCAAACCATGGACATAACATAGATTAGCAGAAGATTGTGGCCGCACTACAAGTAGCAACAATCAAACTTTCAGTTCACTATGAACTTTGAATTCTTAGCAGAAGCAACAGGAAGATCCTGATTCTTATCTAAAGTACTGGCAAGTATATGGCTCCTGATATTCAGTATTTTTACTGAATTCTTGAACTTTAAATAGCTACAGTGATAAGCAGTGGTACATCAAATGTGAGGAGAAAGAAAAGGATTAAAGTCCTCATATTCTGCCACCTAGGTCTATAAGCTGAATTAAAATCTCTAGTTCTTAATGTATCTTCTCTTTATAGGCCTCCATTCTTTTCACCCATGGGAGATTGCAATTAGCAAAATGGCATGCAACTAATACTAATTTACATTGCACAACGCAGGAGAGCCATACCCAAAACTATTGTGGTTGTTATTTTCATTCAAAGTAAATGGAATTCTATATCCCAGAAGACTTACCTGTTGAAAGACTTGTAATGGGGGAAATCACCTTTGGGACTATATGACAGTAAGTCAATAGTCAATTGACTTTTGTCCTCAGGGCTGATGCCCATTGCTCGTTCCCAGGGGGAGATGTAAGTTTTAAACAGAGGTTTTTTGCCTCCTGACTTTCCATCTGTAGACAGATGAAAATAAAACCATCTATTTAGGTGACAAGTGCTCCAAATACCACATCTTTCTTGCTATTGAACATCTATCTTGCTATTGAAGCTGAGACACACAGAATGTATGGTTTGATTTCTGTAACTTGGGCTACTTCTGTCCTTATCCACAAAATCAGATGTATCACAGACTAAGAGCCGCTCACCCAGGAACTTGTTTTAAAGTGTATATTTGAAGGCTGTATTTCCATTGTTTCCTCTGGTTGCTCAAACCTTTCACCTCTTCCACTATTTCAGGGAAAATTCTTGGGGAAGGCAAAATGCTGCCTAGTTTCACAGATTTCTTTCTCTCAGGGATATCCAGAAGTATAAAGGCTAATTTTGATATAAAATGGGCATTCTTCCAGAATGTAAATGGAAAATCTTGGATTTTTCAAGTCATTCAAAGTAGTTGGTCACTTATGGTACCTATTCACAGTTCTCAAGCAAATTTGCTTTTTGTTGTTAAAATGCCATTGAAACTGTTAAAATTTAATTACTTCATCTGCCGATTTTCATGCAAGGGATTTGATTTTGGAGCCTTCTGGTGAAGCTCAATGAAAGATAAAAATACATCAGGACTAAAATCAGTGAAAGATGCTCTGCCTCATAAAGATATTGCTTTAAGGGATGATTAGCAGATAACATTTAGAAGTATTCCTGTTTCTTTCTTAATATTGCCCAAAATGTGCTGTTCATTCAGGTGAACGCTTTAATTTGAAATTAGGATTGATATACTCAAGACTGATGTGTCAGCTCAGACCACTGAGCCAAAACACTACTCCTACTGACTCCAGTAGTGTTCAGTATGAAACCCTCCAAAGGAGAGGTATAAGCTCATGCTGTACAGACATACTGCTGTACCAACATTAAAAACTCTGGATTCTCCCATCAGTTCTTTGGTTCAATCAAGGCAGGTATTTCTGCTTTTTGTTTATGAATGAGCAAAGAAAACACTCGATCAAAACAACATCTTAAACTTTGCAGTGCAACTTAGTTTGTAGGAATACAGGTTTGAGTCAAATTCATTTACTTCTCTAAGAGTAAGACTAGCACAAGCTCTGATAGATTTATCTATTTCTTGCTCTTGCAGAGAGATACTTGCCTTTCTCAGTACCATGACCTCCTTCTCCAGCACTTCCAGCAGATCCATCTGCATGCTCCCCTTCACTGTCTCCAGGACCTCCCTTGCTTCCAGGCCTAGGAGGAACGGTGGAATAGTGCTGCTTACTGGAGCCATGATGCCCTGCTGTCACTCCTCCTACCATCCGTCCATGGCCATAACCATGAGCATCTTCTCCATAATGCCCTCCTGGTGGGATGTACTTCTGAAAGTGATCCTAGGGCAAAAGAGAGTAGAATTCTATGTTGCAGGACATTGTCTACTCACATTTGCAGGATTCGGTCCCAGAATGCAAACCCCTGACTCTCTGGGATCTAACCAGCCTTGTCCAGATTACAAAACCAATGGCAGAACTTTGGGGGAGTTATTCCCCCAAAGATTAACTCAGCTTAGAAGCAGTTTTAGTAACAAGGGCAACTGAAGGACACTTTTAAATGGGCAGTTGTGTGTACTGTCCCCAGCAGTGATCTGCATGAAATACAGAAGGAAATAACAGCTTTTGCCAGAGAAGGTAGAAATCCAAATAGAGACACTGTTCAAGCTGTGGAAAAGCAAAATAGACAAGAGATAGAAATTGTTTCATGTAGGAGCTAAGCATTAGAAAGCACAACAGCAGCAGAATACCTATGACAGTATAAAAGCCTGACAGATAACTGCCAGTATGGCTGTTTTCCATATATATGAAGTCGTCATGGAGATGTCTTTATACATTGAGATTTGCACTACATGGCTAGAAGCCTGGCGTATTGTCCTTTCTGTTGGAGTAGGGGATAGGCCACAAGTACACAAATATAGCAGTAATAAAGCTGAAGATTACTGAATCTGTCATTCCTCATGCTGCAGTTCTGCTCATGTCAATTCCTCATATACAATCCTTGGGAGGCAAATGTGCTGATCTGAGTGCTCCCAAAGGGTTAAGTTTTTCTCAGGGCTCTTACACCTAGTACAGTTTAGCAAAAAGCAGCTTTCCAGGCTGTAAACAGGCTTCCAAGGCCAGCTGTTCGGTCAGATAAAAATAGACTAGAAGTAAAAACCTCACAAGGCTCTAGGCAGAAGAATTATCTAACCCTCTGCTCCGTGTGTCTCCAGCAACAGTGTCCAGGGTTTCACAGCAGGTCACCAGGCTGCAACTCAGGCAGGGAGCCAGCTGCAGGCTGAAGTGGCAGAGCTGGTGCCCCCAGGGCCTTTACGGACTGTCCATCCTTCTCCTAGCTGTAGGGAATTCCCTTTTTAGGAACAGAGGAGATAATGTTCTCCTGAATGTCAGGAAGCACTGAGAAGGGAGAGGATCATGAGTGTGAAGCTTAAGCTGTACACAGGATCTAGCAGGACAATCTGTTCGATTATGTGGGGGCTATGTACAGTTGTAAAAAGGCAACCTGAAACAAAGTGTTGGGTTTTTTTGTTTGTTTTTTTCAGGGGTAGGGGTCAGAATGAGGTTACTCTCAAAAGCTTAATAGATCTGGAAGATTAATGCTTCTACTGATATGCTCAGTAATTTTAAAGCAGAATTTTCCTTCAAGTTTTACCCACGCTGCATGACCTTCCTCAGCATTAAATGCTTATTTTTCTTTTCCTGTGCTAACTTAAATTCACTTTCTTGGAGAAAAGAAGAAGAGAGAGAGAAAAGAAAAAGAGAGAAAAGAGGGGAGGGAGGGGGCAGGAAAGGATCAGAAAGCATTAGGAGCATAAGGATAACCTGAACTACAGGAAAATGATCTGAGTTTGTTAACAACAGCAGTATTTCATGTGACCAGGAAGGGGCATCATTGCCATCTGGTGTTATTTTCAATTGCAGTGTTACCACTAAACAGGAGTGAAATTATCTGAAACACAAAGTCTACCTCAGGAAATCCACAGTTAAATCGTACTTATCTGCAAATTAAATGAGTTTGTTGGGTCTCAGCCTACTTTGTGATTCTTCACTGACCTGTTAGGAAAACACCCTCTGCTCAGGAGACATTTCCATTCAGATAGGAAAGACCCATTTTCCATGTAATACCCCAACTCTGCTCACCTACTAGAATAAATTGTTTTCTTTACTTTTATCTACCACAGTGAACTATGTTAAATCAAATTTATAGGAAAATCTATTATACAATAGGAGGCAAAGGCAATCTGTCTTTCGGAAATCTTGAATCTTGCTGGCTTCAAACAAACTCCCTCCAAGACTGTGGAGGTCAGGAGCAGCGCTTTGACAGCCAAAGTTTACTAAGTGCAGCTTTGTGTCTGGTCAGGGTGTTTGGAGAGAAATACGGCTTTCACTTGGGTGGACAGCATGACTTGTGCCATTGGTAGCAACATGCATATTCAAGATGAATATTCAGATGACAAAATTCACCTCTCAGGGTTCACTCATCCTATTGGTGAAAGTCCCAGGAGCAGAGCCCACGAGTGTCAATTGGGAAGGCTGATGACCCTTTTCTCTTGGCCCTGGGGACTGATCACAGTCCTTTGTTGTGGTATGTTTAATACTTGTTTGGGTGGCGCTGGAGGCAGGAAACAGTCTCAGTCCTTCGGCATCCCTAAATTTGCCCTAAGAAAAGAACGGTTGTGGAGACTTCATGTGTTGCACTGTCCCCTGGCTCACCTAAACAATTTGTGCTCGTGTCTTTGAAGTCCTTAGCACTAGTGGGAGTCCGATTCTGCAGGCGGGGTGCCTGGATCAAATTAATTCTGAATTCCCTAGGACTGCTGCATGTGTCTCATGAAAAATAGATGATGAAAGATGATCCAGCTAATGGAGCTGAGATCTCTAAGTATCTCAATGCCCTGACGTCACTGCAGGCAGTCCCCAGGAGGAGACACCGTGTGCTTCCCATCAATTCCTTACTGTGCCCTAAAGAGAATGATTGAGGCCAGCATATGTGTTTCTATTTCCGCCTCAGTGATAAAGAGCTTCCCAAAGACTTGATGCCTATGTGGTTACTAACACTTCTGAAGTTACCGTGACTATGTCCTCTCAGTAGCAGCCACTCAAATGTTCCTTTATGGTAGGATGGCTGATTTAAAATTTAGACGCTTGAATATGAGAGTAGGGACCCCTGAATAAAACTGCCTTATTTTTTAATGAAAACATAAGGTAAAGGGTTGTCCATCAGTCCTTAATTTGGTTTTGCACAGCCTTAAGCCTGTGATTCACTTTTTGTAAAAGGATGAATAGAAAAAGGAAACTCAGCCGTTAAAGTATCTTAAGCTATTTTAATTTTTCAATCGTGCTCCCCCAGGAGGCAGTTAAGTTGGTTCAGCTCCTGCTTTCTATATCCAGCTCTATTTCTGACTTGCTTTTTAACCTTACGCAAAGAATTTTTCGCTTCACTGTCTGATTTTACCCATCTAAATTGAGATAATTTTAATCTAATGGTACAGTTTTGTTTTGTTTTGTTTTGTTTGTTTTTAATATCTTATTTACATGTTTTATATCATCCTTTCTACTTTTTCTTTGTGGATGAAAGAAATTGAGTTTCTGAATTTATACCTAAACTTTTCTCACAGTGCTCCAACAAACTGCTGTGGAGAAACAGTGGCTCTTCCTCTCTGCCTTTCTACATTTTTCCATGCCAGTTACCTCTCTAATAGGAAACCATCAGACTTCATGTCCATTGTTAGACAGTTTAGGACTTAACTGGAACCTCTAGGTCTTCCTTTAGGTCTTCTGCACCAATTCAATTCCAGCATAGAAAGGCTTATTTGATTAGAAAAGTTATATCTCAACTGGCTCACTCCACTTATGTCACACCCTTGGAGTTTTTTATATATCAGCTTATTTGGTAAGATTTATTCAAGGGGTTTAATATTTAATATTAATATTTCTAAAAAGACTGTTCTTCCTAATATTTTCACTTAAAACCTACCTCCAGTGATCTTCTTTGGCATTCCACTAAGTACATATAGTAAAGAGCAACCAGAATCAACAGCTTATGCTTGTGACACATGACGAGTAGCTGCATGGTTGCTCTTCTGTTCCTGCATCCTTACACTTTCCTTGAAACATTATATAATGTTTGGCCATTTCACATGTGGGAACTGTGAGACAGGCTGGTAGTGTATTTTTGTCGGCTGCGATGCACCATTTTAGGCATTGTAACATAATCACTTCCATTTTCTACCTGTCACTTCTCCTTACTCCACTGGGTTCTTGTTAAGCTGCAATAGAAGTACAGGGTAGCTCCTGTCACTATGCAGAAGAACAGTAATCCGGTTCTTTAACCCTTTTTCAATTCCTATGATTTGTTTCACATTTGGTATCTTATCCGATCTGAAAAAACCTCCTGACTTGAAGTCCAGCAGAATCTACCTACCCGCACGTGTTCAGCTTGTCTTCACACAGGCATTGCCAGGATGTGGGGACTGCCTTTACTGTAACTTATGTGCTGTGCTGAAAATGTGTGAAAGTGGGTTTTTATGTTTGTGGGTATTGTGGTTTTTTTCAGGTGTATTACAGCTGATAATTGTCTACTCAGATATCGGTTATACCACCACCATAATAATTTAAATTAAATTAAATTAAATTAAATTAAATTTAAATTTAAGATGTGGTTGGCAAAGCTGAAACAGAAGAAAGTAGACACAAATCACATCCCTGCATAAAACATATTTTCCACATATAGCCCAAATCAGACCACAATTTTTGACTGCTTTTAAGGGCTCTCACTGGAAGAAAGACATCATAACAGCAACATCTAAAAAGCATAACCATGGTTTTGTTTTCAAACAGTTCCCATCTAATGACAGCAGGAAGGTCTTTCACAAAACTGAAAGCAGAGGTGGGACTTTGTAAAGAGTTAAGGTAGAAATAAGTGGGGCTGCAGGGCTAAGAAATGTAGTTTCAATTGATGTTGATGTATTTGAGGACAAAAATATAAATATTATGAAGTGGAGAAAAAGTTTGTGAACTGCTATTCTAATTCTGAGCAGTAAAGTGCAATTTAGGAGACCCAGAGGTAGGACTGAGAAATTCTGTCTCAGTTTCACTTTTAAAATAATGAATGAAGTATTTCCTTCCTTTAGTGATTTGTCAGATGCTATGGCAATTGAGTACATAGATAGTTAGGATTTTGCAATGTTCTTTAGCAAATAACAAACTGCACCTTGCAACTCCACAATGAAGTTGATAATATCCTCATGGAATGAATCATAGTTCCTGCAACACAGTGGCACAGAGTGGGACAGGGAGAAGAAATCCTTCTGATTTAGTAGGCAGAGCCAGGCAGAGCTCCACATCTCCAGCATGGTACAGGAGAACGTGACACAAGCTTTTTGTCAGGATATCAGACTGCTAAAAATGTCAAACTCAGTTCTTGCTAAAAACATCCCTTTATACTGTTTATTTTCAAGAGAAGAGGCACAATACTGAAGATTGCCGCACAGTAGGCAGTGCACTTCATTATGCTCATGTTGGTAATGTTCAACCCTTTTGAATGTGGTAGTAGCTACAGTTTGTCTTCAGCTGAATGCATGGACACGTAGCAGTAATAAGAGAGAGAGTGACGTGTTCTCTTTTACATGGGCTATCTGACATTCGTGAACATGCACTAAGTATGTTTTCTCTGCTAGAAATGAGGAGAGTGATCTGATTGCCCTGCACGGTTGTTTGAGTGGATGAGAAAACGGAGGTGGAGGGTGGAAGCGGGAGAGTAGATCAATGACATGACCGCTGGGATCTTTTGCCTTGTGTGGAAGCTTTATGGCCACAGCACAGGCTGTTCTAGAATTCCTTATATGGTTTGGATTTATTTTTAATAACCTTTCTCTTTGTCTTGTTTTTATATTATGTTACCTTGCTGTTAATCTATTTTTTTCTGGAGGGAAAGAAATCATCTGTACTCCATTCCAACCTTTTCTTGCTTTGCCTTGCATTTCTTGAGAACTTTGTAAGACTATTAAGAAATCCGTGATATAAAAAACAAAACAAACAAACAAAAAAACCTACCAGCTTTAAATATCTTCACAACTTGAAGGTAAAATAACTTCTCGGGGATGAGAAACAAAGGATGTGAAAATTAACTGGGTGGAGGAAGTGGCTGGAAGTAGTAATAGGAATTCTCTACTCTGCCATTATCTTCCTCTCACTGTTCCTTTTCATTTAAACCTTCTTTTAATCCTCTGAGCAAAGCCAGGAGCAAGAAAGGAACGGACCAGATTGCTAATCAAATAGTGCAATCAAAAGCTTTTTTTGATAAACTGATTTGATGCAAAGGTCAGGCATTTTCCTGATGGCTTGGAAGATAACAGCGAGGCCACAGATCTGTTGCTTTTATCTAGCTGCCTGATAGCAACCAACCCTCCGAGGGGATGGCTCTGTTGCTGAGATCACTCAAGTTTTCTTCTTGCTGCTCTGGCTGCCAGCAGAGGTGTTAATTTGTGCTGGCTGTGATGATTAGAACAGTTCTCCACAAAAGCAGTGGATGCATCTGGCAGAGTCCTTGCACAAAGTGCACAGGGCAGCCAGCAAATGCTAACAATTATGTTTGTGGTCCTACTAAAATGGCCTCAGGCAAGGGCAGCATGGCAGACTGAAGTCCTCCTGCACTGACCAACAGAGATTTGTTACTTGCTCCATGACTGTAGAAAAAAGATTGCTCTGAAAGCAAATCATAGGGGATTTTAACAGAGAGTACCAGCTGCTCTTTGGATCACTGTCCCCATATAGCAAAGCCATGATGAAAATCCTAGCCTTGTTAGGGTCTTTTCTAACTCCCAGATATGTTTTTCCAGAGCAGTTTTACTCATAGTGGGAGAGTTTGGATGTTGTTGCAGAATACAAGTAAAGGTTCATTACAGAAAGGGTATGGAATGAATGTCAGACGTGGATGAATAAACTTACTGAAAAAATAAAGGCAGCTAACAGAAAATCAGTGATTGTCATCAGCCTTTGTAATGTAAGTCTTGGGGAGACCCAGTATTTCTGTTAACACTTCAGTGCCTCTGTTTTTGCAAATCTAATTCTGAGCTAGTTTATCACAACTCACGTTAACTCACGTTGTATTTCTCTGACTGGAGACCCATAAGTGACACCTTCAAATTTTTGCACATTTGGACCTCAGTCTTTTCATTACCTCACCTTAGTTTCTCACTCCTCCTGCCATCTCATTGCATCAATCCTCACATTCTGACATAGGAACTTGCTCCTCAGTACATTCTGGGAGCTCTGGGATTGCTGAGTATTTATAAAAACAGCTTACATTTCTCTAGGATTTCCAGCTGCAGAGTCCAGAGTTCAACACACCGTTCATTCTCACATCTTTTCTAAGAGAGCTGATTGAACTGCCTGAGGCACCAAGAGGCGAAGAAACTGCCACAGTTCAGCAATGTGAGATATTCTTGCTGTATCTCTGACCTGTCATCCCTGATCTATATTCCAACCTACTGCTACAATTTTAATGATTCTTTTCAGCCATCTTTGCACATCCTGCTTCCCACACTGTCAGTTTTAGGAGTCAAATGCAGAAACTTACTAGCTGCTTTCAGAAATACCAGAAGGCTAAAGAATAGCTTATTTTTTTTGGCAGAATGTTTTCTTCAGCTTGACTTTCATCTTTTGCTCAAGTTCAAGACTGGAAAACAGATGCCACAAAGGGACAAAATTGTACCACCAAATAAAGCTTAAAGAGCATCAGAAGATGAGATGCTGCATCCAAATGTTGTTTTACTGAATTCCTAACATGATGTGAAAGGAGACTTCCCTCTTGTAAGAGTTTCAGTATCTTCAGATGACTTTACTTCAGGCAAGTAACTGAAGAAAGAAGTTCAAAGATTAAACGAAAGAACTAACTCATGGGAAAGAGGAAAAAAAAAGGCATTGTATCTAATAGGAAGACACACCAGAAAAAAACAAAATGAAACAAAACCAAAAAACCCAACAGCCATAGCTTCCAACAAATAAACTGAATAAATTGCAGCGTCATCTTGGAAATTTCTATCTGAATTTTCATTGTGGAATTTTGTGCAGAAACAAGAAGGGGTCTGCACACAGTAGGAGGAATAAAATTGTATATGGGGCTAAAAATAGAACCTCACCCACTGTTGCTGAAGTGAGACTTGACTGGCTCACTTCCATCTTGCAAAGGGAAAAGGGGATGAGTACAACATCCTGTGCAGCTCTGAATGCCTGATAAACATATGGTCCTCCCTCATCACTCAGTACTGTTTTCCCATGCTGCTGTTTGCATGATACCAAACTATTCACAAAAGGAAACTAAATCTGCTGCTGAAACAAAAAACATATGTGTTCATCTAATTTGCTCGGGGCTTTTTTTCTGCACTTCCTTGCCCATACACATAGAGACAGAAAGAAAAGAGCTTGTGAACCTTCCATTCCTGTTCCCCCTGGATGCACAGAGCAGCTTTGCGGTTTTAATTTCCAACCTACCACAGAATTGTCAGTGAAGGCATCAGGGTTATTCTCATAAATGAACTTCTCCACCCTCAGCTGACGTAACTTGAACATCTTGGATCCTTTGTTAGTGAGGAGAGAAAGTTCTTCAAGCATCACATCTCTGGGGATGCTGATCTTCTTCCCCAGGTTCAGCTTGGTCACCTCTTGCGGCATGACTACAAAACATACAAATGGGACCCGTTAGGAAGTGCTCTGCTCCAGGTCTCTTGTACATTGCTTCAAAGCAGCCGAGTTCTCTTCTAAATCAACATTGTTAGGAAATGATCTATGCACTTCCCCCCACCCTCCCACCCCCTCCCCTCGTTGATGACATTCAGGTACAGTGGATTGTTATCAAGGTATAAGGGTAGAACTAGATGCATGTGTCTCACATCTGAAGCAGCTGAGTCAATGCACCAGGGTTTTTTAGTGTGGCCGCAGAAGAGGCTGCCTTGTCCAGTTTCTGCCCTGTACTTCCTACTTTCAAGACCGGTGAGTGTCAGTCAGAACATCAAGTAGTGATACTTAATAATGAACAAAGACAACTCTGGGACACTTTCATTTAAACATTTTCTTGAAACCATTATTTTGGCAAGATTTGATGATGTTATTGTATCTTCTGTTCATTTGTTTTAAGGGGAAATTTTGAAAGGCAAAGTGGTTGAACTTCTCATCAAGACTTAATACGGTGATTATTAGGTAACTTTCTTGCCATCAAATTTTGTACCACCAATTCTCTATCAAAGCAATGGATTCAAACATTTTCAGCATAAAAGTCTTCCATAAATGCTCTTAGAGTTCTCCATCCAGAACCAAGCAACTTTTATTATGGTGGGTTTTGTTTTGTTTTGTTTTTTATTGCTATTATTATTATTAAGCAAGGATCGAACCACTTATCTGCCTCAGTTTCTCATTCACAACAGAGAATAAATCTTCATCATTAAAATGGTATAAAATTGGTGTAAGTCTACTCTCATTTTAATAGATGTTCTCTAGAGAAATTTCCTTTTTTTCTTTTCTTTTTTTTTTTTTTAGCAAGCCAATTCTATATGACACTGTTTTCTAGAACAGAAGGAAATGCACTTTAACTGGAAATTGTATTTTTACTTGTTTACTTCATTACAGTAATGGAGAAAACCAGAAAAATAAATACCCTACTACAGAGGTTTCTACAGTCCTTTTGGGGCCCTGAAGAAAGTGGCAGCACTGAATTACTACTTTTCCAAAGCACCAAAAGCATTCCCCATGCTGTTAAAAATAAAGAGATGATGGGGGTATCGTGGTCAGTTAAATGCCACCCTACTCAATGAACATGTTTTCTGTAAAAAGAAAAGTGTCCTGAGTTACACTTTTCCTGCTGAGAGAAACTGTCTTTTTCCACAAATAAGTGCTGGAATCAAAGGAATTCTCTCACAAAGAGGGAAAAGAAATTAGACAAATATTCTAAGAAAGAGATCAACATGGAGTATAAGTAGACCCTGCAGCATCAGTGCCCAGAAAAGATAATATTCTCTTTCTATTCACATAGGTACTGTGTATACAAGGTGTTCAATAGGAAGTTACAAGTGTGTTGTGCTTGAAGGCTCAGCTACAGTAATATCTGGGGCCCTGGCTCCTGGTATGTTCAATGTGTGTCCTGCCCCAGGATTTCAGTCATGTGCAGTGTGAAATTTTGAAAGCTGAAATTCAGGTTGAAATCCAAACAATTCTCATGTGTGCAGCTTTGCGCATCTTACCTTCGTGTGTCAGCCTCCCAATGAGTTTAGTGGGCTTTTTCCTTTTAAGAGGAGCAGGAGTCCCTGCAAGGGGCATTCCCACAAAGAGTTCTCTGCTTTGCTCTAAATACACAAGGAAATGGAGAATGAAACACTGGAACGGTATCTCTTGCCTATCTT
Organism: Coturnix japonica; assembly: GCF_054131305.1. Lineage (NCBI taxonomy): Eukaryota > Metazoa > Chordata > Aves > Galliformes > Phasianidae > Coturnix > Coturnix japonica. The sequence goes on along the minus strand of NC_140670.1, from coordinate 15,278,907 downwards.
TTAGTTGCCATTTACAGTTAAGAGACACATGGTCTTCACTTCACACACAGGTTCTATTCTGTCCCATCCGCATGAAGGAGCAGAATATCATGGTATTCTTTGGAGACGTTGTATTAGGACACAAAATAGAGCAACAGGTCACAGCAGAAGCATTGCAACAGTACCACATAGCAATTGCCATCCAAAATAGACATTGTAGTTGTAACATGGTGGTCTCCCAGCACACAGATGTGCCACAGTGGTACTCTGTTACCTTGTAGTGCTGCAGTAACAAAGCATCTGTTTGAAAACTTGCTCTGTCATAACATGCTGTAATACCATGCAATTATCATTTGGAGGTTATCTATGTTCTTGGACAAAGATATTCAGTCTGTCCATGGGTTATCTGGGAGCGTTTTGAATAATGTGCCAGTTTGGTTTGGATGTTCTGACAGTTTTATTATGATTAGAATATTAAGAAACCCACTATACTGCAACTCCTGCAAAACAAACAAACGAAAAACCCTCTGTCGTTCTGATTTGTTGCAGGAGGACTGGGGAAAGAAGGCACAGGCAAATCTATTAAAGCAAAACTTGTTGGTCCAAGTTGTCTGGAGTCCTTTGCACCTGTATCTCATGTATCAATCTCATTGTGTATCATTTTGGAGGGGGGAGGAGAGGAACAAGGAAATTTCTTCTTGTACTCTATTTTCCATCTTTGTCCTCAGAGAGGATAAAAGTACTTAAAAGTCAGGGAAAGCTTGGAGTTGTCACGGTAATTCCACTTCAGGCAGCTTCCATTTCTCTTGGGGTTCATCACACGTAACATAACATAAGTAGGTCTAATGGCTTGCCTTCACTTTAGCACTGTTAGTGCTCAAACAATAGCATACAGGGAGATGGATCCTCATATAATACAGTGCAGTGGAAATATAAACAAGTAAAGATCCATTGGCTTCAGCAAGAGAATATGGTAACTGATCATCTCTGTCCTTGCAGCTTTACTTGCTGAAAACTTCAGAACTGAAGACACCGAATTATGAGTTATATTTATATAACTATATATATATATAGTTATATATATAAACTAGCAAGCAAAGAAGTAGCTCCAGGAGTTTGTGCACTGCCCTTGTTGTGCTCAAGACATTTTTATCTTCCATGTATTTTGCAGTTTTATTCCACCCTTGCTCCTTTTGCAATATGATTTTCCTGTGATGAGGTGGCAACGACAGCTGAAAGCAGCCCAGCCCCATTAAGCCAACTCTAATCATACTGCCAGATACTCTCTTGGATTGTTTGTATTCCTTTCTGATTTCTAGGCTTTTCTTTTTCCTGAGATGCTGCCTGTGTAGTTCACATTGTAGAAGAACCCACCCAGGCATATTCCCTAAGCAAATGTGAGCAGGTGCAGCCATAAAGCACGCGCTGCACATTCTCCTCGAGCAGGCGTACATCTGCTTGGCTATATAAAAGAAGGAGGTCTTATTTGACAGGAAAGGGGCAATACTGCCAAGAGTCAGGGGGCTGGAAGGTTACGGCCCATCTAATGGGTCACAAGACGGGCAAAACAGAGGGAAATTGTCCGCATGCCCCAAATGTGGACTCCTCGGGGCAAGACAGGAAGGGCTGGCACTGTTGGGGAACTGTGTCCCTCCAGCACATTCATTCCCAAGGAACAGTGGTGGCAAGTCTGTCCCTTTCTGTTGTCCCCCAACTGATTCATCAGGACTGAAGAGTGGAAAAGCTACTACATGGAATGAGTTTAGCATAGGGAAAATGGCAGCAATCTTCAGTATTGGCAGGGCCCAGATCCGCACCGTGACTACTGCTCTTCCCACTACCCCATTAGGGGATGCTTCTGGAGCCTCCGTCCCCATCTTCCCTGCTATCCCATACATAAAGTCAGGGCCACAGTTACTCTTTTCTCCCTTGAACAATTGCTCTGCCTTTTCCTGCGTGACTCTTTGCAGTAGTTATTTGGTTGTTTTTGCTACAAACCAAACTAGTCGTTACCCTCTGCAGCCCCTACTCTAAATTATTTTTCTTTCCAGGTCAACTCACCTCAGGCTTGCAGTGCCACGTTCAGACCAGCTCGTGCACCTGCCCCACAGCTCAGCAGTGGGCCGCTTCCTCCCAGCCTGTCTGTGGATACTGCTGGGGAGGCTTGTCCAGCAGCCCCACTCACCCAGGGTGCCTCCTGGGTGCAGGCAAGCTCTGCCCAGCACAAAGTGCTGATGCAAAGTGCTATGAATTTGACTCTTCAAGTCTGTTTGCACAGGCATCCTGGGGTTATTAATAACTGACAGCTCAGAGTGCAGAGTCTCAGATAGCACTGCCGCAAGCCCTGAGGAGAGGGGAAAGGAAAAGGTTGCTCCTTGGGCCTCCTGAAGTCCCTGCCTCAGTACACAGGAAGACCAGGCACTCCATATGTGCCTCACTCCTTCTTTTCAAATCAATATGCTGTTCCTCTTCTTCTCTTCCTCCTATTGCATTTAAGTAATAGTTTCTCAACATCCTGCATCTTAGTAAGGGCTCAGAAAAACAGCCTGAGGTCATACTCTTCTTTACACCCTTCTTCTGTCCCCTCCCCTCATCCTCCTGTAGGCTCTCGTACATAACTTCTAAAGTGCCAGGCATTCAAATAATGTGTCAGAAAGCATGGAAGTAAAATAATCATATGCATGAAATGAGAAGTAGCGAAGGTCTAGAAAGCTACTTAGTGAGACTTAGGAAGTAGCTGTGCAATGTGTGTGGGAAATGCAGAAGAATTAAACTGCAAGGAAACTCATTTCCTGATTCATGGAAGAAACAGGGATGGTTGTCTGCATGTTGTGTAGCTCTGTGCATGGAAATTACTCGTCTCCTTTAGCTCCTGCTCATCTCCTTCAGCTCCTTCCAAGGCGACTCTACCTGTTCCCCCAAACTCATTTGGGTTCTCCTTCTAGGATGGAGAGAATGTATCTCATCTTCCCAGGTTACTCAAAGGTGTACATACCTTTCACATTTCATGTAAAGCAGAAGCCCTACAGAAAATGTTGTCTCCTCCATTTCACATCAAGTCAGAATCAAGCTGTCCTCTAAATAAACCTAGAATCCAGTGGAGGAAAAGCAACACAGTGTTGTTTGCATTAGAAAGTCTTCAGCATGCAGAACTGCAAGCAAAAATGATATTGTCAGGATACAGACACTTTTTCTTTGTACAGCTGTTTCTTTGTGCACCAAATCAGTATAAAACTTCCCAAAGTGATCAGTGTGTTGAAAAGCAAAAAGCATTAAGATAGCGGTAACCTCTATCTGTGAGGAGGAAGTAGAGACATATGGGTACATCTGGCAATCTCCTAGTCTAAATTTTCCCATTTTCCCCTCACTTGTATCCACACCACTCATGTGTGCACCTCACATTGTGCCTGTAGCACAGCACTTACTCTTTTCCATTCACATCCAGAGTAACAGTTTTCTATTAGCTTCCCACTGTTCAAACAAGTGTTGCTTTCATCACTGAAACCAGCAGATACACCAGAATGACCCATGGGGGTCTATTTATTTTTGATAACCGAATAATGAACGTGATTTATACTATGAGGCACAAAGCTGAGAAATGCAGCTATCACTATATGGCACCTTCTTGTGACTGCTGGGACCATGTTAACTCAACCTCATCTTTACTTGCTTTCAGCAACTGTTTTCAGGCCATTTTATAGCTACTGCATTATTTTTCTAGTCATCTCCAGTACTTTCATGTGCACAAATCATACCTCCAGGAGACCAAATTCCTCTATCCCCATCCCAAAGTGCAAGAGACAAATGATGTTAGGGGCAAGGCAAATACAGAGAGATGTGGGACCTAAGAGTGCAGCTAGAGCATACTGAACAGAGCCAGAGCCTTGAACACATACGGAATGTAAGAGAGGATTTATCCATTAGCACGGCACCAGGAGTTGTAGGGTGATTTAGATCAAGCAGTCTTGTGTCTGACACTTAACCACCAAGGCACATCTTTAACTGAGATTCTCACCTCCTACTCTGTCTTCAGATAAAACGATATGTCTTCATTTTCAGTTGCCAGGCTGAGAACTAAATCCTGCTCCTTCCTTCTCTCTATGCAGTTTCCCTGGGAAATAGAAATACGTAGTTCAGTAATCTAGAAGCATCTTTGTTAGGCTCAGCAGAGACTGTGCTTGTGGTCCGCCATGATGCCAGGTTCAGCAGCTGAGTGGATTTTTCCATTGGTGATATTATTCCAATCTGATATCTCTGCCTCCAGTAATACCTGACTCTACTCCAGGCTCAAAGTTTTAAATCATTAGAAGACTTGCTTGATGAGTTGTATGGGTGTTTTTTGTTTCTCTTTTTGTTTGCTTTTCATTTGTGTTTTTGTTTGTTTCTTTGTGTTCCCTTGTTGTTTTTGTTTTTTCCCTTCCTGGACTGTGGTGAGATCTGGGGGCTAAATTCAGTCCTTGCTTGAGAATGGAGTTTCCATGTAGGTCAGCAAGGATAGCACGTTTCCTGCCTCCAGGACACTGCAGCACTTCAGAGAGGAGTTTTTAATCATACAAGGTACTGCCCGTATATCACGGTGGCCACCTCCCTCTTTCCAAATATACCTTTTACTCAAGTGGCCTCAGGAACAGCCTGCACAAAGCATTGCTTTCTCTGACCAGCATATTCAACATTTATTTCTGTGTGCTGAGTTCCCGTGTGCCTAATTTCAACCGATCTAACTTTTAATTGTTGATGTCTGTGAAATCGTTTCAAGAGCAGCAGATGAGATTTGTCTCATTAGGTAGTGCTGGATGAACATAAGTAGGAGCCAAGACAGAAATCCTCAGCAGGTCTGTCTCCTGAGCAGGTTTTGACTATGTGAAAACCAGGCAAGCAGAGTTTGTCTGACAAATAACCTCTACTTTTAATTTTCCAGGGATACAGAGTGGCCTTGCTCCTTTCCCTCCCTGGAGTCCCTGACTGGTATAAACTGAAAATCCTCATAAGCAGCAGATTTCAGTATAATTTGATCTGTTCAAGAAGAAGTTGCAAGACATTCAATTTGGGCTTTGGGGAGGAAGTTTTTTTTGTTTTGAAATAAGTCTTTTTATGTTATTTTATTTGGTAGTTTAAAATATGTATTATACGCTTAATCTCTTCCAATATTATGCAGACATTGGTTGTCAGTATTTTGTTGTAGCAACGCAATAGGAGAAATAGTTAACACCAGGCTCTCTCCTGCCACTACGTGGGCTAAATGCATGATGAGATTTAGGGCTGGGACAGAAATATGTAGGATTTGATCACAATGCTAGAGTGGGCGTTGGAATAGCTGCCGTAGCTGTGGGGTGTTCCTTGCTGGGCAGCCTGTTTGTCTGCGTGCTCCACGTGCTGTAACCCAGGAATGCCCTCCGTGCTGCATCAGGCCTCTCACTGCCAAAACTCCCTGGTATGAGGCTGGTCTTCTCCCCAGGCGTGTGGTACTAAGAAACGCCGTACGTGAGTGCCAAAACAGGACAGATTAGGAGGGAAGGATTTCTTAAGATTTTACACCCTCCGTATTTAACACCACATCAGGTGAATGCCAAAACTCCGGATAATTTGGAGAAGAACAGTGGCAACATCTAGTGGCCGTTGAAGCTATAGGTCTGTACTGCCAGCAAATAACCTTACTCTTCATATATTCTGCATACGTGCCTGGCATGCACTTTGCTGGACACTTCTCCTACCAACTAGAATGATTACTTGGAGGCAGGTATACCAACTAAGCACCTCAGTGCCTTCTTGTTTTAAAATACTGAGTAGCACGCTGAAGTCCACGTTCATCCCTAGCCTTCTGTGTAGCCCTTCAATAATCCTTTGGCTTTACTTTGGGTCAGTAAACTCATAGCTGGCTCCCCTACCACATTTGAAAGTCTGTTTTTCTGGCTCCTTCTGACATGACCTGCTGTGAGAAGAAATGACTCTCACTTGAGAAGGTTATAGAGGTTAACAGGGAATTTAATCAGAGCCCTGAACACAGCAACTGTCCTGCAATGTGTTAAACCATCTGGAATAGCTCATAATCCTACTATGTCAGCTTTATTAAGCAAAACAAGATGCAATCCTAATCTGTAGCCTGTGCATCTGTACACTTATTTCTTTGGGAACTGAGCTTCTGTTGGGACTTGAAGCTCAGTTTGGCATCAGAAGATTTTTTTACTCGTTTGTGCGTTTCCTATCCATGTATCAATCAGAAATACGCTGGATGGTTGCAAGATCCTCCTCCAGACCGCTGTGCAAGCAATTAATCTGAGAAACATCCATAAAATGATACCTATACCAGAGCCCAGTCTGCAGTCTGATCCTACAGCTGACCCCAGCATCCCCTGCAGGGCTCAGGAATTGCTGCTTGTGAGTGACATACATCTAGAAAAGAAGGTCTGGTAACACTTGTCCAGAACTGAGGACAATGAAACTCTGAGGACCCAGAAACTGAATAGACATTAACATGAATTGGGTTAGTGTTAGAGCTAGAGTCTATCCTTAGTGGGTTATGCTTGGCTTTCTGAATGATTGGATATTCTGATCTTTCAGTTAATAAGTTGAGTGGTTGTACAAGGTGGATTTGTATTTGGACTTCCTGAAGCTGACAAACTGTTGTTAATACCAGCTTTACAAACAGAGGATAGTAGAGGAATTCAGGCTTAGTCTGGGAAAGATGACTACATACATTTTAGGTTGTGCCAGGTGCTGTGCCCCATCCTTGCAGCATTAAGATTTGGACTGATCTTAGGATTGTTAATAGCTAGGATGGGATTGTTAATAGCCCCACTGCTTAGGACAACAGGAGTTTACAGGGCCAGTTTCACACTGACTCCTCTCTGTTCTATAACTGAGACAAGAAGAGCTATTTGGAAAAAGATCACAGCTGGCACCTCTGGGAATTCCTATGTGGACTTTTTTCTGTTGTGGACGTAGGTCTCTAGGCTAGAGCAGAGGAGGATTATGAAAGTCTGTACTGAGAGTTAACAGGTACAGGCAGAGCTGATTTTACTATCAGGCTGCGACACCAACATTAAGGAAATTTCTCTTTGTCTTACTAGTAAGTGAGTGCTTTATAACGTGTAGTACCAAAGTTCACATCTCACTTAATTTTTTTGCTTGCATGGGATTTTTTTAATGTGTGGAAGCTTAAAGGCCAACTTAAGCCCAGGTGTTTTTGTGGTTGAGACTTCCCATAAGTTTTTGGATTCCTTATGTTCTATTGGCCTTAGAAGTTTGTGGTCATGATAAACTGCATGTGAGGTACACAGCACTTCCTTCTGGGTTCCAAGAAAAGACGGTGACAATGCCACAAGTAAAGTGCATATCACAAGTTTATTCTTCTGCACAAACATATAGAAAGTGACTATAAATAGCAAAAAAAAAGACAAAACAGAAAAGGAAAATGTACTTCCAAAAACAGAGACACCAAATCTATTCACCTTTTGGGGTCACATCTGCCACCAGACAGTGCACTGCTGTGGAACTCCCATTTTCATAGCACTGATGAGTATCCTCTACAAAGAGGGCCTGGTGCCGGGTATTATAGCAGAAAGGGAGCAAATACAATCGGAGGAACAATCCTGGGTGGGTGGCACTGTGCTTGTGTCTGGTGATAAGTGTCTCCTCATCACATCAGTCTCTTCTGAGATATTTCCTCTCAGCTGCTGCAGGAACTTGAGGTTATCCCTGGCAAGTGTTCCCATACACTCAGAGGGAAGAGACTGACACTTCTGAAGCCAAGATAAATCCTCATAATTGCCATAGCAGCATGCTAGAGTGGAGGGATGATAAGCAGTTTTAAATCAGAACACACATAGATGTCTTCAGATGCTTAACTAGGGGATACTGGGGTATGGCCTACCATTGCAGCTCATAAATTAGCAGGTGGGAGCTAAAACTTGTCCAACAACTGTTTACATCTGTGCTTGTTCAACAGCTGTGGAATTATAAATTTGGAGAGGTTCAAGACAATTGTATATGGTTCAGCTGTGACCTAATAGGCAGCCACGTTAGTTTCATGAACAGACGCTAGCAGAGCTGCTTGAAGCCAGCAGTTGTGCAGGTTTCTTCCCTATAACTTAGCAGATGCATCTCAGTATTGGTTCTCACCTCACGTTACTTGCAGACACAGGCTTTGTTTGGGATACTCCACAAGCACTATAGGCCTCATCTGCAGCACCTTCTGCTTCTGCAGATCCTGCTCTGTCCTCAGCATAGGATAAGTAGCTTTCCTTCCAAACTTGGCTTTGAACCAAGAATGGTAGAGGTGAAATGCAGGATCCCCAGCCTCCTGATTCTTTTCCTTGCTCTGATGTTTAATATCAGTTCTCCAATCAGACCTGAATATTTTCCATCTTCTGTCCATTACTTATCAGAAGTGATGGGCTAAATACAGTTATTCCACTAAGATCCCGTCATGTAACCGTCCACAGTGTTTGGCCATCACTCACTCCCTTACATCAGTGTATCCCAGAAATCTGGAGAAGCGCCACCTACACACAGGCCAGATGCAATCTCACAAACATGCTAAAGCCAGACTTCTCTCTTTCTCTTTTTTCTTTTTTTTTTTCCTTCCTTTTTTTTTTTTTTTTTTTTCCCAGTGGCAAAATGAAACTCCTTAGATGCTCAGGCCCTGACAACTCTTGATCGTTAAGTCCATGAGAGACAGGAACTCTAGAGTAAGATTCAGAATTTCTGAGATTATTTCTTCACTGCAGAATTATCCTGAGCACCTTTTCTCTGGTCCACATAACCCCTCTCTACACCTGAGTTCAGTGATACTTTCCGCCTGGCAAGCTGGTCTGTCTAAGGCCAGTGGCTAAAACCATCAGCCAGTGACAGCCAGCCAGTGCTCCACAAAAAGATTACAGACAAAGCTTTTGCAACACTACCAGCCCTTTAGATCCTCTCCATGGTTTTCCTAGAAAAATAGAAGACTTTCTTTGGGAAGAATCACAGAGATTTAGCTTGCTAAGCGCCTGGGAATTTTTCCTGACGTGATGGCAATGCAGGATGAGTGAGAAAGTAAGAGTGCAAGTCAGGTTTCGTAGCATGGCTGCTCTCCCTCGCTACAGTGAAGTGGATTCTGGTGGTCTGAGTTAACTCTGCAGTGAAGACATGTGCTAAGACCTCCCTTCTGGGGCCTTCCAGGAAGAAACAGCATCACCTCATCATTTGAGGTTGGCTGATCCCATGTCATACAACCAGTAGCATCCCTTTTCTTATTAACTCAGGGCATTCCCAAAGGTTTTCTCTCCATCCTCTCCCACAGCTGACAGTTTGCCTAGAGAGATGTAATTGCTGTTCTCCCCCTTCTCTAGCATGTTCTTCCTACATTCCAGGGCCCCCAACAATGAACGCTGCAAACACAGGTCTGCAAAGCAAGCCCAGCCAGACTGTGAAATATTCAGAGACCTGGTAGGATTGTGTATTGCTTTTTCTTTCCTCTCATTCTCTCGCTCTCAAACTTGTCGAGGACTAGAGTTGCTAGTGAGATTCTCCAGCCCAATGTGTGGAACTGCTACAAAGGGGGAGAAAGGGCAGGAAAGCAAATGACAGGGATGTGTATAGACCAGAGCACATGATATGCACACGCACATGCAGAGAAACCCTACTAATACTCTGAATTCTTCCTTAGTAAAGGGAATGCATTCTTCTTATGTGCTATTGATCTAGCATGGGGCATTCAAAGAATAACCAGTCCTGTTTCCCCAGCACTGCCAGCAGATTGAGCTCTGTATGCATGTGTAAGAATGCAGATCCTCTGGGAATCTCAAAGCACTTCAGTTTTTATCAAATAATCTCATGGATAATTAAATCATTTAGTATGAAATTCCACTGGTGACTCCACTTCTCTGTCCCCCATTCTCCTGCTGAGACTATCTGTAAAGAGGATGTATTTTCCAGCTCAACAGAGCCAACAGAGGAAGTTTTATGTAATGAACCATTTCCAATCTAGCCATATTTCTGTCCTAAACTAAACAAAAAGCTCATGGGTAAATGCATATTCAATCCTGTCTCCTTTTAAAGGCAACTTTACCTTTTCCTACACGACCCTTCTTTATACTTACAGAATCTGTATCCTGATCCAGTGGGACTAGTGCTTCAGGCCTTGCTTGGAGCCTACCAGCCACAGCCTGAGCTTAGCTTTGCTATTTAGGTATCTCCAAAATTTAACACTTCCTTCTGTGATTCCTTCAGCTTGTGGTAGCCTAGCAAGTCCATCCAAGGCCCCACTGGCAAACTGCTCCCAGATCTGACAGCTGTGTCAGCCAGATGACTCCCTTTCAACTCCAGCCCTGGTGACTAGAGGAACAGGCACCCAGAGTCATCCTCCTGCACAGTGCACACTGCTTCCTTGTGTGTGTGCAAACACTCCTGCTCTGCTCCCTTGCCTCCTTTCCCATGCCTCTCAGGAGGGGCATCAGGCAGAACTGTACAGGGCAGATCCCACTTCTCCTTTTGCTTCCCACTTACTGCTGTTCCGTGTGTGTACATGTGGGCATATCATAGTGTACAGACTAACAGGCTTTTAAAAAAACTGTTTTATGGGAAAGCTAGGACTTCTGCATTGGAATCCTTTCTTCCATCAAGGCTTTTATCCCCTCAAGGCTCCTTCATTCAGAGCTGACTCCAAAGCCCTCAGAGGAAAATCACTTCACATCCTCATGTGAGACAACACATACAATTCACCTCTCCAGAGGTGGCCTTTGCTGCTGTATGTGAGTTCCCAGTCCTTGAGTACCACGCGTGCTGTCTCTGCACATTCTTCTTCCATCTGTAGCCACAGCCATAAGCTTTGCCATGAAGCTGCCTATCCAAGATCAAAGAGAGGTGAGGGGAGAGGGTGGTGCAGAAGGGGAGTAATTTTTTTTCTCTTTTCTTCATATTGTGTCACACCACCCCAATGTACTGAGCTGACAAGAAAGACAAAATGAGCACTACCTCTGCAGGGCCATGGATGGGATGGGAATGATGCCTGCCTCAGTGGTGGCCAAAGCTTGGCCTCCACACATTGGCCTGCATTCCTGTTCTGGCTGCTGAGAATTTGGGTCTGGCCACCTGAAACCGAGAGGCTGAAGCCGGGTTTGGGGAGGGCCCCAGGCTTGCCTGACCAAACTCTGGGGAACTCTGATATGGCTTAGGGGACTGGCTGAGCTCCATCTGGAAGGGTGCTGGTGTAGCAGGGGCAGAAGAAGCCATTTCTGTTCTCCACACCGGCTCATCCAATGTGGTGGCTGAGCGGGGCACAAGCACAGTGGGTGCCAAGCTGCTCGAAGCAGGCATGGGAGCAGGGGTGGAGAAGCGACGAATCTCCTGTGTCTTGGCTGTTTTCACAGGGACCTGCTTGGCTGCAGTGAAAGACGAGCTGGCCTGCTGGCCTGGCTGACCAGGAGACTCCTGAGTGCTGGAGCCTGGGGGATCCCCAAAACAGAACATGGCTGACTTTAATTGATAGGGCTGATGGTGCATGACATCAATGGCCTTGTTCCCTGACTTCTGACCAGGTGCCTTTTTCACTTTGCTCTCAGCCTTACTAGCCTGAGACTTGCTGGCGGCCAGAGGATAGAAAGGGGAATGCATCGGGTTGTAAGCTATTGGAGGCGGAGCCCGGATATTGGGTGAATATTTCCAGGATGAAGGCAGAGAAGGGGAAGGTGAAGGGGTCCTGGGCTTGGGCTCTGGCTTTGTTGCTGTCTCCACCACAAACTTGTCCATGCGGCTCTGGCGTTTGGCAAAGAGCTGTGCCCCCTTGCCTTTAAGCTGAGGCATGTCATGGGCCCCGTTTACCAGTCCAGCATCTTGCTGCTGAGGCTTAGGAGCCACTGGAGGTGGGGTCTTAAACTTGCGGCCTGAGGACTGCATGAAGTTGCAGGCCTCAGCACCCAGGCTGAGGAAATCCTCCTCAGGCCCAGACTCAAAGCCTGCCCCAGGGTGGTCACCTTTCGGCTTCTCATCCAGGTTCTGCACCAGAGACAGGAGCTCAGGGTTGGGTGAATTCTTCTTTTCCTCAACCTTACTGAACATGGGTTTCTTGTTGCCACGCCGGCGAGCCTCCTGCAGGATGCCTGTGCGGGGAGCTGGCACAGAAATCCTCTGCTCCCTGGAGGTTAAGGGCTCAGAAGGAGGTCGTGGTGTCGCTGCTGAGTTGGCAGAAAGCTGTACTGGCAGCGGGGAGGTGCTTACCGTGTGCTGTGCTGGAGCTGGGCTAATATACAAGGAAGAAGAGGCTGTTCCAGGGACTCGTGGCTGGGATGCTACACAGGCCACCTCCCCTCCTGGCTTTGAGGGAGTTGACAGGACTATAGAGGCAGTGGATGTCCGCGCAGGGCTGGCAGAAGGCTTAGTCTCCGGAGTGCTTCCTCCAGCTCTTGGCTGTGATTCTAGTGGTGGTGTTGGCCTGCCTGGTGCAGTAATATACAGAGATGTGGAGGAGCTCACTGGACCACGGTGTGTTGGTGCTGGGGCACTGGCAGGTGTTCCTGGAGCCAGAGATGAAAAAGGGGAGACCACCGTGCTTTGCCCACCAAGGCTTTCACTAGGTTTTTTGGGTGCAGATGGCTTGAAGATGACTGAGGATGTTGCTGGGCGCTGGCCAGAAAAACCAGGAGTGAAGGGCCGTGCAGATCTGTTGAACATACTCGTGCTTGAAGAGAAGGGGTCAGGTGTGCCTGGGGGCTGCGGGAAGACAGTGGGGCTGGGAGGAGCCAGGACCTGAGTGGGTGTGGTGGCTGGCATCTTGCTGGGCACTTGCACACCTTCCAGGTGGATGCTGAGGGGCACACTGGCTGTCTTCTGTGGCACGGGCATATCTCCATTCACCATGCCCGGCTGTGGCTCGGCAGCTGGAGTGAGCTGGGGGCTCCTCTGTGCAGGGACTTTCTCCACTGTGTACTTCCCTGCCCGTTCCCTCTGCTGCTCAAATAACCGTGCTCCTTTACCTGAGGCTTCACTCAAACCTTTTTGCTTCTCTTCTTTCTGTTCAGAGTCTGACTTGCACTTCTCAATGTCCAGATATGTGTTGTCCCAGTCTGAGTGATTTGTTAAGCTTCGGGCATCAGAGAAACCTTCCTCATCAAATTCAGACTCACTAGTTGGAAAAATTCCGTCTTCCTCCTCGTAGGAGCGGTCTTCGTCGACACTCCCAAAGCTCACTAACGTATATTTCTTAGCCCTCTGCCTGCGCTTCTTGAACATCAACACCCCCTTGGAGTGGGGGTTGGGTGCGTCTGTCAGCAGGGATGCAATGGTTCTGCACTTGGTTTTGGCTTCTTTCACGTTCTTCTCTTGGATGCTCTCGTGGCGGTGGAGCTCTGCAAGAGACAGAAAGACAAGCTCAGAGCACCACAAAAGGCTGGATGGGCAAAGATGGGCAGTGCAAACACTATCAATAAAGTTTCTATGGGTGCAGAGAGATAACTGCCTTTGCATCAAAGGATGGTTTCTGTTTTCTGGTCAGATCTGGGACTTTCTACTTCTGCAGAAGATGGACAAGAATCCCTGGCTGTATCCCAGGCTGTGCACACAGTGTGTCTTTGATCCGAGGAATTTGGAGCATTTACTTATCACCCTGAAGGTGGAGCCCCACATTATGCAGACCTTCCTCCTACCATATGGAGGATTCCTAGGAGCAAGCAGTTCCTCTAGGGGTCTGCCACCAATACTGCTAGTTCAGATGTGTGTGTCCAACAGGAGTCATAGTTTTAAGGTGCTCAGCAGGAGCAGCCGGGGCCTGGGTCCTGCAATGCCAGCTGTAGTCTGTGTCTTGCATCAACACAGTGTGTAGGTCTGTTCACTGCTCCCTGCAGCAGCCCTGAAGCAGCAGGAGGCATGCTTTCACCCTTGCTACAGTCCCTTGCTTGTGCCCCAAGCCCAGCAAGGAAGCAGATCATTTGCTCCTGAGCAAGAATCCCAGACCTCTATGACTGATCAGCCAGCCCAGAAGGAATCTACTTACACAGGCTTGCCTGGAAAAGCTGACACCTGTTGGGACACTGGCATGAAAGTGCAGGATAATCGTTTTCCATCTGCTCTGCCAGTCCAGTGGACAGCAAAGCCCCAGGGAGGAACACTGTGTTCTTTACCCCACATATAGGGAAAACAGGGTATGAGCAAGATTCAACAGAAAACCAAACTCGGCTACCCAAGGAAAGCCTGTACTTCCCTATCATTGGTGTTCAAGTGACAGAAATCAGCACTAATCTTGCAGAGAAAAAAAAAAAGTTGATCAAAACCAAGCTGTAGGATAATCTCCAGTTTCTTTCATTTTATCATTTTCCTTACTCCCATTGTCTTTTCCCCAGCATGGTAGTACAGACGAGAAATCCACCCACTGCTTGCCTCTGATTGCCAAAAAACCACATCACCTTGTCCAGCCTTTTGACTGCTTTATCTCAGAGCACTCATTCACTGGGGACAAGATAATGTAGCAGAGCTACTTGCATTGGGTGTCAGCAGTGGGAGAGGAAGTTTAGCTGGGAAGGACACAAGTTTTCCTGAGGGCTGCAGATATCCCCCAAAACCTGGCTAGGTGCTACGGGTGCGGTAAGTTCTATACTGCATTAGTGTAACCACAGCAAAAAGAGCTTCCTCTCGTACTTCATGTTGAAAATAAAGTGTTGATTTGCAGAGCAGCCATCCTTGCAGAAGCTTAAAATAAAGACAAAGGAAGACTGATCTCAAGGCTTGCAGCCATTCACAGCACATGCTGCTACCCTGTGATTTCAGCAAGGACACCTGTATGGTTTGAGATTACTGCAGCTGGATGCTCAGTCCACTCCTTCCCTTTGCTCCCAGAAAACTAGAAGAAGCCAAATCAGTTCTGGCCTGAACAAACGGTTCATCATTTACAGTTACACTTGGAGTGTAAAAGCTCTCTGCAAAACTTTCCTTACATATTGACTCTGCCTTGCTGAACCAAGACTAACAGTGTCCAGGATTTTGTGGAGACTTAGTGCTATTCAGGGCAGTTGTGTACTTGCCTCAAAGATCCACTGTCCATGATGGAAATGAATTACAATTCCTGAAGGTCTGTCTACTCCACTTAGAAATCTGCATGCTTGTGCCAGGGGAGGCTGGGGGTTCCCAGTGGAGGAAACAAGAGAGATTTCTTTCTTTCTACAAGCATCCAGTTCCTACACCTCACCAGGCCTGTATTTTGCTTCTACATTTACAAAGAGGAAGAGCATTGCTACAGAATTTAAATCACATTCAGACTACCTAAACTCTGTGCGAGTGACTCACAGGAGGATACTGTGCATGGGAGCTAAGAGCTCAGGAGCTACACCATCCAAAGTGAGTGTCTGAGCCCCTATTGACAGCAGTGCACTGTGAAAGGGCTCAGATTTACAGTGTGGGCTAGCAAATACTGTAGATAGTCTGGCTTATGCCTCTACCAACACTTGGGCCAGGCTCAGCATTAAAATCTACATACAGCTTCCCTAGGATATTGGTCTGAACTACTCTATGTTCTCAAGCAGCTGGAAACTGAGGCCCTCTAGGACCTAAGACTTGCTTCCCTTTTCTTCCTACTTTCCTTCTTATCAAGGCTAAAGTGCTGAACAAATTACAGCCATTCTCCCAACAGAAAAATGATCACGGTATTCAAGCTACAATCTCTTACAATGGTTTAAGAAAAAAACAGAATCTTCCTGAGATGACTTATTGAAGAAAAATAAGAAGAGTGAAAGCTGAACAGAGAAATGAATGGGGAACAGGCAGGTGTGGAAGTGGGAGATGAGAGGAGGGAAGAGGAGAGCAGAGGAGAGGAGGAGGAGAGGAAGAGGAGAAGAAGAGGAGAAGAAGAGGAAAGGACAAAATGAAAAAGAAAAAAAAAAGAAAGAAAAATGAGGAGACATCTGTACCTGCATAAGGCTGATCCAAGCTTGAGAAGTCAGAGTCCAGACCTGGAGAGCTGGGCATGTCACAAAGCCCGTTTAACTCACAGCTCCCCATAAACAGAGAGAAGCAAAGCAGCTTCCTGCTGGACCAGAACCAAAAACTCTGAGGTGTCCAAGCCCTTTGCTATCAGTTCCACAAGCCTTTTAAAGCCTCTCTTTTGTCTCATAGGCATTGCTGCCAAAAGCCATGAGGTCACTTTGTCTATTTTTGTCTTCTTAGTTTCATCACTTAGTAGTGTGATGGACATTGTCACCTGGCACTTAGGCATTCTCCCTTTTTCTTCCTCCCTCCAATCCCTGGGAAAATATCCTGTTCTTTTCTGTCTTAAAATAAGAAAATGTTCTCCCTGTTCTCACTGCTTCTGTGGTGCAAGCTTCAGGCTAGAAACTGTTTCTAACTGGTACTTCCATGAACCCTTCAAACAGATGAGGTTAACACACATCCAGTGCAGCAAAGTAGAGAAATCCACTCAGGAGGAAAGAAACTTTCCTCCTTTGAAACCCACAGAGAGCACCCAGCTTCAGGAAAATGTAAGGAACAAAAGATAAGGAAAGGCTTTCTTTTCCTTTGTATATCAATTTTGTTCCACATCTGAAGAGCATCAGCTTATGATACTGGTTCCTGTTGTACGCCAGGACTAAGAGACATTTGACAGATGATCATTAGGAGATCCTAATCTCCTAATCTATATGCCTCTAGTGAAGTGTTCAACTGAATTAGAATGGCAAAGGCTGTCACCTATGAGAAAAAGTGTGGCTATGCTCAGGGAGAGTGATAAAGGGTTTGGGGACCAAGTGTTTTGGCAGTGCCATTCAGAGCTCCAGCACCAGAGACTGAGAGGTGATGAAATACAAGGTGATGATAGTAAGAACTGGGGGGGACAAAGAAGAAGGGAATAGAGAGTGCTGGGAATCTACAAATCTCTGAGAACACCATCTTGAGTGTTAGTGAGTCCAGAGAAAGGAAGGTCTGACCATAGAGTCATAGAAATATTAAAGTTGGAAAAGACCTCTAAGATCATCTTGTCCAAACATCCACCCGCTGCCAACATTGCCCACTAAGCCCTGTCCCTCAAATGCCACACGATGCCTCCTAAAGTCCATTTGCCATCGCTGAATGCCAGGGATGACGATTTCCTCAGGCGGCGTTATTGTAATAGAGACATGTCATGCCTCAAACAAGGTTTTTTCAGCAAAAGCAGTGAAGATGAATCTGTTCCTTCTTCTCTGATTAGTATTTATATATACAGGGATACAATCTCTTTGAGAAAACCTTGTTGAATCTGATATATATAATATGCAACTGGAAATCAACATATAGCTCTGTAGTGCTGAAAAAAAATATTAAGAACATTCAAATGGAATAGATAAGACAGTAAACAGGAAGATTATGAAACTTTCCTGAATTATGAAGGAAAATTTCTACAGAAAACATTTTGTTAACTTCTAACTCAAATTTTGTCCAAAGGTCTGCTGGAATAATCCACAAAAAACAAATCTATTAGCCAAAGCCTATAAAGATTTTTCTTTGCCCTAACTTAACTAAAGCTCACTGAAGAGGAATGAATTAAGTTACTAATTACAGGAAAAAGAAGCACAAAAACCATACATTTTTTCAGGATAAGGACCCATTACAGAATTTTAATGCATACTCGTGAAAACTACCAAACAAGCAGATTTTAACCATGTCAAATAGTGTTTGTTTTCACTAGGAAATTTTACTACTAAAGACCAAATTCTAGAAAAGTCAATACCACTGAAAATATGGATGCTGCTAATTTCAGAGATCAAAAGAAGATTTATGTGCTGTGAAATTCTACTTTGCCTACAACCTTTTCATATGGGATCAACTAGAATTTTATTCTTCCAGCTATTTATGTTAGACAAGGTCATTTTTCCATAGCTAATGTTGCAAGTATCTCAGTAAGTCACTGGAGGATACAGACATTTCATGCTCTTCATACCTGGAGTCCTTTCAAAATAAGATCTGAATAGGTTATATGGGCTTTCCAAGTATATCTCTCTCAAAAGCCAGTCTTTAAAGTAATGCCAATGATTGAATTGCAAAGAATAAAGAAGGAGATTATATATTCCTTTAGTTAAAGGTTGTGGTGTAACTCTGGGACACAACATTTATTTCTCTTTCTTGTATTTTCACATACTTTTATCAAATAAGCTTTGCAAACTGTAAAGCATAAGTACTGGCTTTGCTTCCAGTTTAGCACATTACAGACATTCAGTCTCACAACATTGAAGTCTATCTATCAAGATTTTAATATATAGTTTAGCACTTAGCACTAACACTTAGTGTTAGTCTCATGGTATCCTGCTGGAGATCTGAATAGTTTGTTCACTCAAAAAAATCTCCCTTAGATGATAGAGAGTTTGTGGTTGGTTTTTTTGTTTGTTTGTTTTTTCTTTTCCTGAGCTGGATGGAAATGTGTCCTCAGTGCAAAAGGCAGCATATGTGGTCAGCATTCCTATGCTGCCACCTCACTCTCAGGCCCTGGATATTCCCTATACAGTCTTCTACAACGAGAGTACCAGGACAGCACCTGTTGAATGTACTGCATTTTGCATTTTTAGCCTGACCTAAGAAAGGTTTATGCAGTCATGCTTTATGTCTTCTGATCTATCTGATTCACCCTAGTAGCTTTTGAGCCCATTTGTTAATTTAAGTCCAGACTCACAAAGATACAAAGCTCCTCTGTGTTTACATGAAAAAAGTTGACTGGACAGAGACAGATCCCACCATAGGAAGCAGAAACCCTGAGTGAAATCATAATTGGGCACCAAAAAAATGAAAAATACACAAAGGATTAGGAGTTCCCATATGAGAATCATCAGGCAGACTTGCATCTCTTACAGAATGAGATATCAAATCTGAGACACAAATGAAAAGGACACCAGGGTCTGTTAATTCTGCTGCTCACAAATTGTTTGATGTCTGACAGGAGGATAGTACTGATTCATCATCTCTTCATCCTTCAGTGTTTCCTGCGTGCACATGGTAATACAGAGAAGCGTATGTTCACCATCTGTGCACTTGATTAATCCTGAGCAACGTGTCGTACATTCTTATTATCTAATTGATTTTAGTCCATTTCTGCAACCTGCCAAGCTCCCACCTCATTCTAAAAACCCAGCCTTCCACAAGACAGCTATATATACCTTTCATGCTTTATGACATCTTCTGATTAATACATCACAATCTCTACTCAGTCCTCAGACCATCCATTAAAAATGGTATTACTGCCATCTGCTATTACTGCTTGATAGGTAGAACACATTCAAGAGAAATATTTTAAAAGCGTCACTAGGAATAGTTTGCTGTTTAAAAGCAGATACGAAGACCTGGGAACAATTCTGATTTCCTCAATCCAGGTAAACCACCTCCCATCCCAATGTCCCCCACGCACCTGGGTTTCTGAGGGAAGAAAGAGTAGAAGAAAGCTGCAAGGAGTCAGAGCCAGGTCCCAGTTCTGAATAACAGCAATTTAGTTGCTGCAGGTTGCCCCACAGCACATGCTGCCTGTTCTGTCTAGGTACAGCCAGAACACAAGATCCTCTAACAGAAGAGAGGAGGGTTGGGATTTTTAATCATCTGTCTTTTCACCAGTCATATAACATTGAGGTGGAGAAGACATTTGATTGACATATGTTCATGTTCAAAGCTCTATGAGTGAAAATATAGAGGTAGTCCCGCTGGATTTAGAAGCCAAGTGAAACACTACTACCAACTTAGCCAATTAGCTAACCTGACATCATGAGCCATTAATAGTTATGTTTTCTGTTCTATTCTTAGCCAATTGTGTAGTCACCTTACAGTAGTCCCATTTCATCCATATTTCTCTACTTGGAAAAGTCATGTGGAACCATATCAGATATCTTACAGAAGTCAACACATGCTGTATCCACCTTATTTCTTTAGCCACAAAGTATGTTACCTTACCAAACAGGTCACTGACTGCTTTCTTTTTTTCGTTTAATTACTGATCATTTTGTTTTCCATTAAATGTGTTCCAAATAGTTATTTCATTCAGGTAACCAAAGCTAAGCATTTATTAGTCATCACCAAACTCCATACCTACAAGAAGCATGACGTTCTTGGTCTTTTTCCCTGAGTCTCTACCTATTGTTCTGAAGTACTAACCAAGAGCTGAGGGCTATTCTGATACAGTTTTCAGTAGTTCTTTACGTTTTACTTCTGGAGAGAGTAAGATTCAGACTTGTCCTTTTCAATATACTCAATGTATCAAGATACGCTGAATCTTCCCCTTATTCCTGCTTCCCTTTGCTCTATACTAAGGGCCAGTTGCTTGGTTAACATAAGCAGTAGGTATGCTTACAGCAGTAAACCTTTACAGATTTCACAACACACTGTTCTATCTTCCTGTGATGGATTAAAGGAAAACTGAAGAATGATATTTGTCAGATAGATGTTTTTCTCCTCCCTACCATTAATTTTCTCTTATTGAACAATGACCCCATTATTTAACTGCCCTTTGTCAAAGTCCTTTTATGACCCGCCCTTTTATGCCTTGCTCTCCCACATCACTATCATTTTTTCTCATTCCATTATTGCCACTAAGTAGTTTTACCTACTTGTCCCCACCTTTTCAGTAAGTCCCATGTCACTTCAGATCTGATGAAAACAACACTGGACAGGAAGAGAGATTCTTATTGCCTTTTTGCATTATAATTTCTTCCAATTACACTCTGAAAATCCTGGAACCTAGCAATTATTGGGCAATTTCTGTCTGCCCAAGCAGCTATTGCATCAACCATGAAAATAAAACCTCTGTGCTTGTGGTAGAAGAATATAAGCCAAAGGTATAAGCTCAAATGCCATACTTAATCCTAACGCTGAATGAACAGTGTTCCAGATGCACTGCATTTCTTTCACTGCTGTCTTTCTTATTAAATGCATTTGTAAGCAAAGGCAGCAAAGGAGTATGACTAGATTGCACACACCAGTGTATGTAAATTGATTTCCCTAGTGAAGGCAATTTCCAGGTCAATGCATGATGAAGTGAGATCAGACTCTTCATCAGTGATTCACCCATGGAGGTTTTTGTCCTTGTTTCCTTAGTTGTTGGCTGCTCATTGAGTAGCAAGGACCAAAGGTTATTCAAAATTGCTTCATACTTCAAGAAGCAAGCTCCCTGTAAGATCAATAGTGCAGGTGATTAATTTTAAGCTCCCGGGCCAAGCAAACTGTTTTTTTGCTCTACTTCTAAACAGACAGGATGGAGACCTAAACTTTCGGGTCTTCTACACTGCACTGAATTGCAAAATGAATAAGCTAGTCTACCAACCATGGAACTGCAATTATCAGTCACAGTTGTTGAAGGTGAAAGCCAAGTAGAAAATGTGGTGCAGTAAGTTCAAACTGCCATTCAGATACTTTATCTTCTTCACAACTCCTGTGACCCGTATGTATTGTAACAGGCTGATAGCTGGCTTGTTGCTCTCACATTCTCTGCAGAGAAATGCGACTACTCTGTTAGCAGAGGTAATCTGTAAGACCCTCCAATGAACAGGCAACTTATAAATAAACATCCCATCTCTTCAAGTGGTGCTGCTGTACATCCGCTTCAAACAAGAAGGATTTCCTTTTCTGATACAGAATGTAGCAACTTTGATTAATCTACTCCTGCAGTCAGGCCCATATAAAGCAGAAGAGGAAGTTTCCCCCCCCATTCTTCCCTCCCTTCTCCTGCCGCATATGGAAAGGCTCTTGAGTCCTAGGAATTAAAAATAGTCCAGTGGATAAGTTTAAATTGAGATATTTTGAAGCACTTCTTGCACTGACACAAATTCCTGTGTGATAGCAAGTTAGGACCAGACTGCTGTCCTGGTATGCTTGTCTTCTGACAGCAACTGGTATCTGAGCCCATTGCACCTGAGACACAACTGAAGATTGAGGGTGAGAATACAGTGTACCTTAAAGAGGAGAAGCAGCTCTGACTACAGAAGGATCTCAGGCCTTGTTATATCTTCCTTTCTTTTTGTATTATCCAAACTGCACAGAAATCATATCAGGTGGAATCTGGGCTGGCCCTTTACAATGAGGATAAATGGAGATCCTGAAGATACCCAGTTTTTCCATGGATTAATTTATTTAAAATGAGCAATATTTTTTCTTTAGTGAAAAAGAAACAAATTTCCAGTTTTGTTTATCCAGACTAGGCAACATACTGGTTATTCACAAGTATGAATGCCCTCCTGTAGTTCATTCGAAGTACAGCCAAGAGTCTCCATTTGCTCGTTGTTTTCTTGCTCTCATGAGCAAAGCATGAAGGTGCACAGTAGCCACTGGGTAGCAATGAAAACTGAAATCTTATTATCTGTAGGGCAAGTTCTCCACACTCTGAGGGTATGCGGCTCCCCACTCTACCCCATCAGTCTCCATCAGCAATACTCTGAGTTTTGAGTAGCATGTCGGAGCTGTGTGTCCTGTGGGGAGCTGGGACGATATAAGTGCTTATCCCAGACTTTGGGGGAAAAAAATGGGTCAATTACAATATGCAAATTGTGATAGGGCAAGAACTTTGGAAAGAGACAGGCCCAAACCTGTTGCCTGAAGAGACTCTCAGCCATTACACCTTTGCTAGGACAGGAGAGCTCCAACACAGCAGCTGACTATACACAAGACATCCTAAGGCGGTACCACTAGCTGCTGCTCCCCCCTCTCTGTGTTTCTTTTGTTCCATCTCATCCTCTACCAAATCCTGGTTCAGGCGGTTTGTAATTGCCACTACACCGTGTTCTGCTCGTGGGGTCAAACTGTTGGCTATGGTGAGCTACATTTGTTTTGTGTTAGTGCTGTTCAAAGCAGGTATCAGACAGCAGTGTCACCTCTGGCATAAGGACACCCATAGCCAAAGATAATCCAGAAGGAGGATGAGGGGTGGAGGGAGTAATAGGAGAATAAAATACTATCTCAGTCTCTAATATTTCTAGGAACCCTACCTCTCGCTGGCAATGCAGTTGCATCACCTTCTGCCATGGGGTATTATTTTGCCATCAGAAATGTTCTGCATTGAATACCTGGCTTTCCTGGGAGCCTTCTGTGCTGACACTATCCATGGAAATAAGCCTTGATGTAAAGCATTTGCTCATCCACTGCTAGGACTATCAGATGGCAGGGAGCAGCTGAACATGCCTTTCTCACCATTCACCTCATGCTTGCACATTATTCAAGTGGGGAAAAAATAGCTCCATCGTCAGTGAGGCTGAAACTGCTGCTTTCTTTGCGCTTCCAGGGAAAGTGAATGTTATAGACTAGGAAGATCTACTACAAGGCACCAAATCAGTTGTATTGCCGAGCAAGGCCTGATATAAAGCACTCAATTGAGTCTGTCCTCAGCGCAGAGCAGAGCAGAAAGCCAGTGCCCTGCCTGCAATATGCAGCCTAGATTTGATAGTTACCTCTAAAGGACCAAGAAAAAGAGAGAAGAGTGGCATAACAATGGCTTTGAAACATTATCTGGTCTCAGGAAAAGATGTCTAGTGTTGGAAGCACAGAAATAGAAGTTAGAATCTGTGTGTTTCATCTCTGATTCAGTCTGGTAACTTTTCTATGTCTCAGTTTCCCAGTCTGTTCCACAATTAAGTCAGTATTCTGAAACCTGCTTAATTTCTAGGCTCAGAGAAGTATAAGTTCATCATTTGAATAAGTGAGATACTTGTGTGAAAAAACAAGTTATTACCTTGTATTTGATATTAGCCACTGCGAAGTCAAATAACATCTTACTCTGACATCCTGTTTGAGTTTGAAATACCATATGTAGCAGAAACCAGGAAAGATATTAACAACTGAGGTCACTTTCAGATCCATCACCCAAGTAGTACACTAAATTTTTCAGTGTTTTATTTCACTTGGAAAGGTCTCAAGAGACACCCACCCTGCAAGGAACTGTCACATTAACTGATTTACCAGCTCCTGCCTATATTTGCTGTCAGTACCTGAAGTAGATTGATTCTACCCTAGCTACTGCATAGCTGATCATATGCCTGAAGCTCCTGGAAGAGACTCCAAGACCCTCAGCCCTTTCTCTCACATAGTGCTTGGGATATCCTGGGTGATCCAGACCCCAGTGGCAAATGTGCAATGGGAAGCTCCTGTCTCTGCAGGTTCGACTTGGCTCTTGCTTCTTCAAAAGCTAGAGGAGCTAACCCCCTTGACATTTGCAGGAATTAGGCTTTTGGAAGGAGATCAAGCATAGGAAGAGGGCAAGGATGGGTGGCAAGGTGCAGAGGACTTACTAGCCTGCTTGGCTTTCTCCGTGTATGTGGTGGTTAGATCTTCATCAACTGGGTGCTCCACTGGCCCCACCATGGGGATGAGATGGCGCTCCGCTCGGATAGCCTTGGTGGCATGGGGGAGGAGCATCGCTTCTGGAGAAGTCTCACGACCCTCTGCTGAGGATGGCCGCAACTGTCCCTCACTCTCTGAGAAAGGGGTGTCTGCACGGCTGCCAGGTGGACAGGCAATCTCTCTCTTGGCAACCCCACTGCAGCTGGCCTCCTTGGCTTCCTCCTGCATGGCAGCCTCTGGCAAGCTCTCATAGCCGCTCTGCTCAGACAGGGACACCTCGTCCTGGGGCACATCTGCTTTGCTGTTGGTGCTGTCTGGCGGGGAGCGCGGGGACTTCTTGCGAGCCCGGCGGTGCTTCTCCTGGGCCACATTGTCTGCATCACTGTCAGTCTCACCATAGTAGGCCTCGCTATCCGGTGGGGAGGTGAGGCTTTCCAGGTGCCTCTGTGGCCTACGGGGCTGTGAGGACTGCGTGGTGGCTGGGGCTCCTGCTGCACCTGAGCTCAGGAGCTGCGCCGTCGGACTGAGTGGGGATGGTGGGGAGAGCACTCGCTGCCCTGGGGAAGGGGAGCGCTGAAGCCGTGGGCCGGTCTGGTCCCCACCAACTGCCCTGTGGGGAGAAGGAAAAGCAGTGAATGAGGTCTGTTTGGTGAGGGGAGCTGGAAGGAAACTGCATGTGAGGAGAGAGCCTGCTGGACAGGGAAGGATGGGCTGGTGTTTCAGGTGTCTTTTGTGTGAGACAGATATCTGCAGTGCAGTTGTTAAGGGCAGACTCATCTCTGACATCAGCTGTGTGCTCTCATCCCAAGTTTCTGTTTCAAGACCTCTTTGAAAACCAAGTCTTAAACACTCAAAATCAGTTTGATTCTGACCCACAAAGCTGAGGTGGGAAACTTCTTTCCCATGCCAGAATCCCCTGATTCATTAGAATTATAAAGAAGCCCCAAGTATCTGCCTTCTGAGCATGCTTATTGGGAAGCCAGGCAGACAATATTGCCTCTGTAAAGCTGTGGAGTTCATGATACCAACTGTTCGTTATCCAGCCTCTGAACTGTGAAAAATTTATATTCATGTCAGATATAAACATTGGCAGAAGCTCACTGTGGGGCAATTCTCCTGACAGTTTATTTATTTTAATAACATTTGTATTATGAACTCATACCAGGGAGAAAATGCAAAGCTCCCCAGGCAAAACAGAGATGTTCACAGAATCACGGGATCGTAGGGGTTGGAAGGGTCCCCCAAAGATCATTGAGTACAACCCCCCTGTTCTTTCTCTTCTTTAAATACGTAAACAGATAACTGAAAAGCATTACTGCTTATAAGGTATTTTCTGTTGTTCTGCACTATCTATTAAGGTCTCAGTCTTTCTCCTGTCTCTTTACAAACATCCCCCAACAGAAATGCACACATGACTTGCATGACCTTGTCTTCCAGCTACCTGGATTGTGCCTGTGAATATAGATATGAAGTGTTAATAAAGATGTGATGAGAAAGCAATATTTGATTCGTTTTCCACTACTCCAAAATGAAGCCAACTTTATTCATTGGTTACGTAATTCTCAAGCCATCCGATGCTGGCTCCCAGAGGGCTGATCCATGCACCCTGCAAGAAGCTTGTCACTTCGCTAATTCAAAGTGTGCTGATTTTGGCCCAAAGAATTTGCCTAGGCACCTGTTGGTTGCAGATGGGCTCCAAAGGGGTGAGATAAGGCCTTGGCTAGGGACCAGGTGCTATTTTGGCCACCTTGTTCAGGGCTCACTCATCCCAATTCATCACAGTCGACTGACAGAGTGAGCACATCAGAAGGCACCAGCACCTTCCCTATAGCCAAGGGAAGTAGCCTACATGCTCCTGCTTTGCTTCCTTCTCTGAGCACTGCTCTCCTTGGCCCCCAGTGTACAGATGCCAGCAAGCAGGGTGGTTCTCCCTTCCCTTTGCTCACAGTACTCTGCTTCCTCAGGGCTGCAGAGAATTACATCTCCCAGATCCCTTCACAAGGGTCCTTTTTCCTGAGGGCAGCTTTTGTTTTGGTGGTAGTGTGAACTCGTTAGGCCCTCACACAGCTTTACTGCCTTCATCTTCACCCGTTTGATTTACAGCTTGGTCCTCATCTAACATGCTCTGAAGCACTGGGATAGCTTTCACACAGGTAGAAACAACAAAGTCACTAGGATTGTTTGTGTGCTTAAAATTTGATCCTTGTTTCTAATATTCTGCTGAATTGGAGAGCTCAGCAGAGATACATCTTCCCAGAAAAAGGGGCTCCCTTACCCACCTCTTTGTAGAAGTCAGTTCATATCCTATTGTACTACAGTGGCCTGCTGTAGCAAGTATTCAGGTAACCTTTGTGTGACTCTGTGGTGGCTCAGTTATCCAGTATATAGTCAAATCCATTTCTACAGAATAGTTTTTTACCCAGAATGAACTGGAGACCATTAATTCCCAAGGTAAACTGCCCTGTGTCCCTATGGTTGGAGACTATGTTGTTCATTCTTAACAGCAAATTTCTCCCATTGCAAACGTTTTCTTCCAACTAGAGGAACACAAAGGTATGGAGTCTGTTCAGCAACTAGGTACCTGGAGAGCAGCACAGAGACAGTGCAGAACTTTTGGATGGCCATGTTAGCCATGGGAATCTCCTCCTAGTACACTTCACAGCATAGAGAAACCAAAGACTCCCTGCTTGCCTTCCTCCTGCTGGATGTGGAGTGCTGCTGTGCTGGATGAAGGTGCCCTGCTGCCTGCAGTGTCACAGCCCTGGTGTTTGGGAACAGCTTACCTTTTCACTCGGATATTGAGCATACCATTGGAGGAGTCGATGATCTGCATGGCAGAAGCGTGGGAGAGGCCAGCACATGACTTCCCATTGATAGACACCAGCACATCATTTTCCCACAGGCCTCCACGGCATGCTTTGCTTCGCTTTCGGATCTGGAAAAAAAACAAAAAGAGAAGATAGGGATGAAAGGAAGACTGGTAGCTATTTAGTTCAGTTGCTCATCTCCTGCTGGCACTTCTATTGTTCTCTCTCTGAAAGAATAAAATAAGGCCTAAGACAACTGCACTGCCAGGTTGAAGGACCAGTCCTCATGGAAGGCCTGTGTCCTTTTGTTTCTGTATTCCCTGTACTTGATCCAGCATAGGCTGGACCTGAACACCGACCCAGTCTGAGTCCTTCACTGCAAATTTAAAACTCCGGGGTACCTTGCTCTTGACCTCTCATGCCCTGTTTCCTAAGTTGCCTGTGTTTCAGAGAAGGAACGGGAGCTTATTCCAGACTCTCCCTATACATGGCTGTGCATCAGGATTCCCAGCTGTACCCACGACTGTGCTTCTGTGGTGTGACCCATGACATGCACACAGAGTCCCTGTGGATGCCATCCTTGGGGACACTGACAATGGGAGGAATTGAGGGCTCTCTGACACTTCCTGCGGTCAAGAATTCCTGCTCGAGTGGCTTTGACCAACATATTTCTGGACATCCGCATCAGGCCATGTGGTGTCCTGTTACACAAGTGAAAACTTGGAGTAAATCTTTGGCCTTAACAGGAGTTGTGCAGGATATGCATTGCCATAGTCTGAGGCTCAAGTTCCAGATAGCACCCAATCTGGCCTCTTGTGGCCATCACACACCAAGCATTTATTCTTTATTCTGTTCCATGACATATGAGTCAAACTTCTCATTGAAATCCCCAGCACAGTCTAGGGTTCCTGCTGAGGCGAGCAAGCAAACCAAGTGTCCACTGGAGCTCAAAAACAAAGACCTCTCATGTAGATCAGCAGCGGGACAACCTTCTCATAGAACAGCTTGGCACTCATAATACACTTACTTTGCACATGCAAGAGTAGCCAGACAAAAACAGTGCATAAGAGCAAATCAGGACCAAAGATTTGTAAATGCTTCAATATATTTTCTTCCGATCTTATGATTAAGTGAGAAACAAATCTGTGCAGAATTGTTTGACAGAAGATGCAGTGAAAGAAGTGTGGCAGATTCCTCCAGAGATGTAATGCACTGCAAGGCACGTTCTCCCACAACTCACAGCCTGGCAGCTCAAGCAACTGGACTCAGACAAAATCCTTTGGGAGTTTGCGTGGACAAGCTGCTCTGCACACACTCCCATGGAAAGAGCTGTGAGGGGACTGCTACTCTGCTGTCATTCCCTCAAGGGGCAGAAGAGAGCTGAAGCCCTGAGGACATCCCTTGGCAAGGCTGGCTGGTCTCAGCGCCCAAGGCTCTGCACAAGCAGCATGTGACCAGGCTTCGCCCTGCCCACCCATGTCAAGAGGCAAGAGAGGTACTCCTTGTAGGTCAGCCTGTCAGCAGGACTGAGAGGTGTTGAGGAAGAAGATAGAAAGAGGGGCCCTATGTTCTGAGTTGTTTGTATGTTCACTGGTACTTTATCCCTCTGTAGCCTCTCCAGCTTGACCCCAAAATAGGAATTCACTCATCCCAGCTGCCACAGCCATCAGCTTCTGTCATCTTAGCCTTTTATCTCTCTCCTTGTTAATATAAATCAGGAATGAGAACATGTGGGTCTGTAATGCTGAAGAACTACATTTCTGCTGTTGTTGTGCAAATACTGCTCCCTGATACTCCCTCAAAGTGCAGCTGTTAACTAAGAAGAGATAGCAGACATTTTCCAGCGCTGCCTACTGGGACAGCAGCTAATGCGGAGGGTTAGTGTTAGGGCTGTTGGAAGGGTGAACAAAGGTATCTCACTGGCGTTACTGAAAAGGACAGCTGCTGCTACATGGCAAAGTGCTTTGTGCTCTGCACTGCATTGGAACACACTGAGTAGCTCTCCCAGTTATGGAACAAGGAAGTGGGGGTTAAATATTGTCAGGAGGTTCTGAGAGCATTCTTTACATCCCATAGTACTCCTCCACGCTCACTGTAGCCAGCTGGCTCTGGGCTAGTGACCACCCAGAGGGGAGGCTCATGATGCTACCCCCTCAAGCACCTTTAGCTCAGAGTAGGCTGCTGGGACATGTGCTGCCCTGTGTAGGTTGAGCAATGCCAGCAGGCAACCCATTCATTTTGTGGCAAGCAGAGGTGCCAGCCCAGCGATTCTGTCTTGCTCTGTGGTCAGAATTTACCAGGGCAGCAGAAGGCCCATGTGCAAAAGTAACTGTGGTTACTTCATTGCTGCTGTGGGAGCTGCAAGCTAGCCCTGTAACTGAGGGGGAGATTTCTGCCTGTCTCCATTCTTCCTTGGGAAAACAGGACCAGTGGCCAGCCCAGGAGGGACCTGCAGAGTCTGAAATCGAATGTAAGCATTCCTGGCTGTCAGTCTCCCACAGGTTTGTAAGTCTTCTCTTGGAAATCTACAAATCTGCTTCCCAAGGGCAGAGGGAAAAAAACACTATTCACAGCTTCGTAGTAATGACAACTCCCACCCCCACTGCATTTTCTGGAGAGGAGAAAGGCAGAAGGGGAATCAGCAGAGTGAGGAGGCCAATAGTGTGCCATACAGAAAGGATGGGACCTAATGCACAGCATTGTCAGCAGGGTGCAGTCTGCTGGAGGCAAGGCAGCCTCTGGACGGAAAGCAACACCAGCCTGCCAGTTAGTGTATGACTGCCAGCACAGTGCTATGCAAACCTTGAACAACACCCTGCAGCCTGCACATCTTGCTCTCAGGGAGGGCAGCACTGAGCCCTCGAGGCTCCAGGCTGGGCTGGCAGCTCATGCCACCAGCCAGGCTCACTGCCCACTCTGAAGGTCAGGCTGCCCTCATGCTCACTGCTTGCTCCCCATGTCCGGAAGGTGCCCTCTCCGGGGTGCCTGACGGCCTCAGGGAGTGCCACTGGCAGGAGCTGCTTGCACAGACTGTGGGAAGAAAGGATGTGCCACCCAACAGCAGAGAAAAGAGAGGAGAATAATCCTTCTGGAAGGATAGGACCTCACAAATTCTCTTGTAACTACTTATCTGTTATACCTTCCACTCCTTGCCTCCGTAGAAACCTCCCGCCCTGCAGTACACCTTGGTTCATGAGGGAGAAATGTCCTCAGATTATACCAAAGGAAGACAGGTTTAGATCTCTGGAATAAATTCTTTATTATGAGGATCATGAGGCTCTGGACTAGGCTGCCCAGAGACGCTATGGATGCTCTATCCATTGATGTGTGTGAGGACAGGTTAGATGGGGCTTTGAGCAACGTATCTAGCAGACGTTATCCCTGCCCGTGGCAGTGGGGTTGGAACTGTGTAAGTTTTAAGGTCCCTTCCAAGCCAAATCATTCTATGATTCTGTGACTTCAGCAGCATTTATGGAATCTCGGTATCAGAGCCTTACTGATTTATGCTTCTGGAAATATAAATCAGTGTGAAATTCTGGAATTATAACTTAATGAAACACATTTGCACAGAAGATTGTCCCTCTCACTGCACTCACAACAGAGACTTCTGTTGTGGTAGAACAGCTCTTGCCAGAGCAGTTTAGTTGTGTACAGTGCCTATGTACATGCACATACACTTCCTCTCTTCCTTTATTACATTGCTCTGTTCCTCTAATTTGTCATATTGAATCAGGTGGGGGAGAAAGGACAGAAGCAGCTGAGAGCAAAAATGAAAAGAGTGGATGTAACAAATGAGAAATACAGGGAAGAAGAAAAGGTTTTGAAGGAAAGACCAGTGGTAGGCCAAGAAGGCCAGGACAAGGATCTAGCTCTAGAAAAATGTTCTTAGTGCAGCTCTGAAGAAACAAAAGGACACGCCGGCTATTGGATGTGTCTCGGGTGAATTCAGCCTAGCTTTTGGGAACAGAATGCAAGGGAGAAGGGGTCAGATACAACTTGGCAGCATCTGTTCTTCAGTATGGACTATATTTAGGCTGTGGCATGTGGGGAGCGAACACACGCTGTGATGCTAAGAATAGAGTAATCCTGATAGTAACTTGGTGGCTTCACATCTTGCCTGAGAATAACCCGGGGAACCTGTCTCAAAACTGCAGCCATCCTCTCTGCTGGCCACCACACTTTCTTCATAAAAAAAGGTACTATGCTGTGGGTAGCCAGAATGTCTGCAGTGCCTTTCAGGAATGAACTGTAATAGGCACTTCCCCCTTGTGTCTCCAAGGCACTTCCCACCTCCTCTCTCATAAGCAGGGCAAGATCTGTACAGTAGAAAGGCAAATTATATTACTGTTCTTCCATCTAATCTCTAAAATCTTTCCAGCAGCAACCAAGCAAACTCAAGCCAAGTAAGAGTCGTATATTGACTACAACTGGACTTTCCCCTTCCCCTGTCTGCTTGTGTCTTACATCACAGGGCTGCCCTCTGTGCAGCACTCCATGGCAGCATTTAAGTTTCATTCCTATTTAAGTGGTCCTGTCACGGGGGTTCCAGTGGAGATGTAAGAACTGTCCTGTTGTATAAAGCAGTATAAAGCATTACTGAAAGGGAATGAACCCAGGCAGAGTCTGAAGAGCTGACTAACATCTGAGTCTGCTCCTCCCAGAACCACCTGCTCAGCTGAACCACAAACACAGCAGCTGCAAGAGAAGAAGCAAACACCTCCATCTCTTCTTCTTTGGGCACATCTGTGTTGACACCAGTTTGGTTACTTGAACCATTTGGTTTGATTACGGTAGGGCCTGATCTTTTACTTGTGCAAGGCCAGATACTCTGGTGGTTAAAGTACTAGACTGGCATCCAGGAGACCTGGATGAGTTTTTGTGTGACCTTGAAGAAAACTCTCAGACTGTGAGCTGTAAATGACTGCAATCTGGTAATCAGGAATTACTTTAGTGTCCTTTGCTCTGATTCTTTTCTTTGTCTCAGCTGCTCACCTGAACACAAAGATCCATTAAGACAGTTTTTCTATGCCTTGCCTATTAAGGATCTGAATAACATCACATCTTCATGGCAATTCTGTATTTTTATTAGAGAAGAATATTTACTCTAAGCTATTATAATTACACTAATTATTATACTTCTCCATTTAGTCCCAGTAACTTCCTGCCCAAACAATTTGCTCCAGCTTAAGAGGTGCCACTGCATGAATTGTCTCTTGGTGAAACAGATCCAGTGTTCCTGCAGACCTATGTCAAAGATCATCCACAGTGAAGGTTAAGTAGAAGGTGTTTATCCAGAGAAAGAAGGGACAAAACATACATTTTCTGGAATAGTAAATGAACACAGAAAGGGGGGTGGTGAAATCTTGACCAGCAAGATTGGATGCTTTCTGGACAACGGGTTTGGAGATGAAACCTGTTGGTGGCAGAGGATGCTGGTGCTAGACAACCCATTAAATGCAAACAAGACTTCTTTAGTATGTTACCAGCTAGAATGTACTGGTAAGGGGACTATTGCTATTCCAGTACTGGAGAGAGAAGCCAGTGTACTAGTCTAAATTCTGAATCTCCCAGTGAGCAATCCTGCCTAGTCTGCTCTTTGTGCTCATTTTGGGAGGGAGTGCCTATGTAAAGCTACTTCCTTTGCAGGTAACTCCAAGCCTTAGTGATGCACAGAGAATTGTGAACCTAATCATTGGCTGATATGATCAAAAATGGTGATTTGCAACTATGACAATACAGTTTTCTCTTCAAACCACCTTCTTATGGTTGTCCCAGAGGCCCTATCCCCTCATCTCAGCTGGGAAGGGCAGAACTTCCCTTCCAAGCTCTGCTCCCTGCTCATTGCTGTCCCAGTGCTGTGCGCAGCTTGCAGCTCCTTGGCCAGACAGCAGTGCTGGAGGCATGTCCCCTCCCAGTGCACGGTGACTGCAGCCCAGCTGCCCCTCAGAAAGTCCCCTGGCACCGCAGCCAGCACTGCCTCGCTGGCAGCCAGTGGTGGCACCTGTCTAAGTGCTGACAGGTCATAACAGGAGCACTCTCAGAGCTGCCTGAGGCACTCCTTCCACAGCACCAACAGACATACTCGGCCCTCCAAAACTAGCATTAGTTACTGCTGTAGACAAGGCTACCAGTAGCACTTTCTTAGTCATGACATTCAATGCTCATGAGATCAGATAGAGACCAGTCTATCCACCTTCCACTCTAAGGACAGGAAGACAGAGTGATCGCAAATCTGCAAGCTGTCAGGCCTATTTGGGTTTTAGCTGGCAGCCATCAGCAGGAATAATGTCATGCAAGCAAAGGTGAACAGGACAGAGAGCCAGGCTGTGGATCGCAGGGATCAGTGCCTGGCTGATAAGCCTATAGCATATAGGCTGCAAGGTTATCTGCCACATGAGAAAGGAGAAGCAGTGAGTTTGTAGCAGAGAAACATGCAAGAGGTAAGTGAGAAACAGTAGAAAGGAGGTTGTGATTAACTGCTCTTAATCAACAAAATGGTTGTTGCTTTTAAAACCTGTACAGTCTGGTGTCACTGCTTCCCATAACAGTTCACTGAATTGCTGCAGTGTTTGTACAGAGCAGAGAAGCAAGAGGAGCTTCTCGAGCTTTCAGGGCCAATTCCCTGTTGTTTCAGATGCCAGATTGTTTACTCCATCTGATTTTAAAAAAGCTTCTAGTTGTCTGTCAGGATTGGAAGGAAAGTTGTTGCTGAACCATATTGCTTAGTTACCTCAGGTCTTTCTGTGCACACTTGATCAGTGACAATGCTGTCTTTTGTTTGAGCAGTGCTGCTCATGTTTGCCCAGCATCTATTTGTAGAAAGACATCGTATCTTTCAAACTTTGCACTCGGTGAAATAATTCTTCTCCCTTCCCTTTTCACAGCTGCTCTTTCCTGAATTAATTTTTCCTGACAGTGGACAGCTCCATAGGTGTGATATTTCCAGTGAATTCTTGCACAGCAGTCAGTAACCTCAGCATCTCCCTAACTGGGTTACACACAACTCATCAAGGCTCATTTGTTTGCCTTCTTTCTTTTTTTCTTCCCCGAAATGTATAGTTTTGCTGGTTCATTATCTTCACGTGAGGCACTAACATCACAGAATTACAGAATGGTTTGTGTTGGAAGGGACCTTAAAGCTCACCCAGCCCCAAGCCCCAGCCATGGGCAGGGCTGCCCCCAGCAGCACAGCTGCCCAGCACCCATCCAGCCTGCCCTGCAGCACCTGCAGCACTGGGGAACCCACAGCTCTCTAGGCAGCCTTTTCACGTGGCTCACATCTTCCTGCTTTACTATCAGTGGCAATTGGAAAGCTTCCAGTTTCCATTTATTTCTTCAGTATTCATTGTGAACCAGACTAAGCATCTTTCAAACTAAGCACAAGGGCCTTCTGTGTTTTTTATAGTGTTTCTTTTTCATGGAATAAATCTTGTTTATTGAAGGTTCCAATGGGCAGCTTGTGCGCACTTGCACCATCTGAAAGTTGCCCTGTTAATTGTAGAAATCATTTCCCTAATACAGCTCTATGTTACGTTCCTAGTTTGGTTGCCGATAAGCGTAACGCTTATCTTAGGACTTTTCTCAGACTACTCATTTCACATTTTGTTTAGCTCCAAGTGCAATTGATACACATACCCTTCTTGCAAAGAAATCCTACAGGAACCTGATGAAATTGTACTTACTGTACTCTCTTTTCAGAACGGATGAACCATCCCATCATTACAGATTCTCCTTACAAGGGATACTGTACATGTCAGGGCAATGTGCTTTTTCCTAAGCCTCTCTAAAATAAACATTTTGCCATCAATGGGACCGTTTTATTTCTCACAGTTAAGCTTGTTTACTCCTCCTTGGAGTACTGTTGCTGTTTTATTGTGTTACTACCAAACAGACATACAAATTCACCATCAGTTGGGTAAGGGGTAGTGTGAAGTCTCATTATCCTTTTCCTGCTTCCCTAAGTAAGAGTTAATTACAAATTATAATAAGTGAAATGTGAAAGTGCAGTAATTCAACTGAGTGTGGTTGAAAGAACACTGCTGTAGCTAAGAACAGAATGGAGATTTTCTCTTTTGGTTCTTTACTCTCATTTTCTCTCTTTATTTGCTTCTCTAGTTGCCCTTATTCAAACCTCATAATTTCTGCAGAATTATTCATGTCCTCTGTTGATCTTTCATCCTGCTGTGTCTCTGCCTGCTGAGCATATCAATGTCTATTGTTCCTCTGGTTTACGCATTACTGAGTTGATATTTTAACGTAACCCTAATTTAAAAATCAACTACTCTTTCTACTGAGGGTTCCCCAGGCACTAATAAATTCTCTTTTGTTTCTTGTTCATCTCAGCCTCCACTCCTACAGTATTTGTTTTTATGAGACTGAATTGTGATGATACCACTGTCTTTCATATTCACATCAGACATTTTTAGCACACAGACACTGCAAATGATTGTTAGGGCAGAACTAAATATTCTGTATGTGCTCTTGTTTAAAGAGTTTAAAACGAAAGGAATAGATGTTTGAAGTTACAAATCTGGAACCATGTAATCAGTTGCAGTCAATACTAGCACTTCAATCTTGATAATGTTATTTAAATTCGATCTTTTTCATCAATATCCACTGGGAGCTGCTGAATGGAAGCAGTAATGCATTTTTCCCTGATTCAGAGGCAGATAGAGCTATTTGACTCCATTAAGGTTACCTGAATGTGAGGCTAGTAATATCTGACCCAAGGAGATGTCCACAAGGCGTGTAATTGCAGCATCTTGCTCCAGGCGTGTCCCTGAACCCATAGCCCACGGACACTGAAACATCACAGAAGCTCTCTGGCAGCTGAATCCAGCAATGGAAACACCCAGCTGCTTTTTTACCCCTCGCTGTTGACTAAACTGTGTTTAGAATTGATCCCTTGTTTCATCCGATGGTTTAACACTACTGCTGTGCATCCTTCCAGTCTACAGAAAAATGGGTTCACGCTCCACTTCCAGTATGTTCATTTACTTTATTCAGTTAGGCAAGTTGCATACTTTGCTCTAGAAAGGACAGTTTAGAATGTATATGCTCACTGTACATTCATAATTAGCTGCAGCTTGAAGTAAGAAAATATCTAAGCCATCACTGTGAAGACACAGCAGTCAAATATCCTCCAATATAATAGAAGACAATAGAAAATAATGATGAGAATATTCTGAGGAGAGAGGAGAGAAAGGCAAGGGAGGGAAAAGGAGGAAAGCATACATCAGACCCGAATAATTTTCAGAAATAAAAGATACTGAGAACAGGAATTAAAGTGAGTCCATATAGAGAAACAATAAGAATGACAGGACAAGGGGCAACAGGTGCAAACTGGAACATAGGAGGTTCTGCATAAATACAAGAAAAAACTTCTTCACGGTGAGGGTAACAGAACACTGGAAGAGGCCTGACCAGAAAGGTGGTGGGATCTCCCTCTCTGGAGACATTCAAAACCCGCCTGGATGCATTCCTGTGTGACCTAAGAGGTGTTCCTGCTCCAGCAGGGGGATCAGACTAGAGGATCTTTCAAGGTCCTTCGCAATCCCCAACATTCTGTGATTCAATGAAGAAGATGATGATGTAAATTTTAGAAGGAAGAAAGGCAAGAGGTGTAAGAGGTGCCTGTGTAAACTGATCATGTAAGATAATGAGATGTGCAGGGATCTGTAATACAGCAAGAGAGTAACTCTAAATGGGAAATCCTATGTTGTACAACATTCAGTCTTTGGAATGCCTGGCTGCATGATGTTATTGCAGCTTCACCGGGAAACTGTGTGACATGTAAAACTCAATTTGTTCACAGATAATTATGTTTATGTATAGGGTAAAACACCAGGACTATAAATTCTCATTCACAGCGCATACTGATCACAGAATCACAGAATGATACTGATAATCAGCTTGGGTGAACTGCACCCTCTCTGCATTGCACGACCAGAAAATCAGAGCACTGTTGATGTGCACCACCTCCTCTGAAATACTTTGTGATGCAGGAAGCACAAAGAAAGCAGGAAGCAGAAGATGGACTGATCATTAACCTAGTCTGGTATGGCAGTTCAAGCATTTCTGCATATCTACAACACAAGCCATTTCTATCCAACTTACTTGTTATGGTTGATTCATTTTCACTTATTGTGCCCAAATTTGCTTTTTTTTCTGCTTAACTTTCCTTCATCCACAATGGTATAAAGAAACAATTTGATTCAACATCCAATGATAAGCACCTTTCCTTACTGCTACTCCTATTATGTTTATAGTCTAGAAGTTGAAATCGCCTACAATGACAACTAGAGACACCCAACTGTACCAATCTAGTATTTCCTGGGAGGTACAGGATACTCATGTCTATATCTCCTTTCATGTTTCCTACAGATTAATCCACATTCCTGCCGTCTTTCACCATTCTGTCCAAATATATTTTTCTCTAAGAATCAAAGCAAAAATAATGATTTCTGTCCTGCTAAACCAGACTCTTCCTGCTCTAGCACTCTTTCCCCAAGAGGCTGTTCTGTGACAGCATTCAGTTTACTAATGAGCCTTTCTCATTTATCTAATCTGTCTTTCCATGCACGCACAGAACATTCTTTACCACACTAACAAACACTGTGTTATCTGACCTTACCTCTGTGAGGCAGGCTCAGTCTCACTGACACCTCCCCCTGACCCCGTGTCCTGTTGCTGTGCAATGCCACTGATCCCATGGATGGAGGCAGAACGGAACAAATTGTGCACCCTTGGCCAAAGAGACCCAGCTCTAACAAACCAGTAGAGCTCTAAAAAAAACACAATAATAATGACCTATTTCTCTGTGCAGTGACATATGGCCACAATCCCTGGACATGATTCCCTAGTGATGTGATTATTCCCATCTTCGTAGAATATCCAGACGCTGCTAATGACGTTAAGATTTTGGGAGATGTTTTGCATCATCGGCATTTTGGCCCAGATTCCATCCTACAAATGTTAATAGCAGACTCCTAAATGCTGAAGAACGAGAATGTGAGCTTTCAACTCAAAGAGGCAAAAACTGGAATTCAGACTCTCATCATGGCCACTCAGAGGCCAATCAGCACACTGTATGCCTTCTGGGGGTTTATGTTCTGTGCATTTTACTAGCTTCCCATTAAGGATCTGTAAGCCCTTTCTTTGGAGACTGATTAAACTATTGCTTTTACAACGGTATTTATGGTCAACTGGATGCTATTAAATTCTGGATAGTAATAGCAAAAAACGATAATCATAAAATCATTCCTGCAAGAAGAATGATTTACACTCAGATTTGTATCAAGATATTTTCCATATTTTTGCATGGTATCCAAGTATTGTAAAAATATGTATATTCTCATTGCTGATCTTAAGGCATGATACCAAGTTTGAGGTGAGAGCTAGCTCAATTTAGTATCTCTCTGAAAAAGCTACTAAACCGAGAGCAATATTCCATTCACCTTAAGGTTGAGTTTAGCATGGGTAATGGCTAGTTCTTGCTGCTGTTCTTTTACACCCAATCTCTGTAAGTTACTCAGTATGTCCTGCCACTTCAATCCCAGTTTCTTGTCCACTGGGAAAAAAAGTGAGTCAAAACAACCCCACAGAGCTTACGTGCCCAATGGAAATTGTGTTTTGCCGACAACCACTGGTTCCAGATACCTGCTTCAAGGGTAGTGATTATTTCACTTCAGTACTCGAAGCTCTATGAATACATGCAGTTTTCCTGTAGAAAAACAATCTTTCTCTATGTAAGAAACATCCACTCTGGGCTAAGCCATGGGATTCTAAACCACTTGGCAGAAATTACAGATAAACACTCCTTGACCTGGGGTCACGGAACATTTCATTTTGAAGTTCTCTGTCAGAGACACAATCTACTTAAGGAAACAGAATGGGGCAGGGCACAGCATTTTTTCATTCCTGCTGCTGGGTGTCTTCCAGGAAGACATCCATAGATATCGCTGTATCAAGGCTAATGCAGCTGTTATGAGCTTAATAAACACAGGACCATTTTCTTTTTCCTGAACTTTTAACCTAATCTGTAGTCTTTCTGTCAAGAAATCAGTAACAGCCATAGATTTACACACATGGCAACTCAAAATTCATATTTGTTTCTTTTTTGTTATTTCACTTGCAAACAACTGCTTTTCTTCTCTTCTTTAAACTGAACACATCATAAATATTCCTTTCAAGCAGCATTAAGAAAACTTCACAAACAGCAGACCCTAAGAAATGAGCATCAATTCTGAAACTGGAATATAACAAAGGATTAAACAGTTGAATTGAATTGCAATATGACACTTGTTGCTTTGATTTCTATTATTTTCTATTTAGTTGGATGCCTTGCACGAGTCCTGAAGCCTCCATATGTGAGCTCTTTTCCTGAAATGTCACCGTTGTTTGATCAGTGCTGACAAATCGGGAACACTGTACAATTATAAAGTGTGTGAACTATCCAGAAAGCAAGCCACCTTTCACCTGGCACTTCCACCTTAGCAGCACCCATTTCAGTACATACATCCCATCCCACACCCTGCCTGACCATTCCCCCCAGGT
This sequence comes from Coturnix japonica, assembly GCF_054131305.1. Lineage (NCBI taxonomy): Eukaryota > Metazoa > Chordata > Aves > Galliformes > Phasianidae > Coturnix > Coturnix japonica. Next base: position 15,239,335 of record NC_140670.1, on the reverse strand, counting down.
TTTCCTTTTAAGATCTGCTGTCACATAAAGGAGTCCAGGCACTCCTTTTACTGGCAGAAAATGCCTGACTCAGGAGGGATACCTGACTTCAGCAGAACAACCCTGCCCTCTCAGTTCACACCTCGAGGTCCTACCTTTGACACTTGAAGGGGTTTTTTCTGCTCAGAGCCCCCTTGCAGCCGGAAGCCCCAGGGGGCACCTCCAGACAGAGTGATGAGCATTTCTTCTTCGGCTCCCATGATTTCTGCACTTTGGATATTTTGTCTTCTCGACTTCAAAACAGGCTCTAATTCTTAACAGGCGGTATCTTCCATTCCCATCTTCAACATTCACATCCCAGTCCTCCAGTCTACCCAAAGGCCCTCTTCTCACTTTTTCCTTCAAGTTCACACACACAAGAAGAGAATTGAGACTGTCAAGCCCGGCCTTCCCTGCTCTTCTGCACTCTCAGCTGCTGCTCTGCCTATGATTAGACATTTGATTCTGCTGTTGGTAAAGGGCCAGAGTTGTTCTGCACACGTGTCATGTCAATCTCACCCTCAGTGCATGGATCTCTCACCGGAGCATGGCTGAAAATAGCTCACCTCCTGTCTCTCCAGAGCTTCATCTGGCACTCTGAAAGCTGGAAGCTTTTCACTAAAAAATCGTATTTCCACTTCCCTTTCCAAAGGTGAAGCTGAGTCACCCAGCACTCGGGATTCATCAGCATGGCAGTTTCGGGCATAGATGTGACACAAGCACAAACTTGTGCAACATCAGGTGACGGCACCTGAACCTGAGAAACAACCAGAGTAGCCAGCAAGCGGCAGCGCTCTGCACTTGTGCCTTCCTTGTGCAGCTGCTGAACTACACAGGAGCGTGCTGAAAAGCACCGGCAGGCTGGAGGTGCGCTCCTTGCTGTTAGACACGCTGTGCAGCCAGTCCTAATGTTAGACATGGGGACAAGAATAGCCGGGATTAGCCGTGTGGGTGGGGTTCAGGCAGCTCTCAGCGGGGGCCTCACGTCTGGGCTCCTCCATGGCCGAGCAGCAGAGCTGCACCCAGCGCTGCACCAGCTGCTGTGCTGGAGGAGGCCGCATCCACCCCGAGCCACCCCGGCCTATGGGAGCTACAAGGAAACCAAACCCACACTGTCCCTTGTGCCTCCATTAAGATGCAGTGTTATTTAACGATGTTATGAACAAACTGACAACGTTAGTCAGCAACAAAGGGGCACGGGGCGTGCAGTGACTCCCTGACACCCATCCACGCCGCTGCAGGCCCCGCTCCAACCCCCGGCTCGGCCCACACTGCGACGGCCCAACCCCGCCCGGCCCCGCGCAGCCGTCACTTCCGGTACTTCCGCCCAGTGACGTCACTCTCGCGAGAGCCAGTCCGCCTGCGCGACATCCGGGTCCCGTCGGGCGGGGCGCGGCGGCGGCCGTGGGTTGGCGGGCGGTGCGGACGTGGCAGCCGGCGGGAGGGGGAGCGGCGCTTCCGGTGCAGCGGAGGGCCCGGCAGCCGGAAGCGGGACCGGAGGAGGCGGCGGGATCGGCGGGCAGAGGAGGTGAGCGGGGCCGCGGGGCGGCGGGCATTGCGACGGAGGCCGCGGAGCTGCCGGGGGCGCGAGGAGGGCGGCGGCCTTGTACCATCGGGACCCGCGAGGGGTGGGTGTCCCCGCACAGGCGGGGGAGCTCAGTGATCGCCCGTCTGCGGCCTTGAAAGTGCAAGGAGGGAGGTGGTGCGGCCAGAGCACGAGTGTGCTCCTGGAGGAGGTTAGGCCAGGCAGTACTTGATGTATGCATGATCTGTAGTGTGGGGATTCACTGCCGGTTTGGTTTGGGTTTTTCTCTCCCTTTTTTCCCCTGAGCGCTGTTCTTTGGGATGGGCTGAAGGTTCATTTGATTCCTGTGTTGTGTCAGGTGTTTCCCAGTTGTGTGTGTTGTCTTTGCCAACTCCGGATCTTGTCCTAGTTCAAAGGTGTTGCAAAACCAACCGTGGGGCTTGTTGGGAGCTGTCACATTGCAGCTGCAGTTCTGCTTAAACTTACTCAAATGGAGGCAGACAAAAGTTGCTGCTGAAACACCGGTGAACTACTAACCATGACATCAGAACTATCTGCCACAGCTCTTAGCATTTGTGTGCTAATGTAAGAATGGAGATCTCCAGTTTGATATGCAGCCTTAATTTGCAGCCATTATTGTGACAGCTTCATAAAAACATTTCTGGTTTTTCCTGCTCTAAGACTTTACTAAATGTTTTGGAGAGATGCTACAGGGAGAGAAATATGGTCTGATATATAACATGCAGTGCCAATTTCTGTGTACAGACAGTGTGAAATTACATCCTTAGAGTGAGGAGACTTGTTGATAATGTTGTCTTGATCATACTTTTCATTAATGCAAGATTGTCCCAAGTTGCATTGGGTTATGGGGTTGGTAGAAGTCCTCTGTAAAGAGGTGTTTTGCCTTCACTGTACATAAGTGTTTCTATGCAGTGTTGTGTGGAATAGGTTTTTCTGTATCTACCTCTTTCTGAATGGTACAGCTTGAAGTAGAATCCTTTATTACTATAGAGACTGGAACACGGAGATTGCTATAAGGATTATGACTTCTTAATATGCTGAGACAGTCACTGCAGATTCTAACTGCATGGCTAAAAGCTGGATTCTGGCAGTGAACAGGTGTCTAAAGGGCTGTTTCTTTGAGTTGTTAGATGCTTGTACATCTTTGAGGGTTTCCTCTTGCTCCTGTAAGGCTGAATATTCATCCTGTAACACTTATCATCAGAAGGAGGGTCAAAACTCCAAGGGAAAAATAATGGTTGGATAAGGAAGGGCAAGGTACAAAGATTGACTAAAAATAATCACCAAGGTCTCACAGTAGAGGAAAAGGTGGATGGTTGAAAATCTTTATTAGCAATGGCTTGTAAAGATAAAACTTGTTTGTTGTTTTATGTTTAGCAAAGTTCGTCGTTCACTTAGAAATCACTAAATGTATGAACTGAGCAGTTGGGCATTAAGAAAAGCTAATTCTGAGCTTTAGCTTATTGTGAATGGTGGGAATTGCGTAATGCTTGTTTGTGTAGGGGAAGTCAGGGTATAGAAGCTTTGGATGAAGAAGGTCTGTGTCACGATTTGTGTGTGGAAAACTTGTGTAGCAGTACAGTGTGCCTCTACACACTTGTTCTATTCTTGCCTGTTTATCCATTTGTCTGGCCTCCTTTCCAATCTTTAAACTATTTTCCAACTTTTCCTGATTCATTGTACATGTGCAAGGCTCACATCAGCGAGTCAGATGACTTCCTGCATTGTAACATGGATGTGGAGGTACAGCTGAGGAAGAGGGAAGTCCTTCACTGTGCTTTTGCTGATGTGATGTTCTTAGTGCCTTGCTTCCACTGACTGCTTTCCAGCAGCAGCATCCAGAACTGTTTCAGAATTTCTTTCTTTTATTTTGTTTTTTAGCTTTTATTGCAGAAGTAGGTATGTAAATCAGTGCCACCAAGAGATCTCTATCAGGTTTATGCACTTTGTTAATCTAAATAAAAGTCTGGTGGTAATGATAAAGGTCGGAAATAGTGATAGATTTAAAGTTAGGTCAAGACTAAAACCTTCAATTCTGCGTTTAACTGCTTTCACACCCTTGTGACTTAAATGTTATGTTGGACCTTCCCCAAGACAGTGAATCAGCCCCACAAAATAGTGTTGAAGGTGGCTCTTATTTAGAAGAACACGGAGTGATCACACCTTGTGAACAGTGATTTGTGTTTTGTCCTGAGAAAGGCTTTTCTGAAACAGCCCAGGAAAGCCTGGCCTCCAGAATTCTGCTCCAGAACCTGTTGTGGCATGAAATCTTAGTAGTAATCTGTCATGTGCTTGTTTGAAAGTCTTTGGTGAAAATACCGAGGCTCCTGGACTTCCACTGGTGTTAAATTGTAAAGCATCATTTTGAGCAGTGGGTGTCTTACACCTCTCATGAACTGTTAGAACAGATCTGTTTTATGGCTGTGACTCAGAATGCATGGGAGAAGAGAACGTTATTGGTGGCGTAAGAAGTTGAGAATCTGCTGAGGTGGAAAGACAGAGCATTGCAACAAGCAGAAAAAAAATTGACAACTGAATTAGAGAGTCAATTCCAGTAGTGCCAGTTGGACTCATTAGGACAAATGTATAGCATGCATGCTGTTGGACCTGCCTGAGTGCTTCCAGCTCAATGGCCAGTCATTGACTTCCAGGGTATGAGCGTCTCTTCCAGGATTTTCTATAGAAAAACAGAAGAGGTGCTTCTTGCATTGGAAGAGTCAAATGTGCAAGTGCTTTTAGAGGACCTCACGGAGCTGGATCTGAAGAAAAAGCAAGCATGTCTCCTGTTTAAAGAGTGACCTCAGCTCCAGAATTCATGTCTTTGCGAGTGGTGTAGCTATTTCTCTGGAAAGTTACAGAGTAGATGCTTTAAAAGCTCTGTAGGTAATATTCTGAACCAGTCTTAGAGGGTGCTGGCTGTCTTCCTTGTCCCATCTTTCAGAAAGGGTTCTGATTTCTCTGTACAGAAATCAAATAGGCCTATTTCCTTCAGTTCCAGCAAAATATAGAGGCTGTGCTGTCCTCTTCTTTAAAAAAAAACAACCAAGGATCAGGTCTCCCCAGAAGGTGAAGCAAAGGGGCAGGACCCACCCATTAAAAAAAGACTCTGGCACCTTTCTAAAGGAAAGTTGTTCTGCTGCGTGTGCTTCCTTTAGAAAGCAGTCAAGAACTGATGTGATCAATCACCTCAGTTTCAAAAGGGAATTAACAGTGAATGAAAGCAGAGGAAATGATGAGTTTGCAGTTCTCCATGACTGGAGAGACTTCCTGATTGAAGCTCATATGAATCACTAGTGTTGTTGCGTTGGGTTCTTGTTTTTAATAGGCTGTAAAAGCTGGTCTGTAGTCTGCTTTGTTGGGATCAGAAAGAATCTAGGTGCTATTCTAAAAGCTAAGCATTTGTTCCCTATATTACCATGTGTTCTTCTCCCATCATTTTGTTGCTGCTGTGTTGGTTGCCTGCTTAACAGTGCACCAGTATGTACCAGTATGAGTTTTAACTGTGTGCTGCTGCTGTTTTGACTAAAATTTCCATGGCCATTTGCTTTTGTACAGACGAATGGATGAAGATGGCACTGAGTGGTTGCTCTGTTTTGCAAGAAAATTATTTTAGTTATCTATAGTAACAACCACTTGTCACTGTATTCCTCTCTAGCATCAGTGCTGATTATTTCAGCTTTCTGTATTGTAACTCATGAGTATTAATGTGACATTCAGCAGCATGTTATACTAGTATGTTTGGCTTAGTTTCCATAATGCGTTACCACGTACAAATTAATATCCTCAGTGTTTTCATTAAATGGAACAGACTGCTTCACCCACTGTTCCTTATCTGCTGTATGTATTTAATTCTTTCTGTGAGGTTGCTTTTTTTTCCCCCCCTACGTGCTCTAAGAAATAGAGCATGAAATCTTGCCTTTTCCCGTATCTCTTCAAGTGACCAACTTCTAATTTACATGTGTGTTTTTTTGGATGCAGGCAAAACGAGTGCTGTTTGATAAGAAATAGTGTACCAAGGGAAAAGGAAAATGGACTCACTCAGTGACAACCCTGTTCTGCCTTCTCAGGGTTGGATTCTCTTGGCCTTGCCCTTCGTGGTATTCCACGTCAGTGATGAGGAAGTGTACTGTAAACCTTACATCTAGAGCAGGTTGAGCAACTGAGATCAATGAAGCAGCCTTGTCTGCAGCTCCAACACCAAGCTAATTCTTGAGCTGTTGTCTTCATTTCTAGCCCCTCCTTGGCACACTGCTGTAATGGCACAGGCATTAGCTAATACTAATGCTGTAGAGGATGTTGGCCTGTGCTGGCTGTAACAGGGACTACCTGAAAGCTTGAGGTATGTCTGCTTTTAGGACGCTGAACTGTAACTACACAAAAGAGACGGTTCTGTTTTCCGTACAATGTGGGTAAATATTCTAAGACTTCTTGTGGAAGATTTGCATTAAATGAGCTTGTGTCTCTGAGTATTGCTGAGGAGTGAGCAAGAAGTAGGTAACCCTGGCCACTCAAGTGGGAAATACCAGCACTGACAGGAGTGAGTGGGGGAAGGCTGACAAGAGGATGGTTCACAGCAATCAGCCAGGGTCACCTACTGAATGCATGCTCACATCAGTTAAAGTGGGACACGCTTGAATTTTTGCCCCATTGTGCAATAAGATGAAAGATTGATCTTTTCCAGCTCTATGGGAACTGCTGGGGCAAATGTGAGATTTGTTGAGGAAAATCCACAGTGACTTCAGAGTTTTGTAGGCTTGACTTGTCAAGGGAATCCTAATGATTGTAGCTCAGGAGGTGTCCTGCCAGGTGCTGCTGTGTAGCCTGCAGCTCTTCCTGAGAGGACCCATTTGTAGGAACGGTGTCTGGAGGCCAAATTGCTCATGCAGAATATAATAAGCAATAGTGAGGGGCAGGAAGGAGAGAAAGCAGCCTTCCTTCCTCGCAGCCTTGTGTTCTGAGCTGCTCAGGTAGAGCAGTCTGCAGCTATGTTCTCCCTTGCTTTGTAAGAACTGTCCTGCTTTACTGGTTGCGCTGGGCAGAAAATTAGTATGGGTAGATGTGTGACTGCTGCATGGTGACATGAGTTGCCTGCCTGGCGAGGAACAAGTTAACCTTCAGGGGAGCTGGGAGCAGACGTGGATCTCAAAGTCTGCATTTCCTGGCTGTGCAGCTGCTCCAGGTAACCTGCCCTGCACAACTGAGTCAAAGGTGAAATGAGAAACCTCAATATGTAGCACTCACCCTCTTGCTCACTGTAGTTATGTTTGCAAACACTGTGGGCTGGTCAAAACTACTGTTATGCTTTTTAAGTGACACTGTATGTTACTCTCAACAGCAAATTACCTTTAAATATTTAAGAGAAGACATTTATTTCTCAAACAACAGCCCTACACAGCTTGAAAAACAGAACTATAAAACTTCATTCATTTCATGTGAAGTTTAATATCTAATTTTCAGAGTAAGCATTCACATGCTTAGCATTAATATTAATGCTGAGCTATAGGAGATGAACGTGGCATGCATGTATTAAGCTGGCTGCCTTCTGTAAACAAGCAGATCGTTCTGTTGTGATGCGTGTTCTCACTTTGTGGACCTGAAAGAATTGATTTGTATGTGGGTGGTTCGTACAGGACTGTAGTTATTTTAGCACCCTTTGTGTATAACTGCTGTGCCGGTTGTTGAAATATTGCTTTGATGTCATCTTTCTGGTAATGTAACAAGGCATTAGGTGGCACACTATAATCAATGAATAAGCAAAACAGCTCGGGTATTTGCTATCCGCTTGAGTTAAGCTGTTATGCTTTGTTGGGATTTAACTCAATTGGCTGATGGCTGTTGCAGCTGTATTTGTCTCCTCTGTGTTAAGGTGTGATATTTATTTTCAATGTAGGAGTGCATCGTGGGGTTTGGAGAAAAATGCAGGGGAAATTAGTTACTTGCTTTACCTTATCTTTGTGTTTATGAACTGTAGTCTTTCATTAACTAACTCTGAATACACGCTTGTATACATTGTTACTGTGGATGCGGTCTTACCTGAAGAGGACAGTAACTGACATATGGAGTGTCTGAAGGAGCCCAGGGGCTGCAGATTATGTGTGAGAAATGGGCCAGAAGGGAACCTCCTGCCAGTGTAGTGACCTGCTTGGCTCTGTGGCTTATCTGCCCCCTGGGTACCATGGTATTCTAAGAACTCTCACCTTGGCTTGGGGGCTCCCAGTGTCATTTGCGGTTTTGTCTTTACGAAGTTAGAGCAGTTGGGAATACATCTATTAAGATCTCCTGCAAAGCTTTTCTGAGAAACTTCCTTCCTGTCTCTGACACTGTTTCAGTTCTTTCCCTTTCGTAAAGCTCCTGCAGTGACATTTCAGCCTCTGACACGTTTCCATTTTGAACATCTGCCTTAGATGAACATGCTGCTTGTGAGGCGCTTCAGTTTTCTGCATTTTATGTGTACAACAAAGACTTTAAATCATTAACTGTTAAAAAATAAAGCCTTCAAATCCTTTGTTGTCTCTGTTCTGGTTTCTTTCAAACAATTCAAGAAGCAGACTGTGTGGATACTGACTTCTGTGTCATCTACAGCAAGGAAGCATGAGCTTGTAGGCTAACACAGAGCTAAAACATAAACTCGTGGAGTATTAGTGAAGTGTTATGTTAAGGAATTTCTCATCTGAGTTATTTTCTAAGTCTTGTTTGTTCGTTATAGAATCACAGAATAGCTTGGCTTGGAGGGGAACTTAAAAGGTGATCTTTGAAGGGGGAAATTATTCATGAAGTGTCTCAGGAAGCTCGATAATTTCTGCTTTGGAGTGGCCAGTTGAGATTCTTATTGCTTCCTAAGAAGCTGATCATAAGTCTAACCAGAACAGAACAGTGAATGAGTGGATTGGAAACAGTCTGTTAAATTATTGTTTGCTAACTAGTTCTTGTAAAGCATTTATCATGAAAAACTGCGTGCAAGAACAAATTAATGCTAATGTTTTGACTTCTCTAGTATCTCAGGATCTCTGATTTCTTTGAAAGCAGTAGAGAAATTGGCTAGTTTGGTTTTATGTCTTCTAAAAGCTATTTCTTTCCCCCCCTCCACTTTTTGCAGGTGAAATTAATTTGGGGATGTGAATACAATGAGTGTAAACCAGCATACTCACGTGGGGCCTCCTTATGGGCAACCTCAGCCTGGATATCAGGGCTACCAGCAGCCTGCATATGGAGGACAGCCATTGCCAGGGGCTCCTCACACACAGTATGGAGCTTATAATGGTCCGATGCCTGGATACCAACAGCCAGTCCCACCACAAGGTACTTCTCAATCAAAACATCATGATTGATAATTTCTGAATTATTGCGTTTATAGAATTTTTGTTTGTTTCCTATCACTGCTTTTCTATTTCTTGATAGCAGTTATCTTCTGCACACAGCTCGCATGATGTTAAAAATCACGTTCTTTCTGTATATGCTCAGATTATTCCTGTCGCTTGTCTGGTTCAATAGGGCTTACTCTTCTCTTAATAGCCTGTAAAATTAACATGTTGAGAAACTCAGCCGACTTCTGTATGTCTCTGCCCTACTGGGACTCAAGTAGCTCAGTGGGGTAGTATTCCTGAAGAGGGGTTACATTGGGGGTGAGAGACTGTAATGGATTTATAGCAGAGACTGCTTTACTTTACTGTGTAGAAGGGTCTGTGCTCTGCCTCAAAGAGTTTAGAGATACAGCTTTAGGTAGGAAACATGTTTGGAACTACCTTCTTCAGTGTCTTTAAAAACAACAAAAGTTTATGGATATGTGGGCATGTTAATGTATTCCAGAATTCTCCTGGTTCTGCAAGATATGTCAGTTTTGTAGAAAGGCAAAATAACCCTAAGCTTGTGTATATTTCCTTTAACAAAATAGCTCAACTCTTTTTTTTTTTTTTCTTATTCTTTATTCAAATGAAAGTCTAACTCAACAGAATATCCTCAATTTTTTATAATCTTAGAGTACCCAAATTCTATTGGGAGATGAATAGTGGCTTTACCATCAGTAGTATTGTAGAAGATAAAATACTATAGCTTTGAGTATCAAGTGTATCTACTTGAATAGAAGTATATCTATTAAAATGATATTGATGAATTCAAGTCCATCAAGATAAGCACAACACAATCTTTCACTCTGAAAGCTTTTAGATTTTGGACTGTTTTCCTAAGGAAACCAGCAGTGTGCCAGTCATGTTAATGATCTCTGTGTCATCGCCCTTACAAATACGGTTTGCATTTTTGCAATGTGGAATTTAAGCCAAACTTGATGAGACAAATAGAACAATCAAAATGCCCACTGTCTTATTGAAACTGACAGAAGTGGGAGACTGAAATAGGCGTCCTGAGAAAGAGACTTGCAGGGGAGCTGAATGGTTCCCCCACTGTTTATTTTGGCTGGAGTTAGCACAGTAGTGGAGTAGAAGAGGAGCATGCATTATGCTGAAGAAGTGGATTAATCAGTTTTGTTCCATCTTCCTCTTCTTTCCTTAATCCTCTCCTCCCAGCAAATCTCTTTCAGCATTACTTTTAGTGAATGAGCTTTGAACTAGTTTCATGGAAGGTTTCAATTCTTATAAAACCTATGGAAATTAGCACTGTGCAGCAGAAAGAAGCCCAGCTTCCTGGGGGTGGACAAGACAGAGCTTTGAGCACATTGGCTGCTCTGTACGCATCAGCTAACTAGTATTTTCCATTGCATGGAAGGAATGGGAAGGAATTGGACTTAGTTCAGTGAGAGAGAGAAGGGGATTCAAGAAGGGCAAAGAGTATAGATCTGTTGGGAAAGCATTTTCTGCTCTGCTCCTTAGAACAAACAAGTTTAGGGAGTCAGTAGTGTCAAGAATGTTCAGGATCTTTATGAAAAGAAGCCAGTAAGCTTTTTCCATCAAAAATTATTTGCAAGTCTGAAAGGCATTTCATTTCAAGGGAATTAGCTGTTTTTCTTCTGAATTGTTTGGCTTTTTTAGTTTCAGAGCAACAGAAATGTCATTCATGACCGATCAGTAAGAATGTGCCTAGAAATCTTGCTGATATACATACAAACCTTTACAGATCAAAAACAGACCACCAGCAGTGACTGACTGGTAGCGTGACACTGGTGGCAACATGTTGGTCTCATGTTGACAATAGGGGCATATTGCAGTCCTTCTGTCCCTCAGTGATGCCTTGGGGAAAGGTCATCTGTGGTTTGTGGAGATCCCTCTTGCATTTTTTTTCTTGAAAGGCCTCCCTTCCTAAACACAGGAGAGAGGTTGTTAATAGACTGTATTAAGGAAATCTTGTCAAGGCGCACATCTCATACCTGCTCTTGCAAATTTAGGATTTCTGTCTTTAGAGGGAAGGTCTGTAAAATGCAGAGCACAAGCGTAGCAGCTGGAAGTTAACTTGCTAGTAGGTGCTAAATGAGATCCAGGTAGAAAACAGTGACATACTGTGCATTAACAAGGAGAGCAGATAGACAATAGAGAAAAATGTCTCTGTCTCCATCTTCACTCTGTTCATCATGCTGTGTTTGTTATGGGACTTCGCAGCAAGACTTGTTGTAACTGGATAATGTGGAGGGGAGAGAATTCAGTTCAGAGATGCTAGAATGACAGGAACTGAGAACACTAAGGGGTGAAAGGAGAACTGCTGATGTTACTCTGTGGTATCAATGTCGTCTTAAGGATGTGTTTGAAAAATAATAAGTAAAATGTGCTTGGAAAACTGACTGGAGAAGCGCTGGCAGCACTTGCCATCCTTGGTTGGAGAAACTTTGCATCTGATTTATATGACAAACCGTAGCTCTAACTGGAAAAGTGAAAATGTTGTGCCAGAGGCTGAGATCTTGTTTGGAAACAGAAGCAGAGTACTGCACTGTTAGCTGTGAGTAGCTTCTTCCCACCATGGAAATGCTGAAAGAACCAGGATAAGTTTGCATCAGTCTTTCACTTCTGCAATTGATTTTGCTTCTAATGAGATACTACAGTTGAAAGTGCAAATACAACTGTCTGTATACCAGTAAGAATTAGGTTGCTTTTGGATTATTATGTTTTGACTTATTTCACAATACTTACATTTGCATTCATGTTAATATATGAGCTGTGTTGGTAACGTAATGTTAAGGGCAGTAGAACAGTGAGAGGGACTGTGGAATAAGGAATAAATAGAAAACGTGACATGGATTTTTATGTATGTGATGCTTTCTGCACTGCAGACTGTCCTGGAAACATTGGAAACACTGTCCTGCTGCTTCTCTCTAAGGCTTGATTTACTGGTATTCTGTCTTTCCAGGTTATTTTCCTTCCTCGGGGTTCCCTTCGAAGGGCTCTCCTGTTTCTCTCAACTCTGACACTTCTCTTGCACCTAATTTCGTAGGTAAATGTGGGAGCATTTGTGCTGTGCCACTCCTACTGTGGGGAAGGGGTGGTTCTCTTAACCATCTTCTGTGCCACGTTCCAGTTCAGTAGGCTTTTGTCTCAAGAGTGTGGGTATTCAATTATTCAGTCAGAGGTAGGTGGGATGTTTCCTATGCTATTTGTCAGCAGCACGCCAGAAACATAATTATGATGTGAAGAAATGGTTGCAGTATAAATCCCTCGTGCCTCCGGATTCATAGATAAAAACTGACTAGTGACTAATGTTTTCAGAAGGTTCGTTTCAGAACTTGAATTGGCCCATATAAGTTGTGTCCTAAAGAAGCCTTAATTTACTTTTAAAAAAAAAGCAAAAGCCAACCAAACAGAACCTATTCACCTTGGGAAAGAACTAAAATAGGAGGTCTGCAGTAGAAGCGTTGCAGTGAAGAAATATAAAACAAGCAAACAACACTGAAAAACAATCAAATAAAAAAACCCACCTCCTCAGCCACCGTGTTAGAAGTCACGGGATTTTTACAACTTGGATCTTCATTTAAGGAAAAAACGTAGCCTTCTTGAATATAGCATAAAAGTCTTATCTGTTAGGAATAGTTATAATTCTGAAAGCTGTTGCTTGAAGAAGGTATTATTTTTGTTAAGTCAACAGTGAAGATGCAGAAATTAGAAACATTGCAGGAAATCGTATTATATTTTTCCCCAAAATAAGGGGGGGGAAAAAAATTTACCCTGCGAAGTAGGGTATGTTGGAAGAGCTATTTCCATCCATGTCTTTGTTAAGAAGAGCAGGCAGCCAGACTTGGGCCAAGTCCATGTAATGTCAGGACTTTGAATAAAATCACAAGTCACTTCCCATTGTTCTGCAGCCTGCCTCTGTTTTGAGGTCTGATGAGTACGGACAGTATTGAAGAGGGACTTAAAGGTTCCTCAAGAAAAATGAATCTTAAGGTGGACAAACCACTAGATATTAATATTTCTCCAAGTCACTGTTTTTTCAGTGGCTATTTGAGCAGTCTGTGGTAATGGTTAGAGAAGTGTATTTGTGAGAGGGGTTAGAAAAGGAAGACTTCTTAGGCTTTTTTGTGGAATTAAAAATGCATTTACCAAATTGTGTGCCTGGTAAAGCTGAAAAAAAACATGTAAACCTGTAGTTGTAGTTAGCAGGCACAGTCATATAGTTCTAATTATCAGAACTTCTATTTGAGTAAGATCATATTAAAAGCTAGGATTTTTATTTATTTATTTGTAAGTAGATGCTATGGGAAGCAGTTCACTTTGACAAACTTGGACGTATTCCTTCTACTCTCCAACCTTAAAAGGCTGGAAGAATAGCCTATGGTGGTCCCTGCTAGGCTGGGCATAAAGACAGCTGGTAGAGTGTAATTGTTCAAAACTGAATCTATTCACATGATGCTTAGTCTTCAAGAGGGGGAAACTAACCTAGAATGAATGCTAGGTTTTACGTAAATACTCTCCTTGCTGCAGATAAAAACAATTAGATTTGAAGGGGGAGGAACTTAATGCCTTTCTGATAAGAAAACAGATGTTTCTTCATCAAAAAATAAAGTTGTCTTTTGAAGGTCTTCCACAATGCTTATTTTCTATTTGATCTGTGTGGAGATGTGATATTTGTTCATATTTGTTTTCAGTTTTGCTACTACTAACTTAGTTGTGTAAATGACTTGCTGCTGATAAAATACTGATAGATTAATTTGGCCATCCAAACTCTTTTCTCACTTTTTTTCCCTCCCTTGATTTTTCTTGGTAGCTATTTCAAGACCTTATTCCTATGAATAATTTGTGGGTGGTTGCTTTTTGTTTTGTTTTGTTGTTTTACGTCTGTAGGTTCCGTAAGACCCCTTCCAAGCTCTGGAGCTCCCCCTCCAGCCAGTGGAACATCTCTTCCTTCTGGCCACCAGGGGTACAGCCAGTTTGGACAAGGAGATGTGCAGAATGGGATCCCAACCTCAACGGCACCAATGCAAAGGTATGTACAAGAAGAGAAAATCATAATGCTAGGTCTCAGCCATTTGGCATTTGGTTTGCTTTAGATCCTTTGTTTTTGCTGTGGGGGGCACTGACTTTTTTTTTTTTTTTTAATGTTATTGTATCTTATTGCCCTCTGGGCAGTCTGTTCTAGTGCTCTAACGCTCTGACAGTAAGTTTTTCTTTGTGTTAGTATGGAACTTGCTGTATTACAGTTTCTACCTGTTTCTTCCTGTTCTATCATTGCTTGCTACTGAAGAGTCTGCTCCCATCAACTTGACTTCTGCACTTCAAACATTTATGAATAGTTATGAGATCCTCTGTTAGCTTTCTCTTTTCCAGTCTGAGGAGTTCCAGTTCTCTCAGCCTTTCCCTGTATGGGAGATGCTCCAGGCCCTTAATCATCTTTGTTGCCCTCCACTGGACTCTTTCTAGGAGATCCCTGCCTTTTTGAGCTGGGGACTCCAGAACTGGATACAGTACTGCAGATGTGGCCTCACCAGAGCAAAGGAGGATCGGCTCCCTTGACCTGCTGGCCCCATGCTTTTTAATGCGCCTGTGTTATATGTATAGACACCAGCTGACTAATCAAAACCACTTCTTCAAAGTATTTGTTTTGTCTTAGTCATTTTCCCGTAAATATAATTTCCTGGTTGCCAGAATATGTCTTGTTTGGAAACAATTGCTTCCACTTAGTAGATGTGTTTGGTTCCTTGACAGTGTGAACTAGTCTCAATGGAGTATTCTTTTATCTGTTACTACTGTGCAATTTCTTAGCATGTTCTGTTTATTTATTTATTTTATGAAGATAGTTCCCTTAATTATCTTGATCTAAAGTTTTTGGTGTCTTCTCCAGAGAGATATTGGCACTGTGAAGGTGGCAGCAGTCCTACTGCTTCACACTGATTACTGGTTAGGAGGGAAGGTGGTGGTTTTTTGTTGTGTTTTGGTTAAGCTCAGCATTGTTGGCTGGAGAGTCCAAATCCTTTGAAGAATGGAGCCTTCTTCAAGAGTTGTGTAGGCTCTGTTGTTTCTTGCTATGTAGGCTCTATTGCAGTTTTTCTGATTTATTCTGATGACTGAAATGGACTTAACAGAAAATGTTTTAAACATAGAATTCGTGTTTAAAGGACCAACAGATTTCTATGTTGAAAGAGATTCAGATCTGGGGTGTATGTAATTATTTTTCATAAACTTAATGACGGTGCTTAGTTTATACTATATGTAAATTATTGTCTAGTATTCATATGGTAGAACAACTTTTTAAAGACACTGAGAATTGTAACTGCTCGCATAAGGGGAATCCAATGAAATTTCTTACCTCCACTTCTCAGGCCACCTGCTTCTCAACCGTTCCTGCCAGGCTCAGCACCTGCGCCTGTCAGCCAGCCATCTACGTTCCAGCAATATGGTCCCCCTCCATCCAGTGTACAGCAACTCAGCAATCACATGGCAGGGATGACAATTGGCAGTACTCCAGTCTCTGCTCCTCCCCCAGCTGGACTGGGATATGGTGAGACTTTCTGGCTATAGAAATTCATGATTGCTTTTAATTTGTGCTAGTAATTTTCTAAGTTTTGCTCTTGTTGATGATTCGTTGCCATATGTTGATGGAGATTTTCTGAATGTTGATATCTGCCATGATAAACAGTAGTTTCTTTGGCTGGTGACATCATCTCTGGGGAAAAAAGAGCTGAGATTACTGCATGGGTCAGTGCAGGAAGTATTACAAGACATGAGGAGGAATATTGGTATATTTTTTAAATCATTGGTATATTTTTTAAATCATTTTACTAAATGAATCTGTGTGTGACGCACAGAAACATCTACACATACATAAGCTGGGAGTCTATGTGCCTTGTCACTCAGCTCAGTCAAAAGATAATAAGGAAAAGTTTTCAGATCCCTTAAGAGAATGTTCACTTAAGGTTTTTATGTTAGTACTGAAATGTCCGTCTGAAGGTGAAAATGGTAGGCCAGTTTAGATAATCTTACATGAAGGAGTACTGTTTGAATTGTTTGAGTTTGGAATTGATTTTTCTAGAGGAAATTGGAAAATAAAAAATAAAAATGATAGTAATACGTTTTCTTGTTAGGTCCCCCAACATCGGTTCCCCCGGTCTCAGGGAGCTTCACTGCAACAGGATCTGGTCTCTACACACCGTACACTGCGAGCCAAGGACCCCCTCCTCCCAGTGTGCCTCAAGGTCTTCCTTTGGCACAGCCTCCCTTTTCTGGTCAACCAGTACCAACTCAGCGCTTACCTACTGAAGTTCCTGGTTTTGCTCCACCTCCGTCTTCTACGGGGATTGGACCTTCCTCTTACCCTCCTTCCACAGGTGCCCCAAGGCCACCTCCCATGCCAGGCCCACCACTGTCTGGGCAGACAGTTGCTGGACCACCGATGTCCCAGCCTAATCATGTATCCTCACCACCACCCCCTTCAACTCTGTCAGGGCCTCACCCAGGTCCTCCCATGAGTGGCCTTCATGGACCACCTCCACCCACCCATCCTCCTCAACCAGGATACCAAATGCAGCAGAACGGTGAGTATTCCTAATATAGAAGTTATTGGTTAGATGTATTCTCTGTGTGCTGCAAACCAAGAAGTGGATTTCAGGTTTGTAACTTGGAGACTTCTGGCTACAGTTCAAAGCTTTGCTCTTGTTT
Source organism: Coturnix japonica (assembly GCF_054131305.1). Classification (NCBI taxonomy): domain Eukaryota; kingdom Metazoa; phylum Chordata; class Aves; order Galliformes; family Phasianidae; genus Coturnix; species Coturnix japonica. Next base: position 15,222,745 of record NC_140670.1, on the reverse strand, counting down.
CCCTTTGATTAAGGACAAATCCAAGTTAAGCAGTAGTATTTACTATTCTGAGCTATTTGTTGTATAGGTTTGAATCAAGTGATATGATATGGTTAAAAAACATAAGAAGTTATCACATGTTAACCTATTACTGTGATGTCAGGCAAATCTAAACTACCTGACAAATCTTTGTGTAACTTTAGTTTATGGCACTGTGGAGTTATCCACTGACTATCTGGCTGTTCTGTAATTCTTTTCAGGCAGTTCTGTGACCTCACCAGAATGTTGCCAGTACATCATCTTCATGCAAATTTTGATCTTGTTATTTTGAAAATAGTTATGTTGGTCTTAAATGTGTTTCTATAAGTCTGGTTTTAAGGAAGACTGTGTCAGCTTATTGAATCGCTGTTTGAGATGTACTAAGCTGAAATACTGAGAAGTATTTAATCCTAGTTATCTGGAAAGCATGTAGGATTCTTGTTATTTTTATGATGACTGAATGAATGGGAAGGGCCTAATAAGGAACTGCCTTATGTTTGCTGTTATTTAATTCACTGTTCCTTTCTTGTAAGGTTCCTTTGGACAGGTGAGGGGCCCCCAACCAAACTATGGCGGAGCCTATCCAGGCACACCAAATTATGGAAGTCAGCCTGGACCACCACCAAAACGCTTGGATCCAGATTCAATTCCTAGCCCTGTAAGCTTACTTTGTTCTTAACAGTGTGAACTTTTCCATGGTGTCTTTAAACAAAACTGACAAAGACCAAAGCTAAAAGCAGGTTTCTTGTTCCAAAGAGCAACAGTCTTTTTTTTCCTGCTTACTTTTCTCTGTTACGTCCACCTTCAGCCACTTGTTATGAATAAGCCCAGAAGCACTTCTTCCCTTGACAGCTAAAGAAAGATGCTGCATATACATATCACTGCTTTAACTTCTCAGGGCTTTTTCAGTACTGTGTTACATTTTAGGAATCCTTGAGGGCTTAGATTAAGATTGCTTCACCATTTCTGAATTCTTAATTACTTTCCAAGGTGAACTAACTACTGGTTTTGAGGTAGCAATCCATGAACTGCATGATAGAAGTTTAAACTAAGGTTCACAGGAGATGATTGTAATGTTTTCTCTTTCCCTATTGCCTGGTTAGTTTTCTTTGGATCATAAAGTCAGGACGCTACTTCAGTCGAACTTGGACAGCTTCACAAATTAGGATTATCTTTTGGAATGGAGGTTCTGAGGAAAAGACGAGCAGCATTTAGCAGTGTTGTGTAATATTAAGCCTGGACGTGTTATTGTCACTAGTCTGCTCTACTTTTCCTTCCACACCTCCTGGTGCTGTACTGTCATTGCCTCAGAAGGCCTGCAACTGTTTTTTTGGTAACAGGGAACTTTTCCAGAGCAGTGATTACAACTTGTCCTTAAAAAAACTCTAAAAATAATTTAGTTTTGAGTTACAGCTGAGATCTTCATTGCTGCTACTCAGAAGTTACTGCTATTCAAAAAAGACGATCTATTTAGATTTCAGGTTTATATAAGGCTTAGGACTATTTTTTTTTTTTTTTTTTTTTGTGTGGAGTATAAGAATCTGTAATTGCTTGTCAGCTTCTTTTTTCCCACTAAATGAGATCTCAAATGGCTTTTATTGGTTACTTTCATTTCAGCATGTTCTTGAAACATAAAATTCCCAATTTCTAACCAAAATGAGCACGTAAGCTACTACATCTGATAGCGATGTGTCTCAGTATCGCAGCAGGACTGACATTTGGGATTGGCGTGTGTTGCAGAAGCTGATACATTTCTTGTTGCATGAGTGAATGTCCAAATATATCTAATTCCAGGGCTTCAAGTTTGGGTAGAGAGAAGTAACACTGTTACTTTGTTTTATTATTCTCTTCTCTTTCTTTTTCCTTTTTTTTTTTTTTTCTTTGGTGGCACTCTTTATTTATATGCATATTTAAAAAATAAAAAAGCAACTTAATGAGCTGCCGCCCCAGCAGAAACCCAGGCACAGAATAGACCCAGATGCAATTCCTAGTCCAGTAAGTGCTATATATATATGTCAATTGTAGTCTGTGTTGGTGACCATCTGTGCATGCATGAAACCTGAACTTCACCTCATTAACCCTTCATCACTAACCCTATATCCATTCTTTGCTATGTCTTGCTCGCCTTATCAAAATGAGTGTGATAACACCACAAGAGGTTGTTAAAATCTCTTCTGTGATATTTGGTGAGGCTATAGAAAGTAGACTGTTACAGAAACAGATCATGAAGAATGTCTCCCCTTCACTTAATCTGTTCCTTAGAATGCATCTATCAGTTTACATGGCGTTTTAAGTGTTAAGTCGTCAGTGTAATTGTCCGTATAGTGTGTTCTGTGTTAACACACACACCTTGTGAGCATTTGTAGCCATGTCTTTTACCATTTTTGAGCAGAATTTGGTTGCAGTTCTTGTTGATAGTAGTACTGGGCTAATGCTTTGAAGTTCTACAGCTGAGGAGACACTATTTTCTTTTGATGTTACTTGCTGATGTAAATCTAGTTCACTACCATAAAACATGGGGAGCTATAAACATTCCTTCATTATCTGTGCTCATTTGTAACCATTATATTTTGATTTTGAAAATACAATGGTTATGTCTAGAGAATTTTACCTGAAGAAAAAGCAGCTACCTTTTGCACTGGAAGGTGAAAAAGCAAGTTACCTTTGTACCAGTTCCTCCTTGTTCAGCTAAATTTGGTCATAAAACAGCTACAAGCTGTGAGGTCATCAATGTCAATCAGTCTGTAGACTTTTGAGATGGGATTTGATTTAAGTGAGACAAGTCTGATGGGTGGTATCATTTTCTGGTAATTTGGTATCTGTAGTGGAAGGGTGGAAGTTCTGCTGTGCACAGTTCCACATTTCACAGTTTACTCTAATCAAAGACATGTGTGGTGGCAAAATAAGATGAGAAGAATTATTACTAGTTTTAATTTCTGATTCAAGCGCTGGTATGGTAAGGGTAATTAAAACTATGCAAGAACCATCTTCTGTTCTTATGCAAAGTTCAGTGGATGTTTTAGTCAATTAAAACTGTTTGGTGCTTTTCTGTTCTCTGTAGTACGTTTGTGTTAATGACAAAAATGTAATTCTAATAAAAGTGAAAGTTTTCACTTGTTCTGTGAAGTTTAATCATGAATCATTAATAACTCTCTATTGAAACTTCACTTTCTGCATCTCCAGAAAGCACCATGAATGTAACAGAAAGGAAAAGTCAGGTTGTATTTACAACTTCAGCCTGAGACTAAAATAAGATTCTGATTTTAATTTGGCTATGCTCAGTAAAAAAGGAACATTAGCAAAAATTCCTTTCTTGAGCTAAATTTCTTTCTCGAGTTCGGATCAGATCATAGCACACCAAGTATGCTACTGTTCAAAATACTTGGGAAAATTGTGCAACTTGAATGTTATTTGTTAGTCATTCAATATTATTTGAAATCCAGCTGAGAGGTGACTGCTTGATAAAACATATTTGCTTTAGGCTCGTTATTTTTTTAGAGGTAGTGATGTTTGCCTCAGGTTCCCTTTTCACTGCCTTGCAGATGCAAATCTTTTGTTATCCATTGTTTTCAAACCAAGCCTCCAAAGATCAAGTCAGTGTTTTCCATTGTAGATTCAAGTGATTGAAGATGACAGAAGTAACCGTGGATCAGAACCATTTGTCACTGGAGTGAGAGGGCAGGTCCCGCCTCTCGTCACTACCAATTTCATGGTCAAGGATCAAGGTAAAACAACCAGTCCACAGCCAAAAAAGCTATTTCCTAGGGTAGGTTACTGGGACCAACATAAGTAGCAGATGAAGCCTTTTCTGTAGAGCTATGTCGTGACAGCTCAGAATTGAAATATACCAAGATATTGTTTCAATTCATCTGTAAACAGTATATAAGTGGGATGTTATTTGACCCATGGGTTTCATAGAGTTTATCTATTAATTATTAATAGAGAAATAATAATATTATAATTAATTATAATATAACCCCCTATGTTTTTTTTAGGGGTTTTAAGCTCCCTTAAAACTTCAGAATCCAACACTACAGTCAGGTGCTTCACTTCTCAGCCAGACTTAAATAATTAGGAATGTCTGAGTTGAGATTTTTGCCCATGGCATGGTTTACTCTGCAGAGTATGGAGCAAAGAACGGAGCAGGAATTTTTTTTAGAGGTTTAAATTGAGGTTTAAGTAGAGTCAGATTTGCCTGTTCTGATTTTGGGGCTTATATTATACACTGTTAATCATACACAGGCATTCCCTTTGGAATTAAGTTTTATGTAATTGTGGAGTTAAGTTTGTGCAATTTTTGTGGCTTCCTTCCAATTCAGGATATTCTTTAATTTGGTGATTCTGTAGTGTGGGAAGAAGGGTAATTTGTTTGCTGGGCATGTGTCTGAGTGTCCATCTACTTGTGTGTGAGGTGAAATCTCACTGCACAAGAATCAGTAAAGAATGAGTTTCACATGAGAATTAAGTACATAACCTTAAAGTACGCAGTTGCATATGAAATTGGAAAGTGTATTTTATTTCATTTTATCAAAAGAAAATAGGGATGTAGTCTCCCTCCTTCTGTGAAAAGCCTTACTGAGGATATGTGGGCCTCTGTTCACACAGTTCAGTGTTTTCCAATAGATGTTTTTTGCATTTTAAAAACCATATTTTAAAAACTGAAGCACAGTCTTAAAGTGTACTTTACAAACTTCCAAGTACAGCTGATGGTTGTCAAGATGTCCTTTAACCAACTAAGTGAAGCTGAGAAACGAGAAACTTGCACGCACAAAATAATGATCGCAGCAGAAATATTTATTACAGCAAGGAATAAGATTATGTATTTTGAGGATTAAGTTCCATTTGTAGAGGAATAGTCTTCAGCACAGCTGGAGGTATCTTGATTTCTGTTCTTGAATATAAACTTGTGCTAAAATTTGTCGGGATTTGTTCCTATGTTCTCCAGGTAATGCAAGTCCCCGCTACATAAGATGCACATCTTACAATATTCCCTGCACCTCAGATATGGCCAAACAGTCCCAGGTTCCTCTAGCTGCTGTCATAAAGCCGCTTGCTACTCTACCCCCAGAGGAGGTGAGAACTGCTTGCAGTTACACATGTACTGTATGCTGTCTGAACTTGTAAGGGGAATGTTGTTACGTGTTCACATTTAACAGATACCTTGTTTAAATTTCAGCAGTAGACATGTTTAAGTAAGGAGAGCTGGGTAAATGCTGGTTGTTCTGTAAATATGCAATAGGGAAGCAGAAAAGTGTTGTTCAAAATGTTTATTATTCTGATTGCCACGCTAATCTCTACTGGTTTTTTTATATTAAGTGTCAAGCATCCCTCTGACCAAATGTCCAAAATACTAGGATGTTAATAAGTGCATGCACTTTCAATTATCTCAATTTCTTTCTTGGCCTGTGGTATTTAAATGGTTACTAATCACTCATGTTAAGTGTTGCCTAGGGTATCAAGTTGTGGAATTGGATGAGAATGTATCAAGTAGCACTCGTTAAGCTAATGTTGTGTACTTGCACAGCACTGTGTGGAATAATTGACAGTGCAAGACTGAGCACCAGGTTCTGCTGAACTGTGCTTGAATTTCACAGCATTCATTCTGTGCTGCCCTTTCTTCTAGGTGTAATAAGTGACTGTTCAGCCCTTCTACCCACTCCATCTGGTTGCTGGGGAGAGTTAAGAGTTCCAAGGATATTGGAGCTAGAAACTTTATTAAAGCATTACTAATACTGTGGTTACTTTGTAGCATTAGCTTACTTAGGGCAGTGACATAAACAAATAAACTTGTGAAGCTTTAGTCTGAGTTTGCAGTGTTCTGTGCCTTGTTAAACCTAACTTTAGCAAGGAATGATCTCTGGAGTTTAAGGGTGGGGTTTATTTCATGTTATTAATCTTCCTGAACTGTGATTTAGATTTTGAAAATTGGTTTGTGATAAAACTGAACTGTGAAATTAATGCCTGCATTTCGATGAAGTTTAAAAGGAGCACAAGAGGTGAATGTTATCTTGCTCGAGAAACCTGGAGGCACATTTTTAGAGTTTTACAAACAACTGGTTGATAACTTTATGGTGTAGTTAGGCTTTGAACAAACACTTGTGATATCCTGGAAGAACTAAGTCTGGACACCGTTAATGTCACATAAGCTAAAAGTAAGCAGTTACACCTATTGTGTTAGATTCTTGATTTTAAAGGTGTGGTAAACTGTGAATGCAGATCATAGCTTCCAGAATTTATCAGTCGTTCTACAGGGAGTCTTCCTCATTTTGAGGCTGAGAGGCTGCAGAAGTTGCCAAACATCTTAATCTGTTTGACCACAAATGCATTGTTTTGTAGGTAATAGTTTAAAAATGGTTTGCTCCACAGTTTTAAAGGACTTGCTGTATAGTAGGGTCAGGGCAAACAGAACTGATGGATATGTTTCAGTTCATGGTGATCTTCAAGAACAAGTGTGATCAGTTTAAGTTTGTGAAGTTAATCTAGATGCTTGAAAATCTTAAATATGTGGAATGCAGTGACTAAGTTTTTTTTTTAATCTTGCTCTTTACAAGGGGGAAATAGAAGAGGTAGAGAGTGAGGTTTAAAGAACAAAAAGTAAAAAATGAAATAAAATTGTGCTTAATTCTGTGGGGTTATCACAGCTGTTACTTGCATGGCTTCAGTCTTCTGTGTTCATTTGAGATCCATCCATGCTATGCTGTGTGGCACTCCTGCTCTTCAAGCAAGCTACTATATAAGGTAGTGCAGCAGCATGCAGCAATACTTGTTTGTGTCAAAGTGGGATAGCCCATTAGTGACTGCAGCCCACAAGGGAACTTCTGTGTTGAGAGCTTGGATTAAGAAACATTTTTTAAATACTTGTTCAGGCTTCCTCTGTGTTCTCTCCTGCAGCTGCTGAAATGCTAAATCCTGTACAATGTACAGGGTAATTGTTGTAAGCTCTGCAGTATGTGTGGTCAATTTTATTTGTAATCATCTGTCTTTTTATTTTTCCTGTTTGCACAGACCCTTCCTTATTTGGTAGACCATGGAGAATCTGGTCCTGTCCGATGCAATAGGTGCAAGGCCTACATGTGCCCTTTTATGCAGTTTATTGAGGGCGGAAGGAGGTTCCAGTGCTGTTTCTGCAGCTGTGTCACTGAGGGTAAGGTTTCTTCTGAAAACCAGGCTCTGGGCACTACTGATCTTTGAACAAGATTCAAAGCAATGAATCTTAATCGTGTTACAGTCATTTATAATGTATGCTGTGCTTTAATGTGTCCACTCTTGGGAAAACAACCACCAACCAAAGAAAAAAATATATTTTGTTCAATAGATGTTCAATGCATAGTTCAGAAATGATGCTCAAATTAGGTAGATGCTTATGCGTTACAGCATTATAACTTCAAATTTGGAACACAAAGTACTTGTTGCATGATGTGTCATGTTTTGAGAAGTTATTTATGGTCTGGATTCATCTCCCAGACAGTAGGAAAAATTAGGAAGTTCTTTCTTTTTTCTTTTCTTCAAAGTCTCTTTAGACGTTCTTTGGAGGTGAGACTGCAGGTAGATCTGCTGTGGCTGGATAGGAGTGTTCAGTTCATGAGTATTTGTTGCTCTTCTCAATCAATATAAAACGTGTTTCCTCTTAAGCAAAAGTGGCTTTGTGCTGTTCACAAATCACTTTTATTCACTTTTTATTGCTTTTACAAGAGTGGCACTTTTTCCTTTGGATTTTTCTGAAGGATTTAGTCCAAAGAGCATGTTGCAGTGACCTCTCTGATATGAAATGTAAAATGAGAACATAACGGAGATTAAAGAGAAGCACAGTGGTGATTACACAATGTGCCAGTCTGTGCATAAGACAAACTAGACGCAGTTCATCTGTATCTGTTGGATTTAATAATGTTCTTAAATTAGAGCAATGATTCTTGCAATGCTTGCATATTAGCTAGTTTTCCTGGAGTTCTATCTGAACCAGCTGTTGTCACATTAGCTCTTTAGTGGCAGTGTTTATCGTGGTTACATCTCTGAAGTTGTTTTTTTTCCCCCCAGTGCCAGCTCACTACTTCCAGCATTTGGATCATACTGGAAAGCGAGTAGACTTCTATGATCGACCTGAGTTATCACTGGGTTCGTATGAGTTTCTGGCAACAGTTGACTACTGCAAGGTACATTATGTGTTTATTACTATGTTTTTGTTTTGCTTTTAAGTAAAAACTTACTATTATAGTCATGGAAAAGTTCTTTGTTGTAGTTGCTTCGGTCATTCGCATCTGGAGCCATATAAGCACTTACTGCTGGAATATGCTTTGTCACCATAGCAATTCTGCAGGAGAAAGTGTCTCTTGATAGTCTTTGGGGCATGACGAGAAGGTAAAAGAGGTTCAAGAAAAATGCAGTAGTGATCATATTATGTGCCACTCGGTACAGAAAATGAGCTTACCCTATTGAAATTAAAATTCAGCTTCAGCCGTGGTAGTTAAAAACACAAGAATAGGGTGGAAATGTGTTGTTAGAGCTACTTCATTTTTGACTGAAGACTTAAATCATAACTAACTTCTGAGTATGACAGGTTGTGTGTAGTGCATGTTAAAGCAACTTAAAACTATGATGAAAAATAGATGCCTAAATGTTGCAATTTTATGCTAGTTATCTTCTGATGCTTCAGGTTTAGTGAAAGAAAAATCCATTATGTTCCAATTAACAGCTTAAGAAACGTTTTTAAGTCAAATGAGATCTTCTGAAAATTGTGGTTTGCTTTTGTTTTATGTTTGTTCCTTTCAATATGGTTGGTAGACTTGAGAAAACTGTTCTCAAAGTAAACTTGATGTTTAAGTAGAAGGGGAAGGTTGCAGCTCTTGGAGGAAAATGTTTTGCTCTGTACTGAACAAATCATCTAGAACAAGTCCTAGACAAATTCCAGGGTCTTAAACTACAGGAGACGTTACTCTCTACTTTCACCATCTGTTCTCAGTTGAGGCTGGGCTGCAGTTCACTGAGCAAAATCTTTCAGGGACATGTAATGCTGGTCTGTTTCAAGCCTAGAGTGCTTACCCATCTTTGTTAGTTGGACAGGGATGGGGAAGTGATCTGAAAAACCAATTGCTTTTCTCAAGTGGAATGTACATCAAAGTTATTAAAGTTTGGGCCAGCATCCATTTGTCCATGTTAAAGAGCTGTTAGATGAACTTAATGTGACTTCTTTTCCCCTGTTCCACAGAATAACAAGTTTCCCAGTCCACCTGCTTTCATTTTCATGATTGATGTGTCTTACAATGCTGTGAAGAGTGGCTTAGTGAGACTAATATGTGAAGAATTAAAGTCAATCCTAGATTATCTGCCCAGGTAAGGTACACTGGAATTTGTATCCAGTCCAAAAGGAGGAAGCTCACTTTCTCTCTTTTAAAAAAGGCCTGTGAAGCTGTTGTTCACAAAGAGATCAAGCAGGACATCTTTGAGTACTTTCTAGCTGAAACAGATTTCCTTCCTTTCATTTTTTCCTGATCCCTTACTGTGCTGTATTTTGTATAATTATTTCACTCACTGTCTACTTAGATATGAATTATGTCTCTTACAGGGAAGGCAACATGGAGGAGTCAGCCATTCGAGTAGGCTTTGTCACTTACAACAAAGTGTTGCACTTCTATAACGTGAAGAGCTCATTGGCACAGCCCCAAATGATGGTTGTCTCAGATGTGGCAGACATGTTTGTGCCACTCCTTGATGGCTTTCTAGTGAACGTGAATGAGTCCAGGACAGTAATTACCAGGTAACTGAAACTGAGTTTTGATGTGTGTATTAAATGTCTAATTTGGTAGATTCAGGTGTTGCATTTAAAAGTGTAATGTTCACTGATTCTTTCTACTGTTATACACCCAGACTCTATGTATTAGCTTCCTATACTGTTTCAGATTAAACTTGCAGGAGAAAACAGGACAATTCTTCAAGTAAGGCCATATTTGGCTTGTAGTCCAGCTTTACAGTGGGTGTATATAATGGAATTTGGAGCAGGTGGGTCCTTATGGGTAAACAAGCAAACTAAAGAAAACACACAACTAATATGATGCAGAGTGTAATTTGTAGGAATACTGAACAATTGTCTTTAAGGCAGCTGCCTGCGTAACTGTACAGTAAGACAACAGGTATTTCCAATTTTGGGTCTATGGACAAAATTAAATGAGCAGAATAGAGAAGATAAAATTTAGAAGGAAAGAAAAAGAAATTGGTGAAATTTTGGCAAACTAATATTAATTAAACTATGGTGCATTGTTAAATAGGTTTTGGGAACTAGACAGTGCGTGCTTTTTTTTTTAAAATAAAATTATAGCTGTATATTGTATAGTGCACTAACTAGAACAAAGACAAAGCTGTGTGTTAAACCAGTTAATCTTTCAGTAGTGCACAGATGTTGGCAAAGAGGTGCAAAGTGTTGCTAGACTTCCTTAAGAGTTTACTTAGCAGTATACACTGGAATATATTCAGAAAGCAAGAATACGGAGGAGTTGTTGATACAGGCATCAGTTGAAGCTGCTGAGAAAGTTAGTGAGGGATAACAAGGCATGAGTTATTTTCCACAGAAAAGTACTGATGTACCAAATACTGGAAAGAATAAGTGTTTATGTACGTGTGTCTTTTTGTATATACAGGCATACACACACTTTATATATAGTTAGGGACACTTGTTTAAGCCATCTAGTCTCAATAGTTCACCAACAGCATCTCTGTGTGGCTTTACCATGTAAATATAATCTTCCTGCATTTTTCCTTTTTCTTGTTTTTTTTGCTAGCTTGCTCGACCAGATTCCAGAAATGTTTGCAGATACAAGAGAAACAGAAACTGTTTTTGGACCTGTGATCCAAGCAGGGCTGGAAGCGCTAAAGGTTAGTCAATGTGTTGTTGTGACAAATTGTTTTCTCTGCTCTGGAGTTCACGTTCAATACACTTCTAAGAAAAATCTGAAGGTTTTTCTAAGTCTTGTTGTTGTAAATGGACTTGCTATGTGTAGGGAGTACTTGGTTGTTAAAGAAGGTGCACATATCTCCAGTTCTGTGTAGTTGGCTCTTCTTTGCCTATCTTTTTAAAGCTTTTTTACACGAAGCACAAGAAATGTGGCATAACCTTGGTGACCTGGCTGCATTATTTTGCTTTTAACAGTTTCCAGAATCTACCAAAAAAACGCCATCCTTCCAAAATTAAAACCAGGTTCTGAGCTCTATCGCGTCTTATTTAGGTGTTCTGTAATGTAGTATCTTTCCAATGCTGTGCTTGAATTATAATCTTCAGTTAAAGGAAAGAAAGCAATCTATTGAAGTTACCCATACCAATGTGTTAACCCAGTAAACTTTTCCAAAACTCTTCTGTTTCAGTACTAGGTAACTGCACGTTTGAATTAACTCAGATTTGTTTGTAGTGATGAAGTTCGTTTCCTGTATAATTTCCCTCAGATCTGTTCTTACAGCTTTATTTGTCTGTTGTGAATGTTCTCAGAGTGTCCCCTATGCTCAGATTTGGTGACAGTTCTACAGTGAAGACACAGTCCTAACTACCAGTTGATTTCTCACATACTGTAATTGGCAGAGCAAATAACCTACTGAACTTTGGCTAATGTTCATATGAGCTATTTATTTAAAACTATTTCTCAAAAGTCAGGTTACAAAATTACTTACTATTTCTTTGACTTTTCTATTCCTACAAGCTCAGCAGCTGTAAATCAGAATAAACCGTTCTAACTCATTTGTGCAAAACCTTTTGTAGCTGCTTTGGAAAATTAAGACCTCTTTGTCTTGTAGGCAGTCCTTTTCTTCCTGCCATGGAACTAGCACAGGTCCAGAAGAACAGAAGTTTCATTTTCTGTAACTGATCTATGCTCCCTGTACTAGGTATCACTGATACAACCAATGATTACAGAGTCTGTGTGTCTGATGCACATAAACTTCCTGACATAAAGAAGTGAAGCAATAAAGATGCTTGTGTGTGTGTTCTTGAATCACATTTTCCCTGAAGATTTTCATTAAGTGCTTCTAACCTGAGCATCTTCACCCCTCTCTTTTGCAGGCAGCTGAGTGTGCTGGCAAGCTCTTCATTTTCCACACCTCTCTGCCCATTGCAGAGGCCCCAGGGAAGCTAAAGAACAGGGATGATAAGAAACTGATCAACACAGATAAGGAGAAGGTAATAATGACTTGCATGGTGCTTATGGTACAGTTATCCCATGTAAAGTACAATGTAGAAAATAAATCTGACATTTTGTTGAAAGACTGAGAAGTGGGAAGCATATAATGTAACCATCAAAGCTATTATCTTTCTACATTATGCTTTTATCTTCTGCTCAAGCAGAGATGTGTAGTCAGCTCTGGTGTGAGAAGAAAAGGTATGTCCTAGTTTCTTATACAGGATAAAATACTATAAGTGTGCTAAAGTAAACAGAATTCAGGATTAAAGCAATGTGTAAAATAGTTTTCGTGACATTTCACTGTTTTTCAAAGGCAGAGTTAGGGAGACTTTTATATAATCCTGATTTTCTTTAAGTGAGATGTAGTGTAATGTTTTTGACTGTGATTATAATCCCACTCTTGTTTGGTTGTTTGTTTTTATAACCACAAACTTTTGATCTTGTCTCTGACTTCCTTTCTTAGACTTTGTTTCAACCTCAGACAAGCTTCTACAACAATTTGGCCAAGGACTGTGTAGCCCAGGGCTGTTGTGTGGATCTGTTCCTGTTTCCAAACCAGTATTTGGATGTGGCAACATTAGGTGTAGTAACTTATCAGACAGGAGGCTCCATTTATAAGTATGCATATTTCCAGGTAAGAGCCCCACTGAATCAGGTGGATACTTGGTCTGAATAAAAGTTACTGCTCAGTTTCCAGTTCTTTGTGATGTAAACCATAGTAAAGAATAAATTTAAGTAACACTATCTCCAAAGCAGTGCAAGATTCTCACCAAAAGGATTGTTAGCTTTGCCTTTATGCAAAGAATATACTAAGAGCAACAAGCTATTCTGTTAACTTCTAGCATGATATTATAGCGGTAGGGCTATAAGTGTTGACTGATTTTTCAAGTACTACTGCAAGTGATACCTGTGTAAAATTACTTTGTAATTTATGAAGCAGCTCTGATTTATGATTTATGGTGAAACTTGATTTATTGATCATGTTTTAGCTTGAGGCAGACCAAGATAGGTTCCTGAATGATTTGAGGAGAGATGTCCAGAAAGAAGTGGGATTTGATGCTGTGATGAGAGTACGTACAAGCACAGGTGGGTGTTAGCATGAGTAAGTAAGCGTAAATAAATTGACCACTTGAAGTATGCCATATGGGAAGTAACAGTTTTTGTCCTTATTTAAAACTACCTGAAGCTATGCTATGCAAAAAGTTCTCTTAAAGCTTTGGCATTTTAAGCATTGTGAAGAATGAAAAAAGATTCTTGCTGAAGTCTCTCGAGATAATTTGTTTTCCTGGTGCTGGGATGTTCAGGATTCCGGAGGCTGTCTTGATATTCTGATGAAAAGTGTGACTGATTTATTTATGTACTTTTTTGTATCTTCCATTTGTAGGCATTCGAGCAACTGACTTTTTTGGAGCTTTTTATATGAGCAATACAACTGATGTAGAGATGGCAGGTTTGGACTGCGACAAAACAATCACAGTTGAATTCAAGCATGATGACAAACTGAGTGAAGACAGTGGTGCGCTCCTCCAGGTGAGGTGGAGGGCAGAAGGCTTGCTAGAAAGAGGAAGGGAACTAATTCACAGTTGTTATCAGAAGTGAGCCAAGGCCAGAATCAAAGCCTAAGTGGGTAGTGTGCCAATTGAATAAGATAGTTTTTTGCTTTGAAACTGATGATCCCTCAAGGAACTGTTCATTGTTTCTATCCCATTACTGTACCCCTAACCTTTTGGAATACATGGTCTTAGGATGACCTCAAAAGTGTCAATCCACAGTCTCTTTTCCAAGGCACGATTCTATGGTTAAAAACATTTGCCACTTGTTATCTTTCATCGATGCTGATTGTTAGCAGGTGCTTTTAGCTTACTGTGCAAATTCTCTACATAATTTTCTTGCTTGTTAAAGCATCCGAGTCCTATTTTTTAATGAAATATGTTCAAGCTCTGCCTAACTTATTGTAACATTACCTCATTTTGCTATACCCTGGTGTTCTTGTCTTATACAGTGTGCTCTGCTATATACAAGCTGTGCAGGACAGCGACGACTCCGAATTCACAACCTCTCACTGAATTGTTGTACACAGCTTGCTGACCTCTATCGAAATTGCGAGACAGACACACTTATAAATTACTTGGCTAAATATGGTAAGAAAGATATGTTGAGAAGAATCATAGCCTTTAACTGCTGTTCAAATGCCGGTTGTCATTCTTGTTCAGTCTTGAATTAAGTGTCAGGTGGCAACCTTGATACTGCAGTCACTTAGGAGAAAGATCACAAAACTGATGATAGTATTGTTGCTTAGGACAAGAGCTTCAGATAGAAGATGTAGGCCTATCGGTCCTACAAATTGCTATCTGTATTTTTGGAGCTTTGTATCAAAAACTGTCTGAATTCATAATTTTATTTTTGGACCACTTGTCCAAAAACGTGTTTCAATCATCTGTACATGGACTATTCCCAAACTATAAACAACAGTTGTTTAGATTTACTCTGTGGAAATGGTGTTGGTTTTTCTTTTAACTGTTAGTCAGCAGTCACTTCATAGCTGTCTCATATATTTCTTCTTTTTCTGCAGCATATCGTGGAGTTCTGAGTAGTCCAGTAAAGGCCGTACGAGATTCACTGATAAATCAGTGTGCCCAGATTCTAGCTTGCTATCGAAAAAACTGTGCTAGTCCATCTTCTGCTGGCCAGGTAACTTAATTTGAATCATGGACTCAAATACTAAAATGTGATTTTAGCTGATTCTTTGGTATTTTACCTATTCAAAAATAAAAGTAGAGAGACTACAATTGAAACTACAGTTGAGAGTGGCTTGTTGGACATCTTGCTGAAGCTCAGAAAGCACTGCCTGCTCCAGTTATGTTACTTCTGCAGGTCTATATTATGTATAGATTGTCAGTTTTTATTTTCACATCTGTACCACACTGTTGGTTCTCTCTAGCCTTGTTTTGTCAGGCGTAAGCTTACTCAGCAAGAGAGCTGAACATCTTGTGTATGTTTGTGACTTGTAGCTGATTCTTCCTGAATGCATGAAGCTGCTTCCTGTGTACTTGAATTGTGTGTTGAAGAGTGACGTCCTTCAGCCTGGTCCAGAGGTCACAACAGATGACCGTGCCTACATTCGTCAGTTAGTCACATCCATGGACGTGGCAGAAACAAATGTTTTCTTTTATCCCAGGCTTTTGCCCCTGGTGAGTAATTTGAGTCTTTCTTAACACTTGAGATTTGCTGTTGTCTTGATTCATCCTAATGACAGGCATTTGTATTTTATCGATGGAAAGGCAGTTGAGAGCTATTTGGGATCTGCATCCGTTGAGATACTTCAGTTAATTTCACTCAGTGATAGGTGCATTTCTGCATCTAGGGAATTTGTTGAGGGACTTGTTCTGAGCTGTGAGCATGTAACCAGTGGCATGGAAGAATCTTTTAAATCTGTGGTAACTATTTGTGTTTTTGTTTTTGTTTTTTTTTTTTTAATTTTAAGGCTTTTTGTATTCTTGCTGTAATTTTAATTGTTGCAGGGAAACAACTCTTACTATTCTCACTTTCCAGTATTGTAGTTGCTGAGATAACACTAAGTAGCAATTACATTCATGCTCCAGGAAGCACTATTGAAACTACAGATTACTTTAGGAGCAACCTCTGTTTTCTTTTGTTAACCAGTAGTCTCTTATCAGTGTCATGTTCAGTAAGAAACCTAGTCAAGAATGATGAGACTTCAGTCACAGCTATTGCACCTGTTGTTGTAAACATTAAAAAACCACTAAGCTCTTGTGGCAGAAATTTTCAGGACTTCTTAAAATGTTTTTGTTTAATAACCGTGATTTCTTTTCTTCACTCTAAAACAGACCAAAGTAGATGTTGACAGTGACTCCTTACCGGCAGCAATCCGAAACTCAGAGGAGCGTCTCTCCAAGGGTGACATATACCTGCTGGAGAATGGGCTGAACATCTTTTTGTGGGTGGGAGTGAACGTGCAGCAAGGCCTGATCCAGAACCTCTTTGGAGTGTCTTCCTTCAGTCAGATTAGCAACACCTTGGTGAGCTGGATGACAGTGTGGGAGATGCTGTCTGTGATCATTGCCCAGTAGTTGAAACATTAAGAAAGTAAAATGAAAATAGTTTTAACTCCTTTGTGTTAGTAACAATGAGAGGCATGGGTGTGGGAAACTAGTGGAGACATTTAGTCTGAGCATGTAGACTTCTTTTTGCCTACCTTAATTTGGCAAGCTACATTGCCATTGGTGATAAGAACAGCTGATACGTAAATGGAGCAATTATTGATCTTTAGTTTTGATACCATGTGATATTTTCTTAAGTAGCTAAAGTCAAAGAAATTGTGACAGTAAATACGTTTGTAATGTTAAATAATATGCCAGTGCTGCTGTGTTGCTGTTTTGTTTTTTTAATGTTGCAATATTTCTTCATCTGACTAATGGGGGTTGAATATCTTTCATTCCAGAGTACCCTGCCTGTCTTGGAAAACCCATTTTCAAGGAAAGTACGGTCTATTATTGACATGCTTCACTTGCAGAGATCCCGATACATGAAGGTAAAAGTGCTGATCCTTATTCATAGCTCCTATTTGTCTTCTCTTCTATTCCTAGCAAAGCAGGTGATGCTAATCCAGTTCATCTAATGCTGAACACAGTCCTACATCTGTGATTCAAACATACACGTTTTTTCAAGGATCTGAAAAGAAAGCAATCTGATATTAGTTCTAGCATTCATGCTCACCATAGTTTTAAAGCTAATGTTGTTCAATCTAATTATACTTCTCCACAAACCACATATGTGGAGTTTTCTTTCTAAATATGAGTGAGACTTAACCCAGCACGAGAATGAAAGTGGAAGCAGAGAAGCTCTGTTTGCTATGTTTCTAGACGTCTTGATTGTATTTTGAGCTGTCTATCTTCTGTTTTTTCCCAAGAGCATGAAGTGCACTAACTATCATGTTTTTGTTTGTAGTTAATAATTGTGAAGCAAGAAGATAAGCTGGAAATGCTCTTCAAACATTTTCTGGTGGAGGATAAGAGCCTGACTGGGGGGGCTTCCTACGTGGACTTCCTGTGTCACATGCACAAAGAGATTCGGCAGCTACTGAGCTAGAGGAGGGAGTGGTGCTGGAACTCAGCAGTGACATTTCAGTCTTCTCTAATGGTCTGATCAGAAGGTCCAGCGCCCTCAAGAAGGACAAGATAGAAATCTGTACAATTCCATAATTTTTAATACACATGATATAAGCAGAAATCCTTTCAACCTCTCCTGGTCCCGTGCGAGAGATGAATTCTTTTTCCTGGTGAGGGCTGAAAAAAAAAAGAAAATAAGGGCCTTTGATACCAGGTCTTTTACTTGTATCTAAATTGTTTCCTGTGCTTGGCAGGAGTTCATCCCCCACCCCATGCTCGCTAATCCCGTTGTAATGAATGTAGGTTTTTTTTCAGTTCACTGTACATGATTCAACATTGGGTGAAAAAGCGATAACTTCAAAATTTCTAGTAGTTGCTGTGTGTTTGTATGGGCGCGTGTGCATGCTCTTGGTGTAAAGAGGATGCGCAGGTTGGGAGGGCAAGAGGCAGGTCTGGTGATGGGAGCTGGAGCAGCCAAACGTTTCCTTTGTCTTTGTAGAGGAAAACATGACATTGCAGAGCACAAATGTATTTGTCTGAACCAGAAATCTTCCAAAAAGAAAAAAAAAAAAGCATAGAAAGCCAGTAGGCAGCAGGACAAATTTATTTCTGCCATCTTCCCTGTACTGTTAGTTGCCCTGCAGATGTGTACTGGAGGAAGCAATAGTTCAGTAAGTAACCAGCAGCAGCTTCTGAACAGCACAGGGGTAGAGTCAGTGCTTCTTATTGGTGTGAGCGGTGATTCCTTTCTCATTTCACAGCCCTGTGATAATATCCTACTCAGTCCATGTTCTGCGGCCACTCTGCTGCAGAGTTCACCTTGTCTATCCAGATGGCAGTGACAGCAAAATCCTCTTAAAGTTGAGCAGAAAATACTTGTTATGAGGTGATCTGGGGCTGTGTGGGAGCCAGGTGATAAGGAAGCAGCCACTTTCAACTGTATTGTTGTGATTCATAGCAGACAAGCAGGAGTATGAGTTGTACTGACCCAAACTGAGACAGAGCTTTGTACCCTGGATTACAAGGAACTGGGGACAAAAGCTGAGGTTTAGACTGCCCTGTATTAGGTATTGCAAGTACCTGATTGCAGTTACTGGGAAGAGTTTTGGCCGTAGGGAAGGTTCATCACTGAATGTTTATACCCTCTCTCCATTCTACCTACTGCTCAGCATGCACAAAGCCTTTTTATCAGCCTGTTTGTTACACTGAAATACCTCAGACGTTTGAGTCCATCTGCGTCGGTCACTCGGCCACTCCATCCTGCTGGGGTGGCTGAGAAGACTCCTGTGAGGAAGGAGCAGTGCAAATCACATTCAGAATTCTAAGGGCTTTGATTCTTCACTTTGGGAAGGAGGATTGTGTAGTACTTGGAGCACTTAACAGGTGTTCTTAAACTTCCCTGCAGTTGGAGCACTACGAGGGGGAGGAAAAACTGGGGGTGGTTTGAGGAGCTGTTGTGTGGGCGTGTTGCTTCACAGAAAAGTCCTTATCAGGATCAGAAAAATACCCGGCTGTGCTTTTAGTTCCTTATCCTGTAGCCTGTATCTAAGTCCATTTTTCTTACAATGCTGCTGATTCGTCTTCCCTCCCATCACTACATAGAGAAGGGAGTATGGAGGAACTCTGACAAAGTAGCTGACACAACCTTCCTTGTTTTTGTATGGCCGTGGCTGATGTTTTACTCCATGCGTTGCCTCCAACCAAAAGAGCTCGAGGATTTTTAACCAGAAGGGGACAAACTTCGCAGGAATATAAGGCTCAGCAACCACGAATTGCCACAGATACTAATTTCTAGTGTTAATACTGAGGGGCGCGGGGGGGGGAGGGTTGGAAATGAGATCATAAATGAACCTTTCATTTTCTTCACTTGTTTTTTTTTTTGTTTGTTTTTTTTTTTTCCAATGCATCTTTTAATTTGTAAAGAAATAAAAATATATTAAGATGTATTTTATGTCATTGTTAGTAAATAAAACACTGCTTATTTTTCCAAACCCTGTATTTTGCGGGAGGGAGGAGAAGGGAGGAAGGGCTGCGGTCTGCCCGAGCGCTTCTCAACCTCTAAGAGCAGCTTTGATCCGTTTCTTCACTGTGAGCGGCAGCCAAAAGGTGCTGTTCCATCTCAGTGAGGGTTTTTATTTCAGAGCAGCTCTGTAACGACAGCCCCAGGCGTCATTTCATGCTGGTGCAGGAGAGCAGCTACACGCGAGTTGTATTCAGAAGCAGCAGCTGTGCCCGGGCAGGAGCCCTGCAGTGTGGGGCAGTTCGGAGCCGAGCTCGGCCCGCACGAAGCTCCGCTGTTGGAAGATCCGCGTTCCCGTCCCGTAACAGCGCAGACACGCGCTGCTCCCGGCTCTGCCTCCTCACTCAGCGCCGCCCTGGGGCGGGGCGGGCTCGGCCGTTTCGTGGCGTTGTGGCGGCGGGTGCGGGCCCATCTGCGGGGCATGGGCGGTGAAAGGCCGGGCCGCGCGGCGCGGCGGGGTCCCGCTTGTCTGTGGGTGACGCTGGCGCTGGCGTGGGGAGCGGGGAGCCCAGCGGCAGCGGGGGAAGGAGACGGAGACGGAGAGCCCGGCCCGGGGCACGGGGCGGCGCCGTGCGGGGCGGAGGGCTGGGAGCGGGCCGCAGAACCGCCGGGCCCGGCCTTCGTGGCCGCGGCGTCGTACCGCGGTCCGGGCAACAACGACACGCGGAGCAACAAGGCGCTGCCCATCGTGCTGTGGTGGAGCGGCAGCCTGTTCCCGCACTTCCCGGGCGACACGGAGCGCATCGACTGCCCGCGGGGCTCCTGCCTCGTCACGCGCAGCCGCCGCGCGGCCCGGCACCGCCGCACCAAGGCCATCATCTTCTACGGCACCGACTTCCGAGCCTACGAGGCGCCGCTGCCCCGGCTGCCCCACCAGACGTGGGCGCTGTTCCACGAGGAGTCCCCCATGAACAACTACCTCCTGTCGCACCCGCCCGGCATCCGCCTCTTCAACTACACCGCCACGTTCCGCCGCGAGTCGCACTACCCGCTGACGCTGCAGTGGCTGCCCGGCCCCGGGTACCTGCGGGGCCCGGCGCTGCCCCTGGCCGACAAGGACGCGTGGCGGCGGCGGGGCTACGGCCCGGTGCTCTACATGCAGTCACACTGCGACGTGCCCTCGGACCGGGACCGCTACGTGCGGGAGCTCATGAAGTACATCCAGGTGGGTGAGATCCAGGAGGAGCCGGGCCCGCCCGGCCGGGCCGCTCCGTTAACGGGGTGTGTTTGTCCTCGTTTTTAGCCCAGCCGTGAGTCGTAACGGACACGGAGACCAGCTGCATGCCTCCCACCGTGCGGTCCACGTAGATGTCGGGCATGCTGCTGTTGGCCGGCACAAAGTTGTGCTAAGCCCGCGTAGATCTTGTGGACTCAGTGCTGCTGGAGTCTCTGGAGCTTTAGGTGAGCGGGAGTCCATTGGTGAGCATTGCTCCCACTTACAGGAACGGGTGTGCGATGGCCAGTTTGCTGTGTTTAGAGAGTTGTGCCTTGTCTGCCTTGTGGTGAGGCCCTGCTGTGCCTGTGGTGGTTGGCTCTGCTTGGGCACTGCCTGCACAGGGCAGCTTCGCACACTGAAACAGCGCTGCTTCTTTGGAGCTGAAACAGATTTAGTGCTTCCTTCTCTTAAAACCTGAAGGACAGTCAGCAGGGGAAATCTTAGAAACATCTGAGTTGGTTCTGCTGTTTCTATTAGTGATTAATTTCTTACGCAAGTTGATCATTTGTTCAGTAACAAAGCAGAGACAAAATCATTTTAGAAACCTGCCTCTATATTGTCAAAGCACAAAGCAAATAAGGAAATAAGGAGTCATCTGAATGGAATGAAGTCGGAGTGATGTGAGGCTCAACTGGGGTAGTCAGGAACTGATTAAAGTTAGGAGTTTTAGGAGGACTGTGAGCTCCGGGCAAAAAGATCATTGGTAAAGATGACTTGTCTTGGTTATTTGATAGGTTGACTCCTATGGGAAATGCCTGCATAACCGTGAGCTTCCCAGCGAGCGGCTGAGAGACACTGCGACAGCCACTGCAGAAGATCCCGAATTCATGGCTTTTATCGCCAGGTACAAGTTCCACCTGGCCCTGGAGAATGCCATTTGCAATGACTACATGACAGAGAAGCTGTGGCGTCCGATGCATTTGGGTGCTGTCCCGGTGTACCGAGGCTCCCCAGCTGTGCGGGACTGGATGCCAAACAACCACTCCATCATTCTTATCGATGACTTTGACAGCCCCCAAGAGCTGGCAAAGTATCTTGATTTCCTTGACAAGAATGGAGAGGAATATATGAAGTACCTGGAGTATAAAAACACTGATGGAATAAAAAACCAGTTCTTGCTAAAGAGCTTGGAGACGCGGGAGTGGGGTGTGAATGACATGACTTTGCCCAATTACCTGAATGGCTTCGAGTGTTTCATCTGCGACAGGGAGAACGCCCGGGTCAGAGCGGAGCAGGAACACAAAAAGTCTCATGGGAAAACTCCAGCTCCCGCCCCTCACGTGGCTCATTTCCAGCACATGGGATGCCCTATGCCTACCCCTGGGTTTGGAAGTATCGAAGACCTCCCTGCAGAGGACAGGTAATTTACCAGTACAAGACTTTTTGAAGCAGAGAAGCTTTGAATAATAGTAGCTGTAGTTTGTAATGATGTTTGATACTTAAAGCATCCATTAATACGTCTCCAGTTCTACTCTATGTTGCGCCTTGTTGGTGCTATGGCAGTTCTGCTAATGTTGTGTAATGCTGAGGCTGAAGAAAAGCCTTGGTGCTGGTTAGTGGCCTGAGAGACCCATAATAGTATCTGCCACTGTTGCAGTGTTGCCTGTCAGACAGGGCACCAATACCATGGCAGCCAATTTGGCAGGGAGAAAAAGGTTCTGGTTCTCTCTTCATGGTATATTTATTCCTTAGTGTTTGTACAGACTTGGTACAAAACAAGTCAGTGTTTGGGTTCCCAGACTTCGAGTTTTGCCAAGGACAGTGTTTGAAGTAGCAGCTGTTGGATGGGAGGGTTGTTGCAGTTCATAGAACTTGTGTGCTCTTTGTAGTTCATATTGCTGGCGTAACATACTGGGATTCCTCTGTGTTTGACGTTGTTCTCTGCACGGTCCACAACAATTTCTTTTTAGGCAAATTCAGATGCATCCAATTGTGAGCCATCAGACAACAATTGCACCATGTGCTGGTGTTAGTCCTGCTGTAGGATTAATGAAAATACTGAGATCTGATGCGCTGGCCAGAAAGGAGTTGTGAGTGTACTCTGTCATAGCTTATATTGCTTTAGAGCTTTCTTAATTTCCTAGACTGAGGCCTTGAAATACATAGGAGAGTTAAAATGTTAGAGGAAACAGAGTTGAAAATGTAAATGTTCAAGTACTCCATAGCCTAAAACTGAGTTCTGTGTCTTTAGGATATCGCTACTCCACAAAACTTTTGATGTTTGTCGCTAAGAAGCATTTGTCATGATACAATTAATTCTTGTGTTGACTAACTGAAAAGTTATGCTGGTATGTAAAACAGACCTGTAAATGACTCTGTAATCCGTTGCTTTCTTGAGGTTGATTGCTTTATCAGACCCGATAGCAAAATGTGCTTTTCCCTTATCACGTGCTCTGCTGTATTCTCTTTTCTTCTTCATAAACTTTCTTGTACTTGAGCAGTAGGTGGCAGTAGAGAAGTAACTTTGAAGGCAAAGCATGGGGCGCCTGTGGCACTTAATGCACTTTATAATACTCCAGCTTCCCGGGCAGGGCTCACAAGCACAGAGTTTTGCAGAGATGGTCCATAGCCCAAACTACAGCTGCATGCCAGGGAAGTTTCTGTGTCTTGCTGAAATGTGGTGTGTTATTCACCCTCTGCTTTAGCTCTGAGTGTGCAGGTGAAGTCAGTCACTGTAACGTATAGAACTCTTGTCTGCTTTGTGCAGAAAACAGGGGCGTTGTGGTGCTCCTCGTGATGAAAACATGTTTGGTAGGAACTGGAATCTGCAATTATTCTTGCACTGGATTGTGGTGTCTCCATTCTCTCGCCTTTGTGAAGAGAAATGTTTTATTGCCATGAAGTCATTCCCCAAAGGTGGGGTTTTAATGGGATAAATGCAAGAAGACTCTGTCACAGCAGCTTTCCAGTTACCTGAACAGTTTTAATCTGTGGCAGCGTGTATTTGTTCATTTATTTATTTCCCTTTAATCTTTTCAAGAAAAGAAAAGCCAGTGAGCCTTCGGTAAAGGAAGATCTTGAAATTGTCATAGTTTTACCAGTTCCATTTAATGCAGATATCGCAGTTTATTTAGGATGGAGAAGAACAGTTGAGAGATGTATTAGATTTGCCACAGGCACAGAGCAAGGTGTTTCTTGCAATAGAAGTGAGTAACCAGCTGGGATCAAAGGTGGATCCTTAGCTCATGGTCGTAATGTTCCAGGTTTATGTAGTTGGTAGTTTCAGGAGATTTCTGTAATTGTGTTCATCCTGGTGTTCCACTTATTGTCCGACTTACAGAATCAGAGTGCATCTTGTTTCGTCAATTACAGTAAGAAACAGTAAGAGCGGTATGAAAAGAAAAATACAAAAGCATTTGTATTTAATGTGCTTGACAAAGCATTCGTTTGAATACTGGGATTTCTCTTAGCGCTGTGATAGAATTCAGCCACAGAACAGTCACCTTCTGTTGCCCGCTGCCTCTTGGCCTGGTGCCTGGCTGAGGTACTCACTAATGGGTGCCCTTACTCAGTGCTGCAAAAAACGTGTAACTCACATTGGCGCTCCTTGAGCAAAGGTTAATGAATTGAGTGGTGGAGCAGAATGGTCTCACAGTGTGTCCAAGTGCTTCATTTTACAAAGGAACCTCTAGACAGATGTTTTTGTATGTAAAAGTAAGCCTCTGTGATCCTTCATATTGTAATCAGTGTTAACAGGTTAATGCTGAGGTCTCGGCAGGATTGTCCCACCAAGGATGGTTCTGTTAACTACAAAAAACAAATTCTCATGGAATACAAGCTTTATGCTGCTTCAAGATGGAAGTGCTTGCGACGTGTTCTGCATTTCATCTGCTCTTCCTGGAATAGTGGCTGAGGTCTGCTTCTGGGCAATGCAGTCATGCTTTAATGTCCAGAGTGAATGTCAAAGCGCTGTGCTTCTGTCTGTGAGGGAGAAGCATCCAAGGGAGCATGTTCTGTACAGAACTTGTGCTGGTTTAATGGGGCTGGGTAGCAGCTGTAGTAGAGATAATCAGTCTGTCAGGAAGGAAGGATAGTTGTTACTAGCTGAACAAATTGTTACCACACCTCAATGCAACAGAAATGAGAGATATAGTCTGCCTTTATGTGAATGGGAAGGGAACTGGCGTGTTGTCTGCGCAATAAGAATTGCATTGAAAATGATCTGGAGGAAGAGTTGAGCCGGTTGGGGGTTGTCAGGATTGCTCTCTCTTGTGCATTAGCTGTATTTGTACTAACAGGAATTCTGCAGCTGTTTAATGGGTTGTCTGAAAAGATGAATACCTTGATATCTATAGCACACATTCTGGCCATGGAAGGCTACTCTTAATGCCGTATGAGGACTGCAGGATTTTATTTTAATAGAAGGTTTTATTCTTAACAATTGTTGACTTAGTCTCTGGCTAATGCTGGTCACACGCTGATGTTTCTAAAATGTTCTGAAGCTAATAGTAAGTTTGATTTCCATAGGGATTTTTAATAGCAAGTTACTTCAAGTGGCTTGGAGTACAATGGCACAGTAACAACATACATTGTCATATGACCATCCCTGGAACTGTTTTCCTCTTAGTTGAAGGGGAAAAGCAAATATTAATGCTATTACAGCTGCAGACACATATGTGTCTTTTTTGGTTTTTTTGGTTTTTTTTTTTATTTTAATGATGTCTCTTTTTTTTCTTCATTTGTTTCAGTTGGAAAGAGATGTGGCTTCAGGACTATTGGCAAAGCCTTGATCAGGGTGAGGCCCTCACTGCTATGATTCATCACAATGAGTCACATCAGGGAAGATTTTGGGATTATATGCATGAGATTTTTCTCAAGAGGACCAGGCAACGCTGATCCATCCCTGTAAGAGCTTGGTTTGGAAACTGCCTTGAAAGTTGTGACTGAGAATTCTTACTTCTCTCCAAATGTTTGCCTTGAAATAGAAGAAGCTCTCGCAGACTGTTGTTCTGGTGTGTGAAGTGGGTGATTCTCTGTTGCAATTTCAGCAGCGGAGATGTTAACAACTGCTTATATCTGAATTTCAGCTCTGTGCTGTGAGGCCCCTCCTGACATGCAGGTGTCAACATGTGGGGCAAAAGAGAATTCTGCATTTGGTATCACTTCCCTGTGGCTTCCTTCATTTCAGAGGAACATGTTTCAGACTCTGCTCAAATGCCCTAAGTTATTTTGGGAACTTTTTTATATCCAAAATGCTTGGTTTTTTTATACTTCACCACTTATTCTTCTCATTAAGTTATACTTTTACCTGATATTAACAAATAGCTTTTCCAGTGAATGAATTCCAGAAGACTATTATCTGTGGAGAGCAGCTGTGCCTTATGAAATTGCAATAAAGTCTCTTCTCTCCATGTAAATGTGCCTCAAACGTTCCTCCTTCTCAGGGTAACTGAACAGCTATAGGCAGGTCACTTACTCTCTGCCTCATTTTCCTCTTACACTCACTTTCCAGGTGACATATACAAATGGGACAAGAGTCTAAATTGTTTAATTCACAACTCTGAAGCAGATGTTTGGCAACAGAGTATCACTTGGTATTGTGCAGAACCGGGGTAGAATGAGCAGCTTTGTTTCTTTTAAGTCTCTGTAAAATCTAAAAACCCAGCAACAATCTTGACTAATTTATTTCTCTTTCATGTGATCCAAAGGCCTTTGATTTATTCTTCTTGAGCATCTGCATCTTTCTGCAAGGACAAATACATTTTAATGGTGGTGCTTTTCCAGTGCTCCCTCCAGTTTGGAGACAAACCTTGCAGTCTTTCTGTGCTGATATGGGTGATCAGAATGGGGAGCACAGAGGTGGTTTTGTGCCTGTACCTTAATGCAGTAGGATGCTGTGAGATGATTTCATTTTGTAAAGCTGTCCAGGTGCTGCTGGGACAAGCCAGAAGCCTGTTACCACAAGCTGAGAACAGGACTGAATCCACGTTCTGTTACGTTGTCATCTATTGTTAAGCTGAGTATGGATCAGTTAACCTTATTTTTCTCAAATTCCAAGTCATAATATTCTGGATATATTATGGATATAATGCAGGTGATGACACTCACCTCAGTGTTTGTTTCTAAGGTGATACAGTAATGTTGCGGTGTTAAATCTGGGCATTGTGAAGAAAGAAGACCCACAATTAATCCCTGCATTCATGTGGGTATGGAAAGTACGTATGTGATGCATTGATCTCACCTGACTTTTTGTACAGAATAAGGAGAAATTTGCTGTTTTTCTTTTTCTCTCCTTCTGTAATAAAGCAACAAATGGCTCTTCAGCTAAAATGCACTCACCACTATACATTCCTCTTTTTCAGGTACTCAGGAAACAGGGATGATTAGGTGAATGCATCTGAATTACTTTTTCAAGTGGATTATTCAAATCAGATTAAGATGTCTGTATATTCAGGACTAAAGTGGTCACAGTGTGCTTGAGAAGTAAATAAAGAAAATTAAGACTGCTTTAGCTCTGAATATGAGCTTCTACCGAACTGCTTAATGAGATTTAAATAAATTGAGTGAATTAATTTCTTCTGTTAGTTGAAATTCCCTTCATTTCATGTATCTAAATAGAAGAGCATTTGGTCCTCACTGTCTCCTTGATTAGCTGTATCTCAGAAACCTTTCTTATCCAAGTTTTGTTGTGATAGGCACAAGAAATTCTGATCTTGCTTTTAATACTAAAAGTAAAAGTAGGGTCCACGTGTTAGCACATTCTGCTAAATCTAACCATTCTGAAACTGTTTCACTTATTGTGTACATTGTACATTGGGCTGAAATGGTTGTTCCTGTGTGTGGTATGAAGTTCTTCTGTAGCTACCAGGCAAGCTCCTTAGGGGCAGGAAGATCACGCACTTCCCAGCTGGCTGAAGACGTGTGGCTGCAGTTCTGTTCCAGGCTGCTGACTGACCTTCAGAACATCCAGTCCTATGGATGGCAAAATGTTGACCCTCACCAACATTTTGCTTTCATCTTCAACTGTTAGGAGGACACAGAAGGAGAAGTCTTAAAGCTTTGAAGGGCATATGCATCTTGTCACTGTCCAATCTGCTTGTAGCTCACACCAGTTCTGGAACAAGAATATCCATCACTCTACAAACACACCCTTATAGCCAAAATATTTATAACTGATAATCTATTTTTATATCATTTTTATATAATTTATTCTCCTTTTATTTTCCTCCCGTCTTGTCAAAGTATTCTTTCTGAAAATGGGTGTCTTCTCAGTTCTTCTACCGGGAATAAAAAAATTGCAATTAATTTATATAATAACTCATTTTGAGAGGATTGCTCTTTAGTGTCTTGGACTAACTTGGACCAACGTTAGCCAAAGTGAATTCAATTTATGATCCTAGTTGTCTTTCTACTAATGCAAATACATGAGTGCAGACAAGGAGGAAGGTCACTGCAGCAGTTATTTATACATTGGAGAAAGGTGTCTGTTTGCAGGTTTCTTGGCAGTGGCTTTCTTACTTTACTGCTTTAAATCCAAACCAGCTAAATAGATGCTGAATGTCATCACTCACATTGTGACTGCTGGAAGGCTTACGTGATATTTATCATAAACAGTCTACACAGCCATCTTTTGTTAACGCTGTTCTTAGTGCACAGGTGCCCATAATGACAAAACCACAACTGAGCCTACTTGGGAATTTTAGCAAAGGATATCAGATACTAAGGTGATAAATAAATTACCCTGTGCACCCTTTGGCAGTCCTCTACAAGGCCACAGTGAGTCACTTTCCTGCTTGTCATGCATTTTCCTGTTTACTGTGTGACTAGAGGGAGGATTTCAGAGCTGTCAAGAGCACTTTATTCATTACCATTAATGCTCTAAAAACAGATACCTCCTCCTCATAACTGCATATATATGAAACCGTAGTAGATTCTATTAATGCTGTGTCTCTGAATTGACATGAAAAATGGGGATACTTTATGGCCCCTGAGAGGTGAGAGAGAGAAATGTCTGACTGAAGGTTAAAAATCCAGCAGTCCATTTCATTGCATTGGACAAGCTGAAGTTGTCTTTCTGCTGCCAAAACTGTGGTATTGGGGACTGCTTGATTTTTTCAGGAAGAGGCTGGATATTTTATTCATTGAATTATCTGTGTTTTCTGTTCTTTCACAAGGACTGCAGTTCCTAAGAAAACAGCCTCGGTGGAGAATACTGATTTGATACCAAATATTGATTTTTGCAAAGGAAAGAGAGTCATTCTATCTGCAGAGCACAGCATCTGGAGGATCACAGCAAAAGGTCTGTCGTACCTTGACAGAGGGTAGATTTAACTGTTTTGGCAAACAATAGATGGTGAAGGAACAAATAACTCCTACAGGGCTGGAAGCAGTTTAAATTGAATTGGAACACTGTCAGGGACATCACTGTTTAAACAGGTTTTGCTATGTTAGACAAGCGGCCATCTGCCCCATGTAACTTCTTTGCATACTCATGCTTCACCTGTCGTCCCGAGAGAGCCACTCCCTTAATAATTAGCTGTCATCTGTTTGGTTGAATTTAATTAAGACTGTTGATAGATCTCCAGACATCTCCTGAGAAGGTGCATTAATCAGAAACATACAGGAAGCTTCCCTCATTCATTCTGCCCAGATCTCTACTGGCAAGTTGAAATTAATCAGAGACAGAATCCTTTTAGTGATAGGACCAGCTGAGCCAAAGCCCATGCAGAGTTTCAACAGAGTGCACTTCTCTTATGATTCAGTGTCTCTAAGCTGGCAGTGAGTGATACGTGGCCTTGCAGAGGGATTAGGAAAAGTGGGGAGGAGTGGAACTGCAGGGTTTGTTCTGGAGCCCAGACAGGACTGGCATCTCAATTTGGATTCTATGTGCTCTTCCTGCAGAAAAGATTCATCCAATGCTAAAGCAGCTCAACTAGAGATGGTTTTGGGGATCTTGGAATGGATCAAAACAGACCACGGTGCTTAGAAACATCTCTGAGCAAGTAAGGAGATGTCAGGTAACTTGTAGAAGAATGGACTGAAATTGAATAGGTCTGAGAATCAGGGATTAGGGATGGCAGCTCAG
The DNA here is from genome assembly GCF_054131305.1 of Coturnix japonica. NCBI lineage: Eukaryota > Metazoa > Chordata > Aves > Galliformes > Phasianidae > Coturnix > Coturnix japonica. The sequence goes on along the minus strand of NC_140670.1, from coordinate 15,193,182 downwards.
ATCTATTTAGGTGAACTGAATAGTTCAGGGAGGCTGATACGGTTAAGATAGCTCAGGATAAGGTAAGCTAGCATTGTAGTGCTAGGACAGTGACCTGAGAAAAGAAATTGCCTCTGTCTTTGTGCTGATGAATGCACTAAGTGCTTATACCATCCAAGCACAATGCCCAGCAAAGGGGTGTAAGTCTGAACTGGTTCTAATGTTTGCAAACTGGTTAATCGTATTGCTAGTTAAAGTGGGGATGACTTTTAAGGCATCTCCAATTAAACTGATATGCCCTAGGACAGCTAACATTGAGGTTAAGGAGATCAGGGTGAGACAGCTGAGAATAAATAGCCATAGGCAAGGGTATTATGAGGTTGTATGGGAAGAATTAGGGCACTCAGGATAAACTTGGGTGAATATGTTAGAATTTACTTGAGGAAAGCTGGATGCAAGCAGTTCAGAAAGACACTGTCAACCCTCTGCATTTCTTCCAATACACCTATTTGTGACTGGTTTTTGGAAAGTACATGGAAGTTTTAGATGGTCTCAGGAAAGATCCACAGTGCAATTTCTTATCTCTTAAGAAGATACATAAGACAGCAATCTCATTTTAAGGATGACTCTTATTGCAGCACTTTTAGCATTGTGCATAATTACAGCACAGCATTTATCACAGCAGTGTAACTGACCGTCGTTCCATTTGTGATTTAGGGTTTTTTTCCAGTTCTGCTGAAGTGCAGGGTAGGATTCAGCCTTTAATGGTGTGCATTCAAAACAGAAGTGAGCAATGCAGTTAGAATTTCACATGCTTTTTATTGGTGTGTGTTCAGAATTCGTAGTGAAGCACCTGTGGGGTTTGTTGAGGGAAATGGGCTTCTGAATTACCCTGAAAATCAGAATATTTGTACAAAACAGGCTACGGGGAAACTCGGCTGCTGAGTAACAAACCCATTCTGTACTTCCACATTCTCCATTAAAACAAATGCTTATTCCTTGCTTCTGGTACATCTGCATGGTGCGTGCAGACACCATCACGTACGTTATTCAGTCTGCTTGGGAATTTCATAGGCTGATGCTCCAATCCGAGGCTGGATGCCAAGAAAAGCAGAAATGGTTTATAATGCAGAGAGCCATAAGTGGGGCAGGAAGGTATTAAAATTCTCCTTGTGTTGCTGCCTTTCTCTTTCACAGCCCCCCCCTCCTTTTTTTCTTGGAATTGTTTAAGAGAGATGAGCTTTTGAAGGTGAATGTACCTGAAGGTGCTGCCACCATTAGCTAATGTAATCTGTAGGAAGGAAGGGTGATTTACAACGACTGCAGCTCAGTTTTAGGGCTGTTTCAGTAATTACAGCCATCACATGCGGCAGAGAAAAATGGCCATTGGAGACGTAAAGAGAGGCAAAAACACGGGCAGCCGAACCTGGCAGGGACTGGCTTAAAAATAACACCAATAATATACATAAGCCAGAATATATTAAATGTCCAGCTGCAGCAAAGTCTGCTAATGGTGCTCAGGACCTTCTGGTGTTGGTGTGGTTCAGTTGAAAGCAGGATAGCAAGAAGCCCGGTGTCTCCAGGCCGACACTGCTCGGGTTTGGTGTGAAACGTTGATTTTTTACAGTCTGGGAAGTATAAGGGCTGTCGAGGCCGAGGCTGCAGCACCGACCCCAGCAGCGCCACAACCCTGCGCCCTTCGCCGGGTGACGTGAGCGGCGCTCCGGCCGTCTCGCCGTACGGCCTGTCGCAAAAAGCATGGCGGCGCCCGTGTACCCGGCTTGGGTGGGCCGCTGGGTGTCCGGGCAGTGGCGGCAGAGGAAGCGACCCCCGACTGTCCGCCCCATCCGGCCGCTGGTGCTGGCCGACAAGGTGGCGAACCGCCGGGAGATGGCGGGAGGTGAGTTACCGTCTCGTGGCTCCATGAGGTAGAACCCCGGCTGTGGGCTCTGCCCCTGAGAGCTGGCGCATGAAATCTCAGCTCCCTGAGCCCTCATCGTTGTGTGTTTCCCTTCTAGAGGCGACCTGTCTGACAGAGATGTCCGTGATGATGGCCTGCTGGAAACAGAATGACTTCAACGATAAAGCGTGTGCTGATGAGATCCGGGCGTTCTATGACTGCGTGGCAATGGCAGAAGTAAGGAAAAATCTATTCTGTGTTCATAAAGTCCGGTAGTAGGGAAGGAGGAGAAACACTCAGTTGTTTTTTGTGTGCCAACGTAACAGTGTTCTGTGAATAAATTGACAGCAGAAATGAGAAACTGTGCACACTTTATTTGGTAGATTACAATGAAAACAAATTGCAAATAGAACATAAAAACAAAACAGATTTACATTATATTGCTTTTATAAGCTTATAATACTGCTAAGTGAACATACGGATATATCATCTTCACAACATGTCCGTCTCATTTATTTCTCTGCTTAAAGAAACCTGTGCAGTTCTTAGAAGCCTTGTGACTATTTAGTTGACTGCTATCATGAGTGTTGCCTAAATACATAACATTCTTACCAAATAAGCATTCCAGTACAATTATTATTAGTCTTTACAGAGGAAACCCAGCAAATAAATGGGTAATATTCTTAGTTTTCTTTTTCTGTTTCAGAAGGAGCGCAAGGAAAAGAAGGACGAGTTAACTCTGTCACTCAAGGGAAACATACCTTCAAGCAAAGTGAACAAGCTGCTGAGGAGGTTTCCTAATACTACGCGTTATGTGTAACGTGCTTTGCTAAAGGGACTGTGGACAAGCAGTTAAAGTTGAGGGTTTTGCAAAATAAATGCTAAAAGGGGTTTATGAATGTTTAATGTCACACAATGTCTGTCAACACTGCTGGGTGGATGTAGGCTCCATATTTTATTTCCAGAGTGGGAAAAAAAAATTCCATCTTGACTGTGGGCTTAGTATTTTCAGGAGGTTCTTGGATCTTGTGCTCTTAGGATTTTTGCAGCGAGTTGTCCAACCAGCCACTGTGTGGAGTAATGTACTCACTGTGAAATAAAATCCTGGAATGTCTGTAAGCCTATTTTCTAAGCTAAGGATGATTTTTCTTTGGTTTATGATTTTCCTGCTTAACTTCGAGCTGCTGTCAATAAGTGCTCAGGCCCAGACACTGAGCCAGCTTAGAACTGATAGTAATTTAATGACTCGTACTCCTGCGTGTATGTATGCACAGTTTGGTTCCTCTTGACATTTTTTTAATTCTTGTTCCTGTGCAAGAAGACTGTGGAATGAGGAAGAAATTTCCAGCAAAATACTTTGCTGATACACAATGCGTTGGTAAGGGTTTTAGACCTTTTGGTTTGCAGGTGAGAAAAGCATGGTGTCGTGGCAGATCAATTAGGCTGCCTGTGCAACAATAAAATGATGCAAGACTGTTGTTTGGCATGGATGAGTCAGATTCTACAGCAGAATGTTCCATTGTTTCTGTTAAACAAAAAAAAAAAAAAAGAAAAAGATGGAAAGAAAGTTCAAGCAAGTACAGGTACTGAAACTGGGTAATTAACTGTTAGTTTTGATAGGTTAATTTTCACTAGAGTGCCACAGAACTGCAGGTAGGTTCCTGTTTTAGGACCAGTACCTGATTGGTTAAAATAAATAGGAAGAAAAATGCAGTGCCAGAGAGAACTAACAGTATAATCATATATGTCTCTAATTTCTTGGAGCATAAAGAAAAGCAAAGATGAAGATACAGAGTGGTATTTGCAGAATGTGATTGTGTATGACTGTATAGTTCATTTAAATGCTCAATGATGAGTTATTCCACAAGGTTACTTACTGTTGGTGCTAACGTGGCATAAAGGAGTCCTTCAGAGGAGCTGGGATGGGTAAGAATATTCTGTTCACATCTGAGTTTGGGAAGATGCTTCTGTATGTAACATTTTGCGTTTCCCATCCAAAAGATGCCCTCTAAGGGCATCTTTGTTAATTCTTATTTCTGAAAGAGATGAGCTAAGCTGGGAGTAAGGAACTGAATGAATTCTACATTTTCTTATATTGATGAGTCTTCTTTCTTTGTATTACGATTTACAATATCAAATATAGCTTTGCAGCTCTTGGAGTAGGAGCTGTGCTGTGCTAAATGTATCATATTCTAGAGTCTGTGAAGGACTGTCATTGTATAAGAGATTGCGAGAGAATAATACTTTGTTAGAATTTTACGTTTGAAATTCTTCTCAGTTCTCATGAATGTAGACAGCTTATTCTCGGATCTTAACTACTTCATGGAGAACTTCCTGAGTTCAGTTATTGTTTTTCCTGACCATTTTAGGGAGTGTGTTTATTTGGAGGTGGAATGGAGGAAAGAGGATGTTTTTCAGATACACTCAAGTTTTACAGTGTTTCTTTTAGATGTACTCTGGCAGTTCTTTTGGTTGGTAATCCCATGCTGTAACCAGAAAGGCCTCGTGGTACTGATTGTCCTTGGCCATTTGAGTTGCTGCAGTTTCCTCATCTCACATTAAGCTTGTGTCATGTTCCATGATGTAATTTATACTGGGGAGTCATTCCATTACTAGTTTATATATATATATTAATATATATATATATTAATTATATATAGCTCTGAAAACCTGTTGACCATTTTATATATATATATGAAACAACATCCTTTCTGAGTTCAGGGCTTGTTGGGGCATAAAAGAAAGCTGGGTTCTGTTGCTCCTGGTGTTGAGCCCACTGTATAAGAACATTGCTGCAGAGATCTGTATGTGATTGCATGATGGGGAAAGAATTACACAAAGCAGACTGGATGTTCTACTCTCCTAAGCAGGATTTACAGGATTTAAGCAAATCTGCTGGAATTCCTTGATCTCGTTCGTGCACCTTATAGTTTGAGTATGTTACCAGTACTCTGTGATTGCTGTTAACTACCTTTATTCTCAGGCTTTCACTGAAGACCTTTTATGGAGGAAGCTCTGATTTTTCCACATTATCCTGAACTTCAGACCTCAGTATCTCTACTTAAGGGTAGGAAATTCTCAGATGTTATTAGTGAATACTTAGATGTAAAGAGAGACCTTACATGTCATCCCTTTGGTTAGTCATTTTGACTAACATTCAAAGAAGTTAAAAAAGATGGTTTAATACCACACTGTTTCTTTTTATCCCCCATGGCTTCTAGGCCCATGGCCAGAGGGAGCTTTACTGATTTTGTTTATTTAGATTTGCAAAACAGCTGTGATTGTCCCAGGTATTTTAGCATCCCTTTGCTCCCTGTTAGTTTCTCTGGTAGATGTCCTTCAAGGTCTGCGCAGTTGATGCCCCTAGAGGGACAGAATAGAAGTTGTTCTTGTACTTTTTGTAAACATTTTTCCAATCTGCAATTTAGTGAGTTGATGATTTAAAATATATTTACTGTGCTTTTGTTATGAGTAGTCTGCAAGCAAAGCTGATCTACATTAGCAATCTCTATAGGCTACCAACAAGCATTCAGTAGGTGTATGAACAAGAGGATGGCCTACAGCACCTGCGTTTAGGTGACTTTCTTGATAAAAACACAGTATTACAGAATATCCTGAGTGGGAGAGGACCCATAAGGATCATTGAGTCCAACTCCTGGCTCCACAAAGGACTGCCCTAAACTCAAATCATAATGGTCACATGAGAAAGCAAAGGACAACCCCCTCTGAAGGACTTATAGTTAAAAGATTAGGAGCTGCCAGCTGATACATTGTCCTGCATTCTCTGCTGAGGAGATGGAACTATGAGAATAGCAAAAGCACTAAGGTCTAGTTCTTGGCTCCAAGTCAGTCTTGGCATTGATTTGGACCTGTTCTTGTTCAGAATATGACAAGCAGAATTACTTTCTTGCTTCTTAGCCTAGGGAGATGGAGATACACCTTTTAATTGAAAGACATGGCAACTGGTTTTTGTTGATGTTTTTATTTGAGGTTTTTGTTTTTGTTTAAAGGAATAGTAGTCCTGCCAGTTCAGGAGTAGTCAGTTTAATTCCTGAGAAACAAGCTCATTTTAAAATACAGTACTTTGAGTTTAGAAGGGTCTATACAGAATAATCTGGAAAAAATACAACAGAGAGACTGTTGGGAATAGTAGACTGTTGTTATTGTATTATACTACGTTTATATCAGAGTGAGGAGGTGATATGTGTTAAATTCTGGACTTAGATAATTACAGTTGTTTCAAATTTGGACACACAGGGAAGTTCTAAGTGTGTCATGTATCTAGAGATAACTTAAAACGTGTTTCAAGTACTGTAGTTATATTGGTGTAATTTCATTCTTAGTCAATCTGAAACACACAGACGAAGGTAATTTAGCTTGTGGTATCTTGAAAACTGTTAAACCAGGACGGTCCAAGAGGGACTGCTGCCAGAATAATGAGCAGTAAAACTGTGATAAAAAGCAAAAATCCTTCAGTGTAGGCAACTCTTGATCTTCGAGTTGCAGCAGTATGTGAGCAAATAGGTAAGGAAGAAGAGAGGTGTGTAGTATGAGCTCTTCTTGAATCTGAAGTCTATCAGGGAAATGTCCTCCTGTGTGCCAGAAAACCAGGGGGAGCTCTTAGCAAGTAGGAAGTAATTGCAGACTTCACACAGAGGAGACTGTTGCAAAGACCAAATACATGTTCACTTCCATTAGGAATCTGAATCCCAAACTTGGGCTTCTGTTGCTTTTGATGCTCTGGACTGTGTTTTCCTTTTCAGTAAATCACTTTAAAACATGTAGGAAAGCCTTGACTTAAGAGAGGGGGAAGCTACTGTGAGAGAAATCCAGTATGGACTTTTGCTAGAGGTTATAAACCCTATTAGTACATGTCAGATAGAGTTTGTATTGAGCTTTTCTTTTCCAGTCCTGGTGAGTTGAATAGGTGAGCTTCTTGGGAGTTAGGAAACTGCATCAACCATCCCTCCAGTCCTCAGTCAGGAGTGCTAGTGATTTTTCTCTTAGTGTTTCCAGTACATTCTTTCCTTATGTTTTCACTGAAGTGATTAGAAAATTCCAACACATTCCCATCTTTGCTTTTTGTTTTGCTCCTTTTTGCCTGTGCCACCTGAGAGTTAGAGAATGCTGTAGCTTCTAAGCTATTTCTATCTCCGCTTGGCCTGATCATCTGCCTTGTGTGCTACAGGGATATAGGAGATTTGCTTCTAATTAAATGAGTGTAATTCTTGGCCAAATCCACCGTGTCCAGAATGCAATGTGGTACAAATCCACTCAAACCTCTCCTTTCTACCACTTAGCGACTCCTCTAAAGGATCCAGATGTAGTGGAACTTCATTGCATTTGATGAGTGACTAAAGATGAGGCAACGCAAAGCTGTCATGTGAAGTGACTGATGGGCAATAAGGGAGAAAAGAAAAGAAAAAAAGAAAGGTTTTTTGTCAAGGCAGTGGATTCGTATCAGCCTGTTTCTTGTTTTTATGCCGAAAGTCTCTTTAAAAATGCTTCTCAGCAAGCTTGGCCAGAAATGAGCTCATTTCTTAAGGTGACCGTAGTTCGTGCTGCAGGACGCTAAGAGTTAATCCCTCCATAATCAGAATGTAAATGTAGTAAGTGCCCATTAGACTGAGCTGCAGAGCAGTGTAGGGAACATGAGAAATTTCCAAAATTAAACCATTTCAAGTTCCCTCCTTAGTTTTAATTAATAATGTTTAATATTTTTATTGTATTCTTTGTGAAGGAGCAGTAGTTCAAAATGAACTAGCCTCAACAACAACAAGCCAAAAACAGCCCACCAGAACACTTCAGGATTAATTGATAGCAATACAATAATAACTCCACTCTGGAAATTGCCCTAGCCAGTCAAATGAAAACGTTACAGCCCCAAGGTCAAAGAGACACTGGGTGGATAAGATCCCTGGAGGCAATACGCCAGGTAGCAAGGTGCAGGGCTGAAAGGTGGGTACGCTCCCCCTGAGAGTTGATTTTTCCTTGGGAGAGCTCCTTAACATAGTTTTCTGGGCCCCGTTTACCTGAGTTCAAATCTAAGGAGAGTCTGACCTCGGGAAGCTGCAAGCAGCTAATCAAGGAGGCAGCGGTGGGAGGATAAAGTCCAGATTCCTTCCAACAAGTATAATCTCTGGCGAGCGTGCGTGCACAAGCTGTTTCCTTTTCCAGTTTTACTGCTGGAGCTGTTGCAGAAGGAAACCCCAGATCCTTGTTGCTGCTACATCTTTTGTGCTTAAGGGGAGAGAAGGAATTTCAGGAGAGAGCGGCTGGCCGGGCTGCCGGGCGGTGTCGGGGAGGCGGATGCTGGCGGTCAGGAGAAATGCGTACCTAGAGCCAAGCGAGAGGCTGGGACAGCGAGCAAAAGGGAGGGGACAGCGGAGGTGCGGGAGCAGCTGAGGGCTGCGCCCTGCCCGTCTGCGCTTGTCTCCTGCTGGTTTTGAAGGTGATAGGAGAGATTCTGGGGCACGGTCTTCCTTGTATCCCCTTCTTTTTCCCTTTTTGAAGAGAAGAATCACGGAGAAGAGGTGGGGAGGGGACGGGGGGAGTGAGATTATAAGATGCTGCTGGGAACTTTGATCCCTTCCATCCCTTTCCCCACGCAGAAATGAAAGAAGCATCCCGCTCCCTCAAAGCGGCAAGCACCCGGCCCTCCGGGAAACCGAGCTGGAGAGGGAGAAGAGGAGGCAGCAGCTGAGCCCAGCAGCAGAATGAGACTGTGAAGCTTGAAGCTGCTGCCCACTTTGTACAGGAAGGATGAGGATCCCCAGAATACTTAGGCTGTTGGTAGAGCTCTCGAGTCTGTTATCGTGTCTCAGATGCAGGAAGGTAAGAAAAATTAATATTCTATCTGTTTGTAAAAAGTCACCTCGATTTTTATATATATGTATTTTTAATATCCTCACTGTGAGTTGATTGTGTTCTTATTGATATGTTTTCTGAAGTATCCAAGCAGCTGTGGTCTCAGGGAAGGGCTGGGGGCTCGGGGAGGGATTTATTTCATTGTGCATATGACATTAATAAATGGAAACAAAGAAGGATGCACAAGGGCTTGCAGATGCTTTGGCTCAGGTTTCCCATGTTACTCAAGTACTGCAGTGACCCAGGCATGAGAGATCCTTTGTTTCTGTTCTTCACCAATGGACTGGTGATCCCTATTGCTGTTATGGGCAGATGATTTATAGCTCGTAGAGCTGGAGCAGCGACTGCAGCATGATCTGTGGCACAAAAATCTTGTAATGTTGGAGGGTTTTGGAATCTGCTACAGGAACTGGCATCAACTAGTTTTTCAATAGAAGGGAAGCATATTACTTGAACTGGAGTTCTGTCATTTATGGTCAGTCTCCAGGAGGAGTAGGTTCAGTCAGTTATTATAGCAGTCCATCCCTCTATCTCATGTTAGCTCACAAGTGTAAGTGCACAGTAGAACACAGAAGTCAGGGATTTGGGTTGTGACTCACCTGTCCTGTGTATTATCTTGGGCAGTCACCAAAGTGTTACTAAGCTCACTTTCCACTCTTTGCAAAGCACTTTTGAGATCCTCACGTGAGTCCTTCAGCATTCTTGGTTTACAGAACATTATGTGGTCTCAGAACAGCTGGATACATGCAGACAGATGGATTTTTGGCTGAAGAGGTTTTGTCAGTTAATTGCTGTCTTATCTATGCATCCTCTTGTGCATGTGCACCTGAGCTCTGATTTGCTCTTTCTGAACTGTGTCAGGAATTCATCTTCAATATGCAGTGTCATATTCTGACTTCCAGAGGACGATGATGAAGCTTGGCCATAGCTCTGAACACCTGTTGACCATTATATATAAGCTTCATCTGTAAATTAAATCAGCCATGAATAGGTGTCATATTCTTGTCTGGCATCTACGGGGACTATCCCTATTTATTCCAGAAGAGGGTTCAGTTTAATTCTGACAGTCTTTCAGGGAGAGCTGAGACTGAGAGAAGGAAAATCATTGTGTTTTGAAGAAAAACAGAACCATTTATTTAGCTGATTCTCTTCATATGCACACCTCTGCTCTGTGAATTAAAACTCTTTGTTCATATATATCTGGCTGTATTTAGAAATGAATCAAACTGCACAAAGCTAGCAGAAGCATGTACTCTGGGTCTGTGAAGGTCTTGCACCTGCCTGCATACCATGCAATGTGTTGAAGTGGAGATCCCTATCTCTCAACCAAAGTCAAGTTATAACCACCAAAAACACTGCCTACAAGAGGAAATGTAATCTTGGGCATGGCCAAGATGCTATAATGAGGGCTTTATTTCATATTCTTTGTTCTTAGCTACTTCATATGATTTGGATAATAGTCTCATACAAAATCTTGTGCTCTCACTTATTTAAAAACAAAATCCTCAAAAAAACGTGCTAGATTTTCTTCTTCAGTTGTTTCCCACTTGGTACGTGGATGTTTATTACTATTTTAACATGGAACCCTAGGGGCACCATCCCATCAGATAGATGTGTTTGCTCCTGTGGTCGTGGATTGCTTATTCTTTGCACGGAAGGAGACTGAGTGGTTATTCATTATTTTTCCTTACTAATAACGTGATTTTTTCCCCAACTTTTCTTTCCATAGAGATCTCACTCTGGCATCAGATTTTATTTGCTGAGAGCATTGGGGCTGAAACCTTGAAAAGAACAAGCAGAGCCCTGTTATGTGCTTAGATCAAGGGTAAATCTCTGCAGGCCAGCAATTATTCATTTTATTGTCAGTGGGCAGAGCTGTGATTGGATTTGAAGAAGAGCAATGGAGAGAGCAGGGAAGAAGCTGGTTACCAGGGTGTGTTTGCCTAAAGCAGCAAAAGGCCGAGCTGCTTTCAGAACATGCCCGTGTTTATTTCATTGGATAATCATCTCTGCTTTCGCTCTGTTTCTTTTCTCAGGCTCTCCTGGGATCCCAGCCCAGCCAAAACCATTTGCAGAGTGCAGGTAAGAACAAGAAGTTATTAATTCAGTCATCAGGCAGATTCTTTCCTGCAGTGGTGATCTGAGACCACAGGTACAATGAACCACTGCTATCTGGCTTTATTCCCTCCTTTCCATCATTTCTTTTATCCTGCATGCCTCAATGCTTATCTCCTTCACCAACGTGGCCAAACTGCTTTCTCTTCGTCATGTCCAATACTCTTGCACTTCTCTGTTCCTCCCCCATGTTCTTTTCCTTTCATCTCTATTTCTGCCCTAGTCTTTTTTTGCATGCTCACTCCACCTAGTAAGTACTGAATTCTCATGTTCTCCCCTCTTAAGCTCACAGGTAATCCAAAGAGCACAGTGTGTCTTCCAGGTGTCTAACTGACCTAACTGTAATTGCCTGTCACTTTTGTACCTTGTAGCTAACCTTCAGCTGTTGTTTGTCTCTGCTGTTTGTCCCACATGTCTTTGTAGCAGAAGAATTTTTCTGATTTATTTGTGTGTGTGTGAATGGAGCTATAACTGTTATCCATTTTTCAGTTTACCCATTTTATACATTCTTAAAAAACACACCCTCACACAGAAGCTTGTTCTGGTTTCCCTGTTTCTTATTTCAGAGTAATGACTGGAGAGGTTGGGTGTTTTTTTCTTTTTTTTTTTTTCTTTATTAAGACAATATTGAATTAAATGTTGGGATTTCTTTGCATGAGACTTTTATGTAGACGCTGGCCTGGAACACTGGCTTCTTTGCTCCACCTTGTGATATGCTAATGTGCATAAAGGCATACATACGATGAATGACAATGCCATTTCACATCTTTCTGATTTACACAATGAAATTATGCCCAGCTTTCAACTCTTCTCTGTCTCAGTCAATTAAGGCAGGCAATTGATCTTTTGAAGAACTTAGAACCAAATTTAAGAGCATCATATTCAGGTACCAAAGGAGGTAGAAAAGGGGAGAAGTCTGTGACAGGCTCAAAAGCAAGCCCGGAGTAAGGGCATATGTTACTGAAATTACTGGCAACGAGAACCAGTTCAAATTATTTGTATTTGAGTCCAATTTAACACATTTCAAAGACCCAAGCTATGTATCTTCAGGGTTTGTTTGTTTATTTGTTTGTTGTTTTTTCTTAAGTTGCTCTGGAAATAATCATAGAATCGTAGAATGGTTTGGGTTGGAAAGGACTTTCAAGACCATCAAGTTCCAACCCCCCTGCTATATGCAGGGACACCTCCCTCTAGACCAGGTTGCTCAAAGCCCCATCCAGCCTGGCCACGACTACCTACAAAGAGGGGCATCTACAACCTGTCTGGGCAACCTGTTCTGGTATGTCACCACCCTCACAGTAAAGAATTCCTTCCCAATATCTAATTTAAGTCTACCCTCTTCCAGTTTAAAGCCATTTCCCCTTGTCTTATCACTTATGAAAAGTCCCTCCCCAGATTTCCTGCAGGCCCCCTTCATGTACTGAAAGGCTGCTGTGGGGTGTCCCCCAGTGCCTTCTCTTCTCCAGGCTAAAGAACCCCAGCTCTCTCAGCCTGTCCCTATAAGGCAGGTGTTCCAACCTTCTGATCATCTTTGCGGCCTTCTTCTGGACACGCTCATTGTCCTTCTTGTGTTGGCGGACCCAGAACTGGATGCAGTATTCCAGATGGGGTCTCATGAAGAGACTCAAGACTATAGACAGAGAAGGTGGTTCAAGAGATGAGCTCATATCTGATGTTGTCTGATCCTCCATATGTGATGCCTTCGGTATAGCTAACAGCTTTCTTTCTGTGCCCAGTGTCCAGTGGGTGTGGCATCGGACCTCTTGGGTACTACAATGGCTCGTTGTCTGTCACTGAGGCTGGGGCAGAGTGCCTGAACTGGGCGGAGTTCCCTGATTACGTCCAGCAGTACCCAGACCGTGGCTTAGGGAACCACAACCACTGCAGAAACCCAGATGGGGGAACTACACCCTGGTGCTTCTTCCGGCTTGCATCAGGGGCCATCAGCTGGGCTAACTGTGACTGTAACCAAGGTAAGACTGTTTCCTATTTGCCAGAGCCTGGGATACTCTGTCTTAAGGGGTTAGGGCCAGAAGTGATGCTATGCAGACCTGTACATAGCAGTTAGGACAACCTGTGAAAGAAGTGTCCCAGTTTGTCTGAAGAATTAGAACTAAAAGCTAGCCTGTGTGGGAGAAGAACATCTGTACGTACTAGGGGGTGGATTTAAGCTGCTGCAGCCATAATGTCTTTTATAGATGCTTTTATTCTCATACAAGGGAATTCTTTCAACTTAGGTAATTCTGAAAGCAGTTTAAGTTATGTGGAAAACAACCCACTCCAACTCCTTAAGTCTTCATATCAGTGCTCTCCTCATGTAATTGTAGCAGCTCAAATACAGAAAAATCTTCTGTGATTAGATTTGTAAGTCGTCTGTTGCAAAGTGGGTCCTAAGCTTCCTTCAGAATTCCTTGCAGTGCCAGCAAAAGGACTGCTGCTTATTTTGAGGCATGCAAGGAAGCTCTCAGTACACTGATTTGTGCAATGCTTTTCTGTTTGTCTTTATTCGCTGACTTTAACTGTGTTTTACAGAATGGATAATAAATGAGACAACAAATATCTTCCTTCAACAGTAAGCACATTCAAAGATAGCTTCTTTAAAGTGAAGGGTACAACAAGCCTAGGTGTGCTGTGTGCCTGCCGCACCCTTACACTACTCATGAAAGTCAGTGACAGCACCACAAAACAGGATGTGAGGAATTGGGTCCAATTCAGCTCAGCTACACTCAAAAGTCCAAGACTTGCTGATCAGAAATGTCCTTCTTCTTCTTTTTTGCTGGAAGGTGCTGTGCGGTTGGCTGAAGATAGCAGTGTGGAGCTGTACTTTGGTGGACTCTGGGGTACCATCTGTGCTGACCTCTGGACTGACTGGGATGCCAGTGTTGTCTGCAGGCAGCTGGGTCTCAGGTGGGAACCTCACTGTGGCTTGAAGTGTTATGTGCTCATACGTTCTCTGAGAGCCTCATTAATTACTGTCCTTCTGGAGTAATATGTAGGCTGTGGGAGAGGAGTTTGTTCTGTTGGCTGATTTCTCACTTGGTAGGGTTCTTTGCACCTGTTTTCTTTCCGTGGCTATGCCTAGCCCCAGTCAGCATTTGCAAGAACTGTAGTTTCTAAAGCTTGATGTTCAAGGCTGTGTTGAATGATTCAATTTTTAATATTATCATTCTAGTATTACTGTACTGATCTTTTAGAATATGTTGTGACTATGAACGAACCCTCTTAGGGAATCTCTCATTTGGACCTTCAGTCTTCCAAAGAAGAAGAGATTAGGACCGTGGAGAAGGAAGAATTTGATTCAGATATTTAGATGTGCTGACCATGTTACAGTCTGTTGATGGGTTTGCTTATTGCTCTCCAGAGAGGGGACCACTTATGACCAGATCAACTCTGCTGCAGGGAAGATAGAATGTTTTATGTGGGGGGAAAGTACTATGTGCTTGTTTGCTTAGAATGGAAATGGCTACCCCTTTAAGATCTCACAATTAACTGGGCTCACAAGATGTGAATTGCCACAATTGGGCTGGAAAACAACAACAACGTTGTTCTGTTGCATTCTCCATAACAGTGAGATTGGCACAGCTGGAAAGAAGAATCATCCTGGACTGTGGCCTATTCCCCTGCACCTGCAGTCAGCAAACTGCCATGGGGATGAGAAAACCCTCTTGCAGTGTGGCTATCAGGAAGCTGTGTCAGGAACATGTAACCAGGGAAGCGCCATGGTGACATGTGTCCCTCCAGAAGGTAAATCTCCAAAGGGAGGTTCACTCCCTTTTTCTTGTGCCTAATTTACTTGAAATCTAGTGTTGCCGATAAGATATTAGATCTGAGATCATTATGCTGTGGAGAGTAAATCATTGGAGCATATTCTTCTTTCACCTGCTGTGAAGGTGATTACTTTCCTTCCAGTGGAAAATAAAGTATTTTTTCCCAACCCAAGTACTAAGTGGGCATACTTCTAAAATCACTGAAAGATGGCAGTTGCTTATGACCACATCCCTTTTCATTCAAAACAGGTTTTTGTTCACAGGCAAAATAATGACCTGTCCTGGTCATTATAGCAGCCATTTAAAGAGCTGTCCCTGGACTAGTGGCACCTCCTGCTGTGGCTTTCAGTCATGGATGTTTCTAGAGGGTTTGGAGGGGAGGAAGTGGTAGAATGGAATAAGAGAGTCCCAGCAGTGGCTCTGGCTGGTGAACAGTTCTATGCCCTTAACTGCTGGGTGCGCTTTGTCTCCATCTTGCTCTGTTTTGTTCTTTCTCATTTTTTGAAACACAGGTGTAGGTGCTCCATTGCGTTTAGTTGGGGGAAAGGAGAGCTTTGAAGGGCGCGTGGAGGTTTACCATGATGGCAAGTGGGGAACCATCTGTGATGACCAATGGGACGACCGTGATGCTGAAGTAGTTTGTAGGCAGCTGGGACTCAGGTACTTTCCATACTGTTCATCATGGAGTGGTAATAGAAGTAGTCTGAATAAAGAATGTGAGAGCATGTACCTTCACTATATAGCACCATTCCTTTCTATGGGCAGGGTAAGAAAATCTTGGGGAAGATAATTCCAGATTTAACATCCTATCATGGGATTTTGTACTTAAGTAAGTCAGCTTTATAGGTTATGCTATTTGAAAGAGTTGGTATAACCCTATCCAATGTTTGTTTATGTTTATCCCTGTTCATTATTTTTACATCCTTGTAATACACATATTCATGGCTGCAGTGTTAACTTGTCATGGTGACTTCTACAGGTGAATTGCAGTCATTTATTTGTTTAAATTTAAACACCTTCAGTTTCTCTGGCTGTCTGTATCCTCTTCATTCAGGAAAAGCAATGGAGCACCTAATTCTCTATACTGTCTGGCACTTAATGCAAGGAACTGTTGTATACGAAATCAAATCAGCATAATTGCTCAAAATAGCTGAGTCAAGTTTGAGATCCTTCCTACTTTGGGAGTTTTGCCTTTCACTGAGATTAAGACATCATTGTCCTCAAATCATACTGAAGAGCTTTCCAGTGAGATATATTGGTTATCAGTTGACAACACCACTGTGTAAGAAATACAGATCAGCTATGGAAGGACTAGTGTAGGAGAGACTCTGGGAAACGCAGAATCCAAGAGCACCAGACTGTGACCTTCCTTACTGAATTTTCATGTATCTGTTGCAGTGGGAACCCAAAAGCCTTGTCATGGGCTCACTATGGGCAGGGATCTGGCCCCATCCTGCTAGATGAAGTGGAGTGCTCAGGCAATGAACTCTCACTTGACCAATGCAAGAAGAGTGACTGGGGGCAACAAAACTGTGACCATATTGAAGATGCTGGTGTCTCCTGTGACCCTTTTACAGGTACGTACTTAGAGTTCTGTGCCAGTCAGGTGCAGCCTTACTCCTCTATTACATAGGTAGAAATGAATCAGAGACAGACAAGGTGGTGTTCTCATTGCATTCCACAGGTGGCATGGAAAGGCTGAGGTGTGTTTGTTTTTTGAGTATCCTTAGGTAACTGTCTTTGGTTTCTTCCTGTCATGGTCTGTAGAGATTCTTCAGCAGTGGGGCTTAGGCTGTTTATTCTCTCCCTTTCTGAGTGCTGATCTTTCCTTCTCCTACCCCTTGCAGAGGGCACTGTAAGGCTGACTGGTGGTCGCAGCCCCAGCGAAGGCAGGGTAGAAGTTTATTACAATGGAGACTGGGGCACAGTATGTGATGATGGCTGGACAGATCTCAGTGCCCAGGTGGTCTGCAGGCAGCTGGGCTTCAGGTAGGACTGAGAGTGTTTATAGTCTCTGTGCTTCCTAATGTCAAGGTTTAGATTCTGTGTCCCTTTTATTGGGATAGGCTGGATGTTACTTCCTTCAGCACTGTCTTTGTTATTACCATTACGCAGTTTCATTTGGGAAAGAATAATAGGTGTCCACATCCTTTCCCAGGAAAAATATATATATACACCTACCTTAATTATTTCTTGCTTTGGCCTATTTTGATCAGGATTAATACTGTTTAATGAACCTCTCACCGAAGTTAGACTTTTTTCTTATTATTTCTTAAATTTCCAGCTGTATCAGTTCAGCATTACCATCCTGCCTGCACTGTCAGCTAAGCTTTATCACCTGCTAAACAGTGTCAGCTGTCAGCACTGCTGCTGAACTGTATGACCTGCTTTGGTACTTGAAGGAAGACCATTAGGACAAAAGAGAGTAGTAGTAGGGATTTCTTAATGGTCTCTATGAAAGATGAAGTTGATGAGGTGTGCAAGCTGATTGGCTGCTGTCTTGTATATCACTGAATAACTTAGGTTGAGAGACCACCAGTGTCACAGTGGATGTCTCCTGGTGAGTTTTCCTTTGGGTTTGAGTTTGGGATGCTCTGTGTGATTAGTGAGTTACAATGACTTTGATGTTATGTTCTGTTTCTTTCCTCTAGTGGTCCTGCTACCCTGGCCTCTGAAGCGGACTATGCTGCTGGCCAAGGCTTTATCTTGCTGGATGATGTGGCTTGTGTGGGCACAGAGCTCTCCCTCCTGGACTGTCCCCATAGTAACTGGGGGCAGCACGACTGCTCACACGCTGAGGATGTGGGAGTCCACTGTTCCCCTGAGAGCAACACGGTCACTGGCAGCCTGGGTAACTTGACTTGTGCCTTGCTCTGGACAGAGGGAAAACATCACTTTCTGGTCTGATCCTTTGGAAACTCTGGCAGATGTGGGAGCTTTCCCTGTGCTGCCTCAGTGAGAACTGCTTTTTGAGAAGGATTCGTAGGAATAAGCCCCAGCTGCTTTGGGGCAGAGCCATAGAGCTGTGGTTCTTCAGGATGTATAGACAGACCAGTAGAGAGATGGCAATTGAAGAGAACTATGTTGATAGTCTCTTTGTTTATATGAGGACTCACACTCTGTTTTCTCTACTGCAGGAAACTTTCCAATTTGTCATCCATTTTTTATTTTTATTTTTTTTAAATTGGAATATATACCATCCAATTTTTTTTTTGTTGTTTTTCCTGGACGTTGAACACTCTTCTTGCTTAGAATAATGTAATAGTTTTTCTAATTTAATGGATTTCTTTCCAAGGCATGTTTAAGCTTGTCTGCTCTTG
Organism: Coturnix japonica; assembly: GCF_054131305.1. Classification (NCBI taxonomy): domain Eukaryota; kingdom Metazoa; phylum Chordata; class Aves; order Galliformes; family Phasianidae; genus Coturnix; species Coturnix japonica. The sequence goes on along the minus strand of NC_140670.1, from coordinate 15,175,234 downwards.
GCTCAGCAGTTAATAACTTTCTTTCTGTTCTCATTCTCCTCTTAGCTTTCAGAAATATGATCTAATGTTTTCCAGTGTGTATTTAATAAATTAATGTGCACCAATTTTGCCATGAGTTGAAATGAGGGACATGGTTGTCGTATAGGCCACCACTCTTTGCCTTCTCATCTCCTCCTCATTTCCTTAGTTTCTATAAAAACTAAGGTCTGGGCACCTCGTTCTCTTTGGTATCTTTGCAGCAGCTCCTGTTTTCTTTTCCTGCAGGACCTCCTGTGCGGCTGGTGGATGGAGAAAGCACCAAGGAGGGACGAGTTGAAGTATTCCTGAATGGACAATGGGGCAGCGTCTGTGATGATGGCTGGACAGACAGAGATGCTACAGTAGTTTGCAGGCAACTGGGGTTCAGGTAAGCTAACTGACACATGCATCTTACAAATAGAAATCACTCTCAGGAGAAATACTTATTTCTGAACCTGTTTCTGGGAGATTCATTTCTCTTGTAACTTCTCTTTAAAACATGCTGGTGCAGCAGTTTCACCTGCGTCTTGCTTATTTCACATTAGCCGCTCTCTTTCTCATTGCAGTGGTGCAGCAAAAGCCAGGGCAATGGCTTATTTTGGTGAAGGCCAAGGGCCCATCCATCTGGACAGTGTAGAGTGTAGAGGCACAGAGCACGCCCTGGGGCAGTGTGTCAGGCCTGACACTGGGATTCACAGCTGCTGGCACAGTGAAGATGCTGGTGTGATTTGTGACTATGTGGAAGAGAAGGTCCAAGATATCAGGAGAGCAGGTGATGTGCCCTTTCTTCTACACAGGAATCTGGGGCACAAGGTCTAGGGTTTCTGCGTGCTTTTTCGTTATAGTTTTTATCTTTTTTTTGGTTGAAACTTTAACTACAAGATAAGCATGTTCTCTCTTGCAGCTCCTAGTTACTCTTCCTTTGTTTTCACTGTCTCTTCTAGTCTAGACTAGTTGGAGGAGCTCTAACCATGACAGGTCTTTGAGCCTGCAGAACTTCCCTTGAGTCATATCATTATATGCTTTCTTAGAGCAGTAACTATAAGCAAACTTTGGGTTTTGGAGCACTGAGGAAATAGCTGTAGAGGTCCAATTCTTGCCACAGGACTGCGAATTCTGGAGGTAAGCACCTCCACTAAAACTGAGGAAACCACTGGGGACAAATCTTATATAAATTCCTTTGTACAACACAATGCAGTCAACTGCTGGGAGAATTAATGCTCTCAGTGGACAGGAGTGATATCTTGGCTCTGTGACAGCAGTTGTTGATACTTAAGCTGAAGGTATCAATCCAACTGTGCAAACTTTGCTATGCAGGTCCAGAGTCCAGTGTGTGTGGCATGCGCCTGCTTCACCGTCGCAAGAAAAGGATCATAGGTGGAAACAAATCTCTCAGGTAATTGCTGAAGAAGCCAGAACAGGTTCCAGCTTTCCTAATTTCATTTGAACCAATTGTCTGTCTAGGGGAGAATGCTTGCCAGCTGAGCTCAGACAGGGCAGAGTGAACAGGAAAAGCAAACAGTTCCTGTGCATGTGATGCTCACTGTTCTTCTCTTTCTTCTTCAGAGGTGGTTGGCCATGGCAGGCCTCACTACGGTTGAAGGGTTTCCAGAGAGATACCCGTCTGCTGTGTGGGGCAACACTGATCAGCAGTTGCTGGGTAGTGACTGCAGCCCACTGCTTCAAAAGGTGTGTTTGTAAGTGGGGAGCTCTAGGGGATTCTCAAAGGCAAAGAAGATAACCTCATATGAGGTTGTTCTCCGAGCCCAGTGAAAGCACATGAACAAAGTTTCTAAACCGAGACCTTCAGGTTATGATGTGTGTGATTTTGAAGCACTTATGGGAATGACTCAATTTAGGATTGCTTTATCCCTCCCTGCTTGTACCTGCCCTCTTAACTTAGAGGTTTTACACCTTAAAGGGAATCAGCATTTTGCTATTAATCATGGAGTCAACTCACAGTACTTTAAGGAAATCTGAAAAGAGAAAGCCATAAGCCTGTTACAACTGTTGTAGCCCTTCTTATAGAAAGAAGTCCTGTGTATGGTAAATAGTGCCTGTAACAGCTGGCATTATCACATCTATGGGAAGAGATCCCACAGTCCTGTGGCTGGCACTTCTTTATAAGTTTGTGAGGAGGTGGTTCGGTCTCAAAGCAGCTGAGACTTGCATGAGTCTAATTCTCCCTTCATAGAAATATCAAGGTATTGCATGCCCTTTTCTCTAGGTTTGGTGTTGATGTGCGACGCTACCTGCTGCGGGTGGGTGACTACCACACAGGTGTGAAGGATGAGTTTGAGAGAGAGCTGCCTGTGGAGCGGATTGTCCTCCACAGGAACTACTGGGCTGGCAGCAATGATAATGACATTGCCCTGGTCCGAATGCGAGGCAGAGAGGGGCACTGTCTCTCCTTCAATAGCCACGTTCTGCCTATCTGCCTTCCTGATGGGAAAGAGAAGTCTGACATAAACAGGCAAGCCTGCATCATCTCTGGCTGGGGAGACACAGGTAAGTGACACAGCTCTGAGGAGCAAGATAGGGATGGGGGGAGTCTGAACTGAGGAATCTGTTTGCATCATTATTTTATGTCTGCTCAATTCATGGACATGTTTTTAATGCTCCTATTAGTTGTGCCAAGTGCATGGTATTAAGGATCAGGAAATAAAGAAATTTTTGTGCCACTGTTTTCTTCTGATATTGAGGTTGTCTTGAAGCCTGTCCATGATGGAAGTTGCCACAGCAATCTTTTGAAACTCTGAGGGAGAGGAGTGCTGCCAGCTGATCACAGTTCTCTCCTTCTCTCCCCTTTCTGCATGCATGTTTGCCCACAGCAGAGCCCTCAGGCAATGACCCGTGCAGAGCTGGTGCACAAAATCTGTATATTGTTCAGGGAGGTCCCCCATGTTTCTGTGGTCTCCTGCCTTCTTGATGCTATCACACTAGTAAAGTGAGGGCTCAGAAGTGGAAGGAGTCTTCCTCACAAACCTTACTTGTAAAGAGCATGTGCCTGGGGAGTGACCTGAGACAAAGTGCTCTTCCCGTACAGTAGGTGACCCTTCTTGGAGGTCTGGCCACTGTGGTGAATCTCCATACTGCTCCAAGGACAGCTGGGCTCTGACACTGGTTTCTGCATGAGCTTTGAGACAACCCCGTTTGCACAACATAGCTCTGAAACTTCTAGGTTAAAGGGAGCAGGGAATATTCTAGAAAGTATAAATGACTAAATCATAAACACTATCAAGGAAGTGTTTTAAAATCCTGGGCTTGGTGGTGTTCTGACACGGATGCATTAGTCTGCAGAGAGACCTAAACTGTAAGTAAGATGTTGTGACCAGTTGTGCACTCCTTCCTCATTTGGGGTTTGTAGATGCAAAGTGGGGCTTAAGGAAAGGAGGCCTTTCTGGGCTGCTGTGACTGGAGAAAATCCATATGTTCAGAAAGACTTGCTGCCAAAACACAAATAGCCCCAGGAGCTTTTCTGTTGTTTTTGGACTTAATCATCCTTTCCAGCTGTTTCTAGCTGTTACTCGAGTGTTTGATTGAAAATATAGATTTGCCTTTGAAGTCTGTTATACCAGGTGCACATGTCACTTTGGGGTGTCTGCAGAGGATCAAAGAGCAGTTTAGCCATGTAACTCCATGAAGCTGTACTGGAACTTAATGGCTAGAATCTCTCCCACACACCAAACTCATCTTTCCAAATGAGCTAACGACCACCTTGTGAACTTACCCTGAGTCTGTAAATTACTTTAAATCTTGAGCACCAGAAGTTTGCACTCTAACACACGAACCTTAAATTCTGATTGAGGCTGTAGTAACCAAGATTTGAGCAAATAGAGATAAGTCTGGCCAAAGATGAAGTAAGTTCTCTTTGAATAATATTTGGATGCTTCTGAAACATGTTCCAAAACTTCTCTGAGGACTGAGCATTTCACAGATGTTTCTGCATTTATTACTTTGTGAAAAAACTGTCATTTAGGAGACAAAGAAATGAAGGCTCAAAGAGGTGAAATAAGCTGAACAAAGTTCAAGTTACTCGTTGGCAGAACCAGGAGTGAGACTCATCCTTTGATCTAACCCTTTCCTCCAACCTCTTCCCTGCTTCTTTGATCTTACAGCTCTTTTTTTGTGGTCTGGTTTTGCAGTACTGTTCTCTGAAGTTCTGGTTGTTCAGAGATGCTGAGTTTGGCCTAATTCTGCGCCATAATCTTGATGTGAAATGTACAAGTATCTGTTTCTGTGCAGAGAACTGTTACTCCAGGTTGCTGCTGTTGTCTGTATGTGAATTGGTTTAGCTGGTCTGTTTTGTTCCAGGGAAGTCTTATTCAAGAACACTACTGCAGGGGGTGGTGCCTCTTCTGCCACGGGAAGACTGTGAGGTTCGTTATGGGCAGAAGTTCACGAACCGCATGATCTGTGCTGGGAACCTGTCTGAAGATAAACGAGTGGACAGCTGCCAGGGTGACAGCGGAGGGCCCCTCATGTGTCAGAAGTCAAATGGACGCTGGATCATTTTGGGAATCACTTCCTGGGGTTATGGTTGTGGTCGGAAGGATTCCCCTGGTGTGTACACAAAGGTCAGCAGATACATACCCTGGATCAAGAAAGTGACCAAGCTAAAATGAAAATGTCTGAGCCCCAGGAACTTCAGTGTATTGTCCTTCTCCCTGCAGCAGCTGAAGGCTGTGGCTTCTGGCCTGTGACTGGTGGAAATGTACGTTGTCATTTGGACACTGGAAAAATAATTTAACATAGAACTGGGAGAAAAACAGCAATGATTGGTTCTTTGGTCTCACTTTAGTTCTTAATCTCTGAGCAGACAAAGCGAGTGCACACTGGTAGGATGAATTAGCCTGTGTTGTTCTGACTATCTGAGTCCTGTAATGCAATCAGTGCTTATTCCTTCAGCTCAACACACAGAAATGGTAGAAATGAAAATATGCCTGTCTCTGTAAATCTGTTCACCAGTTTACTATGTTTATGCACTTGAAAAACACTGCAAAGAGAGGTGAGATGCTTGGAAGCTGGCGCCAAACTCTGGCATATTTTTTCATAACACGTCTCTCTGGATTCCATAAATGAGAATATTTGACCTGAGCTGAGCAGCAGGCTAACAATTGGCCTTTTTTTCCCCCCGTTATGTCTCTGGGAGGAACCTTTTCTGAATATTAGATTCTAAAAACGTCTGTCCCTGCTAAGAGGTGCTTGTCCCTCCAGCTGTAATCCTTGTGCCACACAGTTCTGGTTGTCAGATGCTACGGCTTTATTGCTGCTTTCTCAATATAGTGGTTCTTCTGTGGTTTGTTTTTTGTTTCTCCATAAAGCAGCATCTCCTGGAATCAGTTGTTTGTGTGAGAGTAAATCTTCATTTTTAAGAGATGATAGCTTTCTTGCTCTCATGATTACTTTAAATGACTTAAAAATGTGACTTCAATGTGACTGGAATAGACACCATTACTTTTCTTTAAATCCAAATGTAGTGTTAAACATTCAGGTGTTGATTCACAGTTTAACAGCACTGCAGGGAATTCATCTTGATATTTTATTCATCATTGTTATTAACTGTCCTTTGTGATCTTAGTCTTTAATATCTCTGTGTTCATAGTTCTCCCATGTAGCATGGAAATACTCTGGAGTACGGACACCGATCAAATACTAGAGTGAGTAGTTTTCTTGAGGTACAAACCAGTTTCTTACATTCCTGGAGTATGTGCAGCCTTTGGACAACACTTCCTCTCCTTTTTACAGTTTCTCTTTTCATTCCTCTCAGTGCAAGTGGATTAGGTTCACTTGACTTTAGGGTCTGCATTCATTGCCATCAAGCTACTTCTGTTTTAGGGTCAGACCTTCTCAACCTGGATAGAAATAATACTGAGAGAATACAAGTTGTGTTGAACACTTCAGTTTATTCCTTCTCTCTTTCAAACAAATGGACGTAATTTTCTCCTCCAAGGCCTTAATTACTTTCTAGGCTAACTGATTATTTTTGAGTAGGGAGAAAAATACAAAAACAAAGGAGCTAAGTGCAATAACAGTTGTGCAGCTCACAGTGGTGTGTTATAGCTACATGCAGCCAAGCCAGAGAGAAGACAGGTCTGTTCATGAGCAGCCTTAGTGCATGACCAATGATCCAAACATGGAGTAATAATACAGTCTGAGACACATGGAACTTGTGCCAAATGTGCATGTTTTGGGTTCACTCAGTCACACACTGGCCTGCTGCCTGCAAGGTCTGTACTCAAGGCACTGAGCTGTTTGGTACCTGGGAAATATCAAGGCAAGAATGGAAGACAGCACAGCCTGTGGATTGGCTATGTCATGCGATAGGACAAGTGATAATAGTGTCTTAGAAATTGCCTTGGGCTGAAGAAGCAGTGACTGCCAGAAGTTTTAATTTGTCTTCTACAAAGCAGCTTAGTCTAAAAGTGCTGACCTGCGTAGGTGTCTGATTTTTGGGTGTGAATGCTAAACTAAACAGTTAATTTACCCTCTCCTGTGATTACTGTGCAGTTGGCTTACAAGTGCTTTAATGGACTTTGAAAATCATACATGGAAACTTTATTTTTAAAAAGAATTAAAGGAATCTTTGAAACATGTAATGTCAGAACACCTGCAAATTGCCCTTTGAGGCAGATCTGATCTGTTAGTGCTCTTTCTTGAGGGCCAAATATCTGCAGTGTGTTTGTGCTGATAACTCTGTTTGAAGAGCTAGGCTTGGTCCTTGTATTGCTGTGCTTGGCTCCATGCTGGCTGTGTTGTCCTATGACTGTTGACAGAGAGTACAGTACCTAAGGCACAAGCTGCAGACTGCTGGTTCTCTGTTAGGAATTAAAATGAGAGGAGATCTGAGGACACTTGTGTTATAGGCCTGAGTGGCAGTAGCTGTACCTGTCTGGGAAATGGGGAAGGATTTGGCTTTTACTTTCAGCCTCCCCCGAGCCTGAATGCTACAGCAGCTCAAACACGGTGCTGTCACACCTCTCGTTTAACCTGGTTTGAACTTCTAGCTTATACTCGTAACACCAGCAGGCTTAAAAATATAGAAAGGATTGAAGGTTTTTCCTTAAGCCTACTTAACTTGTTGCCATTCAAGTGTTAGAAAAAATGCCTATGCGACATAAGTGAGACACAGACCTGGCACTGTATTCTGTGATTCCCATGTTCCAAATGAAAATATTTCCCCTGGATTTTGTCACCATGAAAGCTGTGAGAATTACTGCAGTTAACATTCTGTGAGTCCTGCATGAGCCAGGAGGAAGGGAGGAAGTATCTCACCTAGTTTTACACCTTATTTGTGCTAAGCAAACTTGCAAACATGCTTCTGAGTTGTCCTAACCTGTTTCAGAACATCACTGTTTCTCTTTGCGGCCCAAACCAAACTCACATGCTTTGCCACCAGGGCTTACTGGAATCACCTGATCAGAAGACCAGCACTCGGCTGCCCCAGAGTTGCATTTTGTACCTGATGTTGGCCAGCAGCAGACATTTTAAAGGACAGTGCAAGTGCATTTGTACTGAACAAGTTTTAACAGCCTTTTTCTTTTTTTTTTTTTCTGGGAAATTTTGTTCTCAGACCATTTGTATTAATTGTGTTACCATCGCTTTTCAAGTACTGGAACTTGTTCCTCCAGGCGTTGCTCAAACTCTATATGTTATACTTTAATGATTTTTTTTTTCTGAAGTATCAGTGTTTATGTCCTGAACTTAAAAAAAACAAGCACATTGTTTATTGTAAACATCCTTCCTCTTTCACATGAATGTTTATTATTTAATCCCACTAAGCTCTACAGCCTCAGTATTTTCTGACAATGAGAACTAATATAATTTCATTCTCCACAGGACATTTTACTTCTTATAGACCCTGAATGAACTGCCTTTTGTTTTTACCGAATCCCATCTATCCTTCTGTTCTCAACTATGAGAGGAAATAAGAGGCCTTGCTTTATATTGTTGTCCATTACGCTACAAACAGTCTTTTGAAAACTGTGGTTTCCCTGTCTCTCTTCAGTCCAAACTGCCCAGGTACCTGATAACATACGAGCTGTTTCTCCGTGCCTTCTCTTTCTGCTGGGTCTTTAAGCTTTGGTAACCAGAACTGAAAACAGTTTGTGAGGGGAAGATGTGCCATCTGCTGATTACTTTCAGTATTTTCAGTAGTGGGCAATGCTGTAGGTGTTCAGTGCTATCTGTGTATTATGTGTATGTACTACCTTTGAACTTGACAGTGTGGTTTTAGTGGCAGCCCATCTACAGCAAGGTGAAAAGCGACCAAGGTTAATTCACCCAGTGTCTCTAGCAGGTGCAGCAGCCCCTCCAAGCTCAGCCAGCTGCTGTATGTATATATCTGTGGAGCAGAACGTGGCTCTGGGCAGGGAGTACCTGATAAGCCCCTAGCAGCATTTGTTGTCTGGATGAGGCTAATGCCCATGCTTCCCTTCCAGGGACTGACAGTTCGGTTACTGGCATCCATGGGGGCACTTTGTGAGACAAGTTGCTGAAACAGTGTGGTACACATTGGTTGAATGAGAGACGGTACCACTGTGACTGGGGAGTATTTGTTAAATAGTGTCTAAGGAGCACCTGTTCATGCTCCTCTTAGCCCTCTCCCTACAAGAATACCCTGGTGCTCTACAAAAGCTGACCCAGTCCTAGTGCCTTCCTGCCCTGTAGGGGCTGCATGGGAGCGCTCATCAGCCCTGTATTGACACCAGCCCATGCTTTGGCCAGTTGAAGCTGGATTAAAGATTTACCCCTCTCCTGTAGCTGAATGCTTTTCAGGTGTTTTATAAGAATTATGTTCCGTGCTGTAATTAATCAGGCAGATTACTCCTGTAATCCTTGTACCTTTGTAGCCGAGAATAACAAATCAGTTCCTCAAAGGTATTAGTGGAGAGATTGGTTAGGAACCAGGAACATGGGTATTTGCTGTCTCAGGGATAGGAAAACTGAGTCTGCTTTATGTCTGTCTGCCTTATGTTCTGAAGCCAATATTCTGAAGACTCTTCACTCCCAAAGTAACTGTGGTGATCCGTCAGCCACTTAAAGACACATTTTTATGTATATGAGGGAAGGTTTTTAGTAGATGAACAGCAGTGCCATACATAACATCATCTTGATAGCTTTTCTGGGAGCTCCTTGCATCTCGAGAATGTGGGTATGGGAATAAAACACTCACTGGTGGTAACCAGCCTGGAACTGCTCCCAGTGGGACGAGGCACTGTGACCTGGAGCAATGGCTCGGTCTATGTTTTTACTTAGTCAAGAAAATATTTAATTCCCCACATCAAGAAGGAACATTCATTCAGCCCACTCAGTCCTATTAAAACCTCTTTCTACTAACAAGGGCCTGAGTAGCTCTGAAATCAGTCTAGAGCCAAAACTGTCACGTCTCCTGGATCAAAACCAATGACTCACAAGATATGCTAATAAATTAATTGTGCTGTGACTGTGTGGGGCTCTGTTTTATTTTTGGTACAGGAACCTGTTCCAAGGGCAAGTTTTAGGATTCTTTTTTTTAGTGCTGAATTATGCTAATTAAATTTTTGTATTAATGTTATTTCTAGAGGAGCTTTAATGTGTGAAAGAATGTTGCAAAGCCAGTGATCCTATTAGCTACCATTAAAATACAACACAACAGCTCTTCAAATGCCACATTTTGTGGCTGCTTGGAACAGGTGGAGGGCATCTACAGATGAACTCATGCTCAAAACGAGCAGGATTTGATATATCAGCTTCTTAATTCATTGCTATTATTGATCTTTATGTGCTACTTTTGAACAGACTTGTTCAGCATGATTTTGTCTCATTTGACGCTAGGATTCATCTATCACCAAATGAAAGAACAAAGCCAAATTTTGGATAAGCAAAAGCGAGAGAAATGAAACACAATCTGATTGAGAAACTGACGTGAGAACACTGTTCTTCTCCTCCCCTTTCCCACCCTCCCCTCCAAAGCTGAAATTGTATTGCTATATAAAAGGTCTGTTTAGAAAAGCAACTCACTGACTGCTCCAGTGCCTTTCTCAAGTTGTTAGGGTTAGGCTGGGGTTTGATGTGGTGATGGCTGCAGACATGAAATATTATAGCATATAATTTCTTGTGCATGCTGTCTCCAGCCTCCTGTTGAGAACCACTGTGCACTCGCTGAAGAGAGAGCTGTTTGTGGTTAACACCTCCCTTGCTTCATGTTTGACTTTGAGGTTTTCTACACTTACACGTTTCTGCTTCTGCTTGTGTGAAGCTTGAGAGCTCATGGCTGAGGTTTTGCAGGAGTGTTTACTGTGCACATATCAGTGGGCAAAGCACAGTTATGGGTATTTTAGTGGCCTTAGGCACTGTCTCATTAAGTAAGCTCCAAAGCACATGATTACCAAAAGAGATGTGGTGCTACTCTGATGTCAGCCAAAGAAAAGGCCTTGTTTCTCCTGTTTGTATCTTTGCAGGCCTTCACACGGACATCAGGGCAGCTTTAGGTCAAAGGGCCAAGCAGGAAAGAGCTGTAACCCAGTGCTGTATTCACGTTGACTTGTTGCCCAACAGGAGAAACACACCGACAGGAATTAAATATGCATTCAGTGAATCCTACTGTGAAGTGTTTGTTAACATGCCAACATCTCATGGCCACATCAGCCCATGGCTCGGGATCCAGCAGTGCGGGGGCTGTCAGGTATTTCCATTAGAAGAGATCATGCAGAGAGTTGCTGTCACAGTTGTGTGACATTCTAGCCTGGGCAGTGGACCCTCCTCACTGTGAAGGTAAAGACTGTGGGAGAGATTGGTGGTGGAAATGTAACTGGAGAACTTGGCTGAAACCCATTAAAAAGTTTACATTTCTTTATTTCCTTCTCAAAAATAGAACAAAATCCTCTTGGAACAACGACAAAAAACAACCCAAAACACCAAGCTGCTTCTTTGCAGTTTAATTAATCTGCTTTGTTTAAAACTGAGCTGTATGCAAAGAAGAAAATGTGCTATTTCTTTACTCTTTTCCCACTCCCCTCCTGCATGTACAGGCTTGCTAGAAAGAAAGTAGGATTATAACCTCTGATTGTGGGATGCAGACCTGTTAAGAGAGGGCAAGTGAACTATTCAGATGACTGTACATTTTGTGTTTGTGGAACCAAGCGCACCAGAGAAAAGCTTTTTCTTGAGGTTGACTATTTCACTATCTCTAGGTAGACTAAGGATAGGGAGCTTCTGTGATTCAGCACAACTTTTAAGATCTAAGAGAAACCCTTTAAACACTCCAAATATTTAAACCAAAGCTGGGTTGATTAAGACTTGAGAAATCTTTATTGTCATAACATGCCTTGTCTTTGCGATTACAGGGGCCTATCTCTTCTATTTGGGCTGATGAAACTTTGCTTCCGTGTGGTGTAGGTAGGCAGAGGGGATGCACCGTTTGCATTGGGTGGCTCTGCTCTATTCAAGCAGGAGAGTCCTTGTGATGCCAGATGAAATGCAGTGCATGCTTTTATTCATTAAATTCATACTGTTTATTCTCAATAAATATAACTTGCTAGATTAAACATCAATTGAGAGAGCAGTGGTCATGATAGAATTACACAAATCTATTTTTCTTACCCAGAGAAGATGTGAGGTTACTTAAGGAACTGCATTAAAGCTTTGGAAAGCAAATATACAGGAATTTGTCACAGCATTTTGCAGGTACATGGCTGAAAATGGAGATCTGCCTAAAACAGAGAGCAGCCTCTGAGTCAGCTCGTAGAACAGCTGTCAGTACCTGTCACAGTCTGGCCACATACTCAGAGAAGAAAGCCAAAAATAGAAGCAGCTGATGTAATCTAGGATCCCTAAATCTCCTAAAGGAGGAGGAGTCCAATTCAAAGAGCTTCCTGGATGGATATGGTCTATGACATCTGCAGGTTAAAAAAAATGATGAGAATCCACATTATTTTAACAGCCAACCAGTAGACCTGACTTTGTCAGTTAGGTTTAAGACAAAGTACTTTCTCTCTTGCTTCCTACTGAAACTGAAAAGGGAGAGCCAGGTACAGCAACCCATGTAATTCTGAGTCATTGCATCTTGCGTGGTATTTTTATTAGTGTCTCCTCCAAAAGCACAAAGGAGGCCAGTTAAACTTTACATAGTGTAAAATGCACTGACCCTCACCTGCACTTTTGTGTACAAAACTCAAAGTATTTTTTCTTAAATGGAGTGTGTGGTCATGGTGACAGTGCTTTTTGTAAGAGAAAATCACACATCATATAGCCTTCACATTGGCTTCCTAGACTTCTGATGGGACAGAACATTAATTACATTTCTAAATAAAAATCCTCACATCTCTAACTCTGAAGTTGTATTACTGTTCTGAGGAATATCTGTGCAGGAACAGGCAGAATATTTTACTGTCTGTTAGATGTTGTATAGTGTAGTAATTGCACCTCAGATTCATCTGTTATTCCTATATTTAAGCGTTAATGTACCTCATCTTTATATTTTGAAAGACTGAAGTGTTGAGAGACACCTACAGTGCAAACGTTGCTATGGCCAGTTATATGTGAAGTTGTGGGTTTCGTGGCATGCAGAAAGTTTCCTCTCCTGAAGATGCACAAAGCTTGTAAACGCAGCACAACAAGGTTGCTCTAAGTGGCTGAATTATTTCAACTCACCAAGATCTGATTACATGCTTTGCAGAATAGTGTCTATTGGTCTTGATGTGAAAAGATAGACATCCTTTTTTTCCCCAGCACTGACCTTCTGCATACCAGGCAGCTGACTGCGCTCTCAACAACACCTACAGAAACTGGCTTCTACAGCAAAGGCACGTTGAGAGTCAGCTACAGTAACCATCTTTTTTTTTTTCCCTTTCCATTGATTATCATTTTTTGATTGCTAACACTGCAGATTGATAGAGAAGGAGCACCATATGTAGAAATTTTGCTTATGTATTTCTTGGCAGACCGAAACAAAACTGAGCTAGGGAATTTATAGCTCTTTTTCAGAATTTTTAGAAGGCTTTCAAGTCTGTAACATTGCTAGTTAGGGTCATAGTCCCTCAAAACAAACTGACTTAAACACTGCTATGTACTGTAAATGCACAATCAAACATATTACCCACAAAACACAGTTTATTACTTTCTTTTTTTTCCCCACTGTAGCTGTGGAGATGTCCAAATGTGGTCTCAACTTCAAAAGAAGAGCCAGCAGCGTAACAGTTGCTTTCTCTGAGAAATGAAGGACATCATCCCCTTTTCAGTTCCTTTTGTGTTGATTCTTCTCCTTTCATTTATCTGTGAATTTATGTTGCATGTGAGATATCTCTAGACAGTCTGGTAATGGCAGAAAGAGCAAAGGGTGAGAAAGAAAACTTTTTCTCCTGTGGATTATTGCAAAGGGAATAAGAATCTATAGCTGCAATTGGCAAAATGCAGGAGGGCAGGCTGATTATCCTCAGTGATCCTTATAGGCAATGTTATCTGTAAGCCGCATCTTATGCTTTCTGAGGCATAACTGTTATGTTCATACATGAGATCTTAGCTGTAATTGTAGTCTCTTGCATTACAACAATCATTTTCACAGCTATTGCAAAGTGTTCCTTTAATGACCCCATTTTCCATATATAGATCAATGACTCATCTCACAAATAGTAAATTCATTATTTAATAAAGCTTTAATACCAGGCATATTCCAGTTATATAAGATTCCAAAGAGAGAACCAGTGATGCTGCCAGTTCAGATTCTCCTATGATTAAGGATTAGCCCCAAACTGGAAACTACTCAATCCAAATGGACAAAGCTTTTTTTCCCCAGAGCTTCTGGTTCCTCAGGGTAGCTTTGTTTCAGCTTCATGGTATTCCATGTCTGGGGAAGCTATGTACATTTTGCACAGGCACTTCTGCATTAGATGCAGAGCAATGGAAACAAGCTGTGTGCTCTCCTTTCTAATGTGCTAAAACACTATCTGCTCCATCTCTTCTCTAATTCCAGTGCTGTGAAATAATCATCAGTAGTAGCTGGTTGTGATTTATGTGCAGATATTAATTCTTAATAGCAATTGCTATATGATGAAACAGTAATCTTCTGGGAGAAGTGATTTTGCAAAACAGACTATCACTTTCCAAGGAACAGGAATTTAAGATACAAAATCGTATCAGCCATTTTCCATAGCGTCATAGTGCCTGAGCACAAGAAGCTATTCTTCTGCACAATCTGTATTTTACTGGAAACAGAGCCATATGTGTGCTTCGAAAATGTGCCTTTGCTTGTCATTTCTAACTGCATTACTGCAAGCGAAAAGGCAACAAAATCTTGCAGAATCAGAATGTTGCTGAACAGCTGGGCCCCCTTGCATTAGCAGTGATAAAATCTCATGAGTGCTTTATTTTGTTATTGAGTCTGTGTTAGATTCCAGCCATAGCAAGGATGTGTTTTACTTTCCATGCAATTAGAAATAAAAACACACTGGATCTGACTTGCAGAGCACCACATGACTCACCAGTGAAATGCAGACACTTCTGGGGTGCAGCACAGACTCTTTGATTTCTAGTCCCCTGTGAGAGCTTAAAACTGGAAACAAATGTAAGCGTTGCAATTCTGCTTCAGGGTATTTGTGAGTTCTTGTCTTTCCAATATGAGAAATGTTGCTCTCTGAATTGTGTGTAATGCAGATAAAGGAATTTTGAACAGTAATTTCACTCCTCTAAAAGGAAAGCGGAATGAAAGAAGTATATCCCTGTATGGGAGAAACCATCCTAGTGGCAGCCTTGTCATCTCTGCAGGATTCCTTATTGGATTTCTTTCTTCCCAGCAGAGCACTTTTGAAACTGTCAGATACTATTTTTCATGGCCTCTTCATCAGTGCCTATAGTTTCCGTCTGTTGGGAGATCCACAAGGGAACATACATGCCTGAATCATGCAGTAAGTTGGCTGGAAAAAGATGGATGGGTGTTGATGAGCTGTGCCTTTCCAAGCCATGGCCCCAAGGACAAAGAGAAACTCTCAATCACACCTGCACTCCCTCATGTTGGCCAGAGAAAGAACACACCCAGGTCTGGCCTGTGTGAGCCAGAAGGCACATTTTTTTAAGTCTTCTGAAATGCGTTTTGAGACAGAAGTGCAAATTTTCACCCTGCTTTGTTAGCCTCAATACTTTCCTCACTTCTTCCGTGCTTTCAGTCTGTGATGTTATAGAAAATGAAAGCAAGATTTCTTTGGAAATTTCTTCAACTTGTGTTTTCCCAGAGCTGGAAAGGGAAGGAATATGAGTGAGGGCTGTTCCAGTTGAACAGAAGTAAACATAAAGAGCTGAAGCCCATTTGTAGGTTGAAAAATGTCATATTAGCAAAGCTCTCCTTCTGTCTTCTGTCTTTTCTTGAAGCAACTTGTATTTTCTACTGGATTCAGGTGAAAGCTAACTGCTGAGTTGCGTGTGATGTTGACAAAAGATATCAGTGAGCAGTACCAGGCACCACATCTACCTGTCTATTAACACCACTCCCAGGCCTACAACAGGTTGCATTGAGATGTAGAATCTTACCCATAGTTATTTTCTTCATCCCTTGACAAAATCTGTTTAGTTTCTTAGTGTGCACTTCTTTCATCTCCTTTTGCCTATCAAGACACACTTCAAAACTCCAACTATATTTTTAGATTCTTTTAGACCGCCACAACCTTCTGAACCATTTTTCCACACCAAGAAAGCACTTTTCTTGCAGGTGAAAGCCTTCTTTCATGCAGCATTCCATAAGGAACTGTGAAACCTTCAGGTATTTCAGCTTTCTTATAGCTCATGACCTAGAATTCTGTTAATGTGAACTGTCAGGACTCCCATGATCTGTGTGTGCCTCTCTCTAACTATTGCTGGTGCTGTGCAGGTCATCTGGCAGTACAAATGCGTGTGTGTGCGTAATAACTCCCTTGGAAAGAGATCCAATTGGACAGCAATGCAGGACAACTTTTCTGCCATATTAGACAAAGAGTATGAGACAACTTACTACACTGTGCTACGGCATATTGCCTGGTACCTGGTTTGTCTGGTGTCATGCACCTGCCCCTCAGCTGAGTGTTCTACATGATGTTGGCTTTGTAGCACTGCAAGGATGTGTGTGGTAGATCCCTTGGAACGAGAACCAGTTTTAGCCACTACCTGGGAAACTTGGGAGAAGCATCAAGCCCAGTATCAGTACATCATTTATATACTGACCAGACACTAAAATGGTGAAAAACAGGAAAAGCCTTTTTTATCTTCTTGTTTTCTGCTAGTGATCAGCCTGGAAGAAGAAGCAGCAACCAGTGGTAAAAAGGTTTCATTTTGTTATATTAAATTCTTTGCCCGCTGCAGAAATTCAGCTTGTCCTTATATCTGCTAAACTGTTTCAGTGCTGTTGCCAGCTGCATCAGCCAGAGGAAGTCCAGTGGAAAGTGTATGAAGTACCTGGGGCAGGTACAGCTGGGGAGCAAGCATGGTGGGCACTCCTTGCCAAGATCACCAGGCCAGGAGCTGTGGCTGTGGCACCAGTCTGGGAACATAAGTACACAGACAGAAGTGGTGGGAGTGGAAAGCCTGAGAGACTCTGCTTGGCACAGCGCCTGGCACTTGGCAGAACACCCAGAAACAATCCAAGACAAAACAGAACAATTCCAAATCCCCAAATCAATGAAGGACCCACTAAGCAAAGCTTTTATACCTGGAGTAGTGGCACGCATACTTTATAAGGGCATCTTCTTGTAGCTTCTGACTTGGATAGTTGAGAAGTATGGGGAGCATCATCCTGCTTCTTCATAGTCACTTCTGTCACGGTATTTTTGTCTTTCTTTCCATGGGAAGCTTCAGATTGTCCTTCAACTTCAGGAGTCCCAAATGCTGCCCTGGAGGATCTGTTTCCTGAATTTAGGAATTATTTGTGCATCTTAGTTTAAGAAGTGCTAATCTTCCTCATGCCATGAAACAGAATAATCCACTATTGACAGTCCTTCTGTGAGCCCAGCTTAGAACCTGTGCTGTGTTGGTTCAAGTCCCTAAGGTCTCTATGTGAGAGTTGATCAGCAGGTCAGTGCTTTTGTTTGTATTGCATTGCATTGCACAGCTATTGCATTGCATTTTGAGGTAGTCTCAATTGAAGTCATTTGATAGGAGGCTAACAAAACCTCAACTCCGGTAAATCCTTAAGTGAGAAGGTACCACCTCTAATCTGCTTTAAAATAATAAGAGATATTCAGGTTCCCAAGCTTCAGCTCACTGATGAGGGGAAAAGGACAGTAACCTCTGGGTGAGACTGAAATACCAAGCGTGGAGAATGCTGGGGGTACCATCTGGGGTCACAGTGATAAAGGTACTACTGCAGACACCTCTGGAGAACTTTTTATCAGTAAGGTCAGCATTTAATGCCTTGCTGAGGTGCTTTTGAGGATATTAACTATCCAATCATTTCTGTCTTTGTGGAACCATGGTCTAAACATTTTGATTTTCCAGCAGTTTGCTGGAAGCTCTAAATCCCCTTCTACCTACTATCATTCTCTGCCTGCCCCTGCACACTGTATAAAGGGACTGAGCACAGTAATTACCTAATTGCCTGACTAACTGTTGTTAGCTTACAGGGTAATTACAACATCTATTGTTAATTAATAGTATTTTTCACTTGCTGAAAAACAGGTTTTGTATGTTTGTGGGCTTCCTTCCCTCCCCCCAAAGGAAGAGTTTAAATTTCAGTGCTTCTGAATTGATTTTATATATTTTAATACATATATTCTTGTGTAACTGACTATATGACCCTTCAGATGCCATATGTACATATGCATGAGCATAAATTAGCTCTTCCTATAAAGTTTTGCCTGCTGGCAAAAAATAATCTGAGGGGGAAAAAAAGCACAGGAAGCTTATTAATGTGAGAGTTTATTTAGCTAATAATGATCCCTGTAAAATAGCACACAGCGAGTACATTTCTCATCTATCTGTTACCTCAGATATCTCCTCAGGAACATCCCTTAAAGGAATTGTGCAAGTATTTTAAGCCCAGCAGCTTTGGACAACAGCACATTAAATTAGATGAAGTCTTAGAGGAAGATTTGAGAATTAAGAGGCTGTGGAGTGCTCCCATTTTCCCCACTGGTAGGAAGCACTGAGGGATCCAACATTTATACAGGTAAAAAACACAACTGATGCACATTTTATTGCTATGTATTTGTGTGCTTGAGATCTTAAATACTAAACCAACAAGCATTACATATGCAGGAACACACCATGTAGAAGTTTCCCTTAGGACAACATTATCTTTTAAGGCCCACTAAGAGGATCCATCACTAAACATAGGGGGATTTTTTATTCCTGTTTGAGGGCTGAGGTGAACTGCACAGAATGACGTGCTGATTGATCTGAAACGCTTCATTTTCTCTCAGCCCTAGGATGCCTGTTGCTTCTCAACATTTCATTCTATTTTCCCTAGCTCTTCTTTCCCCGTTACCCCCTATCATTTGCATGTTTCCCTCTGCACACAGGGAGACGCACTGTGGCTGCTCAGCTGATGCTCACTCAGTTTACAGAGCTCAGCCTTTGTTTTTTCACTCATCCACTCTCACAGCAGAACAGATCTCAAAACAGAACTCTGGAAAAAGCTGAAACAAAAGCTTTCAACCCAGCCATAGGAAAACCTTACATAACTCCTTATGTAACGGGATGCGGAGTACTTTCTCGTTATTAACTTCAGAGCTGCTCAGGCTCCCCTGGTTTCCTCCCTGCTGTGGTGTGGAGTAAAGGAGCTTTCCCTCTGAGCACAGAGTGCAGTGCACTTCAGCTGCTATTTCTCATTCCTGTATGAGGAAATAAAGCAGGAGGGGCACAGTGCCTTCTCTTTACTTATCCTCCTTTCCTAAAACACCTTATAAAGGCAATAAGAGGGCACTGGAAGCTCCCTGCCCTACACCAGATGCGTGCAGTCGTTATTTCCTCCTCGCTCAATCTATGTTCGACCCGTGTTTCCCGTTCCGCTGGGCCCTTTCGCGGTGACCCGGTTCGCTCTGTGAGCGCTCTGAGCTCAGACCGTCCGCTCTGTGGAGCACTTATTTCCCTCCCGCCGTCCCGCCCCACGCACCCGCCCGGCGGCGGAAGCCGGAAGCGCGGCGGCGGAAGCGGTTCTCAGCTGGCGGGGGGGTGTCGCAGGTGAAGCTGGGAGGCGCGGAGCCATCTTGGTGCCCGCGCCGGGCAGGGACTCGCCGCCGTCGCCGCGCCAGGACAGCGAACCGCCGCCGGGCCGGGCACGGGGGGGCGTCCGCGGGCGGGGCGCTGCCGGCCGTGGGCACCGAGAGCCGCGGGCTCCGGCCGTGACGGGAGCGGCTCCGCGCCTCCGCCGGCCCCCGGCTCCGGGCTCTCCCCGCCCGCGCCCCCATGAGGCCGGAGCCGCCGCCCGCCGCCCGCCCGCGCCGGTGACGAGCCGCCGGGAGGTCGCGCCGCCCCCGCCGCGGGCTCCCCGGCCCCGTCCCCGCCGAGCCCCCTCCTTCCTCGTTCCGTCGGCGCTCGGGCTCGCCGCCCCCGGGGGCGCTGCTGAGGTGCGGCGGGCGGGGGGAGGCCCGGTCCCGGCGGGGCTTCACCCCGAGAGTGAGACAAGCACCAGCGCAGGGAGACACGGCCGTTGTGCGGCCGCCGCGGGTCCGAACGTGGGGCTGCCGGGCTGTGACAGACCTGCAGCTCCCCGGGCTGGAAGCAGCTCTGTGCACAGCGGCTGCACCGCCGGGTCGGACGCACTTTGTGGACATAAGCGTTTTTTAAACTTTTTTTAAGAACTCGTTTTCTGGGATTTTTACAAGCAGCCCTTTAGTTCGCGTTGGTTTCCTGCTTCTCCCGCTTCAAGGCGGCGTTCGCTCTGTTCTTCCTGGTACCGTAGCACGGGGATCTGAACGGGACTGACAGGTACTCCAGGAGCCTTCCAGTCCGTCCACCTGTTAAAGCCGGCAGCTCCGCTTCTTTCTTTCTTCCATTTTTTTCCCCGTGTCGCCTGTTGGATGTGATGGAACTCATGTTTGCGGAGTGGGAGGACGGGGAGAGGTTCTCCTTCGAGGACTCCGATCACTTTGAGGAGGACTCCCTTTGTTCCTTCATCTCAGAGGCAGAGAGCCTTTGCCAGAACTGGAGAGGATGGCGGAAGCAATCGGCCGGACCCAATTCTCCCACTGTCAAAATGAAAGGTGAGATCGCCTGCCGTCCTCGGGAGTGCTGAGGACACGTGGTGGCAGGGGGCGAGGAGAGCTGCGGGGTGCTGGAGGTGCGAGGTGAAGGCGGTGTGTGATGGCTGTGAGGGCAGCGGGCTGGGATGAGAGTTTACGTGTGATCTTAATGCAAAGCGGTGTTTTGGATGAGCTTTCACCTGTGTGATCTCAGTAATACCATAATGCAGCTTTCCTGAGTACGTTTGCTGAACTTGCTGTTGGATATCTGAAAATAATAGTAATGGTAACCAAGGCACAACCTTGTTCAGGAGTAGTTCTACCCATGTTGAGTCCCAGTTGCATTGAGTAAATTAGAATAAGGTGTCATAAAGGATCTTATAACTGTTAAACAACTTCTTGTGTTGAGGCGTATTTGTATAGAGCAATCTATTTTTCTTACCTGTTTCTGTAATTTTCTCTTATTTCTATTAAAAGGAAAGCATTCTTTTGTAGTAGTAGAGCAAGAAGGCCTTGTGACTGTGACAGAGGGGCAGGCAAACCACCATGTGTCCGCTTCACAAAGGTTGCTTTATTTCCTTTCTCCTGATAGTTTTTTTAATAGTAGACAGGAAAAAGGCATTAGGAATTAAAAGAAGTAATCCTTAAACCAGTGTATAGCTGCTAATCCTTCCCCTGGTTATTTTATTTTACTTTTTAGCTGAAACACAGTTTCTCTTTTATCCTGATGCATCTCATCCCTGGAATCCAGGTGGCGTTTGCAGAAAGAAGAGGCAGGCAAACAGTCAGCAGAAGTTGCATGAGTGCTCCCTACTCTTCCTTTCATCTCCTTTCTTTGCTTTCAGTCTGGTGTCAGTGCTTTTCCCATTACTGCTGGCTTTTGTGACCATAGCTGCCTTATTACTATCTCCCTGACTGAGCTGCAAAGCTTCGTTCTCTTCTGAGCAATGGCCTTACGCTGAGAGTTCAGTTAATAATGAGTTGTGCTAAAATCTGACGGTGTTATGCTATGGACAGATGTTCACTTGTCACTAGGTCGGGTCCAGAAAGTACACTGTGCATTAACTGTAGGCTTTCCAGAACAGCTTAATTTTTAAACTTATAGTGTAAGTATGTGAACTGTCTCTAGTCCCAAATATGCAACTGTCTGCATCTCTTGACTAATCAGGTATAGAGCTAAGGATAACATGGGCATTTAAAAGAAATTAATTAAAGGAAGAACATAGAGAAGTGCTGAATGCACATCCAACTTGGATGTGTGGCTTTCCTATGATACATCCTACTTGTGCAGAGCACAGACAGTGCTGGAATTAGCTTTTCGAAGCTGTGAATCCTGAGATGCAGAACTGAGGGTTGGGCACAGTAAACTTCACATTTCACTTTAAGCCTTGTGTTTGGCAACATGCTTGCAAAGAGCTGAGGTTTTGAAAACATGCTGCTGTGGAGAGACTCGAGTTCAGCAGAGGTGTATAGAACTGGTTGGTGTGAGATGTGCCGGTCAGACTGGTACTTGAACAGGTGATTGGTTTTCAGTTGCGTGATCTCCTGGGCTTTGGTATGTGATTTTTTGTTTCCTGGGCCCAGCCCAGTACCTTTGGCTCTCTTGACCAAATTGGAAAGCGAACAGCAGTTGCTCCTCTATTGGCTTCCACTTGTTGCGTATTAGAATGAAAAATTGCTTCAGTAGATGGTGCATTTCTGAGATTGTTGGTATCTCAGTTGACATGGCAAACAGAACTGCTGACATCCTTGTGATAACTGCAGTGATTTACATGGTACGGTGATGTTGCTATTTGAGGTTCTGCAGACCTCTCAGCCTGCGTAGGCAAGGGTTGCATTGTTTGTACTTAATTCATATTTTTAGGCTGTATCTGTAGAGAGATCTAATGCCTTTGTACAAAAGTTTTGCTGTAACACAGGGAAATTTGGGGAAGTGCATAAGCATGGATTTGTTGTCTAAATAATTATTTATCCACACTACAGATTCATGTATGATCCCACTGACAGAGCACTTGCAGGTACTTTATGCAGTGTGTTGTCAGTGAGCCTGGGCTGACTTGGAACATTTCACTGTCTGGGATCTGCTTGGATTTCAGAAAACTTGTGCAGATTTAATTATTTTTACCATCTCTTTTTGATGGTGTTTTTGTAGTCAGAAAAAGCAACATGGAGAACTTGCCAAATCATGGGCTTGCTAGTTAGTCACACTGAGTCTTCGGAAGTGTGGTGACTCTCAATTCAGCCTGCATGTTTTATTTTAATTGACACAGTTTACCATTTTGCAGTAGCCCGTGATGTAGCTTCTCATGTGAACAAAAAGTGAGGTTAGGTGCAGAGTGCTTGGATTTAAAATGCTAAGGGAAACCACGAGGAGCTGCATTCTGTGAGCCTTTTCCTCCAGTCAGGCAGCTCAGGCTGTGTTTTGATTTGGGATCAGTCAGGCGAGTTATGTAATAGAGAGGATTTCTAACTTCTTCAGTTGTTTTGAATCTGTCCTTGTGAGAGTCCAATTCGTCATTAATTAGTTGAAAGAGAATCCTCTTGAGACTGAGGGAAGTGCTGCTGGCTGGGGATTGCTCTTCTTAAACAAACTAACAAACCACCATCCCCACTGCTTGCGGATTTTGTTAATTTTGCAGCTTTTTGCTTTGTGCTCAAGTGTTTTCAATATTGCCATGTAAACTATGGCTGGACTGTAGCTGGTTGTTTTTCTTTCATTTAATTTTCACCGAGTTTATTGTTTAGTCTTCTTATGTTACTTTCTATACAAGTGTATTCCCTTCAAATGTAGAACTGATTGTGTGAAGGAGAAGCCCATTGTGTCTCCTTTATGGGTGTCCTTGGATTTTTGGCTCTTCTCAGTTTCCACTGATTCACCTGTACTGAAATCCCAGAGCTAAGTGTGTCAGTTCTGGGGAAACCAGGAGTCCTGTTGAGCTTAGCAAATAATTTAGAACTTTCATTTTAGAAATGGCTTGTTCTGATGCTGTTTTTTTCTTCATTGCTTGTTTTTACCTATCTTTTTTTCTTTTTGAATGAGATAACACTTGTAACCGATATTTGCCTGTATACATCATTGATGAGACACTTGACGTTGTACTTGTTGAAATAAGTAATGGGCGGACATTACTCAAGTCAGTGCGAGTAGATGTTTTGAAGATCAATGTCTTTGCGGTGTTTTCAGAACCATCTGCTTCCTCAAGTTGGTTTATGGCTCCAACTCACTTTCTTTCAGTCAAGTTACATTCCACCAATGTATTATGTTTCTACCAATGAAAGCAGCCACTTTATGTTATCTCCAATTTTCTAGATAGTCTTTGGTTTCCCAGACTCCGTTATGAGAGTCAGTACTGTTCTCTGATTTTTCCTTCTCACTGTTGATAGTACTTACATTTTTCATTGGCAATTGACATGAGCCTAGTGGTTGGGGGAGCTGGGTTTGTTTGGTTTGGAAAAGAGAAGGCTCTGGGGAGACCTGTTTGTGGCCTTCCAGTACTTGGAGGGAGGTTATAAATGTGGGGTAGGGGTTGGAGATGGGGGAAGATGGACTTCTTACATGGTCTGATAGTGATAGGGCAAGGGGGAATGACTTTAAACTAAGAGGGGAGATCCAGGTTAAATGTTAGGTGGAAATTCTTTATTCAGACGGAGGAGAGACACTGGCGCAGCTGCCCAGTGAGCTGTGGGTGCTCCATCCCTGAAGGTGCTCCAGGCCAGGCTGCATGGGGCCTTGGGCAGCTGATCGGGTATGGGGCAGCCCTGCCCATGGCCAGGGGCTGGAATCTCAGCTATTCAATTATCGTGTACTTCCAAGAGTTGTTATCAATTATCTTTAGATCTTCAAACTCACTACTGTGACTTTGTTTCTTCCTCAGAGCCTACAAGTGTTTTCCCACCCTTAGTCTTTTGCAGTTTCTGAAGAATCTGTGTTTACCAAACACTTAAAAAGTTGCTGTAAATACTGTAGGATTGGTAAATACTGTGTTCACAACATTCACAATCTTTTTGTTCCATCCTTCAAGCATTACATACTGTACTGCAAAAAAAACCAAACAAAACAAAACAAAAACACCAAAAAAACAACACAAACCCTTAAGCTAAAGTAAGAATTGTTCAGGCAGTGATCTCCTAAAAGTATTCTCATTATACAGCCCCAGGAGGTCTGTATTCCTCCAAACTGTTAGGAATGCCCACTGTGGTGATTAATGGGCACGATGCCTCAAAACTACAAGCTGTAGTGAGGGAATGATTGGCAGAGAATGGATAGAGCCTGAGGTGGAGATGTGATCAGTTTAGAGACAATCTGGTAGAAGTCTGAATTGTGTCTTTGAGGTAAAGTGACAGTGGTTGATTTTCACTAGTTTATAAGGACAAACAATAAATGGTACAGAAAGCAGCACTTCTTCCTCAAGGTTGCTAGTTAGGACTAAATTAAAGTTAACCCTTGTTCAAAGATGTATTGCAGTAGGAGACATCAAGAGAAACAGGTTCTGGTTTATCTGATGCGCTCTTCAGACTGCTCTTGGAAGAGAGCGTTGGTGCCATCCATAGTGCTCACTCAGAGCCTGAGGAAGCTGGAAATGAACACTGTGGTTTGCTGTTTTCTTGCTATTACTGTGTATTGGACAGCTGCAGTTGATTATTATTTTTTTCTGCTGCATTTGTGCCTTTGGTGTGGAAAGGGGGAGGTTACGTCTGTGTTTCTGGGAGATGCAGATGTAATGCATCTTGTGTGGGGTTTTTTGGTGTGATACAGTCTAAATACCTTTTACAGTATATACAAGTTCACTGATTAATATCACTGATAAAAAACCCCAAACCCCAAACAATAAGTCTTGTACCAGCTGCCTATTGAGTTCTTCATAGGAATTAAAAGTCTGAATGTTAGTGGCAGGATATAGCAAATGCTTTATGAAATGAGCAGAGCTCAGCTGTCCACTGAGGAAAGGTAACGTGACAGTGGAGGCTTAGCTGCTGGAAGGAAAAAGGTTTCTCTGTACTTTCTTACTCTAGTAAGTGGATTTCCCCTATTTTTGTACGGTATCCCATTATCCATAGTGATTGGCAGTGTTGTCTCACTGCACAGCAGCAGCTGAAGCACAAGCTGAAGGTTGTGCAGAGGTTCTGTGAGTCAGTTCATTAGAGCTGAAGGTATCGCAAAGAAGTTGGAGCTGGTCTGTCAGGACTGTTGGGCATCCTTAAATGTGGAGCTCCAGAGCTGCAATGTACATTTCAGAAGCTGTCCAGAAGTTTCTGTCAAACCCAAAGGCTGTGCCATGGTGCAGTGATACTCTGCCTTCTGGGATGAATGCTTCTCATGTGTTTCTCATTTCTGTTGTGTGCTCCTGAGCCTATTTGAGGTAACTGAATACACATCCCCTCTCTTCAGGAATGGCACTGGAAAAACCCCTTCAGGAAGCCGTCAGGAAAAATGCATTTTTACTGCTCTGACTGGAAATGGCTGCTTCAATTCTGACTCTGCTTCTGTCTTCTGACCTCTTCCTTTTAAACAGGCTTCTCTTCCCCTCAGAAGTCTTGCATGTTCTTTCCATGTTGTAATGTCTCCTCTTTGTACTGGGAGGCCTTCCTGGCTCCCATGGCTTTTTCTTTGTGTGGTTTTTCTCCTTTCTTCCCCCTTGAGGGCATCCCTGTATTTCTGAATGACCTGCAATCATGGATACTCTGTGTGTTTCAGGTGTACTGAAGCCTGTGAGGCTTTTCTCTGGGGCATGTTTGCCTCTCAGGAAGCAATGGTAAGGGGACAGGTTTGAGCCTAGCTGCTGGAGTGTGCTCTCCCTTTGTTTCCTATCCATTTCTCTATAATCTCCTCCCTTATTTTTCTTTAACCTGTTCTTTATTACTAAAGGATAAAAATAAAATCCATCTCTCTCTATATGTATATATATATTTAACCTGTAGTTAACTAGCTCTTTCCCAAGATGAAAACATAATGAAGGCAAAGCACCTTGAGCTGCACTTCATGTTTGAGGTTTGTAGTTATCTATAAGATTGCAATTTGACAGTTAAATGCAAATGTCTTTTGTTATCCTAGGTAAAATACTCAGTAAACACGTGCTAAAGCAGCCCTTTGTTTTAACGCATGTGTGTTGTATATGTCACCTCTCTGAATACTTAAAGTGGCTTTCTTCTTCGAGTACTTGAAGAAGATATTTTAATCTCTATATGATTTGTTCACTCTTCCCACTTGCAGTAACAGGAGACACATGTACAGTCACTGCAGAGCACTGTGCCTGGAGCTGTGCCCCCACTGTGCGCCTGGGGGCACTGAGGGGTGAAACCCATTGCTGCAAAAGAGAACACATGTATTTATTTATTTATTTGTGATAGAAATAAGTAAAAGTACAGGAGAAAATGTAAGTTAGAGCTTAATCTAGTCTCATCGCTAGGCAGATTATTCGGTTTCAGAATCTGCTTTGCCCTGGGTCTCCTTTTGAAGGATTAACATCCTGCAATGTGGGTGAATCTCTGCGACTCTTCTCTTGATCATTAGCGATTCTTTGCCAGTTGCCGAGTTCAGAAGGTGATGGAAGTTTCCAGGAGGTAGACGGAATTGTTCAGTGTGCAGAGCTGGTCTGGGAGCTTTGTGTATTGCACTGGGCTATTGTCAGCTTCATGCACTTCATGCTCTGTGGTATTGCTTCTACTATATAGCAGCATGATCTGTGTATTTGAAGAGCCATCAGTTAAATATGATTTTATATGGAAGTTTCCAAGTTTGGAATTCCTGTTCATTTTGAGGAACAGCAATAAAGCCATAAAATAACCTATGTAAAGAAAAAAACTACACTTTTTTACATTTTCTATTTCTTATAGCTTCAATGAGAAAAGAAGTGAGAACCAAACTGACCAGACCTATGAAAGTCTGTTTTCTAATGTATTTTCTAATATATCCCAAGTAAAAATTCTTCTGCATACAAGTTGTGTAAGTAAAACTTCAGATGCATCTCGTGAGCAGACCTTTTATTCCCCCTCTGATGTAGGACATTCTCAAATCAATGTCTTTCCTGCACTGTTTGTATAATAACTATGGTAAAGTTCATTTTTAAGCAAATGTAAATTCAGTAATTTCATCTGTGAAAAGCTGGTAGAGAATTATAACTGTTTTAAGTACTCAAGTGGATGTTTTTAAGCAACTGAGCTGCTGCTTGTGTAGTGTAGGTTATGAATCTTTGCTTGGTTATGATGCCCAGGATTATTAAGTGGTGAAGTGACCCTCCTGGCTACTGAGTATGACAAAGGCGTCCCTACGTGTTTTTACATTAGTGCACAATTGAAGGGAAAGGTGTGTGCATCTCAGTTCAGTGAACAAGAGAGTGCTTTTCTTGTCTGTATCAAGTTCGTGATAGTCCATGATAACATAGTGATACAATTCATGCTGGTATGTTGAGAAAAAGATAACACAGTGAATTAAATATCAAGAAATATTAAACCAGAAATAATAAAGAAGTCAATATAAAAGTAAAGATCAAGCGCCACAGAAAAGTCTTTTAATAAAACTCTCCCTCCCCCCTGTATACTTTTGAAGGAACAGAAATGGACATCAGTGATTAGGTCAATGTCTGGTATGCCAGTTACAAAACTGGGAGCAGGAACCATCTCCTCTTAATTGTCTGGTGTCCTAGTTATTATACAGTACTTTGTTCCCAAGGAAGAAAGGAATGCACGGTTTCAAAAGATGTTTTACATACTTTAATGAACTTTTGAAGTAAACATTTGTCTGTTTAAAATATCTGTAATTAATTTTGATATGGTTTGGGGCTTTGCATCTCTAATAGTGAAAGAGTCAAAACCAATGTACAATCTTGTAATGTACAAGATATTTAAAAAGCTGGTTCTAATTTTAAAATGCCGCACATATTATTCATAGAATCAGTAAGGTCAGAAGAGACCTCCAAGATCATCCAGTCCAACCATCCACCTACCACCAATATTTCCTCACTAAACCGCATCCCTCAGTACAACATCTGAGCATTTATTGAACACCTTCAGGGACAGTGACTCACCCACCTCCCTGCACAGCTCATTCCAGTGCCTGAACACTCTTTCAGAGAAGACGTTTTTCCTGATGTCCAACTTGAATCTTCTCTGGCATAATTTAAAGCCATTCCCTCTAGTCCTGTCATTAGTGATGTGGGAAAAGAGGCCAACCCCCACCTTACCACAACCTCCCTTCAAGGAGTTGCAGAGTGATGAAGTCTGCTCTGAGACTTCTCTTCTGCAAACTGAACAATCCCAGCCCCATCAGCTGCTCCCCATAAAGCGTGTGCTCCAAACCCTTCACAGCTTTGTTGCCCTTCTCTGAACATGCTCCAGGGCCTCACTGCCTTTCTTGTAGTGAGAGGCCCAGGACTGAACACAGTACTTGAGGTGCAGTTTCACCAGGGCTGAGTACAGAGGGATGACCACTTCCCCGCTCCTGCTGGCCACACTATTCCTGATACAGGCCAGAATGCCATTGGCCTTCATACTCACCTGGGCACACTGCTGGCTCATATTTAGCCAAGTGTCTGTCAACACCCCCAGGTCTTGTTCTTCCAGCCACTCTGCCCCAGGCCTGTAACGTTGCCTGGGGTTGCTGTGACCAAAGCTCAGGACCTGACACTTGATCTTGTTGAATTTCATCCCATTGGCTTCAGTCCAGCAATCCAGCTTGTTCAGGTCCCTCTTTTGGCCCTTCCTATCCTTAGACAGATTAACACTTCTCTCTTACTGAGGGTATGCTGAGTCCCTTTGTCCAGCTCATCAGTAAACATGGTGAACAGATCAGGCCCCAGTACCAATGCTGGGCAACTACACCTGTGACAAGTTGCCAGCTGGATGTTACTCCATTCACTGCCACTCTCTGGCCCAGCCCACCAGCCGGTTCTTCACCCAGCAGAGTGCACTTCTCCAAGCCTTTCTAAGTTTCTTCCTCTGATGCTGTGTAGCGACTACACAGTGTTACCAACAAGTAGATTCCCATGTTGCTTAGAATCTGTATTTTTTATTGATGCACCTTTTTTCTCTCTTTCTTCATCTATGGAAGGACAGTAACATTCTGGTGAGGCATGTGCCACCATCAGCATCAAGTTGATATTGATTTCTTTGACCATGCTTTTGTTGGTGCTTTTGGAGTTGATACATCTTACAGAAAGTGCTATTTTGGATACATTTCAGTCATGTGTGTTTGGAAACATAATATCTCCTTAGAAGAATGAAACAAAGGAACTTTGTCAGGCTGTGTTACACCCCTTACAATTTTCTGGGGCTACACACTTTGAGATAAATGATGCTATGAAAAGAGTCTGGTTTTAATCAAATATTGCTTTTATGAATCATTATTAGTGTTTCTAGATTACTCCAACAAAAACAAAAGAAAGGAGATAATGTTGGTACTTAACTATGTTTGACCTCGTTTATTCTGTTAAGATGTACATTCAGTTGGCAAATCTATGTGCTGCTTTTTCTGTATTTAAATGAGAATCTATTGATAAGTGGGCAGCACTGAAAAAAATTGGGAGTAATGTCTTTAAACAAATTCTTAACATCCTCGGTTGGCTGCTGCAAGTAGGGAGTATGAATCGTGTTTCTTGGTGCTCCATTGGCTTTTCTGTCTTCCTTTTGACCATTAGTTTAGTTTAGTTTGTTGCTGTGGAACAAATAGTGTAGCTTTTGAGCTCCTTTTTCATGTGAGATGAGGGCTGGCATGTAGAAGAAAGGGAAAAGATAAATGGATGAAAAAAGGGGGGAGATTAAGAAAAGTCTGTCTGCAGAAGAAATCCCATCTGCTCCTGGGAATAAAGCTGGGTGCTACAGTGCAGGAGAGAGCAGCCTTAGGGAAGGTGAAAGAGGGAAGACAGAGGCAAAAAAAAAGTCCATATATTTTTTTTACAAAGATGTAGATGCGTAGTGTAATAAAATAATTATTGCCATGATTTTTGTGCAAGCAATGAGAAACTTTATGGGAAGGAATCCAGTTGTACTTCTTCCTCATGAATTAAGACACTCAGAGGTGACTTGTTGAATCTGGTGAGTGCTTGGGCCAACTCTGGCTTCCTCTTCTGTTTGGAGAGGTGAAAAAATAAGGAGATGTTGACCTTTATTTGCCATCTGGAAATAGTGGTAAACAGGATTAATGCATTAGTGGAGGTCTGAAAAGAAAACAGTTTTAAAATCTCATTTTATATAATTCTTTCTTTTATTTATTATTATTATTTCAGATAATCTAGTGGAAAAAGTGAATTACATCTTTTTTGTTTGTTAGGTTAATGATTGGTAAAGATGCTGCTTTGAGTGTGTCTCCCCAGCCAGTGTTAAAGAATGGAAGAAGTGATGTAGCCTTGAAGCAAAGTTAGCCAGTTGCCACCTGGAGTCTTTTTAGATATATTCACTGAAACAATGCCTACTTGTAGTCAAGCCTTTATTACTGGCATCTTGTCAGTGTATGTGACAGATTCTTCCTTGAAACACAGAAAAGTTTGCTAAAGCTGTGAATATTGAGTATTGTATGACCTTCTGGAATCTATCCATGCCTTGTTTCTTGTATTCATAGGATTTTCATTTTTACAGATGTCAATATGTGTTCGTGTTTGCCTGACTTCGTGTATTTGACAAATTGTTGTTCTTAAGACTTACATTCTGATTTTTATTTATTATTTTTATTATTTTATTATTGTATTATTTTATTTTTTTATTTTTTTAATTTCCCCTGAATATTCCTGTACTGGAATACTTACTTGGTAAGTTTGTATCTGTCTTGTCCTCTGGACAGTGTACAAGCACGCAGTCTTGTTAATCCACATTGGAGGCTAATTGCACAGCAGCTCAACGGTGACTTGAATGTTAAGTTCTGTGTGTTTAAGAAGCACTGATTGTTGATGTGAAAAATATTGTTAGGTATTTCACATTGAAACTTCATTACAGTCTTGCTGGTGAGTTAAGATGTAATTAATAGCTGTAAAAATGAAATTACTGTTACTTAAATGAATCTAATGCCTTTGTTTAATCTAAAGGGCATCACTTAATAATTCTCTTGAGCTGTTGATGGTTTCTGCTGCGTATTATGTGTAATTATGTTTGCTACCTCACGTTTAGGTCTGTAAATGCTGAGGTGGGACAAAAAGGGAGCTGCAGCTGTAAATCTGTTTACCAGAGCTGGATGGGCCAGGTGTGAAAATGTTTGCAACTTACACTTCCATATAACTTTCATGCATGGCTTGGAGAGAAGGTGATCTGACGTGGATAAGTTAGTTGTTTGACCCTGAATGCCTTTGGTTGTTTTCATTGCCTAATGGTCTGCATTTAGAGAAGCAGTGTGCAAGCTCAGCTAAGCTGCTTATGCTTCTCAAGGACAGGAGTTAGTTTTCCCTTGCTGGTTAATAGCAGGAAATGCTTCAAGACTTCTGGGGATGTTCTCAGAAGATGATTGACTTTGCTTCAGTCTTGTGATGTTGGAAATATTTTGGGAGATAGTATCCATTTGACTAAGTAAATTCATGCAATCAGTGCCTCACAGTTTTCTGGTGCTCCTTTTGTTACTGTATTTGCGCACCAGTAGTGATAGATGTACTTGTAATGGGTTCCTCCTCTGTAAACACTCTGCAGCTGCTGGCTTGTTCCATTTATCCTTGATACTCCGTTGTGTGTGGGGTGGCCACTCCTCTCTTTTGTTTACTATATGGAGAACCAAGCAGTAATTGGGCAGTTGCCTTATTTCCAGTGGAGGGGCAGAGAGCTGGAGGAAGGCTGGGGACTGCTGCCTTTGGGACCCACAGCAGCAGCTGGGGCTGTGCTGGCACCTCTGAGCTGCACTGGGGAGTGCCACTGAGTGGGATGTTAGCCTCATACACACACACACCCCAGCTTACACTGTGGGAGGTTTTTACAAAACCCAAGGTTGTAAAACCATGAGTCGGATGGGAATTTTCTTAGAAGCTCTTAGGTATGCAACTTCAACTCCTGTCACAGGAAATGGATTTTTAAATCTCTGGTGGTTTTCCAATGGTGATACCAAAAGGCAGGGGCTTCTTTGAGTTGCTGACAGATGTTTGGGTATTTTTAGCTTTTTATTTTTTCACCCTAGAGGTGAGAAAGCTGCATACTTAATCTATTCTTTCCAGACAATCAGTTTCCTGTAAGCCCCACTAGAATGGGCTGGATCTCATTCTGATGATGTTCTGCAATGCAGCACCTCAGTGTTTGCTGGTGTGTTTGTTTGGAGGCTGTGATACTGCCCTGGGATGGTGGGCATAGGATAAAGCTGGTTAGGGATTAATTGGGCATGCGCAACTTCAGAATGGATACTAGATACAGAGTGGATAAATAGTGCAGGTTGCATGGTGTTTTGTATGACATCCTTTCAGCATTTGAAAGCATGGCAATACATTTGGTAGAAATAGGTGCTCAGATGTGATGCAGTCTGGATTTTTGATTTGTGTTTAACTTCCGTTTGTCTGCATTCTGAATAGTATCTGATCCGTGTTGATCTTTGTAACTTGTTTGCTTGTCCTTTACTGCTGTGGATAATTCTGAGATGATGATAATATACTTTGCATGGGGCATGAGTGGAAATGAGCGGTAGCACGGAGCCTTCCCTGTAGGAAGCAGGAGCTGTTTGATCTCTGTGCTGTGTGTGCACGGTGTGGGTTACACAGAGAGAGCGCAGGGAGCAGCGGTGCCAGGAAAACGCCGAGCCTGCAGCTGATCTGCTTCGTCAGCTGTAGAGTTACTCTGAATGCAAGCTGCCCAATTTGTTGTGAAACCTTGGCCAGCACTGGCATGAATACACTGTTTTGTAGCACTGTCTGTCTTTCTTTACAAAAATCTGCTGCTCATTTTAGGTTTTCTAACAGCTGTCGGTTGCTTGCCCAGGCTGCTCTTTTTTTGAAATGAATTCCATTTTTAGGGAGGGAAATTGAAGGGTGATTGGATAAAGAATTTCTTGTCTGTGTTTCCAGAGGAGGTTGTCAAGCCGTGAATGCTGTATTGCCTGCCTAATGCTGGTGCTAGAGTTTTTTGGATCTCGGTCATGTTACAGAGAGGGAGAGCTGAGGAAAGAGCTTACCAACATTTTTCTCTTGAGATTCAGAGCTTCTGAAGAGACAAATAAATCTTATCTCACATAAGGTGGCAGCAACATATCAAACACTCTATTTGCATCAGCACAGCACTGTACAGGCATTTGCAGTTGCTACATGGGTGAAGCAGTAGAATTGAGTGTAAAAAACAGCTTTCTGTTCTGAGCTGGACTTGTGTTGGGAGAGGTTCTGATATATGTTCAAAGCTGATATTTACTGTAGATACTTTGTGTATGTTTGCAACAAAATCTTATGTGAACTGTGAGGCAGAACTTAAGTGACAGGGATCTTTTGCTGGGATCTTAGGAGTGTGAGTTCAGTGGTGTAGGAAAGTGCAGATGTTTCTGTCCTAGAGTTCAGAAATCATGACATTTGGTTTAACCTGAATTTCCTTTCCCTCCACCATCAAACATCTTTTTGGTTATTAAATGCTACCCGTAAGTTTCCACCTTTGCCTTGCCCTGAGGTTCTGAAGGCTGAAATCAAGTGTTCTTTCCAGAGATTTGGTTTTCAGTACATGAAGAATGTCCAGCTAGGATGCTGTAAGGGCATAAGGAGCACAAACTGGGGTGAGATGAAGGTAAATCTGTTCTTCAGCCAACTGACCTTTGGAGAGCAGGCGTTGTTTTCATATGTGTGGCTTTTATTCAGCCTAGTAAGTGCAAGACACCTCAGGGATGGTCAGGTAGTGGGCTGCCTGCTCATCAATTAGAGGTTACTTGGGTGCAATTAAATCTTTAGTCATGCTCGTCAGTGGTGAAAGGAGAATAACACAACAGGGTTGGTTATTTTTCTTATTAATGTCATACTGCTCTGAAGAGAGTGTTCCTTCTGATGTTGTACCTCTGAAAGTATTTTTGCTGACACAGAAACTGCAGGTAGAGTTGAGAGGGGTAGAAGCAAACAGATGCTCCTAGAAGAGAAGCCTGCCTCCCATTAGATGTACATTGTAGCCTCTTAATGTGAAGAGCTGTTTTTTTGCTTTATTTTCTAAGAAGTCCATCAGACTTCTGGTTTCGTTCTGTTCTGTAGTCCTAAGTTCCCCTGTGAATGCTGGTGCTACATTACTTGGTTAAATTGTAATTTCTTAATGATTAAATTGTGGTTTAATCATTGAGATGATTAACTAATGGACAACGTCCTCAATAATGTGCTTTAACTTTTGATGAGCCCTGAAGTGATCAGGCAGTTGGATTCAGTGATCTTTGTAGGTCCTTTCCAACTCCCCTGCTGTGTTCTGCACAGCTCTGTTCTAAGATGCTCTGTTCACTTATCTGTGATTGCCTGTTCTTTTCAGTGTTGTTTCAACTTTAAAAGGGAGGGCACTGGTAAGTAGAGCATCTGAGAAGAAAGTATTTCTGAGGGTAGATCATGACCACTATATAAGCAGTGGATGGTTTTGCTGTTGGTGATGTAGAACAGGAAGAAATGAAGAATCCTCTAGGGGAAGCTGGGACATGGTTAAGCGATTTTCTGCATACTCCTGCTCATTTAAACTCCTGGTAGGTTTGTACTCTTGGACCTCACACACACGATGCATCTTCTGAGTTCTAGCTCTCTTATGAGGTATTGGATAGGATTATAAAGCCTTGCCGGTTTTCTTGTTGGAGGGCTTTTGTGTGCTTCCTGAAATCCTGTGGAAGCACTATGAGGAGCAATGCTTGAACACTTTGTGACAGGACAGATGTAACCTGAAAAACAGTAACCTCAGGATAAAATACTTATTAGCTCACTCAGATACTGAAACAGCTGCCAGGAGAAGTTGAGTGTGTGTTGTGTATGTATCCTCCTATGATACGGGCTCAGCTTCCCTAGGAAAAATTGGTCTGGGTTGCACTCAGTGCTTGATCTTAGGACAATGGCAAAGTTATTTCTGTGATGATGTGGAAAATTAAGTCAGCTGGTTTTCTTAGTTCAGTATATATGTAGAAAGTGAGTGTAAAAACCAACCGTGCAGTAGATTGCTCAGAAATGTTTTTTTTTTTAATAATTCTGATGACCAGAAGAGGAACTGCAGGACTCAACGTGTTCGAATTTACTGACACTTAAGAAAAACCCCAAAACACTTATCCACCACAAATCTGTAATGTAATTTAGTATTGTACGTTATTCAAATCTACTAAGATTTGTGTACTAAACAAACAAATAAAAGTATTAACTTCTGGTGTGTGGATGTGTTTTAAGGTCTGAGTTTAAAAACAAAACTTTCCTGCTTCCTAATTATGGAGGCAGAAGACACAGTGTCAAGATATGTTTAGTCAGAAGATGTATGTGTTTGGTTTTGAAATGAAGTGTAAATACATTAGCAAACAGGCAGTTTGAGCAAGCAAATATTTTTGTTGTGTATATGAACTGTTTGAGTTGCAGTGCTGGGAAATTTTCAGAAGCCAGATTGAGTTTACATTTGACTCTGTGCTATGGCTTTTGCTTTAGATAGCTGAGACTTTGAGGATAAATTAGACACTCTCTTGTGATAAAATTAGCTTTTTTTTGGCATTGGATAAAGTAATAAGTAGCCATTCTTAAAATATTACTGTGGTGGTTGCAATGGAATTTGTGCGGTAGTAGTTGCTGCAGATTTTCTCTTAAGTGGGAGGTTTCTAATTATGGACCATTATCTCCCCATCTGGGCTCTGTATTTTTAAAGGCTTTTGGCTATGAATCTTGTGAGTCTTGTCCAGTACACACAAATGAAAACATTCTGTTGCTTATTCCACTTCTAAACTGTTCTGAACATAAAAATGTCATTCTGTGGGTTAGATCTGACATAGGCTTACCCAAATTCTTCTTGCTTTCAGCTTGGTTTTATATATCTCTGCACTTGCTACCTCGCCACGTTTGCTCTTAATGTAATTTCATTCGTGAAAAATGATAATGAAAAGCAGTGACAGTTGTATAACTCTCGGTGAGGAAAATAAGAAGTAAATGCAAGTCTTTTGAATTCCAATTCCATTATGTTTTGAAAATGTTGGCTGTACTTGGTAGTCTGGTCTGAGTATGTGAGCGTCTTAAAAAATAGAAAAGTGTTTGTGAAAGGAGACGTCAAATCAGAATGTTCCTTTTGGTTGTCATTTCTGAGCAAGCTTGATTAACAATCAGCAGCAGCATTTGTAGCATCCTTCCTTCACCACTTACTATGTATTATTTTCTTATCCAGCCTTCTTGTTCTGTCTAGCATCTGAGTAACTCACACAAATGAATTCCACCAAAGAATTTATTCCACAATCTGCTGTTTTCCGTTTGTTATTGCAGCTGCTTTGTTAATGCTGAGGAGATTTGCAGGGAATTGATTTGGAGTGGTAACTGAGAAAGAAATTGCTGAAACTTTGTTTTAACTTGGTAGAGAAGCTGTTCCAGGGTAAAGGAGCTGCTTATTTTCTGAAGACTGACACTGCTTAAGTAACTTAGGAGCCAGAACATGCAGTTTCTCATTTTTTCCTTGATCTGTAGAATGAAAGAACCTCCTATTTTTAGCGATACTGCGGTTTGCTTGTTTTTGACAAGAAAAATTGCCGTCTTTTTTTTTTCCCTTGGCACAAAATGGAACATGGAATTATTAAGCAGAAGAATACTAATTCAAGACAGCTGGGAATCACTGAATATTACACTGACTCTTCGACCTTTCATTCAGTAGGTAGTCAAGTTGGGTTAGAGTTTGGGGGGATTGCTTGTGTCCATTCATTTGTCAGGGTCTGACACTGATGCATCTTTTTTTCAGTCTTGGAGTCTGACTGGGCTATGGGGTGACTAGCACAGCTTCATTACTCCTTGGCCTTCCAGTTTCGTTTTCTTCTCTTGTATTGGTTGCTGTTGGGGCAAGAGTTCTTTCTTTGTGCCTGTTCAGTCTTTGGTACATCTGCAGAGCTGCCTAGAGAATGCCAATTTGCTCCACTTGTGCCAGAGCAATGCAATATGTGTGTGTGTCCACTACAAGCTACACAGAGACCAACTGTGTGATCGCATAAGGTCCAACTCAATGTGTGGTGACTTTTTTGGAAAGAGATGAGTTTCTAGTAGTAAGAACCACCATGCAAGCCTGAAAGAGTACATCAAGTGAGTTGGTTGGGTTTTTTGTTGTTGGGTACATGGATTTTTGTTTTCATTTGTGTTTTGTTTTTTATTTTAATCTAGTGTGCTTTTTTAGATAGCCTCCTCCAGGCACAGGTCTAGCTAATCCTTTTTCTATTATGTGATACAGCTTTCTAGCTACTCCTGTGGGTTGTCTGTGAGTCTGTACAATGGAAATTTTTCAAGCTGTTCTATTTAAACTCTTTTATCCTGAATCCTCTCTCCTCCAACTTTGGCACAACAGGCTGTCCAGAGAAGCTGTGGATTGCAGAATC
Organism: Coturnix japonica; assembly: GCF_054131305.1. NCBI lineage: Eukaryota > Metazoa > Chordata > Aves > Galliformes > Phasianidae > Coturnix > Coturnix japonica. Next base: position 15,137,677 of record NC_140670.1, on the reverse strand, counting down.
ACAGGGGTTGGAATGGACCTCAAGAGATCATTGAGTCCACCCCCTGGCTAGAGCAGATATACTGCAATAGGTCACACATGTAGGTATCCAGATAGATCTTGAATATCTCCATAGAAGGAGGCTCCACAACCTCTCTGGTCAACCTGTTTCAGTACTCTGTTACCCTTACTGTAAAGAAAGTTCTTCCATGTGCTTGTACAGAACTTCCTTTGTTCAAGTTTTAGGCCATTGCTCCTTATTCTATTGCTACACATCACCTGGCCTCACCCATTTGCCTCCCACCTCTGCTTAGATATTTATAAACATTAATCAGATGCCCCATCTCTGGAGGCACTCTTAAAAGACAGGTTGGATGGGGCCCTTGGCAGCCTGATCTGATGGGTAGCAAACTTGCCTGTGGCAGGAAGTTGGTACTAGATGATCTTTAAGGTCCCTTCCAATGTAAGCCGTTCTATGATTCTTTGACAGAATTAAGATCTGCCTGTGTCAGTGTGACAGAAAAGCAGATGGTGATGTGTTGGTGACCCGTTGAGTCAGCTGTCTTACAGAATGCCTCTTCTTATGGGCATTGTGGGAAGAGTTTTGTGTGAGAAATGCTTTTGAAGGAAGTGAAAATACCCTTTTTTCAGACATTTGCAATATACCTTGTGTATTATCCTCGGAGGAGAATTTCTTTTATGTTTAAATACATGTATCCTGCTATTAATAGCACATTGATTATGCAGCAAAATGGAAGAATAGGGAAAGAGATGTAAGTAATGGCCTAAACATCTTGGAGTATAATTTATATTCAAAATGGAGATGAAATGTATAATTAAAAATGTCATGATTCATTTTGCAATATTCACCTTAGATGATTGTGTAAAGTTCTCTCTTTACAGTATAGCAGAATTCAAGACAAAGGTAATGTTTTCTGATGTTTGTTGCATAGTTGGAGTCTGAAAGGAACATACTGCACTGACATGTACTTCTTCAACACATCAACATTGAGATTAAACTTTGGAAAGATAAATGAAGAGAGATTAAAATAGAACCAAGTGCAGGAGTGTGCAGAAGACAACAAAAAGATAAGCATTTTTTAGGAGGTTTGATTTAAGTGTGTTATAGCTCAGTGCCCAGCTTTGTCTGCTCTCCCATTAGCACTTTGGTTTCAAGAGATATTAGGGAGAAAATATGTCACTGCTTTAAGTTCAGGGCTTAATATATATATTTCTGCTTGATTAAGTGACATTCCACAGTGACAGATTTATCTCAGATTTATCTTTCTACATGGCAGGCCCTGCCAAAAGAATTGTAATATTTACCATTTTTAAAATGAGATTTGTAAAACAGGTTTTATAACATCCCTGCATACACCTTTACTGGTCAAGATCACACACTATGTATTTCTTGTTAGTTTTACTGATCTCATTTTCTCTTCTGATAGCAGAAGTGTTTCACTTCATTTTCCCCATCTCCTTGTTCTATCTATAGTTCTATTACTTTTTTCCACTCTGATGCATTTTGGATTGAGGCCAGTGGTAGAGGTGAGGAGAAATGTGAGATGTAGACTAGAGAGAGCTATAAAATCTAAGCTGTAGACACATCTCTTAAAAGGGAGTGCAGTCTAAGATGTCTTACACTGTATGGTTTACTTGCTCTGCTAACAAGCTTTACCTTATTTTCCTTAAGGTGTAAAAACAACGTCTTATCTTTGCACTGTCTTATTTCATTCTGTGCAGTTTTTTTTCCTTGAATTTATGTTTGTTCATATATATATTGAACATATAGTGTATTTTTAGGGACATGTGTCAACTGAAAGTAATCCAAGAGGAGTAAAGTAATTAGATAACAAATATATTCAGTGTTTGGTCCAGTTGTTTCAGTTCCATTTGATAACTCCTGGCCCCTATTTTGCTATTTATTCAAGCGGAGTCTCCTCTCTCTCTCTTTATCTATCATGGAAGCTCTGTTATTGTACTGAAGAGCTTATTGGGACATGATCTGTTTTTATGGATAATTGTTGGCTGTAACTTGCTACTGCCTGCCATGTACTAGGAAAGATTAAGAAATGTAGCACACCTATGTCATTAAGCCCTGATGGCACGGAATTTGCTTCCACTGGTGAAGGCATGTGCATGTATGTGTAGTTTGCCCTGGCTGTTTGGGGCTGGGTTGGGTTTTTTTGTTGTTGCTGTTGTTACTGCAGGAATAATTGTGTCTGTGCTAAAATTATAGCTATTATAAAACTATGATACAATCAATTCACATGAATTAGTAAGAAAAAGGGTAGGATGGTCCTAAGTAAGAGTTAGTGCGTTCCGTGTGGCACTAGATAGATGGAACATGATTTATTCAGAATGGTTGAGAAGTGCTTGGTTCTGCCTGCTAGTAGGGTGTACTGATCAGATTATCTCAGATTCCCTTCTAGACTTGGGATTTGGGTTTTGCTGATCACTTAAAGTGTACATCAGAATTGTTGGGGTTGCTTATGCTTTGCCTGTAATTTTATTCTTGGAGGACAGTAGGAGTTTCCTTTGCTCTCTTTGGCTCGTTCATGTCTGCTGTTCAAGAGGAAGCCCAGTGTAAAATTGTTTTCTCCCTCAGATAGATATATCCTGCAGATTAGTTGATATTCTGTTACATCTTGATTTTATTGCTATGTTGTTACTATTTTTTTATACTTTTTGCAGTCTTCCTTACTGTCTTTATCTTTGCATTGAGTGGGAGCCGTGATGCCTTTTCCTTATTTTTATTTTTATTTTTCCCTTCAAAGTGTATTTTGTAGTATTTGGAAATACCTTTCATGTGTTTCACTGGCAATACCTTTTGATATAAGCAGGTATAAATCCCCCAGTAGCAGATTTGTATATCTAAACTTTTGGAGGGGATCTCTTTGTTTAGTATTCAGAGAAAAACATTGTATAATTTAAGCCCCTAACTCGGGCTGTCCAACTGAATGTACAGAAGGCCAAATGGGGTAGTCCCTCTGTTCTGAATCCTTTGCTCTATCACCGTGGCTGCACAGGGCACATCACCCTTGAAACTTAAGGCAGTTTAACATCTTAATTTTACTGTTTACGTTACATACCAGCTTGGCTACTGTGAATTCACTCATCCTTAAAGTATCATCCAAATAATTTCTACTTCTCAGTTATCTTCTACCATTTCTTTTCCACATCTTTTTCCATCTAGATATAAAACATTTTAGAGAAATCCTTGTTTTATAGATAAGATTATTGCTTTTTAGATTATTTTTTCCACTTCAGATGTTACTGCATTCACCTTATTCTGACAGTATCTAAACTATGTGCTGTCTGAATGCATGCTGAAGACAGCTGTCCTGGTTAATTGGTTGCTGGCTCCTTCAGACTACTATTAACACAGTACAGCTGATGAAACTGAGTTCAATACAAACTCAACCAGTTACCTGGTTAGGCTTGAAGGAGAACACCTGTGCTGTAAAATGAGTAGGTGGAGGGTAATTGCAGTGATCCTGCTACTGCTGTTCTGCTTGTACTGTTGAGTCCTAGTCCATTGCAACTGTAAAGAAAAATATATGTAGTAGTAAAATATGCTCATGGAATAATGGTTTGCTATATTTGTTATTGCTGCTTTTCTGTCAACCCAGTGTGGTTTTGCTATTTCTGTGTGACCTTCATACCCCACACACAGTTGTGAAAAGAAATACCATTCACTTGCAGCCTCTTTGGAAAGAATGCACAGGTGTTTCACCTCATACTGAAGTCTTTTTCAGATCTTGTACCTTTAAGGATAGAGATTGCTTATGTATTATCTCTTTTTTAATGTTGTGTAATGAAAGACTTGGATAAAGAGCCTCTACAAAAAGTGCAGTAAAACCACTAAGAAATACCTCTCCTTTCACTGCTCAGAGCAATTTTGAGTACTAATATATCTCGATTTTTACCTTCTGTGGTATCTGTTACTGATGTAGGAAACAACAGTGACATTTAAGCTGACTGTTGCACTAATTAACAATAGTAATGTTCTTCAGTTAGCTGTGCTGGCTGTCAGAAGGGGAAATAAAATGACTTTCCACTAAAATCTTGTGTATCTGTATCTGCTGGGTCTTTGAATTTGGTGAGTTAGGTGGGAATGTGCTCTCTGCTCTGGTGCCTTTTCCCTCTCCTCAGTTTAGTTCCCTGATTGTGCTGCTGCAAACTGCTAATTGCAGTTTGTTTCTTGTCTTGCCAGATGGGCTGGTGATCCCATTGGTGGAACTGTCTGCAAAACAGGTTGCATTTCACATTCCATTTGAGGTCGTGGAAAAAGTTTATCCTCCAGTTCCTGAGCAACTACAGCTTCGGATCGCCTTCTGGAGTTTCCCTGAAAATGAGGAAGATATTAGGTAATGCTTACATAGTATTCTGTCCTGTTTGAATCTGTTGCTTCACTCAGAACTTAATTGAGCTCAGAAGTTATTAGGGAGGGTTATCTCAAAATACTTTCCAAGTTTTTGATTGGTATAAGTAAAAGAATCAGAATTTGCTGATCAGTAATCAGAGTGGATACAGCCAAGGTACTGTAACTGTATTTCTTTTGTTTCCCCATTGATTTATTGAGTGCATAATCAGAACCTCAGTGCTATTAGATATTTTGCAGATGTCTTTTGCCTGAAGCTTTTTTTTTTTTTTTGTAGGTTGCCTACCTATGCAACCACACATCTGGAATTTTGTAGGATAGTAATAGTATTTATACTTTTTCAGAAAGAATCATCCTGACAATTCCTAAATGTTTTCATCTAACATTTTAGTATCAGTTTGGGAGTGAGTGCCCGAAGTGCCGGTACAGTAATTAAGTTCACCTGTGATGGAGCAGAGCACATCAGCTGTTGGTTGCACATGGTCATTAGTCTGATGAGCACAGGTGTAAAAAAAAAAGTCTCAAATGACCATGTGGCCAACTCATCTAGTAGTAAAAGGAGGTTTTACTGTGATGTGCTGAGGTTGGATTGTACGTGATTGTTGGTGTAAATGATTTTATATTTCAGAGGATATTAATGTGAAGTTCCTCAGAAACTACCAATCTAGATTTGTTATGTTTGTCACTTGCAGGTTGTACTCGTGTTTGGCTAATGGCAGTGCAGACGAGTTCCAGAGAGGGGAGCAGCTATTCCGAGTGAGGGCAGTCAAAGACCCTCTCCAGATAGGTAAGAACTCTGCGGTTTTATGTCTCTGGATTTCATTCAGCATCTCAAAACTGGATTTTCTGTATCCTAGACTAAAATCCATGCTAGATGTGTTTTATGTAATGTCTTAAGCTAAATGATGTCTTTATTTCAGCCTTTATCATCTCAGCTGTGAAATTAAGTGAAAAGCCAGATAAGTTCTGCAAATTTGACCCTTACTCTGTCTCAACATTTTGGGGAAAACTTTATGCAATATTTTGTCTCCATAATGCTTGAACTCATCATTAATGAAGAGAAATTGGCTATCAGCCTGATCCAATTAATGCCTCGCCTAAAGTGTTTCTATGGCAAAGATTAAGTTTACAGGCTTAAATGTTATTCTTTTAGCAAAGTACTTATATTTATAATACAGGTACTCTGGTAGTTTTAAGGCAGAATGTTGTTAGACAGTGAGATTTATCCTTGCTTCTCTTCACTTATCTTGCTGTTTTAACCTTTTACAGTTGTGAAAACTGACCTTATCTTAAACAAGAAACTGGACTCTAGGTTTTTCATGAAATGAAAAATGAATACATTTAATAAAGAATATAAAAGGAATTCATGTTGTGAAAGTTGAGGGAGGAGACAATCATGCAAATTGCAAGAGATTTTTGAACTATTTTCTGAATATGAGGGAAAGGGTGTGAAAGGGCTTTATCTAGACTGTTATCTACTGTAATAATGATAGTAGGAATTATTTGAAATGGAAGTACTTCCTTATAGATAAGGTATAATGAGTTGTTAGTGAGACCAGACAGTAATTTATGATCATCAACAAAATCAAGCTAGAACTGAATTTTGAGTGCATATGTAATGTGCTGATGTCAGGTTTGTGATGCTGTAAGAGACCTCTAAGGCTGAACTTCAGGCAGGGAAATGTTTGAGAGAGGAAAAAAAATGAGTTAAAAGGAAACTTGCTGAAATTCAATAATTTCCTGTGACTTCGACAGTGGAAAAGAACATAAAATTTAATATGCTGTGCTTAGATTGTGGTCAAAACTTGTTTCATTAATAAATTAAAAAGACGAGGTGTAAAAAAATGTAAATTAACCAAGTGTGGGGGGTGTTAGTTGAAAACCAATGCTTGGGGGAGGAGGAAAGGAAGAGGAGGTGGTGTACAATAGCACCAGGGAGAAACTTCTGCTGCGCACGTATAGCAACTGGGCTTCTTGACAAAGGATTATGTGTTTGGAAGGGAAGGAAGGAAATTTGTTTAAACAGTAATGTTGTTTTCTCCTTAGCAGAGAAACATTATCTAGTGGAAGGACTTTTTTTTTTTCCCCTAAGAATAGCAGCCCAGAAGAAGGGTAGTGGGTGGTTGTAAATTCAGTTGTTTGCTGTAAATGGTTTTAGGGTGTTTGGCTGCAGATTCATGTACTAACAAAGGTGAAAATAAATGCAAGAAATGAAGCAGCTTTTTGAGAGCAGATTTAGTTTTGAGGAAGAGTAAGCAGTGTACTGTGATATTGTGATTAACGGGATAAAGTTTGAACTGTGCTTTTATGCTCTTCTGTCCCATTTCTTTTGCAGAGGCTGTCTGTATAAGGCCTATATTTTTCCTCATCAATGTAGCTGAGTAATCATGGTCATCTTGTTTTTCAGTTTCTGGAGGAAAAGCTCTTAAATTCCATGCAGAATAATAGAACTTGTTTGCTACCATTGCAATAGAGGCATCAGAATTGTCAAATATCAGATAAGAAAGCCTGGAAACTGTATTACAGGTAGTGCTCTTAGGAGGGTGGTGTTAATTCATAGATGGCTTAAACTGTTCAATCTGTTTAAATCCAGTTGCTTACTGAGTGGTTTGGGGTGTTTCAAATTTCTGTTTCCACCTGAAATTGTGAGGTCTAATAGAGACTCAGAAAAAGAAACAAACTTATAATTTCTCAATAAATGATTTTTGTTTTTTAAAATAAATATAAGAACAAGAGACATTGACACAGCCAACATAGTTATCCTAAAATTCATGGACCCGGTCCATGCAGCAGTTGATTACTTTCTGCTTTTCTGTTTGATAAAACCACACGTATTAATTGAGTATCACACTGGATTTAGTGCTAACACTGCTTGATGTTGATAGCTCTTGGTAGTGTTCATGGGCCAGACATCCTCCAAAGCATTGTTAATGGCTGCTTGACAAGTGTGTTCTGTGTGTAAGAGGTAAATCTGATGTTTGTGAGAAGCTCACACTCTTTGTGTAGAAAGCCTAAATGTTTTCACAGAAGCACTAAACTTGGTCTGCACAGAGCGTTTAAAACAAATGGTGGTATGGGGAGTGAGGCTCCTGACAGAGCAATTCTTCTGGCCTGCAGCCCATTCTTGAGGCCTCGTGGGAATGGAGCTTTCCAAGAATAGAATGTGTACATCTTAGTTTTTTGTTAGGCTGCATACAGTGGCAAAATTAATACTGCTGGTACATGTAAGTGAATTTTTTAGTAATGTACTGCTTTGTGTGAAGCTGATAGGATGTTATCAGGTAGTGGGGAAGGGAAAGAACGCTCCTGGTGATCCCAGTGAGGTAACTGAATCACTCAAGTGTGCTCTAGGAATGGCTCTTGTCCTCATATTCAAGCAGGTAGGTTAGAGCTGTGGTCAGCCAGTGAGAAAACAGTTGCAGCTAGACTGTAAACAAGTGCTCTTGGATGACCATTTTATTTATCAGAAGTGTTGGGCTAGGAAGTAATGACTGGTCTCCCTCTCTGTCACCTTTTCTGTCTTTGCAGGTTCAGACTTTGATTAGCTATGCAATGAGAACTGAATTGTGGTATTTGTCCGAATATTTGTGTTAATCATTAATATATTCCAGGTATTTTTCCTAGTGTGGTTTCCTGTGCTGTTCCACATGCATTTTTCCAGTGCAGCAAGGTTGGCAGGGCAAAAAAGTCAGGCAGGTCTGCTTGAATTAGCAGCGTCAGGGACAGGCTACAAATTGTATTGAAGCTGTGATATGTCTTGCTGAAGACCTTAAGGTGTTTGTTTTTTCTCTCCTTGTAGCAATTCTTCCCTCTTTGCATTTAATCAGTTAGCTGTCTTCATATACAGATGAAATATGCATGATAGGAGCTTGAGAAGAGTGCATAGCTGTGACCTGTTCTTCTCCAGCACCTTTAGAATACTTGTTTTTCTCGGTGCTATAGAATTGCTGCACTTACGGTTTGTGAAGTGCTTAATTTACTTTTGTGAAAATTAGGGCGTTTTGGCATTAGTCTGAGGTGCTTCCAGTGTACTAGAAGGACTGGCTGAACTGTTTGGGTTGTGTTATCCAAGTGTGGAATATAAATTAGAACTGTAGCTAGTAATAAGCTGCACAGTGAATTTGTGGTGAATGCCTTCTTTTGTTTTGATTCTGTTCCAATTGCTGAAATGGCTAAAGAACTTGGGGGTGGGGGGGCATTATGTGTACTAATCAAAATAATCACCTGCTTCAGGAAGAGGATTTGAATTTTGTTGAACAGAAGTAGAAAGGTTAAGTAAGGTAAGACTAAGTTTGCACTGGCATGGGGATTGTATTTTGAGGAGGAAATACTACACATTGTTTTAGATGGAATTTAGTAGGTCATATGCACATTGAACGCCATCTTTATAATAACCTCACAGTTGTCTAATAAAAGCTTAATAGTGTAGACTTGTTTGTGCTGATGAGGGAGAAATTTTTTAGTCATCTATCACAAGCCATATTTTTTCACTTAAGGTAGATTGTTGGACAGAATTTTGGTTATGGCATTGAAAACCTTTTGTGCTTTGTATGCTGCTTTGAAAATGAATTTGAGACTAACAGAAAGGGTCTGAGGGTGACACTCGTTGCTGCAGATGATGATTTACTGGTGATTGGAACCTTAAAGACAAACAGAAGATTCATGTTCCTGATGACCTTTTCCTGCTTGTAATATGTGTGCCTTTGGGCAGCCCTCGGCTGTAATGTAAGACTCATTGCATGTACGACTGGGATGCACTCCATCTCATAAGATTTCATAAAGCCAAGTCTTATGAAGTGTTCTATTGTTCTGCCTGAAATTCTATTTATAATTTATGCATTTGTTCACAGAATTGTGGGGTTGGGTTCCTTTAAGTGTTGTTTTTGAATTTTTTTCCTTTTTTTGGTCTATTTTAGTTTAAGCAAGTGTTTTTTTGTTTTGTTTTCTGAGTACATGTTTTATGGAAATAGGATTTTTGTAACAGTGTAAGTAGGTATGTGATTTAAGAGAAATAGATAGCTTCTGAAGGCACAAGTTAATAGTAAGTGCTGAGGCACAAGTGCTGCCTTTAGTGTCCTACAAAATTGTGACAATAGACGGAGTTGGAAGTAATTCTCAAGAAGTCACCATCTTCTGCGCTGTTGCTGGAGTTGATTAACACTTTTCACTGGTGACTTTATCCAGTCCTGCTTTTCTTTGTAAAATATATATGAATATATTAAAATCTGTTTGGTTTTGTTTAACCTCTTACAGTGTCTTATGTCTCTCTGCTAATACTCTGCCATAATTGATTGGGAAGAAAGTGCTAGAGACTCTAAACTGATGTCCATCCCAGTGTAGATGTTGTTGCTAGACATTATTTTGCTATTTAAATGGCACATACCTAATTTTTCCTGCTATCTGAATCTGTCTCCCAGGCATCACAATAGTAACTTTGTACTTTTGAATTTTAACAGGTTTCCATCTGAGTGCCACTGTGGTACCCCCACAGATGATGTCTCCCAAAGGTGCATACAATGTGGCGGTGATGTTTGACCGATGCAGGATCACATCATGCAGCTGTACCTGTGGAGCTGGGGCCAAGTGGTGTGCTCACGTCGTGGCGCTCTGTCTCTTCCGGATACACAATGTAGGCCTTTAAGGACAGACACTTCTGCTCTCCTCCAGCATCATCTTCTCCGAGTCTCTTGTCATTACAATTTTACGCAACGTGTGCACTCTTTAGGGAAATTGTTCTTGGCTCTCAGATAGTGCAAATGTGCACCCACAGTTGCAGTCCACAGTGCGAGTTGACTGAGACTCTAAACTGCAGAATGTCCTTTGATACTGTGCAAATTGCTCAAAGTAGATACAGTCATTTTTGGACCCTTCCTGTTTCTCATTTAAATGCTAGTTACTCATTTTTTCTCAGTTCTACAAGGATTGGAAGATCACTGATAGTTTGTCTTTTATTAAAATTCTCAGTAAATGTTGGATTTGAAAGCTCTTTCTTTAGGCTGTAGGATCACTGAGGGCAGAAGGAAAGTAATTTTGATCACTGCTGGCCTTTTATTTCATCCATTAATTTTAACTCATACTGAGACAGATAAGTGTCATTTTGACCTGTAGATTTCAAATATTTAGAATGTTTATAATTTTACTTGATTGCTGCCATTCTGTATGGCCTTGTAGAGAGGAAAAAGTAGAAAAAGTAGGTGCTTCTTGTTCCAAAGATTTCGGGTGAAAACAGGTACAATCAACATGTTGGGGGGTCAGACTTACATAGAGGTTTATTTCTTCCATCTTTATGAAGCAATGAGAAATTTATTTTAAGAGAGAATGAAATGTGGATGAATAAAATAAACCGAAAGTTTTCTGCTGTTGCAGAATATTTTATAGCTAATGTGGTTGTGATCAACTCCAGTTTCTTAAATGAGTGCTAATAACTTAATGAAGCTTGATAACATTTCACGGTGAGCTATCTTAGTGATAGGCTTAAATTCATCCTTAGGTGTAATCATTGGAATATCAATTCACTTTCTGTATTAGAGCAGGAAAGTTGCCAAAAAAAAAGGAGTTCTGCTTCCAGATGGCTTCATTTTAAAAAAAGTGGGTATTAAAACTGAAAATTTTCAGTAACAGTATTTACTCTCCAGTTTTGAACCCTGTATAAGATAAAAATGACCACTTCCCCCCTACTCCTTTCTTCCACCTGAAAGGTAACAGCAAAAGCATTCTCGTGTTTGTGTATATTAGCTGCTGAGTAGCAAGTTATAAGCCAAGGGATGTTGTTCTGTGTAGATAAATTGCTATCAGAAGCGTCCTTATTATCAAAGTGCATTTTTCTGCTTCCAGGTTAAATTTTAGTTGGGTACCGTTCGGGTACTTCTTACTCCAAGTAGTGAACAAAGTTAAGAAACTGATACTTATGATTTGCTGCTTGAAGATACGGGAAGGGGCTTGTTTTACGAGGAAAAAAAAAAAATCTGTAATCAGATAAATGAGGCAGTTGTGAGTGTGAAATGTCCCCCACAGAGCTGGTTGCTTTGCCAGTCGCCTGAAGAATTATGTCCCATTTTAGAGGTTTGTTTGCAAAATCCCTGCCAGTATTTGTGCAATTGCTAGAAACTACAGATCTTCAGCGCAGCTGCTGAGGCAGTTTTTGACAGGCAGCTTTTAAAAACAGTTTTGATAAAATGTAGACAGCTTATTTGCATCTTATCTGCAGTGCTCTATGTAATGACAGGAAAAGACCGAGCATGATATGCATCAGCATAGCCACTGTTCATGACACTTTGTCCACTCAGCGGGCAATTCATTATGCCTGATCTGTTGATGGCAATTTACATATCCTCTTCTTTATCCAGGCATCTGCGGTATGCTTACGAGCACCTGTTTCTGAGTCCTTGTCTCGACTACAAAGAGACCAATTGCAAAAATTTGCTCAGTACCTAATCAGTGAACTTCCGCAACAGGTAAATGGGGACAATCAATAGGGATGGACTGACTTTTTGTTAAATTCACTTGCTGTTATCTTGGACGAATTTACGCAATGTTTTGTTACAAGGTGACTGGTTTTGCTATGTGATTGTAAGTTGCAGGGGAGGCTTTTAGTTCTTGCTCTTTTCAAGCTTCTTTTTCCATTATTTGACATTGTCTACTGCTGAGTGAAAGATTAGAAGTGTCTTAAAAGAAGAAAGAGAAGTGTATTAGCTTGAGAAAGTAAAGTTCAAACACAGTAAAATAACTACAGGGTGGTGAAAAAGTTTGGTGATAATAAATCAAGTTATGTCTCTTTTTGTGCTTTTTGGTTGATTAAATGGATAAGACTATCTAGGGGGGGGATGTGTTTTGTATGCTCCAGGTATCTATTTTCTAATGCACCCAAGTGGTGACCTTTTAACTTCCCCCAGTGCAATCTCTTGGTGATCTGCAAGAATCATTTGGGTTATGGAAAGTAATAGACATTATGTATTGTTAGCTAAAGGTAAAATCTGCTCTATTATTCTTTAAATAACAGAGTAGTTCAAGGTCAGGTCATTTCTGTAATCTGTCTAAAATGCTTACACATATTGCGCAAATGTACCTAGGTGACTGTGAAATGTTTGTGTTAAAATTAAAAGTATAAGGGCTTGGCAACCTTTTTGCTTGTTCAACCAAAGGAGGTTGAGAGACGCTGCCCTGCACAAGTTTGTATCATTTCAATATTGTGTGCGTAATGTTTAAGACTTGCATTACTGTCAGCATGTACTGACATTACGATAGTGTGCTTGGGACACTAAGATATTCTGATGATAAAACACCCTCTAAATTCCCTGCAGAAATACTAATCTTCTTAGGAAACAAAGAAATCACATGAAGTAAAAATGACGAATTAAAAAAAAAAACCCCAACAACTAAACTAAACCACCTTTTTTGATGCTGAGGGTTGAGCATTGATATTGTATACTTCTTGCTGTGTTAAATGGAAGACCACTTCCCTCCTTAAGGGCTCAAAGCTTTATGTGACTAGCCTGATGTTTAATAAAGGAGAGCTTTAAAAAATTGATAGTGGTATCACTAGTTTCCTGGGTAGCATGTGAATTGCTTGATATAATGCTTTTGTGTATTCTGTCTGCTTCTTTTTGCAGGGTTTATTTTTCCTTTCATGTGTACCAGCTGTGTATCCAGGCATCTGGACAATTTAATTATTACTATCTTGCCAGATAGTCTGATACACTGCTGCCCAACAGAAAAGTTTAGGTTTTCTTGGCAGATGCATATTAATCTTTGTTGTGTAATTCCCTTGAAAAATGGAAGACATGCCCTGAATTCTTCCAGCAGTCTCATAGCTGGTCTCTGAGATTTCTGAGTTGAGATACTTAATATACTGAACTGAATCTTGACTATATGCTGTAAAATTAGTTTAGGCCATTCACATGCTTTTATTTTGTAGAAATGTGAAATGTTTGCAGCTGTTGTATGGAGAAAGGTGAGGAAATATCAGATTTTCTGCTGCAAGTCATTTAAATCCTAAACTTTCTAAACTGTTCTAAGTGTGTATGCCAAGGACTAAGTGGATCTAAGTTCTCGGTCCAGACTTAGATTGAAAGTAAGGGGAGAACAGCTTCCTGCTATGCATTTCTTTCTTTCAAAAAGGCCACCTTAGGGGTATGTCTACTCAGGACTCGCATGGTCAGGTGTGAGCCTTCTCTGCTTATGCACTGAACTGACTAGAAGCTATGGCAGCATTCATTTAGTGCTGACGTTGCATTAGTTTACTGCTGACTTTAAGTTAAAATATATATGGTCTCTCTGTGCGTGGTAAATTAGCTAAGGTCTTACTGAAAAGTTATGTATAGATGTAACTTACAGTTTGCATCCATGTTCCCATCATTTTGGTTTTGAGAGAAATGATGTAGGAACAAGAAATGTGAAACATTTAAAAGTGCAGGAAAATGGTGACCTTAACTGTGTTCACTTCCATACCTCCATAACTCACAGCATTTGCTGCAGCATTGCTCTGTCTCCTCCTCAAGAAATGAGAAAGCAACTGATAACCTATGATTCTTTTGTGTACTTCTTAGGGTGTGAACATAGGAAGTAAGCTTTGGATGTTATGCTTGCTTTGAGAAAGAAGAGGGAAGTGTAACAACTACTTTGCTGTTGTATAACCCTTAGCACCCTCTACTGTCCTTTCTGAAAACATGTATTCGATACTTCAAATATTGTGAGTCCTTTAGTTAGGAAAATCTAGGCAGATCTCTGGCTGTTTATATTAGGGTAAGAAACACAGCTTAACAGAGATTTTGCTTTATGTTTGCAGATTCTTCCAACTGCTCAGCGTCTGCTGGATGAGCTGTTATCTTCTCAGTCAACTGCAATCAACACAGTGTGTGGAGCTCCAGGTAACCTTGTTATATGTTATTTTGGTAATCTGTGTTAAAGACAGAAAATAGGTACATTCCTATTGCCTTGAGTTTCTGTACTGATAGGTTACCAAGTGTCTGGGATTGGAAGTGAAGGTCTAGGAAAAGGGATAAGGTACAAGCAAGCATGAAGTGCAACTGCAGGAAATTGTTGCTGAAATGGACTCCTCGGAGTGAAGTCAGAGAAAGGCAGTATTAGACAATGCACTTTTCTAACAGAAGATTTTTCTGTTGAACTCCATTTGTTCCTGGAAGTGTTGGTTGGAATGAATCTCTCCTTTCATGTAGCAGGTTGATTATTGGTAACGCTCTAATGAATTAGCTGTGGCTTGGGCTAGCTTAGCCTGTCTTGGTTATCAGAGAAGTTATAGTGTATTCCTGTTTTAATGCTGTGTTATCCTTCTGGTCCAGCATTTTCCTAATATCCAATATTGAATACTCGGTTTTTTATTATTATCTTTCAATGTCAATAGGTATTTGTCTGTGACTCCAAGTAGCTGTAGGCTGTTAATGATCATCCCTTACCCCTTTGTCTTAGTCAAAACAAGCCCAGCTTCCTCAATCTCTCCTTGTAGGTCAGTGTTCCGTGCCTCTGCATCCCTCTGTTATAATCCTATCTGGCTTGAGTTCAGCTTTGTGCCTACTGTAATCACTAAACCATTTCAACTAGTCAGATATTTGACTTTCAGTCTGTACTGGTGCATAGGGTTTTCTATCCCAAGTACAAAAGTCTATATCTTTTCTCAAAGAAGTTCGTGGGTTTCTTTTGGCACAATCTGTATGTTTCTCCCAGTCCACATGGCTGTAGTGCTGCTGTTTCAGCATGCCAGTTACGTCTCCCATTAAGTGTTACCATTTATTCAGATAATTATAATATTTTGAGATCTGAATAGTGAGTTCTGCAGTGGGTGAAATAAACTGAGTCATGCTGCTTCATACTCCCTATAATCCTTGTGGTTGGGCACACAGAGGAAAATCTCTTCAAAATCTGTGTATGTGTTCTTGTGTCAAGATCCCACTGCTGGACCCTCTGCATCAGATCAAAGCACCTGGTACCTCGATGAATCTACCCTGAGTGACAACATAAAGAAAACCCTTCATAAATTCTGTGGGCCCTCTCCTGTTGTTTTCAGGTAAATTATCTTTTCTTGAAGAGAAAAAGAAACGTTCATGTAATCTGTAAATTTGTTCGGCGTTTGATGTATACCGTTCCATGATGCTGTGGTATAAAGGATGCTTAGTTTTGAGGAAATAGTATTTTTGTGTAGCTGTGGTGGAGCACACTGTATCTGCACAATATTTTACTTGTGTGGTGTTCTCAGTCTCATTATACGTCTCCTCTTTTAAGTTATGCATGGCTGTGCCATTTAAAGTGCAAATGCATTTCTGGATGTAGGATATACTTAGGATTTTGTGTGGCTGTGCTTGCCTTCATTTTTCTTTTCATCCCTGCACTTTTGTTTTATTCTCAGTGATGTAAATTCCATGTATCTCTCTTCCACGGAGCCACCGGCTGCTGCTGAGTGGGCCTGTCTTCTGCGTCCCCTGCGAGGGAGAGAGCCTGAGGGAATCTGGAACCTACTTTCTATTGTGCGGGAGATGTTTAAGAGACGGGATAGCAATGCTGCTCCTTTGCTGGAGATTCTGACTGACCAGTGTCTGAACTATGAGCAGGTACCTGAGCATCTTTGCTGTGGAGGGAGAAATTCTAGGGAACCAGGCTGAGTCAGTGACTAATCCTTATGTATCTATAAATTTCTTTCTGAATAATTTTCTTTTTTTTTTAAAAAATCAGTCTGTATGCATTATGGGCATTTGCTTCTTCCCTCTAAATTTGTTATACTTTGCCCCTGTGGTAATTCAGTGTTCTCTTAGCAACGCTTTATCCCCAAAATACTTCAACTTTTTAAAATAGGAATACATGGAGTCTGCAGTACTTTGTTCAGCACACTTGATTTGATTTCTGGCTAGTCAAGCTGATTTATAGTAATTATTTTTTTTTTCTAATCTAAGTATTTCACATATGAACTGTCATTTTGACAAAACATAGATAAATGGTTGGGTTGTAAAATCTTGTGTTCTTTGGTTTTGATGTGTTTGAGTCATGATTTTTTTCATTTTTTTAATTAATATAAGGAAAAAGGTGTCCCTTTACAGTTCAGGATACTTTGTCTGTAACATAAAATGCAGTGCAGGTTTCCTTATTGTGTATCACATACCTCAGCTTCTAGCAGGCAAAGGAAATACTTCATTTGTCACATTTGTTCACTTATTTTCCTCCAGATGTGAATGCCTTTGGCAAGAGAACTTCTTGTGAGCGCTTTGTTCTGCAGATATGTGCAATCTAAACAAAAGTAAATATATAAAAACTGAGAGGTTCTTACGAAGCCGTACTGCTTTAATGCTCGTAGTTATTTTGAGTCATATGAAAACATGGTACAAGCTACAGCTTCTTTTTTTTTTTTTTCTCTTGTGGGTATGAAGTTAGGTGAAAGCGGGGATGTTAGCCACAGTACTCCACTGAACATTTTCTTCTGCAGATAACCGGCTGGTGGTACAGTGTGCGGACATCTGCGTCACACAGCAGTGCTAGCGGGCACACGGGACGCAGCAATGGCCAGTCAGAAGTAGCTGCTCATGCCTGTGCAAGTATGTGTGATGAGATGGTGGTTCTTTGGAGACTGGCTGTCCTTGACCCAACTATTAGTCCACAGAGGTGAGCAACAGAATCAGCTGGTATATAGGAAGTAGGGCTCCTTAAGCAGTGGTCTCCAATCTCTAATTTAGTTTTGTGATATGTGCACATCTACAGAGCATTTTCCTGTAGATGTGTTGTTTTATCATTACCTCATTAACCGTTCAACCATTACACGTCCTTCTGCACTGTATGCTACGTACAGTTCAAGAGCAAATTGCTTTTAACTGCTATGGCTGCTCGCTTCTAGCAGTGGCGCATAATGTGAATAATATGTTGCTTTCTGGGCATTTAGCTTTACACAGGAGTGTATGTCTGCATTTCAGTGTCTCAGTGGAGAACACGTCTTTGAATACAGGCTACCGATCAATTTTAATGCTTTTTAAATTTAACAACTCAGCAGTTTAATTTCTGTTTGGCCCAGTAATTCATGATTTTCTGTTTCAAGAGGAACCATTTCTTTACTTTCTGTGCTCTTAGACAACTTATTCTCTACAATGCGTTGGCAAACAGTGTCACCAATGTACCTTTTTTTTTAATCAGTGTTTTCAATTGTCTGAGGAAGAATTGTGAATCTTAGGCAGGTTTCTAAATCACATCATGCCTTGGTAAATCACTGTCATCTTTAGGCAGTACACTTTGATTAGCAGTTTGAGTTATTGATTGCTCAACTTGAGATATGGTGATCAGTGTAAATAATTTTTTTTTTTTTTTTTAAGAATACACAGTCTACAAAGTGTAAAGTGCAAAATATACTGAGTTAGTCTAATGTGATCTGTGTGGTCAGAAAATGTTTTTCAGGGCAAATGAAAGGAGGATGGGATTTTAAATTCAGTTACATGTGAACAGTGTTTGCTTTTGTGAATTGTTGTATAACATGAGTAAAATTCCTTATCTTTGGAAGGGTACACCAGGGATGCTAAAAAGGGTGCAGTTTCTGTCTTGTACAGTCTGCAATATGAAATATCTGAGTACAGGAGATGAAGACAAGTCAAAAACGGTAGGAAACTGGGAATGAGGCTTAAAATAAACACAAACATCAATCGACTTGCATAGGGGGGAAAAAACAACATAAAAGGTTTTAGCCTTTATTAAAGTGTTTAGGAGCACTACCTGTATTCACGTTCAAGTTATCTGGTGCAGTTCAAAATTGCTCAGATCTACTTGAATTCATGCATAATTGAAATACTTCTGCTTAATTTCCTGTTCTCTTGGCATTTGAATAGTCACCAAAAAGATCCCTCTTTTTTCCATCATTTCTATCCTTTCCAGTGAATTGTAAGAGACTTGCTACTGCATTTTTAATTAATTGTAGCTGCTCATCCTTATGTTACCTCTTCTGAGGAATTCCCTCTCCACCTTCTTACTTCTGAAAATCCTTTCCTCAAGCTGTACCAGTCTGCTCCCTCGTAGTTAATTTCTTCAGACAAATGGAAGCAGCCTATGCTGTTGAGCTGACTTTTTTTCCTACTAATCTTTGCACCTATTTGATGATGCTGTTTTCTGTTTCTTTTGATAGGTAATTTGAGAGGGTTAAAGTGTTGGGCTTGTTCCTTAGATCTCTAAAATATGTGGCAAGAACAGGATAGCAGTTTATTGAGACACTTGGCACGCAGACTTTTCTAGAAACGAGTTGAATTAAATCACCTAACATCACTACTCATTCAGACTAACTTGCCTGCCCATTTTGGCCATATATGTGAGATTTGAAGCTGCAAAATGCAGAAACATTTTGTCATTCCTCTGCTAATACAGGACAGGGGGCTACCTGCTTGTATGGATTAGGGCAGAGAGTATAGCTACCACTGACCAGTTTTCAGATCACCCAATAAAAGTATTGGTCACAATTTGGTAAGAAAGAATCATCATAGAATGGTTTGGGTTGAAAGGGACTTTTAGGATCATCTGATTCCAACCCCCTTCTGTAGGCAGGGACACCTTTCTCTAGACTAGGTTGCTCAAAGCCCCATCCAGCCTGGCCTTGAATGCTTCCAGGGCAGGGGCATCCACAACCTGGCTGGGCAACCCGTTCGAGTGTCTCACCACTCCCACAGTAAAGAATTTCTTCCTAATATCTAATCTAAATCTACCCTCTTCCAGTTTATAACCATTTCCCCATTTCCTGTTGTGCTACATTCCCTTCTAAAAAATCCCTCCCCAGCTTTCCTGTAGGCCCCCTTCAGGTGCCCCTTTCTGAGAATAAGGGCTTACTGGAAAACTCTCAAAGTAGGCTATTTCCAAATAGAGATGTTTCCCTTTTGGCTGCCAGCCCTTAAATGAGGTTAGGGAAGGGTGGACCTAGAGTCTATCCCCCTCCGGTTGTGCAGGTGTATTGCTTGCATTTGTGTTCCCAGGGCTGGCTATGCACCTTCATCAGGTGCTCAATCACTGGTTCAGGCCGTGACCTGACAGTTCCCATACACTGCTGTGCAATTTAGGTGGATTTAAGCCTACCAGCTTATTTAAGCGTCAATTATATTTTTGTCTAGGTGTTCTGCAAGCAAACACAGGATTTACAAATAGTTACATCTCCTGAGGATAACCTGCTACAGCCCAAATTAAATTTTAGTTAGGTATATCAGGGTAGAAAGATTGATGCCTGAGAGGTAGATTGGGAGGTCCTGTGTGGCTTAGGGCTTCCCTGGGCAGGCTGTACTTAACTGGAGTTGTTAGCAGTGCCATTTCACAGCTCCTACAAACTGTTCTATTATAGAATATCCCTAGTTAGAAAGGACCTATGAGGATCAAATCCAGCTCTAGTGTTCACATAGCACCACCCAAAGTCCAAACCCTATGTCTGAGAGCTCTGTCCAAGTGCTCCTTGACCTCTGGCACTCAGGGCCATGGCCACTGCCCTGGGCAGCCTGTTCCATGCCCACTTTGCATGCAGAACCATTCCCTGATCCCCAGCTGCCCTTCCCCTGGCACAGCTCCATGCCGTTCCCTCGGGCCCTGTTGCTGTCACACAGAGCAGAACTCAGTGCTGCCCCTCTGCTCCCTGTGAAAAGCTGCAGCCACCGTGAGTGCTCCCCCCAGCTCCTCTGCTCTGGGCTGAGCAAACCCAGGGACTCCAGCTGCTCCTCACACACCTTGCCCTCCAGACCCCTCACCATCTTCATAGCCATCCTTTGGATGCTCTCTGATAACTTTCTGTCCTCATGTTGTGGCACCCAGACCCGCATGTGGTGCTGGAGGTGAGGCCACACAGAGCAGTTTTATGCATGATTCTAAGAGCATTTCCCTATGGCACTTTCTGGTCAGACTGCTGAGGCTCATATTGCCAACTCCTTATTGAGGCAAAACAGAAGTGTTTCAATTTAAACCTCCCAGTTTGTATCATGCTTTCCTGATGGTACTGTTCACCTCTTGTTTCTGTGTTGTGGGCCCATCTAGGATTTGGATGCCTTTAGTCCCATTTCCTTTTTCTAGTCTGTTTTCTTACTACTGTTGTCTACACTTAATTCAACAAAAGAGCTTTCTAAACAGGAAGAGTTGTTTATGAGGAAGTTTGTTGCTGGTGTTTCTTATGTTTGCTCTCTAACCTATTGTTTTTTATTCTTTTCTTAGGCGCAGGGACCTTTGTTCCCAGCTCAGGCAATGGCAGCTGAAGGTCATAGATAATGTTAAGAGAGGTCAGCACAAGAAATCACTGGAGAAACTATTCCAGGGTTTCAAGCCAGCAGTGGAAGCCTGTTACTTCAACTGGGAGGAAGCTTATCCTATCCCTGGGATCACCTACAGCAGCACTGACAAGAAAAACTCATTCTGTTGGGTAAAAGCCATCCAACAGAGGAGCTGCCGGTTGCAGTGTGCAGAAACTGCTTGTGAGGCTGGTAGAGCCCATGGACAAGAGCCTGGGGGACCATGTCTGCAGCCTGGGGACAGGCTGCGTCCCTCACCCCAGGAGCCAGCGGTTCGTCCTAAGGAACTTACTGGAAAGCGCAAAGTTGTCTCTGAAACACCCCAGAGAGTTCTGAGACGACTTTCAGCAGAAGGTGATAAAGCTGTGTATAAAACTGCAGTGAGCAAAGCTAAGTTGCCAGTGAGCAAAGGTTTGACCAGTAAGCATAGTGGGAAACGCCGCATGAGTAGTGAAGACAGCTCCCTGGAGCCAGACTTAGCAGAGATGAGCCTGGATGACAGCAGCTTGGCTCTGGGTGCGGAAGCCAGCAATACATTCAGTTTTACAGAAAGCCCACTGAGCAGGAGCTACAGGGATGCCTTTGAGGAGGATGGTGGGGTGTACTTCTCTGAGGGACCCGAACCCAGTGTCAGGAGCAGTTCCACAGCCAAGAAATCAACCAAGGATCCTGTGGGAGAGATGGGTAGTGGTGATGACGACCTGACTTCTGCAGATGAAAACAGTGGTGGTGTGAGCCTGAAACCAGAAGAAGTAGGAGAGAATGGTGCGGCAGGTGGAGGTGATGATGGGGAAGAGGAAGATGATTACCAGGTATACTATCTGAATCCACAAGAGGTAGCCAAGGAAGATGATGACAAAGCTGAAGGGGGAAATGAAGAAGAGCAGGATATATTTGCTGGAATAAAGCCTCTGGAGCAGGAGAACCGGATGGAGGTGAGCAGAATCTAGTTCAAAACACTGTTTTTCAGTTTTCTTAATGTATTATGAACCTCGTGTTCTTTCCCAGGTATCACAGTTAACCTAGCATGTTGATATATCAAGTTATTATTAAGCCATCATCACCCATTATATCATAAGGTATCTGCAGTCTTAATGTGGCAGTATCATGCTTGCTTTCCCACAAACTTAATTCCCTTCTACTGTGCTCTCTTCAAGCATGTCTTAATTGTAGCTGGTCCCGTATTGCAAATGGGGGCAAAAATATGGGTTTTTTTTTTTGTTTTTTTTTTTCCTAGCCATTTAGAAAAGGCAAAATAATGAGCAGGATACTGCAGAGTCAGTACCAGGTCCTGTGCCATTTAACATCTTAATGATCTAGATGATGTGATAGAGTGCACCCTTAGCAAATTCACAGATGACATGAAAGTGGGGCGAGTGATGGATACACAAGAGTGTTATGCTTCCATCCAGAGGTACCTTGTCAGACTGGAGATGTGAACTGACAAGAATCTCTTTGCACAAGAAGTCCAAAGTTCTGCACCTGGGAAGGAATAACTCCAGGCACCAGTATGTGTCGGGGGCTACCTAGCTGGAAACCAACTTTGCAGAAAATGACCTGAGAGTCCTAGTGGATCAAGTTGAACATGGGTTAGTGATGTGCCCTTGTTGCTAAGAAAGCCAACAGTATTCTTGATGTCATTAGGCATTGTCAGCAGGTCAAGAGAGGTGATCCTTCCCCTCTGCTCAGCACTGGTAAAGCCGCATTTAGAGTACTGTATCCAGTTCTGGGTCCCCCCATACATGAGAGAAGAAGAATCTAGTAGAGAGCCACCAAGATGATTAAGGGCACCAAGATGATTATCATTCCTATGAGGAGATGCTGAGAGAGCTAGGACTGCTCAGCCTGGAGAAGAAGTTGGGGGGATCTTATCAGTGTCCTGAAATACCTGAAGGGAGGATGCAAAGAAGACAGAGCCAGGCTCTTTTCAGTGGTACCCAGCACCAGGAAAAAAGCAATGGGCACACAAGAGATTCCATGTTAACACCAGGAAGCACTTCTTCAGTGACCAGAGCACTAGCACAGGCTGCCTAGGGAGGCTGTGGAGTCTCCCTCCTTGGAGATCTTCAAAAATTGCCCAGATGTGGACATCCAGCCTGCTCTGGATGTTTCTGCTTGAGCAGAGCTGTTGGACCAGCTGACCTCTGTATGGTGACAATAATGGTAGGGTGGTAGCTGTAAATACCCAAAAGGTTATTTACAGGAAAAACTCACCCATATGGAAGCTTTCGGTCTGCTGGGAACTACTGAGGCAGTCTCCACCAAGGAGCGATCTCCAAGAGCTGCTGCCTTAGTGGTGGTCAGCCCTTAAATGAGTCGAGCTCCACCCCTTCCAGGAGCACAGCTAAGTTACTCTCACCTGTGCTTCCACAGCTGACCCGACACTTGCCTCAGCTGATTAATCAAAGGTTCAGGCTGTGATTACCAATTTCCTATACAACCTCCAAAGGTCCTTTACAATCTCAACCATTATGTGATTCTGTGAAAACTGAACTGAAATCCAAAATAAGATAAAGGAATGTCCACCAGGAGAAAAATCCATCCAACTGCATAAGCAGAAGTTCTTTGGAAGGCCATGGACAATCTGAATAGACTTTGTCACATTGCTGTAAGAACTTCAATATGCATTCAGGACTTATGCCTATATAAACAAGCAGTGACAAAGGAGATACATGGAAACACTTATAGTCAGTCAGTTTCCTTTGAGTTATTCTCTGATCTCTTATAGCACTTGGAGGGAGGAAGGGAACCATTCATGCAATATAAACATTTTAGAGTTGCACTTAAAGGAATGATGAAGGCTGAGGCAGAGTTCACTGAGTGTGCCTGCTGCTGAGATTAATTGCGAATCATGTTTTACCGAGACCTTGAGAAGTGGTTTGAGCAGGCTATCTCTGGACTGCGGGTGTGTGGTTTGAATATGATTACCTGTTCTTTCTTACAGATCCTGTTTGCCTGTGCAGAAGCCCTGTATGCACATGGGTACAGTAATGAAGCATGTCGCTTAACTGTAGAACTTGCCAGGGACCTATTAGCCAACCCTCCAGATCTCAAAGTGGAGCAGCCACCAACTAAGGTAGAGAATACTTACCTAGTTTTGGGTATAGAGTGTAAAGTATAAGAAAGATGTGGGATGGGCACAACAGCGTTCCTAGGCATTTCTTATATATTGTGATTCAGGGCCCTTTGTTGATGTTGTCACTGAGTTGAACTTCTCTGTGTGTCATTAATGTACCTGATCACTGTGCACTTGTGAGGCAGTATAAAGGAGAAAGAATGTAAAAGGCAGTTCAGTATGAGTTTGAATTTTTAAGAAACTTTAGTTATGTTACAAGTTCCTCAGCCTGGTTTGTTAAGAGCTGCAGCTTTTTTAGGAATCTGTTTTGAAACTGGTTGAGCATCTGTTAAACAAAATTAAGCATCCTGTTTCACATCAATTTCAAGCAATGTTTTATTTAAGAGATACCTGATACTATGTGCTATGAGATTATACAGCAACAAAGTCTTCATTTTTTGTGTAGATTTGTGCAGGTGACCTGCATGTTTCATGTGTTTCTTTCTCAACTTTTTCTTAGTCTCTGTTTCATAATGTACACTGGAAACATTAGGAGCTTTGTTGTTTTAGAATGCAGGATTGGATAGGAAAGAAAAAAAGCATAAACTTCTGGAAAATTATTTGTAGTGACATTAAGCAATGTTTACTGTATGGAAGGATTCTCCAGGAAAGAATCAGGCATGCAGCATCTGTCTGCTCAGCCTCAGTCCAACAGTAGACATGCATGTCATCAACAGGCCAACTCTTCATCATGTTGTGCTGAGAATGAGATAGGGGTAGGAGTGGTGATGGTTAGTAACCACTGGGATTTGTTATTGCTCAGCGAAGGAAATAATTTTCAAGTATGTTTTGTTCTTCTGTTTCTTAATTATTGCAAAGAGTAGAAGGGCAGGCATAGCATCAAGTAGGATGTTTAGGAAACCATCTTGTTACAAATTCTTTGTCAAGCAGGGCAAAAAGAACAAGGTATCAACCAGCAAGCAAACATGGATGGCAACCAACACCTTGTCCAAAGCTGCTTTCCTGCTGACTGTGTTGAGTGAGCGACTGGAGTACCACAACCTGGCCTTCCGAATAGGAATGTTTGCCCTGGAGCTGCAGAGACCACCTGCCTCTACCAAGGCACTGGAGGTATAAAACATTTTAAAGGCAGTATCCATGTGCTGCTTGAATGCTTATGCTTGTGGTTCCCATTTAAATTCTCAAAGCTAGATCATGCTTTTATATATTCTCTGAGAGTTGTTTATATTGAGACAGAATGGGTTGTCCACAAATCCCAAGTGTGCGTTGATTCACCAGAAACTTGATTAGAAATACCATTTCATTAGGGGTTATCTTCACTGAAAGGACGACCAGATACCAGTGCCAAAAGGCCTATGATTTCACATAAAGCTAGAGTCTTGAAGGTGTTTAAATGTGAACAGCAAGTTTTAGGAGTATTTTATTTTAAATGGAGCAGTTTACTTCTTGGTATCTTAAGTACGTTTCCAGTTTGCTTGGCCAATTCGGGGAAAAAAACCAACCATTTGTAAACTGAATTGTCTATACTTGCATTGATGAAATGGTGTGAAATGTATTTCTTAGGCTGTACTGCTGCAGTTGTTTCATGTTTGAAAATCGTTGCTCTTGCTGATATTTCATTTGTTGGCACATGAGCACATGTGCAGTGTGGATATATAGTTTTGGACACTGCCTAATTACTACTAGGATTCCTGTTTAGAAATAAGTGCTCCGTTAATACCTTGTCTGTGTGATTTGTAGTTACACTGCTTTAAATGCAGTGTTGAGCAGTCCCTGGAGATGTGTATTATTGCTAGTAATCCACCAAATACACTTGTTACACTGATTATCTGTTCTTCTTACAGTCTGATTACAAGATTAAGTGTGAGGTTGGCAGTCACTAGCTACCTATGCTGTTTCAGAGAAAACACTTTCAAATGTTCATAGCGGAACTAATGCAGAAATACATAGAGTATTAAAATGTAGTAGGTCCTCATCCTGGAAAACAGTGCTTGCTGCCACCCCATGCTGCTATTCTCTAGTGAATCCCTCTTATATCTAATTGTGTGTATTTCATAGCTTAGCATCCTTTTTTTTTCCCCTACAAGTCATCGCTTTTATAGTGCCTTATCTAGTCAAACACTTCTACTGATGTTCCTTTGATAGTGATAATCTGAGTGAAAAAGGAGGCTGTGTATAAATGTGAGTCAAGACCTGTATTAAACTTCAAAATCTGATCTGGTGGTTGGTAAGCCTGCTTGTGGTGGAGGGACTGAAACTAGGTTTGAGGATTTTAAGGTTCCCTCCAATCTAAGCCAATCTATGATGATTCTGTGATGCATTCATTGTGGAACGAATGGTAAAGATAGCTTGGGTGCTAAAAACTGCTGTAACATAATGAACCAATAAAAACTATTGCCATTCTTCGGCATATGTATAGGGAGAAATGGTGCTGATGACAGCTTCTTCTGTTCCCTTGTGGATGCTACCAGGTGAAGCTGGCATATCAGGAGTCTGAGATTGCAGCCCTCTTGAAGAAGATTCCCTTGGTCACTAATGAGATGAATACTATTCGAGGAAGAGCTGAAGAACTGCGAGAAGGAACGTTATGTGATTATCGTCCTGTCCTGCCTCTCATGTTGGCTAGTTTTATATTTGATGTCCTATGCGCTCCAGGTACTGTCTGCATTGGCTTCAGTGTGCAAAGGGAATCTTCTGCAATTCCAGGTCTTGAGGGAGTTTTCAAACAGAAAATGTCCACTGGATAATAATGACTTAATCTTGATTCTTCCCACACTGTTTCTAGTTCTTGCTTCTGTGTTGCTCTGGAGATAGAAATTCTCTCTCTTTTTTATATTTTGAAACAACTGGAAACTTACCAGATTCCAGCACTGATAAGTGTGCTTTTTTTAAAAAATGGTTAGAATGATTGACTTTCCTGCTATTATGATGGCTATATTCAGAGGAAGATAATGTAAGTGCAAGACTTAAGAGAAAAAATCAGGCATCCTGAGATTAGATGACTTGATGATGTTCCTGCCTGGTTAGGAGCCTTCTGAGTTTAGAGGGAGAAAAAGGGAAGAAAAACAAGGTGTTGTCTTGAAACTGATACAAAGATTAGGAACAGGAATTCGGGAAGCTCTGCAAATTCAGAAAGCTCTCAGAAACAGCTGTTACCTTGAGATCCTAGTTCTGAAAGCTGAGCACTTATTCTCTCGTCTTCTTTCAGTGGTTTCTCCTACAGGCTGTAGACCCCCAAGTCGCAATTGGAATAATGAAATGCCTGGAGATGAAGAGCTTGGTTTTGAAGCAGCTGTTGCTGCTCTTGGTAAGAATTTTTTTTACGAGAAAAGTTTTTTCTCATCTGTGTTCTGCATCTTCTCTCATTTTGGGTGGTAAAAGGTGATAGCTTGTTCCTGTTTGGTACAGAAACTGCGTGCCAGGTTTAAGTGCCTTGGTAAAGCTGAAAAAAAGGGTAATATGGGACAGAAAATGAATGTTAAAGTAGTAATGGTATCTTAGTTTTCTTTTTGTACTTTTGTGATGGAAAATGTCTTGCTTTAATGAAGATGAGCGGTTTCAGAGGAAAAAAAGGCAGTTGTTTCAGAATGGTGATGGTGAAAGACTTGCAGAAGTACTCTCGTGTTATCATGTAATTCAAGATCTTAGAATACTGGATTCCTGCCTCTCATTTTTAACAGCTTCAGCAATAAAGCAATAGTTATACGTATTCTGTTGGCAGAAATGTATACCTGTTTTAAAGCTACATGCAAAATTAGGAATAGAATGGGTTAAACAAGACCAGTCCTCTGTTGCCTCATCTCTGACAGGACAGAGAACTCAAAGATGAGTTCTGTATGGAGCAGAAATGATGGCTTTGTAGCATCTGCAGAAACTGGAAAAACTTGTTTCAAGGTGAAGTTGTGGACGTGTCTGGCCTTTTCTCTATATGGCACGTTCTGATCATATTGTTCTGACAGTTGTACTGTGCTTGGTATTCTGGGGACATACAGTAGCTACTGTTTATTCATGACCTATTTTTGAAGTTGACAGAAAAATAGGAAAAATTCTTCTTTTGTCTGTTCATGAGGTGAATAAAATAGTCTGAAATGTTTATATGTTGCTAAGGGTGTGGTGTAGTCCCATGGGCTTGCTTGCCTTTTCATCCCTCTCTTTTCTGGCCTGCAGGCATGAAGACAACTGTCAGTGAAGCAGAACATCCTCTGTTGTGTGAAGGCACTCGAAGGGAGAAGGGAGATCTGGCACTAGCCCTGATGATTACTTACAAGGATGATCAATCCAAGCTGAAGAAGGTGAGCCTCCCTTTAAAAGGGAACATGAAGATGTAGAGTAAACTGTGGTTGCGCTTTGATGGATTGCGATTTTCCCAGTGAGCATAAGTCTGTATGTTGTGTGCTGATGATTTGCAAGCATGTTGTTAGTTTTTATATTCTCTCAACTGAGGCGAACTCTGACTGCACGTTATGCATTGCCCTGGAAGAGGCACTCTTATCAAAGGTTTCTTAAGTTCCATCTGAGAGCTTTCTTATTGTAGTTAATGCTTTTACTTGGCAGCTAAAACAAGGCTTCTATCCCAGGGGTTTTCAGTATGTTCTGTATCTGTTGCATGGGGATTAGTTCTGTTTTGATGCAGCATTTTTTTGTTTTTTTTTATTAATTTCTCTCTTACATACAAGTTCAGTCCACCTGTGCCCTAATGGCCTATGCAAGAGAAAGTACAACTCTGCTCCCACTTCATGACCCAGAGGAAAAAAAAGTTGAAGCTTCAAGGAAGTTTTTATTTATCCTTTTTATTCAGAAACACTTCTCCCAGTAGGAATACTATTAGTGTATTTCTTCACCTAAAGCTGAAGCTTTTTTGTTATACTTTTCTCAGCTGTTCGGATGAACAGGCAGGTTATGATATCAGTCATCTAAAAATAAGTGCTCTGTCAGACCTGTGATGTTTGTTCCATGTGTAGAACAAAGAGTAGAATTGGACAAACACAAAAAATGCAGTCAAGCTTTGTTCCCCAGTTCTGTAATAAATAAGGTGAAGAGGGTGTTATTGTAGGTTGATAGAAGGCAATTTCTCTGGTGTCTGAAAGTTTGAAAAGGCTTTGTCAGTTTCTCAGTAATTGTGTGACGGGTGTTTTGGATGTTGAGCATGGAAATTTAATGACTTAAGAATACATAGTGACAGGCACTAAGTATAGAGTCCTCTGTTCTGTCCTTGATGTGGCAGAACCGCTTCTGTAATGTCAGTTTAGGTGTCTTTTGAGTGAAGGCAGTGGCTTTTTTGAAGTGAAAATGGGGATATTACTGAGTACATATATATATATATTTTTTTGTTGTTGTTGTTAAAGATTTTAGACAAACTTCTGGACAGAGAGAGTCAGACTCACAAGCCACAGACACTGAGTTCCTTCTACTCTTCCAGCAAGCCTACAGTAGCAAATCAAAAGTCTCCTTCCAAACATGCTGCCCAGTCCACTGCAGCTATCCAGCAGCTTCCAGGGACTTCAGTTGCTCAGCAAGCTGGTGTAAGCCCAGCAGTTCAGAGCAGTCCTGAAACCTTCGTGGAGAAGAGTTCACAGGGTAAGAGGTGATTTATAAAGGTTATGCCAAAACCCTTTGGTCATCCATGTAAAACCTGGACTGCAAATTCACATCTGTATTGAATAGTAGTCAGAATGATTTGTGTTACCACCTGGCTGTTTGGTGGTTACTGGAATGTCATTTCCCCCATTGTTTGTCTGAGTCCATTTCTGTACGTGTTGTTGCTTGGAAATTCAAGCTAATTTTCAGGCTTTCATTTTTTGAGACAGCTGTGTTAGCCAGTTACCTTAAAACCACTATAATTCCATCTTTTAGGTTTACATCAGAGGTGTGGTGTTCAGAAAGTTACAGACTGAGTCAGATGTATTCATGCAAGATAAATGATTGAAATTGATGGTCATTAGAGATAAGCAGTATGGTTTTCTTCTACCTGCGCTTGCACTTTGGTTATAAGCGTTACATGCAGGAAAGTGGATACTTTCTTAACTCTTCCCATAGAGATGAGGTGTAGCTGAGGATAAATACAATAAAGTTGTGCTAGAGCATTTTTACTGTAAATCTTTGTGGAAACATAGTTGCAGCAAATGTTACAAATCTTGTGTTGTTAAGCTTCAGTATTTTTATCCTACTATCTGATTAAATGCTTAATGCAGAAAAAATTGTGATAATCCTGATCATAAATACCCCCAAATGTCTAAAGTTCTTGCATCCTTTAATGATTTTAAAGATGCAGCAGCAAATTGTAATGTTTAGTTTGTCACTGTCCTGTTTATGCAGAGAGCTCTCAGAGGTCCCCCTGTGAGCCAGCTGGGGAATCCACTGTCTTGAAACAGGAGGGAAAGGTGCCTAGTCGTTTGGCCCTTGGAAACCGAGGTGGCTACAATGGGAGATGCTGGGGTTCACCCGTCAGGCAGAAGAAGAAACACACAGGTAGTAACTAACACCTAATGCTTTGCTGGGCACCATTCTTCCCTTCCAGTTTGCAAAGTTAAATTCTCACTGGTGTGACTGTCAGTGACGCATGAGGTGTACCTGCTGACATTACTGTATGTGTTCTGGTGTTGTAGGCATGGCTAGTATTGACAGCAGTGCTCCTGAAACTACCTCTGACAGTTCTCCAACACTCAGTCGGCGTCCCCTACGTGGGGGATGGGCAACTACGTCCTGGGGCAGAGGACAAGACAGTGACAGCATCAGCAGTTCTTCAAGTGATTCACTGGGATCTTCCTCTTCCAGTGGCAGTAGGAGAGCCAGTGGGGGAGCCCGTGCAAAAACTGTAGAAGTTGGCAGGTAATGAATAGTACATAATGCATAGAGGCACCGTTCCCTGATGTCAGGGAACTAGCATGTGTGCATTAGAAAATACTTTCCTGGGAGAGTTTCTTTGTTTTCTGTGAACACTAAAGATGTAAACTTTGCCCCTGAGCTAGAGAACTTGGAGTGCCATCGCTCTCTGAAAATTTCCTCTTGTTTTCTCTAGGTATAAAGGGAGGCGGCTGGAGAGCCATGCTCCTCATGTCCCGAACCAGCCTTCAGAGGCAGCAGCCCACTTCTACTTTGAACTGGCCAAGACAGTCCTTATCAAAGCAGGTGGAAACAGCAGTACTTCCATCTTCACCCACCCTTCCTCCAGTGGTGGGCACCAGGGACCACACCGCAACCTTCACCTCTGCGCCTTTGAGATTGGGCTGTATGCACTAGGGCTGCACAACTTTGTGTCTCCCAACTGGCTCTCTCGAACTTACTCCTCCCATGTCTCCTGGATCACAGGTTACAGCAGAACGTAATTGGGAGGCTGGCTTTTGGGCAGGAAGGGGCAGGGGGTGAGCTTATTCCCAAACCTGATGATGCTGTGGCAGTCATGTAAGGCACAGATGGCAGCAGCACAGGATAAGCACCAGTGACTTGCACAGTGTTTTGTTTCAATTCTCAGGAGCCATAGATCCTTTCAAGTTCCTCTCACTGCCTCAAATATATCTTTAGCTTCACGTTGATAATGATACCTTCACTCACTGCTTGCTTATCAAGAGCTCTTCCCTGTCCTGTGTTTTGGAAGGAAGAGCCTTACACTTGATTTGCAGCCTTAGGAGAGAAACAATGCTCTGTTACAGTAACTGAAGTGATGAGTGCACCTCCCATTGAGGGAGAGCTGACAGGAACTCCTGTGGGCATGGTCAGTAGTGTGAGAGTCTTCTCTTTTACTCTTAGGGCAGGCCATGGAGATTGGTAGTGCAGCCCTGAACATCTTAGTGGAGTGTTGGGATGGACATCTGACCCCCCCTGAGGTGGCATCATTGGCAGACAGGGCCTCGAGGGCCAGAGACTCCAACATGGTGCGGGCAGCTGCTGAACTGGCACTCAGCTGTCTGCCCCACGCCCATGCCCTGAACCCAAATGAGATCCAGAGGGCTCTGGTGCAGTGCAAGGAACAGGTGAGTGTCAAATGGGGGCTAATTAGCTGACACAAGCTGGTTTCCAGCATCAGGGATGTACTGTTAGTTGTGGGATTGGCACCTCTCTGTTACCAAACAGCTTTTAGTCTCAGTTGTGTAGGTTTGTCTTTTGTGAATAGCTCTGACTATTCTGCTGCAGTTGTGATCTAGCTGCTTCCAATAGCTTCAGTCATTTTAGAGTGCCTTATACTTTTCTCTTGTTGCGGTTTGCCTTCTTGTCTTCTTGTGCCTTCATTCTTCACTTCTGTTTGTTTTTTTTCCCTCTGCCTTCAGGACAATCTGATGCTGGAAAAGGCCTGTATGGCAGTAGAAGAGGCAGCCAAGGGAGGCGGCGTGTACCCCGAAGTTCTCTTTGAAGTAGCTCACCAGTGGTACTGGCTTTATGAACAGATTGTTGGTGGGACTCCAGCCCAGAGAGAAGGTGCCACTGGCTGTAGCGCCAGTGGTGCACGGGCTGCATCAGAAGCAGCACGTGGGTTGACAGACAACCGGGTGACCACTGAGCCAACCACCGTGACAGTGGCAGCTGCAGTAACCGCAGCAGCAACGGTCATGCCAGTGATCTCTATGGGGTCGACCATGTACCAGCAGCATACCATGGCAGGACCAGCAATGGCGCATACACACACCCAGGGCCTCCACCCTTACACCACCCTTCAGACTCACATTCCCTGTAATCCCCAGTATATTGGACACACTATCCAGCACATGCCACGTCCAGCTGTCTTCCCAGTGCCTGGCTCAGCGTACCCACAGGTGAGCTTTACCTCTAGCTTGCTCATTTACAGAAATCTTGCGTAACTGCTTTCAGAGGGAGTGTATCTAGCTGAGGAGAGTGTGGGGCTCTCCCCCACTGTTTGGCTGTGGTTTGAGATCTAGGTTGTGTATTCATTTACTGGTTTGTGGTGCCTACTTTGGCTCTCCAGTTCAGCTTTTCAGCTGCTAAAGAGCCTTCGGCAGGTGCTGAAAGTCCTGAAAGAATATAAAAGACATCAGTAGGTTTTAATTTTTATTACTCAGTAGTTTTTCAGAACACACGCTTGACAGAAGCCTTGTCATTTTGAAATTAAACAGAGACTACAAAGAGAAAATTTTAGCCTCTGCCTATTTGTGGACGTTCTTGGAATGTTTTTGTGCAAAGTAATCAGATTTAAATGGAAGAGAATCAAGCAGTTGTAATAGTCATGTGGTGCAAGGTAGTTACTGAGCTGCTTCTTGCTGTGCTTCCTCTTTGTAATTGGACTTACCCTGCTTTGAGGCTAGTGTGAGGACATCATATTTTGGGCTTGGAAATGGTGAGATACAGTAGGCATGACTGTTGTTTGTCATCTTCTGTTGTAGAGTGTCCATCCAGCATTCATAGGAGCGCAGTACCCCTATTCAGTAACAACACCATCATTGGCAGCTACAGCGGTGTCATTCCCTGGTGTGCCAGTCCCATCCATGACGCAGATAGCAGTGCATCCCTACCACAGTGAAACTGGACTGTCACTGTCTTCCAATGTAGCGAGTAAGTATTTCAGCTCTGTGCTGTGCACAGCATACTACACATAGCTACTGTGTCTCCTAGCTGTACTCCTTCAAGTCCTGCTCCTTACCTACATCGTCTTGGTCAAGAGTTCTTGCTCTAAACCAAATCTACTACAGCCTAAAGATGTACCTGCTCAGTGATACTGGATTTGTAATGGGGTCTGATTCAGCTAGGGGGACTTTAATTGATGTCTGGATAAGTCTCAGACTTCAATTCCATGGACCTCCTGACCTTCTGACTCACCTCTACCTTACTTGACGTTTTAACCCTCATGGTATACCCTTAACCAGTGTCCATTCCTTAGGACAAGATGAACGCAGATGGTCTTGAGTAGACTTGTCATTCTTCTGGGAGAGCATGCAAGCAGACAGTAGCACTGATAGATATTTTTCCCTCCCTAAGAAATTGGGGGCATCTAGTATCTGAAATCTGGAACTTCTGTGGGGTGGGTAGGTGTTTTGGCAGAATCACATCAATAGCAGCCTGAATGGATTGCTTATATGTTATGTTGAGGCTAGAACAGTGGTGAAGACCCTTCAAGCAGCATGCAGCACTGGAAAGCTGATGTTGACCGAGTTGTTAACGGAACTGTTAACTCATGCTAGAGCATTTAAAACAAGAAAAGGAAAAAACAACCCCACCCTTTCCAGTTGCCATTGTTTAAGGCTTTCAGAAACTTCTACTTTCAATTCTTAAAATAGCGTCTTGCTGTCCCTGAAGAACGTAGCCACATGGTAACAACTGAGCTCTGGCAACAATTCAGTTCATTCTTGTGGGTTGTTCTCCTTGGCCAAATGTCAAATGTAGCATGGATTATGCCCCGCTTTGTGGATCATTTGGCACCGTGTGTCTGTTTGGCTGAGGAAGTCGGGCAGATCTGTCCTGGGAGGCATATTGTTCTCAGGTATTCAACTATTCACTAGTTAACGTTTATTTAAAAAAAAGTAAAAATTCCTCTCCATGCATTTCTTGAGAGGCTAAGATTAACTTGAGCCCCCTATCAGAATACAGCTTACTGACATAATGTTAACTGCTGTCTATACAAGCTAATGTGGTATAATATAGTGGATTTTTCTGTGATTTCCCTTAAATTTGCCTGTATTAGTTCAGTGTCTGAAGGGGACGGAATCTTCTCAAGTTTCCTTGCTGTTTTTTCTGTAGATACCTGCTGCCGAGGTGTACAGCAGCAGTTCTTCATGAGGGTCTACTGGCAGCTAGCCTCTAGTAACCCTCTTCCCACATAGTATCAGGATGGTGTCGTAACTGACTTAGAGCTGGAGGAGCCTTGCAATGTTGGACTTCCTTTGAGAAACTTAATACCGTTCCCTTGCAGTGATTTTTCTCAGCAGTTTCTCACCAGATGTTGGTGGGCATATCTACATGAATAAGAAATCAGAACCAGACATCATTTTGTAACTGCAAAGACCTTTGATGTATTTACATGTAAAACACGCCATGTGCAAATCCATGATATACCTCAGAAGAGATGGGCAAGCATATGATCACCTTGCTTAGGCCCTGCTTGCAAACAAAATAGATATTTTTAGCTCATTGTATTTTATTTGTAAGTCTGTGTTTTTTTGTTTCTGTGTTGTTTTATTTAGGGCAAGACAGCAGTAAGGAAACTTCTCTTAGGCTTTGGTTGCTGAATCCTAATGCTGCTGTTTTGCTTTCTTCAGTAGGAAGTGTCCATGCAGGATCAACGTTCCCAGCAATTCAGGGGGCTTCCTTGACATCTCTGTCCTCACAGCCCAACTCCCTCGTTACAGGGGGGTTTCCTGCCGAGGATGAGCAGCACAGTCAGCCTGTGAGCCCCCAGGGTCTGCACTACCTCCACTCCGCATACCAAGTTGGTAAGGATGGCCAAGTGGTTTCCTGTGGTCCCCTTGAGAAGGACACAGGGCAGGGCTACAGGTTTTTACTGTTTGGCAACTTTCTACTGCTCTTGTTGGGGTGGATGGTATCCTAGCTACATGGGTAAAGCCAATTCATGGTCTTATATGGAGGTTATGATGTTGAGTGCTGTGAAGGGTAAAAGAGAAAGTTAAGTGGGTTAGTATTGGAAAGAGGCTTGCCCTTCAACTAGTGTAGTTTGAAGGAGTCTGGATAGGGCTCTGTGGAGTTGTCTGTGACAAGAAGTTCAGCTCCTGCTGCTCATGGGTGGTGCAGGCACACCTCTTCTAACAATACCAGTTCAGTCTTCACGTGCGCAGAGGCATGTTCCCTGTGACTCTTCCTCCAGGCTGTTGAAGACTGACTTGAAGTGTGCACAGGCTGCAGTAAGCTATTTGTGTATAGTGGGAGTCCAACAGAGCAGGTACTTGGAGAGGGAGGAAGGGGCCTTCTAAGATGAGAGAAGTCATTGCAGGGCAGCAAAGGAAGAGAAATAGCAAGAAATTGATGAAAGACTATCTGGAGATTGCCTGAGGTTGTTTTGTTGAAAGCTAGAGAAGAAAGTACTTGTCCAGTCAGGAGGGGATGCAGATGTTCATGGGAAGCATCATGGGGGTAAGTAGTGAGCTACGGAAGGCATTGTAATAGCCTGAATAACAGACAGAGATGAAGGAAGAGGGTCTGGAAGACCAGAAGAGACTTTTTGCATTACGTAGCTCCTGTTAGTATTTTAAAATTGTTTAAGTAGGAGAATTTCTTGAAGAGCTGTAGTGGAATTAGGGAAAAGTCTGCAAATTGATGCTACTGCTGCTCGCTGTTGGCTTGTTGTCTTTGCAGTTAAGTAGTTTGATTTAGTTAGCCTCTCTGTTTCAAAATTTGAAGCTATCTGGATTTTTTCAGGACATCTTTTATCAGTTTTTGGGACTTGATCCTGCTGTAGATCTATCAGTGTCTCTATGGAGCTCTAGTGGGGTATGATGGCTATACAGATTCTCCAGTCTGGAACACATCCAGCTGCTTCCCTTGGTGACAGCCTCTGAGATGGGCCTTTTGTTTCACTGTGGGCATTTTACAGCTAGGCAATTTTCTGCGGATGAAGGGTGGGCCAGTGAGGTAGTGTTGAGGTGAATGAAATCCTACAGGGCAGAAGTGCTGCTTGACTCTGGCTGCCCTTCTCTCACAGGGATGCTGGCTCTGGAGATGCTCGGCCGAAGGACTCAGAGCGATCATCCCAACAATTTCTCCCGCAGCCCACCCTACACAGAGGATGTAAAATGGCTCCTTGGGTTGGCTGCAAAGCTAGGTAAGGCTTAGTGTGGTACTTCAGCAGTACTTCAAAGACTGGGTGAATCTGATTCCTGATCTCATTTCTTAGAGTTTTTTGAAAGATCCCTGCTGCTCTCTCATCCAGGCAGTTGTTCTGTTTCTGGGTCCTATAAGCATGCTGTTGAATTTTGAGGCACTTAAAGTGCATGGGATTGGATGGGGCTCAGACCTTCCATTCTATAACAATAACTTTTTCCCTTTCCATGACTTTGTAAATATTTCTCTCTTCTTTGTGTGTATTCTTTCTACGAAGACCTTTTATAGGAATAGCTGCTCACAGCACCGAGTGTTTGTTTTGTTTTGTTGTTGGTTTTTTTTTTGGAATGTTTTCTTTTAGTTACACTTTGATCTTTGGGTCTTTTTTTGTTATCTTGTGTTTAATTCTTTCACCAGTAGCAAGAGCTTAAAAACAATTCTGCAAACAGCCAACCTGGTGGCATGGCTTCTGCCACTGTTAGCAAAGCTCCACTGTGGTGGGGAAGCCTTAATCTCCTTCTGGTATCCACAAGACTTGGGTGCTGGGGCTGCAGATGCTTCCTAGATGAGCAGGCAGGAAGCAGTGGGAGGAGGTGTGGTGTATTCTCATCTCTGTAATTACTGTCCCATCAGTTTTATTTCATATCCCTTTTGAAGACAGGTGAACAGGGAATATCACTGACTGAGGTAGTACCTGGTTTGCTAGACTCTTCCAAAAGCTGCTATAGGATATGTTACAATGAGAAGATGCTATAAGTCCAGTTTCTTCCTGAAATACACCTTATTTCTTCAGTGTCTTTTACCTTAACGCTGTTGTTCTGACTTCTTCCCATGCAGGTGTAAACTACGTGCATCAATTTTGTGTTGGTGCAGCCAAGGGAGTGCTGAACCCTTTTGTGCTTCAGGATATCATCATGGAAGCTCTGCAGAGGCTCAATCCCGCGCATGTGCACAACCACCTGCGCACCCCAGCCTTCCACCAGCTGGTGCAGAGGTGCCAGCAGGTCTACTTGCAGGTAACATGTGGTGTGTCTTCCTACCTGCTGGGCCACTGCCTGTGTTTGCATGTGTAGAGAGGGGAAGAACCTTTGATATAACAAGCTGAACTGGTCCATTGCCTGATGCACAAAGGAGTTGGGATAGGCATTGCTTGCTTGTGTGAAGGCTGCATATAAAATACCGCATTGCACTCATTCTTTCAAGGCCTCATGTCTCTGGTGCTCACTATACAGGATGGAGATGTTTTGTGCTCCCTATCCTCTTTCTTCCTCACTCTAAATGTTAACCTGTGCCTTTTAATTTCTGTACTGTTTCTTTGCTGTGTTTTCAAGCCATTTGTCCACCTCTCTTTCTGGCCTATTTATTTTCTCCTTGTTTGTAGTCTGTTTCTACATAACAAAGTCTTGGCATGACTAGCTGATGTACCAGTGCTGGCATCCATAGTGGGAGTGGCTTGGTCACCCACCAGTACAGATGAGATGTCTCAGGATTTATTGAAAACTGAACAAGTGTGTTTCTATGAGCCAGCTGCCTGTTTCTTAGAACAGCATAAACAGGACACACCTTGTGTGCTTCTTTTGAATAAGCAACAAAAAGGGTGATTCCGTAAACCTACTGTCCAGGTTAGGTTAACTGTCCCATCACCTGGATGATGGTTCTGGGAAAGGACAGCTTCTTTACTTGAGCTGTTTATCTGAGCTCCGTGAGAGAAACTGATTTCTTGAAGACTGGACTTTAAGTTTTTGGGCCTTAGTTGAGGGAAGTACTGATGGGAAGAGATGTGTGCTAGCCCTCAACTATTGTAGCAACTCAATGCAAGCCTTACTCCTACCTTACTACCATACCCCTTAGTGAAGATGGTGTCTGTGAATATGCTGGGCCCATGTGTACAGCCTGCAGAATAAACAGTGTGAAGGTTTGATGCTGGTGGTTGATGGAGAAAGGCTCTAGGTTGACCCTCTTGCTCTGTGGTATGCCACTGTTTGGTGTTCACAATGGAGAGAACACCTGCAGATGCTGGCAGTTGCTTAGGCCTGCTCTTTGAGCTAGCTGTCCTCTGTCAGTGTCTCTGAAACCTGGGACCTCTCCTGTGGTAGCAGAATCATGTGATGTATTACTGCTGAAGCTCAAGTCCTGCCAGAAGTGTCACCAGCATGAAGGTGGTGAGCAAATACCTTAAGGCTTTTTCCCTGTTCCCATCCAGTACATCCATTACCGGCTGATCCATCTCGCTCCAGCTGACTACGATGACTTTGTGAATGCCATCCGCAGCGCCAGAAGCGCCTTCTGCCTGACTCCCGTGGGCATGATGCAGTTTAATGATATTCTCCAGAACCTGAAGCGTGGCAAGCAGACAAAGGATCTGTGGCAAAGGGTCTCTTTGGAAATGACCACCTTCTCTCCGTGACAGCAGGTGGAGCTCCACACAACCCTTTGCTCTGCATAGTTGTAGTTCCATTTACGCCATCCTTCCTTCTGGTGTCTTTTTTTAGTTTTTACTTGTTGGAAACCACTGATCTGATGTATTTATACCATGACATTCCTCTCCAGCACTGTTGCGTGTTGGTGCTCTGCTTTGCTCGCTCTTCTTCCACCTTCCCAGTGGGCTGCAGGCTTCAGAAGCATCAGGAAATGAGAAGGAAGTCAAGCTGGCTGCCCTGTGGTGTAGTCATTGCTTTTTTCCCTGAGCCCTCGGAGACTGTCCTGCGAGCAGTTTGCAGGGTGATTGCGCATGTGTTTGAGGGGTGGGGAGTCTGTCTTAAATATTTATTTTGGCATTTATAAATATGTAAACTTTTTTTTTTTTTTTTTTTTAAATGTATGGTCTTCTTACTCCACATACCATCTCTTGTTCAGAGAGGCTGGGACTGCTGTGCACAGTCAGTGCTCCCTTCATTCCTTTCAGCACCTCCCTGCTGAGAGAAGCTGAGACTGGAGTAGCAGGGCCAGGGCCACCTCTGCAGCTTTCTGCAGCAGCTGCTGAGGGCAGAGGCTGGAGCTTGGGCAAGGTCCAGGATTGCCCTGAGCTGCCTGATGACTGCCAGAAGTGCTTGGGCTCTTTCTCAAGTGTCTCTCGCTGGACACTGCTGGCTCGTAGGACGTTTTGATCCTGGTCGTTTGGAGTTGTACAATCGTGTTTCTTTTGGCTGGGGTATTACTCTCCTGTAATCAGTTTCTTATCCCTTGTCTCTTCTTGTTTCCTGATTAAACACTCGTTTTCTTAGACTGACTCTCTCTTCTCTCTGCTGTGATGTTGACATTCTGATGGAACTGGCCAGCCGTGTCAGTGGGAGCTCCTGTGAGTTGTTTAGATAATCTAAGACTCACAGGGGAGTAGCAGCTAGCATGAGGCAGGTGGCCAGAGCTTTCACACAAGATGTGACCCATAAGTTTCTTGTCTGGTTGTGCTCTGTGCATGTCATACCTCTGCGGAGACTGAGGACTACGCTGACTTGGAAAGCTGACAGGTATGAGAAGAGCTGCTGGAAAGCCTGGGGCATCCCACGGCACTGTCTGTGCTTATACTGGCCACCACTTGTGCACTGGACAGCAGGGATACCATGTGATAATGTGGAGCTTTGTATTTCCAGAGCTTTGTGCAAAACCGGAGCTGCTCACACTTGATGTAATTGCTAAAGGATGAGTGGTCTGGTCCTGGGAGTTGTGAGAGGTGTTTGGACTACCCAGCTTTCTGTTGCAGAAAATTAATTTTGGAAAGCTTTTATTTTTGTGCCAATGCAATTTAAAGGGCCAACACCATCTGTAAGCATACAAGCACACAATTCTCTTTTTTTTTGTTTTTTAATGTCACACTTAGAGGTTTGATGTATGTTAAGAATCTTAACGTCTCAATAGTAATATATTTTGCTACTTGGGTTTAGCCAATGACTATAGGAAGGTTTTCATTTTTACAAACTAAAAGTGTGTGCTTGTTTGATATTTCAATGATGTTCTTAAAAAATAAACTAACACACAAGCATAGGACAAAATAGATAAGCATACTCCCTTGGTCTGACTCTGTGTGCTGCACAGGCCA
Source organism: Coturnix japonica (assembly GCF_054131305.1). Taxonomy (NCBI): domain Eukaryota; kingdom Metazoa; phylum Chordata; class Aves; order Galliformes; family Phasianidae; genus Coturnix; species Coturnix japonica. The sequence continues at coordinate 15,097,263 of NC_140670.1, read as the reverse complement.
AGGAGTGTCATTGAGGTCCTCTTAATTCTGACTGCAACAGTAACTACTTAAAGGTCTCCTTGCAGCCCTTCGTATACCTCCATCATGTGTTCCTCTGTCTGGTTACGTGCTAATTATAAATGCCAGTGTGTGTAAGAGTGTGTGAAGTTATGTGGTTTTTAAGCTAACTCTGTATTGGTTGTTGAGAAGAAGTCCAGGCCTCACTTCTGGCAGGTCTGTGTTCCTGGAGTACTTTGTGCCCTTTAGTGCTCAGATGTTCAGGGATAGGAAAGGAGTTTGTAGGAAAAAATGAGTTTTCTAATAGTTTAATCTTTTCCTTTCTGCTGTTTATGGAGAACAATTAAGGGTAGAGAAGAGAGCATCTCCTGGAAGGAAAGAAGCAGAAGGAAATGGGCAAGAAAGTTGTATGTTTTCAATACCAGGACAGACCCTGTAAGCGTTGTCTTCTAGCAGCTGTGGGGCCCAGACAGAGGAAGAACCAGGCAATCTCACCTCACAGTGACATTGACTGAACAGGCAGCTCAGTGGTCTGAGGCACAGGTCAGTAGTTTTGCAAGTTTCAAGCCTTCTCTCTGAAAACTAGAGCACTCAGGGAGCTGTGTGAAGGGGCTGCCTTGTCATTTATTCAGACCTATCAGAACATTTCTTCATCCTGGATCTCTGGATCTATTTTTGTTGTTCCTGAGCCATGGAAATGTATCTGAACAAGGGCAGGAAGAACGAGACAGGAGATGGTTTTTATTCCTGCTACATGTCTGGAAGGTTCTTGAGGTAATCTTTCTTTTCTAAGAGATGATGGTGAACGAAGAAGCATTAGTTTACTGCAAGTTAGAAAAATTAAAATCCTGTGCAGTTGTCTTGGTTTGGTCACTGTTCCAGGCACAGGGGAAGTACTCAGGCTCAGAAATTCTGAAGACACTTCAAGAGCCCGTCTAACGCAGAATGGCTTTACGTAGCTGAGAAAGCTGTGTTCTTGGGTTGGTGATTACTGTTTCTCAGCACTAATAGTGACAGCTATTTGGATAAGGCCTCACCCCCAGTTGCACAAAGACAGATGAAATTCTGGAATGTGCAACCTTGCAGTGAGTGGTTACTGTCACATTTGCTGAAGTCTGATTCAATGTCTGTTCTCTGAAGGTAAGAGGAATGAGATCTTTAGACTGTACTTCTTCATGCATCCTGTGTTCACAATGACTGTCTCTGACTTGCTAGATTTATCTTCACATGTGACCACAGGAAATACATTTCTCCCCTGAAGAAGTTATTAGCCAGTTAGTGTCTTTTCCATCTGTATATATGTGAGCTTATAAATAAAGCTGTTTGTAGGACAGCAGTGTATCTAAATTTAGTCTTTTGATTTCTGCATAGTTTCTCAGTCAGTAGAGGTAGTAGTATCTTGACTTTAGTGAAGTTGATAGATGTGCCAAAAGAACATCTGGATTCTTGGCAGTTTGGGTCATCAGAAGGAATAGTTTGATTTAGCTTTTATGCAGTGGATGAAATAAAGGCTTTAGTCATTGCTTGGAACACATCTCTTGATACATATGCAACCTTTTTCTGTAAGAACAGGCACATCAGCCTCTGGGAGAGCCTGCTTCGCTTCTCTCCTCTGTAGGGAAATGCATAGGGCATATTCACCATCTTTCTTGCCTGTAAAGGTTTTCCTTTTGGAAGCCCTTTGCAGGAATATGAGACAGAAGGACATTACCTGCCTTTGGACTTCAGCATCTTTACAGCCAGTGAACAATCAGAGCTGTCATCTGATGAACAATGTGCCTAACAGGTAGGGCTGGAGTTAGCTGGAAAGAGTGGTTCTTTCTAATTTTTGTTTACTCTCATTAGAATTTATTTGAGATATGTATTTTCCTTCTCTGAGAAAACCCTGACAGAAACACCATCAGATGGAAACAACATTACTGAACTGAGATTGTTTGCATTTTTTGGGGGGTGGGAGTTTGGCTTTTAATCAAGCTTAGCACATTTAGAGCTGGCTTGGCCACTGCTTCATAGTGTTAGAGTGCACTGAAGAGTTCTGCAAGAACAGCATGAGCAGAAATGGAATCAGCAAGGTCCATGTCTGTGAAATGTAATACTACATCCTGGTATAAATAAGTTAGCTGAAATGTGACATCAATGTGAAGTAGTTTTTGATAAGACTTGGGAAACTTGTTTCTTGGTTTTGTTTTTCTTGCCCAGGAATCAAGAAAAGGGCACAGTGTTAAAATCAAGTTTCCAGGGCTCACTTGGGGATACATTGCAAAAGCATAAATCTGTTGATAACTGCAGCAGTATTGATGGGTTTGTTGGTGGGGTTTTTTAAATCTAAACTGAAAAATTAAAAATGCAGGTTAGGCTACCAGAACTTTACTAGAAAAATATGTACGTATTTTTAATGACCACAGCTGTTGTATGACGTTGCTTTCAATCCGTCCCTAGAGATAGCATGAACTGCTCTCAATTACAGTTTATCTAGAATGTATTGTTTTTTTCTGTGCCCTCATTAGAGCTTCATATGATGTGATTATGACAAACAACAACAGGGAGTCTTTCTTAGTATTACCATTTTTGCTTACTACCTCTCCTCTCACTTCTCAGCATAATTTAAACGTGGATTTTGATCTTCATTCTACTTCCCGCTCACGTTGTGCTCTGGGGGCAGGGTGGTCAACGGCTCCTGTCGAAGAGCATCATTAATCTGTGAAAACTGCGAGTGCAGTCTGGGGATATTCTGTGCCAGGGTTTCAGTTTGAGCCTACCATGAGTTAAAGCTTTTTCTCAGGGCTAACTGCCAAATGCAAGCTTTATGAGCTGTCACAAGGTAACTCCACTGCTGTATATTGTTAATTGTTGGTATAACAACACTGTCTGTGCTCTGTAAGCAATTGTTTTCTTGTTGATGTTGTCTGTTTGCAGTTATAGCGTAACTGCTTAATGCTGTACAGTCTGCTCTGCGTAATTACTCTGTTGCCACTAAGGGCATGATGGACTATTTAAGGGACTGGGGGGAGAAATGCTAGCAATGCATTAAAATCTATTGTATATAGTAATTTGCACAGAGTTGGAATGGTCTTCCATAACTTTCTCTTATTTCATACTTCAGTTTGCCTCGTTTAAGTCAACTGGGAGTACATCATTGTTAGGAATGCTGGGGCTACACGGGTAGCAGTTGTGCAAGCCTTACTGTCAACACGTTGCTATAAATCCTGACGTGCACCTTTTCCAATACTTGACTTGGCAGGGTTCTGAGAACAGTCTGATTTATGATCCTTTGTTGTTACTGCAAAGTAAACTTGAGCTGGATCTCAGCCTGCTATTGCAGTGTCAGAATTACAGACATATGGTTTGCAAGCATTTTGGGGAGAGACTAGAGAAGTCAATAAAGTGATATGGCTGACAATGAGGAGGATTTGAGTCTTGGAAGGAAAATGCTTTCTAAAGCTAAAAATAGATTGAATAGATCAATAAATTATTTCTACATATTCCACTACAGCACTGGAGTTTAAAGTGTCAGGGATACATTGCTCGCTTTGCTACAACTTGTAAGGTGTATTTCAAAGATGAGAGTTAAATTAACAATTCTTAGTGTTTACAGGTGAAGGGTTTTTGTTTGTTTGTTTTTAATTCCATAAGGCATTAAGAAAGAAGGGGACAGGAACAAACAGTAGTTGAAGTCCTGGTAACTGGAGGGGGGGGGAGGTACAACTTCAGATCCTACAGAGTGGATGGAACTTTTCTTCTTAGTTTCAGGCAGGCTGCTGAAACCCCTTGTGCTTGTTAGATTACACTCACCTGGTGGCTTACTCACTGAGGGACAGGGTAAGTCAGGAGTCAGCGAAGGGATGAGCGACCACAGTCATGTTCAGGTTGGTTTGTTATTACTTTTCTTGCCATATTACTATTGCTACAGCAAAAAACATCAGCAAGGAATCAAAGGAGCCTCTTATCAACTGTATATGTGAACCTGCTGAAAAACAGTGGTAGCGGTGTGTTTGATCAAGGTGCTCATTAGATTAATACACTCGTTTCTTTCTGACTTCCACTATTTGTACACTCCTGCCATGACTATGCTTTTGCAGTACTGTCATCAATTTAGAAAACAAAGAAAAAATTGCAGTTTCAGGGATCATATTTTAGGTAGAATTGATCTATGATGCAATCTACAGGGAAATTCTCCCAGAGCCTTTAAAATGCTGTCTCCCCTTCAGTGCATGTTCAGTGCCCTGTATTTCCTGTACAAACTAGAAAGCGGTTGACAAGTAAGTATCTTTCTAATTGATTGAATTTCAGAGCTTGTAAGTGACTAAAAAGTTCTGACTTCATGTTACTGAGCTTTCTTTGTTAAGGTTGGCATATATACTCTGCTGGTTTGCTTTTTATTTATATTGAATCTGTTTCTTAACATTGGTTTTGACAGTTCTCACCTTCTATGCACACTTCCAGTTCTGAAGTTTCTTGATCTGGCTACTATTAAAATCACGGCTCCTTCTGATACCTTTCTGATGGCTCAATTTCCTATGCCAAGAATAAGAAAACATTAATACATTACAAAACAATTTTCAGGTAATGTCTTCTGCTTAACATTTCCCTTGTCTTGGAAAGGTAACTACTTACCATCAAGTTCTTCCTTTCTAAAAAGTGAGGCAAGAAGATAAGGCTTATTTGCTACTCATTTCCACTGTCAAATTGAGCTGTGAGGGTCATAGCAAGTAAGTGACTATGTCAGGATCAAGTAATCAGTGTGTCTGGCTAAATCAGATAAGGACATCTTACTTTGGATCTAGCCGCAGGAGGTGATTTGTTTTTCCATTGCTGTAAGCAGTAAAAAACAAGCACAGCAATGAAGAAATCAGTGGGGATGGAAGGCCAAATAATAAGAACGTAGAGCTGCTCTTGGCTGCCTTGATTGAAGGAGCAGTGCCACTTAACAGCCCTGACATTCACTAAGCACCTTCCAAATTTGTTCCAGGTACCTTCACTTTTTTTTTTTTTTTTCTTCCTTCCAATGTTTGAATCCATCTACTCGAATATTTACCACAGCCTTGAGGTAAAGCATGAAGTAAATGTGTGAGAGAGAACCTGGAATGGGTTAAGAGAAGGAAGGAAGCTGTGTGTGTAATGGAGCAGCAGTAGCAGCGGTCCTGGGATCCTCCTGAGGCAGTATGTAGAAAATACCTGTTTTGCTGAAGTTGTTTGTTTCTGAAGTCATTGGTGAAGTGAGAGGTGAAAGGCTATTTTGCAATTCTGCCACGACTGAGACTAAATAACTTTTTGCTCTGGCTTGAATGTAAGGTTCTGTTATCATAGATTACTCATGGGCTGCTGGCCAAGGCCATGCAATGGCTGCACATCTGGACAGCAAGGACAGAGCAAAGCTCTGTTTCCGCAGCATAGCAGCTGGGAGTTACTGCAGTAGCTGGGAATAGCTCAGAATTCATCACTCATCCAACCCAGTAAGGGTGAGTATCCAACCATAGGTTCTCTGTGCTGTACTGGCTTCTGTGACACCCCCCCCCCCCAGTTGCACATACCAAGAAATACATTTTTACTACACTGTTTGTTACAGCTGCAAAAAGACTTTTCAATTATAATTAAAGCAGACACCTCTGCTGCCCTGTCAAATATCAGCTGTGAGAACTGAACTGTGTTTTCTAGGGTTTATCTTTCTACCAGTTTATGGTCCACGACATCACTCCAAATCATCACAAGGAAGAAAAATAAGTAGTACATTTATTGAATCCACTTACTACTACTTCTAGCCTTTATTCAGACACTTGTGCTCAGTTTTGAGAGCCAGGAATTTCTTCATTATCATTCAATGTGAATGATGCTATACATGATCCAGTGCAGGAAGTTGGGCTCTTCTCTCTAACAGGACTGAGAGAGGGGTTTCTAGTCTTTGTCCATTTTTTTTTTTTGGCTGCACAAAATAACCCTTTCCAAGGGCACATGAAATAAAATACTATATTGCATACTATATACATTTACATACAACGGTAAATGCACCATTCATTCAGAAATACACAATACCTAAGGCTCAATGGAAAAGCTTGGTTGAAGCAACTTTTCTCCTCTGATAGGTGAAAAGGAGCTCGTGACAGTTGTGGAAGTTTCCATAACCCGTGCTCACATGGATCCTGTCCCTCTCTGGAACTGCAGCAGTACAGGTCCATCTGTGCCCCAGGAGGGAGGGACAACAGCCCACACAACTTCAGAAGCCTGTGGCTCAGCAACAGAAAACATGTACAGCCATGATGGAGGATTTCCTCTGAGAAAAATTATCCAGCAACTGAACAGGAGGCACAGCACCATAGTGTACTTAAATTATTGACTATGTGCAGAAATAGTAATCTAAACAAACAGCTCCTGTTTACAGAAAGCCACATTCTTGCTTAAAATGCTAAGCCCTCTCTGTATGTCTTCATGGTACTTACTCTGGGTTGGGTTTTTTATTTCTCCTTGCACTGCTGGACTGCAGGGGATTAAACAGGTATTAGCAGACATGTAGGGGCCCTGAAGCTGTTGAGAAGACAAAAAACGTTGCTTTTTTTTTTTTTTTTTCCCAAAGTTATTCAAACAGAGGGAACTGAACCGTCTGCTTTCAGCCTTATTTAACAGTACCTGAGTTTTGCCTCCCCCAGGCTACTATGCTCTGCTAAGATAGGCCTCCAAAATGCTCCAAGGGGTCTGACTTACTTACCATTCCTTGGGCATCTTCTGAACTGGCTGAAGGCCCTATAGAGAAATACTTGCCATGTCATCTTTTCCCTAAGATAAGAAATTAATTTGGTGTCATTGTCTGCAGCTTTGCCTTATCTCCCACTGCCCACTGTCCACCGTACTGCACCAGCAAGGCTGCAGATAAGGAGAGGCAATCTTATACCTGTTACATCTGTCTCCAAGACGGTGCAGGCCCCAGCACACACACACTGTGGCACTGTACGAAATGGTCATGGCCACTATACTCCACATGGGGAGGAAAGAGGTGTTCTTGTACCTTGCTGTTGCCAAATAACACATTACTGGATAAACACTGAGGTTCACTGGACTAGATTCCCCTTTTCTTAAGCTGTTCTTTTCTCATCAGTGGGCTCTACATCTTACCTCTCACACCTTTTCTTCTGGACTCAGAGGTGAAAGACATTAACCCTCCAACTAGTGCCCGTTTCAGATACTGAGAAGAGTAATTTAAACATAAAGTGTTAACCGTGCTCCTGCTCAAAGTAGGGCAGGCATTACAAATCCTTCCTGTAAGTAAGAGTCAAAGTGTGACACACCACTAATACTCCAGAATGAGATTTGCACTCCATGCCCCAGGGCAGTGTCAGAAGCAGCAGCCCTTCCCAATGGTGGGGAAAGGCTCCACATGCACATTCTCTGCTACTGCTCATTTGTCCACTTGTTTTGGCTTGGTGAGAGATGGCATCACAGCACGTGTTGGAGCACCACACATCCCAGTGGCACTGGGAACAGGGGAGTCCCTCTCAGCTCCAGCTGGAGTTCTGCAGTTCCTCTCGGAGCCAGGTTGGAAGGGGCTGTCCAAGTCTGTTCATCAGCTTGGATAATTCAATGTTGTGCTCCCGGTAGAAGTCTCTTAGGAACAGCCGTGACTGCATGGAAAAGAAAGATAGACTATATTAGCGTGAAAGAAAATGCTACCCTGTGTGTGTTTCTGTCACTGGTTCATGGGTCATTTCCTATCACCGGCAGTAGGAAAATCCAGGTGGGTTTGCTAAAGCATTTCATGTGTCTACATCTGATCTGCTGCTGCTAACAAATCTGAGAAAGTTACTCACCGAGGAATCCATGTCAGGGTATTTTCTTCCTTTACTCTTTCCCAGGCATTTGGTCTTTCCTCCATCTAACAGCTGGCACCAAAATCCTTTTGCTTCATCAAATCTGAAAAGGACAGTGGTATTTGAAGATACCCACATATCCATTTAGTAGCTGCAGGAACTAAACAGCTCCACAGGTATTTCCCAGTTCTATCCTTAGTTTATTATCGTGATTTATTTTTTTTATCTAAGCAATTCAGGTTGCTGTTCCATTGTTGTGTTCAGTACTTGACTCCTGTGACATCCTTCTGCAAGTAAGGCTTCCGAGTAATCACAGTTCCTTAACTCTGAACACCCCAGGGCAGCCATGTGCCACTCCTTAGGAAAACACCCCTAGGAGGAGGAGGCCTAAATTGGTGCTCCTATCCTTACTGTTAAAGGAAGAGCAATTGCAATGTGCCTACACTCATACACAGGCACACCTATTACCCTCAGCTAGCATAGGCTGAGATGGCAGAGAAGCTGTGAAAAGCCAGGTTTCAGCAGTAAAGAGCAATATTCCAGATTTCCAGTGGGCTTCCCACTGAAGACTGATACCAACTCAGCTTCTCTTCAGTTAGCACTTAATCTATCAAATTGCACTGTGGAGAACATCATAGTCATGGCTGACTAACGTTCTTCAATTTGGTAGCAATGAGGAACTGCCTCTGATAACAGTTCCTCAGACAGCACTCGGCTGGCAAGCCCACATCTTCTGTAATAACAGACTATCTCACAACTGTGTGATGTGTCCCTAAATCTCCATCGAGGTGAAGATAAGAGCAGCCTCTCATTCATTTTTATCCTGCATTCTCTGCTTTCTGCCAGGTTCGAGGTGTAACGAGCACAAAGCATAAGAAGCTTTAATAGTTTCAACAGTTCCTGAAACCACAAAAACCAAATCAAAACCACTGTAATTACTGCTGTGAGCAACTTCATGCCTCTCCATGGCAGTGCCAAAAAACAGCCCTTCTTATTTCACTGGGCTAAGACATGAGTCCAATCTAGTGTCTCATGGCATCCAGACACTGTCAACTAAATTCATTTAAGGTTTAGACTGACTTCTGAAACCTTGGCAGGCATTGTGGTGGGAGACAAGACACGCTGTTCCAATCAAATGCTTATTGTACCACACTTGGCTAAGAAAGTAGCTTCCCCAAAAACGACTTCCCTACCTTAGCGCCTGAGTGTAGTTGAAGAGTGGTGTCACTCCCAAGAACTTCTGGATGTTGTCCATTACAGAGGCAGGGTTGTGTCTCAGCTCCTGACCATCCACAATGAGAATCTGAAATAACAGCAGCCACCTTAACCTCCGACAGCTTGTGCTGAGCTTTCCAGCTCTCAGAACCGTCCATTGCCTTCATTCATGTGAGCAGGCTACTGCTGTCTGCTTATTCTGGAGCCACACAATAGAGGAGGATGTAGCAGACAGAGAAGTTACAGTAAAAGCCACAAGTACTACAGGATATTTTGGTATATTCCAGGTGAATCCCAACAGAGTTTGTCTAATAATTTGCCTTTGGCCAGCCTCCCCTGTAAGCCAGCACTGAGGTCCAGCAACATTATTTACAGACTGCCTTGTGCATCCTTTTTCAGATGTCAACCATTATGTCCAGCATTCTTCCGTAACCAAAGCTTATTCTCCTGCTGCACATACAATAGACAATAAAGAACAGCACTTTGCTGAGATGTCAACTGTTCTAAAGAAAAATAGTCACATGCACTGAAGTCTGGGGAACGTAGAAGTCCCTGACCCTTAGAAAGTATAGGAATGGTGTGCCATTGCAAAGCTAACACCACAAAGAGTAGCCATGCGATGCAATTTTCTTTTTCTCTTTTAAAGTGCCCACCCAGGTGGTGTCCCTGGCTCTATTATTCCACACATCAGTGAACTCTGGGAATAGTAAGGCAATGAGATTGAAGCCCAAGAATGCGACGGTACATTTTATGTAGGAACAGTCAACGTTTGTTTGCCTACTCCAGCTCCACAGACATGGAGGAACACACACAGTAAGCAGCTCCCACATTAGTTTTACGAAAGAGGCAGGCTGAGCTATTGATTTAATTCTTAATTCTCACACAAAAGGAGGCACGGGTTGCAGGATTAATACAATAGCTTCTGGCTACACATGGTGCTGTCTTGAAGGATCTACTCACCACAACTTCTCCTTGCAATGTGGCACCAATCAGTTACTCTTCCTGCTAATTATTCCACAACAAATATCTGAACTGCAGTAGTCTTACTCTGACAGTAACCAGAGATATAGGTCTCTGATTTATTTTCCCTTCTCTCTAATTTTAGTCTTGGCAGATATATCATGTACAGTTACTGACTGCCAAAACAGCAATCTCAAGAGACTAATGGGCATTGTGAGGCTGCTGGAATATAGACTGTCTGAGGATAACTGCAGGATCAGAAAGAAATTGAGAAAATATTTTCTGACTCATAACGTCTTCGTTTATAAACGTCTTGGGAATTTTGAGACAGAAATGGTCTGTAGCGTATATTAACTGACCTTTTGCAAAGCTAAACCTCTGCAGACAGCTAAAGGCTTCACAACATGGAAGCTAACAAGTGGCAGAGTCCAAGAGCTTCTCTTTAAAGCTATGAAACCACAGCAAGTGGATGAACACCAGCTGGGCCTGTAGGGGGTCCCAGGGCTGCAAGATACCCAGATGAAAGGAAGGGAGCTCCGATACGGCTGTTCTTCTGAACCCCTTAAGCCTGTGGGGCTGTCTGAGAGATCACAGAATCATCTTGTAGTCATTTACATTTACAAATACAGTAAAGGGCAAAATGGAAGTATTTAAGCCTGATTACTTACTGGTTTGTAGTAGGAAAAGCAAACAGTGGTTCTTGTTCCAAAAGATAAGAGAAAAAGTGAAATGAAAACAATATAAAGGGACTGAGGAGAAAGGATCTGGGAAAAGAGAAGGAGCAGGGGAGGAAGAGAGAGAGATTGTTCTCTGCTCCTCTGCACTAAAAACCTTGAAGGGACTCCTCGAGACCAGTTCCTGCTTTGTCATCTTAGTTTCGAGGCCAGACAGCAGTGTCCATCCCCTCCACCCAGAAGTTGTGCACGATCTCTTCCAAAGTCAGCGCTGTCAAAGCATTATTAAACTATTTCACTCTGCAGCTAAACCTCCTACCTGCCCAGAGGGGAAGTATGTTAGCCAGCGCTCCAGGTGAGTTGAATACCAGCCAGGGAGCAGGCAGCGGCTCTGCAGGTTGCGCAGCTCCTGAGGGGCCTGGGCTTTTGCAGAGATCACTTGGTAAAAGGTGTAATTGAGTGCCACGGGGTCATTGTGAGCTCGCTGGTGCTGAAAAACAGAAGCTGAATTAAGGAGAGGGAAAACAAAGTTCCTCCCTCCCCATGCTATCTCTGTGCAGACCCCACTGACTCAATACAAGCAGCCACCACTGCCTTTGTACGTAACTCTGCCCACGCTCTCCAGCCTTCATCATCTTTCCTGGCTTCCCTACAGAAATAGAACCATGGATTTCTGCCCCCAGGCTTTTTGCCTCACCCTACTGGAATATTTCTCAAGTGCTCCCCCACAAAACAGTACAGAAAAGTTACCTGATACCATGAGTAGGCTCGGTCTGCAGGGTTGATCAGAACAGTAATGATTTTGGCTCGAGGAAGCAGGGCTGCACCACGTTTTGGTACTACCTCTGTGTCAAAGTAGTTGGCACTCTTCTCAAACATGAAGTCTGTGCTGGCATTAGAGGGGATTGGAAAGAATTCCATGTACCTGCCAAATGGACAAGGACACCAGTGAGCTCAGTGGCACAGCAAAGAAATGGCACACGGCAAAATGATGCCTTTGTTTCTCCTCAAGAGAGGAGCAGCAGCACAGTAAGTACTATAATGGCTTGTATTCCCTGCCAGGTGGAAACACTTTATCATAATTGCATACATGTACAGGTAAAGGGGAGGGCATGCGTGTGGCTGAAAAGAAACTGCAGTCAGTGTACAGCATGTAGTGATATTTCTGTAAATCTGAAGGGCTCAGAACAACAGTATAGAAATCCTCCCTTCTGTCCTGCACGCCCTAACTCAGAAACCACAAAGAACTTTTAAATGATCACACTGTTGCCTGTTTTGCTTATCATAGGAGAAGAAATCTTGTGATAGCAGTGGATTCAACAAAGGCCCTCTAATTTGTAAAACTACATCATGCCCCTAGGAATCTGCTGGGGAGCAGACATTAAGATCAAAACCTGCCTGTCCTACTCCTGCAAGCAAGCAGTTGGGTTTGGCAAACAGAGAAGATGTGCTGAGCAGTCGCAATGAAAACAGAAATGGAGAAGCTACTAAGAGGGCTGGGGTGGACATAGAGGCACATTCAGGGTAAGACAATACAGGTGCAGCTTATGACAGAAGAACACATGTCAGGATTCTTACCAGTCAATTCCTTTATGATAGTTGGGTCCATTAAAAAACTGGATCTCCTCAAAAGTGGATGGGCTTGGGAAATTACTGGTGACAGCTGGATGCATGGTCAAGAAGAAATGCACAGCTGTTGTGCCTGCAACAGGAAGAAATCAGCAGGACCTATCACACATAACGTTTAGCTGAATTTAAAGCTTCACCTACGCTGCAAAGTGCAGACCCCCAGTGGACACACTCCTACCATACACAGCTAACCCACTCCTCATGCAGGCTATGATAGCATGCACCAAGAACTTTGAGCATGGCTCAATAGTTCAGTCCCAGACTTAACTCATGCAGCTGCTTTAAGTCAAGTTGTGCTTGGTAGCACAACTGCCACCCATGCAGCTACATTGTGCTCTTGATGCAGTTGGGCTGTTCCCACCCTTCTCCTCTCAGCAGTGCAGCCACGCTGCTGTGTGGCAGAAATCGCACCTGCCAACCAGAAGGTGGCATGGGAACTGCAGGACAGTATCACACCTCTGGGGAGGAGACGCACTGGGGACATTAATTTCCTCAAATAAGAATTCAGCTAGAGATTGCATGGCCTGAATCTGCTGTGGATGTTTGCCCTTTGCCCAGTCAAGCCTGATAATCCTGCTCTGCCCCCAGCTGCAGGGCTTCCACGGGTCAATAAATCAGATGCCAGGACAAGGTTTTCTTACTGTGCAATTGCAAGCAGCCTGGGCCATGATCCAGAGGGCCCATGCTGTACACACACCAACAGAGCTTCACAGTGACACAGACCAGAGACAGCAGTTTGCCTGGGACAAGCCTCTTGCTGTAGGCCACGATCACTGCTGGGCTGGGCTGGTGCCTGCTCTTTCACTGCACTACAGAGAAAGCCAAGGTCTGTAGACCTGACTGTGGCTGAAGAGATTTTGCTCTCTTCAGGCTAGAAGGGACTCCTTGGGACGGTACACACAGATAGTCATGTCACTGCCAAGCACAACGCTGCAGCTGTTAAGGGGTGGTGACAGAGGTCGGACAAAAGAGGATCTCAGCCTCCTACTGACAATGGCATGGAGTGTGTAGCTGGTATGGGGATCTGTCACAATAAAGGCACCAGGGGACATTCACTGTAACCTTTGCTAAGCATGTGTTTAGTCCTGCTGACAGCTCATGTCTTGTGGCAGACTAGGAAAGGTCACAGTTTCTCTAAGCTTGTGTGGGAAAGCCAGAACCCAACTCTCAGGTATGGTTTTTCCCTGCAAATAAGGACCAGTGCAAAGAAAGCGTCAAGGCTCGAAGGAACAGACCTGCCAGATTTTGTTTAGAACAAATCTGAGATTCTTTGAAATGCCCTCTGTGGACATTTGGCAGATTGTGTGAAGGGCAACAACACGGACCTACAACATCTACAGCACAGACCTTTCCAGCTCTGCTCTCTGGAGGAATGAGATGAAAGACACAATCTATTTTTAGATAAAATATTCACATTACCAGTTTTCTGAGGTCCCACAATGAGGAACTTGGGGAGACGATCACACGTTTTCTCTTTGGACCAGATATCCTTGTGCCTCTTATCATCACAGGGATTCTGCAGCGTAAGTGATGGGATTAAGCATTAGCGCTGGGGAGCTAATGAAAAGGGGAGGAGAAGCTGGAAGGCAACCCTCTAGGGAAGATGCTATTAGCATATGAGGAACACTTCACAGCCACACTGCTGCTCTGCCAAGCAGCGACAAGAGTCAGATAAAGCAGGAGGGAACATTTTTCAAAAGCCCAACGTGACCCAGAAGCCAAAGTCCCTCCGAGAGCATTAACCACTGGACCTGCCCTGTGTAGCCACACTGGGTTGGGCCACCACCATAGTACAGCTCAGCACCTGTGAACTGCTGGCTGGCAGACAACTCTATCGCCTTCAGTTAATTTCATCTGCTCATTATCAGGCAGAGAGCTGCTGCTCTGGGATAAAATGGAATAAACATGTTTTTATTTAATGAACATAAATTCTGTGGTGTGAGATTACTTTAAGATTAATCATGTTAACATGCCTGCGAGCTTTTCCAGCAACAAACACGGCTATTCCTCATATGCTTAGCATTTCACAGCACTTGGCTCTATTGAAGCCCTTTAATGATCCAAATGTCTACAGCCCTCCTTCCAGTCATTTTCACCAGCCCTCCCTGTCCCTAAGCTCACACCATTACCCCCATCCCTTCCGCTTTGTAATCTGCCCCTTGCAGCCTGAAATCACACAGGTGATTAGGTGACCTAAAACCTTTGTGCATTACCTCTCCGTGCTCTGGATCAACAGTTTCTCTGCTTTACAGATGGAACACAGCTCTAGGAAAACCAACAGGAGCGATTAAAACAGTTTTCTCACCTGCCACAAGGGATTCTTCTCCTGGGGAAAGATTTCAAAGTACTTCTTTGCCAGCTGGACTGGGGGCAGCGTCTGCAGGCGCAGGTTGGTCCAGCACTGCACAAACTTGACCAGGCTCTCAAAAGTGTACAGCCCCAGGCGGTCATTCCCATAGTTAGACAGGTGGGTCATGAAGATGCTGATCTGCAAACAAGGACACGGGGTACTGTTCAATCACGTAACAGTATTGTTTCCTCTTGACTTGACTGTAGTGTCAAGGAAGAGGCTGTTCACACCCCAAACTGCCCTGACTTCTGGGTTGACAAACATGGATCTGCAAGTGTACAGCAAGCACTGCGCTGATGGAAAACAACAGAAATTCAGTGCTTGCAGAGCAGCAGAAACTGAGAAGGGACAGGCACTTCTCAGCACCCCCTGGGAATGGTGGTAGAGGCTGAGCCCTGCCTATGAGGCCAGAATAGGCTCAAAATCCCACTCTAGTGGCTCTGGGACACTGAGGGGAACCAAAAGTTAATCAGTTACCCTCTCCTAGTCAAAAACTTCCAAAGCCTGTCTTATCATAGAGTCATATCATAGAACCATAGAATGGCCTGGGTTGAAAAGGCCCATAATGACCATCTCGTTTCAACCCCCCTGCTATGTGCAGGGTCACATGGAAGAATGGGAGCTTCCCCGTCCCTCTCCAAGCACCCACTGCTGAACCCTGACGGTGCCAGGTGATGTCAGCAGGCAATACCACAGTGCACTGGCAGGGAGCAGGAGTGGCCTTCCCTCTCACGGTATGGAAGAACAGAAGGAATAAGGATACAGATGCCATTGGATGAGTACAACTGCTAGCAGTCCAGATGCCTGAATTCAGTCTCCTGCCCAGTGGCACCACAGAATGGTCTCAGTGCAAACGGGGGTGCTTCTGCTATTTTGTGCCAAAGCATCCCCAAGGCACTGGAAAATAATCCTACTCATGAAGTACACCAAGGCCTTTGAATAGACAACAGCAAACAGTGGTAGCACTAACACACAAGGAAGCTGAGCAGAGTTAAAGATTTATCACATTTGTCTGCCTATGAATCTTTCACTTCTGGTTTCCCACTGAGCTGACAGAGGAGCTTGCCAGGCAGGTTCTGGCACATACACTTCAAAGAGCAGTGCGTGCACTTGGTGCTGCTGTGTAAAAAGGATGTGCTGCAGGACTGAGTCCAGAGGGCGGTGGTGAATGGCTTAGTGTCTGCATGGAGACCAGTGACGAGTGGTGTCCCCCACGGGTCAGTACTGGGATCAGTACTCTTTAATATCTTCATCACTGACACTGACAGTGGAGTCGAGTGTACCCTCAGCAAGTTGGCCAATGACACCAAGCAATGGACACGCCAGGTGGATGGGATACCATCCAGAGGGCCCTGGACAGACTTGAGGAGTGGGGCCAGGAGAACCTCATGAGGTTCAACAAATTCAAGTGCAAGACCTTACATCTGGATCGAGGCAACCTTCATTATCAATACAAGCTGAGGGATGAAAGGACTGAACACAGCCCTACCGAAAAGGACCTGGGGATACTGGCAGATGGCAAGATGGACATGAGCCAGCAGCATGTCCTCACAGCCCAGAAAGCCAGCTGTATCCTGGGCTGCATCAGAAGAAGTGTGGCCAGCAGGGGCCACAGGAGGTGATCCTGCCCTTCTACTGTGCACTGGTGAGGCCTCACCTGGAGTGCTGCGTCCAGATGTGATATCCTCAGCACAGCAGAGACATGGATCTGTTGGAGTGCATCCAGAGGAGGGCCACAAAAATGATCCAAGGGATGGAACACCTCTCCTATAAGGACAGGCTGAGAGCTGGGGCTGTGTAGCCTGGAGAAGAGAAGGCTGAGATTTGACCTGATAGCAGCCTTTTAAAGGGAAGCTACAGGAAAGAAGGGGACAGACTCTTTAGCAGGGTCTGTGCTGACAGAGCAAGGGGAAATGGCTTCAAGCTTAAAGAGGGTAGGTTTAGGTTGGATGTAAGGAAAAAGTCATTTACAGTGGGAGTGGTGAGGTGCTGGAACAGGTTGCCTACAGGTGTGGTTGATGCCAAATCCCTGGAGACTGTCAAAGTGAGGCTGGATCAGGTTCTGAGCAACCTGATGGAGCTGTGCATGTCCCTGTTCATTGCAGGGGAGTTGGGACTAGATGACCTTTAAAAGTCCCTTCCTACTCTAAGGATTCTATGATTCTTCAGTTCTAAATATAAGACAGCAAATCACAGAAAGATCTGGGCCACACTGTGGGGAAAATCAGAAGACAAACTGATGTATACCATGTTGTCTTTTGTCCATTTCTGAGTGACACCAGGGAGGTAGTGACAGCAAAGGGTGGCTCATCCCTTTGACTTGCTGGTAAAACAGAGAAAAAGTTTGCTGCAAAAAGCACCTTTCTCACTGGCATAATCCAAGCAGGGAGGACACCTGGGACACTTGTAGGGTTTTCAGAATAGAAAAAAGTTTGCACATGACCAAGGCAAGCAATCACATCTCAAGACTAATTGCATTCAGTAACATCTTTATGCCAGCCATGCTCACACAGACAATGCTGTCATTTGCAAAGAGCCTCCAGCAACATGACTTACAGGAAAATAAGACAAGCCCAACCATTTCCCCGTGTTTCTGAGTGTTCAGTCATGTCCTGAAACATATGCACTGGTAAACAAGGCTTGGAAGCTCGCAGTGCATTGCCACAGCTACTGTTAGCAAAACAGCTCCAAGTCATACTCCTGACATAACCTACATTCAGTTCCTGTCTCTTCCTCTCTCCCATCCACAGACAGTAACACAGGACTAGCTCAATGGTCCCACAGTTTTCCTCTCTCACTCCCTTTCACAATCAAGAATGGCATGGAAACAATCAGAAAGATGGCCTTTGCTGCTGGGAAACAGACTGGGCACAAGGCAGCCTGTCCATTAAACATCAACAACTATTCTCTTTACTGACAGATCTTGTTCGCTAGTCAGAAGATCAAACATCATCTGTTTGCACTGTGGAGTTGATCACATGCACAAAGGCTTAGAGACTCCCGCATGTGTACACCCACTCAAAGAGAGCTGGAAGCACCAGAAAGGATTGAGAGACACTGGTCCAAGTCTGCTGCGGATCACTGCTGGGGCTGCAGGGCTGGCCAGCTTTCTATCAACTCTCTGAGATGGCTCTATCAGAATGGGAGGAATATGAGAGTCTGAATCACTGTGCAATGAGAAGGAGCTTACAGCACAGTCCTCCACTGCTGACAGAGACAGAAATGCCGCACTGCCAAAAGGCATCCGAGTTTTGAAAGTCAAACAGCCAACAGTGGAACTGGCAAGTAAGCCAACCCTGTTCCAGAGCACGATCCTCCCAAACTTATTTGGATCACAAATCACTCTGTGATGCAGCCAGAATACATTGCAAGGGTTTTCCCACTATGAGGATTCCAAGCACTGGAGAAGCACAAAGCTCCAGGAAAAACAGAAAACAAAATTAAGCTCACTGAGAGAAGTTTGATTTCCTCATCCAAGGGGACACTGCAGCTCCAACCAGAAGAGGCTGAAGCTCTGTATTCAGCCCCACAGTCAAGATCCAAAGGAAGCGAGAATGAAAGAAAATATCGTGGTGAGCGCAGTCACTGATGTTGCATGACAAATCCTACAAAACAAGGACTCAGCGACTGTGACCAATACTCCAGGGCTCACACCTAATCAGAAACAATCTGCTCTCTCTTGGATTGGCTTGCACATTTTCTTACCCAGACTTGGGCACTGCTGGAAGAGAGATACAAAGGAGAAGAAAGAAGGCAGAAACTTGGAAAGTCTAAGAAAGGAGAAGATTGAACATCAGGAATGGCTATGGACGTAGATATTTCAAAAATCACTATCTAAACATGGCAGGGCAGTGTTCATTCAGACAAATGGATGACAGTAGGTGCCAAATCAGCTTTAAAAAGAAACAAATTCAGGAGGATTGAGAAAGCTACCATAGATATGATCAGACAAAAAGAACAGCAGCCAATAAGCATGAAAGTGAGGGAGTGTGATCTGCAGTTGGACAGGGCTACGAAGCTTAATCTCCTACCCAATTAGGATTTAAAAAGAATAACTGAGTTTTTTGGGTTGGTTTTTTCTTGTCTTTTGACGCCTAACGCATTGTCCGAGCTTCAATGGGAAGTGAGGAATATGTTATTTGCCTTCCACTGCTGAGAATTAAGAAGGGGCTGCGTAGTGTTGGAGGTACTACAGTAGCCTGGTGTCTTGATGGAACTGATAGGCATTAAATGAGAAACAGCTGCGTCAGACAAAGATATCCCAAAAATGCCTTAGGGTGACAGCTATTTCATAAAAAACAGCACGCACTAATTGCTTTCAGTATATACATTCTGAAAGCATGGGACGTACACTGCTTAAGAAAAACACAGAGAAAGCACTTAATCAGAATGAAAATCCATCAGTGAGCCTGGGACAAGCCAACAAGAATCAGATGTGTGTGGGACAGGAGGCACATCGCACTAATAATTCCAGAAGGTGCAGCAGTGCAGGTAACACCCACTTCATGCGGGGCCACGCTCAGCACATCACCTTGGCTCATTTCTAGACGAGGCCCATTGCACTTGCGGACACTCAATACTTCCTCCTTAGCAGTGAGTAAAGCAAAGCAACCTTAAGTAGCCAAGACTTCCTTGGCCCCCTTTTTCACATCTCTTTAGCCTCACACTGGAGATATCCACACTGCAATGTGTTATTACACTGAATCCCTCCTAGGATCCACTCCTTTCCCACATCATGCGAATAAGCTGAGGCACCCACACATTGATCCCCCTTGCAGATGAGCTTACCGGGTTCAGGAGCACTGTCAGGAAGAGTTCACCGCCACGAATGCTCTTGTCCAACTCCTTTGAGCCACCAGGATATTCGTTATAGAAGATAGTGTGAGTAAAAAGGCCACAGGTCTGTCGAGGCAAAACCTGACAATATAGAAGACAAGTTAGGTAAGAGGCAGATGCAATAGAAATCCATATGCGAATGTGTCTAAGCAGTACTTTATAGATCAGTATGAAGAATAAGGGATATAAGTAACATAGTTTCAAAGGACTCTTTGATAATTCTTTCCAGACATTTACTTAGCACAGTGCAAACAAATAAGCAAGTGGGACATAAACTTAATCTTGTCATGCTTAATTTTGCTCTCTGTTCAGTACTGACCTCTGAATTCTACCAAGAAACAACAGCAAAAAACCTGACTGTAGCCAAGTTCCTTCTCTTTATTTCAGTTAATAATTTTGGAAATACGGATGATACTGAGATTAATGTTTTTGCTGCAGGTCATTAGATGAGCATCCCCTGGGAAGGAAATGTGCGCTGCTCAGGAGCCTGTGGGCTCTGCTCACCCAGCTGTGCTCACCATGATTCCATTATGGATGAATCCACGTCGGTACCGGGCAGGTCGCAGGTGTGGGTATTCCTCTGTGCTTGTTACTTGGATGCTCCAAACAGATTTCCATGCCTCATAGAGTTGTGTGTGGACAGGATAAACCCCAGAATGATGGGGGGCTACAGCATAGCCCAAGTCTGTGGGGATCCCATGCTCCTAGAAGCAGAATATGCAGCTTGATCATTCAATATTTAACTATTATCCTTACTAAGAATCATTCAGAAACAGTGTCCAAGGAGTAGCCAAGAGGACAGAGTAAAAAGAAGTCTCTTTAGACTAGGAAACTTGAGATACTTTTTGCATTATGTATCTATAGAAATAGGAAGGGTGATTCTGTGGCAACAAGAATGTTCAGCACTTGGAACAGCTGCTGCAAGAATAGTCTTGTAGCTTTGCAGGTGTGCCAAGTCAGATTTCCAAAGCCTCAGGTCAGGCTCCTTGGTTACTACAAACGAACTAATCAATGCTGTTAAGTCACACATCTCACACCCATAACACCTAGGTCTGAGTCAATGGAGCAGGAAAACAAAATTTCTTTAACTGACACAGAAGGGAAGAAGGCAACAGCTGGGGCCTGCCTTGAAGATAGCAATTCAAAGAAAAGCAGACACGAAACTAGTGGTTGTTGAGGCTGAAGCTGCGGGGCCCAGAGCTATACTAAAATTACAAGAGATAGCTGAATGTCATGGTTCTTAATTCCACTATGTGCTTCTGGTAACAGTGTGAATGATGACAGCTCTGCCCTGGTGGTACACAATAAAACCAGAGCCCCTAAATGAAGCAACAGCCTTCCCTTTCCACTGCTAGCTTGTTTTATGTTAAATACGTATAATTGTGTTCTGTGCTTTTTCTCTTTTAGCAAGAGACTACAATGTTACTTAAGCACGAAAAGAAGGACATCAAATTGTTTCTATAATGCTGCAAC
This sequence comes from Coturnix japonica, assembly GCF_054131305.1. Taxonomy (NCBI): domain Eukaryota; kingdom Metazoa; phylum Chordata; class Aves; order Galliformes; family Phasianidae; genus Coturnix; species Coturnix japonica. Next base: position 15,076,333 of record NC_140670.1, on the reverse strand, counting down.
TGTACTCTGAATTCAGGATCATTCCAACTCTGCATGTGTCATGGGAACGCGAGACAGCAGCTTGCTATTCCCAAGGGGATTACTATCAACAGAACCAAACTAGGGGTGAAAAGGACACATCTTTTCAGACAAACACACACGCTGCATTCAGCTCTGCTGTAAGCATGAAGCAGACATTGTCTATGTAATGTAACATGTTCAAGGTTTCCCTCCTCCTCTGCCAAAACCAGGGATTTTCCCCTGGACTTCCTAGATAAAAGACTCCCTCCAGCATTGTCTGAGGAGGCCAGAGCCAGGGCACAGAGCATTTTATACCACTGAGTAGATAACTTCCTATAGAACCACTGTGAATAAGGATTGAACAGGAAATGCCTTCTCACTGCCTGTTTATACAGTAATTGGATTTGGAAGGTAATGCTACAACAAATTCACACCTCAGCAAACTAGAGCCTTGGGATTTGCACCCTGGAATGTGTCGGAGCTGCCTGGGGCCATGCAGGTGCCAGGAAACACTGCACAGGCAGGCATGCGAATTCTGTTTCTTGCCTGAAGACAGCAGGAGGCATGCACCAATTTAAACTTTCAGGGCTCGCTTTCTTAAATGCTGTTGTGTTACTTGACTAGTATTTGTCTTCGGCAGGGTCTGAACGGCTATTCCAGGGGAAGAACAGCTTAGGATTAACACTGTAAAGGAACATGATGCCCCTTACCACAGCAAACTGTTTGTTGAGCTTCATCTGCTCAGCCAGCACAGTAACATTGTGGAAAAGATGAGGCTGCATGTGACTCCACATGTGGGGGAACCACCAGAACTCCTTCCTATGCTTGAGCAGCATGTCGTCGCCTTCATCTTCCTCATCTGTACCTACAGAGAGCAGACAAGGAGATAACACAAAGCAGAAGAGGGGCTCAATGTTTCTAAGCAGTGGCCAATCCCCTGTAATGGCAACTTGTCCCAGCAGAGGATCAAGCTCTATCTAATGTGTTACACAGACATGCATCCGCACAAAGAGTGAGGTAGGGAGCTGACAAAAGCTGCAAGTGGTAGAAGAGATGCATCAGTTCTGCCAAGAGCCACAACAGAACGGTACATTGTCAGGGTACCACGAAGCTCCTGCAAACACATGGGCCATATGCAGGAGCTGGGACAAAGGGGTGCCAGAGGCTTACCTGTGTGGTAGAATTTCCCTGAGAAGCCCAGGTTGAAGGTGAAATTTGGGACTAAAGTTCTCAGCTTATTCTGGGTGCTCAGTAAAGCCTGTTTGAATGAAAGGAAAAAGAAATGTTCATACTCAGTTGTTCTGTAATATTTCTCTGCTCTGCTGATGCCAGTTCAGTCTGAAGAGGTGTCACAGGAGATGGAGCTAAGGCACTGTTACCTGTGAAGTGAGGTAGCCAAGGTTTTCACAGATAGAGCCTTTATGTCAAGTACCATCTTGCCTTACTGAATGATGTCACTTTAAAAACACAGTCACATCCATCTCTCATACATCCTCTCCACCTCACTGTAAAGTACCCACAGTGCCTGTGCTAAGGCAAAGGGACAAATCTCACCTCCAAGCAATGGGAGTATTAGTCTTCCCAGGCTCAACCTCAACACTCCCTTCCCTTCTCATGTCAGCTGGGACCTGTCACCTTTCTCTGAGTCTGTGGGCTAAAGAAAATCAAGATAGAGCTGGACATGGTGCACAGTCTGAGGAAAAGACACTGGAGAAAGCATACAGAGTTCTTGGAACTTAGGAAATGGGCCTATCTTCCTTCACCAGCTGCCCTTCCCTTGCCTTAAGGGGCACAACTTAGCACAGCAAGGCTGCCTTCACATGCCTCCTGTTCTATAGGCATAGTTTAGGCACACATACAGCAGCAAGAACAAATGCCAACCTAGGATAACTTCTAACAGAGATCCCAGCTCCTCCATGACCACATACCTACCACACCTTGATCCCAGCTCTCACTCAAGGGTGGTATTTTGAGAGATGTATGGCACATGACATCTCCAGAACCCACCACACATACAAGTAGGGCTTAGCAAGGTGACATGGCAGCAGCACTGATGGCTGAAGCCCTTTCTGCTGCACAAGTTCCTGAACAGACAACTTGAAATCGAGTTCCCTTCACATAAGGCACAGGGACTTATCTCATAGCAGGCTGCACTAAGAGCTGTGCATCTCTCTCCAGAGAAGAGCCTGTTTGCCCAGCGAGGTGACAGCACCACTCCCAGCATGGAACCAGCACTTGGAACACTTAGGTAGGAAAGTGCCACTTCCTCGTATTGCCCCCAGAGCTGTCCCACTCCCTTCCACTTCTCTCTGCTGCCCTGAAAGACACGTCTACTTCCTCAAGCTTGAGTGGGAAGGTAGAGGGAGGAAAGACAGCAGCTAAGAGGCTTAGCATTTCTCTGGGCTGAGGGAGATTTAAAGCCTGGCTGGGGTTACCATGACGACACATCTGTCTGATGATAAATCCCCAAAAGCTGTGCTCCTGCAGGCAGCAATCCTTTGTGGCTGGGGAGGGACCCAGGGAGAGCAATTCTGAGACTGTGGAGCCCCACAGAGCCTAGCAGAGCCCTGCCTTCATGGAGGGTTTACTGCTCATCATGTGCCATCCCTGCACTGATGCCCGGTCTTTCTCACAGCTGTAAGGTGGCACAGTGTATGTCTGAATAAATACTTTTCACCTGCACAGGATCAAAGAGAGTAAGGTGCCAAGCAAAATATTTGGAGATTCATTCAAATAAGCCTATCATTCACTGTTCCCTAGCATACGGTTCCAAGGGATAAATGAGCTGCAGTAAGGCAAGACAATACATACAGCTGAGGGAATGGGCAGGGAAGATGGTGTTTCTCTCTTCTGACACTTCTGCACTCTATTTCTCTTTTACTTAACTAGTCAGATGCAAACAGATCCTCAAGTCCATATTTAAGGAATTTCACTGGATGCAGAGCTTGTATTTTAGCTGTTCCCCATCTCCATAGAAGAAAGTTTCTTACCTCTGAAAATCACTCTTCACAAACTTCTATTTTCTAAATGCCTTCCTTCCAAGACGTACACCTGTCTACTGCCCAGCCCAAAAGGCCCCTTCCCTACCTCTGCTTTCTAATAGAAGCTCAGCAAGGCTCATCTCAGAAGGAGTGGGGTATCCAAGAGAATCCAGCAAAGTGCTGCCCATGAGAGCTTAGAATGGCTTCATGCTTGTCACAGTCCATCAAGAGTCTATCATCTAGGCATCACATTAATACAGAACTCAATTCTGCTTTTTTAGCTATGAATATACATATTTGTTAATCTTCTAAAAGCTTGTGCAGTCATTTTAGCTGCTTCACACAAACCCCAGATATTAACTCTTCTGCCTTGGGTATCTCTAACAAGGCAGCAAAAGAAATGTGGGAAACAAAGTTAAAAGGTGAATGCTGGGATGAGAGGATACCATAACAACTGGAAAACAGTTTGTAGTCAAATGATAAAGAACATAATAAACACATATGCCAATAAAGAACATAAGAAATACATAAGCCAAGTATACTGGGAGCATCCAAAGCAAAGCACCCAAAGCACAGCTACAGAAACACCTCCTTCAGTGGAACTGCCCATCACAGGGCAGCACATTCTTAAAAGGATCTTCTGAGTTTTCTCACTGCCTGGTGGTAGCGCTGGCATAGCTCAAAACAGTGCTGTCAAAAGAGAAAGCACTCACAGCGCTGGTATTCCCAGCTCCCCTACAATGCCAGAATCAGGGATTTAGAATCGCTGGGTATTTTGATTTCAGCTAAGATCATCACACACGATTTAGAAAGGCAAGAGTTGACTGATAGCTGTCTTTACTAGATTCTCTCCCACCCTCAGCATTTAATAACACAAAGTCCTTGATTTTCACTTAACTTGCTCTCCAAATCAGGAGCAATGATTGCTTGCTACGTATGCCCTTGTAGAGATTACCACCAGAGGCAAAAACTCATCTGCTTAATCTTCTTTCCTCATACCTAAAGCAGACCAGGAAAGGATCACAAAAGCCAGATCCTTCTGCATTAGTCTTTGTTGGCCAGTTCCGTGGAGGTTTGGTAAATTCAGAGGATTACGATTTTATAAGAGAATGAATGTGGACTTGTTGATAAGAGAAAGGATTCTCTGAGATTCTGTTTTGTTAATAACATGCAGTTCAATCGCTGGTAAACTTTACAAGGGAAAACCATTTTCCTTGAGCAGCTTCCAAGTGCTTCACTTTAGTAGAGGACCACAAGTTCTTGCTCCAGCCCTTAGCAGAAACAGGAACTCAAAAGGTGAACAGCTTTAAAGTAAAAACAAACAAGATTGCTTTTTTTCCTTCTTTTTAAAGATAAAAAGCTGACCAGTCCTCTAAACATCACAAATAAAAACATCTCTCATTTCATGCAAGACATTTACGCATTCAATCAAATTATATTCAGCATTTCCTTTTAATAGTCATTTAGTCTGTGAAGCTGTTTGAACGGGCACCTGCATATGGCAAACAAGCTCACTGGGATAGCAGAGTCAATTTTATACCTTCACACAGCATCCAATCTTCAAACCACTACCCCGACCACTGTAATCTAAGCTTCAAGATAAGGAACTGCGTGTCGAGATAGCAGCCTTGAAACACAGCTTTTATATAAAAGGCCAAAGAAAATGCCAGCTGTTTTGTCACCATTATATTCCCCTCTCCCCACAGCGAGAGGCTATCAACAAATCCATGTTGTTATTTCTCGCTTTTAAAAACTAAAAATTCATTAACCTCTCATGGCTCTGCAATCAGAGAACTTCTTTTAAATGGATAAATCTGGGCTTTATCTGCTTTGCCTGAGATTCTCTGCTTACTGATCGCAGATTATTCCTCCATTTTACTGTTAAAACCCAAACAAAGCATCTTTTGGAATTATCTTGTCTGGGTTTGTTTTTATCATCACTGGAACAGCCTTCGCCTCCAAAAGCTTTGGTCAACTATCCTGTTTTCTCACATCAGTCTGTAACCCACACGGACACCACAGAACTGGGAATCTCTGTGAGTCTGAACTAGAGGTGCAAGACAAGACTGTGATCACTCAGAAAATACACTTTCAGAGCACTTCAGCATCTCAAAATGAAAGGATACTGCAGTGAAATGAAGAAATTGTTCGCATTTTCTTTAAAGAAGTGTTACATGCAATGGTTCCATTTTTATTTTTTTTTTTTTAAGTAACTCCCAGTTAGTTCTGATCAAGGGTGGCTGTAAAAGGATTATTAAAGAACTGAACAAGTAGAATAAACAATGGTATGCAATTAGAGCTGCGTCAAGTATGCAGCTTCAAATGAATTAAAAAGACAAAACTAGCTCTAAACAGCAAGATCTAAACAGATCTCAAGCTAAACTGGCATCAGAACCATGATTTAAGATCTCACACCTGAAAAAACTATGATGAGCTGAAAGATGCATCCTGCACGGTTGCATACAAAACCTACGAGGTGCTAAAACTCCCAGTGAGGAGGGAGGGTGCTCCTGGAAACATGTTAAGAATGAGGTTTAGTTGACATGAGAGGATACATATGCAGAAAATTATTCTCTTTTATATCTTTGCCCCACATACTCTCTACCTTTGGTTGAAAGAACATCATGCCCTTCATTTTAGCATGTTTCCAAAACAACTTTAAGGCAGCTGCTGTCATAGGCTTACTGCCATCATAGCTGGTACTCACCCTTTCCCTTATATATTAACAGGTTTCAATATAGGCTCATTCCCTCTGTAAGAAAGGAGATAGGATAGACCACCAGACATCCTTCTTTTTAAATTCAGAGATGCCAGATCCTACAAAGCACGTGCTCAATTCAAACCTGAAAAAAACTTGTTGAGAGCACCGCACACTGTGCCTCAGTATCTTTGCAGGTTATTTCTCAGTGTTTAAGGCGAGAGAAATTGTAGCAATCAACTCCTTCACTCAAATTAAATGCAATCTTGGCAATCCTGGCCTACCGCGCACAAGAGAATTTTATCTGGGGCCTATGATTTTCTGGGGACTTTACCTCAACATCAGACACTTTCATGCGAGTGCCCTCTTTTCCCACAAATATATCGTCTATGTCGACGAGGATATAGCGATCAAGCGTGAGACACAGGCGCTTGCCAGTCAGGTAGGCAATGGCATCCACGAAAATCAGTTTGTGCAGCCAGAAATTGAGGTTATTGCCAAAGAGAACCCGTTGGATCCCGTCATGTAGACCCAGATCCTGCACCACCGTGGCATGCAATGCTTTGTGGGTGGCCAGGTGAGGAATGGACTCTGAGGACTTCGTGCTGGCCAACAGCACCGGTTCATAGGTGC